>NC_133158.1:105142500-106392500 GCF_040802235.1 Manis javanica
TTCTTTCTTTTGTATTTATAACAGTATGCCTATGTCCACATATCATAATTAGTTAGAAAACCTCTGTGTTGGTTTTCTAATGATGCCAAAATACATTACCACAAACTTGGCAGCTTCAAACATATATTCATTATCTTGCATTTCTGTCCCTCACAAATCTGACATGGGGCTCACTGGACTGAAACCAGGATCCTGGCACCTACTGCACTACGTTCTGGAAGTTCTGGAAAGAATCTGTTTCCTCACTAAAGGCCACTCACATTCCTTAGCTCGGGGGCCAGCTTCCTTCACTTTCAAAGCCTGTGCCTTTGTATTTGTCCAGCTGTTCTTCTCAGTTACATCTCCTTGTATCACATCTGGGAAAGGTTCTTCACTTTAAGGATTCATATGATTGTATTGGGCTCAGGATGATCAACATTCCTCAAGAGCCTTAACTTAGTCTTATTCTCAACATTCCTTTTATCAGAGAGGGCAACATATTAACAGATTCTGGTAATAAGAATGTGGACATCTTTTTTGAAGGGGGCATTGCTCTGCTTATCACAACCTCTATTGCTTTGAATATTTCCACAGGATATGTACCTATTAAAAGCAATAATTATTTTCCTTTCATTTTGCATAGGAATTCAGCCAAAAAAAATTGCAATGGCGCAAAAAAATATCCTTGCTCATGTAACAACCAAAATCCTTTCTAAAAGCAATTTATCTCATTATGACATCTTTAAGTCATGTAAGCTTCTATTCAAACCAAGGGCCTGGTTTACACATCAACTTGGATACACAAGACAAGTTGTTAAAAAGTAACATTTACCTTTATATTTTCTTTTTGCATCATGACAGATTTTATAAATCCAGCATTTTCACTTTGCTTTCATGGCAAAAGTGATTTTTAAAAAAAATTCCTAAGAGTAAATCATATGTAATACTCAGCATCACATTTAAGATTCAAAATAAAGGGATCAGGAAGACTCCTTTACATTTCTTGTTGAGTTGATAAATATTTAGAACAGGGTAAATATTAATCCATCATCAATTAAAATTTGTTCACTGTATTAGCCAAAGTTCTCCAGAGAACCAGAACCATTAAGAGATATATCTCTACTCACCTCTACCTACTATCATCCTATATCACCTATTATCTACCATCTATCAATCTATCTATCTAAAGATTTATTATAAGTAATGGCTCATGCTATTGTAGAGGTTAGTATATCTGAAATTTATGTCCTTATCTCACAGGCTGGAAATGCAGGTTTAGAGTTGTTATAGCAGTTTTATATGCAAAATCTACAGGTGATCCAGCACCCTGGAAACTCAGACAAAGTTTGCATGTTACACATGTGAAGAAGAATTGCTCCTACTTCAGGACACCTCAGTGTTTTCTTTTAAGGCCTTTGACTAGTTGCATGAGGCCCACTTATATTATGGAGGGTAGTCTATTTTGCTTTATGTCAACTAAGTGCAAATGTAGCAATTTCACATCTACCTTACAATAAAATCTAGACTAGTATACAACTAAACAACTGGGCATCAGAGCCTAACCAAAAACTGACAGATAAAGTTAACTTACACATTTACAGAAATGATTATGGAATAAAAGCTTCATCCGAAGGACTCATTATTTTTTGTGAAAGCATTTTAAAATTAAATATATTCTTATATCTTTTGATTAAAAAATGTCGAGTGCTTTGTACCTAGATATTTACTATACACATTTCATATATTTAAATATGCACACATATCTATATATCTATGCATAGATATCAGCTAAGCACTGGCCATATAAGGATGAGTAAGACACTGACTCTGACCTCAAGAAAATTGTTGTCTAATGAAAATGATAAATATATATACAAATCATCCCAGCACAACATTGCTGGTACTAAAAGAAGAATGAATTCATTAGCATGCTTGCAGCATGGAAGGAGTGCCTAAGGACAGAGGACTAGGGAGTCATGTTTGAAGGAACTGATGAAACTGGAAGGTGGACAAAAAAAGGGCATTACAGGCAGAGCATTGCCTATTTAGAGAGTTGAACATTTTGCTCTATCTTGAGTAGAGGGCAAGATGTTAAGAAAGTAAGTGGAGTCATAATGTGAAAAAGCCTTGAATATCAGACCACATTTTGTTTTGCAGGAACTAGAGGGCCATAAGTTTGTGGCTATTAATTAGAGGAATACATCAGATTTGCCATTATAGTTCTTAAAAGGGTTACTTCCATTTGAGGAAAGACACCACTTCTTCTTTTCTCCCTCCCCAATATATCTAAAAATAGCATGAAGAGACTCTTCAGTTGCTCAAATATTAAGGGGTTGTGGAAAAGTTTTTATTATTATTTAATTATTTATTTAATTGTTCTAAGTTTTTAATAACTTTCATGGATGATTCTGATTTACAGTGCTGCTTTTAAACATTTTAGGACCATAAATGAGGGGAGAAAAATGGCACCTTCTTTTCTTTGTCTGCTTTGATGTTCACTCTAATGGATCCAGGGCACAAAATATAGAAATGGAATAATTTCCTTGTTAAATATCTCTCCATAAAATGTTAAATGATTATTAAAGATAAAAGTTTTTTTTAAGCATGCCTGATTTCATAAGTTCCAGATATACTGAAGTGTTTAATTAACTGCAGGCATATTAATGTATGAGTATATAATTTCCATGCTTCATAACAAATTACCACAAATGTAGTGTATTAAAACAATACACACAATATCTCACAGTTTCTGTAAAAATCAGAAATCCTGCTACAAATGAACTGGATCAAGGTTTCTCCAGGCTTACAATCCAGGTATTGGCCATGGCTGCATTTATCAGAAGCTCTACTGGGACAAGATCCACTTTCAAGCTCTCTCAGGTTTTGGCACAATCCATCTCCTTGCACCTGTCAAACTGACCTTGTTTTCTAGCTGCCTTCCAGCTGGGGATGGCTCTTAGCTCCTAGAGGCTGTCTCTAGTTTCTTGCCACATGGCCCTTTTCAGAGACCCTCCCACAAATGGCAGCTTACTTTCAAAACCAGGGAAGGAGAATCTTTCTTTTCAGGCTGCTAAAAACCTTGGAGAGATATCCCATTATCTTTGCCATACTGTATAATCAAATCACAGAAGTGACATTCCATTACTTTTGATATTCTGTTTGTTAGAAACAAGTCACAGGTCCCACTGCCAGGAGAAAGGAATACACAAAGGTGAGAATTATTGGGGCTCCCTGGCCATGTCTGCCACAATGAAATGTACAAATAGGTCATGTCTGAGTCTTTTGGAAGTTTCCACTCTTGAAGCATTCTGGATCAACATGTAAAGATTATTTTCAGAATGCATTAATAGAGCAATGTTTTCTTTAAAAAAAAATGTCCCAAACATTATATTCATTACATTGCTAAGTAAAGGAAGAGATGTTAACTTTATTATAAGCTTAATAGGGATTAGTAATCAAAGGGGATTCTAACAATCAATTTAATTAACAATTGTTCTTCCTGAGTCATATCTAGTCTATTTTTCATTAGATATATTTCCTAAGACATACATAGCTTTTTAGTTTGCATAGCTTGAAAGTAATGCATATATTAGAAAAGATATCTAATGTATACATATATACATATATATGTAAAAGACATGTATTTTAAAAATATACACACATATATGTAGGTGTGCATATTTATACTTTTATATTTTTAATGTCTAAAAGCATTGAAATGGAAATCTTGTTGATAAATAGGTATTTTTATGTTGAATCATTTACTGTTACAGATTAACATTAAACATATGAAAATTCAGAGAAAGGTATATAACCATCCCTCACTTTGCATTTTTGCTAGATGTGTATAATGCGTCCAGCTCAAAATCCTTGAAGTGTTTCCACCTCTCCAAGTCTGTCTAGGGATAACTTAATTTCAGCAGAATGGCCACATTCACAGGCATACCTGACAGCTAACAGTTCATATGCTGGAGCCCCTAAAACACAATGTGTCACTTCCCAATGAGAAAAGGTCCACAGCAGAAGGTTAACAATGCTGTGCAAGGCTTTGGAATGGAATTAGATAATCCTGGGATTTATGAGAGTTTTGCATCCATGGAAATATTTTGTTGCTAAAGCTAACTCTCATTAAATATCTGCAAAACTAAAACTAACAAATTAAAGTTCTCCATACCTTCTCCCAGAAATGCATCTCTTGTGTTGTTTCTGTGGGGCAGGATTTCCATCTCATGTCCACCATCCAATAATGTGAATCCTAATTTTGGACAGAATTCCAATCTTTATATGAACCATTGATGTGAACTATTTCTTTGTGATTCCTATACAATGGCCCCTTTTTTGTTCCACTTAGGGAACTTTATTTAATGAAAAAATGACAGAGAAAAAATATATACAGTGTGTTTTGCATCATTCTGTCAGGAAATATTTTGTTATTTCTTTGTATTCTGATATGACTTCTTTCCCCTTTGAGGACCCAGGTACACAAAATAAATGCTCCTAACTTGTCCATATAACTTGGTCATGGTCAGCTTCTCCCGTCCTGCCATTCTCACTCTTCTGTGTCCACAATTTCATATATAGCTTAGATAAACTTGTTACCTCACTGTTTAAAATGTTTAGAGAATATATTTGAAAAAAATATGTTTCCCTAACTTGTTACTAATTCTTTGATTTCCTACTTTAGTCTTTCAGTGTCTAATGCAGGAGAATTCATAGTGTCAATTCATAAGAATGCACTTAAGTGAATGGTATTGTGTCTGGTTGCTGATTAGGTATTAAGCTTGAAATATTTTCCTTTAATAGGCAAGTTAGAGCACACATATTTCCTGATAATATGTTTGTTAAGATAGATTTAAATAATTGATTAACTAAACATACAAGCAAAGTGCTTCATAGGTCATTTCTTTCCAATTGTGTAGAAAATGCCTGACTCGGTGCTTGAAAATTGTTTCATATTATTGTAAATATGAGTTGACATGAACTCTACTTACATAATCTCCCAAAGTCATAGTGACCATAATAAACACCATAACCCATTGATTCCTTTATCCTATAATTTACTAATATAATTAATGCATTATAAAACAATCTATAATTTATTAACATACATAACATTAGTGGAGCATTACTGTGTGAAAGCTGTAGTGCATAGAGTATGAATCAGATATGTACTCTGAATGCAAAAGAGATGCAATGTAACAAGAAACCAGGTATTGAAAACAAAAGTCCCATTATGTCATTCTGAATATGGTAATCTGTATGCCTGCTCTCCTACACGCTGCTGTAATGAAAGCTTCCTCTTCCTGCCTCATCTCCACCCTGCAGTGTCCAGCTATATCTGCCTCCGTGGTCAAGCTCCATCCCTTGTGACCCAGACCTTCCACTTCATGGTTGTGGTGACTCAATCATGGAGGTGATCTGTCACCCGGCTATTTAATTTACAGTCACCTGTGGTCTATGCAAAATGGGATTAGAAGGATGTAATACCTAAAGACAGTTTCTTTCACAAAAATTCAAACTAACACCATGAAAAGACTGAGTAGTGTAGAAGTTTCTGAAAGCTCACTAGATTGAATCATCTGGAGAAGCTGTTATGAACTGTTGTCCTACACTGAAAGAGCACATTGCTTTCCATTAGTACTGGAGCCACATTGGATATTTTGAGGACGGTGGTGGGTTAGCTGGGGTTAACTGGCCTGGGACTATTTTAAGTGAAAGATTCTCATTAATGTAATTATTCAAGTAAACAGAGTTGGAAGACTTCATAATTCTGGTGGATGTGGGCTTATTCTGTGAATAAGTTGAATTAATCAAAATATTCCAAGCCTAATAATCATTATTTTGTATGTGATTCATTTGAGCAGTAAAGTGAGCCTCTTCCCACCTTGTCTTTTCTAGGCGTGTATAAGGTACAATATATATTCAAGAGGAAACAAATGGGGGAAATATTATTTACAATGTGATTAAGTAGCTGATCAATGTGATGTCTTTGGAGTGTGGGGTATGTAGTCAAACCAGTACTGCTGTGGATTGAGTTTCCAATGATGAGCACAACAATATCACTGTTCCATATGTTCTTTTTACAATGTGACTTATAACTGGGCCTATGTCCTTTGCCCTTGAGTGAATGGCTCCTTATCATTGCCCTAACATGTTGCATAAAAATGCCACACCCATCACCGTGGTCCTTGGGGGCGTTTGTTCTTGGAAAGGCAGGGAGACTCCATGGAATGGCTGCTCGTATGAGTTTTGGCTGGCAGTATAGGTGAGGTCCCAGAAGATAGCTAGAAATAAAATAGCACCTATGTGAGCTAGTCATTCTGAAAGTAGATCCTTCAGCTCCAGCTGAACTGCTTTAGATAAACCTCTTAAAGACAAGTGCTCTGCTGAAACTGTCCCAAGTCCTGCCCAAAATATAGACACATGAACAACATAAATGACTGTTTTTCTTTTAGTCCACAAAGTTTTGTGATATTTTTAATGCAGCAATGGATAAATGATACAACCAGCCACTAATATATTGTGTTGTTCTTAATCTTTTTAAATTCCTTTTACAAACGGGGTTTACTATTGAAGTTCTTATGTTGTGTCAATGGTGTTTGTATTCACTATTTATTCCATATGATTCATAAGAATTGGAAATATCAGAATGGGGTTGTGATTGAACTAGGAAATTAATTCTATAATTAGCTAGAACAGGTTGGAAGACTGGCAAGCAGCTTTTAATAGGTTTTGTGTCTTTACCTCTGGATTTAGTATCAGGTTGTATTTCTGATCGGAGTTTTTGTTAGATGTTTGTAACAAACATCTTCTCCCGTTTGTAAGAAACACGCCTAGAAGATAGTTATATATGATGGTTAGACCACATTTAGCAAACAGTATCTTTGTAACCAATGCTGTGAGTGTCAGATAAATGAAAACATGCATAATAATTAGAGGATGACATATTTGGGATTGGTGTACATTTCATCCATACTTTCTTATCATGGAAACTTTTTGATTCATAGTCCATTTTAACTAGGCAGCTTTGGTTTATACCACGTAGCTATAGATCCAGAACAAACAACAAAAAGCAAAGAATCCAGAAGCTTCTTATAGACTTTGTAACATGGTTAATATTAAGATTATTAATATAAATTATTCAGATTATCTTTCCAAGATTTGAGCTAATAAACATACATGATCTGTTGGTTGCACAAGAGGCATTGGGTCTGGAGAACATACTAAGTTTTATGCATATCAAAGTTGTGAGGGCTTTATGAAGAGGAGAAAGAGAAACAACAATAATAAGAGAACTTTAGATATGCGTGGGTCATACAGAGCAAAGGAGAATAATTAAACACAAATTCATATTGCTTAGTATCCCATAGTGACCTTCAATCTTGAACCAGTTATAAAGTGAATCTCCATGAAGGCTGGCTCTCTGTGAATCAGGTCTTTAAATATCTTCCTTATTTGTATCTTCTTTATTCTTATAATACTCATCTCTGTCACCATTGACCACAATTTCTTGCAATCAAAAAACCAAAGAGAAACAAGAGCATAATATGGTAAGTGGGTTCACAAAGGAGACTGTGATCATTAACAGGCAGGTGACCTCAATAGAATAATGTCCTCAGAATTAAACAATTATAGAAACTAAATCATAAACTTTAAATTAATGAAGAAAGGAAATTTAAGAAACAAGTCTATATGGAGTAACAGGCACTATGATAGGTATTTAATATATATATTTCAGCTCACATAATCCTCCAAGAGTCATGAAATATTTTCTTTGATTAATTCAGTTGTTTTAAGTTTGTATACCTAAAATGAAGAGTTAAGTTTGTTAACATTAATGTACTTACAGAGTAGTGAAAATATCACATATGAAACACAGCATTCACTAAATTTAGTATTGACAAAATATTTATACTTCTTTTGGCATAATAAATACAAAGGTTATTTACATTAGGAAAAGATGTTTTTTAATACATTGGTCACTAAGCTATGCAGTAAGATGTCTGTGTTGTTTCATATTTACCTGCCTTACATAATAAACCTAGATTTGACTAACAGTAAAAATATCCACTGTTAAAATGCCTGCAGAAGCATTGTTCATGTTGAATTATAACCATACATGTGCACTTACATTGCCAGGCTATTAATAAAACAATTAAAAGTTTTGGCACAGTGGTACATTGTACTGTGTTATTATTGTGAGATATTATGCTACTGTATGCTATTTCATACTGTAATTCAGACATTAATGTATGTACTGCTATTCTTTATCTAGAAAAGATAGTATTCTCCTTTCTACCAAAAGCTATAATATGCATATTACAGACTACAAAATATATCTATTTCAGTAGTAAGAGTTTCAATTATTTATTGGGATTCTTTATATTAGTAAACATATTTTAAATTAACTTGTGAAAATAAGCAAATGCATAAATAAAATAATCAAAGACCTGAAAGTTAATGAAATTCTGGGAGATGTGAATATGCTACTTAATAAAGCACTGATTGTACAACAGTGTTTCAGTTCTCTTTTATCTGTTCTTCAGGCTTGTCAGGGAAAGGTTCACAATGGTATAAGCATGGAACACTGTTTTGCTATTTTTCCAAACTATCAAATAACTTATTCTTAGAGATAAATTATTAGGTAAAAAAATGGGACAATAAGGAGTTGTGGGATTTTTTTCCTAAAGATTTTTTTCTTTGTATAGAATTCATCAATATTATCATTTCGGTATGCTAAGGTTGAAGATGGACATATAGTATCAACTCCATCCACCACCACCAGCACCACAGACACACACATTCATGCACATTTTATATCTTACAAAACTAAAATGTTATAGAAAACAAAATCTATACCTAGCAAAATTTAGAGAGTTCCACTATAGTTCTATAAATATAACCCCACATGACTGTTTTTAAAAATAAATCCTCTAACCTGAATAGGCATTTTTCCAAAGAACACACACAGATGGCCAATAGACACATGAGAAGATGTTCAACATCACTAATCACAGGGGAAATGCAAATCAAAACCACAATGAGATATAATGAGGTACCACCTCATACCAATCAAAATGGTCACTAACCAAAAGACAAGAAATAACAAGTGTTGGTGAAGATGTAGAGGAAAGGGAACAGTCATGGGAATGCAAATTGGTGCAGTCACTATGGAAAGCAGTACTGGAGGTTTTTCAAAAAACTAAAAACAGAAATGCCACATGATCCAGCAATTCCACTTCTGGGAATTTTCCTGAAGAAAATTAAGTCACCAATTTGAAAAGATAAATGCACTCCTATTTATTGCAGCATTATTTGTAATAGCCAAGATATGAAAGCAACCTAAGTGTACACTGATGGATAAAGAAGAGGTGGTATGTACACATAATTGAATATTAGTCAGCCACAAAAGAAAATGAAGTCTTGCCATTTGTGACAACATATATGAAACTAGAGGGCATTGTGCTAAGTGAAATAAGTCATGCAGAGAAAGACAAATATCATATGATTTCACTTATATGTGGAATATGAAAAACAAAACAAATGAACAAACAAGCAAACAAACAAAACAGAAATAGACTCATAAACACAGAGAACAGACTGGTGATTACCATAGCAGAGTGGGGGTGGGGAGATAGGTGAAATAGGTGAAGGGGATAAAGAGTTACAAACTCACAATTATAGAATAAATTACTCATGGTGATGAAAGTACAGCATAGGGAATATACTCAATAAGAGTATAGTATCTTTGTGTGTTGATAGACGGTAGCTAAACTTGTCATGGTGAGCGTTAGTACTGTATATAGTTGTTAAATCACTATGTTGTACACCTGAAACTAAAATAATGTTATATACATCTATATCTCAATAATAAAAGAATAAATTAGGGGCTTATCGAAGTAAAATAACATACCTAATGTTACAAATTGAATTAATTTTTGGATTTCAAATAAGTTTAAAAATGATCCATAGCCCCATCTCTTTATACCACACTGATATGAAATTTCATAAAAACTTGTGTTAAAACATTTTTTACTATTGTATTCAGTTATATGAATACTTGCATGTTATTTCAACTGTAGAGAGACTTAAATAATTGCATAAGTGAAATATCTACAGACATAGTGAGTAAATAATAGAAAATGCTTCATGAATTGCATATTTTACTTGAGTATTTACCTTATCTTCTATTTGTGGTTATCTAACATAAAAACACATGGAAAAGACATGGAGGGTTTTCATAAGAAAACAAATAGAAGAGTGATGGAAAATATGGTATGTAAAGAAATAGTAGAAGAATTGGGAATATCTTACTTGAAAGGCCTAGACAGATTTAATAAATACCCTTGAACATAGAAAAGGTTAGGCTTATTATAATGGCTTCCAAACATCTTTAGAGAGGAAGCAACAGAAAATAACAGCTTTAGGAGCTTGAAGGACAGAATGTAGCCTCACTGCTCTCAGTACATAACTAAGTCATTGGAGTTGAAAATTTTTACTATTTCTTAGAATTCTTCAGAGAATAGTACAGATACTGGAAGGAATATATGGAAAAGAATAAAAGAATGCAAATGAAAAGACATATATTTTAGTCTTAATTTTTTAACTACTTTTGTGACTTTATGTAAGACATTTCATTGGTCTGAATTTCATGTGCCTCATTTGAAAAAGGATAAAGCTGGACTATAATAGGGGCTTTTGATTGTTTTTAAGTCAAGGATATGTTGAAAATTTGATGAAAGTCGTATCTCCTCTCTTCAGAAAAATGACCTGCACTTAGGATTTTACTTTTAATTTAAGGAAAAAAATAACAGTCTGCAGTGTATTCATGGATATTCTCCAGAGATCCCTACTAGTTAAATAATTTCAGACTGTCTTCTCTTTTCCTTTTCTACCTTTCCAGACACAGATCAGTCCTTGAATGGTTATATATACACAAGTTCTCACACCTTGTTTTATGCTTTTGTATGGCCCTTGTCCTTATAAGACTCAACTGATTGTTTCATTAACTCCACATATTTTCTATTTGGGCGTTGCTGCCCTGCCAGACCTAATGTTTCGTGGGTGAGGGATGAGATGTTTGGGACAGCCTCCTCATTGCAGGGTCCTCACTGTTTTTTCCCAGACACATAGCCACTCTTGTTGCAAATGTTTTCCTACCTGTTGCATTGTCCTAACTTTAAAAAAAAAAGCTACTTTCTTTAGATTAGTGAGCCTCTAGTTATTTTTTTCCCTTGTATCAATCAACTAGAAGAGATCCTGTAAAAAATGATAAAATTGAGTCTATTAATATTATTTGTGTCCTATTACTATATTGAGTTGAATTCTTCTCTTCCCACTGAATCACTGTTCTGATGAATAAACTGGTTCCTAATTTCCATTATGCATTACAACAGGAGCTATTTCCATCATTTGCTTTTTGTGACAATCCTTATTATGTTTTTTCTACATCTAGATCTGCTTATTTTCAATCTGAAATGTCTGAATGGAGGCAGATTAAGATGTACTGATGAGAGAGAGAAGTATTAAGACAGGTAGACTGAGAAAAATATTATATCCCCAGCACAAAAAGTATCTCTGTAGCTCTGTTCTATACTCACTTTTGGTGTAGTTCTCAGGTCTTTGAGTCAAG
The DNA here is from genome assembly GCF_040802235.1 of Manis javanica. Lineage (NCBI taxonomy): Eukaryota > Metazoa > Chordata > Mammalia > Pholidota > Manidae > Manis > Manis javanica. The sequence goes on from NC_133158.1 coordinate 105,154,112, forward strand.
CATAAAAAAGTCAAACTTCTTTTCTTTTATTCAGTCATGCTAGACGTCAGCTTCTCTCAGAAACACACTGACATAACGTTTCAGTTTAGATCCACATTAACATGAAAAATTCTGTTTGTTTAACAAGTATAGAGAGAATAAGACAATAACCCCTGTAAACACACATCATTCAGATTAAAAAATGAATAATATATTTCTAATATATTTCTAAATTTAATTTCTTTTTGATTTCTTTCTTATTCCATTCTTTTCTTTTCTATGGTGGAATTTTTCTAAGCAAATCTCACACCTTCACAGCCCTTCAGTTATTGTGTGACTATAAAAGATATAGTCATTTTCTTATAAAATCTCAGTATTATCATACCTAAAAAAATTTATAATAATTTCTTAGTGTCCTTAGTATCCAATACATACAATGAATTTTGGATAGAATTTATTTAAATGATCCCTGAAGTTGGCACATGGTTAGATTTAGAACAAGGTTTTTGGAGATCTAATGAATGCAGTTGCATGCCTGACAGCCAGAGTGGATTATTTTTAAATATCCCCCTATTAATATGATACAATTATTTTCAGGAATAATAATAAGATGAAACAAATGGCAATAATAGCTAGAAAATTCAGAGTGAGAATTTTATCAAACTTCATGTGTACAAAATGACAGAAAAATAATGTGTTAATACTTTTTTAAATTGCATTAAGCAAATTTTGAAAAAATAAGAAAATATACACCTATATATTGATCTGTTGCATTAATAAATAACACTACAACATTTGTTCTGAACCTTAACTTATATGAATTTGTCAGTGACTTATTTAAAATTGATCATCTTCATGTCCAATAGGTATTATAGGTGGATTTATCAACCTATGTTTTCTCCTTGTTGGTTAAAGAATGTTTAATATTATTAATTTTAATTTTGAAAAACATTTTAATTTTTCAAAATATTCTTTCACATAAAGTAATGTATACAAATTGTTAGAAAACTCTTAAACATGAGCTTTGAAAAAATTCATAAAAATTCATTTTGGGAATCTATTACAGTATGTTTTATTTTCCTCTTCTCACAAATTTTCCAGCAAAATACCTTAGACAAAAAACACATTACAAATTTCAATTATGTTTATTAAAAACATGGTTATTTTTCTTCCACAAAAATTATTTTTCAATGGCTAAATGATAGAAAACATTGACATTATAGATTCATTAATTTATGTAGCTTATCCAGTATTTGATGAAAATTATCAAAGCAACAAAATATTTCTTTTGATGTCTTTGGCATTATACGATAAGCGTCCTTTGTCATTTCTCTGAGCATTCTTTGAAATTTGATCCTACTGTTCTTTGTAAGTTTCCATTTCCTCACTTCTGTCATTGCATATAATTAATTGAATACTACATAATTTTCATGCACTAATTTTCAAAGTATGATTTCAAAGCATAGTGCTTCACTGTAAATTTTTCAAGGCTGATTCTGGTTGCTTGTGAACATATTTTGTTTCTAATTAACCTCATTTAAAACCTCACATTGGGGGAAAAAGATAACCCATAAAAGAAAAATTTTATACAGTTCTTCCAAAAAGAATTTCATAATACTTTTGAGATTGAAGACAAAATGCACTGAAAGCAGGTAGAACAGTTTTGAATTCTTATAGACATACACTCAAGATGAATATGTGTAGCTGAGTCTCAGAGCATTGGGTGATATTTATATAACTAGAAATTCCACATAGAAATTCTCTCTATTAATGTTTATTAAAAGATAAGTAATAGAAATGCAATAAGTTGAAGGTTTCAGAAACATTATGGAAACTTAGTGTTAACTGGAACAATTGTTTAGAACTTGAGCTAACAAACAATATTTCCTGATACTGTTTAGCATTGCTGGCTCCTGGAGATAATAAAAAGCATTTAGTTTGTGTTATTATTGTTTCAAATTTCTCTACAGTGTACCCAGACACTTATTGCCTTTCCCCAGAGTAGACTGTTTCTACTACCTGACTCTTAGCGTACGACTGAGTGAGGATACATAAGCCTTCACTTCTTTTTACCGTGGGAAATTGGAAAGGTTGAATTAGGGCAGCTAGCATCTCTCTTATTTAGCCCTTGCAAAATCCATGCTGATGTCTGAAATCTCTCCTGCACTTAGTCCACTTCTCACACTTAACCCAGACTTTGTAAAACAAATCTGTTTACAAGTCCTTCAGTTGTTCCTTCTGCTTGTGGAATAATGCTTAGAACTCCTTAACCTGGTGCAAAATCTACCCCTGACTCTCCCTCCATCTTGAGTCCCCACTTACCCAGTGTTTCTTGGAGCAAGTATGCCAGGTTTCTTGACACTTATGAGCCTTTGTACATGTTACTCCTTTTCTTTTCTTTTCTTTTTCTCTTTTTCTTTTTTAATTAGGAAGGGCTTAGTAATTTTGGGGGCAGGAGGTTGAGATAAGATTTTTTAAATGTCAGAGCCAAATAAAATATCTACTCATCTGAAAATATTCCTGACACCTATCACACAGAATACATTTTTCCTGATCCATAGCTTTAGAACTATTTCTTATTCCTCTTTAAATCTGTAGTGTGAAGGATGCACCCACTATATGTTCAGTAAATGGTTTTTGTTTAAAAACATATGGAAAGGAAAAAAAAATTTAGATTTGTTATGAAAATTTGCAATGATGATTTAAACATGAAAATAAACAATGTTTACATATATCTTTATAGATGTTCCAATATATATAAAACTCACCTATCTTGAAAAGTTTATTTGCATATTCTTGTTATAGCAAATCATATGTAATCCCTTTGACCACCTATATCTTACTGTATTCCTTAAACATAACATAGGTTATTTAAATATAATGAGAGAATAGAGAGTGTATGTCTTTGTGGGTAGAACTGTACCTATGACTGTAACATTCATCAGGGCTAGAATTGCTTCAATGGCCAATATTTAGAAATCCTAAAAAATATAGATGTATTCTTTGTCATTAATGTTTAACTTCTGTTTTCAAGACATGTTTAAGCTAAATCCAGTTTTTAGTAAAACAACAGATCTAATTAGGGTGGAAAATGATAAAATTTGGATGAATATATATACTTAAGTATATTCATTATCAAGTATTTATAAGGTACTCAATGCATGCATTGCACTTTGCCATGTGATATATTTGTTATGTGTTACATTCAGTTATACAAAATAACGTGGCCGTGATCAAGGAGCTCACAGAATAGTGAAGTTGAAGATCAATATGCAGCTATTGACAGTGTAGTCCTGCTGTCACTTTCCCTGGAAAACTTTTAGCAACTTTTAGGGAGTGCTCACATACTCCCTAAGGTATATCTCTATCATGACCATTAATTCAATGTGTTATAGTTGTATTATAATTATATAATTCACCAGTGTGAGCTCCTTGAAAAGAGAGATAGTAGATATAGAATCAAATACACTGTATATTCATTACATTATTGTTGAATATATTTATAATTATATGGTAAGCGCCTTATGTTACATGATTTTTCTGGAGATGTAATGTGTGTGTTTGAATTTCAATAAACTTTGCTTTTGTTGGTGCTCTCACAAATTCTAGAAAATTTACCATATTGTAAAGGGTTGCATTTCCAAAACAAATATTAAAAAGAAAAGATTCGTTAAAGCTTCACTCCTTTGTTCTCAGGGCTTTGAGAAACCAAAGGGAAACTTTGGGACCATGAGCAGGAAAGATTTTGTTTTCCCTCTAATTGAGCATTGACATTCCTATCAAGTTAAAAGAAATTATTTATTTTATTTGTTCTCAATTTTCTTTTAAGATATTGATGTGGGAAAAAAATGTGGAACAAAACTGGGAATATTTTTCAGTTAGCTGTAGTTTATTTTCTTACCTTCAATTAAAATAGTGGTTAGAAAGAGTATGTTCAATTGCACACAACTTCTATGATTTAAATTCAAATTTTCATGACCTGTGAAATATAATTGACAAATGCACTGTATTGTAACAATAGTTTTTATACTTTATATTTGTAAGTATAAAAGTAATTTGTAACCATGGAATAGAGAAAATATAGGCCATAATATAAGTTACTCTTAACTTGTGTGTGTGTGTGTGTATATATATATATAATCTTCTTTGCATGCAACATGTATTTGCTGTTCTCTAAAACTTTTAACATACTTTTTTCAGATGTGCAGTGTTTAGTGTTTCATTTTGTCATTAAAACAATATTTAATGCTTACTTTCAGTGCTTTGAATGGGAACCAATTACACTATGCCACATTTTATTTTCAGCAAGATGACTCTCATAATTATCCTTTAAATTAAAAAGCAATGTTTCCTAGTTACTACGTATCTCTCAATAATTTATGAGTCATGATATCTCCTCAGAGTCTATTGAAAATTATTGATCTATTCCTCACGAATTAGCAGAAACTTACATAGATACAACTCTTTGCATTAATTGTCAGAATATCCATGTGCACACTGAAATCCATTAATGAATCTCTGAAAGTCCTTGGACATGAATGTCCAAAATATCTTTAGCTTAACTACAAGAAAATTGTATCAACTATATAATTAATAAGTAACATCTTTTATTACTATTTTATTATTTTGAGGAGATGAATGACATTATTTAAATAGCATTCAACAATTCTTAAATGATTCTGAATGTACTCCAAGACAGATACTGTTACATATTTCCCATGTTTCAGCATATTTAAATTACCAGATTTTACATTCATATAAGAACATGCATAAACATGAAAATAAACATGCGCTCTGTATATGTCACATCATGTTCAGTGATGATGGTTATCTTCCCATTTAAAGTTATTATGGTCTCCATTCCTAGTGTCAGATGTTAACAGGAAGCAATGGAATTTTCCTGATGAGACAGTTTGGTCTTAGAAGTGTTTTAGAAAACAAGTGAAGTGCAAAGTTTCACTAGGCCCCTCAAATAAAAATGATGTAAACCCATGGATGACAGTTTAATGGGTTTAGGCAGGAGGATGGGGCTATATAATATCAAGATAGATGGTGTTGAATCCCATGGATAGATTCAGTTACTGACTCTACAGATCAATAATGGCAATCATGGTGATGATTTACTGTTAGGGAAACATATTTTGGTGGTATCTAGGGCTTGTCTGACAATGCATATTCAAAAGATGGATTGAATGTTCTGAAATGTTAGCCTTGTCACTGATGATTTTAGTATTTTTTTGAAATGCACTAAAAAAGATTTTTTTTTCTTTTTAAAATTATTGGGCTGAAAAACAATATTTAGTTACATCAATTCTAGCTGAAGATTTTAGTATGTTTTTAAAATATGACATTAAGGTTAAACTACATTTCAATCAGAAGGTCTAATATTATTCTTTATTCTTTTAAATACAAACTCACTACACAGTAGGAAATTATATAGTCTCACCTCTATTTAGTACCTTACAAAGAGAAAAATGACATTGAAGGATTTTTATTATAGTAAAATTGCAAAATGATATATTGTGTTATATATTCAGGGAGAGCATTACAATTGCTGAAGTTGGACACCATTGCATCTGTTAGGAAAATAATCATTGGCATCTTTGCTATAAGAAAAAATGCTCTTATTACTATGGAAATGGGCAAAAATGCAATTAACCAAAAGTCAATTGAGATTTCCCCTTTCTTCCAAAGTAACAACAAGAAAAAAAGAATATTCATAATTTTATCCTCTGAAGTTACCAATTCTATATTATTTCTTATGCCTCTAAATATTATTTATTACATGTAAGTATCATAATGTTCCATAAAATAATAATGTAAATAATATTTTAAATAGTCTGCATAGGATAAGTCCTATCATTTGACATTACCATTAATATTTCCTAAGCTTGTTGCTCTTCTCACTGAGCAATACAAGATGTGACTGAGCATTTCTGCTAAGGACAACTTGTGTTTTTTTTTTCTAGAAGGTACTGGTAGAAGTGAATCTCTGAGTCTCAGTCCAAGTCCTAGAATTTACATACAACCAGTCCTTTGTTTATCTGTGCCTTTGTTTCCATATCTGTAAAATGTCTGCCAATATGATTAAAACAAACTCAAACTTCCATTGTTATCTTAGTGATGGATAACATTGAAAATAAAATACTAAAATGTTTATATAATTTGATGAATTCAATCTGACATGATTTTTAGTTATTTTATTTTTCATAAAAAATACTCAATGATGTGTTATATTATTATATTATTGCTTTATGTTTTTATAGAAACGCCAACAATTTATTTTTTCTTCACAAGAATCCTTATGTTTTACATTACTATTATCTGTAGTAATCTTCATTTTGTGTTAGGATCAAGTTTAAAATAAATGCATTCTCTCTTCATCCTTCATTTAATCCATTCCTTGACCCACCAAACATACATTTCATTGATCCTATATACAATTTTTTTCAACTGTTCGCCACTTTGATGATTTCTCTCTCTTGCTTGCTAAGTTTACTACTATAGTCAGTCACAGTAATCCTCCCTTGCCTTCATACCCATATCACTTCTCCTTCTCCTGATTTACATGCTCAGTTTGAAAAGCCTGATTATGGTTATTTCCCTGGCTGTTCTATGGCTGTACTGCATGCAGCTAAACATGGCTGCAAAGCCATTTGCAAACACATGTTTTCATTCCCTTTATCTACTCATTCTCTCTCTCTTTACTATTCTCAAAGCACTGATTTGCTTTCAACATGTTATATAATTTGCATATCGTGGCTACTATCTGTTAGCTATATCTACTTTCCTAGAATGTACATCCTTAAAAGGGCTTGTATTTTTTTTGAAGTTTGTTATTGATTATTTATTTATTTATTTATTTATTTATTTATTTGTTTGTTTTGGTATCATCAATCTACAATTACATGAAGAACATTATGTTTACTAGGCTCCCCCCTTCACCAAATCTCCCCCACATACCCCTTCACAGTCACTGTTCATCAGTGCATAAGAAAGGGGGCATTATGATTAGCATGTATAGTGTGTGGGGGGCACGGGGAGGGCTGTACAACACAGAGAAGACAAGTAGTGATTTTACAGCATCTTACTACGCTGATGAAAAGGGCTTGTATTTTTTATGTTTTGTTCACAGATAAATATTATGTGTCCAATATATTAAGCATTCAAAGATATTTTTTGTAAGATATCTACTACATGTCCTTTCAAATTAAGGTTCTCATCTTCAAATTCTCCACCCTTAAGGCATGCCTTGGAGATACTGCAGGTTTGGTTCCAGCACACTGCAATAAAGCTAGTGTTGCAACAAAGCAAGTCAAATGAATTTTCTGGTTTCCCAGTACATATAAAAGTTACATTCACACTAAGTCTATTAAATGAGCAATAGCATTATGTCTAAAAAAGCAATGTACATACTTAAATTAAATAATACTTATTGCTATAAAATGCTAAGCTTTCTGAGCTTGCAGAAGTCATAATTTCTTATCACAGATCACCGCAACAAATATAATAATAATGAAAAAGTTTGAAATATTGAGAGAATTGCCAAAATGTGACTCAGAGAAAGGAAGTGAGCAATATCGTGGGGAAAATGGTGCTGATAGATATGCTTTCGATCCAGGGTTGCTGCAAACCTTCAGTTTGTAAAAAGTTCAATATCTGGAAAGGCAGTAAAACACGGCATATCTGTATACGGGTTTTGCAAAAAATTGTTTTAGTTTGGACCCATTTGGACTTTTAAATCACATCTATTTTCGAGTGTGTGTGGGAGTGTGATTTGGAGATAAAATGTTGATTGACTTATATTTCTCTTTCCCACTCTCTATCCTGATATTGCACAGTGTCACCAAAGCATTATAATGGACTCTGGACAAGCTGTCTTTTGATTGTGCCTTTCTTGTGGGTCACTTCCTTTTCCTGAGAAGCATTGTTTCTGTGAGAGACAAAAGAAGAGTTGCTCAAAGCATATGAAGGAGAAATTTAGGTTTACTGAACTGAACTGTAGTTTTACCTTTTTCCTGTAAAAAACTTTTCAATTAAATTTCAGCTTTCAGTGTCAATCAAATATTTCAATTGCTTCAATAAATTGCTATCTCCCACTAAATTATTTTCTAACTAAAAATTGATTATTTTCTGGACTCATAAAATTCTTAGTAATTGATATAGTGAGTGTACAATTTTGCTCAAATGATCACTTTAGGGATGAGAAAACTGAGGCCCTGAAAGATTAGGAAACCTGTCCAAGGTTACAAATATGAAGTACTTTAACCTTTGAAATGATTCTTGAGACTTTTATTTTCAAAAGCTTAATATAAAGCATTTCATGCATGCAGAAAATTATACCTTCATATCTCTTTTGGGAAAGGAAAAATTACAATTGAAAATATTTCTCATTCAGATAGCCTTGATTCTATTTGACATTTTAAATGTACTATCTTTATCCCATATAATGAATGGATTAGGTAATTACATTACTCTATAGATTTTATTAGCATAGGCAGATATTAGGATTTGGGAAACCAATTTGACTGGTAAATTAGATGAAGAAGTTAGTTGGAATAGCCTGAGGAAAATGAAAAATAGGATTTATTTTACATTAAGTCACAGGTTACAAGACTAGAAGTCTATATTTTCTTTGTTTTTTAAAAACCTATCTCACTCACATTGTAATATGCAGTATTACTTTTCACACAAATTCACTGCAGAATATCATATTTCTCCTCATGTTACTTGATGTTATATTTCTCTCCGTTTAATGTAGTTAATAAAATGGTTGATATTCCACAGTTCTTTCTCTTGTTCTTCTTCCTTGATTATACTATTCAATCACTTGAGAATAGGGTAGATGAACTCTACCTTTTTTCACCTGCATAGGCACATAACATGGTAATAAACTAGCTGCTGTGTCTGTCAGCTCTGCCGTTCTGACGATCAGAGTCACCATATGTTTATGAAAGATACAGACTGTTTGCTAAGACATTCATTTGTAAAATGGGAACCAAAACAGAGGTGAGGGTTTGTTTAGATGTTTTAAAATACAGAATAATTCTAAATGAAACATATTTCAAATAATAGTCATTATGTCCTTAAAAAACTTGATATCACAGACTTACATAAGAGTCTCCTCTGTCCTTGGAAAAATCTTTACAGCTCCATCATTTTGATTTTTTATTATACCAAATGAAGGGAACATAAGCAATGGAACTAAGCTCAGATATGTGTATGACACATATACAATGTCAGAGTTAGAAGTGTTCACATTAAAAAAAATAATTTAGATTCTTTGAAATACATAAAAAATATGACTAAGGAAAAACCTCTAGCTATATTTGAGTGGTCGTTAACTTTGCATTTCACTAATAATTCATTTTCTCCTTAAACCATCTATATAAGGACATAGAGATGGAGAAGTTTAATATTGTGATATGTCTAAAGTCTATAACCAGGAAGTCTGAATCCAGAACCCATTTCCTAACAGCTTTTGTTGGTTGGCTTTAGACTAGAAACTGTAATAGGGGCTAAATAATTAATATTGTAAGCTCAATATGCATTTTTGTAATTGCTCTGTCTACTTTTACTCCAAGTCTTTTGTCTCAGTTTCATGTTTTTGAGACAATTCCAAAAATAAAATGATGCTTAAGGTCAATTTTTCAGACTTATTGAATGTACATATCTGTTCATAATTGATACAAAAAGCATAAATAGTTGCACTAACAGAGTATTCTGATTAGCTGCATTCTACAACAATGTCTTAACTATTGCAGATGAATTAACTGAAATGGAAAAAACGTGAAGGTATAAGACACTTAAAAGTCTATTCTGGTCTATAAATTATATAAAAATCCATTTTTAAATAGTGAACATTTGTTAATCTCAGTAGATGATTTAACTTAATTAATTTAAGGAAAGTGAATAGTTATTTAAACATTTTAAAGGTTACTTCAGTGACAGGCTTGTTTGGAACAAGTTTATGAGTTAAATCTGTTTCTAAAAATGAAGTCCATAGAAGTAAACCAAAGTCAATATATTTAAGCTAACCAAGTAGGTATAAAGGAATTTTCATCTTAGCTAAATGGAATTATTTAGATATAATTACTAGTGTCTGAAAGTTCCAAATTCTTTACAACAACAGCCACATGATACTGCTATCTTGTTACCCAACAGTGAAAACATGAAAGATTTTCTTCTAATATCAGAAATGTGACAAAAATGCCCATTCTTACCACTTCTATTCAAACCATTAGAAAGAGTAATTAAGAAAGTTATGTTCAAGTACCTTATTCATTTCTGGAAAGATTCACTACATGTCTGTACTGTGTAGTCTTGCATCCTTTTTTATTCTTGTCATTTTTTCATCTCATAAAAAACTTGTTACAATATAATTAACTATATTCCTTATACAGTACATTAAATCTCTTTGTGTTATTTATTTTGTAACTGGACATTTGTACCTTTTAATCTTTTCCCCTAACATGGATTTCATCCATCTCCCCAACCCTCTACCCTCTGGCAACCACCAGATTATTATCTGCATATATTAGTCTGTTTCTATTTCCTTTGTTCATTTGTTTTGTTTTTTTAAATTCTACATATAAGTACTATCATACAGTTTTTATTTTTGGCTTATTTCACATGACATAATTCCTCTAGGGCCTTGTTGCAAATGGCAAAATTTCATCCTTTTTATAGCTGAGTACTATTCCATAATATATCTACCACATATTCCTTATCCATTCATCTATCAATGGACACTTAGATTATTTCCAATATCTTTACTATTGTAAATAATGCTGTAATGAACATAGGGATGCATATACTATTTTGAGTTAGTGTTTTCATTTTCTTCAGATAAGGATCTAATAAATAAAATAAGAAATAAAAGATTAGACATTACAACTGATACCAAAGAAATGAGGATCCTAAGAAACTAGCATGAACAATTATATACCAACAAATTAGACAACCTAGAAGAAAATGGATACATTCCTAGAAACATACAACCTACCAAGACTGAATCATAAAGAAATAGAAAATTTGTATAGATTGATTACTAGTGAAGAGAGTGAATCAGTAATCAAAAATTTCCCAAAAAAAGAGAAGGCTAGGACCAACTGGTTTCACTGGTGAATTCCACCAAACATTTCAAGAAGACTTAACACCAATCCTTCTCAAGTCTTCCAAAAACACTGAAAAAAAGGGAACACTTCCAATATACATTGCAAGGCCAGATAAGGACATTATAAGAAACAGAACTAAAGGTCAATATCCCTGATAAACATGCATGCAAAAAATCCTCAAAAAATATTAACAAACTGAATTCAACAACACATAAAAGGATCACATACCATGATCAAGTGGGATTCATTCCTGGGAAACAAAGATAGTTCAACACAAGCAAGTCAATAAATGTGACACTCTACATTTTAAAAAAGGTAAAAATATATGATGATCCCAATAGATGCAGAAAAAGCATTTGACAAAATTCAATATCTCATGATAAAAACTTTCAACAAATTGGGTATAGAGGAAATATACCTCAATATAATAAGGGTCATATATGACAAGTCCATACTTATCATCATACCCAATAGTGAAAACATGAAATATTTTCTTCTAAGATCAGAAATATTACAAGAATACCCATTCTTACCACTTCTATTCAACATAATACTAGAAGTCCATCAGAATAATTAGAGAAGCAAAATAAGTAAAGGCATTCAAACCAGAACACAAGAAAATTATTTCTCTTTGCAGGTGACATGATCTTATATAAGGATAAGCCCAAAGATTCCACCAAAAACATCTTCAACTTAGTAAATGAATTCAGTAATGTTGTGAGACAAAATTGGCATAAAGATATTAGCCTTTTTATACACTAACAACAATTTATCCAAAAAAAGAGTAATTAAGAAAGCAAATGCATTCGTAATAGCATCAAAAACAAGGAAATATGTAGCAATAAATAAGTGAGGAAGTGAATGTTCTGTACACTGAAAACTAGAAAACTTTGATTAAAAAAACTGGAGATACAAATAAATTAAGAGATATTCTATATTAATGGATTGGAATAACTAATATTGTTAAAATGCCCATATACTCAAACTGATCAACAGATTCAATGCAATCTCTATCAAAATTCCAAAGGCATTTTCCACATAAATAAAATAATATCTTTATATTTGTGTGGAACCACAAAAGATTCCAATAGCTGAAGCCATCTTGAGCAAAAGTACAAAGCTGGAGGCATCACACTGCCTGAATTCAAACTATATAACGAAGCTTCAGTAATTTAAAAAAACATGGTAATGAAACACAAATAGACACATAGATCATTAGAACAGAAACAAGAGCAATAATAAATTAGTGGGACTACATCAAACTAAAAAGCTTCTGCACAGAAAAGGAAACCATTAATGAAAAGGCAACCTATGCAATGGAAGAAAATGTGTGCAAACCATATATCCAATAAGGCTAAATATCTAAAATAAGGAATCTATACAATTCAATAGCAAAAAAAAAACAAACAAAAACTCAATTAAAAATGGGCTAAAACATGAATAAATATTTTTTCTAAAGACATGCAAATGGCCAATATATATTGAAAAATGTTCAATATCACTACTCATCAGGGAAACAAATCAATACCACAAAAAATGAGTTATCTCATTTAGTGTCTGTTATCAAAAGGACAATAACAAGTGTTGTCTAGGATATAGAATAAAGGGAACACATGTATGCAGTTGATGGGAATGTTTACTGTTAGAGCCACTATGGAAGATAATATAGAGTTTCCTCAAAAAATAAAAAAGAACTCTCATATGATCCAGCAATCCCACTTCTGAGTTTGTATCTGAAAGAAATGAAATCACTATCTTGAAGAGATACTGGGACACCCATATTCAAGCAGCAGTATTCACAGTAGCCAATATAAGAAAACAACCTAACTGTCCATCAACAGATGAATGGATAAAAATGTTGATATATGTCTATATGTATATTGTATATACACATATCATATATTCATGATATACATGGATATTTATTTTACATATACATTCATGCATATCATGAATATTTTTTAAAATTCATTTTTATTTAAGTATGACATATACAATATTATATTGGTTTCAAGTATACAAGATAGTAATTCAACAATTACTACATTATTAAATCTTCACCCCAATATGTGTACTTTCTATCAACAGAAAGATGCTACAGAATTATTGACTATATTCTCTATGTTATACTTTAATCCCATTAACTATTATACAGTATGATTGAGATTTTGTACTTCTTTATCTCCTTCACCTATTTCACCCACCCACCTTTCCTCCTTCCCATGATAACCACTAGTCACTTAAAAGTGTCTACACATCTACTGCTGTTTTGTTCATTTTGTGTGTTTTTGTGCTTTCAGATTCCACATATAAGTGAAATTTTATGTTATTTGTCTTTCTCTACCTGGCTTGTTACATTTAGCATAATATCCCCTAGGTCTATCCATGTTGTCCCAAATTCCTTCTTTCTTATGTTTAAATAATATTCCATTGTGCATATGTACCACTTCTTTATCCATTCATTTACTGATGGACACTTACGTTGCTTCCATATATTGGCTATTGTAAATAATGCCACAATAACCATAAGGGTGTATATGTTTTTCCAGCCAGAGACTTTGTTTTCTTTGGGTAAATTCCTAGAAGTGAAGCTATGGGTAGCATGATATTTTTGTTTACAGTTTTTTGAGAAACCTCCATACTGCTTCCATAGTGTCTGCATCAATCTACATTCACACCAGCAGAGTAAGAGGGCTCCCTTTCTTCACATCCTCACCAACACTTCTCATTTCTTGTCTTTTGGATAGTTGCCATTCTGACTGGTATGAGGTGATATCTCACTATGGTTCTGATATGCATTTCCCTGATGATCAGGGATGTGTACCATCTTTTCATGTGTCTGTTGACCATCTGTATGTCTTCTTCGGGAAAATGTCTATTTAAGTCTTCTGCCCATTTTTAATTAGGTATTTGGTTTTTTTGATGTTGAATTGTGTGAGTTATTTATATATCTTAGTCCCCTATCAGGTATATCATTTGCAAATATATTCTCCCCATACTGTAGGTTGCTTTTTTGTTTTGTTGGCAGTGTTCTTTGCTCTACAGAAGCATTGTGGCTTGATGTAGTTCCACTTGTTCATTTTTTAATTTTGTTTCCCTTGCCTAGGGAAATGTGTCCAGGAAAGAAAGTACTCATGCTTTTGTTCAAGAGATTTTTCACTATGTTTTCTTCTAAGATGTTTATGGTTTCATGCCTTATATTTAGGTCTTTAAACCATTTCAAGTTTACTTTTGTGTATGGACTTAGACAGTAATATGGTTTCATTCTCTTGCAAGTAGCTGTCCTGTTTTCCCAACATCAGTTATTGAAGAGGTTGTCTTTTCCTCATTGTATATTCATGACTCCTTTATTATATAATAATTGACCATATATGCAAGGGTTTATATCTGGGCTCTCTATTCTGTTCCATTGATCTATGGGTCTTTCTTGTGCTAGTACCATACTGTTTTGATTACTGTAGCTTTGTAGTATAGTTTGAAGTCAGGGAGCATAATAGCCTCATCTTTGTTCTTCTTTCCCCAGATTGTTTAGGCTCTTTGGGATCTTTTGTGGTTCCATATAAATTTTAGGATTATTTGCTCTAGTTCTTTGAAAAATGTTATTGATATTTTGATAGGGATTACAATTGCTTACATTGCTTTGGGCAGGATGGCCTATATATGAATACTTTCAGTCTTAAAAATGGAATTTGTTCCACTTAAGGAAACACAGATGAACCTAGTGGGTATCAATTATGCTAAGTAATATAAGCCATGAGAAAGATAAACATTGTTTGGTATTACTTATATATGGTAAAAATGATCAAACTCATAAAAAAAGAGAGACAAATGGTAGTTGCCAGGGGCTGAGCGATGGGGGGAAATGGGGAGAGTTTAGTAAAACCATAGGAATTTTCAGTTATTAGATACATAAGTTCTGTGGATCTGATACATAGCATGGTGACTATAATTAATAATACTGTATAATTGTAATTTACTAAGAAAGATCTTAAGTGTTCTCATAAAGAAAACAGAAAAAGGGTAAGTATGTGAGGTTATAGATGTATTAACTTGTGATAATCCTTTCATAACGTATGTCAAATCATGTCATTGTATATTTTAAATAGATTACAATTTTATTTGTCAATTATAATCCAGTACACCTGGAATATTGCAAAAAAATTCTGACAGTGATATGTAGAAGAGATTTAACTTTGCTAAGATTGTTTATTAGGGCTATTACTGTTTTTTATAGTGCTCTGGTCACAAAGTTTCAATATAATCCCAATTCTATTTTTAAAACGAAAGACAGGGAGGGAGGAGAATTACTGTGACTTTTTTCAAACAATCTACCTTAGATGTCATTTAAGCTGAGTCTAAGAGAAAATGAAGAAGACGTAAATGCAAAGATCAGGACAGACTGTTTCAGGCACAGTGTAAAGACCCAGGGAAAAATAAGAACAGGCCAAGATGCCTGAGCATACTGAAGAAGGAGAGGAAACTGATAAAACAGGGTGGAAAATTAGGCAAAACCCAGGAGATGTAGGACTTTTTAAAAGAGACTTAATAGTTTGGATTTTATTCTATGTGATCAATGTCTTTGGAAAATTCTAAGCAGGCTACTTATAATTAATCCCACATCTCAGTGACATAGAAATAGGGAATTTAATTTCTTCCTCAATGAGATGTCAGCTGCAGTTCTGTATGATCCTGTCATCTGTCTTTACTTAGGAATCCAGGTCAAATGAAAACTTCAGTCTGGAAGACATTCTCATGGTAAAGGAGGTAGGAAAAAGAAAGAAAGGAAAAGGAAAGAAGAGAGAAAAAAGAAAAGAACACTTGCAGTACCATGTGATGGCTGAATACTTAGACTACTTAGACATGGCATATGTCACTTCTGCTCACCCTTTTGTCAAAGCAAGTTACAATATTCTAGATGTTGTGGGGGAACATAATCCTCCCACAGAGAAGGTCAGTGAATAATTGGAAGCAATATGTCCTTCCACCACAGATACCACTGGCAATGCCATTAGATTTGAAGCTATGGAAATAAATGAAATAACTTAAGAAAAATGGAGATATAGAAGAGAGGGAAAACCCAGAAAAGATTGAAGAGTTCTTCAGTATTTGGAGAGAGAGTAGCAGAGGAGGAGCCAACAAATGCAACTGGGAAGTAATAGCCAATGTAACAGGAAGATAACTAAGAAAGGGTCTGCTGTGGACTTAAGAGAAAATGTTTCAAGAAAAATGAGTGATCAATAGGAAATGCAGCTGAGAAATAAAACAAGATAATAAGAGGCATGGATCCATTAGATTTGCTAGTATTTGACAACAGTGTACTTGAAATTGCAACAATATATTCATTTTAAGGTATTGTTTTTCCCTCCAGCAAAATTCAATATTGTGTGCAGGATGTGGAAATGTGGAAGGAAGAGTGATCTTATAGGAGATGAGGTTTATTAGGGAGAAGACAGTAGAAAGAAAACAATCCAGAGAATGAAGCTGGTAGAGAGAGTAGATCAAGCCATTGAACATATTGTTTAGGATGTGGAGAAAAAAAAAGTGAGATTTTTGAGGCTGAAACCTTCCACATGATAATAAGATTTAAAGTGTGAAATGGGTTTTGGCCATTGATATAAAATTAAGACACCAGTATTGGACAGGCAACCCACTTGGAGTTCGGTATTCCAGAGTAAGGACAATTGAAGGGAGAAAGTCTTTTAATCGGACATTTAAGTTTTCAGTGAAAAAAGAAGTAGGACCAAAAAGTTGACAAGTAGATATGGGGTGTGCATGCATGCATGTGTAAGAGTAACCGTGCTTCTATTCCACCTCATGGAATATTAGTATTTAGATATAATAGAATGCCTTAGCAATTACAACTGGTTTATGTTTCATTTGGTGAGAAATGTTTAAGGTACAATTCAGAATACTGGAAATAATTATGATAATCCTTCTACATCTTAAAGTTAGATGTAGGAACTTCCATATCATTAAGTGTGGTGCAGTAAAATTTTGCACAGCTCTTTATTGGCAATTTGCATCATAAAGGGAAGAATGGAAATATGTTAATTCGTTTGAGAATTATTTTGCTAAGTAACCACATTCATTTCCATTTTGGAGTGAGGCTCCAGAACTAAATTTCAAGTTTACTATATTCAGTAATGTCCTAGGTGACCTTGTTTAATGCATGGTTATAATTACACTGCATAATCAATGGAAAAACAGGAAACTTCAAAAGCTAATGAATAGAATACTCTATGGTATTTAAGATAAAAAATGACTAGCTTTTCATTTTTTTCTCTCTGCTTTTTGCTAAACTAATTCCCACCCTTCACCTGCATGAACTCTAACTGGAGCACATGATACTCTTTTCACCATATAGGTTAGTTCCATTAAAAACTCTATTGCTCACAAAGTTATAGATCTGCACTTTTCATCCATCACTTATCACTATTATGATTTTTAAAATAACTTTGCTCTGATACAGGTTGCTTTAATGCTTCATCAGGACAGGAATCCAGGTCAAAGGGATATTTCATGGTCTTTTCTGTTAGAGCAATTAATGGTCTCTGATTATATCCAGTAGTCTATTGTGCTAATCAAAAATAAAATTTTAAGAGTTATCAACTTTCAGGTGTACTAGTCAACTATGATATTTGGGTCATTTCCAAAAAATCCTTTCTAAGAAAATAATTACAGGTTTAAAAGTTCATTCAAATTCTTCATAAAATATTTTGTCTGCTATCAAAGCAACAGGTCTAAAGAACAATTGCTTGCTTCATGGTATTTACTGAATGAAAGAGATTTAATTTCTTGACTGATTTGAGTATTTTATAAATCTGTGCAAGTGGGTGATGGTAGAAAGCAAAGACAAGTATTTTTCTAGTGCATAGTCCTGAAAACACTAAATCCCCCAAGCATTTGTAATACTCTTATTAATGTAAAGGTGTACAAGGAAGTTTAAAATAAACAAAAACATCATCTACTTATTGGGTTACAAGTACTATGTGAAATACAGAGTTTGGTTTACCAGTCTTTTAGCTATCATTTCAAAATATTTGGTTTTTCAGACATTCTTTTGCTTCCCCAGACCCATCAAACTTCTGGCACCTCATGCCCTGCTTCATGTCCATTTATATTGTGTTTCTCTCCCCTTTCTTCACCTTTCGCAGTCTAGTTACTCACTTATATACTCATTGAGGGCCTACTTTTTGCCAGATACTTGTGCCAAGCACAGTACCAGATATTACTGATTCTGGTTAGATTAATTTATTTGAAAATGCATTTTCCTCAGTTGCCTGGACATGGGCAGCTTCTACAGTTGTACTTAGAAACTGTGCAACAAAGTCTCTAATCTTTCAGTGATAATCACATAGTATTCAACTGGAGAACTTAAGTGGTGAAAATAGAAAAATCTGATAGGGGACCCATTTTTGGCTTTGTTATGTGTCGACTTGGCTATGTTGAAAGACATTATCCATGATTTCCTTTCCTGTATCTTTTGGGTTCTGGGGGTTACAGGAGAAACTCTTGTGGGAGATTCTGAGGGTGAAGGTGAGGCCTCAGCCATTCAGCAGCTCTTACACCTTATTGCTGATTTGTCTTTTCCTTCCCCTTCCTGAATGGCAGTGGCGAGGCCTGAACTGCTTAACCTTCCCCTTGTTCCTTCTTTGGCTTCACCAGCTCCTAAGTTGGACATGTGTTTGCTCTGCAAAGGGGAATCCAGCCTCTGTTGGAGACCCACACCACTGAGGGCAGCTGCATCCACAGTGACCCAGACTTCAGCCTCTCCTCATGGGCTACAGCTTGTACTTTGGGTTCCACTGCTTTTTTCTCTCTCACCCTGACACCTTTTCTCCCTTCCTTGCTGCTTGCATACCTCAAGATTCAGCATCAGCCACAAAGAAAGTAGATTTATACATACTGCTTAACCATGCTAGGTAAGGTCAAATATCTGAAATTACTGCAAAAGTCAAGTCTCTGAAACAAATCTCTGTCTCAGAAACATGAACACTCAAACATTGCTGTTAGGAATATAAGTTGGTACAACTGTTACGGAAGAGATTATTTCTGTATTAAAGTAATACGTGCATTTACATTTGGATTCAGAAATGTCACTTTTTTGAGTGAAGACTTATCTCTAATTATATGGAAATAAGTGAGTAACATGTTAGTCATTGCTGTATCGTTTAGAAGTGCAAGATACTGGAGGAAAATACATTCACAAATATAGGATACTGGCTAAATAAATTAGTATAATTACACTACAAATTATTAGAGTAACTGAGGAAAATCTATATTAACTAATATGGAGTAATTTCCATATAATGCTAGGCAAAAACAAAGAAACAAAGTACATATTGTATCTTCCATTTGCTTAAGAAAGGAGAAATAGGATATATATATTTACTTCTTAAAAACAAAACCTAAGAATGATGGTTCTAAAACTTCTCAGATGTCTCTCTTTTTTTGGTGTAGTTTTGACATTTAGGTTCACATGAAGGTTTTATATAGTCAATAAAATAAAATAAGTGAGGTTGGGGAACAATCTTCAAAATGGAAAATAAATTAGCCTAACTGTACTTCAAATGAAAAGCACAATTAAACTGAAGGGTGGAACAAAGAAATGACCCCAGTTACTTGTCAGCACATTATCATAGCATTTTGACTGCAATGTCTTCAGTGTAAAGACAAAAAGATTTTTTTTAGGGGTTCTGAAGTCTATTTAGGAAGATTTCTATATTGATACAGATTAGTAAATTCGAAAATGCTTTCCATGTATTCCAAGACTGACAAATGAGAATGTGTGTATATATATATATATATATATATATATATATATACTCAATCTTGTCACTATATATATAGTGGAATATTGTAACAAGGTATTTGACTGTCGGGAAAGGGAGTAATAATATGGAAAGGGGTCGGAGACAGAACAGATCCTCTAGTGTGGAATTGGAATGGTAAGTATCACCTTACTACATCTAATCTGAGGACAGTGTCTGAAATGTCTACCCAAAAGAGTAATTCATCTTATTCTTCATTTTAAGCACTGCTGATAAAATATATTGAACAATTCTGAAAATATTCTAAGCAATGGAGCTCATTTTTTTTCTTTTCCAGAATTTCCATTTCCCAAAGTAAAAATTGAGTAAAAAATTACATTAAAAATTAACCATGCTTTCTCAGAATATGCAGACATCAGAAAAAGAAACAAACTTCTTGGAGTTTGTGATCATTTTGTCCTTTATTACAAGGTGAGGTATTAAAGTGACTTTTTTTCCAGTTTTTTTCAATCATCCTAGCCGACTGAGATTATGGCTGCTGCTGCAGTCTCACTTTGAGGGTTAGTATTAAATCACCATTCTTATATTCCCTTTTCTCATCAGATCAATAATACAAAAGGTCTAATGCAATGTCAAAGGACTTGCATTTATCAAACTGGAAATATCTCATGGCTACTTGTCAGGGTCACCCCCGCCACACACACACCTTTTCTTAAAACATTACCAAAGAAATTTTATTGAATCAATGAATAACTTTAGGAGACTTTATAAACTAGTTAGCAAATAGATTGGGGAAATGTATGGATAATTGGTAAATAGAATAAAACATAATAAATATAAGGTTATGTAACAGAAGCTCCTTTCTGTCCCAGATTAAAAATTGAACATATATAAAACTCTTCAAAACACACATATGAAGAATTTGAAGCCTCCATTATATCATAGTTTACTACATATAATATTGGTGTTTAATATACACTGAAGGTTTGAAATCAACTTTCCAGTCATATTTTGTTGAGTTTACATTAAATTTTTATTCATTAGCTAGGTAATACTGAGTGTGCAGCCTCCAGTCTGAAACAGTTGTCTAAAACCTGTTTTGAAACATTTAAAAATATCCAGTGAACCCCACATCATCCTTCAGTTTTGCCATTTAATTTTGGCAAAATGCTTCACTTCTCACAAATGCCTTGCTTTGTACTAGAATTGTAAATAATTCTTACTGTTTCCTAAAAGCAGCTTTCTTTAATTAAGTAAGAATCTGCCACATTAACAACTATACAACTTTTAACTTATTACACAATATGTTGCAGATTTATTAAGCTACTAAGAAAGGAGAGATTTACTGAAAGAATAAGCTGAAAAAAGTTCTTTTAATTATGACTGGTAAGCTGTTTAAGCAGGGATCAGACATACCTAGAGTCACTTAAAGTCATAAAAATGATCTAATTTCTCCAAGTTGAAATGTTTAGTAGGTAAATTGCAATATGTACAATAAAATATGCTCAACATTTTTTGATGAAATGAAAACTAAAATCACAATGAGATACTGTGATATACCTATTCAAATGGCTAATATTAAATAAGATTGACCATATCAAATACTGAAGAAGAGAGAAAGAAACTTGAACTCTTCTATACATTGCTGGTATGAATAGAAATTGAAACAACCACTTTGGGAGTTGTTTTGTTTTTGTTTTTGTTTTTAAGTTAAGCATATATCAGCTATATGACATAGCTGTTCTACTCCTACTAGATATTTAGCCAAATTTAAAAAAAAGGAAATATGTATCCTTGAAAAGACTTACACATTTATTCATAGCAGAGATCATTTTTAATAGAAAAGAAACTATCTAAATGTCATTACCAGGTAAACAGATAAATTGTGTATGCACAAAAAAACGATTATTAGCAATAAAAATGAGTGAATGAATTAGTGTTACAATCAAAACAATGAACTTCAAAATAACTCTGCTGAATAAAAGAAACCAGACCTTTCCTCCCTCAAAAAAGAATTTATACTGTATGATTCCATTTACATAAAACTCATGAAAATGCAAGCTAATCTCTAATGATAGACTCTAGATCAGTGGTTGTTTGGGGATGGAAAAGGTGGAGTGGGGATGAGAGGGAGAATGGGATTATAAAGCTGCATGAGGAAATTTAGGGGGGTGATTATATGTGCGGTGGGTTTTAGATGCATGCATATGTCAAATTTACTAAGTTTTGTACCTTCAATTTGTGTAATTCATTGCACATCAGTTATATATCAAGAAAGTTCTTTAAAAAATCAAAAACAATTAAAAATGTCCCTCACCTCCAGTTGAGGAGAGCTTCAGGTGAGAACTTGCAATTTTGGAAGTAGATTAGGTGTCCTTTTGATCTCTTCTCTATGGTATTTCCCTTCCAATGTAAGATTCCTGGCCATTCCAAAGACGGTCTGAGAGGAGAGGAAGGAAAGATAAAGCCAGAAAGTGTGACTGAACAGGTATTATCTCAAAGTGTCTTTGTGCTCTTAAGTCTGTGGTCACGTCTCCTATGTTGAGCCTCTTCAACTACAGCTCTCTCAACATAGACCATGCCTGTCTGTTATCTGCACACTCCCAATTCCCCTTTCTGCTTTGGTGGAAGATATTCTCCACCTCTTTCTTCTGAGAACATCTCACTGTCTGGCAGAACTCCTTGGCAGCTGGAAAGTTTTTAAAGAGGTGGTTGGGATTCACACACCTTTGACCAGTTTGAGAGAAGAGTGTCGCTCACTCCCAGACACAGTCTTGCTCTATTCAGATCCCCGTTCTCAACCTTGTCAAGCATGGGTCAGACATTAGCCTCCTGAATCGCTAATGGCAGGAGACTAATAGTAAGCTTGTCAAGTGGTACTGCACCTCTTGAACTTGAAGATAGGAGCCTACGTTTTCTGCCTTGTCAGAGATTGGTATTTTAGTACAAGTCTGTCTGATTACACCCTCCTCACAAAATTCTACAAATAAATCTGATCCTTTTATATGTTAGATGTAGGCGAATCCTCTGGTTCTTAATTACCTAGTATAAAATGTCTGCTTGGAATTATGTCTTACAAGCTATTTTGGAATGTAGCATCTATTCATTTTATGTCTCAGATGAAAGTGAGTTAGGAAACTTCCCTTGAACAACCCGTTACAGATTTGCTGAGTCAGGATATATATCTTGAATATTTACTCTAAGACACTGTACCCGGTTCTGTAGAAAACATATATACTCAAACACCTTTTATAAAACCTAATATGGAAAACTAGATATGTGGTTATATGAGTATAATTCAGATAGAAAGCAGTGTGCCCCAGAAGAGAAAAAAGTGAAGTACAATGGGAAATTAGAGGTACAAAAAAGTGCTTTATTCTGGATTTGTAAGATTTTAGATAGTGGAGAGTGGGGAGTCTGTATGAGTGAAAGATGATTAAAATCAAGGAGTATGATTCTTTATGAGAAAAACTGTGTTTCAGTAACCCACTAGTTTTTCAATTTAGCATAATTCAATTTTAAAACCTCAGACTTCATGAGTTTGGTGTTATCCAAACATCCATTAGTATGTTTCTGAATATGTTTGAAATGAGAAAAATGAAATATTTATGTCATGTTACATTCTAAAAATATAATAAATCACAGGGTTTCATTTACAGTTTATTAGTGAACAGATTACCTCCTCTGCTTCCTGCCTATTTTCATATTGATTAGAGACTTAATAGCCAAATAGAAATGATACTTACACTTTGTAATTGCCTTTAATAATGATTTTTTTGTATTCTATGAACAACATAGTAGTATTTTATTTTCATTGAAAATATCCTATGTCATGAAAAGTAGATATTCTAGAGATGATTTTTTTAAAAATAGGAAAAGCAACATTGTACAGTGTTTCTTCTGTTTTGCTATGGCAATATTTTATGCTTGGGTGTTTATGAAATGGAAATATGTGAATCAGGCTTGAGATACCAGGAACTTTGTGGGTAACAATTGTAATAATTTGTAACAATCACAAGTTGATATAGGGTGATGATTACTAACATACAGCAGAGTAAATGATCTCCCAGAGACCTCACTTTGAGCAAGATAGAGTACACATTGTATATGGGGAGAAAAAAGGACACTCGTGTGTGTGCGCTTGTGCATATCCATGCGCATGTGCATGCTCACACTCTCCCGTACTCCAGGGGCAGTGGCGGCTCTCCTGACTCCTTGCTATTCTTCTGCCCCATTCGAAAGTATCTTCCCTTGGAACACAGACCACTGTTATTTAAACTTGATTTTGCCCTTAATTCCATTACCAGACATCTTCTAACATCATTTTCTTTTCTTTTTTCTTTTCTTTTCTTCTCTTCTCTTCTCTTCTCTTCTCTTCTCTTCTCTTCTCTTTTCTTTTCTTTTCTTCTTTTTCAATCTCATTCACTTATTTTATTTTAAGGGAAGGTACAGAAAAGCAATAAAATTAAATTCATAGAGTTAGTGGCAGTAAAAAGGTGACCATGATGGTGTTTGACCTATGTTAGCATCATAAGCTGGTTATATAGCCTGCACAGCAAATTTGCCTGAGGATAATTGCATCAAGGTGATAAACATAGTAGTCAGGCTGATTTAGGCATTTAAAAGTTCAATTATATTTTAACTAATAATCAAATGATAAATGAATTTGGTAATCATTGGCCTTTCCAGTAATGTACAAAATATGATGTAGCATTCTGCTTTAAATTATTCTTAAAGTATTTTCAATTATTTGGAACTTAATTTTTTAAATTCTGATCTTTTCAAACAGTATGTACTTTTATCATCCTCCATAGTCTAAAACCACTTTCATATATTTTTCTACTTGCTCTTTACAACAGAGAATGGATTTTCCCCATATTTTAAGAGGGCTCTAAGAAGTTCAGAGAAAAAAAGAGATCATTATTTAATGGTTCCAACTCCATGCCTTCTGTTTTTTTCTACAATATTTTAGCTGCATTATGATATTCAGATTTAAGGCCACCTAGTAAAATTTTAAAACAACAACAATAAGAGAATAATCAAACATAAACAAATTAAAAATATAAATTATCTGAAAAACTATACAAAGTATAAAATCAATAAAAAAGGTACAATTATACAGGAAATTAATCATTAGAATTTGATTAAAATGTATAATAACCTCTTGAAACAACAAATGAAATAGACCTGGAAGGTCAACACTAACTATAGCTTGGAAGAATCTATTCACTAATCAAATTTCCCACTGGGTGTGGTAGGATTTACTCATGAAGTATAAACATTGCATACTTTCCTAAGAAATCCAAAGTCTAATAAACATGAGGGACAGAGTTTCAATTAAGAGCTAAATCATTCAGTTCTAAGGTCTTAGCCTAGGAAAAGAATGTCTGCTAGTATCTGGAAGGTAGAAGCTGACCTAATTCTTGAAGATCAGTAGTAGCAGGATTAGAAACAATGAAGAAGGTGTGATGTTTCATGAAAAAAGGCACAAAATTGGAAATGATGGCACTCAGTGAAGAGATTGAAATGACTGTAGAAAATTTATCCAGGAGGGTGTATTAGTCTGTTCAAGCTGCAAAACAAAATACTACTGGTTGAGTGGCTTCCACAATAGGAATTAATTTTCTTGGACTAATGGAGGAAGAAGATAAAGACCAAGGTACTGAAACACTTGGCTCCTGATGAGGCCTCTCCTCCTGGCTTACGAAGAGCCATCATCTTCTTGTGTCTTCACATGACCTTTTCTCTGTGCACAAGGGGAGAGGGAGCTTTGGTGTCTCTGCATCTTTTAATAAAGATATCAACTCTTTTCATAATGATATCCTATCAGATTAGAGACTTGTCCTTATGAGCTAATTGATCTAATTTAGCCTTAATTACCTCTTCAAAGGCCCTACTACCAAATACAGTTACAGTGTGAACTCAGCATATGAATTTTGGGAGGATACAGTTCATCCCATAAAAGTGGGATACAGATATTAAGGCCAAGTGGATGATAGACTTCTACCAGTATACTGTATCTGGCTTTTGTGGGAAGTCATTACATTGTGATCTGCATACAGTTTTAAAATGGATATACAGAGTTTGTAAAAGGGCTGAAAATTTCCATACATCCATCCCAGTGCCAGTGGGGTAAATGGCCCTTTCATTTATCTGTTGCTGGGTTCAATTTTCTCATAGCATCCCTCAAGTATTCTAGAAAATGTATTATTGTTATTTTCTATGAACCTTTTCATTAAGCTCAAAAGTTTCCATTTCTGCTGAGGAGAGGGGAGCTTTGAAAACTGAACTTTAAAAAAAAACTATTTTCATTTTAAAATAGTATCCTTTGAGGAAATTCAGTCTTCCAGAAATTCTTCTGCTCCTCAGTTTACCTGACATATAGAAAAATGTTTGTCCTCATCATGAGCATAAACTTAGATCCTTCTCCCATCCTCTGGGTCCTCACTGGCCCATGCATTAGTACTCCATAGCATCAGGTACTTGCTGTCATTTATGGTGCAAGTGGTGGCTAGAAAGTTCATCTGTGCCCTGCCACAGTCAGAGTCTGCTGGGCCCTCCTATGGATCCACACCACCGCAGCTTTTGCTGAAAATGCTGAACCTTCAGGCCTTAGTCATGTGCTCTATTCAGTACTTGTCCTAGACTCTTTAAGTTACAGCCTCAATCATGAGGTCCTCAGTCTCTCTCAATACAATAGACCTCTTAGCTCTCAACTGTCTCTCCAGAGTGCAGGAAGAATACTCTTAAATGCCCTTGTAGGTCTAAATAAATCAAGCACCTTCTCCCTTCTCCTAAAATTGTTTAGATATTAGCCTGTGATCAAGGTGGTCCAGATTTCCTCAGGAGAACATAAACTAAAATCCTGCTAGACTCAACTTTCTCATCTATTTACACTCTGTAGTTTTGTGGCTCTGTCCTCCATGAAATCATAAGCCAGTTGAGTGTTCAGGACCCTCAAATCTGTGTGCCCTCTTGCTTCTTCTCTTTCTCTAAAACAAGAGTATCTTCACATAGGAGCTACTGCTTTGTCAGAGTGCCCTCCTTTAAGATAACATTCACCTTTGTCCCTTTCGTAGGATAGACAAAAGAGTCAGACATGTCTACTGGGATAAAGAGAAATTTTAATTATGATATCACTTAAAATACATTGATTTAATATTTTCCCAATACTCTTTGCTTGTTAATTAATTCATGTATTTATTCTGATGACAAGAATGTATTGAGAGTCTTAGTGCTAGTACAAAACGTTAAGCCATCAAGATAACATTGAATCAAGTAGCCTCTCTTCCTACTGAGTTTAGAGTAGGGCAGAGAAGGCAAAGAATTAAATAATAAATTACAAAAGAGTACTACAAATGCTACTATAGAAGAGAAAGAGACTGTTATAGGAGAAGTTGTCAGGGATATATAGCCAAGTAGAGCCAGCTACCTTCATATTCAAGGATGAAATAAAGAACATCTTGCAAGAAACCACCAGGGCTATGGCTTAATGTGACAATTCACAGGAAGTTGCTTTCCAAAGAATGCAGTGAAACAATGCCCTTTTGGACAATTGTTTAATAGTGGAAAATAGATGGATTGGAGAGAATAGAGACAGAGGTAGATGACTGTCAGAACATCAAAATTGTTGATGTGTGAATGAATTGAGAAGAGAACTGAGGCAGGGAAATGCTGTAAGGTTTAGGGGGACAAAAAGCAAAAAGGCTTACTGAAGATGAAGTCCATGAGCATGGGGAAATCCACATTGAAATGTCATGATAAAAAAACAATCCAATCAGATACTTAGAAAGTATTGAATAAAATAATTATGGAAGGGATAGAAAGTAATCTTTCTTCTGTTCTACATCAATCAGGTTTCTGTAATTGTGTCTAGTTTTAGACTGAACTTTAAAACATTTAAAAAGGGTGGAAGAACAGGAGACGGTCAGAGAAGAGAAGCAAAGATAATTAACCTTTTAGCAAATTGAAATTAAATGAATTAGATTTGTTTAGCTTAGAGAAAGAAAGGACAAGGGTGATTTGATTATAGAAATGAGTCATACATTGAGTTAGGGAGGAGATGAAGTTTTCCATGTTCCCAGATGACTAAACAAAAGGAAATGGACTTTAATACAGGAATAATTTTATTTTCAGACAAAATTTTTAAAAAACTTTTTAAAATCTACTAAAAATAAGCTATTATATGGCTTATTATGTCTTTCAAGTCCATTAGTATCTGTCTGTGCTGATTGGTTACTTATAAGTTTAATGAGGGGAAATGGGTGTGCTCCTGGGTCAGTGATTTAAACAAATTTGCAACAGTTCCTTCACTTGATTTCATAGATTATCTCTGAAACCCAATTTAAAATAATGTAACTCTTTCTTCCACTAGGCTCTTTTAAAGTTAAGAGCCTCTCCATAAAATGAGATTTAAATCTGAGAGAAAAGAAAAAATGTCTGTAATTACTTTACATTTATATCTTACTACAAAGAAAAATTCAAAATCCAGCCCTTAAAGATATAACATTAATCAAGTGGGTTTTCAATAAATTTTCTAGTATTTTTCTAACTCACTTAATGATTTTGCCTTTTATAAATCATACACAAAAATCTGAATGTGCTCAGAGTACAGTGGATATTTTCAGAACACTGGAGGAAGTTCAAGGTCTGATTAATTTTCATGTCTGTTTACAAATACATTCCATTCAAACTTCCTATACATGTCCATAAACTTTGAAAGTTGTCTGTGCATGAACTGGACACATAAGCCAAAGTCATAGGAAGAGAATTGAGCTCCATCTCTGGTAGGCAACAGGTTGTGAACAATGTTCGTTGGTTATGCTTGTTTGCTGGCTCTTGATGCTTTTTCTTATTTTAAACAGAAAATCCCAGTAATATATTTATTTTCAAAGAATAAAACTTAGTTTTTGTCAGTGGTGGCTGGTGGGAATGCAAGGGTAAAAATAGGAGGGATGTTTTAATAGAGAAGCTGAGAAATGTTAGCACCTCACCTGAATGGGGCTACAGTGTACTTCGGGTGGGAAGGAAAGGTGGGGTTATGGAGACAGATACTTGGAAAGTAAAACTGACCTATTTAGTTGACATATTAGGAGGTGCCATGTCCTAATACCCAAAGCACAGCATTGCTTTTTTGCTAAGAAGTTTCCTGTAATGCTTGCAAATGTGAATTAAAATTGGTCCTGATCGTTAGGGCAAACATTTTTGCCAAAGTGCAATTTGTCTCTCTAAGGTATTAAAATTTCACTCTACTTACATGTTGTTTCAATTGGGGAACTCCCTTGAACATAATAAATATTAATGTCCAGACTGCTTTGCATTTGGTTTGCCATCAGTTAGCTCAATTTATTATTTGCACACTAAATTGCAGATGATTATATTAAGAGCACTTCGTCTTTCATTATCTTACATTTATTTGACTACTCTACTTGGCTACCTCATATTTAATTGAAATACCAATGAGCCTGGGAGTTGGAAATAGAACTATTTTGCTTTCTCTCTCTTTGAAGCATGTTTTTAGATTGGCAGATTGTTTTGTTCTTTTTTTGTCTCTCTTGCTTTTTAGTTTCTGTATTAGAAGACAAAAATTGGGTGGGATTCAGTAAAATTCTACAAATACTCAGGAGACTCCTTTTTCCCCCTAAAGTCTTTCCCAACACTGCCCAAGCATCAAACTAAAACCACACTTTGCAAATACAATGTAAATCACTGTTTCCAATTGAAGATTAAAATCATAATTTAGATATTATATGTTAACATGAAATCAGAATTTTTTCAAGACTTTTAGAAATGTTTGATATTTTTATAATATAATAGTTATGTTTTATTCTTTTCATTTAAACATTTTAAAAAATAATAAATTAATAATTCTAATTGAGAAATATAAGTTTATTTTAGGCAAATACAATTTAAAATGTGTGGCATCATGATTTACAATTTTTGTGGCTGTTTTCTAGGTTCTCTTAAACTTTTTTCTTCAAATTATTTTTCAACTATTTTCTAATTAATAAACATATAAGAACAAGGCATTTCTCAAAAACATATTTAAATGAATTTTGAATATGTAACTTTAATCCAAAATAGCTGATTTTGCTGCATTTATAATTTTATATTTAAAACCTATGAGTCATTGGCATGTGCATAAATTTTAAAATATGTATTATTACAAATTTATACTATATATTCAAAAACAACATTAGTGGTTGCATTTCTGTAAAAATGTTTGTATTTTCTGTTAACCATTAGTATAAGCATTTGTATTTAAAATATTTGATGTTTAATGATATTTAGTTTCAATTATATACTTTCAACCCATGGTTCTTTGCAGGGATATTCTCAGCTGCTTGTCACTTTAGACTTAGTTTTGTTAAAACTAGAAAATACTGTCCAGAAATTAAATGAACCTGAAGCAGGTACATCACAACACATGAAAACCTGTTAGGGAGAAAATGTAGTTTAACTGTAAATCCCTTTTCCTGGTCAAATTTCCTCTCTTTTCTTCAAAGAACGTCTTACGCCATGTGGAACTATCTTCTGTCTGTTATTAGGATGGAGTAAGAAGATCAGTATTCATCCATATATTCAATATTACTAGAATTAATTTATTTCTCTAATGTTAAATATTATTTATTAAAATGTTTTCTTCTTACACCCTACTGGATTATCTTGCTCACTTTCTGTGATAATACATAAATACATACATAGTTGTCTCAGTTTGGAGACAACTAATTTATGGAATACAGAGAACAAGTTTACAACAGCCGACCAGGAAAGTAGGTCAAGCCTTTGGAATGGTGTCTGGTGACTTCAAAACTGTCTTAGCAGTAGATCTGGTAAATTAGCTTTTGGTCATTAGGAAATTATCTAATTCCAGACTTGCTATGGATGGGGATTAGTTACTCTGTTCTGCCTCTGTCATTGAATAGAACATGGCAAACCAGTTCCAGAAAATGTCACATCAAATTATGCAATAATAGGTGACATTTTATCAGTAAGATAAGCAACTAATGTTGTCAATTTTCATCTAAAAGAAGAATAACATGGACAACATGATTTATGCCTAGTTTGAACTTCAACTTAACCACAAAGGTATTTGGTCAAGTTAGAATACTTTCAGTATATGAATGGACTATTAGTTTATCCAATCAATATTTGATGAGTATCTACTAATACCTGGTACTTTTCTAGGAATAAAAAAAAACTTATTTGAGAGATAATGAGAAGGAACTAAAGGTATTTGAGAAAAGAGATAATGATATTATATAGATGTTTAAAAAACAAATCATTCTGAATTTGAACCATAGAGGGTAAGAGTAGAAGCCTGGAAAACAGTTAGTTAGCAAGACACTACAATACTGGAGTTGAGGGACAATGGCAACTTGGAGCAAATCAGTAATTGTGAAGGCCTTGCAAATTGATGACTGGATTTTGGCTATATTTTGAAAGCATTACAGACTAGTTAAGAGCAGGTAAATTTAGCCAGAGTATTTGGTTTAAATTCCAGAAATGCCTTTTTCATGTTATACAGCTAGGTGCTATTTAAATTTATTCTGATATCTTATCTGAAAAAAACTGATGATTGTGTTATCTTAGTTATTTTAAAAAATTGTTTGTGTGTGTGTATCAGCTAGAGCAGCATAATCACATAGTAATCATTGTTAGTTTTGCTGTATGAGATGAAAGAGAAAGAGATGAGTCCATGATGAATCCAAGGTTTTGGTATGCACAACAGGAAGAATGGGGTTATTATTTACTGAAATGGGTATAACTGAAGAAGTAAGATCAGGAAAATTCAGATATGCTAAGTTTGTGATGACTCAGAAACACAAAAGTGAATATTTTGAATAGGTATATTTCAGATGAGAGATACAAACTAAGGAAAAAATGAAGTTTTCAAAGTCATATGATTTTTTAAAGTTCTAAATGCATGTAATCACTGAGAGTGATATAGTTGAGGAAAAGAAGATTGAGCTTTGTGCATTACAAAAAGTAAAAAACAAATAAGCAAAAGGGACTGAAAGATTAGGTAAGAGGAGCGATAGGAGGCTATGGGTCTTGGAGACCAAATAAAATATCTGTTTATATGAAGGAAGTGATCTACCATGTCAACAGCTTCTGATAAATCAAGTAACATGAGGGTAAATAATTGTCCAGTTAACTGAACAACCAAATTTCACTGGGGATTTTAGCTGTAGTTACTGAATTAGGTAATCTGATGGAGTTTAAAAGAGAATGATAAGACAAAAATTGGGTACATAAAATACAGTCAACTTTTGGGAGTTTTACTGTGAAGAGGAAAAAGCAGTGTAGTTGGTGACAGCAGAGAAAATGTGTAGTTAAATTTTTTAATAGATTCTACACTCATTTTATTAAACTAATAATAAATTTACCTGTTAAAAACACAATGAAATTATACAAGAAGATAGTTTGAAGGGAATCACTCCACTGCAAAAGTATAGGATGTGGCCTTTGGCCTTGGTTCATAATCCAGGTAATAAAAACTTTAATCCAGAAGGAAAACCAGAATGTGAGAATAAATAAAAGTATATGGGTAGGTAGAGCATAGAAATATGTTATATTTTATTTCTGATTCATATGATTTCCCAGTTTAAAAAAAAAAAGTTGTTTGAGAAGAAAGACAAAAGTGAGATACAGTCGTTGAGATTAGAATTGGAGAGTAAATACGCAAGTAACACTGAGGAGGTTCTCTGGCAGGAAGGAAGTTGAGGTTACTGGCCATGAGTTAAGAGTGAGATCAGTCAGTATGAGTCTGTGTTTTCTTCCAGCCACTTTGAGTTGCTCAGATGTGGGCACAGAACATGTACAGGGTTAGACTTAATTAAGGTTGGGATTTTTCCAAGGTAGTAAAATGCAGAAAGAAAAGGGAGAAAGAGAAGAGAATTGCAAATTCATGAAACAGAGTGACTATGATGGATAGATCATAGAAAGCAAGGCAAATAATGAGAAAAATAAAGATATGATGGACTGTAGCTCAATGGATTGAAGGAAAAAAAGTTCACATGGATAAAAGATATTGGAACTGTGTAGTGATAAAACATGGGACTGAAAAGATAGAAAGTAGTGGTTGGAGAACAGAATGGTTGAAGTTTTTATCAAGGAAGGGGTATAACTGCTGGAAACAGCAAGACCAGGGCATGACCACAGAGCGGATGGTGCATGGGTGAGATCATTGGAGGTAAAGTAATTAAAGAACTTCTGGGGTTAAGGGACTGGAGGGATCTTGAAAGATAATACTGAAATCACCAAAAATTTTAGCAAGAACCCTACTGGGGAGATAGTGTGACAGGTGCTATATCTTCATACAGCAGCCATCAGGGAAATAAAGTCAGGTCTGGTGGATTGGGTTGTTTTCCAACAATTTTAATCAGTAGTGAACAGGATTTTTATCATTTTGGCATCAGAAAAAGTAGAGGTAAAAGTAGAGACAATCTATGGTGGACAGAGTTTAACTCAGAGGCAAAACATGCCATCAGAGAGTAGTTAGAGGTGAATATAAATGGGAAATTCCTGTTAAGTAGTTATTTTATTAACAATTACACCTTAATATTTTTTTCTCTAAATAGTACTTGACAGTTTCTGCAGCATTTTATCCTGATTTAATTTGACCCTTAGAGGAACTTTGTGAAGAATGTGACAACAGTGTTATGCTTATAGAGGAAACAAATGAGGCCTTGAGACATTAAAATCTAGATCAAAAGCTTATGACTACTAAATAAAAGCCCAAAAGTTTTCTGAGTAAATGTATTTATCTTTGCTCTGAAACAATATACCTATTTAATTTTTGTCAATATTTGTTTATATTTTATAGCACCTTGACCTCAAGCTCAGTAGAATTAGTGGTGATCAAATAAAACATACTAGGGCATTAGAAATATTTTTGATATTCCAAGACAATTATTACAAATATTCCAGAGAGTGTATTCACTCATAAAGATTACATGATGAAGCAGAATAAATTTTGGCAGATGAGAGATGATAGATAGATATGAAAAAAAATGCATCTAGAATCTAGGTTGAGGAGGAAATTTATGAAGTAATGCAAATGCTCTATTGAAATTTTATAATTAATTTTAAAAGCTGAGAAGGCAGATGCTTTTTAATATTCTAGTATCTTTATTATGGTACTATAGGAGATAGAACATTATGCTGCAGAATAGTATTAAATACCCAAAAACATTTTGTCTTTTTTACTTCAGAAGATAGTTTCAAATTTATCCCCCTCTGAGATGCTTTAATTTTTTCTGCTATTTACATCATATGCTTCAGAATGACTTGAACACTTTCTGTCTGTGATGTGTTCAACTTACTGAATGTGTGAAAACTTCAGGTTCTTTGTCTGTAAAACAGATAACAGTGTATAGCCCCAAGATCATGAAGAAGAGTATGTATGCAATGTTTTAAGCACTATGCTTTTTTCTATTAACTATTTGGAATTGAGTTGAGAAGACAAAACTGATTCAGGCTAAGAGTCATGCTGTATGTTGGAAGTCTAAAGAGTTTGAGCGGAAAAGTAAATATAAACAATGGATACAGTTAACTTATAAAACCACAAAAAATAAAAGTGTATAAAACAAGACTTTGTCTTATCAAACTTCTAAAATCAGAGTTAATAAAAAGTATTTCATACACTTTTGTAAGTCAATGAGACTTCTGAATCAAAGGAATTCCATAAGATATTTACCTCTGTTTATCATATTTGAGACCCATCCCAAACATTTACAGTTAATGTCAAATGAAATTACAGTAAAAAAAAATTTTATGGAACATTCGGCTGAAAGTTCATGGATCAGACCAATATATTCCCAAGTTGTAATCAGCAGAATTGTATCTTGACTCAGAAAAAAACATATTCTCATTTTATTCATTGGCATCTCTGGAACAGTATCATCAGTGTGATTATGGAAACCTGGTCTTAGACCAAATTGTAGAATGAGCTGGACAGTGTTTCAAGAAAAAGATGGTCTCAGATTTCACAAATTTTGTAGGCTAAATCTCTTTGATACAAGTGCCGTTTCAGTTATAAGGATATGTGTTATTTTTCAGGTCAATTAATATTTTAGACCCACAAAATGTGTATAAGGAGATTAAATCTCATCATTAATAAAAATATTAAGTGAGAAATACTCATGAATTCTTTAAAACTAAATTTAAAAGGGATACATATCAGGAAATACAATCAACATAATTAAGACACTATGTATGAATTAGGATTTGAGATACAAAATGAAGGATGATCAGAATGGAAATATTCAAGATAAATGAAGCAACGTATTAAGTAAGTAATTTGTATTGATAAAATTATCAGACAATGAGCTTTACTATCATTCAAAAATATTTCAGTGTGTTTCTCATAAAGTCAGAGCAAAGAGTTTCAGTGAAGAGAAAAAGTTATATTTTAATGCAAAGGTAAGCCTTACCTTTGGTGGTGGGATTATTTTATTTCTCTATATGAGTTAGAGGAAATAATATGTTCACCATATAATTACAAATATGTTATTATTGTGACAGAATTAAATTACTGTAATTCTCTAATCTTAATAGAGATTTAAGCTTAAATCAAACTAAGTAGTACCCAATAATCAAATAATACTACCTTATTTGATACTATTATTTAAGAACTTTCTTGCAATATTCTATTTTATTACTGTCTGACCATACAGTAAAGTATGTAGATTTAAGATGAGAGTCAATTTTAAAACTTATCAAATATACATGAGAAAATGTATGAATATAATTTGAGACAAAATATACTAATATTTTAAAGGTAGTACTCAGAGATTTGGAATGCAATATCCTTGAGGCAACACTCCCCTTATAAAGTAAAAAAAATTACCTGAAGGGAAAAAAAAGATTTCTCCTGCTTGCCATATTAATTATACAATGTATTAAATAACTACATGGGCTTTAAGTTCCTTATGTTAGTTTTAAATTTAATAAAACATCTATACTTTAAATAAGCAATATTAAAATTTAAATTAAATTTAATATGAAATTTAATTGCAATTAAATTTTAAATTAATGTTATCATGCCACATATTATTAATATCTTAGTTGGAGAATTTAAAAATATTAATCTTTATTAATATAAATGTAATTGATTAACTGGAAATATGTTTAATTTTTTTAATTTAAAATTAAATTTCAAATTTAAATCAATTTTAAAAATTAAATTTAAACTTAAGTCAAATTAAAAATGTAGTTGTGCAATTACACTCTGGTAAGGATCTTATATTCTGGCTAAGTGAGCCTGTTTACTGATGTGACCAGAGCCTACACACTATGGGAACGTATAAATATACACCTTAGGATCTTCAGTCCCTTAGGATCCTCCGCACTGGGGAAGACAAGTAATAATCACGATTGCCTATTAAAATTTGGAAAACAGTTAAAGGTAAAGGGGCGAACATAGACAAGCTGCCTTCAAAAGTTTCTGGATCTGCACACTACCTGTGGGTCCTAAAACCCTAAGTCTTGAATTTAATTTATAATTATCACCTGAGAGTAATGTCCATAAATGCTTAGCAGAAGAACATTCAAATCCTGTATGTAGGAAAGCAAGACCTTCCATTACTTTGTGGTAGGGCAGGACAGATGAGGAGAAAGAGACATTAAAAACAATATCCTTCAGATTTAAATTATGTCTAGAAGTATTTATATATTATTATTCCCAAATGTAAGTCATTGGAAGCAAATAGACAATATACCTACTATGATTCTTTATAAATTTATTTTGGTATAATTTTGGATCTACAGAAATGTTACAAGGAGAGTAGAAAGAATTCTCCCTGTGAAAATTAATAAAGGAAAACCTCACAGACATGGCCTCAGGAGGCCAGCAGGGGAAGCTCTGGTGTCCTACCACTCATCAACTGCAAGCTCCAGGCAAGAACTCCGCTTTAGTACCATCAGGAGCCAGGAAGATTTCTGACCTCTCCACCCAGCAAACAACCTAGCTAATGAAAACACACAACTCAGCCAATGGGAAGCCACAATACATGGAACTCTCTGTTTCCTCAAATGGACTTTTTGCTTAGAACAGCCCTCTCAACTTGACCTTTTCATCTATAAAAGAGCAGTCCTCGCCTTTGTTCTCCAGACTTCTTTCCTGTGGTTTTGCTGTAACTTGCTTGTCCCGAATTGCTATTCTCTGCTATTCTCACAGTAAACCCTTTTTGCAGGTAAAATAATTGTTTTATTTTTTAGCCTTACACCCTGTGCCCGGATTCCTCTGTTTAGATTAGTGTGGTACATTTGTCACAACTTATGAAATATTATTGATGTAGTTTTATTAGCTACAGTCAATACTTTAAGATACTTGTATTTTTAATCTCATGGTCTTTCTGTTCTACGGCCCCATCGAGAATACCAGATTGCATTTAGTCATATTTCCTTAGGATCCTCTAGATGGTAAACAGTTTTTTCCAGCTTTCTTTGTTTTTGATGCCTTGACAGTTTTGAGGAGTACTAGTCCAGATATTTGGTAAACTTGCAATCAACTTAGTTTTTTCCAATGTTTTTCTCATGGTTAGATTGGGGTTATGTGTGTTTGAAATAAAGGTTACAGAGGCAAAGGGTCATTTTTTCACATCATATCAAATGTACATACTGTTAACATAACTTTTCACTCTTGATGTTATCTTCAGTCATTTGGCTGGTAAGCATTTAGAGAGTGTTTGTCAGGTTTCTCCATTATAAAGTTACTCTTTTATTCTCAACTTGCTACATTTTACCCTTTAGAAATAAGCCACTACGCACATCACAAACTTAGGGAGTGGAGACTTTAAGTTGTCCAGGTAATTGTATTGGCGCATAAATCAACATCTTTGTTTGCACAAGCATTATGTTACTAATAACCTCCAGAAGACCAAACTTGTGCTAACCTCTCAGTAGAATATTCTCCAATTTATTCCTAAATGGGACCTGGGAAATGACCCTATGAAGAAAAATTTCCCAGGGTCAAAGCCAGAATACATGCAGGACAATGAACAAGAAAGTTGCTTCTAAAGTGCTATGTCCTGACCAGTGACATTTAATAAATGCTTTAGATAAGGTCCATTGTGGTTCTCATTTCTCTCTTTCCAAAAATTTTTTACTTAAGTTACCCTATACCTAATCCATATTCAACATGGGGTGTATAAACATATTAGCCATCTGTTAGTTATCTAAACTAGATACCCATATTAGAACTTGCTGAACATTATCCATGGTTCATGGATATGGTTACTATTTTAATTTAGACATTTCTTGCAGGAGAGGAGAAGAGCTTGTATCATGAAAGAGAAGTGAGTGCATATTTGGATAGCTTCAGAAATGAATGAACAACAAAAATAAAATATGGTCACTGCCCCTTTCTGTTCTTCCATGATAACAGAACATTGATTTTTTATTTTGTACTGAGTATGTCTTTATCCAGAAAAAAACATGACATTTCCTTCAATCCCAAAAACGTAGGTGTGCTCATAGAATAAATTCTGTCCAATAGTATGAAAGTTCAAAAAAAATTTTTAAATTTGTGCTGTTTATGGTTGATCCCATTTAAGAAATGAGATTTAACCCCCCACCTTTAACTTCCCTGTCTTCTTTCTATCTGAAACAGGGATATATTGTTGAGTCATTTTGGGATATGTGGATGAGGACCACATTTGTGGGATGGTTAGCCAAATAAATTAATAGAACTCAGAGGCCTTGAAAATACTACTGAGTGGAGATTTTTAAGTGAGAAATAATAAAATTTAACTTTTATAAGCTGCAGGTTTTTAGAACACAGTCTCATAAAACCAAATTTTACATTAATTAATACAACTGAAAACTGCTTCAAAAATCAATATGGATGTTCCAAAGGCAAAAAAGAATAAAAAATTTTTGGAGTAGTGATACATGATTGGTTTATTTAGCCTAAACTTCACTTAGACATTAATAAATAATGTATTAGTAATTAAAAACAGGGAGTGAATTTCTTTCAGAAATATAAATAAATATGTAGCTCAGAAATGGACTCACATATATTTGACACCATACATGAGATAAAATCATATTACTGGGGATGGTATAAATACTTCAGCCAATGGCAATGGAGCTGATTATAAATATGCAGAAAATTAAATTGGGTTCATATGCACATATGTTTCAGATGGAAAATAACATAAATATGGAAGTCAGTATTTCAAAGCCTTTAAAATAAAATATAGGTGATCAATCACACAAATTCCCAGTACAAAAATAACTATAGAAAAATACAAAAATATTACAAATTTAGAAGACTGGTAATTTGGAACATATAATAGAAATTAAATTATCTATTAATCAAAGTAACTCATAAAAGATTGAATGTAAGGTCACAATCTTATGCATTTGTTGAAAACAAAAAAACAACCCTGTACACTAAAATATATAAAAAACCCACACAATGATCATCCCCTCTAAAAACAATAGATACATCCACAAACCTTTCACAGAATAAAAACAAAATTGATGAATGTAAACATGCTTACCCTGATTAGTAAGAAGAAAAATGCAGAGAAAAACCACAATCAGAAATTATTTATATCTAACAGTTAAAAGGCCTATAACAACAAATTTTGGAAAGATAGAGTGAAATGCATGCCCTCATAACTATGTGTGTAACTGTAAATTATAAAAAAGAGAGAGAAATACGGGTGGAACCAAGATGGCAGCATGAGTAGAGTAGCAGGAATCTCCTCCCAAAACCACATATATCTATGAAAATATAACAAAGACAACTCTTCCTAAAATAGAGACCAGAAGACACAGGACAACATCCACACCACATTCAAACCTGTGAGAACTCAGCGCCTCGCAAAGGGGTAAATACAAGCCCTGGCCTGGCGGGACCCGAGCGCCCGTCCCCGCAGATCCAGGCGGGAGGAGGGGAGTCAGCAGGGAGGGAGAAGGAGCCCAGGACTACCAAACACTCAGCCCCAGCCATCCGGACGAGAGCGCAGAGACAGTGCATGCGCGGGTACCCGGATAGTTGGGAAACAGGGCGGCAGGACTAGGGAGCAGGTGCCTGAGGCGGATGTCAGAGAACAAAGAAATGGGAGTGGCCATTGTTTTCTTTTCTTTCTTTTTTTTTTTTTTTGGAGGGTGCTTTTTGGAAGTCTTAAAGGGACAGGGACCCGAATACTAGGGAAACAGGGCAGCAAGACCAGTGAGCAGGTGCCTGAGACCGGTGCCTGAGGACAAAGAATATAGTGTGTTTTTCTCTTTTTAAATTATTTATTTAATTATTTTTTGTTGTTGTTGCTGTTGTTGTTTTGGTTTGGAGAGTGCTTTTTGGAAGTCTTAAAGGGGCAGGGCAGGACACTTAGTCCACAGGCAGGGAATCTGGGGATCTCTGGGCACTCTAAATCCCTGGGCAGCAGGGAGCACGGAGGCCCATTACAGAGAAAAATAGCCTCCCGGCCACTCTCCCTCCAATGGGGCTCCACCATATTGGAGCAGCAGCCGGAGGCAGGACACGACCACAGCAACAGAGGAGATGAACTCCATGGCAGATGGGCAGGAAGCGGAAGCCCTGTCTGCACACAGCTGCCCAGCACAAGCCACTAGAGGTCACTATTCTCCCAAGAGAGGAAGGCCACAAACCAACAAGAAGGAAAGCTCTTCCAGCTATCACTCATACCAGCTCTGCAAACTATCTCTATCACCATGAAAAGGCAAAACTACAGGCAGACAAAGATCACAGAGGCAACA
The DNA here is from genome assembly GCF_040802235.1 of Manis javanica. NCBI lineage: Eukaryota > Metazoa > Chordata > Mammalia > Pholidota > Manidae > Manis > Manis javanica. The sequence continues at coordinate 105,194,712 of NC_133158.1, forward strand.
CCTGAGAAGGAGACAGACCTAACCAGTCTTCCTGAAAAAGAATTCAAAATAAAAATCATGAACATGCTGACGGAGATGCAGAGAAATATGCAAGAGCAATGGGATGAAGTCCGGAGGGAGATCACAGATGTCAGGAAGGAGATCACAGAAGTGAAACAAACCCTGGAAGGATTTATAAGCAGAATGGATAAGATGCAAGAGGCCACTGAAGGAATAGAAACCAGAGAACAGGAACATATAGAAGCTGACATAGAGAGAGATAAAAGGATCTCCAGGAATGAAATAATACTAAGAGAACTGTGTGACCAATCCAAAAGGAACAATATCCGTATTATAGGGGTAGCAGAAGAAGAAGAGAGAGGAAAAGGGATAGAAAGTCTCTTTGAAGAAATAATTGCTGAAAACTTCCCAAAACTGGGGGAGGAAATAATCGAACAGACCACGGAAATACACAGAACCCCTAACAGAAAGGATCCAAGGAGAACAACACCAAGACACATGATAATTAAAATGGCAAGGATCAAGGACAAAGAAAGAGTTTTAAAGGCATCCAGAGACAAAAAGGTCACCTATAAAGGAAAACGCATCAGGCTATCATCAGACTTCTTGACAGAAACCCTACAGGCCAGAAGACAATGGCATGATACATTTAATACAATGAAACAGAAGGGCCTTGAATCAAGGATACTGTATCCAGCATGACTATCATTTAAATATGATGGAGGGATTAAACAATTCCCAGACAAGCAAAAGCTGAGGGAATGTGCTTCCCACAAACCACCTCTACAGGGCATCTTACAGGGACTGCTCTAGATGGGAGCACCCCTAAAAAGAGCACAGAACAAAACACATATGAAGAATGGAGGAGGAGGAATAAGAAGGGAGAGAAGAAAAGAATCTCCAGACAGTGTATATAACAGCTCAATAAGCGAGCTAAGTTAGGCAGTAAGATACTAAAGAGGCTAATCTTGAACCTTTGGTAACCACGAATTTAAAGCCTGCAATGGCAATACATATGTATCCTTCAATAGTCACCCTAAATGTAAATGGACTTAATGTACCAATCAAAAGACACAGAGTAATAGAATGGATAAAAAAGCAAGACCCATCTATATGCTGCATACAAGAAACTCACCTTAAACCCAAAGACATGCACAGACTAAGAGCCAAGGGATGGAAAAACATATTTCAGGCATACAACAGGGAGAAGAAAGCAGGGGTTGCAGTATTTATATCAGACAAAATAGACTTCAAAACAAAGAAAGTAACAAGAGATAAAGAAGGAAACTACATAAGGATAAAGGGCTCAGTCCAACAAGAGGATATAACCATTCTAAATATATATGCACCCAACACAGGAGCACCAGCATATGTGAAACAAATACTAACAGAACTAAAGAGGGAAATAGACTGCAACGCATTCATTTTAGGAGACTTCAACACACCACTCACCCCAAAGGATAGATCCACCGGGCAGAAAATAAGTAAGGACACAGAGACACTGAACAACACATTAGAACAGATGGACCTAATAGACATATAGAAAACTCTACATCCAAAAGCAACAGGATATACATTCTTCTCAAGTGCACATGGAACATTCTCCAGAATAGACGACATACTAGCCCACAAAAAGAGCCTCAGTAAATTCCAAAATATTGAAATTCTACCAACCAATTTTTCAGACCACAAAGATATAAAACTTGAAATAAATTCTACAAAGAATACAAAAAGGCTCACAAACACATGGAGGCTTAACAACATGCTCCTAAATAATCAATGGATCAAAGAACAAATTAAAATAGAGATCAAGAAATATATAGAATCAAATGACAACAACAACACAAAGCCCCAACTTCTGTGGGACGCAGGGAAAGCAGTCCTAAGAGGAAAGTATATAGTGATCCAGGCACACTTGAAGAAGGAAGAACAATCCCAAATGAATAGTCTAACATCACAATTATCGAAACTGGAAAAAGAAGAACAAATGAGGCCTAAAGTCAGCAGAAGGAGGGACATAATAAAGATCAGAGAAGAAATAAACAAAATTGAGAAGAATAAAACAATAGCAAAAATCAACGAAACCAAGAGCTGGTTCTTTGAGAAAATAAACAAAATAGATAAGCCTCTAGCCAAACTTATTAAGAGAAAAAAGAATCAACACAAATCAACAGCATCAGTAATGAGAACGGAATAGTCATGATAGACTCCACAGAAATACAAAGAATTATTAAATACTACTATTAAAATATATATGCCAACAAGCTGGAAAACCTAGAAGAAATGGACAACTTCCTAGAAAACTACAACCTCCCAAGACTGACCAAGGAAGAAACTCAAAAGTGAAACAAAACAATTATGAGCAAAAAAATTGAAACAGTAATCAAAAAACTACCCAAGAACAAAACCCCAGGGCTGGACGGATTTACCTTGGAATTTTATCAGACACACAGAGAAGACATAATACCCATTCTCCTTAAAGTTTTCCAAAAAACAGACGAGGAGGGAATACTCCCAAACTCATTCTATGAAGCCAACATCACCTTAATACCAAAACAAGGCAAAGACCCCACGAAAAAAGAAAATTACAGACCAACACCCCTGATGAACAAAGATGCAAAAATACCCAACAAAATATTAGCAAACCAAATTCAAAAATGCATCAAAAAGATCATCCACCATGATCAAGTGAGATTCATCCCAGGGAGGCAAGGATGGTACAACATTTGAAAATCCATTAACATCATCCACTACATCAATGAAAAGAAGGACAAAAACCACATGATCATCTCCATAGATGCTGAAAAAGCATTTGACAAAATTCAACATCCATTCATGATAAAAACTCTCAGCAAAATGGGAATAGAGGGCAAGTACCTCAACATAATAAAGGCCATATATGATAAACCCAACCCACAGCCAACATTATAATACTGAACAGCGAGAAGCTGAAAGCTTTTCCTCTGAGATCAGGAACTAGACAGGGATGCCACTTTCCCCACTGTTATTTAACATAGTACTAGAGGTCCTAGCCATGGCAATCAGACAAAACAAAGAAATACAAGGAATCCAAATTGGTAAAGAAGAAGTTAAACTGTCACTATTTGCAGATGATATGAAATTGTACATAAAAAACCCTAAAGACTCCACTCCAAAAGCACTAGAACTGATATCGGAATACATCAAAGTTGCAGGATACAAAATTAACACACAGAAATCTGTAGCTTTCCTATAGACTAACAATGAACCAATAGAAAGAGAAATCAGGAAAACAATTCCATTCACAATTGCATCAAAAAGAATACAATACCTCAGAATAAACCTAACCAAAGAAGTGAAAGACATATACCCTGAAAACTACAAGTCACTCTTAAGAGAAATTAAAGGGGACACTAACAAATGGAAACTCATCCCATGCTCATGGCTAGGAAAAATTAATATCATCAAAATGACCATCTTACCCAAAGCAATATACAGATTTAATGCAATTCCTATCAAATTACCAGCAACATTCTTCAATGAACTGGAACAAATAATTCAAAAATTCATATGGAAACACCAAAGACCCCGAATAGCCAAAGCAATCCTGAGAAAGAAGAATAAAGTGGTGGGGATCTCACTCCCCAACTTCAAGCTCTACTACAAAGCCATAGTAATCAAGACAGTTTGGTACTGGCACAAAACAGAGCCACAGACCAGTGGAATAGATTAGAGATTCCAGACATTAACCCAAACATATATGGTCAATTAATATTTGATAAAGTAGCCATGGACATACAATGGCAAAATGACAGTCTCTTCAACAGATGGTGCTGGCATAACTGGACAGCTACATGTAGGAGAATGAAACTGGACCACTGTCTAACCCCATACACAAAAGTAAATTCAAAATGGATCAAAGAGCTGAATGTAAGTCATGAAACCATAAAACTCTTAGAAAAAAACATAGGCAAAAACCTCTTAGACATAAACATGAGTGACCTCTTCTTGAACATATCTCCCCGGGCAAGGAAAACAACAGCAAAAATGAACAAGTGGGACTATATTAAGCTGAAAACTGCTGTACAGCAAAAGACACCATCAATAGAACAAAAAGGCACCCTACAGTATGGGAGAATATATTTGTAAATGACAGATCCGATAAAGGCTTGATCTCCAAAATATATAAAGAGCTCACACACCTCAAGAAACAAAAAACAAATAACCCAATTAAAAAATGGGCAGAGGAACTGAACAGTTCTCCAAAAAAGAAATACAGATGGCCAGCAGACACATGAAAAGATGCTCCACATCACTAATTATCAGAGAAATGCAAATTAAAACTACAATGTGATATCACCTCAGACCAGTAAGGATGGCTGCCATCCAAAAGACAAACAACAACAAATATTGTCAAGGCTGTGGAATGAGGGGAACCCTCCTACACTGCTGGTGGGAATGTAAATTAGTTCAACCATTGTGGAAAGCCCTATGGAGGTTCATCAAAATGCTCAAAATAGACCTACCATTTGACCCAGGAATTTCACTCCTAGGAATTTACCCTAAGAATACAGAAATCAAGTTTGAGAAAGACAGATGCATCCCTATGTTTATCGCAGCACTATTTACAATAGCCAAGAATTGGAAGCAACCTAAATGTCTATCAGTAGATGAATGGATAAAGAAGATGTGGTACATATACACAAGGGAATACTACTCAGCCATAAGAAGAGGGCAAATCCTACCATTTGCAGCAACATGGATGGACCTGAAGGGTATTTTGCTCAGTGAAATATGCCAAGCGGAGAAAGAGAAATACCAAATGATTTCACTCATCTGTGGAGTATAAGAACAAAGGAAAAACTGAAGGAACAAAACAGCAGCAGAATTACAGAACCCAAAAATGGACTAACAGGTACCAAGTATCAAAGGGAAAGGGACTGGGGAGGATGGGTGGGTAGGGAGGGATAAGGGTGGGAAGAAGAAAGGGGGTATTAATATTAGCATGCATAGGGTGGCAGGGAGAAAGTGGAGTGCTGTACAACACAGAGAAGACAAGTAGTGATTCTACAACGTTTTGCTATGCTGATGGACAGTGACTGTAAAGTGGTTATAGCGGGAACCTGGTATAGGGGAGAGCCTAGTAAACATAATATTCTTCCTGTAAGTGTAGATTAAAGATAAAAAATAAAGAAAGAAAAGGGGGATTACTCCTTGATAGTATAAAACTAACTGTAAATCAGCGATTAATGCATGCTTTAAATATCCTTAATTTTGATCACTTAAAGGGTGTCAGATGATCAGCTATGGAGGTACACTTTTCTGATAATATTTCTTTCTCTTAAAAAAAAAGTGTAGTTCCTGTGTGGTGACCTCCAATGAGTTCTACACAATGGTATAAAGGGCATATCAAAGTGTGAGCAAAGGGTCTGTTTATGTTTATACAGAGGATCAAAGCCTAATTTGGCTACCCAGAAAATGAACTAAGATACGATATGAAGAAGAACTTCCAACAACAGCACTCTCTGGAAGAGTCATACCAGAAGATGATCATCAAAAAAACCTTCACAAAGATCCAGGTGATGCTGCAGTTGTAGCTGCATCCATCCCACCAGTTCCCTGGACTTGCCATTGGAATGAAGAAGGAGATATCTAAGCTGCCCTGTGCTTTCAGTAGAACAACAAATTTGACTGCATCTATACTGTTGGAACTCAACCAAGAATTAGGAGAAGTGCAAGTTGTAGCCCTCCAAAATCTTACAACTACAGACTATCTACTGTTAAAAGAACATACGGGATGTGAACAGTTCCCAGAAATGGGTTGCTTTAATGTGTCTGATATCTCTCAGACTGTTCAAGTACAGTTGGACAATATCCATCATATCATAGACAAATTTTCACAAATGTCTAGGGTGCCTAACTGGTTTTCTTGGCTTCACTGGAGATGGCTGGTAATTATAGATCTTTGTTTATGTAACTGTATTCCTATTATGTTAATGCGTGTGTGAAATTTAATTAGTAGTTTAAAACCTATACATGCTTAATTACTCTACAAGAAGATATGTCAAAGAAATAATCAATCCTCCCATGTTTTCTTCCGTCTGCTACCTCTATAGCTTTTCTTCTTCCTTCCTAATTACAACCCTTAAATAGAATTCGTGCCTCATATCGAATTTACCAAGTATCATAATTCCTCCAAGTGGTAAAGATACCTCAAGACAAATGCTGAGCATAGAAGCCACAGGGCATAAATATGCAAAGAAGTAAAAAGCTAACCTTTTCAAACAATATTGCTTCTCTCTCACTTACCAACTTTACATTTCCCTGTATGGCCCTGGAAGATGACTGGTTAGCCAAAGATGGGTAAGATTCCTCAAGGGAGGAACAACCTAATATAGGCACAGTCTCAGGGGGGCCATCAGGTGAGAAATTTGGGATCAACAGAGGTGAGGCTTAGAATCTCACCCCCCCTGTTTTGAGAGAAATCTTCTGCATCCGTGGATGTTTTGTTTCCCTTGTCTATCTCGGATTAATGCTTAGTCTATCAGCACACACCTGATCATCTACATTTGCTCTCTTACAGCACTAAACTATGTTTTCTACCTTTATCTTGCATCTACCTACCACTTCAGCATTTCATTAAACATAAAAAAATAATAATAATAAAGGGAGAAATGTGGGATCCACATATAAATCAAGTAAAGAAATCAAACGAATATTCATAGTTGACCTGATTGTTTATAGTTCATAATGCATGATTGAAACAAAAAGTTTCTGTGATGACTGCCCTTGTATTGTTCACCTTGTAAGAACTTATTCACTATGTAAGAATTTGTTCACCATGTAAGAACTTGTTCGTTATGCTTCAGAAGATTGGAGACTGATGAGAATTAGGCTTGGGGTGGATTAATGATTGTGCATTGAGCATTGACTCCCCTATACAGAATTTTATTGTTGTTAACAACCATTTGATCAATAAATATGATAGATGCCCTCTCAAAAAAAAAAAAGAGAGAGAGAAAGAAAGAAAACCTTAGAAAGCAGTTTGGCAACAGCCTCAAGAGTTAAACGTGTGCATATCCCAAGACCTAAAAATTCTCTCTACATATAGAACAGATACAGACAGACGTATCAGCATTTCAGATAGACACGTCTAGCTATCATCTATATATGTATATCCCTCTATGTATCTGTCCAGCTATCATCTGTCATCATCTATTTATCTATCTACATTATAGACTAAATACTCTTGAACAAATGCCCGAGTAGGCTTTCCCTCTTCTTTCCTCTTTTCTCCTTCTTCTCTCTTCTTCCCTCCTGTCGCCTCTGCCCTCTGTCTCCCTCCCTCCTTCATCCTTCCTTCTCTCTCTTCCTTTCTTTCTTATCTTCTATATACCCATCATTTTCATTTATTTAACAAATACTTGCAGAATGCTCCTTTGCAAACTTTGTCCTAAGTGCAAATACTAACACATTCAACTATCACAACTTAACAACTTATATAAAGTTGTGATTCCCATTTTTCAAGCAGGGAAAATAAAGCAAATAATTGATGGTAGATTCTGAAGGAAATGGAGGAGGGTTTTTGTTTTTCTTTTTAATCTGTTCCCATTTTTCTAAAGACTCCAGTGTGGTACATAGTAAAAACAAGGTTTTCCTTCAAGTTCTTCACTTACAATTTGTAACATTCCTACCTTAGTCTTCACCTGGCTTGCAATTTAGTTTTTATCTTAAAAATCTCTTACTCAGAATTTCCTTCTTGAAATCCCAATATATGTCAAGATGTCTTAGTTTTTTACTTTTATCCCAGAGCACTTCTTATAGTTAGTGATAATGTATTATACACAAATAGACCATAAATATAGTAATTTGTGTTAGTAATTTTCTTGTGTATTAAGTACAAGTATAATAAAAAGTATAATATGTATGTATTATAATAGATTATATTATAAATTGTAAATATATAGATTACAATATGTATTATAATGTATAATTATAATATAATGCAAATAAATATAAATATATGTAATATAAATGTAATACAATGTAAGCATGTGTTCATGTAGTTAATGTCTGTCTGCCACCAAATTATAAGCTCCGTAGAGCAGGTGACATTCTCATCTTAAATGTTACTCTTTTCTTAGTGGCCAGCACCATGCCTATTTAGTAGAGATAGGAGACCTTCAATACTCATGGTGTTGCTATATGCTATAGTTGCTTCTGGGGTTGAATGCTTTTCACTGCTTTTCTAGCACCACCCAGTGACACACCAGTGAGTAGTGGTAGTTCCCTCAGCAGAGAGGGCTATTAACATTATTTAGAATTGTTAGCATATAGTGACAAAACAAAGCAGAATTTTGGTCTGTTTTATTATCACTTGTAAATTCTCTTTAATGCAAAATCCTATTTATTGCACTCAGGGCAAAATGCCACCACTCTCTCCCATTCCTCTCCACCGTCCTTCCACTAGTCATTTTAGATGTTCCAAGTTGAAATAGTGATGCATGTTGATAGAATATGCTTTTACCACAGAATTTCAAAAGTAGAACTGAGAATATCTTTTGAGTGGCTCACACTATGAGAGAAAAGCTTTGGAAGTTTTTTCCAACTGTTCCTGAGACCATGCTATTTTTATACAATTGAGTCCTCAGGAAGTTGCTAATATCCTCACTCAAAATTCTTACTTCTGACTTACATATTTTAAGTTGAATTGTGACATTTGCAACTCACTTTCTATATTAATAAAACATGGATGGGTTTGGCTAAAAAGAATGAACAATTCATGGTGGCTTTAAAAAATAGCAGCATTCAATTACACATGATAAGTCTGAACAATGGCTGTTCCAGAACTGATTCAGAGCCTCAGTAAGTCCTAAATCACCCAGGTTCTTGTTCTCTACTCTTCCATCCTCCATATGGGGCAATATCTTCCCTCAGTGCTGAAAGACAAGTGTTGTGCCTATAAGTATCTGATCTAAACATGGCAGTGTTACAAGCAGGAAGGGGGTAAGTGGACAGCAAAAGTTTTCTCATTTTAACACCTGCATTTATTAGAGTGAATATCATCTACAAGTCCCACTCACCCCAAATAGTCCTCTCTCATAGCTCATTGATGAAAACTGAGCTGTTTGGCTACTATTATCCACAGAAAGTTTGGGAAAACAAACTTCAACGATCTTCAGCCTCTATCATGGAAAATTGTTTTGCAAGAAAGAATGAAGATGAAAATGGTTGCTAGGCAGACAAGTACCTGCCATTATATGTCAGTATACTATGTTGTAAGAAGTCTTTTATAGTTAAGATGTTGAAAGAGAAAGAATTTAAACAGGGATGATGATGACTCATCTATAATTCCCTGAAGCTTCCATCTCCCTACATGAAAAGGATAAAAATATTTTCCTTTAGTACATGAAAATTATGGCCATTTAAAAAATTATGTATTTATCTTATGAAGTTGGCAAAATGAAATTATGAAAAATGTCTGTATAGGAACAGTGTACCTGTGAGGATTTCTGTAGGAACCAAAAGGCACAGTCGCCATCCAGAGAGTTTGTTAACTGAGTTGTGGATGAAGCGTAAGTGACTGCACAGTGCCCTGGGTTTGGTAACCATGGAGCAACCACCAAACCACAGCCCTGAAGGAGAGGAAGATGGAAAGCAAAGACAATGACTTGATTACAGAATTGTCCAAGAAAGGCTCCCTTGAGAGAAGCAGTGACATTCAATTAAGATGCACAGCCAGTTCAAAGCAACCTCAGAGGGAGGGAACCAGGGGTGAACACCCTGACCTCACTCTGCTTCCGGTCGGAGCACTTTATTGACTGAACCTAAATAGAACTCCAGAGCACAAGGAAGCTGAATGATGTAGATAACATAACATAGGTCAGCCTAATGTAGCAGGCGACAGGGCAGAGAAGGTTGGAGAATGACTCGAAAACAGTAAAGGGAAGATATACTGCACAGCAAGTAACACAACCAACATGATAAATTCAAAGAAAGTCTATGTTCTGTCCCCATAACTGGCATTCCAGTTCCCTGCTTTAGAGGTAGCCTCTATCAACAGTGTTTTATATTCTAACACATAAATACTAAGGCAATAAACTAGTTACCTAAATTTTTTTAAGAAGAAAATGAATCTTAATTAAGAACACAGGATTCCAGATATATTACAAGATTATGTGTACATATATATTGCACTGGTTGTATTGGGAAAATTTGTGCTAAATATTTGATTTATAAATATCATAGATGAGTCAGTTGCATAGTGAGACTTGATTCAAGCATATACTTTTTTGCTATATACTTAAGTTCTCCAAATCCCAATGTAGTTTTGGTGGGATTAATCTTGCTGACTATTTAATTCATTATCTTCCTTGAACATTTGTTTCTCTCCACCACCACGCCATATTATGCCAAACTCAGAATCTCATATTCCTTTGATGGTTTGGAATTTAAACATTGCCTTTGTACTCTCTTAGTGGTCACCTTTAATGTGTACATGTAAGTAAAGTTTTTTCTAATCGGTGCCTCTAAGCTTTGGCTGTAAAAGGGGAAAACCTTAGCAAATATTAAAGACCTCAGAAACATACATTTTTTTCATATTATCCTTACTATTTCTTCCTAGAAATTAATTTCTAATGTTTTAATGATAAATATTACTCACAATTATTGTTTTCACACATAATAGTGAAATCAGTAATATATTTAGCTCTTTTTAATGCTCACCTTTTTTTTTACCTTACTCCTTTTGTATTTTCACATCTGATAGAGTACTTTACTATTCTTTAAATTTAGTATACTTTAAAATGAAGGTCTGTTGTGTGTGAGCACTCGTACAGTGATATATTTTAAAAATGTCTTTATTTTGTTCTCAGATATGAGGGATAACACACCCCAGTGAAGAATGTTTTGGTGGGAATACTTTCTTCCAAATCTGGTTATGAGTATATTTCTTTATACTCATACATACAGATTGCACTTTCTTCTCTCAAAATTTCACAGATTAGCAAATAGTTATACCTATTAGGACACAATCACTCACTCATAACTTCAGATTTGGAAGAAAGTCTGAATATCAGCACTTCCATTGCTTTCATATTTCTAGCATCCTTCTTAAAACATCTCCAATAAATGGCAACTAACTTCAGCATCCACATTTCTAAATAAAATCAAACTACTGATCCTTAAGGGGAGGTGGGATAATTACTAGAAAGTGTTTTCTTGCTGTGGCTTTTGTGTTTGTTTGTATTCATGAAACTTGGTGGAATATCTCCAAATCCTTGTCCAAACACTATCCATTCAAATATATGCCTGCAGTTGTCACTGTTGTCTCTTCGTATTAAACGTCTTCATTGCTCCCCCCACTACTTTATAAAAAACCTGATTTTAATTGTCCATATCATTCTTCTTATAATTCTAGATACAAACTGCTCTAGAGTCGGCATTTTTCTTAAATGTATTTCATGAAGAATTTAACCCAATATTCCAAATGTGTATAACCAGCAAGGAAAATAATGTACCTATTATCTTCCTTGCTCTAAACACTGTAATTTATTAAACTCAATCCATGACCTTTCCAAATACTCCCTATTTGATAGCATTCCAGGTTTTTTATTTTCTTTTTTTAAGTGTCCCCAAATTAACCAGCTGATGCTAAGTTCTGCCATCTTGGACATGATCAGTGTCAAGCTCTATTCAATCTGAAGTTGAAACGTGACCTTCTTCCTCTTTAGAACATTCAGTCTGCATTTTCCTATCGTCCTCACCTCCTTGTTTTCCCATTATTCTCATGGATATTTGGTATTAGTTCACCCAGTGCCTAGAGACAGAAGTGATGGGAGCCAGGAATCTTAAACTCATTTAATATTAGGAGGGGTTCTCTTACCTTTTGTCTCAATATTTTGATTTATTTTGTTAATCAGTGTTTTTCTAATCAATATAATCTTAATCTCATTCCCAAATTATAGAGAAAATGGACTTAAACAACATTTGGGGACATCATCTTGTTATGTTTCAGTTTGTTTTCTGATTATTCCTTCTGAGCATCAGACCTACGGCTCTCTGCTTTTCCCCTCCAGACATAGCTAAGACACTCCGTTCCCATCCTCTGCTTTTTTGTAAGTAGTAGTTATATTTTAGACTTTAGGTGCCCTAACACTATAATGATGGACTCCTGACATTTGTAATTTTTCTTGGATATGAAATGTCTTTACACTTTTTTTAACCCTTAGACATGTTGATTTTGGAATTTTATGTCAAATATATTAATATCATGAAATCATTTCCTTTTGCATTCTCATTGGGCCATTTATGTTTTTGGAGTATAATTTTTGGAGTGATTTAAATCTTTTTTAAGTTCAAATATTTATTTAATAACTAGATTTTCTCTCGTTTAAGTTTTGGATACCTGTCCAACCAACTATTTCAAAGATGCTTTCCTTAGATATCACTAATATCAGGTTATAGTGTTTTCATTTTATGTTTGATTTTTACTAGACAATTCATGTTTCTTATTCAAAATTAGCCTAGAACAACAATATCCCTTGTTGATTTTACAGTTCTGGGAAGTAAAATTTTACATAAAGCAGGTCAGCAGTACTAAAAGTTCTTCTTGGAATAGTTAGAGCATTCCAGCAGTTTGCTGTTTTACCACTGTGATATCCTGTCCCTATTTGAATTTGGTCATCATCATTGAGGACACATTCCTCATTTTATTCTACTTTACCAGTTTGTGGTGCTTGCCCATTACACTATACTACTGCTGCTGATTCTCTCCTTTCTGTGGGGAGGGGATGCTGGGAAGTTCACTACATCCATCTCCTTCAAATCATTAATTGCCATGAGCACATACCTCTTTTTCTAATAGGAAAAAGGGAGGCAAATCTACATCTATAGAAGGAACACCCCTGTATTTCTGTTTTCTAGAAATTTTATTCTGCGGCTCCTGTACCGTCTGTGTAATCTGCAGTACTGAATCCACCATGGTTTATAACAATTTGCTCCATGTTTCCTCTCTCTTTGAAATGTGAATATAGGCTTCCAGGAAGATAACACTTTCTATGTCCCTGGAAGTTGCTATTCAGTCACCCTTTAAATTCCAAGATGTGTTTTTAGCACAGCTTCTTATTCAAAGTTAAAACGCGCATTCCAAATTCTTATGATTTCCAAGTGAATTTTAGAATTAGTTTGGTAATTTCTACAAAAAAAAACAAGTCTGATGGGATTTGGAGATTGTACTGAATTGATCAACCAATTAAAGAAAGGTGGATTAAAGGCTTACATAATCAAGGTTTCTCATCTAGGATAAGGTATATCTCTCTATTTCTTTGGGTCTCCTTTAATTTCTCATTAATGCTTCATAGATTTCAGTGGACAGGACATGAACATATTTAACCAGACTTATCCCTAGACAGTTCATATTTGGAAGATTTTATCAATGTATTTTATTAATTAATTCTGCTTTTTCATTGCCAGTATATAGAAATACAATTGATTCTAGTATGTTGGTTTTATCTCCTGTCAACTTTCTAAACTCACTTATTAGTTCTTTAGTTCTGGTATCTTTAGGACATGGGCAATTTAGGGGAGAGGGATATTAGATTAAGTTCTTTCTAGTCCTAGCTTTATGAATCTTTGTTATGAATAAATATTGGATTATTCCCAAAGTTTTTTTTCTGACTCTATTGAGATGATTTTATTTTTGTTAGTTTTTGCTTGTTTGTTTAGTTTGTTGAATGTTGAACCAATCATTCAATATGGTTATTTTAAATGATTGTAAATGTGAAACCAACTTTGTATATTAAAATAATGATTGTGGTGAAATATCCTTTTATATATTGCTGGATTTTTTTGCTAAAATTTTGGTAAGCATTTTCTTTGCATATGTACTCAAGAGATACTGAACTATATATATAGTTTCCTTTCCTTATAATGTGTTTGTTTTTGTTTTTAGGGTAATGCTGGTCTCATAGAATGACTGTTCCACCCTCCCTAATTTTCTGTGTTTTTGTAGAAGTGCTATTATTTCTTCCTTAAAAGTAGGATGTAATTCTCCAGAGGTACAGTTTAGCCTTAGAGTTATCTTTATAGGAAATTTTTTAACTAAAATTTCAGTGTCTTTAATTTATAGACTATTCAGGTTATATGAAACTAACATTTTTCAGGTCTATTTTATTTTAAGTCTATTTCTACTTCAGTGGACTTTCATCATGTTGGTTATGCAAGGAATTTGAAATGTTGAACTTAATTTTAATTTATTAGAGTACAATTGTTCATAATATTCCCTAATTATCTGTAAGCATATAGAAATTTGTTACCTTTCTGATTCCTTATTATTATAGTTTTTAACTTCTCTCTTTATTCCTGAGCAGTGTGGCTAGAGTTTGATCAATTTTATTTGTTTTCTCATAGAACCAGTCTTGTTTTGCAGATATTTCTCCATTGTTTATCTTTTCTATTTCATTGATTTATCTTCTGATAATATTTCCTTATTGCTTTATTTTTGGTTTCATTTTTCTTCTTCTTTTGGTATCTTAAAGTCAAAACTAAAAGCCTTGATTTGAGATTACTTTTCTTTATTGCCATGATTGCTTTAGTACCACCCTACTAATTCAGATACATGTGCTTTTATTTTCATCCTGCTAAAAACTTTTTAATGTCACTTTCGACTTCTTTGATGTACAGGTTATTTAGAAATGTCCTTTTTTCACACATACATTTTGGGGATTTTCCTTGGCTGTTAGTGGTATATGCTTTTAAATTAATTCCACTCTAGTCAGAGAGGTCTATTTTATTTTAAGTCTAATTCATATGGTTACATATGGTTCATATGGTTCTTATGGTTACAATCCTCTTCAATTTATTGAGCCTTGATTATGATCTGAATTGTTGTATGTTTCATGTATACTTAGAAAGAGTACATGTGCTGCTGTTAGTTGGGATGTTCTGTAATTATCAGTCAGGTCAAGTTGGTGATCAGTGCTATTCCAGTCTTCTCTATCCTCACTGATTTTAAATCTACTTGTTCTTTCAGTTGTTGGAAGAGGGGATTAAATTCTTTTAACTGTAATTGTCACTTCTTCCATTGCTCCTTGTAATATGTTGGTTTCACTTTCATGAACTTTGAAGGTTTGTTATTAGGTGCATAAACATTTTGAATTATTATATCCTCTGAAGGATTAGCCCTTTTGTTATTATTAGATGAGCTTCTTAATACCCAGTAATAATTTTTATCTGAATTTGATATTTTTGATATTAACATAATAATTCTATCTTTTTTTTTTACTGGTATTTGTATGCTTTACCTTTTTCAATCCTTTTTCTTTAAATGTATTTATAGTTTTACATTTATAGTTTTTTTCTCATGGGCAAACTATAGTCAGAGCTTGCTGTATATTCCAATCTGAAAATCTCTGCCTTTTAATTGAAGTATTTAGACCATCAACTTAATATATTATCAATACAGTAAGGTTTATGTCTTATATCACACTATGTTTTACTTCATCTTTTCTTCACTTTTTTCCTTTCTGTGACTTTTTTTGAAACAACTGAGTATTGTTATGTATGTATTTTATCATCTTGATAGCCTATTTAGTTTTATTTCTTTGTTTTGCTATGTTAGTGATTGCTATTAGTATCCACAGTCTAATTTCTAGTTATTATACTGCTCCACTTTATTTAAAGAAAAAATAAGAATTTTATCCTTACTAGTCTTTATAAAATTGTCAAACAGTTGTGGATTTTTATGTTATATGTGTGTGTATGTATTTATATGCATGTGTGTATATATGTGTGAATGTTATAAATGCCACAGTACATTATTTTAAACAGTCATTTATCTTTTAAAGAGATTTAAATAATAAGAAATACATCTCATTTATTTATCATGCAGTTACAGTTAAACTTTAAAATCTAATAGGCCAATTACATGTTTCATATTACTATATTTTCTTATTGTATAAAAAATACACTATAAACTATTAAATAATATTTTGTTAATATCACAATTGTGTTTCAGGCCATGACTGTTGAATGTGCCAAAGGCATTATTATAATGTAATACATTGTTTTCTTTGAGCTTTGAAATGGACTTGAAATTATAATGTAAGAAAAAATTACACAATTTTTTAATTCTCATAATTTCTAATGTGATTAAAAGAAATACCTGAACACATGTCAACATCAGCTATGGCTGATGTTACTGGCTGTTATGTTACAGTACCCTGTATCCAATCTGGAACCTCCAAGGACCAATCCCTGTTGCCACTTAATACTGATGTGCTTCTTCATGTTATTCAAAAGTTTAAAGAATTATGTAAGAACAATATTTTGGAAAATATTAAAGCTAAATATCCACCTTTAACACTTTGCCAGTTCATTTTCTCCTCCTGTAATCCTTTGTGAAGGGAACAGCAACTGAACTATCTGCAGAACATGTAAGCTCTTACCTTATAAGAATGCTCTCCCTCTGTCTTCCACCAGATCAGTAGCAATAAAAGTGTGTACAGCAAAGCCTGGTTGTGGTTTGGTTACACATTTTCCCCCTTGCCTCCTCCCACCTTCCCAAGGTTGTTCCTTCACTTGAATGTCTTGATTGGCACTTTCAAATTACCAAAATCAGAAACTTAGACATAATCACTAATGCTCCTTTTTCTGTGCCTTCCAAAATTTGGGGCTATAACATAAAAATCACTCAATTAATATTCATTGAAACAATGAATAAATATAACCCTGATTTCATACTATGATCCTGACATCTAGACTCCATTTGACCACATGTGAAATAATTTGGGGTTACAGTCCTTAATGTCTATTATTTTCCATCTGCCATTCTGTTTGTTTTATATCAATTACTGCCCTTTCCAGAGTATGATGTAACCAGTTTTCAAGGGTGACATCTTTTCCCAAATTATATAGTAATGTATTAACTTACTGAATAGCCATATAAAATAATATGACAGTTTTCTCCCTGAATAATAACTCTATATATTCTGCATAAGTATTAGACAGGATTCAGGCACACCATTTTCATCACTCATTTTGTAATCAACTTATCACATTGTGGAGAAGGCTATCAGACAATAATAAGATAGTTTCTAGCATGTTTGGATGTTTATTGGGGTAATATTAAATTGCCCTAAGAGCAATACCTCCAATGCTCAGGATTCCTCCTGCAACAAGCCTTATTCCTCACATGCCTCCATGTCACTGCTGGCATGTTATGTCCTCAGTGAGAGATTTCTGCAACCATCCTTTTACATGTCTCATCACTTTCTATTACTACATTTGATTTTTTACATAGCATTTGTTATCTGAAATTAGAGCAAAACCATTTTTTTACTGATTTGTTTTTTGTTTCTCTACCAAAATGTAAACTACGTAAGACATGAATTCTTCTATCCTTTATGTCTGCACTAATGTCCTGACATGGTTTGTCTGAGTCAGATCAGGCTGCTATAACAGAACACCACATTCTGGGTAGTTAGTAAACAACAAAATTTTATTATCAAAGCTCTGGAGCCTGGAATGATACTGCCATGGTCAGGTTATGGTGAGAGCTCTCTTCCTAATGCATAGCTGTCACCTGCACACTGTGTCCTCACATAGCTGAGAGGTGAGGGTTCTCTCTTGAGTCTCTTTAATGAGGCACTAATCCCATTTAAGATGGCTTCCCTCCACTATTTAGTACCTCCCAAAAGTTCTACCTCCTGATACCACCATCTTTTGGGATTAAGATTTAAACACATTAATTTTGGGGAGGACACAAACATTCAAAACATAACATGGAAAACTTCCTTATGAGATGAATTGGCCTGTGTTAAGTCACATGTGTTTCAATTTCAGAGACTGACAGCAATCCAGAATGGAAATCATCCCATCAAAAATCCATTTGAATTATTTGATAATTTGGACAAGTTATCTGACTGAAATAATAATCTCCAAATATGTGCTTCTTCATGTTATTTAAAAGTTTAAAGAATTATGTAAGAACAATATTTTGGAAAATATTAAAGTCAAGACTATCTCTTACAATGCTAAAGTTTTTCCTTAGGCAAAGTGAGGAAACTTAACTTCAGTTTCTACTGGATTCCAACACAAAAAATAAATACATGGAGTAGGCAAAGTATAAGGCAAAGGCATGCAGTGCAATGTCTGGTTGCAAGGTAGGAATGAAGGTTATATGCATAGGTGCTGCCATCCATAGATTCCAGTTTTGGGAAAGAAGTTTGAAGCCTGGATATAAATTTAATGTCCTTAGATATCCAAGTTTGAGGAGATAATTTAAAACTTTTTAATTAGGCCAAAAAATATGTTTGAAGAGGACACAGGTCATCTATTTTTAACCATGCTATTCATCATTCTTAGGCCCTTTTAGAATAATTTTTACCTAAATACACATTATTTTGAAAGACATTATAAGAATTCATATGTGAAATTCACTGTGTGTCTATTGGAACAATTTAAAGTTATTCCTTACAGCCTTAATATGCACTCTTTAGAAAACTTAGCTCAGTCTTTAGCATTTTTCTCCCCAGAAATTTGTTTACTTTCATCTTACAAATACTGTGAATGAAGTAATAAAGAATGTTCCATTTATGGATGGCTACAGAGAAGCCACCTCTCTTCAATTCAAGCAAATATATAAATATCATGACATTGATTTCTAATGACTTTAATTGGTTACATCAATAAATTATAATAGAACTGAGATATACTCCAAATAAACCTCTAAGGTAATATTCTATCTTAATAATATTCCTTCCTGCAATATACATATCTATATGTATAATGTGTGAAATACAACTACGAAGTACAGGCATTCTCTGTTTTGTTCATGTTGCATCTTACTAGCACCTAGAAAAGTGCTTGGCATATTAGAAGTACTCAATAAATATATTTTTAATAAGTGAATGAATACATCCATGGAATTGTAAATTGGATGCCTATTATGTGTTAAAAACTATACTAAGTAGTTTAAATGAAGTAGTAATTTGATAAAAAGCCATTTGAGTTTTGATACATCTATCTTAATCCTCATCTTATAAATGATGGAACTGAGACCCAAAGTTGTTACAAAATCTGTCAGTTGTCACACACTTAGTGTAATAATGTACCTCATAAAGCCCTGTGATGTTTCAATTATTCCATCATTATAAAAATGACTTTAATAAATTCCCGGAAAAAAATGACTTTAAATCATTTATTAAATGATTGTGGAAGTGATTAATAGTTATTAAATCTGCATTATTATGTCCAAACATAGAAAACATTTCTTAGACCAATCTTTTTTAAAGAACCATTAGATTAAACAAATAAAGAAGAATTCATATCTTGGATGTTAAGATTCATGCTAGTAATAAGATGTTATGCAAATAGGAAACACAGTTATTACTATACATTTTACTTTTCAACACCCTTGTATTTTTAATTAGTTGACCAAAATTTTCAATTTATAATAATGAAGAAAAGCAATATTTACTATGCTTCTTTCACATTTCCAGTGCCTAGTATGTTTATAAAATACCTATTTACCAAAAGGCTTAATATAATCACATTATTTTAATTTCCATGTTGCCATTATAAGCATTAATTCCAAACTCTAATTAAGATCAAGAAGAAGGTCATGAACCAGAATTACAGATGTTATTACAATTGACCCTTGAACAATGTGGGGGATCAGGGGATTGACCATGAAGAGAACTGATAAAGAATGAATATTTGTGTCCCTCCACCTCCTGAATTGCATATGCTGAAGCCCCAATCTCCAATGTGATAGTATATGGAGGCGGGAGGAAATAACATTTTGATGAGGTCATAGGAGTGGGCCTCCATTGAGATCAGTGTCCCTAGAACGGGAACTGGCTACAGCTCTCTGTGAGTAAACAGTAAGAGGTTGGCCATCTGAAAGCCATAACCATATCTGCAGGCTTTCTGATTTGGGCTTTACAGCTTCCAGAACTGAAAAATAAATGCCTGATGTTTCATCCACCCAGTCTGTGGGATTTTGTTATGGCAGCCTGAATTGACTAAGATAGGAGCCTATTAAAACTTTGATTTATTAGAGTCCATCTTTTCTATCCTTCAAAACTGTTCCATTGTCTGTACACTGTCAACGCATCACTTGCCTGAGCTCATCAACAGCAGAGTCATGCCTGGTTTTCCTGGTTTCTGTCACATAAAGATTCTTAGCACATAACATTTGTTTAATAAATATTATTTTTTTTCATCATTGGGTAACTTGCAATTATTTTCATTATTTCATTTTCAAATGTCCTACCTATAATTGAATTGATTTTCCTGTCCCTCTCTCTGCTACCATTTCGTCTCTGTCAGGAATTACAGTTTTTAATACAGACTCATTCTTTTATTAGTGTGAATTCCAATGTCAGGGAACTTTCACACTGGTAGTGTGGGAGTTCACTGCTCTCCTCAAGGCAAGCTAATAAAATTACTGTTCTAATCATTCACTCTCAGGCCATTATCATTCACATTTTCCTGCAGGCTTCCTGGGAAAATTTCAGTTGTTCCTGGAGTAAGGTGACCTTAAATTATACAAATGCTCAGTCTTATTTCTCTGAATTCAGAAAAACTGCATACTTTTTATTAAACTGGTTTATACTAACCAGAATAATGGCAAGTAGAATGAAGAATGCCACTGTCTATAACAGTATTTTATATAGTTCCTAATCCTCCTATTTTTTCACACATGTGCATAATATAGTGTTCATGATTGTCATTGAGACTCTAAAACACTGGTATCATGAAATTTTAAAAAAATAATAAGGCTTGCAGAGAGAGTTGAAGTTATGCTCTCCAACTTTATTGCTTTGCTAAAATAGCAGCTAGCACTGCTCTCTGATTAGAGATCTAATTAAACTAATGGCATGCCCATGAAAGGCTTAAGACCCCTTCTTACTCTTTTGGAAAACAAAATGTACACACAGAATATATTGTTTTTCATCGTATGATTTTATGTTATAATCGCAACAAATCACAGGAAACCATTTTTTTCAACAAATTGATAAGACATTGAAGATTAAATTAAGTAATACAACTAACTTATCTTAGCTCCCAAACTATTCTTGGGCTTACATAGTAATAGAATTTGATATTGAATGCAGATATTATGGATGTAGTGTTAAATATTTTAGTCATATCTGCTGATCACATTCTCAAAAACCATACAATTGGAAATGATAATCAATGTGTTGCTTTAAAGCATATACTTTTAATTTTCAGAACCAAAAATGTCTATTTAATTAATCACTTTTTTCCTAACACATTCTGGAATTTACATGGGAATTAAATAGGCAGTTTTGCGGGAAATGTCTAGTAAATTTACAAGAAAATGACTGAACAGATATGTGTGTATTAAATATTAAGATAAATTAGTTATTTTTAACTGTATCAAAGTATAGAAAAGGAACAATACGAAATAATTTTACAAAATTCTTACTTGGACTTTGCTCCCCAATATTAATATACCAACTTGAACTTAGTGCTGTTAGAATTTTTTCCCATAAAAGTTTCTAACTATGCCATTTCATAATTAAAGAGCCTATTTTATATGACTTTTTTTAAGCACACACAAAGTATTTGGCAGCCAATAGTTTTCAAAGCATAAAATTTCTTTTGAGATTCAAAACAAACTTCTTACTCTTTCGCATGAATTCATTGTTTACAAGAATTCAGTCCATTATATTATTTTATTTTAAAAGTGATACACTCTAGAAAATGGTAAACAGCTTATTTTATGTTGAAAAGGTTACAAAAGCCACCATGCTGGGTCACAAAGAAACATTTAATTTAGTGTAAAAGCAAAACAGAAATCATC
Source organism: Manis javanica (assembly GCF_040802235.1). Lineage (NCBI taxonomy): Eukaryota > Metazoa > Chordata > Mammalia > Pholidota > Manidae > Manis > Manis javanica. The sequence goes on from NC_133158.1 coordinate 105,216,523, forward strand.
GTCACCAACAATTACTGCAATTTTCTTTGTAATGTTGGATAGGTTTTTTGAAATAACTTTTTTTTTTTAATAGGATAAATGTGTATCCCTGCAGGGGTTGGGCAGTGCAATGGAGTGTTATACAGAGAAAAAATCCATTGGCCTTTTAGTTATGGAAATGGGCTCTATATCTCTGAGAAATGAAGCTGTAAAAGACTAAAAGTAAATTGAGCTAAAGGAATGTCTTCCCACTATCTTTGTCAAACAAGTTAGAGGCATATTCAATTGCTGTTTGAATCATTTACAACTGGCGATTATCATGATATAATGTGTCATTTGCAATTACAGTCAGCTTTTTTCATTAAGTTTCAGACTTAATTTCAGAAAATGAATTCATATTTAAAGCTCAAAGCACCTGGTCTATGACTAAACCGTGCATCAATACAAACAACTGGACTGTTTGATGAGGGAAACAAGCTTCTGGATTTAGTTTGCGTTTTATGACTGTGGGTGCTAATTGCTAAACGGTTAAGCTGGTGTCACACGCTGACAATGCTTCAATGTATATAACTTCTTTTCTTAGCTATACATGTCTTATTCTATATGATTGTGAGTTTTCCAAGTTGTTCTAAGACTTAAACAAGATAGAACACAGAGTAATTTAGAATAGTTTCAGGAACTTAGTGTATATGGTCCACACTTCTAAGTCAATTTGATCATATCTTTGTAGGGACTTCACATGCAAAGACAGGATCAAAAACTCAAAGTGGAAAGACCTTGGGAGTCTTATATGTTACAATAGGACATTGCTTTTAAATTGGTACAATTAAAAATATATATGATTTGTTTATCAACAAATCAATTATTTTCGTGTTTACATTCTTAACATATGTAATTTCAAAAGAACAATTTTACCTATTTTTACAATTGATAAGATATTTTGATTAAAAGAGTAACACAATGATGTCTCTAAAACACATTTTTAGCCATAAGCTAATTTAATACTTTAAGTAAATACTATCTTTATTTGTGTACCATTTATAGCTGTGTAGATTTAGAGAGAAAAAAAACTTTCAAATGTCTTTCTCCTAAACTATTCTTTATTCACCACCCCAGCTGTTCAAATGTGGTTAGAGGGTTCTCAGGATCACCTTCACTGGGGAGCTTGTTATAAATATAAACTCATGGGCCTTGTCAAAGACTTCCTGAGTTAGAAACTGCATTTTAACTAGCATTCCTAAGTGATTCAAGTGGACATAAAAGTTTGAATACCACTGATATTTAGACTACCTTCATGTTGTAGCAGAGGTAATCTTCATGTGGTCTGAAGACAAATATTGATCTCTTCTGTTGAATCTAGTTCCTGATATTGAACTATGCTACTGACCTGATTCACAATTTGTAATTGTCTTTATTTTGTGGACATGGAAGTTGATACATTATTCATTAATATTATTAATACTATGTATTCTGGGCTATATAATCAAGAAAAGAGCCAAAAACTATACCTAATAACTTGAGAAACGGAGTTACTAAGTAAAATTCCTTTGAAGAGGTCACAAAAAGTACTATTAGGGTCAAACAAGGAAAAAGGAAAAATTACAACCAGCTAGAAAAAGAAATTTTGAAATTGAACATGAATAAAATGTCAACAGATAGAGCTAGAAACCTGTTTCCCAGACTAACGGTTAGAGTGTGAGCATAAGTCCAGATGGGAGAAAGGAATTTTTTGGTGAATAAGTAATCAGTCCCTGTAACATGGAATATATTACATGATAGGAGGTTAAAAATTAAGACAAGCAAAGTATCCCCAATATCAGTCAATAATCTGCTTGATTGTGAACTTTATTTCTTTTGTCTATGCAATTGTTTCCCTTTTGCAGTTAAGCAAGATAGTAAAAGCAGACTTCTCTTATCTTCATAAATGTGACAGAATAGCTAGGTGCTCCCCAATATCCATTCTCATCTTTCTCCTAAGTATACAATTTACTTTACTTGTGACTTTAATAAATTTCTCCTCCTCCCCCTCTAAAATATCTCCAACTTCCTTTGCAGCCCTTGTGGTTACGTAATACAACTTTTATCAGTGAGATGAAGGCAGAAGTTACCGCCAGCTCTTCAAAAGGAGATTATCAATTCAGCATGAACCCAGTTTGTGTTTTGTCTTTTTCCTTCAGGAAATACCAGCTTAATGGCAGGATACCTGGCAGCCATCTTGCAAGTATAAAAATGGGATCATACCAAAAGGATGGAAACAAATGTCAGAAGGGATTGGTTTGTTTTGAAAACATGTTGGAGCCACAGCACCAATCCAAGATTTCTTTTTTTTTAAAGTTCCTAGAAATGAAAAAATTAATTTGTTTAAACCATTGTTTTGGAGCTTATTGCTTCTCTTGACCAAATTCAATTAACTGATAAAATTATTTCAATGTATTCTTGAACCAATTTTGGTCAATCTGACCATGCAGACTTGATACCGTCATGGGCAATGTGTACAGTTTCAGGGGAAGAAATCTTAATATACCATGCTGAGCCTTATAATTGTAGCTTAACAATGTGTGTTAAACTAGGGATAGATTTTAAAGAAAGGAGTAGTTTTTAGATGACAGGCTTTATCACTTTAATATTAGATGATCTGGTTTATCACTTAAATATTACTTCAGTTTTCTGTTCCAATTGTCTTATGCTGGTAGAACAAGCATGAATTTCATGTTAGCAACTGCAGCATCAATCATAGGTACCACCTGAGAAAGGAGAAAGCACAGCATCCTAAAGTCCCTTGATTCTATATTCCTATCATGTTGGCCTAGCACAGTATGAAATGCTTGCTGATATATTTGGGAGTAATAAAAACAATGTGATTAACTAGTGATTTATATCCTTTGAGATCAACAGCATATAGAAAATAGTGACAAATGGGTGATCTAGTTGGAACTGAGAAACATTGTATTAAAAATAAAATACCTGATTGACTTATCTTGTGTAATTCATCATTCTTAACCTTTATCAGTCATCTCCCCTTCCCAGCACAATAATCAATGATGCCAAAAAAAGAAAAGAAAAAAAAGAATACTTGTTGGACTTAGATTACATACTCTTGGGCAAATGCAAGCTTTACTTTTAAGGAACATCTAAAATCCCTCAACTTCAACTTTGCAAATGATGGTATTATAAAAATATTCAAACTGAACAGAAGAACTCAAGAAATTCAAATCACACTGCAAGCATATTTGCCTTATTCATTCAAAAAGTCAAACAAAACTGAACAGAGAGCTGGTTTATTAATGCTTTAGAGGATCCAGGTGAAAAAAAGTACAACTTTCATAAAATATTTAAAGAAAAGTTTAGTAACCCATTAGCAGAAAACTTTTGGTTGCCTGACCAACAGATATTTATTTATTTGCTAGAGGAATTATGTTTTTGTGTTCATCCTTCACCAACTCAATAAATAGTCACCCTTTTACAGCTCCAGGTTTCATACCTGACCAGTTTGAACCAGTCATTCAGGTGCCATTCTTATTTCCAATGATGGATTTAAGCATTGGCTTGTGAAGCATTTCTAGCCAATTAGGTAAAAAAGGCATGTTTCCCAGGAACCTCCTGCATAGGTTTCTATCATCTTAAAAAAGAATCTTTCCTTCTCATTCACTGGCCCTTTTCCTTTCTGAGTGTATTGGCTAAAACTGCTGCAGGTTTCCTGTGGCTGTGTGAAGGGCTAATCAATAAACAAGCCAACATGCTAAGAGTGGCAGTGTGAATTTTTAAAAAATCCACAGGTCCTTATGAAATAATTTAGCTGATAAATTTATAGTTCTGGAACCTTCTATCTCCAGCCTTCTTGTTTAATAGCAAGATGATTTCTTATTTTTTAAGCCAAACAGCTAGGGTTTTCTATTACCTGTGGACAAAAGTATGCTAATAAAAACATGTAAGCAAATAAATATCAATTTATATCTATCCTGGGCATAGCTAGTATTGCAAATTTCTTGTTTATAATTTTCTAATTTTTTAATGCAAAATAATCATATTGTCCATTTTCTTTAACTTAAAGGAGATATGTTCTGGAGTATAATCTCCATTGGTGTTTTTAAACTGCAATCAACTGAGTATTAATCCCCTGAAGTGAAAAATTCAGATTCCCGGACATTTCCTTCGACTTAGCCATATAAGCATATTTAAAGGTGATGACCAAAATTTTTTAATTAAAAAAAAAATCACTTCCAGTTGTCCTTAGTTATTTGAGAAACAATGCTAAATACATAAGGAACTTTTTTAGTATTTCAAGATCTGGGCATCTTTGCATCTTCTACATTAAAAACAAACCCTATGGTTTAATACAGCTATTTTAAAACTTCAAAATCTCATTTTAAAAATAAGAAATTTTGTATAAGTTATGTATTTTCAGTCTCAGAGATATGTTTCTCATAGATTAAAACTTATGAACATATCTAGGATGAGCATTAGTAGTTTCCAAGAATTTTTAAATCTATTTCTAATTATCCTAACCAGTTCAGCATATTTTCTCCAAAAACTCCAAACTGAACTCACACTTAATCACCTTAATAACTGATAAGTGGCATTCAAAATTTTAAGATATTATATAGAATTTTAAAAATGAAATCAATAATGCAACTCCCAAAGGATATAAAGTCCAATTTTATAAGCATGAATTAATTTTAACGATGGTTAACTTACGAAGGATGTAGAACTCCAAATAGGGTAGGACTACAACTGTGTTGTGTCTGCTGGATCCCTGAACTAATTATAGAAGGACATCTATTGTGTTTTAAAAAAATGAAAATATTTGTCAGACTCAGCAATGAGTACAGAAACGTGCTTTCTGCTTAGGATTCGGGCCCCACAACTGGGCTCACCATCTGCCTGCTGGTCATGAGAACTGACAGGAGCTGGGCACAGAAAATAACTCACTGCCCTCAATGTAAATCCAAGAATATATGTGCATTCCTCAGAGATACAACAGCAGAGAGGACTTGAACATTTGCCATTCATAACATGCTATTGCTTGTACTGATAATCAAACCAGTACAGCTGCTGAAGAATAAGACAGTCAAGATCATTAACAAAGATGCAAAGTAACAGAAATTTAGAATATCATAATGCTCTCTGTCAAGATGTTCCGTGGTAATATGATTTGTCATCATACAGCAACTGCTATATCACATCCTATGATGTCTTTGTGAACCAGTTCTAAGAATTTAATATGCAAATATGCCAGCATAATCGAGGATACAGCACATACCTAGTGCTTGATGTGAAATATGCATGAAACATAATATCTTCATGTTTAATTCTATTATAATTTTGAGAGTTATATTTGCAAATTCAAATTTTACATTTCTACTTTTTATTATTAGAATACAGATGTGACAGCAATATTCCATAGCCACAATATCTCAGGCTTTCACAGCTTCTTCCCTGACAACTTTGAAGGCATTATTGTGGGACAGAAGTAGCCACTTTTCGGTTGAATCGCTAGCACACAATATGAGTTTCTCTTAAAATTTTTATCAAGATTACTATGTACAATATGTGCTTAACAACCCATAGCTATAAGTAAAAATACAAAAGGACACTTTACCATAAACATAAAAAGGTGTTCAACTTATTTCAAGGTACATTAATAATTTATGGCAGTCTTCATAAAGTTAGGCAATTAGGTCATTTCTGTTGTTCTGCAAAATGGGCTCTCCAATCTCCAACTATTAGCATTTTTAAACGGGATAGTATTGTAGGACTTTTTAATGGAAATAGAAAACTAAAAGATCTGATTTATTTTTAGTTAGTATACTTCCTTTTCTCATGACCTAAGTCAGAGATTAACCTTGTTCTTTATAGATATCTGCTATGTTTCCTGAGTAAAGTAACAGGAATTGTAACAGGATTAGTTATACTCTGGCACATAGGATCATAAAAAAGAAAGCATTATTGATCACTCAATTATTTTGTGAATGATCATAAAGAACATTAACTTTGGTTACAAATTATGGGCTAATCATTTGCAAATATTCTTATTGCTCTAATTCAGAGGCTAGTTTCATAAGCAAAAAGTTTAAGTAGACCATGTCATTTAAAAAAAAACACACACATTTTTACCATTGGTGATGAAACTGCGACTAAATCATGTTTTACAAATCAAAAGCCAATGAACATAAGAAGCATATAATGGCTACCTAGCCTCATAAATCAGTAGAGACTCTTCACCAGAACTTCTAACAGTGTTGGAGTTGTGAATTTAACATTGGTTTACTTATTTTTCTTTAATTTCAAATGACAACCACAAACCCTTGAGTTTCCGATTTACAAAGCAGTTGCACATAGTCAGAAATTTAGAGCCAATGCATCAATTCTCAGCCTAGCACGAAACATTTTTCTTCCTTCTGTTCCTGTTCCTTTAGAGTAAGTGGTCCAGTCTTTTAGTCCCCACAGCTCTTCTGTGAACTCCAAACCTCTATCTTCCTATCTAGATTATCAATGACAATTTTATCTACTTTTCCTACTAAATCTGTCTCACATTTCAGCTAATGCTGATCAATATTTTGCTAAACTATAGCACATGCACATACTGTTTTTCCCTCTCCTTTCGTCGAAGAGTCTACACTCTCACTGGTATTATCAACTCTTCCAGAAATAGAACTGACCACCTGCTGTGAGTCAGAGACTAGACAATTTCCCATCCCCCAGCTCCGCACTGCTTCAGCCTAGGGATGGGGATGGAACAGGGGGTATGGTCAGTCTCTGATCTCTGTCTTAAGGCTACTAGCCCTAACCCTTCCAGCACACACATACACACAAACACATACCACACCCTGACCACTGTTCCCCCTCTTCAGATGTTGGGTTCCTGGATAGAGGATTAGAAAACAACACATTCTTACACTGCAGGCAATATGGGAGCTGGCATTGGGCGGGTGGGCAATTACAGCTGGTCCTTCATCTCCCAGGCCCTTCTGTGGCTTTCTCTGATCCCTCCTCCCATTTAATTCCAACTAATAGGCTCTTGATAAGGAAGCTATTTCTCCCAATTCTGGCTGTTTACAATCCCTCTTCTACAAAGATTCTTCCTGACACAACACACTTACAGAAAACTTCCCCCAAAACTTCCCTCCCTCCCCCATTCAGCCTCTTGATCCTTATTCATTTTTGCTGTCATGATGGGGTAAGGGTGCCAAGACCAGTTTTTAGCATTTCTTTGCAAATCCTACATAGGTTCATTTGTTAGCAACGTAATTTTATTGAGCACCTGATAATTGCTAGCACTGAGAATATATTAGGAAATAAAAGAGGGATCAAATTGTGCTCTCATTGAGCTTAGAAACTAAAAATACATAGTTAAATACATAGTGTGCTACATGGTGATAAGTGCTAAGAAGAGGAAATACACAGTAAAGACAATATGTAGTATACTTGCATGGATGTGTGGAGTTGGAATTTTAGATAGAAGTGTCTAGGGCAGACCTCCCTGAGAGCATGAGTTCTGAGTAGAAACCTAATGAGAAGAATGAGTTTTAGAGACATGGGAGAAGATCTTTCTAGATAGAATGATAGCATATTCAAAATGCCCTGAGACAAGAGCATGCTAAGATGTTCAAGGAATCTTGCAAAAGCTGGCATTAAAAGAATGGAGTGAAGTGGGTTAAGGAAGCAGAGAGAAAGAAAGTTTTGAGGTCAGAGAAGTACCCTATATTTTTAGTAGGCTTTATAGGCTGTAAGTAAGACTCTTAGAATTTTACCCCAAATGAGACAGGAAGCTAATGGAAGGTTCTAAGCCAAGGATGGAAATTATCCTCTTTATATACTTTAATATGGTCAGTATGATTTGCTGTGCTGAGACTGCTGTGAAGAGGTCAAGGGCAGGATTAGGGAGATGAGTTATCATAGGTTTGCAGTAATCCTGGTGACAGAGAATGTGACTTGTATCAGTGGTGACAACTGAGTTGAAGAGAAGTTGTCAGGTTTGAGGTGTGTCTTGAAAGTAGAGTCAACATGTGATCAATGAAGAATGGCAAATGTAGGTAGGAAATAAGTGTCAACCAATAACACATTTCCTTTTAAAAATATTTTATTTTTATGAGCTGCTTGTTTTTTCCCTTCCATAAATTAAATCACCCCAAAAAGTCAAAATCTACAATACTAGTCTACCTCTTGTGTACACTTCCATCTCATAATTACCACTTGGTATATCACCCAAATTAACATATTAAAAAATAGTTTCAATAACACACATCCCATTTGTACTGGAGGAATGGGTGGAGGTTCACATCTGTTTTATTTTCTTCAGTAGTTGCTGTTATTTTGATGTTATTAACTTGTATTCACATCCACCTTTTCAAGATGTGAAGATCTTTGGCACTTTGCCCAGGAATATTGTCATTTACCCATGGTTACCAAAAGATTTTTCACAAATAGAAAAGACCACAGAACCCAGAAAGTAAATAAACCATTGAGTTTTATAAAATAAAATAGCTCAAACAAGTTGGATATGACCTTCTCACTGATGGAATCTCCTGATGTTTTTATATAATGGTATAGAATTTTTCCTTATCACTCTAAGAAAAAATTCTAAGAACATTCTTTCCCTGAAATAAAGAAAAAGTCAAGATCATACAGGGAATGAAACCATGCTCTTCATATGAGCACAGTATTTTTAGGTACTACCTTGAAAGAAAAATAAAACGCTGGAATAAGAGGCAGAACTGAATTCTTTAGATATGAAGGGGATTAATTGATTTCAAGATTGTAAAAATACTGCTTTAAATAATTTGTTTCATTTGTTGGTTATGAAGAAAAAAATTGAAAAACTGGTTTAGAGAGAATGTAAATACAGTAAATGAGATTTGATATCTCAGGAAGGCCTAGAGAATCAGTTTCTGAGTTTATACAACCACAGGTTACACTCAATCCTCATGGCAGAAATATTCTTTGGACCCACAGATGCAAACAGCTTAGTGTGTGTCACGGGCACCGGACACTGTGTATTGCCTTTGGAAGCTCTGCTTCTATCACCACCACCGAGGAGGCACAGTGGTGTGGTGGCTGGGGGTGGGGGGTGCGCATTCTGGCACCCTCAGTTTATTGAATAAAAGGCTCAAGTGAGATTTTTGGTTGTTGGGGCTCATTTCACATGGCTGAATACTGCCTTCTGGAAGGCCTAGTTAGATGAGTTTCTTCTTGAGGAGGGCTAGGCTCTCAATGTGTTCAGTTTCACTAACATAGGACACATGTCTAAGCCTTTGGGACCACCTAGAAGTGTGGCAATGAACTCTATACCACATAATACAGAAAATCTGTACATGTAGATCTTCACAATATGAGATTTTTCCAATCTGGAAAGCTTCAAAAATAAGAAAACTACAAAATTAGCTGCAAAAAATATAGTATAGCTTAATATATTGATTTGGCTGAAAGATTTAATCTTGTGTACATTGTTACATATTTTCTATAGATATTTTCAGTAATTCATTCTATTTAATGTTGTTATTAAGACAATGGGAGGCAGTCTAATTTAACGTGTGATAAATACGGTATGTTTCCCTAATGACAGGTACTATGTCAACCTAAATTATATCATACATCTGCCAAATCAGTAAGAATTCAGTTCATCTGAGAATACATGACAAATGAAAACAATAATATACTTGAAAATCATGTTTACTCATTTGCCATTTTACAAATAACAACCTCCTAAAAGTCTGTTAAGAACTTTGGTTCAATGTTGATAGTTTTAATGCAGATTACATTTAGAAATAGCATAGTGATGATTGTAAATGATTGTACAATGACAAAAGAAATTACATATGAGATTATTATACAGCCTCAATATCAATCTGAAATGTATAAAATTTATCATGTTGGCATACACAAAAGATAATTTAAATCTATCTAATAAAACATGCAGTAATCCATGTCATCCTGATATTTAGATTTCCCCATTCACTATACAGGCCTGATCAAAGAAAGCAATTTTTTCACTCTAAGTTTTAAAATTAAAGACAATTCATTCTTATGTAGCAAATAAAATAATAAAATTTAGGTTCCTTCTCCAAATGTAAACTCATCATTAGAAATGGGAATTTTTAGCACAGAGTTTCACAGAATGCTAGATTTCCATGTTAAAATAATAAAAATAAAACATAAAATAAAATAAAAGTGAATGTGACAGTGAGAATGAAATAAGCTATCCTTGGGTACATTTTTTATTTCTATCCTGTTTCTGTGGCCCCACAAATATTGAAGAAGGAGAGGCATTATAGGAATGTATGTTTTCATTTGGAACATTTTAAGTGATCAGCAGCTACTTGCTTGTCATTGCTTGTCCAAATTTCAAGACATGGAAAAGATTTATGATCTTGATACCCAAATTTTGCCATAATTTACAGTCTTGATACTTAACATTTTCCCATCAAAGATGTAGAAGAGTTACAATAAGTCAGGTCCTTGCTTTAGTTTTACACAGAAATAGAATCATCTGTAAATTCTTTGATTTTTGTACAATATCAGGAATTTGCAAGCCCTTTTCTGTCCATTGATAACTTAAATTGGCCAAGGCGGGACTATTGAGGTGATGGAAATTGGCAAACACTACAAATGAGGCCTGCTGTGTTCTGTTTTGACAGCTGTTCTACCAGCTCAACAACAAACTCAGGAACCATGTTTGAGGACCAAGGGACCTTTTGACACATTTATTTAACAGAGAAAATTCCAAATGTTTGTTAATGGTACAGATCATTTCCCAGTTCATGCTTATGAAGCTGGGTACAGAGGTAGTTACTGTGTTTGCTGCCACTAAAGAGTATGTCCTTTGTTAGGAAAATACCTTGAGATACTACTTTATACTTGGACAAGAGAGATCAAATGCATGGTCTCAAAATATATCAAAATATTACTAAATTGCTATACATATGTCAATGTATAGAATTGGGGACTTGAAGAGTGGTTTGGGATAAGAAGGGATGATTATGTGAAGGAAGGGTCACAAACAATATGGAAGGAGGCATTTTTAAAGACTGAGCACTTTCTACTATCCTAAGATTAATACTATGTTGAAAATGAAGATGCTAAATCCATCTTTCTCATCTTGTTCCTACTGCAATTATTCTATTACCCTACTTAGTAGGTTTTTCCTCTCACCAGAAAAAATGAGAATGTTCAAGCCTCAGTAAAGATGTAGACAAATGAATATAAACACTAACACATACATGTGGTTGGGTGTGTGGGTGTGTGTGTGAGTTTCAGAAAGTTCATCCAGTTAAATTCTTCAGGGTTATATTACCTGAAGGCATTGTGTTAGGACTTTTGATTCCACATTAAGGATTTAAGGATTATTTATTGATTTTAGGGAATTTGGTAAACAATGTTCTCAATGTGATCTTTTACTTTAATGTATGAAAAAGTAGCAAAAACATCTAGTATAGATTACAAAGACATTTCAACTGTATTAAAGGATATTCTGAATGGGGCCATCAATCCATTGTAGTTTTGTCCTTTCAGCAAATGCTTCTTCATGAGGAGACTTAACACTTACAATCAACCTCCAAGATCACATTTCCATGTCCTTCCTCCTTTGCTTACATTTATCAATCCATATATTATAGTCATAATTTACCTCTTAATTCTTTGGCTAATGGTCTAAGCAAGAGACCTTAATATATTAAGGACAGTAGAGGATATCCACATTGGAGGGGAAAGCAAATAGTCACCAAAACAGACTGCCCCCTTCAACACAGAACACTGGGGGATAGGATAGAAGAAATTGTTATGAAAAAAGATATAACTTAATTATTCATTATGTTTCATATACCCTAAGTTATAGTCCATATATGAAATGGATAACCAGGCTGTATGAAAGAAAGAAAAATTATATTCCTGTAATTTAAGATGTACTCAAACTGAGAAGGAAAACTTAATTTTTGTCTATGGAAATACTTGATCTCTTTATGCAAATCAACCAGCTTTTTTTTCCCACTTAAAAGTCAATTCACAGTGAATATATCATTATAAATAAATATTTTTATCTTCTCTATGAAGTACCATGTAATATTAAATAACCTCTTAAAAAATTAATGATAGGGCAGCTGTCTACTCTGTCACAGTCTTCAATCTTCATCTTGGAATATGACAGTCGCCACCACAATATGGAAGTGTAGCTTTCAGTTTTGCTAATATTCATAAGTTGTGTATTTATACACAGAATTTTTTAAGTCCCCTTCCAACAACAACAGAAGAGTTGTATTGGAGGGATCCAGTGATTATAAAAGGTTAAGTCTGAAAACCCTTACCTACTTTTAGCAAAGGTTCTCTTGGGTGTTGAATTTGCTTTCTGATACGGTGGAACAGAGTCTGGGTAATATGCTTAGGAAGCAACCTATGCAGTGAAATCAGTTTTTCAGTTAGATGTATAGATGGTGTACATGTAGACAACACACAACACACAAACTAAGGCTTACTAATTAGAACTTCAAGTTAATATTGGCTTTGACATTATTGTTAGAGTTGGTACTCCTTAAAAATGTTAAGGAGATAGAAATAACATGAGCAAACTCATAAATAAAGAGAAAAAGTCTCAGGTTGCTTTCTATAACTTTTGAATAAATCGGGGTTATCTTACACGTGTTCTTTTAGAAGTTTTACCTGCATTTTTTGATGGCAGCCTAAGTAGCATCATGCTGCTGAAAAAGCTGAATATCTATAATATGTAGGAAAAAATTTATGCATTTATTCTCATATTCTGGGAACAAATATATTTACAGAAAAAATATTATATATACTGGTTTGATATCTGATTACATTTCAGGAGTTCCTGGCCTCATGTTGTCATTTATCTTTTAGCCTCAAAATAATAAACATGAATCTGAGCCCAGGAAATTTTCCTTGACAATGAATAATGCCTATCACTGCCCAAGGTTCAACCTTCCTTCAGGAAGGAAAATGTTCTGTGATGTTCAATGTTCTCCCTTTGCCCTGGACACTGGTTTAACTGGCCTCTGTACACTGTTCTGATCGGCTTTCGTCCCGATGTTGTTTCGGTCCAGTTCGGCTGCACTTCTTCCTATTCACAACTTCTGCAGGAGCTTCTTACCTAGTCTTGTGTACTAGCTGCTTAGGGTCCACCCCTCTAATTTATTCCAGTTTAATCTGCCCCTAATTAATGAGGCTATTACTAGCGGTCATGGACAACCATACTTTTTAGTGGAGCTGCTGCAAATACTGTTATTTCCACTGGATCTTGTTCTGGCTGCAGGACCTTGTGGGTAAAATTGCAGTATTTCCAGAATCTCCCACCTGGCCTTAGTGCACCTTCATATCAATAGGTGTTTCCAAGGGGGTGGAGAGGAGTAGTCATCTCCATATCAATAGGTAATTACATGGGCTAGCGAGGGCTTATCTGGACCAGAGAGGTTGGATGGAGCCTCTTCTGCAGCCCTGTTGTGAGGGACACGGGAGAGAAGCGGACTGCTTGTAAGAAATAAATGGTTTCTCCCACTTTATTTCTTCCTCTGACTGATTTTGACTTCAAAGGTATTTTGCCCCATGATTTCCATCCCCCGGAGTTACAGCCCTCTACTGCTGTCACATCTCTGGGTCACTAATGACAACAGTTCCTTTGTTGCCCTTAAATCCAACACCACTTCTATGAATCTTGGTTGTCTTATTCTACATAAATTGTGGTGGAGCTCCTGACTGTTACTTCTTCTGCACTGACTGCTTTCTTTTGATATGGCCTCTATTCTCTGATAGTTTTATGCTGTATGTGATTGTATCTTCTTCAGTCAGTTCAGTTCACCAAATATTGTTACGCATGTGGAACAGCACCCAGCATGGTTCTAAGTGTAGGGAAGTAGGGATAAATACACCATCCCAGTCTTTGAGGAACTGTTAGTTTGCCTTGGAGAAAGAAAGGAAATTGCAAATCAGTGTAAGTGCTGCTTAATAGTACTAATGATTTCACTATTGCTTCTACTCTGGCCTGCTCTAGGGCTCACCTTTACGATCTGAAAAGCTATTGTGGACAAGATAGCCTGCAGGAGCTGTTTATACAGTAGCAGAAAATGGGTCCTGGCCTCTAGTGTTTCCAACAGATCATCAGCGTCTCATCTTGTACTGCTTCCCTCTGGTAAATCCTACACAGTTTTGACAGCATGCTTTCCTCCACCTAAAAGAAGTTATTCTGCTCCAAATGGTAAAATAGACTTTCCTTTTTGCATTTATCACTTTAAGCAAGTATCGTTTGACATGCTTTCTTCACATAATAAATCAATAAATTCATCTGGCTCTTTACAAACACTAAAATCTATGAGAAGAATTATATTTTTATATACACAAAATAGAGATTCAAAATGATCCATAAAATTCCAAATTGCTGTATCCGCGTCTAGACATTGATTAAAGAATCATACTTTTTACCTTGTATGTGTAAGGGTGGGGACAATATGATTTTTCCACATATTTTCCTCACTTCAAGAGTAAAAACAGAAATCACAAAATACAACAAAGGACAGACTTTACTTTTTCATTAATATCCAAAGCATATACCATCCCTTTCTGAGCATAGTAACAGCATCAGATGAATACTTCATTATCTATAATTTACCCTCAAATAACAAACTTGTATTCAGTTAAGGAAATTTTCTCAGTTCTTGGTCCTGAATGTATCTATTCTACTTTTCACACAATAATTACTGCTCATGAATTTTTATGAAAGCAACTTAACAATATATTATAACTGACTCTATATGTGCACAGTGAATTGGGGAATTACCATACTCACAGATATAATGCAAATTACATAATACTTCCACCTAAGGTACCTGACTATTTTAGGTCAATAGAGTTTTGGCTTGAATTGCAAAGAATTTTCTAAACACATTATTTAGCATGTATAGGCATGATCTTAATCAGTCTTACCATATCTCATTTCAAAATGTCATTGATTTTTAGGCACTTAATAATTAAACATAAATGATAAAACATTTCCTGGCATTACAATGGTACAGTGACTGTAAAATTCACAATAAAGACACTAGAAATTAAGGTGACACTCAATAGCCAGATGGCTTCTCTGATGTTCTAAAGTACACATGAAAGATTTTATTAATTTAACCACCATCTGGGATATGGTTGAAAATTAGTATCTATGAGCAGTGAAATCCAGATATAAACTGGATGTCACAATGCGTTCTACTCCAACTTCTGCTATTTTTCTCTTTGGTGATACTGATGGAATCATTTTAGTTTTTCTTCTCCATGTGCATGCATAAATAGAATACCTGCCTTCTGTCAGGATGATATTGTTTAAAGTACTTGAAACTGAAATGAGAAAACACTTATGTACACATCCATGAGTGGTAATAGATTCTTACACAAATTCTAGATCATTGCTTCAAGAAGCCTGTTAAGTTACATGCTTTCAATTAACATTAATTTAATTTCATTTTCACTGTCTTCTGAAAATTTTTCTATCAAATATAATTTTCAAATTAAAAAAGAAAGGAATGATTTTCCAAAATAAATGTGTATTCAAAAAAGTGGATTAGACCTGGTCTTAAGTGACACTCTTCCCTTGGGCAAGTTAACCTCCCTTAAGTGTAAGGTAATTTCTCACAAGTAAATTTAAAGTATTGTAGCTTCAGACAGCATTAGCTTTACCAGCCTAGAAATTGGCAAAGCAAACCATGACCCCCAGGGTCAAATCCAGTTCATAGCATCTTTTCCTACTTCCCTCATGCTAAAGTTGTTTTGTTTTGGTACATTTTAACTGGTTGTAAAAAAAATAAATAACCAAACAAATAAAAACATGAATATTAAGAAGAATATGAAACAGACTATCCCAGCAAAGATATTTACTACCTTTGCATATATTAGGTATGTTTTTTGCAGCCTAAGACATTTACTATCTGGCTCTTGATAGAAAGTTTGCCAACCTCCATACTAGATTACAAATTATTATAGCGGTTTGGTCTGTGGGCCTCATCACTGACACTGGATTGCAATAATTTCACAAATACAAAAACTATACCCTAGAAATCATCCAAAATAAATATGGCAGAGTTCTAAGTTGAGTAGCACTAAAAGCTCAAAGTCTAGTTGGCTAATATATTCAAGCACTGACAATATTAAGATGAGGTATTCTGAAATCCAGTGCAGTAGATTTGTTGGAAATTTAAATTAATTCTTGCTATTAAACTATTTTAATTAGCTTATGTTTTCATACCACTAAAGAAAAGTAATTGTATTTCAGTCTGAATGTAATAACCAATACTTTTGTAGTATCTATGAATTTTATAAACAAGTCATCTATATCTTCTCATTTGATATTTGAAGATCCTGGGTTCTTTGTTTTGTTTACAAGGCTTACATATAGTCACTCAGCTGCTTAGTAATAAAACCTTGAGATTCATTATTAGTACAAGCTTTCTGTCCCTAAGACCCATGCATTTTCCTCTACATGAGGTTGTTCCTCACAGGTGAAAACAAATTAAAAAGTAACAAAATAAAGAAAAAACTTTTATTTTATTGATAATTAATTTTATCAAGGGAAAGAAAAGAGAGTTTTCTTATGCCTAAAGTTATCTAAGTTTTCTCATGTAAAAATGAGTGGTGTTAATAACATTCTGGCCTCAAATATACAAATTTACAAGTTTAAATAAATTAATTCATTATTTTTTTCTATTTAACTGCAATTTATTTTTAGTTAATACAAATAAAAGTTGAAGAAAATGAAGTGAAAAATAACAGGCACTAGGGTATAAAATAGCTGTCTACTTTTAAAGTATTTTAAAACAGCTACTATATATCTGTGTCCTGTATGTTTCTACTCTCAGGTGGAACAGGTCAAAATCATTAGAGGTAGATGGCTATGAAAGTACAGAATTAAGAAATTTGCGCAGTTCTTCTAATATCTTGTAAACCAGAACTTTACAGTATAAAAGTACTGGTGGTATGACATTCACATCTTCCCCTCCATTTTCCATTTTTTAGCTAAACAACTTGTTTATTACAAATAAAATATAAATGTACCACTTAATTAAAATCATAAATATATTTTAATAAAGTGTAAGAGATTACATTTCCTCATTGATATTCATTAACTTTAATATAAAGGAGAAGTTACAGCATTTTTTAGTCATGTAGACATTCTTTTACCACAACCATTAGTGTTGGTTTGTAAAACTACAGCTTTATTACCCTACTAAAATCTTTTATACAGCATTATATAATATGGAGCACTCTAGTTTTCCCTGTGGTATGTAATCTTCCACACTTTTAGGTTTTTATAATCACACTGAGTAAAACACTTGCCAAGTTTTACTGTTTTTTTTTAATATAAAATTTTAAGTCTCAATAGCAAATACACTTGATGAAATAACCGGGCTTTTTAATAGGCTATTATAGATGCAAGGTATTATATTATTTCCAAATTACAATTCCCAAATTTAAGGTAAGTTCTGTCTCTTAAAACTGCAAGTAAAGACATCAGATTTCTAAAAATTATTTTTACTCGTGGTCTGAGGGTATATTCATCATGAATTTCCTACTAAGAGAATTTATTATCTTGTATTTTAGCTTTATATTAAGAGAAAAAAATTCAAAAATTGTATTTCACAAACCTAATTACACAGTATTTGCTATGTAATCAAAAGCCTTACATATTACAACCCAAGGAAACTTATCAAATACTAAGTTTGCAAAGCAAAGCAGAAAGTGCTAGTAAATTTCCAAACAAGTTCAAGTGTACCTATTTATTTCTGTGACTTATTTGACCCATGAAATTCTTCCTACTTAGCACAGCAAAAGCATCACTGTGACTTTCCTATAGTAACCCCAGTGGTGAATTAAACAACATGATTCCATCTATCATTATAGCAAGAAAAGGGTCAACTTCAATTTTTTTCTTTCTTTTTTTTTTTGGCAACAGTTAAAAAAACCTTACAAGAGTAACAGTTATGCCATTGCTCTTGGCACTGGTTTAATTTTTTATTCATAAATAGAAGGAGAAAGTTATGACCTAAATAATTAGGTAATATCCCCAAAGAACTTATCTCCTTAGGGTAAACATAAAGCAGAATAAATGAATTTAATTATAATTTGGTCATGCCTACACTATCATGGCCTGCTTATATTTTTATATTTTTATTTAACTGTAGCTTGCACAAGTAAACAAATGTGTGATGATTCCAAATCATCCCACTGTACAAAATGATACATTATTTTGGACAAGTTAGCAATTTAGCCATTTAGAAAGATGGGCATATTTTTATAGAGATGATAAATTCAATTATACTACAAACAAATTTTCACAAAAATTCACCCAAGATATAAAGAAAGTCTTCATTTTCTCAGCCTTCAGTGTATTTCTTCTCTAGAGCAGAATGGGATTCCTTCTAACCTTCAGAGGTGAGTCAGTCTTGCCCACATCTACACACCAGAGAAGGCTGGTCTCATCCAGTTCAGAGACCTGGCTGCTGGCTCTAGCAGTTTTGAAAGCAGTGTGTTCAATTTACAGCCCTGCCATTTACCAACAATATTATCTGACACAATTAGTTCATCTATCTGAGCTTCAGTTTCCCTATCTGTAAAATGGATTTGAAAATACCACACTCATGGGATTGTTGGGGGAATAAACAAGAGCATTCATGTGAATTCTTTGGGATAACACTTGTTACAGACTATGCACTTAACATAAATGTTGTTCTGTTACTACTATTAACATTCTTGCATTTATTAGCTTATGTCTATATACATCTGGAAGTATGGAAATTTAACTAATCCCCAGCATATTTCTAAACCAATGTCAAACTGCCCTTTCTGACACAACTACTGAGCTTTTGTTCTTGCTGTCACTTCTGTTTTCCCTTTCAAAACTCAATGTTATGACAAGTTTAAGATTTGGATCAAGTTTATTCTTAAGTCAAGTCCACTTTAAGTATATACATTATCTCTCATTATAATATACTCTAAAGTACTATATATTAGTACGCAACAGTACCACCACTGGCAGTTTTTTCCATTATTGCTAACAAATTGGAACCTTATTGGGCACATATTGACAGCCAACCAATATGTGTTGAATTAATAAATAAATGACTATTTTAATTAAAAACTTATATTTTAAAGCTAAGTACCTAAAGCTATCTAAGGTTACTAAAGCTTCCAGGTGACTAAAACTTCCCTCTCCTGCTCCTCTAACATGGATCAATATTGTACAGAGGAAATTATATACATACAGTATCCTAGTGGATATGACTTTATAAATCAAACAAGTTGGCTAATTAACATAATACTTAAATTCAACTTGAGAGTCTACTTTAGTCATAATGGTGTGTTAAAATCATTACCTTAGTCTTTACACGGTATTCAGTATAAAATGGGAATTCAATTCAATTCAGTTTGCTATTCTGTAACTTGGACATGAAAATTTCCTTCTAACTTACGTGTGATTCTTTCAAACACTCTTTGTCACAACTACATTCTTTCTATTAAGCATGTTGATTTAATAAACACTGAATAGCATAAGCTTCTCTTGCGGGTCAAATAAAATGCCAGACATAGGTTTATTCCAGGGCTTGAACACATTTTAAAAATAAGTTGTCAAATAATAAAATATATTAGTTAAACCATCAATATTGGAAAATATTTTTCAAGAAGAGTATAAAAAGTTGTATTTTAATAATTATAGTATTGCTAAAGAAATTCAAAGCAAGTAAAAACTACATGCATAAATATACCAATTACCATAGTATCAAAAATAGTGAGATAATGGGAATAATAACTTTACTTAAGTGAATATTCATAAATTTTTAGAATATATTGCAGCATTTAAAATTAAAACTGAGTACTATAACATAGGGAAAATGCAAGATAGTTTCAAGCAAAACAATATGAAGTGCAAAATTATATGTTTTCTCTGATTAAAAGTGCTCAGCTTATGTTTTAAAAAACTAAATTTCAGAATTATTTCTCAAACTTCAAAAAGATTACCAAATTCTCAAGTGCTGATTTTTCTGTCTGGAGAATGATTAGGCTGCTGACTCTGGTAACATTAGAATTGAAAAAGGGGAAGCAAACTTATTTTTCCATGTTATAATTAGAGATGGGAAGGGATAACTCAGTTTCTCTTGCTAATAGAATAAGCAATGCAAATTTCTTTTGAAAGGAATCACATAAAAATCAACTTGTTCAAAGCATGTATAAAGTTTTATATTTGGTAATTAAGGATTTATATTCTTGGAAATTTGTTTATCCCTTCCCTCGAAGAGTTTAAAGTATTGCAGTGAGATCATAAAATCAGATACATATATTTTTACCATGTACTCCAAGTAATATTCATATTAAGAGATCTAAACTTCATATAAATGAATAAATACAAATAAAACTCAAAGTGTCTTGGAAGCAATGATTCCGCATAATGAAAGAAGCTGGCTTCCATGGATAACTTTTGGAAGAAGCTAATTTCTTTGTTCTAGTGAACGATTTAAAATTATGACAAGTTATTTGAATTAAACACAAATAAATGGAAATCTATTCTATGTTTATGGATAGGAAGAACTATTATTGTCAGAAAGGCCATCTGCCCAACGCAATTTACAGATTCAATGAAATCTCTATCAAAATATCAATGACATTTTCAATGAACTAGAGCAAATAATCCTAGAATTCAAATTGAACTAAAAAAAGACCCCAAATAGCTAAAGCAATCCTGAGAAAGAACAAAGCTAGGGATATCATGCTTCCAGATTTCAAGTTATATTACAAAGATATGATGATTAAAACAGTATATATTGGTACAAGAACAGACACATAAATCAATGGAACAGAACAGAGAGCCCAGAAATAATCCACACATATATAGTCAAATAATAAATGACAAAGGAAGCAAGATTATACAATGGGGAAAAGACAGTCTCTTCAATAATTGGTGTGGGGGAAACTGGACAGCTACATTCAAGAGTATGAAACTGGATTATTTCCTAACACCATATACAAAAGTAAACTCAAAATGGATTAAGGACTTAATGTAAGATATGAAACCATGAAACTCTTAGAAGAATACATAGGCAAAAATCTCTTGAACATAAGCTTGAGTAATCTTTTCTAGATACATTTCCCCAGGCAAGAGAAACAGAAGCAAAAATTAAAAATTGGGACTGCATCAAACTAAAAAGCTTCTGTTCAGCAAAGGAAACCATCAACAAAATAAAAGTCAACCTACTGTATTAGAGAATATATTTTCAAATGATATATCTGATAAAAGGCTAACATTCAAAATATATTTAAAAAATCATATTACCCAAACTAAAACAACAGATAACCCAATTAAAAAATGGACACAAAACCTAAGTAGACACTTTTTCAAAGAAATACAGATGGCTCATCAGCACATGAAAAGATGCTTCACATCACTAATCATCAGGGAAATGCAAATCAAAACCACAATGAGATATTACCTCACACCAGTCAGAATGCTCACCATCCAAAAGACAGGATACAGCAAGTGTTGGCATAGATGTGGAGAAAAGGGAACCCTCCTACACTGTTGGTAGGAATGTAATTTGGAGCAGCCACTGTGGAAAGCAGTATGGAGGTTCCTCAGAAAACTGAAAATAGAAATACCATCTGAACCATTAATTCTACTTCTAAGAATTTACCCAAAGAAAACAAAACTTCTGATTTGAAAAGATATATGTACTCTGATGTTTATTGATGCATTATGTACAATAGCCAAAATATAGAAGCAAGTGAAATGTCTATCTATAGATGAATGGCTAAAAAGAGATGGTACATTATTTATAATGGAATATTAGTCAGCCATAAAAAAGAAAGAATAATTGCCATTTGTGACAACATGGATGGGCCTAAAGGTATTATGCTAAGTGAAATAAATCAGGCAGAAAAAGACAAATACTACCTGATTTCACCTCTACGTGGTATCTAGAAATAAAACAAAGCAAACAAAACAAATAAATGAAACAGCAATAGACTCACAGACACTGAGAAGTGACTGGTGACTTCCATGGGAGAGGGGTAAGATGGGTGGCCAAAATAGATGAAAAGGATAAAGACACACAAAATCTCAGTCATAATATAAATTAGTCATGGTGATGAAACTACAGCATGCAGAATATATTCAATAATTCTGTCCAGTTTATATGCTGACACAAACTATACTAGCTGGGATGAGCATTTAATAATGTAGGTAACTGTTGTGTCACTATGCTGTATAATTGAAGCCAATATAATATTGTATATCAGCTATACATCAATAAAATAAAATTATGACAGGCAAGCTGAAGTTCTTCAAGAGGAAGAATACTGGGGTTTTAATTATTCCATGTTTTAAATAATAAGAATAAAGCTCCTATAATAGTAATAGTTAACATTTCTTAAACCCTCACTTTTGCTAGTCACCAGCTAAGTTCTTTTCATGTGTTTTCACATTTAAATATCCCCAGATCTTACTGCAATAGATAATATTTTTATCTCCATTTTACTTAGTGTAATCTGAGGATCAGAGAAAAGAAATAACTTGCCCAATGTCACACAGTTTCAGGCAGT
The DNA here is from genome assembly GCF_040802235.1 of Manis javanica. Lineage (NCBI taxonomy): Eukaryota > Metazoa > Chordata > Mammalia > Pholidota > Manidae > Manis > Manis javanica. Next base: position 105,239,071 of record NC_133158.1, read on the forward strand.
CAGATGTTTTTTGCTGACGATCAGTTTCTCCAATAAAACACTGTACTTTGTAGTAGTTGTTACTGTTTATAAAGTTATCTTCTTAATAAAGAGAGGTATCCATGTTAGATTCAATAATGCAGTAAAGTATACTTAAATAAAAAATAGGCTCTCACAACGGTATGACATCTGTCCCAGAATTCCTAAGAAAAATATTTGAATCCAAATGTGATCTCAGTGGTATATCACGTGTCTTATTTTTTTTAAATGGAAGTGTTCTCTATGAACATGACTGTTCTTTTAGATTGGTAAGTCTTGGGCCATGTGAACACCTTTGAAGAAATGGGAGAATAAATTTAGGATGACACAGTCTTTTTCATCATAGTAATCTCTTCATTTCCTGCAGAATACCCAAGGCTGGAAAAATGAGAGAAGTCAGAGGAAATGTCAACTTCCTATGATACCATAGCTAAGAAGTGAAAGAACTGGGATTTGAACCCATGGATGTTTGATTTTAAACCTGTGCTTTACCTAGTAGTCATGTAAAAGGAAAGATCCATGCAGGTATATAGAAAGAAGTAATAACAGGTGTTTGTGGGTTTAATTGAAGGGGTGGAGTAATACACTGATCACTAGGGAATGCCAGTGTGAGGAACAGCAGACAAAATCATTCACTTTTATGGTTACATGACAGTGGTGGAAACCTGTTGTAACCCAGGTAATAATAGCCTATTATTATCAAGGTTTTAAATACACCAAGAAATAGATTTTTTTAGTTCTGGTTTCTATGCAGTGAGAGCCTGCATTGCACATAAGAGATAGGGATAAAGATTTAGGGAAACTCATGCATTTATGCATGAATTATAATGGAATCCACAAGAAAGATAAGATCCTCAAGATATAAAGGGAAAAAAGTGAACTTAAGAGATTCAGATCTGAACACAGCATGATTTCTTTCTCAAAGAGAATATACTATTTGTTAAGCTGTAAGGTTTGTTCAGATACAATTTTATATATTCCTTTTTTTTTTTACCAAAGCACAAAGATCTTTTTAAGTCCTTAAGACAAAGAAACCTAAAGACACAAGTTTTATTTTACTATATCATTTTCAATAGAATATTTTACTCACCTGAGATCTATATCCCACTATTAGAATAGATGATGAGAATGTTTTTCTATAAAAATCAACTTTTCACCATATTTTCTTAATTTTGTGATTGTCATGCCATCTTCATTGAAGTATAAATGTGTTTAAAATGTGTTTTAAAAGAAGCAACCTATATGAACCAAGTGAGAGCACACTCTATCTTATTTTGACTAACATGAGTAAATAGAATATAATAAAATACCTTCAAACACCTTAGGCTCTAATTCCATGTGGGTGGAAATGAGACCTCAGGGATTCAACCCAGTGGTATAGAAACAAAAGGAAAGATGGATTTAAGTGTTAAAACTTCTGAAGTCAAAAATCATGCCAAAGGACTTTTTCTTTTACTGTACATTTATTTCCCCAAGCTTATATTTGCCAGCCTTCTAAGAAAACCTGAAGAAAGCAGTAGAAATCTGTAGCTTCTCTGTTTTTGGGAGAGAACTAGGAAGCCAACCAAATGTCAAAATGAGTTGAAAATTGCAATCATGGAGCAGAGGTAGAGTAATACAGCAAGACTTATGCACTAGAAGGTTACTACTCGGTTATGAGTTACAAAGAAGTTTTGTTTTAACTAAAACACTAAGCTCGATTTTAATCAAGTATTGGAGGATTTTTGACTTTCCATATTACAAAGGGAGAACATAGTAAAGAGTGCAGAGACCTGCATTTCCTGCAAACAGCTAGCTCGGCCTGGAACTACAAACCACATGGCAAGTGTTAGTGGTATCAAAGCTATGCTTGTTCCTTCACTTTCTTTGCAATGAAATCTCACTGAACTGTATTACCTGAGAATGAGGAAGACCTCAGTGTAGTGGGAAAAAAATGAGAAGATAACAAAAATCCAGATAAACAAAGTGAAGGGACAAATAGGGAAGGAATGAGTGAATCAAAAAGTGGAGTAAAGTAGTGAACAATGAGTAAACATAAAGTAAGGAAAAAATTGAAAAGAACAAAATAGAAGTCTCTCTTAACAAATAGAGATACATAAAAATGACATATTTTGTATATGATCATATCCAAATGATCACATGACCAAATGATCATTTCCAACATGGTCATCGTAAACATTTGCACATTTTTTGAAGGAGCAAATAAACATTTGAAATTGAATGTATATTAGAGAAGGAAGTAGGGAGTCAACAGTTATATTAACTTGATCAATAACCATAACCAAACAGACAATTTAGCACCACCTTAACCCTCAATTCCTTCAATGTTTGTAATCTCCTATTGATTGCTAGCTAACCAAATAATTACAAAGCTCCACTTTTCTTTCTATTGAATAAACATGATCTCAGTGGCAACCTTGATTTATTTAAATGTGTTAAGAGCTGTATCTAATTGCAAATATACAGAGTAGGATCACTTTGAAAATTCAGATTGTCTCTGATTATTTAAATAGAATTATATAATAATAACCAAATATCAAAATAATTCAATCAATAAAATGTTCAAAATAGCATTGCTTACTGTGTCATGTTCTATTACCTGGGACACTTCTGTAGAAATGAATAAAATCAAACTACTGCTTCTGCTTATTCTGAATTATTTGCAATGACCTTTAAAATACTGTACAGAAATAAATGTATTCACATATAAATAAGCTGACGTTTATAATATGTAAGTTGAATGGAGTATTTTAAGATAACAAATGGTCACCTTCTCTAAAAATTAAAATATATAAAATTATTTACTATAGTAGAGATCACATGCTAGTTTCTCAATAATATGTTTTAACAATAGAATATGAAACTTGTTAGAATAAATGCAGGCCACTAAGTATAAGTATTTCAGCATAATGTCACTGCTTTGTCCCCATAGGCTGAAAGAAAAGAACCAACAAAGAGTAAAAACTCAAGGAAAGCAAACCTAAGCAGCCTTCTTGTTGAGCTGTCCTTGAAGAACTAGAAAAAAAGGACGTAGGCATGTAGAATCACCCTGTTTGAAGTGCAATAAAGCTAGAAAGTATTATTCTCTGAATTAAAACTGAGTAAAACATACACATTTCCCTGCAGTCTCAAGTTTATTCCAGGCTCATGATGGCATGCATTAGGGTTAATTTCTCATTTTCTAATTTTTGGAAGAGTTTGTGTAAGATCGGTAAACCTCATTTGCAAACCCATGTGAGTGAGATGTTTTTTGCAATGGAATATATGAAATTACAGATTTAAGAACTCTATGTTATTGGAAATGTTTAGGTTACTTATTTCATACCTAGTCTGCTTTTGGTGAGTTTTAATTTTCTAAGAATCTGTGTATTTTATCTGTTCTCAAATATATTTGTATAGGGTTTTATATCATATCCACTGTATTTTGAATCTCTGCTGCTTCTATTACTTAAATTATTCATATGTACAGTTTTCTTTTTACTGAATAGTTTCTACAGAGATTAGTTTATTTTGTCAGCTTTTCAAATAATCAAATTTTAAAGATTAATTTTTCTTTCTCATAACTTACTTCCTTTTAATTCGTTTGTGCCTTTTCGCATCCTCTCATATTTGTTATTCTTTCTCCATTTTTAGGTTTTTAATCTGTTCTCTTCTTTCTTTTCTTGGGTTTTTGGTCCTTTTCTAATCTCTTTTGGTTGCCTATCAAATTCATTAATTTTGATCCATTCTCCGTCCCTAAGTTAATTCTTTAAGTAGTTTATTTTTAAGTACTCATTGGCTTCATATCTGTTTTGACCTTATGTCATTTTTTAATGCCAGTTCTAAGTAATATTTAATTTCCATTGTGAACTTTACACCATAAATGGGTAAAAGTGTATTTACAGAAAAAATCTCAACCTATTTGGTATAGTTGATTATACTTTTGTAAATTTCTAACCTAACTCATTGTCGAGAATGATATGAATTATCTGAACTTTGTTTCTGGCTTCGTGGCTTCACACATGTGAATTGTTGGTAAGTGTTCCACGTTTGCTGGATAAGAAGGTGGATGTTTCTGTGTTCTAAGGCCCTACAAATATCCAAATTTATTAACTGCTTTATGCAAATATTTCATTTCTTATTTTTTTTCTGCTGGATCTATCAATTATTGAGAGAAATGTGTTAAAATATCTGCACATAATGGAGAATTATTGATTTTCCCTTGTAGTTGCTTTGTATAATTGCAGTAGATGGGTTGCATTAGTAACCTTGAATCTTCTCACCTCTTCCTGAATGCACACTCTTTGTAGTGTACCTTACAGGTCATTATAATGTCACTCCCAAACCCCCAGTCCCCCAGCTTGACACTGGTTTGTGACGTTTTTGGTCAATGGAGTTTTAGCAAACATGATGTGAGCTTGAAGAGTGTTTGATCATGCCATCCACTTGTTTCTTGTTTCTGACATCTGCTTATTACCATGAGATCGTACCCTGGGTTGTCTTTTGGGGCCATTCTAGCAAGACAATTCAGACTACCTGGCAGTTAGCTCATCACTAGTTATATGAGCAAACCTATCTGAGACAATAAAAACTGCACAGTTAAGCCACCCAGAAAGAGCTGACCTGTAGATTCATGAGCTAACTATATGTGCCTCGAACATTTTGTGTGCGTATGGATGTTGTTTGTCACTTAACTTTTTTTTTTCAAAAGGACTAGGAATTAGTTTATAAAGACTCCAATTAGCAAATGCATATCATCAAAATAAAATATGATAGTAATAGATTATAATCCAATGAGTAAAAGTACATAAATCCACAGTAATATAAATAAACAAATAATACATAAAGAGAATAGCCTTCCTTATAGTAGAATGCCAACTAATAAATGTAGAAGAAATGATGCAATTTGAAATTCATTAACAGCTACTTAACATCCTTGTGGCCAATTATAAAAACAAGGACAGTAGTAGTTTTGCATATTTACTTTCTATTACGCATATATGGCATTTTTGTGCATACTAACCATTTTAATTTTCTCCTTCCATTTTCATTTTATATGTAAGTTTATATGTAATTTGTTGAAAGTTAATATTACAGTTTAGACCTTAGGTAACAGTATATTCTGTGGGACTATGGCAAAATCTGAGAAGTATTTAATATAGACTGTTGGGACTGTGTACTCCTCATTTTGGAGAGATGGTAATAACCTTTCCACTTGTAAGAAAGAGGGCTGTATCTCACTAGGTGAAAATGTGGGGTAGTTTCATTGTTGTATGGAAGTCTACATATATACAGAAGACTGCATATGGAAACTGAGTCTCCAAAGTGGTAGACTGTGCCAATTATCTCTGTGTTAATGGAGAAGAATCCCATAACTATTTCTCCTTCCAGCTGACACATGCCTCAGCTTGGTCAGTAGTGGGGGCTGGCAAGATACTGCAGAAGGAAGGGGTTTCTCTCCTTGGTTCTGGTGTGTCCTCTCACCAGGCTCCTGAAGCTTTTGAGGTTTCTCTAGGGTTCATGGCTGCAGCACGTGGGGCTTCTCAGGCGTCAGGTTCTGCAGTGGTGGGGGCTCCTGCCATGTGGGTAACTTCTTCAGCGCCTGGGTCTTATAGCACATGGCAGCCAGCAACACGCAGAGGTTAGCAGCTTCCCTTAGCACTCCCTCGGGTGGCTTTGCAATAAGCTTTGAGGTGCATGTGTAGCTTTCTGTGAATGATTTTTCCCAGCATCCTAGATGGTTGATTTCCAGCAAGTTCTACAAGTGCAGCACCTTAGTGACTTCTTTGCCATTCATTGAGCCACAGCCATGACCTCTCTAATGAGGTCTGGACCTCAGCTCTGGTGGGAGGGAGGAGAAGAGAACTCAAGCTTGGGGGTTCTGGGTAGTGTCTGCTCCTTGCATCTTCTTTGCTGGTATTCTTTAGACATCTCTTTAACTTCTTGTTCGCCAGTCCCTCAGCATTGCAACCCCCATTGTAGTAAATAATTCCTTTATTGAAGTTTCTCTGTTCAAATTACTTTGTAGTCGCTGTCTCCTGATTGGACTCTGGCTGCTAGAGTAGAGAATGGTCAGACTGGCAGTGTGGTGAAGGATGAAGAACATCAAGCGGAGCAAGTTTTTGTCTTGCAATCCAGGGATACATTTAAAAAACACTGAGCCATGTATCAAAGCTCTTTCAGACAATGATATTGATATAAAGCTAACACATACTGAGCTCAAAGCACTTTACACTTATTTAACCCTGCAGCAGCCCTCTGAGATAGTGCTATTGCTGTAATATCATTAGACCAATGAAGAAGCTGAGATTAAGACACTTGCGGGCTGTCATCTGTGTTCCAGTTACTATAGCTGCATAACAAGCCATCACAAAACTTAGTGGCATAAAACAACCATCTTGTTATATTCATGGATCAATGCACAATCATTAATCAACCCCAAGCCTAATTCTCAACAGTCTCCATCCAATCTTCTGAAGCATAACGAACAAGTTCTTACATGGTGAACAAATTCTTACACAGTAAATAAGTTCTTACATGGTGAACAGTACAAGGGCAGTCATCACAGAAACTTTAGATTTTGATCACGCATTATGAACTATAAACAATCAGGTCAAATATGAATATTCGTTTGATTTTTATACTTGATTTATATGTGAATCCCACATTTCTCCCTTATTATTATTAATATTATTATTATTTTTAATAAAATGCTGAAGTGGTAGGTAGATACAAGATAAAGTAGAAAACATAGTTTAGTGCTGAAAGAGAGCAAATGTAGATGATCAGGTGTGTGCCGATAGACTAAGCATTAATCCAAGCTGGACAAGGGAAACAAAACATCCACAGATGCAGAAGATTACTCTCAAAACAGGGGTGGGGTGAGGTTCTAAGCCTCACCTCTGTTGATCCCCAATTTCTCACCTGATGGCCCCCCTGAGACTGTGCCTGTCTTAGGTTGTTCCTCCCTTGAGGAATCTTACCCATCTCTGGCTAACCAGTTATCTTCCAGGGCCATACAGGGAAATGTAAAGTTGGTAAGTGAGAGAGAAGCAATATTGTTTGAAAAGGTTAGCTTTTTACTTCTTTGCAGATTTATGCCCTGTGGCTTTTATGCCCAGCATTTGTCTTGAGGTATCTTTACCACTTGGAGGAATTATGATACTCGGTAATTTTGTTATGAGGCACGAATTCTACTTAAGGGTTTTAATTAGGAAGGAAGAAGAAAAGCTATAGAAGTAGCAGACGGAAGAAAACATGGGAAGATTGATTATTTCTTTGACATATCTTCTTGTAGAGTAACTTAAGCATGTATAGGTTTTAAACTACTAATTAAATTTCACACACACATTAACATAATAGGAATACAGCTACATAACCAAAGCAGACCTACAATTACCAGCCATCTCCAGTGAAACCAAGAAAACCAGTTAGGCACCCTAGGTATTTGTGAAAACTTATCAATGATATGATGGATATTGTCTAACTGAATTTGAATAGTTTGAGAAAAACCAAACAAATTAAAACAACCCATTCCTGGGAACTGTTCACATTACATATATTCTTCTAACAGTAGTTAGTCTATAGTCGCAAGATTTTGGAATGCTGCAACTTGCACTTCTCCTAATTCTTGGTTGAGATCCGACAGTATAGATCCAGTCAAATTTGTTGTTTTACTGTATGCACAGGCCAGCTTAGATATCTCCTTCTTCATTCCAATGGCAAGTCCAGGAAATGGTGGGATGACTGCAGCTACAACTGCAGCAGCACCAGGATCTTTGTTGAAGTTTTTTAATGATCATCTTCTGGAATGACTCTTCCAGAGGATGTTGATGTTGGAACTTCTTCTTTATACCGTATCTTAATTCGTTTTCTGGGGAGCTAAATTAGACTTTGATCCTCTGTATTAACACAAACAAACCTTTTGCCCACACTTTGATATGCCCTTTATATCATTGTGAAGAACTTATTGGAGTTTGCCACACAGGAACTGCTTTTTTTATTTTTAAGAGAAAGGAATATTATCAGAAAAATGTACTTCCATAGTGGATCATCCGACACCCTTTAAATGATCAAAATTAAGGATATTTAAAGCATGCATTAATCGTTGATTTACAGTTAGTTTTATCTTATCAGGGAGTAATCCTCCTCTTCTTTCTTATTTGTTTATTTATTTATTTATTTATTTATTTATTTTGTTATCATTAATCTACAATTACATGAAGAATATTATGTTTACTAGGCTCTCCCCTATACCAGGAACCCCCAACAAACCCCTTTACAGTCACTGTCCATCAGCATAGCAAAATGTTGTATAATCACTACTTGTTTTCTCTGTATTGTGCAGCCCTCCCCTTTCTCCCCACTCCCCCATTATGCATGTTAATCATAAAACCCCCTTTCTTCACACCCCCCTTTTCCTTCCCTACCCACCCATTCTCCCCAGTCCCTTTCCCTTTGGTACCTGCTAGTCCATTCTTGGGTTCTGTGATTCTGCTGCTGTTTTGTTCCTTCAGTTTTTCTTTGCTCTTATATTCCACAGATGAGTGAAATCATTTGGTATTTCTCTTTCTCCACTTGGCTTATTTCACTGAGCATAATACCCTCTAGCTCCATCCATGTTGTTGCAAATGGTAGGATTTGTTTTCTTCTTATGGCTGAGTAATATTCCATTGTGTATATGTGCCACATCTTCTTTATCCGTTCATCTACTGATGGACACTTAGGTTGCTTACAATTCTTGGCTATTGTAAATAGTGCTGTAATAAACAAAGGGGTGCTTCTGTCTTTCTCAAACTTGAGTGCTGCATTCTTAGGGTAAATTCCTAGGAGTGGAATTCCTGGGTCAAATGGTGAGTCTATTTTGAGCATTTTGAGGAACCTCCATACTGCTTTCCACAATGGTTCAACTAATTTACATTCCCACCAGCAGGATAGGAGGGTTCCCCTTTCTCCACAACCTCGCCAACATTTGTTGTTGTTTGTCTTTTGGATGGCAGCCATCCTTACTGGTGTGAGGTGATACATCATTGTGATTTTAATTTGCATTTCTCTGATAATTAGAGATGTGGAGGTTCTTTTCATGTGTCTGTTGGCCATCTGTATTTCTTTTTTGGTGAACTGTCTGTTCAGTTCCTGTGCCCATTTTTTAATTGGGTTATTTGTTTTTTTGTTTGTTGAGTTGTGTGAGCTCTTTATATATTTTGGATGTCGAGCCTTTATTGGATCTGTCATTTACAAATATATTCTCCCATACTGTAGGGTGCCTTTTTGTTGTATTGATGGTGTCTTTTGCTGTACAAAAGCTTTTCAGCTTAATATAGTCCCACTTGTTCATTTTTGCTGTTGTTTTCCTTGCCTGGGGAGATATATTCAAGAAGAGGTCACTCATGTTTATGTCTAAGAGGTTTTGGCCTATGTTTTTTTCTGAGTTTTATGGTATCATGACTTACATTCAGGTCTTTGATCCATTTTGAATTTACTTTTGTGTATGGGGTTAGACAATGGTCCAGTTTCATTCTCCTACATGTAGCTGTACAGTTTTGCCAGCACCATCTGTTGAAGAGACTGTCATTTCTCCATTGAATGTCCATGACTTCTTTATCAAATATTAATTGACCATATATGTTTGGGTTAATGTCTGGAATCTCTAATCTATTCCACTGGTCTGTGTCTCTGTTCTGGTGCCAGTACCAAATTGTCTTGATTACTATGGCTTTGTAGTAGAGCTTGAAGTTGGAGAGTGAGATCCCCCCTACTTTATTCTTCTTTCTCAGGATTGTTTTGGCTATTCGGGGTCTTTGGTGTTTCCATATGAATTTTTGAATTATTTGTTCCAATTCGTTGAAGAATGCTGTTGGTAATTTGATAGGGATTGCATCAAATCTATATATTGCTTTAGACAGGATGGCCATTTTGATGATATTAACTCTTCCTAGCCATGAGCAGGGGATGAGTTTCCATTTGTTAGTGTCCCCTTGAATGGAATTATTTTCCTGATTTCTCTTTCTATTGGTTCATTGTTAGTATATAGGAAAGTCACAGATTTCTGTGTGTTAATTTTGTATCCTGCAACTTTGCTTTATTCTGATATCTGTTCTAGTAGTTTTGGAGTGGAGTCTTTAGGGTTTTTTATGTACAATATCATGTCATCTGCAAATAGTGGCAGTTTAACTTCTTCTTTACCAATCTGGATTCCTTGTATTTCTTTGTTTTGACTGATTTCTGTGGCTAGGACCTCCAGTACTATGTTAAATAACAGTGAGGAGAATGGCATCCCTGTCTTGTTCCCGATCTCAGAGGCAAAGCTCTCAGCTTCTCGCTGTTCAGTATGATGTTGGCTGTGGGTTTATGATATATGGCCTCTATTATGTTGAGGTACTTGCCCTCTATACCCATTTGCTGAGAGTTTTTATCATGAATGAATGTTGAATTTTGTCAAATGCTTTTTCAGCATCTGTGGAGATGATTATGTGGTTTTTGTCTGCCTTTTTGTTGATGTGGTGGATGATGTTGATGGATTTTCAAATGTTGTACCATCCTTGCATCCCTGGGATGAATCCCACTTGGTCATCGTGTATGATCATTTTGATATATTTTTGAATTCGGTTTGCTAATATTTTATTGAGTATTTTTGCATGTACATTCATCAGGGATATTGGTCTGTAATTTTCTTTTTTGGTGGGGTCTTTGCCTGGTTTTGGTATTAGGGTGATGTTTGTTAGGGTGATGTCCCAAACAATGAGTTTGGGAGTATTCCCTCCTCTTCTGTTTTTTGAAACTTTAAGGAGAATGGGTATTATGTCTTCTCTGTGTGTCTGATAAAATTCCGAGGTAGATCCGTCCAGCCCAGGGGTTTTGCTCTTGGGTAGTTTTTTGATTACCATTTCAATTTCTTTGCTTGTAATTAGTTTGTTTAACTTTTGTGCTTCTTCCTTCGTCAGTCTTGGAAGGTTGTATTTTTCTAGGAAGTTGTCCATTTCTTCTAGTTTTCCAGCTTGTTGACATATAGGTTTTTATAGTAGTCTTTAATAACTCTTTGTATTTCTGTGGAGTCTGCGTTATTTTTCCATTCTCATTTCTGATTCTGTTGATTTCTGTTGATTCTCTTTTTCTCTTAAGAAGTTCGGCTAAAGGCTTATCTATTTTGTTTATTTTCTCAAAGAACCAGCTATTGGTTTCATTGATTTTTGCTATTGTTTTATTCTTCTCAATTTTGTTTATTTCTTCTCTAATCTTTATTATGTCCCTCCTTCTGCTGATTTTAGGCCTCATTTGTTCTTCTTTTTCCAGTTTCGATAATTGTGATATTAGACTATTCATTTGGGATTGTTCTTCCTTCTTCAAGTGTGCCTGGATCACTATATACTTTCCTCTTAAGACTGCTTTCGCTGTGTCCCCCAGAAGTTGGGGCTTTGTGTTGTTGTTGGCATTTGTTTCCTATATTCCTTGATCTCTATTTTAATTTGTTCTTTGATCCATTGATTATTTAGGAGCATGTTGTTAAGCCTCCATCTGTTTGTGAGCCTTTCTGTTTTCTTTGTAGAATTTATTTCTAGTTTTATACCTTGGTGGTCTGAAAAGTTGGTTGGTAGAATTTCAGTATTTTGGAATTTACTGAGGCTCTTCTTGTGGGCTAGTATATGGTCTATTCTGGAGAATGTTCCATGTGCACTTGAGAAGAATTTATATCCTGTTGCTTTTGGATGTAGAGTTCTATAGATGTCTATTACGTCCATCTGTTCTACTGTGTTTTTCAGTGCCTCTGTGTCCTTACTTATTTTCTGCCCAGTGGATCTATCCTTTGGGGTGGGTGGTCTGTTGAAGTCTCCTAAATTGAATGCATTGCCGTCTATTTCCCCCTTTAGTTCTGTTAGTATTTCTTTCACATATTCTGGTGCTGTTGTGTTGGGTGCATATATTTAGAATGGTTATATCTTCTTGTTAGACTGAGCCCTTTATCATTATGTAATGCCCTTCTTTATATCTTGTTACTTTATTTGTTTTGAAGTCTATTTTGTCTGATATTAGTACTGCAACCCCTGCTTTCTTTCCTCTGTTGTTTTCTTGAAATATGTTTTTCCATCCCTTGACTTTTATTCTGTGCATGTCTTTGGGTTTGAGGTGAGTTTCTTGTAAGCAGCATATAGATGGGTCTTGCTTTTTCATCCATTCTGTTACTCTGTGTCTTTTGATTGGTGCATTAAGTCCATTTACATTTAGGGTGACTATTGAAGGATACATACGTATTGCCATTGCAGGCTTTAAATTCGTGGTTACCAAAGGTTCAAGGTTAGCCTCTTTAGTATCTTACTGCCTAACATAGCTCGCTTATTGAGCTGTTATATACACTGTCTGGAGATTCTTTTTTTCTCTCCCTTCTAATTCCTCCTCCTCCATTCTTCATATGTTGGGTGTTTTGTTCTGTGCTCTTTTTAGGAGTGCTCCTATCTAGAGCAGTCCTGTAAGATGCCCTATAAAGGTGGTTTGTGGGAGGCAAATTCCCTCAGCTTTTGCTTGTCTGGGAATTGTTTAATCCCTCCTTCATATTTAAATGATAATCTTGGTGGATACAGTATCCTTGGTTCAAGGCCCTTCTGTTTCATTGCATTAAATATATCATGCCATTCTCTTCTGGCTTGTAAGTTGTCTGTCGAGTAGTCTGATGTTAGCCTGATGCGTTTTCCTTTATAGGTGACCTTTTTCTCTCTAACTGCCTTTAAAACTGTTTCCTTGTCCTTGATCTTTGCCATTTTAATTATTATGTGTCTTGGTGTTGTCCTCCTTGGGTCTTTTCTGTTGGGAGTTCTGTGAATTTCTGTATTTTGTTTTGTTCGATTATTTCCTCCCCCTGTTTGGGGAAGTTCTCAGCAATTATTTCTACAAAGACACTTTCTATCCCTTTTTCTCTCTCTTCTTCTTCTGGAACCCCTATAATACGGATATTGTTCCTTTTAGAATGGTCACACAACTCGCTTAATATTGTTTCATTCCTGGAGATCCTTTTATCTCTCTCTATATCAGCTTCCATGTGTTCCTGTTCTCTGGTTTCTATTCCATCAATGGTCTCTTGCATCTTATCCATTCTGCTTATAAATCCTTCCAGGGTTTGTTTCACTTCTGTGATCTCCTTTCTGATATCTGTGATCTCCCTCCGGACTTCATCCCATTGCTCTTGCATATTTCTCTGCATCTCTGTCAGCATGTTCATGATTTTTATTTTGAATTCTTTTTCAGGAAGACTGGTTAAGTCTGTCTCCTTCTCTGGTGTTGTCTCTGTGATCTTGGTTTGCCTGTAATTTTGCCTTTTCATGGTGATGGAAATAGTTTGCAGAGCTGGGATGAGTGATGGCCGGAAGAACTTCCCTTCTTGTTATTTTGGGCCTTCCTCTCCTGGTAGAACATCAACCTCTTGTGGCTTGTGCTGGGTAGCTGTGCATAGACAGGTCTTCTGATTCCTGCCCCACTGCTATGGAGTTTATCTCCGCTGTTGCTGTGGGCGTGGCCTGGCTCAGGCTGCTACTCCAAAGTAGTGGAGCCCGGTTGGAGGGGGAGCGGCCGGGAGGCTATTTATCTTCATGAAGGGCCTCTGTGCTCCCTGCTGCCCAGGGGGTTTGAGTGCCCAGAGATCCCCAGATTCCCTGCCTCTGGACTAAGTGTCCCACCCTGTCCCTTTAAGACTTCCAAAAAGTACTCGCCAAAACAAAACAAACAATACAAAACAAAAAAATTAAATAATTAATTTTAAAAAAAAAAGGCCACTTGCTTTTCTTTGTCCTCAGGCACCGGCCTCAGGGACCCACTCATTGGTCTTGCTGCTCTGTTTCCCTAGTATCCAGGACCCCTCACATGCACTGTGTCTGTGCTCTGGTCCGGAGGGCCGGGGCTGGGTGTTCAGTAGTACTGGGCTCCCTCTCCCTCTCTGCTCCAACTCCTCTCCTCCTGCTGGGAACTGGGGGGAGGGGCACTAGGTTTCCGCTGGGCCAGGGCTTGTATCTTACCGCCTTCCTGAGGCACTGAGATCTCGCAGGTGTGGATGTGTTCTGGATGTTGTCCTGTGTCCTCTCGTCTCTATTCTAGGAAGAGTTGTCTTTGTTATATTTTCATGAATATATGTGGTTTTGGGAGGAGATTTCCACTGCTGTACTCACTCCGCCATCTTGGCTTTGCCTCTCCCATTTAACATTTTTTTGAAAGAGAGAAATGATAGAATATTCTAAGCTTTTACAGTTTTCTATTATTTCATTGGGTATTGATTTACTACTTTTCTTCAAGAGATCATTTGTATATTAATAAAATACTATCTATCCCCCATTCTATTATTTCATTGGGGATTGATAATATTTTATTAAGATACAAATAATCTCTTGAAGAAAAGTAGTATATTTGACTTTATATCTGTCCTTTCACATTAGAAGCAGCTTGCTAAAACCTTTACTCTTTTGTATTTAAATTTTCTTCACTTCTGTTTTGTGTGGCTCTTTCTGATAAATATGTAGTAGAGAGGTTAATGGCTTTCACAGTAACAGAAATGCTTATGGTTTGTGTTGCTTTACTTGTGCTAATTGTAACATGGAGACACCTGTGCAAACAATAAATAGAGTAAAACAAAAGTTGGAGGCCTATTACCTACTTATAATTTAATTTTACATCTTATTTTCAAGTATTAACAAAACAGCAAATCATTTTAGCACACCTGTTTCATAGGTTAACACGGGTCTCCATGCTACACTAAATACTAAATACTATAGCTGGAGTACTAGAGCTATGTAAAGGAATTCCAACAAAATAAGTTCCTTGCCAACAAGTGGGTTAGACCCTTTGAAGTTGTCTCATGCATCCCCGTGACTTTGGATTGCAATAGAATACCCTGGAAACTATTACCAAAGACCTGCCCTGCATTCTGAGCTTGAGTATGGAGAACCATTAATTGCAACCATATCAAATTTACCACCATCAAAAAAACATATTCCATTTCTCAGCCTGTTAGTGATACACCTGAGACTCTAGAAGTTGTGGAAGTGCATATATGCTGCCACCACCTTGTGACAGCTTGAGCCTAGAGGGAAGGGTGAGGTTACTGCCATCATCCACATGCAGGACCAGGAGTGGCGTGAGGCAAGTGAAGCACTAGCGTTGGTGCAAAACTTAATCAGATGCTCCCAAATTTAACTAGATAAATAATATTTTAATGTCATGTATTTTTTAAAAATCAAAATTAACACAAAAATTTGTGATGAAGAAAATACCTAAATTTTAAATTTTAAATAAAGTCAGCTTCTGATAATGCTGTGAGCTTTCAGAATTTTCACTTGTCCTGTGTAAATATTACAAGATGTTTCCTGAACTGCGGTCTACAGAACAAATTTTGGAGTGAATATTAGGTTGTCCTCATGTATAAAAGAACATCTGAAACTTCTATGTTAAGAATATGGAGTCTGATGCTCTTCAGTCTCTGGAAGTGAGGGTGGCTGTATTCTTGAAAGCTTAGTTTAAAAATCTTTGACTGTAGACTGGTTTCTCTCACAAGCTTAGCTGAATTTTTTTTGTTTGCATTCTGAAAATCATTTTTCTTGGATTACTGAGTTTATTTTTTGTGATTTCTGTTCTTTGACTTTAATGTTTAGTCTTAATTTTATTGTGATTACTAATCTACTTGGGCTTATTTCTAAAGCCATATTTGTATCTTTGTATCTTTGTTTTATTTGTTTTATGTTTTAATACAGCTAGTTATCTTAACACAGTCTAAATTTATTCAACTTCATTAACTCCTTACCAAATAATCTATCATTTTAAAGCTAATTTAGTTCCCAAATTTCCTTGTAATAATTTTACTTTTTTTAAATAAGCAAAATAGAGACATCATACTTGTCTATTGTACTATATTTGCATCTTTGGATCTACTTTCAGGTCAATTATTTCTTTCTCAATAATAATAAATCTCCGATTAAACAATCTATTATATCTTGACTTTTTATTTTATAGTTATTTCCTCAAAAAATTCCATCCTGTTATTTTAAAAATTGTCCCATTATTTCTTATAGCTTTTAATTCCTCCATATGTTCAGGCCTCACAATTATCACTTCAAATGGATTAAGTGTTTATTTTCCATTTTGTTTCTAATAAGCCTGAATTCTAAATGTATTTGATTCTGATATGTATTACATTATAAGCCACACAACAATTTAATTCTTCATTTAATATTTTCAGACCTGCAAATAGAATGAATTCAGTTCAAAATCTATGTAGGACTAGCCTGTCTCAGAAGATATATATATTTTTTTTCTTTCCACCTTGTACCACGATCAAGATTCCTTGATGCTTTCTTCTGTTTTCTTGGATATAATCACACAAACTAAAGGTATATTCCTTTGGTGCCCATTTGTAAATGAGTTGCTTTTTAGAGTTCTTAACTGAGACATATCCTAGGCATTCTTAACTGAGACTTATCTTAGGCATTCTTGGCTATTCTCTTTTTTTTTCTTGCCCTACATAGACTGTTTCACCAGGGTTTGCAAAAATCACAGGGAGAACACTCCCTTTGAGGTTTCCTTGCCTTTCAGCACATCTACTTTTATTTTATTACTGCTGTCAGCAGCTCCCGTACAATTTTTAAAAACCAGATCGTGATTATCATGTAAAATATTTTATCTTAAAATTTAATTATTTTTTAAAGAGTTGCCTCCATTAAAGTGCTTTGCAATTTTTCACATCACGGCATGCATTTGAAAACGTTAAAATTATTAAGACATTGGAAAAAACAAGTATGCTACTTATAGTTGGAAGCAGCTGGCCTATTTCAAGTCTTCTTCAGCTAACTAGGTGCCTGGGGGGGCTAAAAATATTTTTTCAGACTTTTAAGCCATTTGGGTACACTTGAAACGTGTGGAAAACAAGGTTGCAGGAGCAATACAGGGATTATAAAGATTTCTTTTTAGTTCAGTGCTTTTTGTTCGACACATTGTTGTAATATGTAAAAGCATTCTCTACTCCAATTGGGAAAGTTACTGCACCTAAAAGATTTTCTATTAAAAAGTTCTCAATCTGTTACAAAACTTTTACCCAGTAATTAGTACCTTTTAAGAACATATTAAGTAAAGAATATCTTAAAAGAAAATTTTGTTGACATCACATAGTAAATATACAAAAAAAAAAAACCCTCTTGGAAAAAAGTGATGATATGTGAATATAGTACATGAGCTCTGCCCTATTCCATTTATCAAAGTCCAATTCTTCTCTAGGTGCACAGAGATAACTCTGTGTTTCCCAAGGGTATAAACAGAGAATTATCTAACACCAGATGAAAAGTAAATGTACCTATTCAAGTGAAAAAGTATGGCAAGTGCATCTGTTACTTATGACACTAATTTTTTCATGAATTTGCTGCTTTGTTTTCAATACAAGTGACAAACAAGGGTCATAGCATGTCTGCATATATAAACCATAATGGAAACTGGAGAGACTCTTGTGGATGATTCAGGCCAAAAGTGCCATTGATCCTGAAATAAGGGTAAATAAACGGTAAGAAAACAGAATTTTATTATTAGATAACTTATTATTTTAATCTTCATATTTATAAACAAAAATATGGAGCCAACTGAGAACATTCTGTTGTATGTGCTTTTAGAAATATTATGCAATTTAATCCTCACACTGCACATACACATGCATGCACACACTTGGAATTTGAGATCTGTAGGAGAACACTGAAGCTCAGAAAGATAATGGCATGAAGTCGCATAACAAAAATACACTGCTGAATTGTATGCCATTTCTGCTGGGTTACAAGGACATATTCATCTTAAGAATATCATGTTATATCATTAAATGGAAATTTTACACTGCACTATATCACTTATAATGCAAGAAGCTCTCAAAGTGAAATATACCTGATGATGTGTAAAAATAGTCATTTCATTTGAAACTTTTTCTTAACATCTTTAATCTTTAGGTATTACCATAATATTTGAATGCTATATTGAAATTTATAGTTTAATTTTTTCACATGTTCATATTTAATTAACTCCCATGTATGTAAATTCTATTTATATTAAATTGGTTAACAATTTGGCTCACTGTAAGAAAGATGTTGCATTATTGTTGTTGGGAGTTAATTTACACAGAGGATGTTTTCATTTGTGCCCCAAATACCTGGTCTTTAAAATAGTTTCTAAAAAATTTGTTATGGCATAAAATAATTTGAAAATATTAAATTTTCAAAAATAGTTCCATGATAAACTGTGAAATTGTGGTAATCTCTATAAATTATTAACATTTATTTCAAGTTTGTTAAGAATTGTCAAAATATGAGGAGGAGCAACATATGGCAAAAGCAAGAAAAAGCATAATAGATTAATTTATGTAAAATTGTTTATGTAAGTAGCAAATAGTAAATAAAATTGATTAACATGTTCAACATTATTATTTATACTATATAAGTCCATTTTCTCAAACACATCTAAAATAAAACTAATTTTCTTGTCTACCTTTCCTTCTCCTGGTGCTTTGCCTCACCCACATGCTCTCCCAATTTTAAAAGTGAATTTTGCCTCTGACGTGTATTCTGTCCATAAGGAACATGGTGTTTCACAATAGACACTTCTTATTTTCACATGAAGATCAATGTTTACAGGATACAGGCAGTAACTAGGGTAGATGCAGATTTGGAGCTGAGGATCAAAAATATTACTCATGGTTATTGCTGCATTATATACTTAATAGCATAAGAGCTCTCAGGATTACCAAATATTGTTTAGAAAATATTCATATTTGATATCCTAGTAAAGCATCAATCTATCATTTTGAGAAAAGTGAGAATTTGGCTGGACTTCCTGACAAGACCTGTAAGAGTCTTTGAGTGAATCCAGGACCACATCTAGTAAGAGAAAAATCACGTTTTTTAGGAAAAGACAGCAAAGTGAACAAAAGAAGAAGGGTGGGTGTCTGCTGACCACCCTGGCTCATGTATTGTTCTTTGAAGTGCAGCTTTTAGGGTAGAGCTGTCCCTTTAGGTTTTGAATGCTTAAGCAGGTGTTTTTTTACAAATAGTTGTTTTATGTGTATTCATTTTTATCTAATGTAAATAGTTTCTTTCCCTGGTTTCTCTTTAGCAAACTTTGCCTTATTAAGAGTACCAGTTAGGAGTTACTATATGTCTGAATTCTTAGCAAGATTGGAAAAAATAAATGGGGTTCTGCAGAATTTTCTGATATGCAGTGGGACTATTCTTTTTGAAATACCAGTTTCTTTTTGGCCAGTACTTGGGGACAACCTATTTTACTTTCCAGCATGATTGGTACAGATACCTCTCTACTATTAGAGAGAAATAACCCCTAGATCCCTTTTCCACTTCAGTGAAGATAATGATGCACTGAAATAGTTCTCAGGTGTACCTGAAACTATGACACTGCAAGGAAGTTTATATTTTAAAGCAAAGAAGTTACATTCCATTAGGTGTTAGTATCTAATAAATATGCAGTGTGCTGAGAGACTTCAAAGAAAGATGGAGAGTTGGTACATATTTCCAAAATTGTTTGACAGACATTAAAAGTGATATAAATCACAATAAAATAGAGATGAAAATTTCATCTACAGTAAAACTAGACAAGTTATCATCATCATCCCACACATTTGAACTATCCACCTGATACAGTGAAATTTAGATGAAGCCAAAAAAAAGATACAAGGAGCTAACGCTTAATTTTCTGGCAAGTGCAGAAAGTGCAATCCTACAACCATATACAAGGTTATTTTTTTAAAAAACACTGTAATATTTCTTATCCTGAAGAAGTGAAAGCTGAAGCTTTGGATAGAATACCAAGAGCATAAGGAGCAGACTATTTGGAAATCAGACTTGCAAGTAGGCTAGGGGTCGACTTCCATCACCCCAGGCAGTGCTTCTCAGATTTCAGTGTGCATGGACAATGACCAGGAAGCTGCCCTGAGCAGCAGTTACTGGATCTCACTTCCTGAATTTCTGGTTCAGTACAGCTGGCATGGTGCCTGAGAATTTGCTTCTCTACAAAGCTGATAGCAAAGCTGCTGGTCTGGGACTACACTTTGACAGCCTCTCGTGTAAATGACTTGGTTGTTGTGGTTAGTGTTGTTGATATTCTTTAAAATACTTTGTTTTTCAGACCAGTTTTTAGGTTCACAGCAAAACTGAGAGGCAGGTAGAGAGACTGCCTGTGTACCCCCTGCATCCATTTACGCATAACCTTCTGCACCATCAATATACCCCACAGAACAGCACATTTGCTGTGATTGATGAACCTATGCGGACACATCATAATCCCCCAAAGTCCATAGTATGCATTGGTACTCACTCTTGGTGTGGTGCATACTGTGGGTTTGGGCAAATGTATAATGGCAGGTATCCATCATTATGGTATCACATAGAGTAATTTCACTGCCATAAAAATCCTCTGTACTCTGATTATTTATCCAGACCTGTCTCTACCCGCCAGCCCCTGGCAACAGCTGACCTCTTTATTGTCTCTATTCATACTTTTATCTTTTCCAGAATGTCATGCAGTGGGTAGCATTTTCAGATTCTTTTCTTTCAGCTAGTAATATGAATTTAAAGTTCTTCTATGTCTTTTCATGGCTTTCTGATTCATTTCTTTTTAGCACTGACTAATATTCTGTTGTCTACATATAACTTAGTTGACCCATTCACCTACTGAAGGGCATCTTGGTTGCTGCATAAGTGACTTAAAAATACATTTCATTTTCGTCTTCTGTCTAGGACACAGCCTTACTCTAACAGCTGTGTGATAGGGCTGAGGGATATGTGAGAGTCGCAAGCTAAAAAGCTATAGCATTACAGAAAGAAAGTCTCATATATGTTGTGATGGCTTTGTCCTCCAGCTTGCTTAGGCTAAATGACATTCCCAGGAATTCCCTTTCTATGCTTCCAGATAGGGTGGCTATAAAAAATATGTATATCAACACAACTACTTTAAACTGTATCTGCATTTCCAGATATAACCAATTTAACCATTAAAACCTTTCTAAACATTTCCAAATTAAAAGGAAGAGGAATTCCACAAACACAATTCTTTATCTAAAACTAGCAATCAGCTTTCACACTTTTAGAGGAGTAACCAATGTAAGGTATCAGAGAAAGGGGAAAAAAAAAGAAAGATAATTCTCTCATACATTTTCCAAGGTAAATACAAAGGGCATTAAATTGAGTTTGTAGAGCGAAAGTAACTTCCTCTGAAGGCTAGAAAGAGATGAACTCTGATAATGTCTAGGCAAACTAGGTTAAAATTGCAGTATTTCCAGAATCTCTCACCTGGCTTTAGTGCATCTCCATATCAATAGGTGTTTCCAAGGGGTGGAGAGAAGTAGTCCATCTCCATATCGATAGATAATTACAAAGGGGAGAGAAGGCATATCTGGACCCGGTCATCAGAGACACAAGGCAAGCAAAAGTGGATGACTGCTTGTAAGACATAAACAGGTTCTCCCACTTTATTTCTCCTTTTTACTGATTTATGTTTCAAAGGTAATTTTCCCCAGAGTTATAGCAATAAACAAGCTGTGTCACCTAACAATACAGAATTACTATTAAGCAACCAGGGAATGAACTAGTAAAGACCCTGAGCCCACTACGTAGACATTACAAGAATCTAACCTGACTCACTTTAAGTCATTAACGGAAGCAAAGCCAAACTAAACCAAACCAATCTTGTCACAGAGCTGGACTCCAGTAAGTTTTAGTCATACTTAATATTAGAAATTTTATGGAAAAACACACGCAATTTCAAGGCAAATTAAGTCACCAATTCATATAATTTGAAAGTAAGTGTGTTTTATAATTGGCTTTTAATTTACTAATGTCTTTAAGATTCTTTATAAAAGAGACAAAGTTCATAAAATTGTCTTTAGTTTATAGCATGCTTCATTTTTTTCTTGATATTTCCCTCTTCTTTAAAATTAAAAAGCAAATTACCTAAATTATGAGAAAATTAAACAGTATATATCAATTTAATTAGTGTTACAAAACTTTTCTGAAAATCTCAGCTAATTCACCTAATTTCCCTTTCTCTTTTTCTTTCTTTCTTTGTCAGAAGGTTCCCTCCTACTCTGATTTTCAGTGACATTGTATATCAGTAATTAGACTCACTGAGAAAATTGGAGCCTTAAATTATTGTATCTGCAAATAGATTTTAAGACTAATGTTTTATTTATCTGATAGCATGCACACACATGCAGGTTTATTTATTTAAATGGTATGAAATAAAAAATATCTTTCCAATTCTTTTGAGGGCCATTACTTAACTGATCACATCAGACTAGAATTTATAGTAGAATTAAGGTAGAAAGATTTTTAGATAGGTTATCAAAAAAACAAAAATACACTGATGTTTGGGACAAAGTGCAGGGGAATCGAGTGGAGATAAGTAAAAGAATAGGATTGATTCTGATCCTAGACTCTTTTCAAGTTTTTAGAGGGGGAATTGCTAGAATATTAGAGTTTGAAAATATAAGCATTGGCAAAAATAAGATAATTGCTGGTTACTTAGATAACACATACAGGTACATACATCAATTAGGTAACCTTAAAAAACTGCTTTATGCATCACAAATTCTATCATTTTTGGCAATGACCTCCGAGGCATTGCAAGAATAAAAGAGAATACAAAGATCCTATCTGTAGTCTATAACTTGTTTTTCAGGTAATACATGCTGTTGATGTAGCTACTATTCCTCTGCCCTAAGCATCATTGACAAAGGAAAATACAGCAATTATAAAAGTGTTTGGTGACACATTTGTAACAGTTTGATGACTTCTTTTAATCCTTGTCCATCCCAATAGTATAATGATTTCTCTGAGGCTGGGGGGCAGGGGAACAGTAGTACAGAGGTTAGGGAAGAACTGTTTGTATAACAGAGGGAGAAAAGACAGATTATTTCAATACACATTTTTTCCTTAACAGTTTTAGTCAACTGAAAGCAAATGATTTATTGCCCTTCATATTTTCATTTGTGGCTCTTCTCAAGTTTTACCTAAGCTCTATGTGATTCTCTGACAACTTAAATTGCTTTGAGAACAAAAACTATTTAAAATAAAATCATATTATGACTGATTTGACAGAGGCATATGACATCAATGAAATTGGGGCTTTATTGAAAAAGGTCTTTCATTCTAAATAACACAACGCATAGGAAGCAACCTCATTTGATGAAAACTTCGTCAGAATTGTAACTACTACATATGTTCATGTCTTCATAAATGCTGGATAAACCTTCAGTGTGGTTAAAACTATGCATTTTTTTCCACACTGGGAGCTGAAATGAAGTCTTTGGAAAAATGCTTCTTATGTTTGGTGTTCCATATGTTGCAATATTAGATATGTATTTGGTAGAAGAGGTAGTTGATTGTAGTCAAGTCAACATTAGTAAATAAATGTGTGGAGATTCTTCAGAAGAAAAACAATCCAAATGCTCTGATAAATAGCCAAAAAATAAATTACTTATTTGTTTGTTCTCCAGAAAATAGGGCATGTGCTGAAATTATGCTTGTTGTCCCAACCTATGCATAACCATAGGTAGAAAGAGTATTTTAAACCCTGAGAGTTGTTCACAGTAAATCCAATTATAGTAATGATCCCTCTCATTCACTTTATATAATTGATCTAGAGGCCAAATACTGAAAGATGTGATAACAGTCATTATAGAATAGAGACTTACTCTGAGAATGTAAAATAATCTAATAAACAACACACACACCTCTCACAATAAAAGTACATTAATCTAGACGCATATCTGAATTGGAAGAGTACTGCGTGTATGTGCTTTTCATTTAAAGTCATCCTTTTTCTAGCCTGGTAAATTAACTACAGCTCAGAACACATCCTATGGGAAATACACTAATAAAACAACCTACTTCCACAGTGCTTTCTTTTCTTTTTGAAAACAACCTACATATATTTTGGAGATTACCAACATTCAATTAGCCAACCAATCTCAATCAGCAATCTTTTGTGTGAAATTCTCTATGTCCCTTTGGGTGCTGTAAGTACTTGTAAGAGGAATTCAGCACCATTGATGCATTTGATGTACTCTTTCAACAAGTGTGTGTTTAAAATCCGCCATGAACTTCATCCTCTGCTTGGCTCTGTATCCAATGAGATATGCATATGATCCTTTCCTTTGGATATCAGTCTAATAACAGAGTTGGGAGTACAAAAAAGGAGTCATGCTAAACCTCAGTACATAAGGCAAAGAATACATTTCTGACCATTGTAGAATGCATGCCAAGTGATTTTAAGGAGGAAACCTCCAAATCTTCGAGTTAAAAAGAAGTGAGTCAAATCTGATCTCTGCTTCTTTCCCACTCTGTGACCTTGAGTAAATATGTTAACTTTGCTCCTCTCCTATGGAAAATGGAGATGAAAATACCTGACTTTCTGCCTACCTCACAGGCTTGTACATATTACGTATTTTTATTATTGCCATTGCAATTGATAGCAGTAGCAATAACACTACTAATAGTAGAAGTATTACTAATATTACTGTGAGTAGGGTGTATTTTAAACACCTGCAAGCTTTTTAACACAATCTACCTTAATCCACAGATATATCAATACTAAGAGAATGGGCAAAATGGTGAGAGAGGGAGAGAGAGAGAGGGAATATCCAATAGATGCAGAAGACTGAACACATAACTTTCGAACAAAATGCAGCAGCAGGAGCCTGAAGAATTTCAAGAATTTGGCTGTGTCACCCTGTTTTTTCTTCAATTAGCTTCTTTCTTTCCAGCTAAACTTATTGGGATAGTGTCAGTAAAAATAATTTTTGCTGGATTTTTCTAATGTGTGCAGTGTGCATCTGAAAAAATAATGATTTTATCTAAGTGGATAGATAGCAAAACCAGAAATCACAGAGTGCAGCATTTTATAAGCCACTCAGTATGTGGGGAAGGCAGGCACCCTGAGAGATGGAAACAATTGCATCTGACCCTGATAACTGAATGGGTTACATGCACCCAAACCTTGTTGTTTAAGACAAAATAATAAAATTGTGCTTCAGAGGAGATAAACGACTCTCCAGAGAAGGGTAAAGGACATATTGCCCTACAAGCTCTAAAACATTAGTTATAAGAGAATAAGATTTCTTATCCCTATAATTCACGGAGGAAAAAAGGCACTGGGGAGTAGAGGAGAAGCACATGAGTTCAGGGGACGTTTTCTTTTCAGTGCGCATCTGCTGACAGTCTGCCCCCAGGTAACTGCCATGCAGTGCATGTACCTTTCTTTCTAGTAAGCATGGCGAGAGTACCTTATCCCTCCTGGTATAATTGTTCTTGTTCCATTTGAGCATAATGGGGATTTGAAAGTTGTAAGAGAAGCTAAAAGGTGAAGAAAAATGTGACTATTGAAAAAGAAAAGCTATTTCTGACAAAACTGTTTTCTTTTGATGCAACTAACCCTTGCCATTTATAATCTCACAATGTTGTACAGAATATTTTATAAATATTATGAAATTTCTTATGATGAATACAGGTGGATAGTCTTGTATTTGTACTGTTATTTTCAAAAAGGAGAATGAAATAATTTAAGAAGCAATAGTGATATCAGTGATGTTTGTTTGGCTTCCAAAAGCTTTATGGCCAAGAATTGCTTAGAGACAAATGTAATTACTTGTATCTACCTGCATGTATAAAAGAAGGTCATAGACATTTTGGATTAACAGTTAGATCAAGGTTATTTCTGAAAAGCTTAATAACAGTATCCTTCTCTCCTGAATATTTATTATATTTGTTCCTTAAAATGGGGAGAATTTTAGATTCCATTTGTTTATATTTAATATAATGAATTAAACTGAATAAATGAATTCTATTGGGTATAATGAATTAATGTTGAAACTACTGATAATAATGATTAATTACTACTATAAATATTTATACTCAGGGTATTTTCAAGGCAATCTAACTATACAGTAAAAGCAATGAAACTAGATGTGGGTTGCAGGGTTTCCTATAACTGGGAGCATCCAAAATTTATTTACTGGAAGTCCTCTTGAATCTCATAAACATAGCATCTTTCCAATACATACAGAATTATTGCATGGTTTATTCTATGTCAAGGACTGTTCTAAGTGCAAACTGGACCTGAGACACCTCTGAGGAAATATATTTATCTTAACTCCAGCATAACATGATTTTCCCTTCTGATAGACATAGTTCTACTTTATTGATTGCAGCAATTGAAACATATGACTTCAAAAAACCTGGATTAATTAAGGATTGCCAAGGTACAGAAGTATATTATCCATTGAGATTGCATGTATGCTACAGAGATTTCCTGTATGAATTAATTTTTCTCACTGAATAGACACAAGAAAATATTTAAATATTTGACTTTACCATTACCATGGTGCACAGCATCACAGAGAACTCATGTCTGACACTACTTTAGGACATTTCCCAGTGCATGCATATCAAAGTTCATCATCAATAACATTTGTTAACTAATCACACCCTGTCAGGCCATGTGTGTGAAATTTGCTGTGCAATTTTCTCACATTAGTCAAATTAAAACATAGAAATACATGCACTATTCCAGCCAGTTAACTTAGTGATAGGTGATATGCTAAAATGAATTATCTGCGATGTCATATTATTCCAAATTTGAATGAGGCTCCTATTTGACTCAAAGATTTGCAAACATTGTGTAAGTATGGGTGACTAATTTATTCCATATATGTTCATATACAGTAATGGCAAGTAATGTCTTAAAAACTTACACATATTTGGTTTCATGGTTTTGTGCAAGGAGTTGTCAGGTACAAAGACATCTTGGTTCACAGAATGCAAATATGACCTAGGGTTATTGGGGGATATGCACTAGCAGAGAAATAGCAGATTGGATACTGTCTTGAAAACTCTCATTTTACAACCTTGGTTGGACATAGAAATTCTGTGTGCTCCATGGTCAAGGTTCTAGCAGAGATGCCTACTCATAGAAATCATTGTTAAAAAAAGTTGATAGAGTTGCCAAATAATAAAAACTTTGCTGTAACAAGAATACCCACTTCTTTCAAAATACTATAGTGCAGGTGATAGCTGTACATTATTTGATAGTAACCATGCTTTTCTTTATATGACATACAGTTTATGAGTAAACTATTGAGCCTATGTGTGTCATTTCTAATATATGCTTTAATAGCTCAGTAGTTTTATCTTACAATTAGGTCATTATTTTTTTGCCTATGTGTATGTATATATCTTTCAAAAATTTGGAGGTGGTATGATTAATGGCCAGCAACATCATTTGAAGTTTAGACCATTAAGCAGAATATCTGAGTCCATAGGTATAGACACAGCCTGCCTCCTTATTATGGTGACTGCCATATTTCACTGGATGTACCAACCTTGGAGGCAGGCTTTTTTATCAGTAAATACATTGTATTTTAAACATCAAGGTTTGAGCGCCAGGGCCCCACTGATCTTGTGGTATAACTAAAAACAGTAGGTAGGATTGTTTGTGTCCAGTGAATGTGCAGCAGCTTGTCAGTTTGGGGGCTAAAGCTTTCAGGGCTGGTGTGAGTCTTCAACTGGAGGTTCACTTACGGGATGGGAATATCAAATTGATGACATTTACTTCTTGTGAATGTTCTCTATTAGGAGCCAGGAACAGTCAAGCTCTAGACACCTGGCAGCAAGAAGAATTGATGAGTCTTTTTTGACAAAAGTTTCAGTCTACTGTGAGGCTGCTCCAGATATTTGTAATTTCACTGGATTTGAATACAATATGGGGCTCCAAGACAGGGCTCAAGTTGTTGTTTAGATTGCTTTCAAGACTTCTAGCTGTGGACAATTCCATTCAAGTTTAGCTGTCTGGTGTATTGGTATAGGGTCTAGGATAAAATCTGCAGACATGGGACGTATTGTCTCCAGTACCCAAACAGGTCACTTAGGTGCTGGGTCTTTTTTCTTGTAGGTGGTGCTTACACAGGCAGTGATACTTAATATTTCTTTGTGTTCCAGTCTAGATAATCATTTGTATTGTGGGACTTGAGCTTTGTCTTCATTCAGAGTCACATTTAGTCACTTGTGCCAGGTTGGCGTTCAAATGCCATAAAATGGTATCCTCAGATGAGGCATTATCAAAAAGCCACCAGCCAGGAGAGTACCTCTGTGTCCACCAAGAGCTCATCATGTACTAGAATTTGTCTGGCACACTGATGATTTGTTATTGTCTGGCCTTCCCATGTGAAGGGAAACTGATTTTGGTTTGCTTTCCATTGGGTATAAAAAATACAGCATTAACAATATCCAAGGCCACATACAAATGCCAATAGTGGCAGCACAGGGAGTCACCATCAGAACATCAAGTAAAATTGGAACAAGGGTGGACACTCTCTTGTTCAAGCTTGTGTATGTCACAAAGACTTCAAACAGCTGTGGCTTCCACTGGCCTATCAGGATGCTACACTGGAGGTAACAATGGTTGGCATGGTAGCACCTCTCATCATACTAACTCTCCTGTGAAAGGAATTAAATACTTTTTTCCTCCTAATGTGGGGCATTGTTTTCACTATACAATCCTGACAAGCTTCCCAGGCAGAGGCCACACTTAGTTATACAGTCTACTGACTTTTGTAGAAGCCAAAGATGAAGATATCACCGATTCCAACCAACAGACTTGTCTATACACTATATCGCCTGTGCAGGCTGGCAAAACCTTGCAAATATATACAAGCACAAATGTAAAAATAATAGCTATGCATGCCCTGTTACCCTAGGGAGATTAGGAATATTTGGGGTCCTTGTTTAGGATGGAAAGTGGGAGCTAGGTCCTACACCTATCCCTTGTGCTGGCTCACCCCTTCCCCATAATTTTCTAAAATCAAGTCCAGGCCTCAGTATCAGCTTAGGCACACAGCTACTTTTGGGTTCCAAGCTCCCATCCTAATCAGCCAGTTCTCAATTTCTTATTAGTCTCCTAATGGTTGGACAAAAAGCATGTACATTTTAGTTTTATTTTTGTTTCCTTTACTTGACTATCAAAAGTTTTACTAGCTGATTGTCCATTTTGACAGATACATTTGGCTTTAAATATCCCACTAGTTTAGGAGTTTTTAATGAGTGGCAGCCTTCTCCCTCATGGATCCATGCCCTCAGAGACCTGGAGCAGACTTCTCTGAGACCTTGATAGGTCCTAGGCTAGCAGTCCATGGGCACCCTGCCTACTCTTGGACTCTGAACAGACATCTTAGCAGCTCTATTTGAGGCCCATGGGCTACACTTCCTGGTTACTTTTAATTATCCCTAGGTGATGAGATGGCCTACTAAAATTCTTTCACTTCCAAAAACAGAAACAAAACTGTGGCACCAGGATGAGTAAGTAGAGCTTGATCTATGGGGAGTCACAACTGTCTGCTGCAGGCATCACTGAGACAGAGCACTAGTGTCTTCCACCTCAGCTAAAAGACGTTTTACTGAGCAACGCTGACAAGCAGTGGTAAAGCAGGGTGCATGCTGCCTTGCTAAGTCATGACCCCACTGTTTAGGCCATGCCCAGTAGTGTGCACTTTTGCCAGATTTCCAATTAAATTGAGCATGACTGGGGCAGCAGACTGGACATGTGACTGCAAGAACCCCAAGGAAGAGAATAGGCCCTGTTCCATCCATATTAATATCTATAGGGTATTAGATGCATTAGATAGCACCTACTTTTTTCTAAGAAACAAGAAATATATCAAGGAATTTTCAGGCCTATGAATATAGGGAACATGTGTAGCAAGGATCATGTCCACACCAGAGGCTGTGAGAAGAGCTCTCTATGGAAGAAACACTGAAACCAACCAACCATTCTGTCTTTCTACAGAGTACTTAGTCCAGCTGAGTCATCTCTCTGCTCAGTTACTGACACGGGAAGGAAATTATCCTCCAAGGCCATTAAGATTGGTTTCTCATTGTGTATCTATTTTTCTCCCACATTCCTTATTATATATAACCAAGAACAAAATCGTGGTTAAGTATATGTTTTGTTTGAGTTTTGATTCACTTCGAGTACAGTAGAAAGGTGTTTCATTCTGTACTTGATTTCAATATGACTTCATTTATATATAAACAGTGCTTTTTTTCTGTTTTTTTGCATTGTCTTTTACTAGATTCAGATCATCTGTTATGTATCAGGCCATTTTGCAAGGTGTTGGTGACACAAAAAGTAAACAAAACTGAATTCTAGGCTTTGAGAGTTTTAGAATAATGTGGATTCAGTCTGTAAAGATAGAAGAACTACAAACTATCTTGGGAATATAGACAAGAATTACACAAATAACTTCAATACCTTATTACAGTAGAAACATCTATAGAATGCTTTTAATGATAGACTCCTTGAAAAGGGAACAAAATGTCAATAAAGTCTTAAAAATAAAAGGCAACACTTGAATAAAAGTAATACAAAAGAAATAGGCACTGATTTAGTTCGTTTGAGCTATTAAAAAATAAAAAAAACAGACTGGGTAACTTATAAAGAGCAGAAATGTATTTGTCACAGTGCTGGAGGCTGGAAGTCACAGATCAGGGTGCCAGTATGGTAGGGTTCTGTTTAAGGTATTTTTCTGGGTCACAGACTTCTTCACATGTTGGAAGGGGCTAGAGAGCTCTGTGGGGACTCTTTTATAAGGGCATTACTCCCAATCATGAAACATGGAATTATAGGAAACAGATCACTGGGGAAATTAACTTACTTTCTGAACATCTGAACCATAGGCTGTGCAGAGAAGAAAGGGTTAGAGGTAAGGATAACAGACACAGAGTTATTCTATCATGACTTCCTAACTTCTTCAACTTTGAATTTTACATCAGATTTAATGCAAGGGAGAGACTTAAATAGGATTGTATTGAAGAAAAATTCGTGGAATATGGAAGGTGGATTAAAAAGAGGAGAAATTAACATTGTGGAAATGGGTTAGAAAATGACTGTAGAAAACTGAAAGAATTACTCCCATTTTTATCATAAATTTCTTACTATCTGCCCAGATTTTAACTGTTTATAACTTGACTTCTGTTCACAAATTTAGTTTGAAAAAATAGAACCTAATGCCAAAATTTGGCAGTGAGAGAAAGATGCAAGTAAGCATGAAACAAAGTCAAAGAAACAAAAATATATCGATGGGAAGGACAGTGTCAAAAAAGAAAATATTGAAAGTGGTCTGGAGTCTAGAAAAGAAACAGTAAAATTCAGTCAATATAAATAAATTAAACCCAAAAAGAATTACAATAAAATATTTTTAACTTAGAGACTGCTACTTAAGATATACACATTTGCCATGTCTACAGTGTGCTTACTGTTTTAGTAGAGCAAACACTCAAATGAAACAATTAAAATCATTACCACAGTTCAATTGCCAGATCCTATCAAATAATGGATTGGCCATGATTTGTCATGAAAGATTAAAAATTCCTTCTAAAGGCCTGAGGTCTTGAATGTCTTCTGAAGCTGTAGATCATCTTCACAGATGCAACTTTGCTGTGTTGGCCATTTTTGTGAGGACATCTTCATGTAAGAAGGTGTGTCCTGACTTAGGAGGAGATATGCATTGTGATTAAAAAAATCAAGGTATTTCTTAGTAAGAATTCCTCTCATCTCCTCATGGTCACCAGGACTGCAGGGAGAGCCAGGTGTTCTGTACCTGCAGACTAATGTTTTCGCACCCAGACAAATGTTTGGAGGATATTAAAATGTCAGAATTTAAGCTATTGAGTGTAAAAGTTTCCCACAAGCAATGTAAGATTGAAACAACAAATATCAGGAACTTCTGTTGCTGACCATAATTGAGTAACTGGTCCTGGACTTGCCATCCCAAAGCAAACAACTTTGTATATAGCTGGGCAGAACAAATGGGACAGCTGACCTTCAAAGAAAAACAAGGAACAGTTGATCACTGAGAGATGGGAAGCTCAAGAGGGCAACCTCAAGAAAATTCTGGCTCCTTGCCTGGTAAAAACCTCCCCAGCACAGCAAGCTGGAGTCTCAACAGAGCATGGAGGCGATACTGGACCCAAGAGGACAAAATCAGATCAGACCAGCAACCTGGAATCTTCAGAGCAGAACTCGGGGAAATAGCTTCAAAGCTAGGGATGGGAAGTCAGAAATCTACACGAGGACTTCCTGCACATCCTTGATGAATGCCTGGCTGAGAATGTGCAGGGCAGGATGGTATGAGATTTACAATGGAACAGTTGTTACCTAATCGAGAGCAAAGGAGCAGGGATAGAAGAGAAGGTCAAACAGTGTGGAGGGACATCAGAGATTCAGCACGCCTGATGCTGGAGCTCATTAGCCACTCCTTCATCCCCAGGATCCGAAGCCAGAGACAATGGAAAGGCTTTGATTCGGGAGTAGGGACAATGTCTAAAAGATACACATTAAAATTAAAGACACAATTAGGTTGAAAGTAAAAGGATAACGTCATGCAGACTATAAGCATAAAAAGGCCCTATGGCTATATTACTATCAGACAAAATAGACTTTCCACAGAACAGTGGACAAGAAATGAAAAGTGACATTTCAAAATGATGCAGGAGCTATCATTAGAAATGTGTAAATTGTTCTAAATATACACGTACCTAACTGAACTTCAAAATACACGAAGCAAAAAGTAACAGAATTAAAAAAAAACAAATCTTTAATTTAATTTGAGATTTTTAACATCTCCCTCTCAGCAAGGAATAGGACAAATAGACAAAAAATCTAGTATACACATAGGAGATGAGAGCAATATGATCAATCAAATTGATCCGATTGAAAGGAAAAGGAGAGCTTTATTATAATATTGCTTACTTAGATTAAATGGAAAAATTCCTTGAAAAAGATAACTTAGCAAAACAAAGTCAAGTAACAATAGGAATCTGAAGACCCTATGAAAGAATAATTTAAAAAAATTGAATTCATAATCAAAACCCTCCCTTAAAAAAATATTTCAAGCCAAACAGTTTCAGAAGTTATGACATTTTATACTTAGATTGAAGTATAGAGAGTTTAATTCCATTTAGTTTCTTTACCTTCATCACTTCTAAATTCTACTGTCTTGAGTATAAAACGATGTTATAATTTTCATTGCAATCATCAAATATGATTTATAAAACTTGTAAGTACGATAGTGTACCCGGGTCAGTAGTGTCTCTCAGAAACACAGAACTATAGAATTGAGCATATTTGGAAATTGCGTCTTTGCTGATATAACTAATGATAAATTAAAAAGTCATATTGGATTAAAGTGGGCCCTCATCCAATGACTGGTGTCCTTATAAGAAAAAAACTAAACAAAACAGAGACACAGACATAGGGAGAGTGACATGGGACTAGGTAGAGATTGGCATAATGCCCCTACAAGCCAAGAAATACCAAGGATTGTTAGCAAGCACCAGAAGCTAGGAAGAGGCAAGGAAGGATAGGGAGAGCGCAGCCCTACTAATACCTTAATTTAAGACCCCTAACTTAACTTAAGACCCCTAAAAACATTTTTATTGTTTAAGCCACCTTTTCTGTGGTTATTTATTATGGCAGCCCTAGAAACTAATACGGTTTTCTGTATGGAAGAGGCTGCTACTATAATAAATACCTAAAAATGTGGGCATAGCTATGGAGCTGTGTAATGGATAAAAGCTAGTAAGAATTTTGAGATGCTTAATCAATAAAAGTTTTGATCACCTAAAAGGGACTGTGGGCAGAAAAATACTCATTAAAGGTGGTTCTAGCAAAGGCTTAAAAAAGACATGACGAGAGGTACAGAGAAAGTTCTACCTTAAAAAATACACATATCATCATAAACAAGATGTTAGTAGAGCTTTGAGTACTAAAGGGGCTTCTGGTGAAGTCTTAGAAAGCAAAGAGGAACATATTAATCAACATTGCAGAATCAGCATTATAAAGGCACAGGAAACTTGGCTAAACTGAGTTCTGCTATGAGGTGGAAAGTAATGAACTTGCTAAAGAGAAAGATCATGTGTCTTATGTACTCAGTCCTCCATACTAACCTCTCCAACTGGGACTCCCATAAGAATATTGGATCTTAAAGTTATTTTCCCACAGGTCCTTGAGGCTCTGCTCAAACTGTTGCCCAATCTTTTCTTTCTGTGTTCAGACTAGGTAAATGCTATTGATCTGTCCTCAAGTTCAACGATTATATCTCATATTATTGAACCTGTTATTAAACCCTGTATTATTGAACCTTTGCAGATTTCCTTTCTCTGTTATTGTGTCTTTTCACTTCTATATTTTCAATGTGGATCTCTTTTATACTTTCTACTTCTTTGCTGATGTTTTCCATTTGTTTCAAGAGAATGTGTAACTAATCATTGAAGCATTTTTATTAAGCCCTGCTTTAAAATCCTTAACAGATAATTCCAACATTTAATTCATTTTGATGTAGGTATGAGGTGAATAATATTTTTCCTTCAAGTTGTGACTTTTCCTGATTCTAGGCATGATGACTAATTTATTATTATATCCCGGTTATTTTGACTATTATGTTGGGAAATTCAGATTCCTACTTAATCTTTTATTTTAGCTGGCAGTCACTTTGTTTAGGTTTATCACACAGGTTCTGGCTTTCATTTTCAGGCTGGGGGAATTCAATGGCCATTTGAGTTTTTGTCTTTGCATGACTCACTTTGCCTGCTTGGTTTATTTGCTGCCACTGGAACTTCCACTTGTCATAAGTGGTTGTAGCTGAGCAGACAGAAGCTATTTAACCAGACTGGATCACTATGAGGGTATTGAGTCTCTGGTCCGTGGAATGAAAAACACTTCTGGATCTGGACTGCTTATTGCAGGGAGGTCCCCTCTGCTTGCTGTCTACTGGCCCCTAGGTATCTCTAGGTTGGGAAGGAGAGATCAGGTCCATAAAGTATCTTTCTGGGTGAGACTTCTTTTTGTGGTGAGATTCCCTCTGGCTTGTGGGTAACAGTTTTTCCCTAGCTTGGTGTTTGATTGATAGATTCCTCTTTGCTGCCTGGTGTTTCTGTGTGGTGGGGAAGAAGACTCAGGTCATGTGGGAAAAGACAGCACTGTCCCTGGTAAATCGTAGACAGTGGCAGGGAAATGTTTCTCTCAGTCCCTCTCTTCAGGGCTGCCAGGGTCACCTGGTACCGTCGGTGGTCCCATTTGATCTAGGCAAGGAGGAGCATACCTGGCTGCTTCCTCTTGCTGAGTCGGAGGACGGGTAAACAGCAGATCTGAGTCCCATTCTTCTGTTGGGTAGGGCTTGACAAGATGCCCTAAAGCTGTTATTCCTCCAGTCCTGGAGTCTCTAACATGTCTGTCTTCCTTTTTCTACTTTTCAGAGTTCTCCTTTTGTTATTTATTGCATTATTTCCAGGGTTTATGGTTGTACCAAGAAGAGAGAAATGAGTTTATGCCTTCTTGTCTACAAGACAATTTTCTATTTACATTTATATTTTTATTACAATTAAAAGGGAAATAATACTAACATTTACAAATTCTTTCAGAAAGTAGAGGAAGAGTAAACACTTCTCAACTGATTTTTCACAAAGCTGGTATAACCTGATAAAGAAAATTTCTGAAATGTCCTAAATTAAAATAACATAAGGGCCGGAGAATGAGGGAGAAAGACAGGGGATGATAATCAGTCAATAGCTGTGGGACAGAGCTAGCACGAAATCCCACATTCCTGGATGAAATCACTTCAACAATGATCTAGAAGGCCCCTAGAACCACCACACTCAGCTTGCCCACAACTAGTGTCTCATCATCATCAACCAACCCACAAACCTCCTCTAGGGATTTACCACTATCCCCAGTCTTTCCTAAGTTCGGACCACCTTTCTTATCTATAGCCAAAGTGAGTTTAAAGAACTTTCTTTCCTTGAGACCCCTCATAAATGTGCCCTGTTTCTCGAGTCTGGTGGACAAGTTGTTTCTGTGAACTGGCCTTGCTGCTGCTGGAGCAGAAACTTCCTATCCCAGGACTCAGTCCCTTTTCTGGCTAGCATCAGAGATCTCTTGGTCTCTAGAGTTTATGAGTTGTCAAATCCTAAAACACAAATATTTTTTAAAAACCTGAAAATTAAAAACAAAAATTCCTATGAACATAGATGCATAGATTCTCAACAATATGATAGAAAATCAAAGCCAATAACATGTGGAAATTTTAATAAATATCAGTAACGAAATTTTATCTCAGGAATTCAATGAAGTTTCAACATTCTAAAGTCAATTACTGTACGTGGGAAACATTACCAGAATTAAAAAACTACCTGTAGCATTATTTATGTTTATAAACAAATTCAGAAATAGAAAAAAATTCATGGACACATACAATAGGAAGATAAAGGATATAATGGAAATATTTTGCCAATTATCTTATATGTAATTAGGTCTATGTTAGGTATTAAAAAATTGAAATGTATTTAATTTTTATTGAGATGGTTTAAAAATTTAGACAATAAAATCGATGAAATATGGAATTTAATTCTCCTGATTCTATTACCTAGGAAGTTTACAATACTGACCTATCAGTAAAGCTTTCTTAATTTCACTTTCCTTTGTAAAACATCTATATTTAGAGCTTCAGTCTGTGAAGGATTTTTGTAAGAAGTAATACGAAATGCATGCAAAGGTCTTAGGACATTAAAGGCACTTGCTCAATAGTTCGGTGCTGCTGTTTGCTATTTTTGTTATTAATGTCAAAATAGGTGGTTATTTATGTTTATAAAATGATTATATGCATGAATAATTGAATGAACAGATAATTTAATTTGATCCCAATGCTACTGTTCCTTTTCATTGCTTTACATGTATTCAAAAAAAAGGGATTATGTAATCCAATGGTGATTTTGTTCCAATAAATAACCATCTTTTGAATGCTACCAAGTGCCAGGCATTTTGCTAGATGCTGGAGATACAAAAGCATCCCTGACTTCATTCCTAAAACATGTCTAGCTGTGCAAAGTAACAGTTAAACAATAAACATTAACAAAGTATGATAAATGCTGTGGTAGAGTAGGAACATCTAATCTAGCCTGAAGTTTCCCAAAATCATTTCTTGAAAGTGATTTGCAAAGGTGAGATCTGAAGTAGGATATAACAAACAGAAGGGCAGGAAGACTGCTCCAGGCACTGACATTCTCCTAGGCCCCTGTGCATGAGGAAATGCCTTGAGCAAGAGAGAGTAACAGAAGGCAGAGAAGTGAGTGATGCTTAAACACTGAGGGAATGTCTATGGCAAGGGAAGAGCAGTGAGAGAGATTCCTAAGTGGGTCAAGTACCAGGAAAAATTGCAAGAGTTGCCAATGATCTAACCTTCCCAAATCATCAGAAACATGAGAGAAATATTGTCCTGAAACATGAATAGGGAATTCATGAATTATTATGAAATTTGTTCATTATTGAAGAAACATGATAGTTTAT
This sequence comes from Manis javanica, assembly GCF_040802235.1. Lineage (NCBI taxonomy): Eukaryota > Metazoa > Chordata > Mammalia > Pholidota > Manidae > Manis > Manis javanica. The sequence goes on from NC_133158.1 coordinate 105,276,466, forward strand.
AATTCTGATATTATGTATTATTCATGTATATAATATCTTTGGGTAAACAATTATTATATACCATATTTTAAAGACAGAATAGTATGTTTTCATGGGAAAAAAAATAAATAACATGTCCACATGGAAAGATCTTTAAGAAATATTAACTGACAAAAAACCCAAACTATATGTGTAAATATACAGGTAACATATACACACATATATGTATTATACATGTGTGTGTTTATACGCATGTATCTATTTCTCAGTATGTACAATTACAGAAAGATATTCAAGGAAACTCTTAAAGAGTGCTCACTTCTAGAGGAATAGGTCTGATATTTTTGTGGTAGACAGATTACTTTTCATTTTAAAATACACTTTTTTGCTATGGTTACGCTTTACCTCTCTTAAAGAGAAATTTTTTTTTTTGAGAGGGCATCTCTCATATTTATTGATCAAATGGTTGTTAACAATAAAATTCTGTATAGGGGGGTCAATGCTCAATGCACAATCATTAATCCATCTCAAGCCTAATTCTCGTCAGTCTCCTACAGCACTAAACTATGTTTTCTACCTTTATCTTGCATCTACCTACCACTTCAACATTTTATTAAAAATAAAAATTATAATAATAATAAAGGGAGAAATGTGGGATCCACATATAAATCAAGTATAAAAATCAAACGAATATTCATATTTGACCTGAATGTTTATAGTTCATAAAGAGAAATTATTTTAATGATGAAACAGAGAGCTGAAGAAATTAGGAAATAAAAATGTACTCCTGAGTATTTCTGCTAAAAAAAAATTGAATATAACCCCAATATGAAATTTGATTCAACTTGGTTATAATGACTTCTTGGAAGAATATTGAAAAATTTGATTATATTCAACTTATTCTGTGAAATTAATATTCAGAAGTGATTTCATCATATTTTAAACAAAATAATTTACAGGATGCTGAATACAATTATGCTTCTAATAGTTTATTGGCTTCCAAAATTGTTTATTCCTTAGTGACCATGGAAAATCACATTACTTTTATGAGTTTTGGATTGCTTATATGTAAAATAGGGACAATAACCAATGTACTTCAAGTGTTGACATTTGATTCTATAAAATATTGAATTTTGGAATGCTTTTTAAAAATTAATTACATATATTAACTGACCTGAGAAAGTAATTTGATGTAATCTCAATCTGGAATTCTATCCAAGAGATTCTTTTGAGTTTTTGTGATTGGGCACTCGATGTTATTGATACTAATATTAACTCAGGTAAACATGATTCCAAATGTACTTTCAGTTTTACTGTATCCTTGAAAATTAAAAATTAAAAAAACCACTTCTAACAACTTAATTGTTATGCAAAGGTATATTATGTTTCATAACTCGATCAAATTATGAACTATAATATTAGTTTAAGTAAACCTAATTTCATAAATCAAATTAGTTTGAAAATGTACACTATCAATATTTTTGTCCAATTGTCACTAGGAAACATGAGCTTTAAGCACAAAGGAACTATGGCTTTTTTACTGTAAAGGGTGCATTTCTTTCAGCTTCTGCTGAAAAGGGTTTAAACTGCCTCTTTCAAAATGACAACACCTTTTCTCCATACTTCACTTTGGAATTCTGAACCAGAATACTCCAGAAACCATAGATTTTTACTGACTTACTGAGCAGAATAGGTTTTGAATGGCACTTAGACACAAGCTGATCTAGATAAAGGCAACAGATTATTGCTGAATGGGCACATGTGAACATTAAGGAAGAGCGAATCAACATTTTTAGATGGGAGGTTTAAATACAGGTATGTCATTTTTGAAAAGAGTAGTCAAAGTAATGTTATATAAAAATGGCATTCTTTATTTAAAGGATTCAAGAAAAGGTAACACCTTATAGTTAAACTCTCAAGTAACAGCAACTAGAAAAGAGAAAGTTGGACACAATTGAGTGACAACTTTGATGCATTTTTCTTTTTTTTATAGAAAGAAAATGAAGAGTATAAATAATGTAATCTCTTATTGAAAATACAGTAAGACTTTGCAGCTATTTTGAAATACCTGCCTTCCTGATAGAATATAACAGAAGTCTATAAGCTTCAACAAGATTGTTATGACTTTGTTTTGAGCCCTGGACTTGCTGACCTGAAACAGAACAAAGATGTAGAAATGACATTCACACCTCTTAATTGGTATCATTAAGAGAATTTTTTTTCATGTCAGAGGACAAAGCGAGGGGCCTCCTTGAGATTACTATGCTCCTGGGAAAACTGAACTGTCTGCTAATGAGGAGAGCACAATGCTTGTAGCTTGTAAAAGGCACAGGTTAGCATTTGGTATATACTTTAAAAGAGATATCTTGCTCTGAAAGTATCCAAATACGAGAAGGAGAAAGGAAAGAGCTGTGAGACAAGTTAAAATAGTGGATGCTAATTGAAGAGAAGTAGAAAATTTGAAGAGAAAATAGGGATCCCGTATATGTGTGTGTGTGTGTGTGTGTGTGTGTGTGTGTGTGTGTGTGTGTGTGCGCGTGTGTGCACGCGAACATGCATCACTGAACGGCAGTTGGAGAAGTGTTTAACGAAAACCCTGTGATTTATTGTAATGCATGTCACACTAAAAACTGCCATCTACTGAAAACTTGGCATGAAAATAGTGCAATTAAATGTCAGAAATTTAAAGTTGTTTTTTCTTTGAAGTAAACGTAATTCTCAAAGAATGTGCTCAAGCAAAAATGGCTTTATTATATTTGCAAATATCTTAACAAGGTATTTAAAGAGATTATGCACATTTTGATTGAACATTACCACTAGGATTATTATTGCCCAACCTATTCAAGAGCCCCTGATGATTATTCCCGTGTGTGTGTATGTGTGTGTGTGTGTGTGTGTGTGTGTGTGTGTGTGTGTGTGCGCGCGCGAGCGCGAGTGCTTAAAACATAGCTTCCTACTGCACCCAAACAATTATGTTGTGTCGTCAGTGGCATCTGTACACATTATCCAAAAGTGTTTGTGACCATTATACTCATTGTGTTCAGTCTAGCATATTCTGAAGAATTTGTGACTATTGTGTTCAATATGTAAGTGAGGACCTTCTCTTATCTCAGGCTTTCACTCTCTCATCATATTAACAGAGTATTTTTAACATACTTAAAGATATATCCCATTTTAGGGAGTCAGTGGAATTGTGGAGATGTAACTCCCTCTGGTTCATATTGGCTTCCCTGTTTCTGAGTTTTCAGTAAGTAAGAGTTCACTACATGCTTTCTGTGGATTTGAAAATTATGAATACTCCTAATTTTGAACCTCAAATTTGGATTCAAAATTTGTTTTCATTCTTTCAGTTTGCAATATAGGCCACCTAATATGGCATGTTATATACTAGAATAGGTCTTAAATAGATAGATGAATAAGGTGTAGTTCTTTGCCTGAAATATTTACCAATTTCTTGGGGGAGAACAGCATGTGAATTGATAACTAGAATGTAACAGGAAAAACATGTCAGCCATATACAAAGTGAGTGGGAGCGGGGAGACAGCACATATTTCCACCTAGAGAGAAAACTAGAGAAAGTATAATTGCATGTGTGTATTTTGGCTTGGGTTTTGAGAATATAAATTAGACAGGTGAATAAACACAGGAAGGTGATTCTGGGCATAACCTTTCAGGTATTGTCCTGGATGAGTACATAGAGTGATATGAACAGTTACGGGGGTGTGAATGTCCTTGTGTGGGTCCTCAAATACTACTCAGGGAGTTGTGGATACTTTCCTCTAAGAACAGGTATAAGAAAAGGATTTTGAGTAGGAAAGCAGCATAATTTCATTTTGAAGTTTATTAATATTTTGTAAGCTGTGTGGATGAGACAAAAACTGGAAGCAAGTAAACAATGTCAGTATTCTGATAACAGATACTGAAAACTAAACCAAAACAATGGCAGTGGGGATGGAAAAAAATGTGATGGAATTGAAAAAAATGTCTGTTTTGGAGGTCAAATCAATACAATGTGGTAACTGAATAATGAGTTTCATCAATTTGCAGATAAGGGAAGAATTCTAGGGTAACTCTCAGATTTCTGATTTAGATAAATCTGTATATCTAGTTTCTGTTAAATATGTGTATATATTTTTGGAATCTTACAAAGTGGATAAATCACACCCTTCTTTACTGCACAAGTGAAGAATCGATTGAGGTAAGGATCCCGGAATCAGAAAGATGGAAATCAAAAAGTCATTTTCATTACCAGTTAAAGTGCTAACTTAACTAATTAAAGGCTAAATACAGGGCCAAGTGAATCTTCTGATACTCCCCTGATTCACCCACACATGTGGTCTTAGGTCCATCTCGGCAAGAAGGAGCTTCCTCCACCTTCCTTCAAGTAGGTGCCTTACTTATATGGCAGGACAGCAAAGCAAAATATTCCTCAGTACAGCCAGGCAGGATCCTAAAAAACAAGCTCACTGTGAAAATATTCACACACTCACATGTATACATACATATACATATATATATACAAACATGTATATGGTTTTATATAGAAATGTCATTTTATATTCATATGTTGAAATGTCAATACGTAAGTTTCTATGTAGGTACATTTTTATTTGGCTTTATTCGATCAAGTGATACAAATTATTTTATTAATTTACCATGAGTGCTCTGATACATGTGAAAAGTTCATTATAATAATCCACTAAAAATTAAGAAACATTTACAGAACATGTATTTGTGTTCAGTATTCTTTAACTATTTTAAATAATGATATTGTGTTTTCCAACTCTAATATAATCTGAAATAACTTTTAAATAAGTGTATTTCACTGAGTTCTTTGCACTTATAGACCCTATATATGGATTATATATTAAAGAAGTACAACATATTTCTCATATGTTACATTGATAATAAAATTGAAGCCTTTTTGTGAAAAAAGTTATGTAAAAATTTTGTACTGAATACCAGCGAGCTCATAAACTACCTTTTATGATTTTAATTTGAACCTGCAAACTGGTATTCCCTTGGCCCTGTGTGGGGTATTGACAACTACACTTTCACAAAAGAGGCAGGAGTGAAAGATCTGTTGCATGCAAATTTTACTATCTTTTTATTAGTTGTTTTTGTACTAGACTAACTTATCTGAACTGAATTAACAAGGATGGATGGAAAAAAGTATGGGTCACAATATCATACAGGGTCCCTTAGATATCTTTAAATTCAAGAGGCACAATTAAATTTGCAATGAAAATATTTGGCATCTATTCCTCATTAATCAAATAGATTTTAAAAAGCAAGAATCTGTTAATCTTGGTTTTATTTAGAAAAAGTCAGGTTCCAATGATTCCAGTTAACAGCAATAGGAGCACAAATGTGGAGAGAGGCACAAACGGAACTGCCTTCCTAATAGCTCATCTATTTCATTTGCTTGGGTTTAAAGAAAAATGTGGATGTAAAATTTTTCTATCATTCTGCTACTTGTCTTCATATATATGAAATGCATGACTCTTATGATCCTCCTTATCTTCTTCATGTCGGCTTTTATTTATCTTTCATGTTTTCCTGGCATGTACATCTCTTTCCTGCTTTTCCAATCTCCTCTTCTGCCTGTGTACTCAGCAGTTCCCACAATGTACTTTGTTAGTGGTTTCCTCTATTTTACTCATCCTTATTTATATTACCCATTGTTGTGCAATTGAATTTTGTCTCCAAAAAGATATGTTCAAGTCCTAACTCCAGGTACCTGTGGATGTGACCTTACTTGGAAATGAGGGTCTTCTTCCAAGATGTAATCAAGTTCAAATTAGGTCATACTGCATTAGAGCAAGTAAGAATCCAATGACTAATGTTCTTATAAGAAGAGAAAAATTGGGGCATAGAGTTGCAAAAACGATAAGGCCACCTGAGAGAAAGAGAGAGAGAGAGATTGGAGTGACACGTCAAAAGCCAAGGAACACAAGAATTACCAGCAAACACCAGTTGCTCCGAAGGGGCATTCCTCCTCAGGAAGGGAATCTTCCCCTAAAGCCTGCAAAAGGGCATGCCGCTGCCTACACCTTGGTTTCAGACTTCTTGGCTCTGATACTGTAAGAGAATACATTTCTGTTGCTTTAAATCACCCAGTTTGTGGTGATTTGTTATGGCATCCCTAGAAAACTCATACACTTATTAAATCAAACATATCGAGTTTGGGGGGTGGGGTTTGCAGTTATGTTAAATCAATTACATTGTGAAATGGAGCCAAATTAATATTTCTATACTATTACTTGTTTTTCCATTTGGCTTTATAAAGGGAATATAATTTCACAGACATCCAAATATATTGAGATAAATGCTGTTCCTATTGATCAAGTTCAATATTATTGGTAATAAGAACCATGTCAGATATATATTTGCCAAGTGAGTACAAATTCTGCTCATTTATATGCATGTATGTATTCAGGCTGTTATTCCTCAATATTCCCTTCACTCAAGTCTTTATCTAATTCATGTTGCAGTTCTCAGCTTCTCCTTTTCATATTCTAAGCAGGACAAATACCTCTGAGGGACTCATTTTCTGTCTGCCTTTGGAATACACATTTAAATCATCTACTGTCACTTGTGCTCCCAGCCCTGTTGTTGCATCTTTTTGCATACAACTTGACCAAAAATTAAAATGAATTTTAACAGAAAATAAGAAGTTTCTTCCTAATGATGAGCTCTGTCTTCCTTCAGATTGCACGGAATTTTAAGGAAATATATTGCATTTGAATGTTAAAGCATAATTTAAATGCAATATCTCCCACAGTAATAATACTTTGCTCTAAGGCTATTTTGGAGCCAAGAGGGAAAAGAGAAAGGGTTGAGGAAAGGGCAGGAATGACAGCAGAGTTCTTCTCAGTTGCTCTGGATTTGGAGGGAGGCAAATAGCAGAGCTTTGCTAGAGTATCTGCATGGAAATGGCCAAGGAAATTTCTGCACCCTGGGATGGATGAGCAAAGTGAATACTGATCTGAAGTGTTTTTGCTCAGGGGCAGCTAACCATTCACTGTTTGCACTGCAGAGTGGAAGTGCACTCTCCTCATCTGATCTTGGATTCACAAACTAATTTTTTTTTTTCTATTTTAAGATCCCAACCAGTTTTATCTGGTTTTGAGCTAATATTACTTTAGGAGGCTATTTCATCCTTCTTTATTATATTTTGGATGATTTAAGAATTTGAAATTACTGTTTATATATTTTAGCAATATAAATGAATTAGCCAATTTATGATTTCTACATTTTATGAATACTTATGAATTTAATTAACATAATGCTCCATAGTATGATTGGAAGAAAAAGAAAGAAGGATCCTCACTGAACTGAGAACTTCCCTGAAACTCTTCTCTACTTGTAGGTAAATATATTCCTAATTTCTTTATTTTTATTAATTATAATTCATTTGTTTTCCTATTATAGCAGACTATTCTATTTAATACTTAGTTTAATTTTAAATTTCTCCATACCATAGGAATAGTTTCGGCATTGAAAAAAAATTTTCAGGAGAAAATATGTTCTCACTAATTTGTCTCTACCGTCATACTGAAATACTCTGTAGATGGGTTATGTTTAATCATAAGAGGGTTTTTCTGAGGGGGAAGAAGTGTCTAGATAAATTTTTTTAGGACACCATTTTTTTTTGTAATTCCATCACTTTAAGTTAAACAAATGCATATTTTATTCACTGAAGAAAACATTAATAAAAGCCAATGAAATGTTCTGCAAAGTATACTCAAATAGATAAGATTAAGATACATTTTTGTCCCTTAAAAACAACAAAATAATGACTTCTGTTGCTCATGTTAGTGATTCTTCTCATAATAAGGAGGGATATGCAGTTATTTACAATATTTCAATGTTGTTTGAGTTATAATTTAAGAAATGTGACAATACATATAGTACATAGCCTAATGTATTAAGAAAATTAGCCTTAAAACTCAGTTTCCAAAATCTTTGATGAATAATAGATCTTGAAAATAGTTGACTGTTCTATTCTTCATATCCTACAACACACTCCCATTTAGTTGTGGCTTTCCTTTTCTTTACTATGTTGTGCTTATGAATGGGAAAATAAAAAATTCAATATAAAGTAGATAATTTGAGCCACTATGTTTCTAAGCTCTATTTCTGATTTTTATACTTTACATGAAAACTTTCAATTGCTGAATCATAAATGTAAACTCTCCTCAAGGTGTTATTGGTATACAACAACAAAACCAGCAAGCAAGTAACAAAAATACTTTAAGCCACTAGGATGTCAAATGCAAATGAAGTACTTTTTTTTCAAAAAGGAAGAACCCTTTATTCTACTTCTGAATTACTATAGTGAACATATTGTTATTGATGAATATTGAGCTTTTGCAAACTAGAGAAGATATTTTGTTATTTGCTTAAATCAGTTTTCCTGGACAGCAAATTGTGACTGGTGGCAAAAAAGATAACCTTGGATATCTACATACATATAGATAGATGATAGATAGATAGATAGATAGATAGATAGATAGATAGATAGATAGATCTCTATATATAGATATGAGAGAAATATTATATATAAATATATATATAAAATATATATCTATCATATAGATATACAAAATGATTTTACTCTTTGTTCATAATAAATTCTGGCCATTGCTCAAAAATGTAAATTCCATAAGAAGAAAATATTTCCTGAGAATCCATAATGTTCTCAGCATGTTTCTAGGTACCTGAGACTTAGCAGTGAACAGCAGAGCTCTCATCCTGAGGCATTCTAGATGAGAGAGTCCATAAATGTTCCACATAGTAGGTAAATCTTATGATTCCAGAAGATGAAAAGAGCAATAGGAAATGGGGTGGGTGGGGAGGAAGCAGGGTCAGTTGGACCTGGAAGTCCTCTGGCCCAAGGAAGAACCGTTGGAATTGGGTGTGTGTGTGGGGGGGGGTGAATGGAGGTGCCAGGGTGAGATGTGAGTCAAGACTTGAAAGATGTAAGAAGTTGGTCAAATAGGTTTTCCGTGGGAACACAGCTAGAGCAAGGCCCTTGAGAAGCTCTAGAGAAGGGGATTACAGCATCTGAGCAATAGCAAGGTCAGTGGTCAATGTGGCCAAATTGGAGTGATTAAAGGCCAGATTATAATTTCAAGAGGAAAAGGAGTGAGCTCTTATTGGGCCTTGAAAGTGGTAGTAAAGGTTTTGTCTTTTTATTATTAGTGATATGAAGAACATCTGCAACTTTTTTTAGCAAGTTTACATTTAAAAATTTGCATTCTATCTTATGGACAATATAGTTTAGAGAGTCAAGTATAAATAGAGGAAGATGTATTATATAGCTTGGGGAAAGAGTTTAGTGGCTTTGAGACGGGTGTGGAGGATCAGAGACATAGAGAAGTGGTCAGATACTGAAAACGGAGACATGTTTTCCTGATGCTGGAATTTTCTGATTCCACATGGAAGCAGTATGTGAATAAAAAGACCATGCAATATTTTGTACACACAGGAAACTTATGAAAGTGGAACAGTAAATAATTAGAATAAGAAACTGTCAGTAAAAAAATTTTTACTGACAAACTATTTTATTGACTCACAAATTGTTCCTAGTGGACTTACATTACAGTTGTATTGAAAAATTTTAAGTAAAATTTCTTTTAAATAAAGAGATCTACATACATAAAGCTAAAATAAAAATAAATTTATATTAATTATCTGAACATTGAAATATAAGATAAGCAGAAAAATTATTCTGTGTATTGTCACATATTTTAATCAATGTCTTAGCTATGTTTGTTTGTAACACTTTATTACCTGCATTTTTAAGAATAAAATCCTTTTAAAAATATGGTGCACTTTTTATTTTATTTTCATATAATTGCCTACAATATGCTTCAAAGTTATATTTTTGGGTCATAAACTTAAATTTATGACACAATTGATTCTACTCTCTATAATATAACAAACTTAAATGAGAAATATCTATTAAAACTGAAATAAATGGTAAACTCTGAAAATTTGGCCAGAAGATACCATCTAATTTGCTTTATTTTACAATATTAATATTTCAGTCTAAATATTTTGTGAAGTAGGTCACTTTACCACTATTAATGGTATCATTTTTCAAGAAACAGTTTTTAAGATAAAACTTCTCAAACGTTATCTCTATTATTTGATATGTTATTAAATAGAGATGCTAAAAATGGTTCTCAATTTCTTTCATTTCAAATCAGAATATAAATTAATGCAGATAAAAACAGGAGCTCTAGGCAATAAGTCTGTCCACAAGTCTAGATATTCTCTTTCTGTTTGCTGTTATAGATATGTCTGAATTTTCTTATTTGTGAAAATTATTTTCAGTAATTGAATATTTATAACAGTTTCAGTGAAAATTTTGAGGTGTTGCACTTACTGAATACTTTGAAGATTCACAACAAATTTAGAAAAATAAAATGAAACATAAGTTAGAATATTGATTTGCAATAATGTTCAAAACCATTAGTAAGATTTAGGTTGATTTATAGTGTAATGTTTCAAATATTTTCTAAATTTGTTTCTTATAAAGAAAGTATTTGCAGTGATGAAATTTTTTGCATTCGACAGCTTCATCACAAAAATTTTGTAGCTTAATATTCCATGTTTGTGTAATTTTTAAATATTATAAATTTTGACAACTACAGCATTATTTTGATTGGCAAAACATTTATGCTTATTTGGACACAATATAAACGATATCTCCATCACAATCAATTCAAGGTACATTTCTCTTGCATAGACTTCTTATCTAGTATTTGTTTATTCATGTAGGAACTAGTCATTCTATCTCTAATCTGAGAATTTTAACAATTTTTACAATTTATTATAGTATTCAATACAATATCAAACATTACATCTTTCACATAATATATTCCAAAGGTTTCACTTTGATTGACTGAATTGAATGGAAAAATATCAATCTATTATTGGAGTTTACTTAATTGATTTTCCATTTGAAGCATCTTATGAGGGTGAGGGCATCATTTAATCATGAGATTCTTCCAGTAATGAAACTAGTCCATTAGTAGACATCACTTCATTTCTCTATAAACAAAAGAATATTGGATTTTTAAAACTGAGGAAAATTAATTTAGGAAAATGGTCATTTGACCTAAATGAAAATTATTGCTTCACAAGATGATATGCAAAGATATCTTCTGTGACTAGAATTTTTTAAGTTGTCTCATTATGAGGATATACTTACTTTTGAAGTGGGCATTGATGTATCTTGTTTCTTTTGGCTTTAACATGGTTAGGGTATCAATATGATACCCAAGGTGGATGATAAACACAAGTAAAGGTACTATGCAGATTAACTGTTCAACATTGACTTTTTCAAGAAATAAGTTTAGAATTAATTTTCCATCTAACATAAGCTTTAATTTGGGGGGGTGTTAATCATTGCCTGAGTCTTTGGAACATTAAAAAAAGCATTCCTAGTAATAAAATAGTGAAGGTTTAGAATGTATAAAAACTTCCAAAGTAATGTAGCAAGAATAATTAGACTATTCACATCTCATTGAACAAGACTCATCCTCTATATTCAGCACATATTTAATGTTTACTTACTGAAGATTTTTCCATTTTTTACTGGCTTTCAAACTGCCAACTTGAAGACCTGGAGAACCTTGGACAAATAACAGCATATTGGCTTGGAAAAGTGAACTCTTTAGCTGCCTTTTTTAAAATCAGTGAGCATCCTACATGGTATATTTGAAAAAGCAGCATTCACTGTGATAAGAATTGAGAAAAGAGAGATAAATTATCACTACACATCTTTTTTAACACATGTTCAACTGAGAACCCTGTTCACTGCACATGCGTCTCAATCACCAACAAATGAGATCATGACAGAATATGCATGAATACACAGAATGAAATCTGCCTTGTCTTAGTTTAGTGCAATGATTGGTAAGACTATTTTATTGAAAATAAAGATCTCATTCAAAGGCTGGGTTGGAAAAGACTGGGAAAACAGAAACGAATAGAGCATACCTCAAATAAACCAGTATGGCTGGTCATAATAAATATGGTACAAAGAAACAGGTCAAGGGACATTTAAAGATTTCTACTATCTGTATTTAAAAAAAGAAGGTGAGGCGGAGCCAAGATGGTGACGTGAGTAGAGCAGCAGAAATCTCCTCCCAAAACCACATATATCTATGAAAATATAACAAAGACAACTCTTCCTAGAATAAAGACCAGAGGACACAGGTCAACATCCAGAACACATACACACCTGCCAGAACCCAGCGCCTTGCAAAGGGAGTAAGATACAAGCCCGGTGGGACCCGAGCGCCCCTCCCCCCAGCTCCCAGCAGGAGGAGAGGAGTCAGAGCGGGAGGAAGAGGGAGTCCAGAACTGCATAACAACCAGCCCCAGCCATCCGGACCAGAGTTCAGACACAGTGCTTGTGCAGGGCCCTGGATACTAGGGAAACAGGGCAGCAAGAATGGTGAGCGGGTACCGGAGGACAAAAGAAAAGCGAGCGGCCATTTTCTGTTGTTATTGTTGTTGTTGTTGTTGTTTTGCTGTGGTGAGTGCTTTTTGGAAGTCTTAAAGGGACAGGGACCCCAATACTAGGGAAACAGGGCAGCAAGACCGGCAAGCTGGTATCGGAGGCCAGCGCTGGAGAACAAAAGAAAAGTGAGCAGCCATTTTGTTGGTGTTGTTGAAGTTGGTTTGTTTTGGAGAGCGCTTTTTGGAAGTCTTAAAGGGGTAGGGACCCCAGTACTAGGGAAACAGGGCAGCAAGACCGGTGAGCGGATGCCTGAGGCTGGTGCAGGAGAATAAAGAAAAACTACAGTCATTATTTATTTATTTATTTTTTTGTGGTTGTTGTTTCGTTTTGGCGGGTGCTATTTGGAAGTCTTAAAGAGGCAGGGCGAGACACTTAGTCCAGAGGTAGGGAATCCGGGGATCTCTGGGCACACTAATCCCCTGGGCTGCAGGGAACACAGAGGCCCCTTATGGAGATAAATAGCCTCCCGCAACTCCACCTCAAACACGACTCCACCACTTTGGAGCAGCATCCCAAGCCAGGCCATGTCCACAGCAACAGCGGAAATAAACTCCATAGCAGCCAGGCAGGAAGCAGAAGCCCTGTCTGTGCGCAGCTACCCAGCACAAGACCTCTAGCAGCTACCCAGCACAAGCCAATAGAGGTTGTTGTTCTCCTAGGAGAGGAAGGCCACAAACCAACAAAAAGGGAAGTTCTTCCAGCAGTCACTCATCCCAGCTCTGCAAACTATTCCTATCACCATGAAAAGACAAAATTACAGGCAAACCAAGATCACAGAGACACCAGAGAAGGAGACAGACCTAACCTGTCTTCCTGACAAAGAATTCAAAGTAAAAATCATAAACATGCAGATAGAGATGCAGAGAAATATGCAAGAGAAATGGGATGAAGTCCGGAGGGAGATCACAGATGTCAGGAAGGAGATGACAGAAATGAAAAAAACTCTGGAAGGATTTATAAGCAGAATGTATAAGATGCAAGAGGCCATTGATAGAATTGAAACAAGAGAACAGGAACGCATAGAAGCTGACATAGAGAGAGATAAAAAGATTTCCAGGAATGAAACAATATTAAGAGAACTGTGTGACCAATCCAAAAGGAACAATATCTGTATTATAGGGGTACCAGAAGAAGAAGAGAGACAAAAAAGGATGGAAAGTATCTTGGAAGAAATAACTGCTGAAAAATACCCCAAACTGGGGGAGGAAATAATCGAACAGACCACGGAAATACACAGAACACTCAACAGAAAGGATCCAAGGAGGACAACACCAAGACACATAATAATTAAAATGGCAAAGATCAAGGACAAGGAAAGAGTTTTAAAGGCAGCTAGAGAGAAAAAGGTCACCTATAAAAGAAAACCCATCAGGCTATCATCAGACTTCTTGACAGAAACCTTACAGGCCAGAAGAGAATGGCATGATATATTTAATGCAATGAAACAGAAGGGCCTTGACCTAATAGCACGGCTATCATTTAAATATGATGGTGGGATTAAACAATTCCCAGACAAGCAAAAGCTGAGGGAATTTGCTTCCCACAAACCACCTCTACAGGGCATCTTACAGGGACTGCGCTAGATGGGAGCACTCCTAGAAAGAGCACAGAAAAAAACACCCAACATATGAAGAATGGAGAAAGAGGAATAAGAAGGGAGAGAAGAAAAGAATCTCCAGACAGTGTATATAATGAATCAATAAGAGAGATAAGTTGGCCAGTAAGATACTAAAGAGGCTATCCTTGAACCTTTGGTAACCACGAATTTAAAGCCTGCAATGGCAATAAGTACATATCTCTCAATAGTCACCCTAAATGTAAATGGACTGAATGCACCAATCAAAAGACACAGAGTAATAGAATGGATAAAAAAGCAAGACCCATCTATATGTTGCTTACAAGAAACTCACCTCAAACCCAAAGACATGTATAGACTAAAAGTCAAGGGATGGAAAACATATTTCAGGCAAACAACAGTGAGAAGAAAGCAGGGGTTGCAGTACTAATATCAGACAAAATAGATTTCAAAACAAAGAAAGTAACAGGAGATAAAGAAGGACCCTACATAATCATAAACGGTTCAGTCCAACAAGAGGATATAACCATACTAAATATATATGCAGACAACACAGTAGCACTAGCATATGTGAAACAAATACTAACAGAACTAAAGGGGGAAATAGACTGCAATGCACTCATTTTAGGAGACTTCAAGACACCACTCACCCCAAAGGATAGATCCACTGGGCAGAAAATAAGTAAGGACATGGGAGCACTGAACAACACAGTAGAGCAGATGGACCTAATAGACATCTATAGAATTCTACATCCAAAAGCAACAGGATATACATTCTTCTCAAGTGAACATGGAACATTCTCCAGAATAGACCACATACTAGCCCACAAAAAGAGCCTCAGCAAAATCCAAAATATTGAAATTCTACCAAACAATTTTTCAGACCACAAAGGTATAAAAGTAGAAATTAATTCTACAAAGAAAACAAAAATGCTCACAACAACATGGAGGCTTAACAACATGCTCCTAAATAATCAATGGATCAAAAAACAAATTAAAATAGAGATCAAGGAATATATAGAAACAAATGACAACAACAACACAAAGCCCCAACTTCTGTGGGATGCAGCGAAAGCAGTCCTAAGAGGAAAGTATATAGCAATTGACGCACACTTGAAGAAGAAAGAACAATCCCAAATGAATACTCTAATATCACAATTATATAAACTGGAAAAAGAAGAACAAATGAGGCCTAAAGTCAGCAGAAGGCAGTACATAATAAAGATCAGAGAAGAAATAAACAAAATTGAGAAGAATAAAACAATAGCAAAAATCAATGAAACCAAGAGCTGGTTCTTTGAGAAAATAAACAAAACAGATAAGCCTCTAGACAAACTTATTAAGAGAAAAAGAGAATCAACACAAATCAACAGAATCAGAAATGAGAACGGAAAAATCATGGCAGACTCCACAGAAATAGAAAGAATTATTAAAGACTACTATGAAAACCTATGTGCCAACAAGCTGGAAAACTGAGAAGAAATGGAAAAGTTCCTAGAAAAATACAACCTTCCAAGACTTACCAAGGAAGAAATGCAAAAGTTAAACAAACCAATTATGAGCAAAGAAATTGAAATGGTAATAAAAAAACTACCCAACAAAACACCTGGGCCGGATGGATTTACCTCAGAATTTTATCAGACACACAGAGAAGACATAATACCCATTCTCCTTAAAGTTTTTCAAAAAATAGAAGAGGAGGGATTACTCCCAAACTCATTCTATGAAGCCAACATAACCCTAATACCAAAACCAGGCAAAGACCCCAACAAAAAAGAAAATTACAGACCAATATCCCTGATGAATGTAGATGCAAAAATACTTAATAAAATATTAGAAAGTGAATTCAAAAGTCTATCAAAAGGATCATACACCATGACCAAATGAGATTCATCCCAGGGATGCAAGGATGGTACAACATTCGAAAATCCATCAACATCATCCACCACATCAACAAAAAGAATGACAAAAACCACATGATCATCTCCATAGATGCTGAAAAAGGATTTGACAAAATTCAACATCCATTCATGATAAAATCTCTCAGCAAAATGGGAATAGAGTGCAAGTACCTCAACATAATAAAGGCCATATATGATAAACCCACAGCCAACATTATACTGAACAGCAAGAAGCTGACAGCTTTTCCTCTGAGAACGGGAACTAGACAGGGATGCTCACTCTCTCCACTGCTATTTAACATAGTACTGGAGGTCCTAGCCACAGCAATCAGACAAAGCAAAGAAATACATGAAATCCAGATTGGTAAAGAAGAAGTTAACTGTCACTATTTGCAGACGACATGATATTGTATATAAAAAACCCTAAAGACTTCACCCCAAAACTACTAGAACTGATATTGAAATACAGCAAAGTTGCAGGATACAAAATTAACAAACAGAAATTGGTAGCTTTCCTCTACACTAACAGTGAACCAATAGAAAGAGAAATCAGGAAAACAATTCCATTGCATCAAAAAGAATAAAGTACCTAGGAATAAACCTAACCAAAGAAGTGAAAGGCCTATACTCTGAAAACTACAAGTCACTCTTAAGAGAAATTAAAGGGGACACTAACAAATGGAAAGTCATCCCATGCTCCTGGCTAGGAAGAATTAATATCGTCAAAATAGCCATCCTGCCCAAAGCAATAAACACATTTCATGCAATCCCAATCAAATTACCAGCAACATTCTTCAATGAACTGGAACAAATAATTCAAAAATTCATATGGAAACACCAAAGACCCCGAATATTCAAAGCAATCGTGAAAAAGAAGAATAAAGTAGGGGGTATCTCACTTTCCAACTTTAAGCTCTAGTATAAAGCCATAGTAATCAATACAATTTGGTACTGGCACAAGAAAAGAGCCACAGACCAGTGGAACAAACTAGAAACCCCAGACATTAACCCAAACATATATGGTCAATTAATATTTGATAAAGGAGCCATGGACATACAATGGAGAAATGACAGTCTCTTCAACAGATGGTGCTGGCAAAACTGGACAGCTATATGTAGGAGAATGAAACTGGACCATTGCCTAACCCCATACCCAAGTAAATTCGAAATGGATCAAAGACCTGAATGTAAGTCATGATACCATAAAACTCAGAAAAAAACATAGGCCAAAACCTCTTAGACATAAACATGAGTGACCTCTTCTTGAACATATCTCCCCGGGCAAGGAAAACAACAGCAAATATGAACAAGTGGGACTATATTAAGCTGTAAAGCTTCCATACAGCAAAAGACACCATCAATAGAACAAAAAGGAAGCCTACAGTATGGGAGAATATATTTGAAAATGACAGATCCGATAAAGGCTTGCCGTCCAAAATATATAAAGAGCTCACACGCCTCAACAAACAAAAAACAAATAACCCAATTAAAAAATGGGCAGAGGAACTGAACAGACAGTTCTCCAAAATAGAAATTCAGATGGCCAACAGACACATGAAAAGATGCTCCACATCACTAATTATCAGAAAAATGCAAATTAAAACCAAAATGAGATATCACCTCACACCAGTAAGGATGGCTGCCATCTAAAAGACAAACAACAACAAATGTTGGTGAGGCTATGGAGAAAGGGGAACCCTCTTACACTGCTGGTGGGAATGCAAATTAGTTCAACCAATGTGGAAACCAGTATGGAGGTTCATCAAAATACTCAAAACAGACTTACCATTTGACCCAGGAATTCCACTCCTAGGAATTTACCCTAAGAGCGCAGCAATCAAGTTTGAGAAAGACAGATCCACCCCTATGTTTATCGCAGCACTATTTACAATAGCCAAGAATTGGAAGCAACCCAAATGTCCATTGGTAGATGAATGGATAAAGAAGATGTGGTACATATACACAATGGAATACTGCTCAGCCATAAGAAGAGGACAAATCCTACCATTTGCAGCAACATGGATGGAGCTGGAGGGTATTATGCTCAGTGAAATAAGCCAAGTGAAGAAAGAGAAATACCAAATGATTTCACTCATCTGTGGGGTATAAGAACAAAGGAAAAACTGAAGGAACAAAACAGCAGTGGAATCACAGATCCCAAGAATGGACTAAGAGGTACCAAAGGGAAAGCGGCTGGGGAGGATGGGTGGGTAGGGAGGAATAAGGGGGGGAAGAAGAAGGGGAGTGTTAAGATTAGCATGCATAGGGGGGAGGGAGAAAGGGGAGGGCTGTACAACACAGAGAAGACAAGTAGTGATTCTACAACATTTTGCTATGCTGATGGACAGTGACTGTAATGTGGTTTATAGGGGGGACCTGGTATAGGGGAGAGCCTAGTAAACATAGTATTCTTCATGTAAGTGTAGATTAAAGATTAAAAAAAAAGAAAGAATGATAGAAAGAAAAGGGGGATTACTCCTTGATAGGATAAAACTAATGGTAAATCAAAGATTAACACATGCTTTAAATATACTTAATTTTGATCACTTAAAGGGTGTCAGATGATAGCCAATGAGGTATACTTTTCTGATAATATTCCTTTCTCTTAAGAAAAAAAAAAAGCAGTTCCTGTGTGGTGACCTCCAATGAGTTCTACACAATAGTATTAAGGGCATATCAAAGTGTGGGCAAAGGGTTTTTTTTTTTTTTTTTTTTTTTTTTTTGAGAGGGTGTCTCTCATATTTATTGATCAAATGGTTGTTAACAACAATAAAATTCAGTATAGGGGGGTCAACGCTCAATGTACAATCATTAATCCATCTCAAGCCTAATTCTTGTCAGTCTCCAATCTTCTGAAGCATAACGAACAAGTTCTTACATGGTGAACGAATTCTTACATAGTGAATAAATTCTTACATGGTGAACAGTACAAGGGCATTCATCACAGAAACTTTCGGTTTTGATCATGCATTATGACCTATAAACAATCAGGTCAAATATGAATATTCCTTTGATTTTTGTACTTGATTTATATGTTGATCCCACATGTCTCCTATTATTATTATTATTTTTATTTTTAATAAAATGCTGAAGTGGTAGGTAGATGCAAGATAAAGGTAGAAAACATAGTTTAGTGCTGTAAGAAGGCAAATGTAGATGATCAGATGATCAGGTGTGTGCCTATGGACTAAGTATTAATCCAGGCTAGACAAGGGCAGCAAGACATCCACGGATGCAGAAGATTTCTCTCAAAGCAGGGGGGGTGAGGTTCTGAGCCTCACCTCTGTTGATCCCCAAATTCTCACCTGATGGCCCCCCTGCGACTGTGCCTGTCTTAGGTTGTTCCTCCCTTGAGGAATCTTACCCGTCTCTGGCTAACCAGTCATCTTCCGGGGCCATACAGGGAAATGTAAAGTTGGTAAATGAGAGAGAAGCCATATTGTTTGCAAAGGTTAGCTTTTTACTTCTTTGCAGATTTATGCCCTGTGGCTTCTATGCCCAGCACTTGTCTCGAGGTATCTTTACCACCTGGAGGAATTATGATAGTCGGTAAATTCGATATGAGGCTCGAATTCTATTTAAGGGTTGTAATTAGGAAGGAAGAAGAAAAGCTATAGATGTAGCATATGAAGGAAACATGGGAGGATTGATTATTTCTTTGACATATCTTCTTGTATAGTACCTTAAGTATGTATAGGTTTTAAACTACTAACTAATTTGCACACACATATTAACATAATAGGAATACGGTGACATAAACAAAGCAAATCTATAATTACCATCCATCTCCAGTGAAGCCAAGAAAACCATTTAGGCACCCTAGGCATTTGTGAAAATTTATCTATGATATGATGGATATTGTCCAACTGTACTTGAACCATCAGACAAATTAAAGCAGCCCATTTCTGGGATCTGTTCACATCCCATATGTTCTTTTAACCATAGATAGTCTATAGTCATGAGATTTTGGAGTGCTACAACTTGCACCCCTCCCAACTCCTGGTTGAGTTCCAACAGTACAGATCTGGTCAAATTCGTTGTCTCACTGTATGCACATGCCAGCCTAGACATCTCCCTCCTCATTCTTATGGCAAGTCCAGGAGACGGTGGGTTGGATGCAGCCACAACCGCAGCATCGTCCGGATCCCTGTGGAGGCTTTTTGATGATCATCCCCCGGCACAAGTCCTCCAGAGAGTACTGATGCCGGAAGCTCCTCCTCATATCGTATCTTAGTTCATTTTCTGGGTATCCAAGCTAGGCCTTGATATTATGCGTAGAAACAAACAGACAAAGGGTCTGTTTGTTTTTACACAGAAGATCAAAGCCTGTAGCGCTCCAAAATCTTTCGACTATAGATTATCTACGGTTAAAAGAACATATGGGATGGGAACAGTTCCCAGAAATGGGTTGCTTTAATGTGTCTGATTTCTCTCAGACTGTTCAAGTACAGTTGGACAATATCCATCATATCATAGACAAATTCTCACAAATGCCTAGGGTGCCTAACTTGTTTTCTTGGCTTCACTGGAAGACAGGCACAGTCGCAGGGGGGCCATCAGGTGAGAAAATGGGGATCAACAGAGGTGAGGCTTAGAGCCTCCCCCCCCTGTTCTGAGAGAAATCTTCTGCATACATGGATGTTTTATTGCCCTTGTCTAGCTTGGATTAACACATAGTCTACAGGCACATACCTGATCATCTACAATTGCTCTCTTACAACACTAAACTATGTTTTCTACCTTTATCTTGCATCTACCTACCACTTCAGCATTTTATTAAAAATAAAAAAATAATAATAATAAAGGGAGAAATGTGGGATCCACATATAAATCAAGTAAAGGAATCAAACAAATATTCATATTTGACCTGATTATTTATAGTTCATAATGCGTGATCAAAACCTAAATTTTCTGTGATGACTGCCCTTGTACTGTTCACCATGTAAGAACTTATTCACTATGTAAGAATTTGTTCACCATGTAAAAAAAAAAAAAGGCTCAATGCTTGCTAAGAATAAAGCTAGACCATGATTCTATCAATCAAAAGGCCTCAGTTGATTAACTCCCTTGAGAAAGAAACAATAGTGTAACCAAGTAGTCCAACATCTGTGATGCAAAGATAGAGAAATATATGTGAAATGTCCTCTGACCCAGAAAACAAAGTACTTTGAATCTATATTTTTAGTGGAGTTATATAAATTTCAATAATTCCTTACACAATCGGAGAGAAAAAAACTCAACAAACAATGACTGATAGGCAGCAGATGTCCTGAGAAACATACAGAAAGCAGATGGCAGCACTGTGTGAATAACAAACAGACCTTGGAGATACAAACAACATGGAGAATATTGTTTGGAAGAATTTATGGAAGTATTTTGCATTAAAAATATTAATGCCTGTGATATAAAGCTTACAGGTATAACAAGTGAGAAGAGGGGTGGGAAAGAGAGATGAGATAGAGAGAGTGACACCCCTTTGGAAGAAACACAAAAGCAAACTTCCATTTTAGGCATTGCAGTGCTCAGCATCCAAATGACCAGCTTTAGAAGTTGATCTATGATCTGTATGCAGATGAGGTGAAATGTTCTGTGCAACACTGTTGTACAGTGTTCAAAAAGAAAAGTTACATAGATAAATACATTTTAGCAGGACACACATTATCTTCCACTTGTTAACAAATACACTGTGAAAAAATATGTTCTGTGGCCCATGCCGCTACAGTACCAAATCCATTCCTACTGTCCCCAGCCCACACATGTACAATATCTCAACCTGTTCTCAATGTGGCTGCTTTAATCTTTCATCTATAAAGGTGAATTTTATAAATAGAAAACTTTTATTTCTAAATCAAAAAGTCATCTATTGAAAATAGCTTGAAGCAACCTATCCACTTGAAAAAATAGGCAACACTAATTTAAATATTGAAAACTGATTAGGTCATGAACAACTGGGCAATAGAACTCTGTGATCAGACATGGCAGGATGTTTAGAATAACTGATTTATCACTTAGCCCCATAATTATCATTTATGGAATGTTTTGTTCGTATGACATAAATGTATTTATCTTTTAAGTGGCTTACAAATTTTCACATAAATGGACTGGAAACATGTTATGATTATTTAACAATCATAATTCCCATTCTCCATTTTAAAATCTTGTGTAGAACTCACACACAAACACCATTATAATTATTTAAAGCTGGAACATTATCCAAAATGCCAATAACATCATTGTCCAAAATTATGAAGGAGCATTCATATCCACATTATAAATGAAATGATGGCATTTTATATTGAAGTATCACTATTGCAATTGTATAAAGACTGAATTGCTCATCATAAAGATTAAATCTTCATTGTACTGTGGCAAGCGCCAATGAGCTGGTAATCCATCTGCCCTCACTTTTTTCAAATATTAAGATTTATTATCACAGAAAATAGGACCTGCTAATTTTCTAGTCAACCACCTGCAAAGTACAATTCATTGAACAGATAACATGCAATTTTTTTTCTTGCATTGCTCTTTAACCATCTTCATATCTCTATTTGAAAGAAAGCATATTTTGAGAACAGGACAATTATATGGTTCCATCATTGTATAATTTGTTAAATACAGTAATTTGCTGACATAAAATTAATTTTGGGTTCAGTGTACAGACACAGTTTTTTGGGATGTGGTCATATTTTCAAAACCTTTAAAAATTTGAATTGAATAATTTGTAGGACATGTTTACACCTTAATTATATAATTATAGAATATTTCACAGAATATTTACCAGTAAGCATATTACATTCTAAAAAACTGTTTTGAAAAGCAGTGTATTATTTTGAATAATGTTTCTGATATGCAGATTTTTCAGCTAAATATGAACTCCTATTTAATAATTACTAGTATTAAATCCAAAGGAATTTTCTTTCAGATTTAAAAAGAAGTATTATTATTTAAAATATGTTGTAAATGAGACCTAACATTTCCATGAAGGCAAGGACAATGCCAGATGTCAGTTACTACTTTTCATTTTATTTTATCATTATGAATTTTCTTTGTGAAGAATCCCTAGATAATAGTGAACTTAAATAAAATTAAAAAGTTTATTTCTCCCATAAGCAAAGTCCATATATGGTACAACAGTCCATGAACCTCAAGGGCTCTGGTTCCTGTTTTGCTTTTGTTGTGCCATCCATAGATGCACACAGGAGCAGCTTCCATGTCATGGTCCAAGACAGTTGCTCTAACAGGAGCTGTCATTTCCTGTCATTTCAGTATTTCAGCCAACAATAGGGAGAAGAGGGAAGGAAACATTTATGCCCTCTCTCCTTTTTAAGATACTTCATAGAACTTATGTATAGTATTTCCACTAACATCTTTCAGGTCAGATTGAGTCAATGGTCAGAGTTAGCTCAAAGGAAAGGTGGGAAACAAGTATTTATTTAGGTACCCAACTGTCCAAAATATCAAAAGTTATTTCTATATTGGGAATATTGGAAACACTAATTGCTTCTGATACAATTAGCTGAGTGCATTCCTTCTACCTAAAATAATGGTGTTAATAAGAAAGAGTATATATGTATTAAATAAATAAATTGAATAAACCAGATGTATTTTAATTAACACCCCAAATACTCTCTGCAATTTTCCTATTCTAGAATTTGGATTTAATAAAAATATCTAGTTTTCATGTGCATATAATGGTTAACCAAAATCTTGTCTATTTTTCCTCAAATTATTTTTTTAATTTTGTCATAAAATTAAATTCCTAATACCTTCATTCTAAGTCAATCTTTACCTAGAAAATGGTCAAATTAGTACTTTTGGGAATGTAGTCATTAAGGAATGGAAACATACTGCCTCACTTCTAAAATGACAGTGTGAGTTTAGGCTACTTATTTAACCTTTATCCGATTGAGTTTTCTTTGTTTTAATTAATGTATAGTTGGTATACAGTATTGGTTTCAAGTATACAGCATAGTGATTTAACAGTTATCTATGTTATTACATGCTCACCGCAGCTAGTGTACTTACTATCTGTCAACATAGGATGATATTACAGTCTTATTGACTATATGTTTTCTGGTTGTATTTTTATCATGAAAGACCTGTTCCCTGAAAACTATTAAGACGTTGATAAAAGAAACTGAAGAAAAAAAATAAATGGAAAGCTATCCCATGATCACAGAATAGGAAGAATTAATATTGTCAAAATGGACATCGTGCACAAAGCAAATTACTGATTGAATGTAGTCCATAAAAATGCCAGTGGCAATTTTTCAATGTGATTTATTCTTCTCTTTAAAATTGGGATAAAAATCAAGTTAATACTAAATTACTAGAATAGTACAATGGTGAACAATCGCTAGGGTGATGCCGTGATCCAGCCTCATAGTACTCAGGTTCTCATATGATCCCCTCTCCTTGAATGTGTACAAAACCTGTGATTCACTTCTAACTAGTAATTACAGTGAAGTTAGCAGGATGTATATGATCATGCATACAATTGTAATATCATTCTTGAGAAAGAGTCTCTCTCTCCCTTGCCAGACTTAAGAATGCAAAAGGGAGTATAGGAAAAGCATACATGGCATGGAAATGGGGATGGTCTTTTGTTGACAGCTAGCAAGACACTGAGGCCCTCAGTTTAACAGCCCAGAAGGAACTAAATGCTGCCAGTAATGATGCAAGCTGAGAAGCAGATCCTTCCCCAGCTGAGCTTCAGATGAGACCATTGCCCTGGCTGAAACTCGACTACAGCCTTCTGATGTAAGACACTGTTGGAGGATCCAATGCTGTTTCCTAAGTGCTGACTCACAGGAAGTGTGAGGCAGTAAGTGTGAGTGTTTTGAGCTGCTGTTTGTAGTAATATTGTTATGTGGTAAGTGATAACTAGTTCAAATACCTAGTGCATATGAAAAGCTAAACAATATTACTTGTGGCAAGACCATAGGCTATGAAATCACACAGATCTAATTTCAAAAATAAAGTGAGCCTTAGTAGCTATAAGTCTGTTCACTTTCAGAGTTCAGATTGCTTCACCTGAAAAATAATAGCAATCATATCTACCTGATAAGTTTGTTTTGATGTATAATAACAATTAATAATAATTAAAATAAATGATAATAATACCTGTTTTTTTCTATATTTTCTTACTGAATACTTATGAAGATATTGTTAAATTCTTATTATATGTCCATAGGCATTTACAGGTAAAGGAACAGTATTATAGTGAGATTAAGTAGTTCCAATCAAATAGTTATTAATGAATATAGACATGATCCAAATCTATACACATCTGGCTTTAGAGTAGGAAACATGCACTGATGCTCTGTCACAATACAACAATTTCAACATATGTATTGCTGAGTACTAATTACGTGCAATTCTCTATTTTAGATGTTGGTGATATAACAGAATTAAATAGACATTTGGATGTTAGGTAGATGTGACAAAAGCACCAAAAGGAACTGACAGTTAGCTGTCAGAGAGGCAGCAGGGAAACAAATTAAAAAGGGTCTTCTATAAGCTTAGTGAAATGTTGATCATCTTTTTGTATGTTCCTGGTAGGACATGTCAGATGAGAACTGAGAACTGGCCATTATAGTATGAAGTGGAGGTCATCAGTGCCTTTGTTGAGAGCAGGTTTGGTAGAAAGGCCTGTGTAAAGTTTAATTGAAATAAGTTTAGAGAGAATGAATGGAAAGGATTGGAATCAGTGAGTAGAGAAAACTTTAAATAAATTTTAAAGTAAGAGTACTACACTGATGGGCAGTGACTATAATGCGGCATGGAGGGGACACAATAACATGGGTAAATGTAGTAACCACATTGTTTTTTCATGTGATACCTTCATAAGAGTATATATCAATAATACCTTACTAAAAAAAATTAAGTAAGAGGATCAGAGAAACAGCATATAGTAGCTAGGAAGGAAGAGTGGTCACGGGAGAGAATTTTTTATTTGCTTAAAAATAGGAGACATAAAAAATGTTTATATTGCTAACATAAGTAATCCAGTAGATAGGAAATGTTAATAATGAAGAGAGATATGGGCAAATGGCTAGTGCTGTCCTTGAGTAGGTAAGTAGATGAACTCTAATGTATGACTAAAGAACTGACTGAGTAGAACTGGCAGCGTATGGGTTGTGGGAGTTATATGGGTAGATTTTGCTAGATGCCTGGAAGGGTAGATGGTAGTTTGGGTAATTTCTGATGACTTACAAATAAAATAAGAAACACTATTGTAAATATGGAGACAAGAGCAGACATCACAGAAAAGAGGAGAAAGTATGAAATAATTATTCAGGGGATAATTGAATAATAAAAAGTAATTTGATTGCCAACCAATGTTAAGGGCACATTTCAGGTTAGCAACCAATTTAAAGTGCAAGTCAATATGTCCCTGATTTCCTTCCATTTGTATTCAGAGCTACAAATACGGTGTGTAGTAGGAGGGCTTAAATTTAATGTTTGTTTTTTCCAGGCAAGTATGATTAAAAGAAAAGAAGCAATGAAGGTGACAGTTTATACAATCATAACTGACTATGAAATCAATCTGGAGAAGAAACAAATGAATACATGACAAAGATGAGAGACAGTGAAAAGGTATGAAGTCAGTGGAATGAAGTCAAAAAGATGGTTAGAGTCAGAACATTAGTGAGAAGGAGTTGGAAATGCAGGAGGTGCTGATCTATGAGAGGGTGTATGAAATTAAGATAATAGAGATGCAGTTATTGCTAATGGCACATCCTTGTGTAGGATCATATGGGTGAAAGTTTTGGGAAAAAAGTGTGAAACAAGATTATTGAAGGAAAACAGTTGCTTAAACTCCAAGTCCAAAGAGTTGCAAAGGCCATCTAAGTGTTTACTGAAATTAGTAGTGTTGGGACCACTGGCAGGCTGCTCCAGATGTGCCATTGTAACATGCAGATAATTTTGAGTTGAAAATCATTGAAGTCCAAAAGATTCAGAAAGATACTTTGGCCTCCCCCCAACTAAAACTGCATAAAAAAAATTCAGATGGAGGAACTACTCCAAGAGGAAAGCTTTGCCATAGATAGCTATATTATAATGTAAGCTAGGTAGGTAGACAGGGAGGGGTGTGGCCAAGTCTGTTAAAATTCCTCTCTGGGCCCCATTGTTTCTGTGTGGCCCATCAAGCATTTTGTTTACCATTCACTCTTTCATATTCCTGTGAATTGTTTTCCTTTTCTTTGAAGTTCAGATTCCTACCGCCTTTTCCTTGCTTCGGGATGACATATTTACCAGTACGTATGAAATTAAACTTTGTTTTCTTTCTTCTGTTAATTTGGTTCTTAAACCAGCTTGAAGAACCTCAAGAAACAGAGGAAATTTCTTCTCTCCATGACTAGGGATTATGTTAAAGTCTTTTGGAGAGAGTAAGAGTGAGCCAAGAACTAAAATCAGGAAATGAGGAGAGGCCTAGAGGTTTGTAAATGTTAGTAACACTGAGAAGTTGTGCATTCTATGGGGCAGTGACTCTCAAAGCGTGGTCCCCATACATGCACCACCACCACTGGTACCTTACTAGGAATGCAATGTTCTAGTCCCATCCAGACTAATGACCAAAAATTCTAGGCTCAGCAACTTCTATTTTAACAAGTTTTTGAGGTGGTTCTCATGCACACTAAAATCTCAGTACCACTGGTCTAGTGTAGTGACACGAGATACAAGCTGGGGATTTTACGAACAGGACAAGAAGACTGGTCTGGAAGAATCTGGGAGGAGCAAAATTGACAACTACCCTGTTTTTGGGCCCAATGGACAAAGAGGTCAGGCACAATTAATTTATAATAAGTACAGGTATAAGCCTTTATTGATGGCTTACAGTATCCTGAAAAAATATGCTGATTGCTTTATATGGATGATCTAATGTAATCAAAAGAACTACTCTTTTGGATAAGTACTATTATAATTTCCATTTTATAGAGGAGGAAATTGACATGACACGCAAATGTCTTGCCTCAAGTCATGTAGATTATGCATTTGTTTTCTCCCTCACTTTCATATATTGTAAAATAAAATAAAATATCTATTTCTCAAAGAGTCTACCTTAGGTTGCAGCAACCACCATCAACTTTGCTGCCTTTCATTTTGGAGTTCCTTTGCGTGGCACTTTGATTTATAAGAAATAGATATTTGGTCATTCAGATGAACATGCTTCTTCCACACTTTCTGATTTATAGCTCTCAAAACCCTTGGAATTTCCTGAGTGGGTAAGAGGGAAAGGGTCTTTTGTCATGGTATTTGTTCTCTCATCCTTAGTTCCTGAAATTACTTCAGAGCCAGAGGTAAAGTCAGTGTCTTATTTTTCATAACAAGCTCCTTCCTACCACAAAAGTGTTGTGGTTCGATTTATGGGTTTATGTTAATGAGGTAACTTTTAGACTGCACCTAAGGATGGAGGCAGGTTGTCTGGAGAACTGGCCATGTGATTAGAGGATTGGAACTTTCATCCCAACCCCACCCTCCAGGGAACAGAGAGAGCCCAGAGATTGAATCAGTCACCAGCAGCCAATGATCTAACCAATCATGCTGTGCGACCACAAGTCCCATCTCAGGCCCAACTGGGCAAGTTGCAATGGGAAAGCACTTAAGAGACCAAGGAAAGACCTGGAAACACCATATGAGACATGAATGTTTATTAGGACTGCAGGGAGTGAAGGAGTGGCCGGCTGGATGAGGTGGTGCAGAGCTGGTAGGCAGGGAGGGAACTGCTTATATACAGTAAGGAGACAAAGACTACATGTGGACCAACGATGAAGGAACAAAGACTATGTACTATCCTGGGAGGGATCATTCCTGTGCAACCAGTGCCCCAAATAAAACTTTGGTCAGAGAGGTCTGCCTCCTAATGTTTCTGTTAATACAGCAGGCCTGCAGGCCTGGATTTGGCCAGTGTCAGGACATCAGGGTACTGTATACTTAGCCCACCACCTGAAGGAGGGGGCCATGTGGGCACATGGTTATTCTGGGACAAAATGTTATAAGCAGGCAGAGCTTGTCCCCACATGTGCCTGCCTAATGAAGCCTGCACAAAAACCCAGGAGGGCAGGATTCAGAGAGCTTCCAGGCTAGTGAACACATGGAGATTTGGGGATGGTAGTGCTCTTACAGGTCATAGAAGTGCCCTTTCCCCATCTTTTGCCCTATGTATCTTCTCATCTGTCTGTTTCTGAATTATCTTTGAATAATAAACCAGCAATCCAATAAGTAAAATTCTTACCAAAGCTCTAAGTTTTGTGAGATGCTCTATCAAGTTGGTCAAACCCAAAAGGGAGTCATGGAAACCTCTGATTTATAGCCATTTGGTCAGAAGCCCAAGTGACAATCTGGATTTGTGATTAGAGTCTGTTTTGGGACAGGAAGTAGTCTTGCTATGTAGTCAGAATATGGTACTGTTTCTGGGTAGATAGTGTCAGAATTGAGTTGAATTGTAGGGTACCCAGCTGGTGTATCCCCGCACCATATTAGAATGAGTTGGAATCAGAATCCTTTCACTCTGGTTTGCGTACTCCTTGAAGAGTCCAGTGGGAGTGTTAGAGTTACCCTAACCCATCCTGTATGACACCTCTCAAGATTCACTAGAATATTAGTATTGGAGGATATCTGCTGGCTTGCCTGGTCAAAATTTTCTCATTTATCTGAGGCACAGACAGTTGGTACTTGACAGAAAAAAATTGGTGGCAGAGTTTGATGGAAATATCTGACCTCCCTTAAAATGATTTTTCTACTATACACCCCACTTCTTCAGTTGAAGAATACTTAGATGAGGGCAATAGTGCTATGTTAATTTCTCTTTGTTCAGGCTTGGTGTTAACTGATGTCTGAAGATATAAATTTCCATAAATGTGCCATACCCAAATTCCTTTCTACACACAGGTGCTAGAGTGTTCTGTCTAAAATGTACACCGATTATGTTACTTCTCTGATTAAAACTCCTTTAAAAACTCCTACTGCATACAGCTGTTGTTTCTTAACCTTCTTTTTTTTAGTTTTTAACACACAAGAAAATGCCAGAGAAAGCTATATAATCTCCAAAACGGACTTCTTTTTCTTACGTTCCTCCTTTTTTCCTTCCTTTCCTCTTTTCTTCCTCTCTCTCCTTCCCTTCTGTTCTCCTCTACCACTCCCCCATCTATTTCTATCTCAATGTCAAGTAGACTCCACTTCCCAGCCTCTCTTGCCATCAGGTGTGGCCAGGTGACTGGGGCTTAACCTTGGAATACAAACAAAAATAAGTGTGTCACTTCCTATTACGGAAACAGGTTGCCTTTATCTGCTAGTTTGAACTCATCACCAGGATGACCCCACGAACAGTAGTAAAAACTGTGGTTCCTGAGTGATTCAGTGGAGAAGAGCAGTCCCCCGCTTGTGACTCCCCTGGGCACTGATCAGATATACCATCATTCAAACTTACATGAGTAAAAAACAAACTTTTATTACATGCATATTCCAGCATTTACTTTTTCTAGGCACTTGTGTTAGTTTTAACGTATATAGTCTCAGTTCATGATTTCATAATGCCCTACAAATGTTTCACATTTTATATTCAAATTTTGTTTATATATCTGTTCTAGCTATTAGACTATGAGATTCTGATAAAAAGAAAGATGTCTGGGGTTGATCAGTAAGGCACAATTGTGGAGCAATATGTTAAGTTGAATCTACATGGCTAAAGTATTTTGTTTGCTTATATCAAATGGATCATAAAAACAATCAGACTGTAGTTTAAAAATGTTTGAACTTTGAAATAGAAATAATTGATACATCAGTGAGTAAAGGGCTTGTTTTATTTTTTAATTCATGTGATGCATTTGACAATATTACTAGAATATAACTGCCTATTTGGAAAGCACCATTGGTTTAAAAGCTACTAAAAATTACATGTTTTATTTTGTAATCTTAAAAGAAGCTTAGAATGATACAGAGGGTTGTACTTATATTTTTAAGATTCAATTATGTTCTGCACTTTTCTTGGTTTCTTTAGATGGTTGACAGTTTATGTGAGACGAGTTAACTGAAGGGGCAATTAGTGTACTGCAAGATGTCATTTGTTAAATAGGTGAGCAATCACACGGACAAACACTTTACACTCAAAACCTAATTTACTTACAGTAATTGATACCTATGTCTTTTTCATCTCTAAGTGGTTTATGGAATATAACCTCAACAGATTGTAGAAATACAATCACTAGAGCATATCATAGCTGTCTTTAATAAAAACATACATAGCTGGTGAAAAGTTTTTGTTGAATGGTATTGATATATGAATTTTAAGTATAATGAATTTCAGAGTTACTAGGAGACTAATAGAAATTAACCTGTTTATAATTAATTGATACCCTGATTTTCTTTAATTCGATAGTATTAGAAATCATAATTATGACACTAGGATCTGTCTCTTAGGTAAGAGATTACCTGAGGCACCTATTGCTATGTAACAGACTAGGACCACAGCCAGGTACCTTGATTCCCCAATATAATGCTCACTAGCAGTAGTTTTCAGTGGATATAGTGCTGTCAGTAGAGAATAACTTGCATATGTATAGAGTTGTTTCTAGTAAAGGACAGCACTGCTTTCGTGTGCAGTGGATAGGGACTGAGGACGGCAAGGACAGACTGGACTTTCTGTCCATCAAATGACCACTGAACATTGGAGTAAGTGAAACATCTGCTCGAATTTATCTGATGTAGAACCTACCTAAAACAGATACTAAACCAGAGTATTTTTTGAAGTTCTAATATACACATATTTTTCCAGAAATTAAAATTCCCTTTAAATCAAGAGGAGGTTCAACATTTTATAGAAAATGGTTTATCATCTTGGAAACTCTTATCTCCAGTGGCAATGTTGCTCATGGTCTTGGGGTCACCTATAACACCTATATTGAAAACGATAGGACTGTAACATTTTTGTTGATTCTACACATATCTAAAAGCACGTGGTGTCTTCGTCATGTCTGCCACTCATTTACTCCTTGTCTTTAAAGACTGAATCTACATGGCTAGTAACCTATAGACTTATTACATTGTAAATCACTTTCTCATAGTTTGTTTTATATATTATAATTACAACATTGTGTTGATCTTTTAAATGTATGCTTAGGTAAATTTAATTACTATATATTTTATTTCAGGATAGTAAACAGGACATTGTTATAATTTAAATCAGAGTTTTATATTTGAATATGAAATCAATGTGCTATAAATGGAAGCATTTTATTTTAATCCCTTTTAAATATGTTTTCTTTTCACAGAATGTCTTAAATAGAAGTACAAATCACAAGGTATTTCTGAATGTGTGTAAGAAGAATGGTTACTAAGAGTTGAGATCAAATTACTCCCTGGTTATGATCTGGTTTGGAGAGGCTAAAATGTACCTTTCACTCTGATTTTCATTAGGCAGTGTCTTCACAGCCTTGTGCTCCTGTTTCTTTCCTAACATATATTAAGTAGTTATTGGTTTTTATAAGACCAATCTATCATGCAGGGAACATATTTTACCATAGTTTAACAAAACTAACGACTTTATATTCTCTGAAATAGAAATTTGTTTATAGCAATTGAAATAAATATATGAATATTATATATATGGATATATATTCTTTGGGTTATTTTGTTTCCCCTCCATCACTGTCTTCAACCATTAGCTGTCAGATCTTTTTTCCTGTCACATAATTACATAGTGGACAGATACTCTACGTTTCCTGGCAATTTGGACTTAAAATAGTTTACAAAGTTCACATTTTGGAACTCTGGACTCACCTTCTTATATCTTCTTATACATCACTGTTCTGATTTGAGGAATTTTGAATGGGAATGATAACAATCTAGTCATTACCTCTGGCTCTTTCTCTGTTTCCTTTAGTCTTTCTCTTTTTTTTATAATTGGAAGCCCGGAGTGTGTTAGTCCATTCAAGCTGCTATAACATTATTATAGACTAGGTGACTTATAAAGAACAGAAATTTGTTTCTCACCATTCTGGAGGCTGGAAGTTCAAGAAGAAGGTGCCAGTAGATTCAGTGTCTGTTGAGAACCAACTTCCTAGCTCATAAATGACCATCTTTTCACTGTCTTTACACAGCAGAAGAGACTAGGGAGTTGTATGGGGTCTCTTATAATGACACCCATTCCCTCATAACCTAGTCACTTCCCAAAATCTCCATCCTGAAATACCATCATATTGTGCTCAAGAACTCAAAATATGAATCTGAGGGGGGACAAAAGCACTCAGTTCATAGCAGGGAGGGAAGATGAGGGGGAAATGATGGTTGTTTTATATAACTAGTGCTCCTGCAATCATCCCCTGGGTGTGGGTGACTTTGTGAGTTCTTTTCTATGCCTTCCATGCAGAGGATTGTAGGAACAGGAGCCCCTGCAAGAAAGGAATGACCCTCCCCCTTTCTTAACATAAAGGGAGCTTGAAATCAACCCTGATTTATGATGTTGCTTTAAGACACTGGTCCACCATCTTCTTGGGTTGCTGGCTTTCTGAATGAAGTTGCTTTGCTTGCCCCAACATCTTGTCTCTTGTTTATTACCCTGTCACATGGCAAGTGAAATGAGCCTGGACTTGGTAATACTAGTACCTAACTCTTGAGGGTTTTAAAAAATATTGTACCTGTGTGGTAAAATCTGTATTGAAATTTGTATGGTAAAAACATTACATGATACTGTGCTACTGAGCATCTCTTCCCCACTTCCCTTTCAGGGAAATCATTTTGGTACTTGAAATTCACTATAGTGGAAGTATTTACATCATGGAATTGTAAAGCTTACATACAAATCAGAGCTTATGACCCCTCCTCCCCAGAGTAATTACCAATATACCACTCTCATAAAACTATTCCTGTTCCATATAGAAAATCAGGATATAGAAATCCTATGTATTACATTATTTATTAACTAGGAGTTATTACGGTTAGCTATGAGTTAAATAGCTAATGGCTACAAATCACAGAAAAAGTTATAATTATCAACTATGAAAACTTATACCTTTTCTCATATGCTTTTTGCATTTAGTTACTTTTTACTAATAACTGTTTATAGTAGTCTGAAGTTTTCATTTACTTATCAGATGTATTTTGCAACCAATTTTTCCAGAAATCATTAATATACAATGTTGTAAATGCTGGCAAGGATGTAGAGAAATGGGAACCCTCCTACACTGTTGGTGGGAATGTAAATTGGTGCAACTGCTGTGGAAAGCAGGATGGAGTTTCCTCAAAAAACTAAAAATAGAAATACCACTTGACCAAGTAATACCACTCCTAGGAATTTACCTGAAGAAAAAAATCCTTGATTCAAAGGGATTGCACCCCTTATTTATCACCACACTATTTGCAATAGCCAAGATATGGAAGCAACCTAAGTGTCCATCAATAGATGAATGGATAAAGAAGATGTGGTACATTCACACAATGGAATATTATTTAACCATAAAAAGAAAAGAAATCCTGCCATTTGCAGTAACATGGATGGATCTAGAGGGTACTATGCTCGGTGAAATAGGCCAGGTGGAGAAAGACAAACACTATATGATTTCACTTATTTGTGAAATATAAAAACAAAGCAAAACAGAAGGAACAAAATAGTAGTAGACTCATAGATAATGAAAAGTGACTAGAGGTTATCAAGGGGAGGGGTTAGGATGGGTAGTGAGGGAGTATGAGGGGGCAAAAGGGGAATAATAATTAACAATCACAATATAAATCTGTCACGGGGACAATAGTATGACATGGAGAATATAATCAGTGATTCTGTAACATCTTTCTATGTTGATTGATAACTGCACGAGAGGGGATGAAGATTTAATAATATGGGTAACTGTTGAATATTTGAAACCAATGTAAGAGTGTGTATCAATAATACTTCAGTAAAAGTTATCACCCTTTATGTCATTATAAGCAACTGATAATGACATGAATTCAAAACTGTCAAGTGAAAATTATCTTATACATGTTATATTGCTCATAATTTTAGGTACTTAATTAATTAATCATTCATGTGCTTCACTAGATCCACATTTATTTTAAGAGAAAAAAGAGTTCTCATTTTGTCTGAAGGTATATCTTCAGACAGACCCAGCCAGCACTTGGGTTAGCTTTTTTAGGTCCCAGTTCTGAGCAGGCTCCTTAAAAACTATCTCCTATCCAGCTTTTTAAGAAGCATAAATAGATGTTTAGATATGGTGTTAATAGAGAATTTTTTTGCAGTAAAAGAGTTCCATACCCTTATCTAAAAGGTAACACAAGAACTTTCTTCACACAAAAAGCAATTCACTAAAACAAAATGCAGTCTCCCAAAATAACCTTGCAGTAACTTCTACGTGAAAAATCATTTTAATAAAGAATAATGTAAAACCCATTCCTGAGTTTGTCAAAGTAATAGTTTTGATGACATTGCACAATTACTCCTCATTGTAAATATGTGAGATAATGTGTGGTTCTAGATTCTATATAGGTTAATTATTTGCTTTCCTTAAGGTATCTGTAACCCTTTTTTTGTACTAAAACCAATGAAATGATTACATTTCCATTTCACTTTGGCTTTTAGGAGGCTAAAAGTCAAATGTTTAAGCAATTCTGTAATCTTGTAGGTGTGTTTTTCTCTAATCCTTAGTTTTCTGTACTTACTTATATTTTTTCTTGCACTTGTGCATTATTTCTATTCACAAGTAAACTTCTTTTGTTTCTGCTCTTCCCCTTAACATTCTCTAAATCATTATGGAATGAAACAGTAAATAGGTAAAATTTTATATAAAATTACACAAAATTTTATTTTCATGTTCCTGTATTTTACACCAACACAAGGTAAAATAAGTCAAGAAACCTAATAAAATAAAAGGAAAATGCAATGAACATCTGAGCCCTGATTTCAGTTCACCAGCATTAGGGCTCCTTATATCTTAGTGGCTGAGAAAATCACACACATGGGTAAAACTAAAGTGGGTAATGACCTTTATTTTCACCTTGGCTGATGACATTAAAAAAAAAAAGTAGGTGGACACAAAATAACTACTACATTGAAATGCATATGATTTTATGTTTAGGAACAGAGCTCACTACAGTGTATTTCATAGGTTAAAAACATGTGCAAATATCACTTTTTGTTCTTGACTTGCATTATCTAAACAACAAATATACATGGGGAAAATGTAATGACCTTGACAATTGTAAGGATGTGTTTTGAATTCATGTTACATTCTTTAAGAAGTAACTGAGCTTTTTGTTTATCATCTAAGATGTCCTTTGGAAATATTCCCTTATGTATTTTCCAACTAGACAATTAATGTTATTGATGTTTTTCTTTTGTTTAGCAGAAGCAAGACTTTATTTATGGCCTTAACTAAGGTTACTCTAGAGTAGTTTTCCTGCGATATAATGGGACAGTTTGTCATTTCTCTATAAAAATATTCCTTTCATATGATAACACCTTCATCAGGATACTGATTTCAGCCACAGTAAGAAAATGACAAGCAGCAATTAAAGTTGCTGGAGTGAAGAGAGAATCCAGTGTGTGGTATATTAATAGTGCATCAATGCAACACCAAGCAGTGTAACAAATGCATTTGACAATGGAATTTCTTTTCAAAAGACAGTTATTAAAGATTAATGATTCACCAACATACATCTTGCAGTCAAGAGGAAGGATCTGATTTGTAATTGCCTGTTTTCTTTATTCTTATATTTTGTTCTGTTGCTCTTGACAAAAATGTCACACTGATATTCTTTCTACTTTCAATAGCTCATTGTTTCAATTCTATTATTATTTTTTTTTTTTGGTGGCTAGCATTACAAAATAGCTGCTACTTGCTGAGTGTTGTCATTTTCATAGAATGAAATTTCCCTTTGGAGGAACACTATTTATAAACTAACTCAGTGCTCCTGAAAGTCTTTATTTTAGTGCTGGTAGAAGTTACCCCGATGGTGTCATGTTTGCAAAGGAGATTTCTAACTGAAGTGACATTTTCCTCAACAAAGATTCAATAACTTATGTTGTGTTGGTAAATGGTTTGATTTATTTTACCACTTAAATAGTAAAAGCTTTGATTTAGAAAGTGCCTCTTTGCTATACTGTGGCATAGAGGATAGGGAATTTATTGAGGCTCTCGATTTATAAAATACACAATGTTTAATTTTATACAAGCATCTGTTATTTTCTTGTAACTATGATTACCCTTTGGCAGTTCAGTGAGGCACCAGGAAGTCATAACTTATTTATCGCAAAGCAAAAGAACTGCTTTGGCCAGAAAATACATTTTTCAGTAACTTCTTTACAAATACCTTTATTAAATTAACTAGTATTAAATTGTGCTGACCTTTTGTTCTGAACAAAGACAAATTAATTAAATATTAGGTATATAAAATGAAATGCAATTTATTTTGTTCAATAATTTCCCTGATATTAAGAGCCTTTTGTAGGTCAGACACCATTTTGAGCACTAGAAGAACACTAGATATTAAAAATAACAGTGTTTTCATAGCTAGTTAATATTTTTATGGATTAGACAAATAAACAAAGAAAAAGAAACTTAATATGTCACAAAAGCTGCTCCAAATAACAAACAAGATAAGGATCTAGAGAGTGACCATTCTGATGGGTGGGGAAGAAGGAGTTCTAGGCTTGACAGGGTGGTCAGAAGGTCCCCCTGCAAGTAAAACTGAAGCAGAAAACTGAAGAATGTAGGGTAATAAAGCCCAGATAACCAGACAATGAATTGTTTCATGCAGAGGGAGTGTTAAGTGCAAAGACTCTGAGCTGGTATGGTTTCAGTAGAAAGTCGTTATGACTGGAGAATAGTGAGAGCATAAAGGGGTTTTCAGAGATAAGTTCATAGACGTAGTTGACTTAAGTGAGAGCAAGATCATTTAACGGTTTTAATCTGAGTGAGACATGAAGTTACTGAAGTTATTGACCATAGGTCTAGGGTTTTTTCTTTCTTTCTTAAGAACAGCATCATTTGTGCAAGATATTTCAGATGAAATGTAAACATATTTCAGTGTGTAAGCTATATATCTCTGCTCATTAAAATGTTAACATGATATTTAAAAAGCCCAAACCATTAAAAAGCCTTGACAAATGCTTTTAAGGACTTTTTAATGCAGTAAAAAGAGTTGAACATAAAAAGTCTCATCCAACGCACTCAAATACATGCAAATGATGGAGGATGAATGAAATTCACTTTGGAAACAGTGGCAAATAGATTTGATTTTATGCTAATAATACAATCACATGTTTTAAAAGCTTAAAAAATTATCCTAAGAACTTAGAGGAAAAAAGAAAATGAAACAAGAAAAATAGATGAAAAGGGTAATGTGAATATGTAAGACAAGGAAAATAAACCTAAGAGACTTATTGTACGGAAATTTTAAATTCCAGAGGTAACAGAACAGAGACTCTAGTTGTAACAGGAAATGCTTCTACTACAAAGTAATAAACCTATGAATAAACATGAAAGAAGTTGTATTAAAATGTTCAACATTAAAAATAAAGACCCCTATACATTTGCAGATAAAAAATTCAGGTACAGCAAAAGGAGGAAAATCAAAGTGGCCTAAAATTTATCTTCATGATATGAATGCTATTAACATAGAGGCATCTTCAGAAATCTAAAAAAATAAACGTGTGGGCCAAAAAATGCTGCACCCAGTCAAATACTGTGTTTTGGATAAAAGCAACATAAAGACCTTCACAGATTAAGAAATACTCAGAAAAATAGCAAAGAGATCTCTTCCAGAATAACTACTTGAAGTTCTGGGCTGAAATAATGAAAGACATCAGACTAAAAAATATTTTAGTATAGAATTCTGCTTTTGAGATTTCAAATTAACAAATATATAGATACAAATCTAATAAGTGATGTAAATATGTTTAGAAAATTGATTTCATCTTTTTACTTTGGAAATTCTTGAACATATTATTTGAAATGAAAGTTATGAGAAACCTTCAATGACACAGTTCGGGTCAGATTTCCCACATATAGCAAATCACCTCCTTGAACGTCTAACATCACCCTTGTTACACAGAATTATACTGATATGTCTGACCATGTCCTCCACTGGACTTTAAGCACTGTGTATCTTAGTATCCAACCTCATCTAATACCATTTGAGGCATAAGGGAAGCCATCAATACACATATGTTGAAGTAATTTTTGAACAAATGAATTACAGTCTGGTGTTCTATTTTAAAACTAAAAAAGTATAATTGTAAGATTATATTGTGTGACCTTTATTATTTTTACAGCATTATTTTAAATAGTTCTGATATAGTTCTCACTTTTACTCATAAATAGTTACCTCTCCTTGTTGGACCTTTTTCACTGGTTAATTTTGTCCTTTCAAAGGAAGTATAAATTTATATTTTATTTTTTTAATTTCCAGAGGTATGTGGACAGAGCAGTCATCATGTATTAGTTTTCACATTTCTAAAACCCAATAAAAAACTATTGACCTTGTTGTGATCTTTTTCAAAAGCCTGACCACTTTGTCCCAACTTTGATAAAGCTTAAGTTTCTTTATTGTAGGCTTCAAATATATTTTTACTGTAATTGGTGAAATTTACAGGTTACAGTATTAGAAGAACAAAAATGCACAAAACCTCTCTGAAATAAAAGAGCCTGGTGTCTTTCTAATGAAATATCTCTAAGACATTTAGAACTCAAGAAAGATAATGAGCAATATTAGTTTTACTTCCATTGATCTCTTTGTCAGTGTGACTGAACAGATATATGGAGTAAGTATACATGATCACAGGAAACTATATTATAGGATCATATTCACATGAAATTCACATGAAATTATATGTATACATACACACACACACACACACACACACACACACACATATATATATATATAGAGAGAGAGAGAGAAAGGCAGAGAGAATTTATTATAAAGAACTGCCTCACATTGTTATGGAGATGGCAATATAATTCAGCACAAGACTGAAGGCCTGAGAACCAAGATTTAATGTCTGAGGCAGAAAATGGATGACCCAGCTCAAGCAGAGAGAACAAATTCATCCTTCCTCTGTCTTTTTTTACTCGGACCCTTAGAAAATTGGATATGCCCACCCACATGGGGAGGATAGCCTTCTCTTATTTTGGCCTGTGGATTCAAATGCTAATCTCTTCCAGAAACATCCTCACAGGCACACCCAGGAATAATGCTTTACCAGCTTTTTGGCCATCCATTAGCCCAGTCAAGTTGACACATAAAATTAACCATCACAGCTTATATACCTTATTTTCTGTTATAATTTTTTTGAAGCTCCTGTTGAATGAGTCCCTTAATAAACACTTTGAGAGATAAAACACTGACTGATTATGTTACTGAAAAGACTAGTGAAGACAGAGTACACTAAAATGGAATGCATTTTTCATTGGGATTACCTATATTTCTGAGAAAATATGAATAATTTGAAATAAATAATGGTAATATGGTAGGCAGAAAAATGATTTCCCCTGAAGATGTCCACCTTTTTATTTCCCAAGCCTATGAATGTGTTATTTTACATGGCAAGGGAATTTTACATGTGATTAAGTTAAGGATCTTGAGCTAGGGCTTAACCATGTGGGTCCAATTTAATCACAAGAGACATTATAGTTAAGAGACAGAGGCAAGAGGGATAGAGTCAGAAGGAGACTTAAAGTTGCTACACCACTAGATTTGAAGATGGCAGTTTTGAAGATGGAGGAAGGTGCATGAGCCAGAATGCCAGCAGCTGGAAGGTGCAGAAGAAAAGAAAACAGATTTTCTCCTAGAACCACTAAAAGGATATAATCTAGATGCAATACCTTGATTTTAGCCCAGTGAGACACATACAGGATTTCCAGCCTCCTGAACTGTAAGATAATCAATTTCTTTTGTTTTAAGCCTCCAAGTTTGTGGTAATTTTTTACAGTGGCAAGAGTAAACTTAAAGAGTTAGCAAATTAATGTGTCTGTCCTTAGAGGAGAATGAAATTGCAGGATTTCTTTGTAGAAAAAAAATACCTTTATTTATTGGTTTCATTTTAACCAGCTCAACACAATTTAATTTTCATTCTGCTTTCCTAGTTTTCTTTGAGAAATAACCTTTAAAACCTCGAAATGAAGTGTTTCTATTCCTCTAACTTGCAGTGAATCTGAATCTGTAGTGATCAGCAAGGGGTTTCCTATTTCTTGTCACCATAAAT
Organism: Manis javanica; assembly: GCF_040802235.1. Lineage (NCBI taxonomy): Eukaryota > Metazoa > Chordata > Mammalia > Pholidota > Manidae > Manis > Manis javanica. The sequence goes on from NC_133158.1 coordinate 105,317,661, forward strand.
TCACTCTTAAATCCCTTTCATTTATTCCTAGATCAGTATTTTTCTGATCTATTCATCTATTTATTAAGTCATCTTGTTTCCCATACATATAAGTGTATTTTTATCTTTCTCTCACTTTTCTGTTAGAAATGCACCACTTCTGCCATTTCAGAATTTAAGTTCAATGTACATATAACATTGATCTTGATCACAAGTGCTGTATAACATCAGTTAGTAGAAAATAAGTAGAAACCAATGAGCAGGAATTCTTCTGTACAATATCTATAAGGAGCATTAACTTAACTGAATTCCAAGAATGGAAAAATCTTTTAAACTATTAAAATAAGACTCAGTAATTTTTCTTTTCTCCATTAGGTTTCATGCATTTTAGTAGGTGAAATTTGTTTTGTATTTGATTTTTATTGGAGTATAATTGACATATACTCTCCTATTAATTGGAGATATACATCACAGTGATATTTTTTATATATCACAAAATGATTCCCATGGAAGTCTAGTTATCATCTGTCACCAAAGTTATTACAATATTATTGACTATATCCCCCATTCTGTGTTATACCCCCATGACTAGAAGTTTGTACCTCTTAATTCCCTTAGAAGATAAAGTTTAGAAAGAGGAAGGACTGTAATAGTTGGGGCCAGCTAACACACCTAGTATTCCAATAATTAATGTCAAGCCACTGGTAACAGAGTATTCAGTCTTTCTATTATTACTATTGATTATTGTTATTATTGACTAGGAGAAGATGGATACAGTAGCTTTCAGAGCCTCTTACATGGTCCTTGTAGTCTTCAAAAATGCTTTAACCTGTAAATCCATTTTTGCCCTTGATGGGAACTATTTACCTATTTTAAGTTCTGGTCTGTCTTTCATTTGGCATTTTCTCCTTACTTTAGATTTTTGCAAAAGTTAACTGTAAAGAAATTGCCTATCCAAGCAGATCTTCTTCACTTTTCTTCTTCTTGTAACACAGTAAGTTTATAGAAGGTGTTATCTCTTCCAAAGCTTGAATTATAATGGCATTTTTAATTTTATTTGTGAGGGAGTGCATAGTAATAAAGCAAAATAAAAAATTTCAGAAATAGAGAAATAAAATGTAAAATTATATACAATGTTTTACTCTTTTTTGATTCATTTTTTACTCAGATATCTTCTTTTGGGTCTATATTGCACTTCATTCAAATTGAGATTCCTCACCTTGCTATTCATGTTTCTTCTTACTATCTTTTTTAGCCATTTTACTTCTTGTTGCCTATCTGCTCAGCACCTGCTACACTCACTGAGTTTACAAAATTTATTTGGCTCATTCTGCCACCTCAGAGGGTGTCCTTTATGTAATGACATGTTTTGAAAGTCATTGAGCCATCTATTTATTTATTTTAGAAGATTTTATTAAAACCTCAAAAATTTTAAGTATTGTAGCATATGATAAAAATTGAAAATACATCAGATTCGCATACTCTCTGACCTTAAGAAACTAAAATTTTTTTCTGTAGAAATACATACCCAATGACTTATTAATTTATAATAAACACAGTGAGATAATAGAATAGAGGGACTCAACATCCTCTTGGAAGTTAGGGAAGCTTCTCTAAGGAGGTGATTTGTTAGTTGTGATAGGAAGAATAAGTAGGAATTAGGTAAAGGACAGGTGGTGGAAAGAATGATATCAAAAAGAAACAGCAGGTTGGTGTTTTAGTGGATGAATGAGTTTAGTACATTTAAGAAACTGAAAGACAGCTTTTTCAGAGAGAGCTTGCGGAGAGTGACTCAGTAGAGCTGAACAGGTTCTTATGGAACCCTATCCTCAGATCAACTGTCATTAGGGAGTTTTTGTCAAGGATGTAACCTGGTTAAAATTCTGCTTTGTTAAGATGTCTTTCATTTCTGTGGGCATTATGGGATAAGAAGTGTGAAAGTGAACTCATCTGCACTATTGAATAGCCCCTTGTAGCATTCAGTCAGGAATGAGAAGCCTCTCTATGTGTTCCAGACACAAAAGGCTTAAATGCAGAGAATCATAGATTTACTCATTGTTGGGACAAAGATCAACACGGCCATTACCCATGTTCTCAGTCTGCAACACCAAAATGATTGTTCTGGTGGTTTTAAGAAATGCATACAAAGCTCAAGAAACTTTCAGAGCTCCCAACTCTTTCAGTCTGGAGCACAAACATACATGCTTTCAGGAAGCCTGACAGGAAGTTGTCATACCTGATATCTGCAACTGCCTGCAGAGGATGATGGTCTCTCTCTCTGTTCTCACTTTCGAACCTCGTCTGAGAACCTCCCACTGACTGACATTGACTTAAAACCAAATGAGGAAAGGACTCTCAGAAATGAAGTTCTCAGCTTTGCCCTTGAAATTCAGAAGATACCTAAAGAAAGGGTGGTGGTGTTACTGAACTGACAACAAACAATAAAGAAAAATCCACTCCTTTGTCAGTCAAAGGTCTATACACATCACTTTTGCCAATTTAAAATTTCTAAATAACAATAGTAATAAAATCATTCTTTAGCCTAACATTAGGCAGCTTTTTCCTAACTCTCATACAGGATGTGGTCCCTTATCTATGATAAAGATAATATCACTCTCTTTTCAAAAGGAGAAAGTGTATGGTCTGTGTGCTGTAGTATCCATGTTGGAGTGAGGTGCACTCCTTATCCAGTGAAGTCCCAAGCTGTTTTTTTATAAACTGTAACATAAATAATCAATTACTGGTTGTCTTAGTTTGAAATGTCTTTAAAAGCAGAAGTTAAGATAAAGATTTGGGTGTAGGTAATTTATTTCAGAGATGTTAAAAGGAAATAGGAATGAGGATGGTGGAAGAGAGAGGAGAGAGAAAATGTGTGTCATTGAGGCAGATATCACTGTGGAAAATGTGACTTATCTCTGTGCAGAATGCACTACAGACATGTCCTGCTCAGGCAGAAAAAGCCAGAACATTTTTCCACTGACACACTTCCTCCGTTAACTGAAGAGAAAGCACCTTCTCTGGAAGGCAATGACTTCTTGCCCAGCTGACCTGTTTATGGACTGAGTGACTTTAGCAATAGTTCTTGAAGTACGACAGTAAGAGAATGGGCAGAACTTGAGATGAGATATTTTAGCATGCACCGGAACCCTCGAATATAGCACTTTATCAGATCGGACCAGTGGGCATATTGTCAGGGCACTAAATGATTCTGCTATAGTTTACTACATAAGCTCTTCAGAGCAATTCATATCTCAAACTAGATCAACTCTGTCACCAATTTCCTCTTCCATTCAAGGTGGAATAATGAAGACCAAACTCCAAATTCTCCAGTCCACATGAAACAATTTTAAAAAATGGACAAGATATGCAACAGCATTCAAGATTTTTCAGGCAAAAAAGGGCAGTGACCCATGAAAGACTAATGAGGTCAGACATGTGATTGCCACAGGCTGGAGAAAATTTCCAGGTTATATAGCACAGGAAGGTGGAACCAGGTAGAATCATGAACGCTCCCTGAATAAAGTAGATGGAACTGTGAGCCTGGGAAAACAAGGCAGATAGCATTCACAGGTATGAGTACTGGAGAAGAGTAACTTGCAGAGAGGTAGGACTCCAGAGACCGACAGAGTCTCACTCAAGTATCAGTTGAGTAACGTATGTGAGAAAACAACCCGAGACCAGGGAATTACCAATGAGCATAATGGGGACAGCTGCCCTAAGTCTTCGAGAACCACAGATCTCTGAATTCCTGTCAGAGTGCAGTAATGCTTCTGGTTTCCTTTTCTGGCTGGAGGGAGGAATGCCATACTTCTCACTTGGCTCTTCTTGTTATAAGTGCCATGAAGTTTCCTTGTGCGGATAATAGCCAACATCAAGTAAACTGAAACTAGTTTTGCATCTGGGGACCAAGACGGCAGACATGTTGGTCCCAGGTCACCAGGACCATGGGCACATCAGATATACCATGAGATGTACATGGGCCAGGAATCTATTCATCACTTGGTCTCTTTACGACCTAAATGCAGTTGCAGGGTGGGGAAGGATGATAGCACAGGGGGTTTGGGTATCTGTGTCACATTAAACTTTTTTTTTTAAGTTTCTCTCAAGAAGTCTAGGTATCCTGGTATAGTAACCTGGTAACAGCAAGTTTTCTTTCAGGAAGAATTAGAAGGTTATTTATTAAGCAAGAATATCTTGGGATAATTATCCTTTTCAAATATTCACACTAGACCTGACAATGGGTTTGAATCTAGAAACTAGGTGAGGAATCACAATTTTCTGTTGTGATAGCAATAACGGTCTTGAGTTTTTTCTGCCTGTAGAAGTCAAACAATGCTCTGTCATATCAACATCTATCTTTCCCACAGGAGCAGTACCATGTATTAGTAAGCAGTATAGATCATTCTGGAACAAGGTCCCTTGTTGTTACTGTGGCATCATTTGCCCTTAGAATATTATTTTAACTTTTCTCTTACAGGTAAGAGTAACCCCTTGTCTTTACTATTCTGGAATCCTATTACTCATTGAAATGAGGAAGCCCCTTTCCATGCTACTTTTCCTACTGTCAGTTCTGTTACAAAGCACAGCTACTGCTGATCAAAATGATCACAGTTCCCTCTCTACTTCTGGAGTCTTTTTTGGTTGTGTATAAGCAGTGTCCTCTGGACCATACTGGAGAATGTAGATAGATAATGGGTTCCCCAGTCTATGTAAAAAATTTCTTCCCTCAAGTCTCTTCCGAGTTTTATGATCCCTTCCCCAATACTCTGGCAAGGCTGAAATTGCTATGAACTCATTTAGTGTCAGCCCCTGTCGTTTCAAAGCTTCCAGTAGCAATCCTGACAGTGTATTAGGGCCAGTTCGAGGTGTCCTTGTCAAGATGTTAAAACTTGTGCTTATACATCCATAAAATTGACTTTATTCACCCATACATTCCACCTCCTCCCAATCCAACAACCTCAAGATCCAGTGGCAAAGGTTTCTCTTACTCTTCTTGGTATATAATGTCAGGTTCTGCAGCATTTTTCTATAAATTAGCTACCTACAATTTCAGAGCAGGGAACATGCTTCTGTGCTTGAGCTTTACAGAGATCAAAAACCAGTTATTTTTCAGGAGACAGTGCTGGGTGCAAAGGTGAATCTACAGTAGGACAAATACTCTCTTTAAGAGAAATGCTTCTGGAGAAGTTTCTCTACGATCTCCAGACAGGCGAAGCTGCTCTTTTCTAGCCTAGAGGTGTGTACGCTTGTGCCATTCCTGAGTGTTAAAGAGAATCTGTGGGTTCAAGTGTTGCACATACAGCCATATAAGTGTCTCACTCATTCCCTACCAGACACTGGTTTTATCATACGAAATCTATCAGATCTCTTGCTGTTTTCTTTACTATTTTTTCACCTTTATGATTAAATTGTGGCCTGATTTGTAGCAGTTTATATTGTAACTGTGAAAGTTGAAAACCTCAATAAATGATGCCATGAAGGCCTTCTGGATTCTAATAGCCTTGAATGCTATTTGGCTCATGTAAGCCTTTTTTGATTTAAGGCTTCCAAGAACCACAGAAACCTATCAACCTCTAAATCTTCATCATTACTATTGCCTTCATTCTGCTCAAGTGTAAGAATGAGAGCATAATTCAGTCATTCCCCTTCTACCTGTGCCCCACCCTGTTCCTTCAAAAGTGATCCTCTCAGGACCATGGCGTGTGATACATGCTAGGTCAACAGCCTCTCCCACCTGCCAGCAATGGGACCCTGTTGCCAGTTGGCAGGTGAGTATCACAAATTGGGATCTATTTCCTGGAGCCACTTCTGTTACAACTGACTTTGTTTAGAAGACTCCTAAAAACAGGAAGTGTCAATTCCTTCTGGAGATGTTTGTCCCAACAAGTAATAGCTTAAAGTAGAAAGTGTTGTTGTTTTTTGATGAAAGAAAGTTCATGGCAGCATTTATCAGCTCAGTATTCTGTTGTCTTTCAAAAACCATCTATTTTTCTTTTTCCCCGTTGTCTTAACTGTTATCAGCCTGCTTACTGCCCTTAATTGCATCATAATACAATCAACTTCTTGCATTATTTTTCCTTTCATGTATGTTATAAATACCATTTATAGTCTTTTATTTTTTAAGAATAAATACTATATTGTAGAGCAGCAAGTTCATCAACTAATTTCTATATGTAAAGTCATATTACAGATCATGTGTCAAGTAATAATAAAATTACAGTAAATAATAATTAAGTGCATATTTATTCATTATCTATGACATTCAAATTCAGATTTACCAAAGTCATAAATGTAAGGTAAATATAAATATATTTCAGGTTGTGATGGATAAAGGTATACCTCTTTAACAAATGCATGTTTGCTTACTTTTTAATAAAATGGAGAGGTCCAAAATAGTTTTCTGACTTTTTATCATTTCAATACAAAGTAGTTGTACTCCATTATTTAGGAATATCTTAAATAAATATATGTTCCTATAGAATAAACTCAATTTTTCCCTATAAAAAGGGAAAGAAGTACCATATCAGAAATATTCATATATGAATAGCAAATATTATGTGTATTTGTATGAAAATATTAAAGAAAACAATATATACTTGGCTAAATTTCCCCACATATTTATGAATATCACATGGATATAAATTCATCTGTTAAACTTGCTACTGCATGGGATTCTATAATTATTAATTTATAAGAAAATATTTTTTATCACAAAAAAATTTTACTACATATGCATAAAGCATTTGAAACCTAAAATGAAATGTAATATCTTTCCCTAAAATTATTTCTGATATATAATGCATCTAGATGCATATTGAAGAAAATTTACTAGTAAAATCAATCTAACTTAGGGCTGGGATGTTATAGAAACCTGTCAAAGTCAAGAATCCTTAAAAAAAATTATCCCATATTATAAGTTTGTCTTTTCCAAGCCTTCATACATCAATTCATATATAATTCAGCACATACTAATCAGAGGTGAGGGAGCGGGTGTTCTGTTTTCTTGGAATAACATGTAATTCAATCTGCTCCCAAGGATGTGCATCCTAACAAATACATGGTCTGCAGTGTCACTTCATCAGAAGAGACAATTTAGCTTTGCCTTGGTCTGATTTGGCACTTTTTGGAGGGTACTTTCCCACAGAGATCTGATCTACTTGTTAGAAGATTGGCAAGGGAATATATGATGTCTCAAAGGTCATCAGATATCATTAGAGGCACCAACAAGTCATAATTAACTTTGTGTTTAAAAACGAGAAGAACAGGGTCACCAATAACACATTCTGGGCAGGCAGCCAGGACACTACCATGGGAGTCGTGATGTTTAAATATAAACTGAGTAGTCTGGACCTGCAATGTATACTAATTGGAAGCAAGGCAGCTATTAACATAGTAAGGGAAAAAAGTTCTAATAAGATGAGCAGATGTCTTGGAAAGACTATAATATTAGCCATCAGCTTAATGGCTATAGCACATATACTCTCAAATAGCCATGACCCTAATCAAGAACTAGTTTGAGCCTGAGGGTGAATAGGAAGGTGGTGTCCCTTTGGGCCAGCATGAAGTTAACAAGGTACTGAGAGTTAGAGAAAATGAAAATAAGATGAAATTCTTGTTTTTCAGCCTAAGGTTTTTGAAATTCTTTGGGCCAAATTTTTTAAATCTCCCTCCAAACCAGAAGATGTTTCATTTCCATTTAAACCTTTAATAGAAACAAGATATATTTCAAAAAGGGACTCTTACAAAATTCTTCCCAAATAATTTGAGCTCCCTTTACTCTCTCTTTCACAGAACTGTTCTGTGCAGTCTCTTATATAGCTCAATAAGATTTATTGCAAGTCTCCAAAACAGGCAGAATGGATCCAGATGCTACTACTTGGAAAGCATAAAAATAATAAGCAATTTGCTCAATCTCACTCACTTCCTCCCCTTATTTATTCATTTTTTGAACAGTTTTTCCTTTCTCTGTCTTTTGCCTACACCCCTTTCATCTAATCTCTGCATTGGCTGTTTCTCTACTGCTCTACTTCTTCCTAATCCTTCATTCACTAGCTTGATGTTGTTTTATTATCATGGAGGGTAGGCTGCCATTAATGTACACTTTCCTCTCTTTTATTTTAGCAAGATGATTATACCATACAACAGCACTGAAACACAAAGGAACTTATTTTGAGAATAATTGTTGTGCGTATTTTACATTATTGGTGAAAACAAAGACTTGAACTCAGACTGGTATGGAAAATCCAGTGATCATTATACAGTTTTCCACTGAAGAAAAGTCTTCTACTCTAACCAAGGGCATCTCTCTCTCTTTCTCTCTCTCTCTACTTTAAGTTTCTTATTAATGGAATCTCAAACATATACAAAAGTAGAGCAAATCTATATGAATACTCATATACCCCCCATCTAGCTTCAACAATCCCTGGTGAAAGATCTTGTTTCAACTCTACTACCACCTAATCCTCTCCACTGTATTATTTTGGAATCCTAAATATCAAATCATGTCTTCCATAAATATTTAGACAGATATTTTGCTATATCAAGATGACAAATGCTATTTAAACACAGATTACCTACATGTCTCATACTATTTTGTCCAATAAATAATTTAATTTTAATTACCTGAAAATACACTAATAGACATCCTCCTTAATGAGTAACATGTAGTATAATACAAAATAACCAAGTGTACATACAAGAAAAATGACAGACCTACTGATGAAGGACAATCATTTCTGTGTAAAACTGGAGGAAGTTTGCTCTTTACCTGCCTATAGTTTACTTACTTTCTGATGCTCACAGTGGGAAGCATCACATAGTTCATATTAATATTTGGGGCATAATTCAACAAAGAATTGGTTTTAACATTATATGACAAGTTATTTCATATTTTGACTTAACATAGAGTCTATAATTCAAATGACAGGAAAATGAACAAGAGTTCACAACCAATGATACAAGAAGTAAATATAGGAAATTCAAACAAACTGTATTAAAAGTCAGTGTTATCATGAAGTATCTTTCCTCTCTAGAGAACTATGGTACCATTGTGTTTATTCTACTCATGATAAATTGTTCATATGACTTTTCATTAGAGGATTTAAAATTGTGTTTATTCTCTGCAACAACATTAGCTTGAAATCAGAAATTTAAGAAAAAGATGCTTATATGCAAATATAAAACAATTATGAAGAAATAAAATGATGTGTTAAAAAATTCTAATAAAACATAAGCAAGGCAAAGCCTATTATAGTTACAATACTTTGACTCAGACATGCCCTAAATTCACCTGTTTTATCATATAAACATTAGAAGTTATCAGAAAGTGATAAAGACCTTCATCTTCTTTGTGATAGAATAGAGCAAATAAAGCCATCATTCCACAAGGAAGAGAATAAAAGGAAAATAAAGTAATAGAAAGGAACTAGAAAAAAATTCCAGGCAACAAAATGGCAATAAGCATACATGTATCAATCATTACTTTAAATGTAAATGGACTAAATTCTCCAACAGAAGACACAGAGGACTGCATAGGAGAAAAAACCTACAAGCTCTATATGCTACCTATAAGACACTTACTTCAGAAGTAAGAACACAGACTAAAAGTGAAGAAATGGAGAAAGGTATTCCAGGCAAATGCAAACAAAAAGAAAGCTGGTATACCTATACTCAGAAAAAACAGACTTTAAACCAAAGACTATAATAAAAGACAAAAAGTGGCACTACATAATGATAAAAGGGTTAATCTAGCATAAAGATATAACATTTATAAAAATCTATGTTCTCAACACAGGAGCACCAAAATATATAAAACAAATAATAACAGACCTAAAGAAAGAAATTACCAGCAATACAACAATGGCAAAGGACTTTAACACCCCCACTTAAATCACTGGATACATCATCCAGACAGAAGATCAATAAGGATATATTGGCTTTAAATGATGCATTAGGCCAGATGGACTTAATCATTATATACAGAACATTACACTGAAAAGCAGCAAAATACAGTCTTTTCAGATGCACATGAAATACTCTCCAGGATAGATCACATGTTAGACTACAAGACAAGTCTAAATGAATTTAAGAAGATTGAAATCATATCGAGCATCTTTTAGAACTACAATGGTATGAGATTTGAAATCAGTTATGTGAAGAAAGCTGGAAAAACACAAAAGTGTAGATTAAAGAATATGCTACTGAACAACCAATGAAGCACTGAAGAAATCAAAGCAGGAGTAAAATAAAGCAAAATCTATTGGATGTAGCATAAACAGTTCTGAAAGGGAAGTTCTAGGCACTATAGGTCAACCTCAGGAAACAAGAAAAATCTCAAACAATTTAATTTTATTATTAAAGAAACTAGAAAAAGAAGAACAAAAAGCCCAAAGTTAGAAGAAGGAAGGATAATAAAAATCAGAGCAAAAAATAAATGAAATAGAGACTCAGGGACAATAGTGAAAATAAGAGCTGGTTCTTTGAAAGATAAAATTGACAAATCTGTAGCTAGACTTACCAAGAAAAAAAGTAGAGGGCTCAAATAAATAAAATCATAAATGAAAAAGAAGTTACCACTAATAGCACAGAAATACAAAGGATCATAAAGACACTGGTATGAATAATTACATAACCAACAAATTGGACAACCTAGAAAAAACGGATAAATACCTATAATTAATTCTTCCAAGACTGAATCAAAAAGTAGAAAAACTGAATAGCTTGATTTCTAGAAAGTAATTTTAAAAAAGTAATAAAAAAATGATCCAACAGGCAAAAGAAGGAAGATTCAGTTTCATTGGTTAATTCTACCACATATTCAAAGAAGATTTCATACCAATTCTCCCAAAATTCCTCGAAAAAAAATTGAAATGAATGGAACACTTCCAAACTCATTTTACAAGGCTAGCATTAGCCTTGACTGTGGTGTCAAAACCAGACAAGGACACCACAGAAGAAAATTATAGGCCAATATCCTTGATGAACATAAATTCAAAAATCCTCAACAGAATATTGGCAAATGGAATTCAGCAATAAATTAAAGGGATCAAGTGGTATTTATTCCAGGGATGCTAGGAAGGTTTAACATCTGCAATTCAAATTAACATGATACACCACATTAACGAAAAGGATAAATATCATATAATCATCTCAATAGATGCTGAAAAAACATTTGACAAAATTCCACAACCATTTATAATTAAAAAATTCTCAAAAAAATGGGCATAGAAAGAACATACCACAACATAATAAATTAAGACATATATGATAAGTGCACAGCTCATATCATACTCAATTTCATGAGAAACAAGGCAGGGATGCCCTCTCTTGCCACTTTATTCAATATAGTATTGGAAATCCTCGCCATAGTAATGAAGCAAGGAAAAGAAATAAAAGGCATCCAAATTGGAAAGGAAGAAGTAAAACTGTCACTATTTGCAGCTGACATGGTACTATATAGAAATCCTAAGCTCTCTACCAAAATCGTAGTAGAACTAATAAGCAAATTCAGTAAAGTTGCAGGACACAACATCAATATATTGAAATATGTGGTGTTTCTATGAACTAATAATGAACTATTAGAAAGAGAAATTAAGAAAGCAATACCACTTAAAATTGCATAAAACATAATAAAATACCTAGCAATAAATTTAACCAAGGATGTGAATGACATGTACACTAAAAATTAAAAGATACTAATGAAAGAAATTGAAGAAGACAGAAACAAGTGAAAAAATATTCCAAGCTCATGGATTGGAAGAATTAATATTGTGAAAATGTCTATACTGCTTAAAGCAATCTATAGATTCAAACAATCCTTATCAGAATTTCAAAGGCATTTTTCACAGAATTAGAACAAATAATTTTAAAAATTATACAGAACCACAAAAGATCTAGAGTAGCTAAAGTAATCTTGAGAAAGAAGAACATGCCCTGGTTTCAAACCATACTACAAAGGTATAGTGATCAAAACAGCATTGTATCGGCATAAAACATACACACAGATCGACTAAACAGAACTGAGAACTCAGAAGTAAACTCACACATATATGGACAATTAATTTACAACAAAGGAATCAAACACAAGTAATGGAAAAGGGACACTCTCTTCAATAAAAGTTTCTGGAAAAACTTTACAACCACATGCAAAAGAAAGAAATGAGGCCATTATTTTACACCATACATAAAAACTAACTCAAAAGGGATTAAAGACTTCAATGAAAGACCTTCAACTATAAAATTACTAAAGAAAAATAGGCAGTAATCTTCTGGACATGATTCTTAGTGATGTGTTGTGGATCTGATGCCAAAGGCAAGGGAAACAAGGAAAAATAAACAAATGGGATTATATCAAACTAAAGTACCTTCAGCAAAGTGAAGTAAACATTATTGAAATGAAAAGGCACCCATTGAATGGAAGAAGATATTTACAAATCATTTATCCAATAAGGGGTTGTTATCTAAACTATGTAAAGAACTCATATAACTGAACAATTAAAAAATAAGCAGAGGATCTAAATAGAGATTTTTCCAAAGAACACATGCAGATAGTTAATAGGCACATGAGAAAATGTTCAACATCATTAATTATTAAGCAAATACAAATCAAAACCATGATGAGAAATCACCTCATATCTGTCAGAATGGCTATTATAAAAATTACAAAAACTATACTGTAGGGTACCTTTTTGTTCTATTGATGGTGTCCTTTGCTGTACAGAAACTTTTCAGCTTGATAGAGTTCCACCTGTTCATTTTTGCTTTTGTTTCCCTTGCCTGGGGAGATATGTTCATGAATAAGTCACTCATGTTTATGTCCAGGAGATTTTTGCCTATGTTTTTTCTAAGAGTTTTATGGTTTCATGACTTACATTCAGGTCTTTGATCCATTTCGAATTTACTTTTGTGTATGGGGTTAGACAATGGTCCAGTTTCATTCTCTTACATGTAGCTGTCCAGTTTTGCCAGCACCATCTGCTGAAGAGACTGTCATTTCCCCATTGTATGTCCATGGCACCATTATCATATGTTAATTGACCATATATGTTTGGGTTAATGTCTGAAGTCTCTATTCTATTCCACTGGTCTGTGGGTCTGTTCTTGTTCAGGTGTTGACAAGGATGTGGGTAAAAAGGAACCCTCACACTATTGGTCAGAATATAAATTGGTGCACGCACCATGGAAAACAGTATGGAGATTTTTCAAAAAGTAAGAATAAATCTAGTGTATGATCCAGCTATTCCATTTCTAAGTATTTATCTGAAGAACACAAAAACACTAATCAAAAAGATATATGCACCCCTATGTTCATTGCAGCATTATTTACAATAGCCATGATATGAAAACAACTATGTGTCCATCATTAGAAAAATGGATAAATGGATAAAAATGGATATATATGTACACACACACACACACACACACACACACAGGAATACTACTCAGCCATAAAGAATAAAATTCTGCCATTTACAATAACATGGATGGACCTAGAGGGTATTTTGAAAAGTGAAATAAGTGAAACAGAGAAAGACAAATACTGTTTGATTTTGCTCATATGTAGAATCTAAAAAGAAAACAAAACTAATGAATAAATAAAATAATGCAAAAACGAACTCATAAATTCATAGAATGGATTGATGGTTCCGTTCTTTACCAGAGGGAAAGAGGGAAGTGGCGGGAAAGAGGGAATGTGTGAAGAGGGTCAATTATATGATGATGGATGGTGACTATACTTTTGGTGGTGATCACTTTTTAATGTATACAGATGACAAATTATAATGTTGTATAAGCTAAACATAAAATATCACATACCAATTTTACCTTAATTTAAAGGAAAATAGAGTACAGTTAGTGCCATTAGGAGCAATATATAATAGTAATGATACAAATATAAAAATTACTGTATGATTACATTTTATATCGATTGTTTCAATATTAGGCACATTGAACTAACAAATATATTGAAATCTGCACATCACCTTTTACAAATCTGCTTCTGTTACAATATTTTTGTTACAAATACATTAAAATCATTAACAAAAAAACAGAAATTCTCAGGTAATGTCTGCTCTTCATCTCTGACTATACTGATATTGAAGTTTTCAGATTTTCTAATCATCCCTGAAGTTACTGCACCTGCAGCCTGAAGAATACAGAAATAACATGCACCCAGGCAGAGAACTCTGGTAAAAGCAGAAACCCAAGAACTCTCAGGAAGTTAACTCAGCCACTATCACACTGGCAGAAGATATTAATTAGCAATGAATTCTGTAATTTTTTTCATCTTTTCTTATTTGTTATAAATTCATTCCATTAATAGAGAGAAAAGATATTGTTACAAGTACACACACAAAAACACACGAAAGGGTAAATCTCATACAAATGAAATTGAGCAAGAAAAGCCATGCGTAAAATAGTGCAGATCATCTGATTTCAATTACACACATGTCTAAAATAAACTCAATTATTTTGTTAAGATTAGATAGTTTAGTGGTAACTTTAGGATGTAACGATCAGTAAAAATAAGTAAAATCTTATGGGATTGAAGAACATTACTTTGACATTAAAATTAACTATGTTACAAGAAAAGTCAGTAATAGTGATTTTAATAGCTATAGTGGTGACTATGCAGAAGATGGAAAGAGGAATATATAAAATGATCTTAAGCAGTGAGCATATGGGAGAAATAGCATATAATTTTAATATGGAATTTGGGAAAGTCAGGGTGTCAATTATGGAGAAGATGTCAAGCAGAACAAAGAAACTGAAATTGAGAAGTAGAATTCATAATACTACACTTTTAAAATTTTATCATACTCACACATCTTGTCTCCAGTAATATTTTCTACTTTGTTCTCTCAACTGTTTAAATGTCGTAAGATATTTCCTAGGGAGTCTATTTTTCACATTCTTTCTAATCACTTCATTGCTCTTAGAGGTTTGTTTATATATTTTTAGGGGATAGTCAAAAGGATTATGGGTGAGAAGAAGAGAATGTTCATAAATTCTTTAACGTGAATAATAAATATGAAATGTTAACAAACTGCAGTCCCGCTAGGCTATTATAGAACTTTATTTTATAAAAGTTGAAAAAATGGGGACCCTCAAAAATATTCTGAGAAAATTAATTAACTAAATGCTAAATGCCAAAACTGAATTGCTAATTCTATTTACTTTATATACACACTTCTATAAGCAGTAGGATTTTGAGGCATTATTTGGAGTGTAAAATAATATTCTGTTTAAAATTATGTGGTAATTTTCTTTGATTAATCCTTCCTCACACATTTGATGAAGAACATAGGGAATCTCTATTACTTAGGTGTCTTTCATTTGTCCTGTGCTAGAGGCTTATTCCTTCTAGGAAGATTAGCTTTGCATGGTTTGGTTCACTTCTACAGTGGGAGCCATAAATCCATCAACACATATAAAAGAGATGGATGGTTTCCTAATTAAAGCTTGAATTTATGGTAGAGATGGTCTTCTCAGGGAAATTCTTCATGAGGCAATAGAGTAAGAAACACTTATTTTTATCTATTAAGAGGTTGTTAAGTTTATTTTGAAGGCATAAAATGAAGATATAAGGAATGTGCATGTACTTACTATATTAATTCCAGTACAAGCTGGTAGCAAAGATGTGACATTTGGCACAAACAAGTGGGTCATTAAGCAACTGTAAGGACTGTTGTTTTAAGAATGTTGGTGCACAGATGATCCAAATGATAAATGGGGAAGCATTACTACTGACAGAATATTGATGCCAATTTAGATGTGTGTTAGCTGTCCTGGTTTTGCAGGGAACTGTTAACATTCCTGACTAAGGAAGTTCATTTACAGAGAATAAAATATTTATTTGTTTTAGGCAGAGATGAGGTAGGATATCTACAGCAATATTTTTACCTCTTGCCTTACCATTGTACCAGAAATACTCTCAAATAGAATAATTTCAGTTTCACTCTTCCTTTTTATTCTATTTTGTTTTTATTTATTTATTTTTTACTGAAGTGTAGTTGACATACAATACTAGTTTCTGCTGTACATCATCATAGTGATTCAATATTTTTATACATTGTAAAATAACTCCTATGATAAACCTAGTTACCATCTGTCACCAAATTTGTTAGAGTGTTAACTATAATCACTGTGCTGTACATTATATCCTTGTGACTTATTTATTTTATAACTGGAATTTCATTCTTTCTTGAAACTAATATAACAATCAAGAAAATAATAATTAAAACTGGAAAATAAGACAGCTAAGTCTTGTATGATTAAAGCTTGGCTGTAATATCCTGCGTCCAAGATTAGATATCAGTTCACAGATGTATGGTTAGCCGAAAACCCTAGAAATAAACGGTCATACTTATTTTACCTCTAAAAAAAAGTGAAAAAATATCCACAAATATAAATATTTTAAAAATCTGATTTGTAGTCCTGTATCAATTTATTTGTAATGACTATCATCAAAACCCTGTATATCATCCCACCAATTTTTTAAATATGTTAAACAGATAAAGAAAAATAAGGTTCACATCAGCATCATAGAAAATTATTAAACTTAACCTCCAAGAACAACTATTTAACCTTGAATATTCTGGAAAATATAACTTACGTTAATCTAAGTATATCTAGTACAAAGCATCAAAATGCAATTTCCTTAAAATATGCATTTCTTAAATTTTAAAGGAATGGAAAAAAACATGAGTAATTAAAATCATTGAAGGGGAGTTTTCCAGCATGTCTATTTAGAGTTTACAGTATGCTATTCTTTTACTTAAAATATTATTTTTATAACACAGTATTTCTAACTATTGTTACTAACATATTATTCAATTTGAAAAAAATAGAAAAAATAATACAAATTTTACTGTTACATGTTATTTCTGTTTATTTTAAAGAAATCTGTGTTAAACACCTATGAAACAATACATTTTAATGTTTTTGAACTTAATTTTATAAACGTTGCTCATCATAGGAATAACTTTAAAATACATATCAACTTATTTGGCAAGAGAATATAGCAACTTGATTAAAGGACAACAAATGTGTTTCTGTGTAAATTCAGGACAACTGGTTCATCAGATTGTATTCCTTAACACAGAAAATTTTTGGTTGCAAATCATACCTCCATAAAGCTGGGTAAGGGGGAGAGTAGAATACAAAACCTCTCCTTCTCTGCTCTTCATCATGTGAGGATGTAAGGAGAGAAGGCCATTTGCAAATCAGAAGATTGCCCTCCCAAGACATCTGATCTATCAGTGCCTCAATCTTGGACTTTCCATGCTCCAGAACTGTGAGAAATAAATGCCTGCTGTTTGATAAATAAAATCAATAAGTAAACAAACAATAAATAAATGCTATCAAATTAATTGAGTGCAAGACTACTACAAAATATTGGGGAGAGTGGTTGTCCAGGGCTGGGGGAAGGGGTGAAAGTGGACTTACTGTTAATGAGAGCAGAGTTTCAGTTTCACAAGATTTTTGAAAAGAGTTCAAGAGATGGATAGTGGTGATGGTCAAACAATGTGAATGCCCTTCATACTATTGAAACAATACACTTAAAGTAGTTTAATTGATCAATTTTGTGTTATGTATATTGTATCACAATTAAAAAGAAAAAAATGTGAATTCATACAAGACATTCTGTTTGTTTGTTTAACTGTGTTTTGGTTACCATATAAAAATAAATCAAGCTGCCTGTATGCATTTTCCATTAATTTAATCACAAATTAATTGACTAGTATGAAAATATCAGTGTTAGTGCTGAATATGCATAAATAATGTGAGATTCAATTAAAAATAGTCTGAATCCCAGAAGCTTACTTGAATCAGTTATTTGCTCATTCATGTGTTTGATGCTTGATAGTTTAAATGACTTTCACTAATTGAAGGACATTGTCCCCTAAACAAAATGCTACCTACATTTTTTGGTGCTCTAAGCAGTAAGAGAAAAACGTGCTGAAGACAGTTGTACATCACATGTTTAAGAAGGTTTATGCAATGAAATTGCTTCCATGAGAAAATACTAATTATTTGAGAGAGATGCATATCTTCAAACGCTTTAAAAGTGAAGATGCATCTGTCAAGTTCAACAGGTACTTTTAAAAGAATAGAAACAGGGTATATTAAAAGAGACCAGTTAAATCTGTTGGTGGCAAAATCACCAGTTTTATTATGTGAATCTGAGCAATATATCCTGTTGTAAAGTGAAATGTTATAATTACATCATAGAGATAAGTGAATTCTTTGAATATCTACTTCTAAAACTGAATTTGAATTTCATTTTTATAATCTCAGTGTAAGACATGATGCAGAAATATTTTGAAATCAGGATACTTCGGCAAATGCAACCTTTAAATATTTTATGCTTGATTATACCAACAGCTCACATGATAATCACATTAGTGTAATAGGTTCACATTTGCTTTGAACATGTTATTGGTATTAACTGGCATTGAGTATACATTTTGTAGGCATGTCTGCAATCTGTATGTATTTGTATCTTGGAGGCATGGTTGTCCATAGAAGAGAATTATCATAAATCTTAATTCAAGAGACAGTCATTAGAGTCTATTCATAATATGTCTAATTGTTAATTAGCTATTTTAAGGATGTAATAAGAACCTACAAAACCACTCACACCCACATCACATACACAAGCTCATGCCTTGGGGTGGGAGAAATATATCTATTTCCATTCCATTCCTTGTTCCTCATATCACACCAACTTTGATAATATTATTACCTGAAAGCTGATATAATAATGATCTTACTTTGTTTTTTAAATACAGCACTCATATATATAATTACAGAATATATTTTCTCATTTAAATTATTTCAGCTTTTTCAATGAGATGATCATATATACTACGGTGAAACAAAAAATATTTTGCTATTATTAATCTGAGCTATCATATAATAGAGCATGGCAATATTAAACCTCAGTTTAAACATCCACCACCCTGGTTATGAGTATCTGAGTTGTCTTCAGGTTTTTACCTACCCTAAAAATTGCTCCCTTGAACATTCTTGTATATAAAAGGTCAATAGATGACAGATACAAAGAAATGACAGAGAAATGGGTACATAGGTAGATAGATAGATGGATGGTAGATGACACATAGCAAGAATAAGGTGACCATAAAATTTTTTATCTAAATGGACACACTTTTTTGTGTGTGTGAATGAAAAGGGCTCCATTATTAAGTAGATTATTAGTAATAATAATTATTATTAGCGTTTGACTCCAACAAGTGCAAACTTGGGATATTAAAAAAACAAACAATAAAACCCACAACAAAATATAAACAACAAAAAATTGGATCTGTAGTTAATTTTGGAATTGCCCCCACCATACTCATGAAATGCCCTTAAACGTAAGTTTTATATGACATAAATGTTTCCAAGATTTAAGGCATGAATAACTCCAAATTTCAAGAGACAAAGTTCAGCTTATGTTATATGAATACATCATTACAGATCTTTTGTTCATTCATTCATTCATTCATTCATTCATTCAGTGTGATTTGGTAGAAATTAAATATTAGTTTAATCATTTATAATTTATTCTTGCAAATCTCTTCTTTAGGATAAAATTCCAGATGTGTAATCAATATAGAGAAAATAAATGAAAATACAAATGAAACATTTTATTCTTATTCATGCCTACTGGTATAATAAGATGTCAATAAAATCAGCAGGAACACAATCTTTGATTGCTTAATAACAATTTCTGAATCCTGATAGACTAAAATTCTTATCTGAACTGAAATATTAGTGCCATTTTTAATATCAAGGGTATCAACTTTCATATTTTCTTCTATATGCTATACAACATTCTTAGCTTTTAATTCTTGGTATTGGGTTTTCAGAAGCATATTCTTGGGGGAAAGACATTTGAATTAATTTATAGCCACTGTCACAAGTAATTTAATAGTGATGTTAGTGTACTTCCAGTCACTCTTTGCCAAATAACCAAAAAAGTCACACTATGATTAAAATATAAAGGGAAGTCAATAAATTATTAGAGCTTCAAAGAGCACTCTATAGTTTTTAGCAATGTGAAAATATTAATTTTTTTGCAATGTGAAAATATGCTTTTGTATATGATGTACTAAAATCTATGGAGAGGGATGGCAGACCTCTAGGTGGAGGCTTCATGTAAATTCCCCAATACTGTTCCATTTTCCTTAATTGTCCTTGTTCTACTAACCTGGTTTTCTTCCATGTCTGTCTGTATGTCTATCTATATCTATATCTATCTATCAATCTATCATTTGTCTATCTAGGCCTTATTATTCTCAAAATAAAAGGCAATATGGAAAAACTTTTAAATTAACAAAAAATATAGTCAAGCTCCTTTGTCACTTTCAAACTATGGGGGTTAAGCAAGTCATGTGAACTCTCCATGACTCAGTTTCATTGAATTACTACAACTGCAAAAGACATTGTAATAGTGCTTACCTTACATAGTTTGGGAGAAATTATTATAAACTCTGTCATATAACAGTACCAATAAGAAAAGAAGATGTGGTACATATACACAATGGAATATTATGCAGCCATAAGAAAAATCAGATCCTACCATTCTCAACAACATGAATGGAGCTAGAGGGTATTATGCTCAGTGAAATAAGCCAAGCGGAGAAGGACAAGTACCAAATGATTTCACTCATATGTGGAGTATAAGAACAAAGGAAAACTGAAAGGACAAAACAGCAGCAGAATCACAGAACCCAAGAATGGACTAATAGTTATCAAAGGGAAAGGGACTGGGCACAATGGGTGGGAAGGGTGGGATAAAGGCAGGCAAAAAGAAAGAGGGCATTACGATTAGCATATATAGTGTTTGGGGGACACGGGGAGGGCTGCGCAACACAGAGAAGACAAGTAGTGATTTCACAGCATCTTACTACGCAAATGGACAGTGACTGTGAAGGGGTATGTGGGGGGCACCTGGTGAAGGGGGATACCTAGTAAACATAATGTTCTTTCTGTAATTGTAGATTAATGATACCAAAAAGAAAAAAGTACCAATAAGAGTAACTAGTAAGTGTACTATCTGTGAAAAATAGACATTTCATATTAACAATGTCTCAAATCTTGTTTTAAGCATTTTACATGACTTATTTAATCTTCACAATTGCATTGGTATTTAAAAAGAACTAAGAAATACCTGACTTTTATAAGATCACAACACTAGATAGACCTGAGTTTCAAACAGGAAGTCTCACTTCAAAGCTAGTGCTCTTAACATCCCTTCTACTACAGTAGGTAAAATGTTGTCAGTAAAATGATAAAAGTAATATTAAAATAAGTAATTTTCCACTCCTGAATTAATGTGGCTTATATCATAGTTGTGACTTGACCTGGGTGTCCCGTCTACTCTTTGCTGTCATAAAGTATTGTCAGCCTTTGCCCATCCACTGAATACAACATTCAGAACGTCTCTGCTTATGTAATCACTCTTTGGGACTAGTGTGATAGGTCTTCCTCAACCTGAAGCTGTGTAAACAGGGAATCTAAGAATCTTTGGACAGGAAGGAATATCTTCTGCTAGGAGACAGAGCTAGAATCTGACTGCCCTTTTCATACCATCAGGTCAATTTCTGTTAAATCTTTTAACACTGTCACTTTGGAACAGTACGTCTGTGCAATATAGCTCATTTCCTTTTGAGTTCAAATGTATTAACCATATTAAATTTGCCACTGAGACTTCACCCATTTCAAATTGAAGATCTTTTTTGTTCCAACTTAAGATCATATGGTAGGAGATATCATCATTAGGTAGAGATATTACTTCATAGGATACTTATTGATCAAAGTTTACTCCTATTC
Organism: Manis javanica; assembly: GCF_040802235.1. NCBI lineage: Eukaryota > Metazoa > Chordata > Mammalia > Pholidota > Manidae > Manis > Manis javanica. The sequence continues at coordinate 105,339,477 of NC_133158.1, forward strand.
AATCTCCCCCGTGCCTGCACGCCATCCCAGTGTGCACCACTCACACATACACATACATGCATGCACACTGTAAGGAACTAAATAGTTTCCCTTTAGGTGTGATGATCTTGTATAAAACAGAGGCCACAGCAAAATAGATATTTTTATTTTCTCTTCATGATTTTCTTCTTAGAAATGAAATGAGAAAGGACCAGATGTTTATCAGCCGTATTTCTAAATAATGAGACTCTTGATAGCAAGTCAAAAAGATCAGTTCTCTCAAAATTATTTAAACTGGACAAATTTGTATTATTTCATGAGTCCACAGAAAGCTCAAGAATAATGCCTATGTAAAGGTGCTGGAATGGTTTATTTCCAATACACATACATGTACTAACAGAACAGAGAAAGTGGGGCAATCTATTTAAAAATTTTTAATAATTAATTTTGTTCAAGGAGTTCAATAAAGTTTTTTGGTCTTCTGTCAGATCATGATGACTAACAAATATTTAGATTAAAGGTTTTTATAAAATGTCCATGATGACCAAGACAAATTACAATCTGGAATTACAAATAAATATGGGGAAATTGTCTATTTAATATATAGGAAATCAATAAAACATTGACTTTAAAGTCTGTTTTATAGAAACACTGGTACTAGAAGAAGAAAGGTACATCTTCATGATACATGTTGTAAAATGTCCCTTTCACTATGAGAAAACAACACACAAATATGAAAATAACATGTGATACCTATAAGAGTCTTAACAATTATCATTAATGACCCAAGATTTTAACAGCCACAAAACTTGGCATATGGAAGTTGGCATACATTGTCGTAAGGAAGACAAATGTATTCAGTAACAAACATAGTTCATCATTGGAGTTCCATAAAAATCTCCAGATACACACCGTGAGTCTAAATTAACCTTTGCAAGAATGAGCAATAACATAAAACTGTATCTTATTTGTTAAATTCTATATCTCTATATTTACATAACTTCTGGTACTATAGAACTGTATATTTTGACATGGGAAACATATACTAATGTTTTAATTCTTTCTATATTTCTAGAAAAAAAATTGGCAATATAGAGTGAAGATGCAATATTTTTCTTGGTTTTTCTTTCTGAATAAACTATGATCTTCACTTTATTTCTGTTTAAATTATGAAAATGTACTTAATAAATGTATTATACTTTGAATATTAGTTTTGTTACATTTCTATACATGTTCTAAGGTTTTGGAAAAAAATCTCTTAGACATAATTTAACTCTACTATATAAATTGCATATTTAATACATGCAACATACACACATATAAACAAATAATAAGATATGAAATGAGACTACTCTTTTCTAAGATTATTGGCTATGTTGTCACAACAGAGCTGTCAATCTTTTATTTTCTATATATTTAGTTATTTAATTTCCACTTCTTTTAAATTTTAATCAGTTATTGAATTTTTAGTTATGTTTTTTCCTTTCAAAGAGTTCTACTTATATTTTTACATTTTTGTATTGAAGTATAGTTGATATACAATCATATACTGGTTTCAAGTATTATACACAGTGGTTCAACAGTACCCACATTATTAAATCCTTACCTCTACTAATGCAGTTACTATCTCTCAACAAAAGAAAATTTTACAGAATCATTGGCTATATTTTGTAATGCTGTACTACCATCCCTGTGATCAATTTATATTACGATTTAGAATTTTTGTGTCCTTTATTCCCCTCAAACCACCAGTCACTTCTCATCATCTCTGAGCCTACTGTTGTTTGTTCATTATGTTTTGCTTTGTTTTTAGACTTCACAAATAAGTAAAATCATATAATATTTGCCTCTCTGCTGGCTTATTTCACTTAGCATAATACCCTCTAGGTCCATTCATGTTGTCACAATGGAAGGATTTCATTACTTTTTATGGCCAAATAATATTACATTATGTGTATATGTACCACATCATCTTTATCCACTTATCAATTGATGGACACTTTGGTTGCTTCTATACTTTGGCTATTGTAAATAATGCAGCAATAAACGTAAAGGTGCATATATCTTTTTGAATCAGGGATTTTGTTTTTTTGGGGGTAAATATCTAGAAATGGCATTACCAGGTCATATGATATTTCTGTTTTTAGTTTTTTGAGAAACCTCCAAACTGCTTTTCCACAGTGTCTGCACCAATTGACATTCTCAACAACAGTTCCCTATTCTCCACATTCTTGGCCAACACTTGTTGTTTCTTTTCTTTTCGGATAACAGCCATTCTGACTGGTATGAAGTGATATTTCATTGTGGTTTTGGTGTGCATTTCCCTTATGATTAGCGATTTGATCATTTTTTCATGTGCTTGTTGGCCATCTGTATGTCTTTGGAAAAATGTTCAGGTCCTTTGCCCATTTTTTAATTGGGTTATTTGTTTTTTTTGGTGTTGAGTCCTATGAGTTTTTTGTATATTTTGGATGTTAACCCCTTATCAGATAAATCATTTATGAATATATTCTCCCATACTGTAGGTTGCCTTTTTGTTCTGCTGATGGTGTCTTTTGCTGTACAGAAATTTTTAGCTTGATGTATTCCACTTGTTAATTTTTTATTTTGTTTCTCTTGCTTGAGGAGATGTGACTAGAAAAAAATTGCTCATGTTTATGTTCAAGAGATTTTTGCCTATGTTTTCTTATAAGATTTTTATGGATTCATGTCTTACATTTAGGTCTTTAATGAATTTCAAGTTTACATTTTTGGAGGGAGTTAGACAGTAATCCAGTTTCATTCTCTTGCATTAGCTGTCCAGTTTGTCCAATGCGAGTTATTGAAGAAATTTTCTTTTCCAAATTGTATATTTGTGGCTCCTTTATCATGTATTAATTGACCATATATGCATGGGTTAATATCTGGGCTCTTTATTCTGTTCCATTGATCTATGGGTCTGTCCTTGGGCAACCAAAGTGTTTTGATTATGGAAGCTTTGTAGTATAGCTTGAAGTCAGGTAGTATAATATCCCAGCTTTGTTCTTCTTTCTCAGGATAGCATTGGCTATTCAGAGTCTTTTGTGGTTCCATATAAATTTTAGGATTATTTGCTCTAGGTCATTGAAAAATGCCATTGGTATTTTGTTAGCAATTGCACTGAATCTGTAAATTGCTTTGGGCAGAATGGCCATTTTAACAATATTAATTCTTCCTATCCATGAGCACTGGATAGACTTTCACTTATTTGTGTCTTCTTTGATTTCTTTCATGAGTGTCTTATTGTTTTCAGAGTACATGTCCTTCACCTCCTTGGTAAGATTTATTCCTACGTATTTTCTTCTTTTTGATAATACAGTTGTAAATGGAATTGCTTTCCTGATTTTTATTTCTGCTAGTTCATTTTTAGTATGTAGGAATGCCAGATTTCTGTGTATTAATTTTGTATCCTGCAACTTTGTGAATCCAATTAGCAGTTAAAATAGTTTTGAGTGGAGTCTTTAGGGTTTTCTATATATAGTATGTCTTCTGCAAGTAGTGGAAGTTTTATTTCTTCCTTACCAATTTGGATGCCTTTTATCTATATATGTCTGATTGTCATGGCTAGAACTTCCAGGACTATGTTGAATAAAAGTGGTGAGAGTAGATATCAGTGCCTTGCTCCTGATCTTAGAGGAAAGGTTTTCCAGTTTTCACCATTTAGTGTAATGTTAGCTGTGTTACATAGCTTTTATTACGTTGAGGTACTTTCCCTCTATACCCATTTTGTCTAGGGTTTTATCATGAATGGGTGTTAAATTATCTCAAGTGCTTTTTAGCATCTATTGAAATAACCATATGGATTTTATCCATTTTGTGTTAAGATGGTGTATCACATTGATTGACTTGCACCACCCTTGCATCCCTGGAATAAATCGCACTTGGTTTTGATGAATGACACTTTTGATGTATTTTTGAATTTGGTTAGCTAATATCTTATTGAAGATTTTTCCATCTATGTTCATTAGGGATATTGGTCTATAATTTTCAATTTTCTTTTTTTATGTTGTCTTTGGTTTTGGTATTAGAATTATGCTGGTTTCATAGAATGTGTAGCTATACTTATTTTTAGTCTGCTACAAAATCCTTCATAATATCATCTTTCCTAGAGATATTTGTAATCTTACTTTTATTTCTGTATACATAATAATATTTCTTTTAAAATCTCTGTACAATAATTCCAGTTTGGAAGCCAAGGCAGGATGGCTTCTGCTGGTTCTTGCTTGTGATAGCTTATTTTCCTTGTGTCCCTGGTTATCTTTGACCTTAGTACGACCTTTATACTTGAAAAATCATTTGTAGAAATAATTTGAAGTCTGTTATGAATGAATCTTCTGCTGAAGAGAATTTATGTGTGCTTCTGCTCAGAAATCCAGACTGTACCAAGACTCTATATTTTAATACTGGACTAGAATAATTTTAATCCAAGTTCAAAAACTAAGGTTCCTCAGACCGTGTAGTACTAATAAAGTCTGCAGGCCCATATGAAGATTTACTTCTTCCACATTCAGTCTTATCTTTAGGATATGTTATTTTAGAGTCCCAGATTTATGAGTCCCCAACTCAAATAGCTAACTTTCAGCTATTTTGCAACTGTATTTTTCTTATTAGCAAGTGCCCTCATGTCAACATTGATTTTTAATGTCAGTTGTTTTTTTCTGGGTTATTATATTTTCCTATGTTTTTGCATGGTACAGATTTACTCAGTGATTCTTTTTAATTTCAAACATGATTCTCATTCTCATTTGTCAGGCACATCACTCCACTGTTTTCAGGGAAAGAACTTACACACAATAACATACGCACATACAAAGAACACATGAACAACATTATATACTAGCACTTGCAGCTGCTTATACTTTAAAGTTAACTCTCACCATTTTGTACCCTTAAAGTCTATATGAGATTACACAGACCTAGTAGAATTTTCATAAATGTATCCTACTCTCTCTTATTTTAATTTATCGTGTACTTCTCCCAACATTGCATTACTATTTCTCTATTTTTGCTTATTAACTTTAATTCTTTAGAACAGTTATATAAATGACTCATTATCCTTGTCTATTTACATTTGGAATTTAAATTCTTTCCTTATTAGTTTATTTGAAATTTAAATGTGATTAAATATTTTTATATTTGGAGCAAATACTTTTTATCAGATATAGTTTGCCTGTATATTCATATTTAATTAAAAACATTTTGGCCAATTTTATGAAATCGCAATTTAGGATGCTATCATTTTTTTTCCAACTTACAAATTTGATGCAAGAGCATAAAAATATTTTGATATAGTTAAAATTTTCTAATAATTGGAGGTGTTATATTTGTTGTTTTATAATATGGTTTGCAATGTACTTATACATTATATGAATTTCATTTCTAAATGAGTGGTACAAACTGTACATTTTTCTATTTTTTTCTCCAAATACCTAACTGATATCCCATAGTAATGTTTTCATTACTCTTATCTTTACTACCTTTCCATATTATATATTTTGACAATATATTTTAATCTTTTAAAAATTTTCTTTGACCTAATATTTATTGAGTCATAAATGAAGAGAATCCAGTAGAAAGCAGGCATTTAACAATTTCATCATGTACTTATTGGTGATTTTTTTTGTTTTTAAAGAATTTCACATTGTTGTTTCTCTTATTTCTACCAATAATCCTATGAGGTAAATAGGAAATATCCATGACTCTGTGAGTAAGAATAATGCTATCCAGACAAATGTGCCATGAAGACAGCTGGCTCACAATACCCTTCCCCACATCCTGTGTATACTATAAACAAAAACATTCCATTGATAAGATCTCACTTTGAACTCACATCAGGAACATGTCAGCCCCTTCTTTGACTAAACACACAGACAGCTCCCCCTCTAGGTAGACCCTTTCTCTTGACCTCTGTGAGTCAGCCTCCCTGAACACAAATCAGTGCACGAATCCAAGCAGCTTGTGGCTGCCCAGGACAAGCTTCTGTAAGTAACCTCCCCTCAGTAAACCTCTATGGGCTAGGAGCTGGACATGTCAGTCTCTCTCTTTGGGCTCACAGCCCCTTTGGCCTTCACAGGTAGATTTGCTTATACTTCCCCCCAGGTGGAACAGACCCCAAATTAAGATTCAGTGGATTGACCTGCTTTTAATTTGGTATTTTGTAAGGTTTGTACCACGAGTCAAGCACAATGATCTTCCATGGAATCTAGTCCACCCTTCTTTCTACTCTTCCTGCTGCTTGCATAACAAGAAACTTGTGAATAAGTTGATTTGATTAAAATTTTATAAAGAATACTATTATTTCCACTAGCCAACTAGTCATACAGCAAATAAGAAAATCCCTAAACTTTAATTCTCTATTTGCAATGTGAAGTCCTTATAGTATTTGCATACTATAGCTTATTATTATTATTTTTTTTAGTTGGGAAAAATGACTAGAATGTGAATTCTCTGCAGAAAGATGATAAATACATGAAAGTCCACACATCACATGGTTAATAATGTCGAATTAGAGAAGAATTGGTGACCTATTTTGATAAGCCTCAGTTGTTACAGAGCAGAAATGATAGCATTCAATAGAGTGAATTTTTCCAATTTGCTCTAATCCTAGAAAAAAAACTTTAATTTGGTCTAACTACATTATATCAGTTTTAATAACTTTTAATTTTCTATAAAAATATTCACTTCATTTCTTTTTATTCTCTTTGCTTTAGAAAAAGTCTTACTTTTGTTAGTATTTTAATTTCACATAAATAATTACATGTTATTAAGAATAACTAATACGCATTTGTATATTTTCCAAGTAAGTACTATGTATTTAAATCTATCAAGACCTTGGATAATGTCAAATACTAATTTTATTGTTGGTGATAGGTGTTCAAACTGGTGAAATTTGTGAAAAAAATTCATCATGTTTAACCTTCTGAAGGTATGTTATACAACATTTAAATTACTTCTAAAGACAAAAATACAAAGTAAGTCTGTCTTGAAATATCCAAATATAACATTTAAAATATTATTCTTTGTAATTTGGATATATACTTATTTGGGACATAAAAGTATGTTAAGATGCATTCAGGACTGGCAGTATTCCTTTCTAGTTGCATCAGACTGTTTTTCTCTTTGTATTCAGCTCATTAGTTATCTCTTTTGTAGCACTGAGAAGTGCATTTGTGGAATTGAACAGAGTCTCCTATGATCACCTAATCAAACACTTAGTGAAATCCTTACATGCACTTCTGTGATGTTAGCTTCTTTCTTAAGGAAAGAAAATGCATTAGTTCATTCCATTTAAATAGGCACTTACTGTTAGAGTACTTTGCTTCCATAGTTAATTGCCACCCATTCTTTTGTTGTAATAGCCTTTCCACATCTCAGTCCACCAGTATATGTGGAAAATAGCTGATTAGGATGATGTTACCTTTTTAGTGACTTTGGATATATAAGGAAAGAGTTGCCATGATAACCATAGCTTTCTCCTTTGCAGACATAATAGTACCAATGTCTTTCTCTAATAGAACCTTTTAAATCTTAATGCTCATCTGGTGACACGTTCCAAAGCCCATCTGCAAATTGTGATAACGGAGTGCACTAGGGCTCTGGGAGGTTTAAAATACATTTTAAGACAGGCCTTTGAACACAGAAGCAATGCAGCAAATGAAAGCTGCAAACCACAGACACTCCTTCCAACTATAGCAGTGCCCAGAAACTCTGTCAGAACAGAATTATAGGTCAGGAAGACCGTTCCATATCAGGCAACACCTCTGCTGGTCTTTATCAGAGGCAGAAACTTCTTGTTGGCCTCAAACACATTTGGTGGTTAAAATTAAAATGTATTCACCCAAAAGGGTGACCTTTTGGTAGATTCTAAGGTCATGACCCTAGAATCAGTCAAGGGAGTAAGGCCTGTCCAGCACTGTTTCCTGTCTCTGTGCTTGACCCAGGTGCTGTGTTCTGTGAGGCTGCCTGACCATCTTTCTCATCAGCTCCTCAGTTATTCCAGCTGGACTTGACCTCTGCCTTAGTCCACCAGTGTGCTCCCAGATCCTTCCATTCTCTTATGCTACTTCAGATCTTGATTTTTATCTACCAAAAATCTGGCAGAAGACAATAATAGATATGGAAGGTTACAAAACAGGTATATGAAAAAATAGCTGCATATCCAAAACTACTCAGAAATGACATGCAATAAGTAAATCAATGAATACATGCAGGGGGCTCAGAGCTGACCTGTAGCCGATCTTTTCACCAGAGCTAGAAAGCCATCCCCTTGACATTCTTTCCCCTGGATGCTATTTCTTGTTCTTCATATTTGAGGAGCTGCATAAGCACTCGTGCTGTGACATTACTGTCACCTTGGAATACACTGACACCCCTCTTAACTCATCTGAGCAGGGCTAGCTGGCTTCCACTCATACATGTATCTAGACTCACATGCTCAAGAGGCAGGGCTCATGTGAGTGCCACGGGCAAAAGCAAAGTGAGGATGTCGGTGATCACAGGAGCATGTCAGGCAGAACATCCGGCATCAGTGAAAGGGGACCTTAAAATTGAGGAAAATTCTTTCTTAAAAGGAGACTACTGTTCACTTCCCCACTGAATTCTGTTCAAAAGCTGTGGGTAAAAATACTACAGCAAAGTCAAAAGATGACAACAGATGATTCATTCACACTGAGGAGCAGAGTGTGAGGTCTAAGGGCAATAATTCATGTTACATTGTTCTCTTTGGTAATATTTTGTCTCTTATCCTCCCTTTTCCATAATCATTTAAGTGATTTTAAGATTTTAATCAAAGATTAAATATTATGCATAATTTTAAAAAATATATCACCTGCAAGTGTATTTCTAAGGCACTTAAAATGATTCATTGAAAACACATATATAGGCCCTTCCTTATTCATTCATGCAACCATCTACTTATTCAGTAATTATTTAATGAACATGTACTATGTAGAGACTTGAAATATAAAAATAAGATACAGTCTCTTACATGTGTTTGATAGACATGCAATGATAAACAGAGAGGTAGATAATTATTTAAAAACTGATAGATAGATGATATCACATGTTAGATACCATATAATATACATTAGAATATGGGTATTAAAAGCAGATTCCTATTACAAGGAAATGGATGATCTATTATAATATACATCCTAGTTGCACAGGATCAAGTAATCCTACTAAGAAATATGTATTGAAGTGGGACTTGAGAAATTCCACTTATGGTCAGGTTACAGAAGGCCTCCAGTTCTATAGAAACAACAAAAATCACAATATTAAAAAAGAAATCATACTTTTATTTAAATCCATAAAAGGGATCTGCAGAGACAAATAAATTAAAAGACCTTAACTCTAATGGGAGATGCCCTTCCTGGGTGAACAAGGGTTAAAGTTACTTTTATATGTGGGTCCAGTTACTGAGGTTAGGATCAAAGCCAAGCAATACAAAAAACATTTGAAAAAATAGCCACATTTTGACCATGTCTAGGCTGGCATGTTGGACTGGAGTCTAAAAGAACCCCAATTACAATGTTAATACTTTTCAGTAAGTAATTATCTTTTATGGGAATTCTCTGAGTAAGAAGATTAATCCTAATCAATGGATTAGGATTGGAAAACAAAAAGAGATCATGTGTTACTGTAGCAGCTCCATCAGAGACTCACAATCTTGACTTCTCTTGGTATCAGAGTGTCTCAATTTTATCATCTGGCAATAAATTGCTCCATAATATCATGTTCTACAATCTTATAGTCTTAGTCTTGAATTCATACAATGTGACAGCCTCAATACCTTGTAGGCTTGTGGATTCCAAATTGATAAAAATAGCAACTCACAGATACAGGAATATAAGCACAGTCTATTTAGAATAAATAAAAAAGAAAGGTCAATTTAGGAATAAATATAGACAATGGATAACAAAGTAAAAAGATATAAGGACAAAATTATTTATCCAAGAAAAATATTTTTTAACAACAAACGTTAAAAAAACAGATTTTCAGATGAAAATCTTAAATAATCTGTTGTCAGTGTACCCTCTTTGTAAGAAAAACTAAAGAAGCTGTCCTGGTTAAGGGAGTAGATCAAATGGTACAAAACACAATGAATACCAGAAAGAATAAATTTGTTGACATAAATAAAAGTTCATTTTATCAGGTATTTATTTTTATTTTATTTAAAGGAGTATTAGTGTTTTTAAAGCAAGATAATGATAACATATTATAAAGTTTATAATAAGTAGAATTGAAATATGTGATAGCAGAAGCATATTGGGGAAGTGGGATACTCTCCTTGTTTATGAAGTAGTATATGATTATTTGAAAGTTTACAATGATTTCCTAAAGCTGAATATTGTAATTTCAAGAGAATCTACCAAAAACAGTCACACTAATACATAGGAAAACAATATGATGTAAAGTTGAGTCTCTTCACATTCTCTTCACTTCCATTAATGAAGAATCCAGTCTGAAAATCACTGGATGGATCAGAGCAAGTCAGGAATCCATTTCTGGATCCAAGGAAGCAGCTGTGGCAAAGAGCAGAACGACCTAGCAGGATGCAGAAGGGTGACTTTGAGTGTGATAAAGGAACTGCAAAAGGATGGACAGGGTTTTCATACAAGGGGTTTCTCACTTGGAGAGGAGTTTGAGCAGGGTGGATAACGCATTTCAAGTGAAACACCTAGCACAGGAAATCAAAGCCGCAGAGACTGAAGAGAGCTTTCATCCAGAGAATAGCCCAGCCTGAGGAGGTAGGGGTTAAATGTTGTGAGCCAGACATGCATGCATGGGAGCTCTGGGATATGGTGTGTACAGCCCGTGCCGTTTGAGAAGGGTATCCACATGCAGTTAGGATGGTGTGGTTGTGGGATGTTAGAGCCAGACCAGGGGGTTGGGAAAGTACACATGAGTACTTAACTCAGGGCAGTGCTTAAGCCTAAGCAGAGTAAAGAAGGGACCAACAGAGCACCAGTGCAAGGAGATGTTTTGCCCACAATGTCAGACTTCTAGCAAGGTGTGGAGAACATTCATGCAAGCACACTGATAACTTGGAATGAATAAGTAAAGCCCCAGAAAAATGAGATGGGAGTTTTCATGTAACACCTTGTATAGGGTATTGGAAACTGAGCAGAGGAGGGAATAGGGAGTCAGAGTATGAATGTGATAAAGTGATCTGCTCAGGGAGAAGAGTGGAGGCAGAGATATATGGATTAAATACAGCATGATTGATTATATAATCAAATTTATTAAGAAGTATAGGGTCATTTTTCTCACTAGAAATATGAGGAAGAAGAAAAGTAGAATGAATCCTTTGACTTTAGATTAGGGTTGAAAGGACTGACATAAATTCCTGTTTTGTATTTTTTTAATTAAAGAGGTTTTTTTTTGAGCAGTTTTAGGTTCATAGCAAAACTGAAAAGCAGGTACAGAGATCTCCCATATACTCCCTGCCCTGACACATGCATAGCCCTCCCCATTATCAACATCCACCAGTCAAGTGGCACATTTGTTACAATTGACATACTTTCATAGACACATCATAATTACAAATCCATATTTTACCTTAGGATTCATACTGGTATTTCACATTCTGTTGGTTTGGATGTATATATATATGTACAATGACATGTATCCATCATTATAGTATCTATAAATTATTTTCACTGGTCTAAAATCCTCTCTGCTCCACTTATCCCCCCTAGTCCTTGCCAACCACTTCTCTTTTACCATCTCTGTACTTTGACCTTTGACAGAATGCCATTATAGTTGGAATCATACAATATGTAGACTTTCAAACTGGAATTTTTTACATAGTATTATACACTTAATATTTAAACATGTCTTTTCATGGCCTGAGAGCACATTTATTTTTAGCACTAAAATCATATTTCATTTCCTGTATAAATATACCACAGTTTTTTTATCCATTAAACTACTGAAGGATATCATGGTGCCTTCCAAGTTAAGACAACTATAAATAAAGCTGCTACAAACATCTGTGTGCTGGTTTTCAACTCCTTTGGATAAATACAAAGGAACTTGATTATTGGATCATATGATAAGAGTGTTCATAGTTTTGTAAGAAACTACCAAACTGTCTTCCGAGAAAGCTATGTAAGTCATTATTAAGAAAATTAACAGAAGTGAGTGAGGTCTGAGCATTAGAAGGTAGCAATTTAGTAATGTTAATTTCTTAATATTGATGTCAGGAATACACATTGAAATACTTAAAAAATAGGGTATTACTTGTTATGGTTTCTTTAAATCAACTAGTCTAAGCCAAACTACTACAATGGAAGGTTGGGCTGCAATCACTGTGTAGTCAGCACATGCCTTTTCCCAGTCATTCAAACACTAATCTAGGTGCTCATGAAGAGTTTTGCAGTGTAATCAGGAGATAACCCCTTTCTGACTACCTGTAGACAAAAGCTTGAGGACCCACCCTGGGGTCCCTCCCCATGGAATTCTAGACTGCCCATGATCATCCCTCCCTGCCTGATGGCCTTGTGGATTCCAGACTTCCTTAGGAAGCCTCCAAAATCACAGCCAACTTCTGATAATTTATCTTCTGATATCTTTATCCTTTACTGGTTCTGCTTCTCTGGTTGAACTCAGATTGCTACATTACTTGTTCAACTGGTTCTGGAAAAAAATGTTTTAGTCTACTTGCAAATTTTCTGTAAATTTTGGTTACTTAAAAGTACTAAGAAAAACTGAGAGGAAGATAATATGAAATAGTAAGTGGAACTTAAGAGCAGTTTTTTGGGTAAAGAATGTAGAATGACCATTTCAGACAAGGAAAATAGATGTGGAAAGGAATAATAATAAAATTAATTATGTAACTAATGACAGGTGGTAAGGTTACTAGGACCATAGTGAAGTTTTCAAGAGGTATGTGGGCAAAGCAGAAAATAAAACCTGAGAGCATGGATGGCACCAGATTGTGATGAACCTTTCATATTATGTTATAGGTGTTTGTTATGCAGTGTAGGAGCAATAGTCAAAGAAGAGAGGTAATTACTACTGTGTCACAGTTTATTTTGCAGAAACTATGCAGAAAATAACTTTAGTATGGATGTGGGATTGGGGAAAGTAAGGGTAAATAATATGGTCTTTGAACATGGGGGAAATAAATGTAATATTTTTAATAGTGAAACAGGGAAAGATGGGGGACAGCCACTATCTAGTTAGAGCAGGATAAGGGCCTCAGGAAAGGGAAAAATTACTGTGGTGGAATGCCCTTAGTTTTTTTTGCTAGCAGTTAGAGTTGCATGAACATGCCAAATTTAGAAATATAGACAATTTTCAATGATCAGTCGAAACAAAGAACAGCATACCAGCAGGAACCAATAGAAAGAAGACAACCCAGCTAAGCAACTCAGCTAAATTTGAGATATAGACCCTAGACAAAGCCCAGACACGGCCACTCTTGTCCCCTCCCAGCACATGGATGAAATCTGTACTTTAGGTTTCTCTGAATAAAACCATTTTTCTCCTGCTTGCTTACCTTGAGTGTTTTCAAAGTTCATTCTTCGACTCTGCGAACATGAACTTGGTATCAATAGAATAGTGCACGATTCTTATCAGAGGATGATGAAGGGTGCACTTAGGCAGTGGCCGAGGAGTTACAGAAGAAAGGGCGGATCATTCATTATCATTTACCTTAATAAATATGGGACTGCGAGGGTGAGAAGCAAAGAGCAATGCTTGGAAATAATGATCATTCTAAACATGCCCTCCTTTAGACTATTATTTCTAAATGTTTTCAATCATAAATATACTAAAATATATTCAAGCGTGGTATTTGTGCACAAGTAATCAAGAAATGATTATTCCTCTTATGTAGACATAAATAAAATATCTGTGCATATTTTCAATAAAATCACTTGAAAGCCTTGGGAATATTTTTCTTCTCTCCTTTTTGTAATTAAATATGCAAAACTTGTTTCTCTTGGTCTCTACGATTCTTTACTCTTTGCCATTTTGTGACATTTTGAAAATAGTATACCAAATAGAAAAGGCATGATCTGCCCTTTAGAAAACAATGGCACAAAATGCTTATGTTTTCAAGGTTGAACAAATGACTTGAAATGGATGAAATCTGTTCTTAAAGATGCGAATAGATCATAAGTCACCAGACACTAATCTAATTGGTTTTGGGAAGGTTTGTTTTCACTGAATTTTTTTCTCGTAAGTGCTACTTTTTCCCTAGATTAAGGTAACTTTTAAATGTAAAATTCCTAAGTTATCTGTACATTATCTGGAACGAATACAGGATACTATCTTTGTTTCAAAAAGAGAGCATATGGCTGGCCTCCGCAATGGCAAAGGTATTTTAACTAACCTTTCCCTTCATATTTTGAAAGAAATAATCTAGTGATAGTTCACCGAACAGAGAAATTCGCAAGGGGGTTATTTGGATTTAGAGTAACCCCTGGGTTTATTTTGATCTTATTTCTCCTTTCTACAATGTGGACCTGGATGTTCAGTATCCCATGGGCTTACAAACTGCAACGTGACTGATTGTCAAATTAATACAAAATAAGATAACGTATGTAAAATGCTCAGATACAGATGCTATTTTATTATTTTCTCAGCTTCCACATTTGGAAATCAGTCAGCCTGGATGATGTCGATACCAATTACAGTGATATTTAATTTAATCTCTTACCTGCTCTGTTGTAATGTTCAGACCATAATCCGATTTACTTCATGGTGTAGTACTAGTAAATTGTAGTTTCAGATATGAAAGCACTTAGACTACATTCACCACTTGACACATACTATGTTTTTGTTCATTTCAAAGTACTTTGAAGTTGGATTATTTTGTATATACCTGGATTCTTGAGTTAATGGAACCAAGTGTTTTTGAAATACCTGTAATTTAACTCAAAAAGTCTTTTAAACATGAACAATTATTTAGCCATAGTGTAATGTTTTAAGAGAAGGTTGATGAAGAATTATTATACCATTTCCCACTTTTTGAGAACAAATATCACTGATCATGACTCATAAGTTGTTAGCTTTTTCTCTCACTGATAGTATCCTAACCATACAAAAAACTGTTAACATCTCTTGATATAGTATATATGCCTTGGATACCATGCCTGTATAATACTGTTTTCTCTAAGCTATATTTACAACATACTTTTAATACAACTTTGCTCTCTGTTATATTATTTGAATTATATATAAAATTGTCTTCCAACTATATTCCAGAATTGAGGACTGGGCTGTAGTATCCCTACATTTTCAGTTAAAAAAACTTTACATTTTCTTCTGGACTTTAAATGAAATGCTGTCAATCCATACCTAGTAAATTTCTCATACATTATTTTTTCATATTAAGCTTTCATGAATAAATATACTCAAATTTTGATGAATTCCACTGACAGAAATTATTGAACATTGTGTAGAGATTTGTCATTTACACAATTATTTCAAAGGGAGGAGTAAAATATTGAAATTTTTAAATATATGTTATATTTTAGTTGCTGTGATAAATTCATTTGGACGTAAATTGTACTGCACAGATAAAGCATTATTAGTCTGTATTAGGTAGATCTTGAGACACTAAATAGTTGGGATATGTGTGTAACAATTTATAAATAATAAGTGGAAGATTTAAGGTATATAATCCTGACTCAATGAATTTTCAGGAAGTAATATAGGAAGAAATAATATAATATTGCTGTACTACATTCTATGGATCATTAAAAGTATATGTTTTTGTGAGATAAGTATTAATTTTTAAATGCATCAACCCTAACATTCAAATAGAATATAAGTATACCAATGAATTGTTTTTCAGTAAAAACAAGTAGATTATTATTCAACATTCTTAATTTACATTTACTCAAGAAGACATGACCTATGATTGTAATTGTACACTTGAATCTAGAAAAGAGTTGAGATGTGAGATTTGATGAAAGCTATTCAAAAACTTTCCTGTAAGAAGTAACATTTAGTTTATCAAAGGAAAACATAAGTACTTACTATCAGAAATAATAGTTTCTCCCCCAGCCCACACCCAGCCTGAGGATTATCACATCTATAATTTTAGCAATAATCTTTAAAGTCTCTTTCTTAATATTTCAGATTAGCACATACCTACTTACTTTCTGCCATGAAAGACAAGAATGCGTCTGACTTGAATCTCCATTTCTTTCTTACCCCATCCCAAATTTTGATATTTACATAATTATATGTAGTTTTCAGCTGCATGTCTTCATTATCTAATCTCAATTTTATACAATATATATTTACTCATGAATTTTAGATAATGATTTGTTTTTGGAAAGTAGATATTAGTGCCCATTTTCTCCTGCTGTTATTCTCTCTCCTCCTTTTTTGTATGATATGTGTTCATACTTATGAATAGTTATAGTCTGTTCTATAGTAATAACTAATTTCTGTAACTTTTATATATAGAATAGATATATTCTATAGCAATAACTTTCCTCTGTAACTGTTATAGTTGATTTTAAAAAGTAAAAAATTGAAATTCATTTACGTTATCATAATTGTGTAGATAATTCACCACATGGCTGAAGGCACATTAGTTTACTATCACAATGCCTGGACTGCTTTGGAATTCTTTCCAATGCCTGGAAAGAAAATGTTCTTAGACTGACAAATGATGCTTGTCTGATTCCAGTAATTTTGGAGTAGTATCTTTTTCTGTCATTTTTTTTCTTTGAAAGTCTTTTGTTTTTATTATTATTCTAAACTTTTACAAAAGTATAATATATATAGGCATGGGTCTAGAATTTATCCATTTCAGCACTAGTTCGACAATTGCTATTACCTTGAAATCTAGGAAAGTTTCTTCATTATTTCTTTGATGATTTCTCTTATATATTTTCAGTTGTATAGGTCTCATACTGCTTGGATCATTTTATAATTCTATTTTTATATATTTTCCTATATGTTTGTTTATAGTTCTTATGTCCAGGTACTACTCTAAACATTTTAACAGTGTTTTGTAATTGCTAAAATTTCTACACACATCTACACAAATACATATGTGTGTATGTATTTTTTCACTGAATATTCCTCATTTTGTATGTATTGACACTCATGGCTTTGGATTTAAACACTTTCTCTTTTTTGATAACTTCTCAATTGAGTCAGAAGGCTAAGCTATATTCCTAATCTAAAGTGACTTAATAGCTCTAACCTTTGATACTGTAGAGTTTTCAGTAAAATAACGTATACTCTTTTCTCTCTGTCACACTTTTGTCAGCCATTTGTGGATTTTAGCATCTTTGTCATCTGGATAGGCTCCGAATTTCCCCAATCAAAATTTCATAAATCATTTTTGCTTCTTATCTCAGTGTATCTCTCTTGCCTCTCACATTAGATGCTCAGTAGCACGAATAACAAGACAACAACTTCAACACTTTCCTTTTAAGTTCCTTCAGCTAAATATTCAAGTTTTACTGCCTGTGAGTTTTGCTTTTCTATTTCAGAACTCAATTCAGTTAAGAAGTGACCATTACCTTCCTCTAACTACCTTTGCACATTTTCTAAAAACATGCTTCTCACTTCTTTCTAAGCTTCAGTGGGTTCTTAAAGTCAGACAAGTTCTTAAAGTATCAAAATTCTGTTTGTAGTAATTTAGGCTGTCTTTCAGATGATTAAGGATTTCTCTAAAATACTCCTCACTTCCATCTGAGCCCTTTCAGGCAGTACATTAAATATCCATGTTTTTACTAACAATCTGTTCAAGTCAACCTAGTTTGTTTGTTTTCGCCTATTACCTTGATCCTCAAAAAATCTTCCAACTTCTGCTCACTGTCTAAAATCTACCAACTTTGACTTAGTACCCACAAGGATGTTGCAAGATTGAAATCAAAATGTCTTTTAGGCTGAGTTCTCATCTAGTGGCTCTGGGGAGAAATCCACTTCCAAGGTCCTTCACATTGTTGGGAGAACTAAGCTTTGCGATTATAGGACTTGGGTCCCTGTCTCACACTGACTGTTGTTTGGGAACCGCTTTTCTCTCCAGAATGCTGCCTGCTATACATGGCAGGGGCTCCTCCAACGTCAAGCAAACCTTGTGTTAGACCCTCCTTATGCTTTAAATCTCTACTTCCACTTCTACAATGCGTCAAGAAAAATATGTTTTTCAAGAGTACATGTGATAGATGAGGACCACCCACAAAATCTTTCACTGATGGCCAGCTGTGTAATACAATATAACCTAATCAAAAGAGTAAAATCTAACTCATGGTATTGCACATGACATATATACAAGAATGAAAATCCCCAAGCAATTTTAGAATTCTGTCTGCTAGATGGATATTTGCATGTGCTCCCTTCCCTAGGATCATTTGCTGAGCCAGTTCATGGATGAGTCAAGATTGCTATAGGCAGAAAGAACTTATTTGGGGAAGAAGCACAACATAAAATGAGCCCTGCTCTCGACCTACACAGACAAATATTAAAACCAAACAAACAACAATTATCAGACATTTCAGAAAATCCAATAGGAATATTATAGGAGTTAAGATGAACACATGAAACTATAGCCCTAAATAACTGGTGATGATTCGTGGAAAAGAAATAAAATTTTAGAAAATCCAATCCATACCTTCTTAAAGATTTGAAGGAATACTGAATTTATAAAAGGAAAAAGTTATCTTATGGATAAGATGTAAGAATTGGAAAACTATTAGTTTTACTATAGTTGAAAATATAAAATTTTTAAAAATGAATGAAGATTGAGGGTGAAAAAGCAATTTTTTTTCAGAAAAAGGAGACCAAAGAAGAATAAAATGAGTGAAATATACAGAGACCTTGGGACCAATCCAAGCCATTATACATCTACTTAGTATAGTTGCAGGGTGCGGGGGGGAAAGAATTAAACAAAATGAGGGGAAGATATAATCAAAAACTTTTGTAAGTTGCCAGACCTAAAGAATTATTTTTCAACATGAAAAATCTGAACAATGGCTCAGTAAAGGAATTAAAATTTGTTTACACTTAGATACACTCTTTGGAAATTTGATAGCCTCTGAGAAATAAATTATCTTCAAAGTTTCTAGAGAAAATGTAAAGGCTATTGCTTAAGGAAAAAGAATCACTCTGGTATTCTTACAGAAAAACAGAAAAAGAAGATAATGTACACAGCAATCTAAGAAAAAGTAATTTTGAACATATTTGGATTCTACAAGTTTGTCTTCGCTATCATAGATACAGGGGAATTAAACATAATTGATATCCTAGTCTCTCTTGAAATTAGTCAAAGGTAGAGTATGGAGGAGCCTGTGTGACAGCTCTTACCAATGAAGTTAAGCACAGGAGACAAGCTTTTCTTTACCTTTCCCTGGCTAGGACATAGGAATGACGGCTAGAAGGGCATCATCACCTTGTTACCATGGAAATGAAAAGTGCAAACACTGAAAATAAAGGTGCTGGGAAATGGGAAATATCTCTTTCCCTGATGGTGTCACTAAACTGCCAAATCATCTAAAGATGTCTTCCATTTGTTAAAACCACTTTTTAAGGGAGTTCCTCTAAATGTCAGCTGAAATCATCACTGATAAACCCTGCAATTATAAACTGAACTGAATTATAAACCAAGTACCAAAGCTAAATAAACAAGTCAGTTATAGGTTTATAGTAATCATTCAATAATTCAAAGAATTCATTCAAGAATATATTCACCAGAATTTTAAAACAATTGATAAAATGAAAGTTTAGAAAGTTGTGGACTTAACTGAAGAGGGCCAGGGAATGAATTGGCAGGCTGGAGGATGCCTAACAAGTCTGGAAAGGCAGCTGTTCAAATTAGAAGAAAAAATCAACTGCTGACAAAAAAATAATCTTCAATAAGATGAGCAATTAAAAAAGAAGTCATATGATTAAGAGCTGAATAATTTTGATGATAGTGTAGTTATATTACTATAAAATAAACAAATGATTACAATGATTTGCATATGTACACATACCTTCATCTATAAATTATATATAGTATATGTAATTTACAAATTACATAATATATTATATACATTACATATATACATCTGTTGGAATTGAAAGTATTTAATGCTAAAATATTGCATAAGTGAATGGTAAATAAATTACAATTATATATATATATAGAGAGAGAGAGTTCAAACAGCAGTTTATGGATGAATGCAAGGATATGCAATGATATTATATATATCAATAAATATTATTTACATAGGAAGAGAATGGACAGTATTCAATTAATGTTAAGAAGAGACAAAAGTTCAACATCATTAAATATGAATAATAACTGATTATTGTATAAGTGAAATATGTGTGAATTTTATTCAATGGCTTTGTGACAGTGAAAATGATGACTTACTTTTACCACAGAAATGATCAATTATTTCCATTTTATGCTCTGAAACTTCCAGAAGGCAGAACAATATGTTTAATAGAGTACATTAATAACACATTTCACAATTATAATTAATGGGTGTCAAGAAACATTGTCACTGGGTAAAATTGTTAAAAAGTCAAAGTTTATCTTCAGTGCACCAGCATTTTAGTTCCTTTGCTGTAAATGCATATTAGCAGCTCAGAATGAACCACATTTGGACTCTTTTCCTGTTCTCTTTTATTCCCTATTTCCTAGTTCCTCTTTGAAATTCTGCTCTGAAGTCATTTTCCTTATTAGCTATAAATTATTGTTTCAGTTCAAATAGTTTCAGTGTTCAAGGAGTATTGGTTTTCAATGATCATAAAAAAAGACTGGTTGGTAAAATGGAGACTTTTAAGTTAGAGAAATGACACAATTGTAGACATTCAAGTGTCATGAAACTGCTTAGATGAGATGGGATTGAGAATTAGGTGAAATTCTTTTCTTCAGTCATAAAATCAGATCAGATAAATGGTTAAATAATTCACTTACAAGAAATATAGCCTTTTAATTAAAATATAGTTATTTTCCACATATATTCTAATAATTAATGAATAAGCCCCGATAGAAGATTGAATTATTGCTTATTGGGATTTTGGCTAGAATTGCTTTGAATTTTGAGATCTGTTTAGAGAAAACTGACATTTTTAAAATACTACATTTCAATTCATGAATAACATCACTTATTTATGTCTTACATAAATTCTCAAAACAATATTTGTATTTTTCACTGGACATGTTTTGTACATATTTTGTTAGATATATTTTTATACATTAGGTGTTTATTTGCAGCTATTAAATATCTTTTTATTTTAAGTTTCATGTTGCCAGTATGTAAAAATATAATCCATCTCAAAACTTGGATTGATATATATCAAGAAGAGAACTGAAAAAGCCATATGCTCCATGAATTTTTCAAAGTATACCCATTTCTCCATTCAGTGTGTAATTTCTAGCAGATTATTTTGTTCCTCTGATTAAATGAATATTCAGTGCTGCTCAGGTAAGGGTAATCTGCACTCTTATGTTAAGTAGATCTGAAATAGTGAAACACTGAGGCATAATTTTTTTAATCTTAAAAGCATGGAATATGTCTTATAGTGAATGGCAGTGATAACAGGAGAAATATTCTATGAACTGCTGAATATACTGAAAGGTAAAGTTTAACCCCAAAGCAATATCTCCCCAGTTTGTTTTTTAAACCCATACTTCCTATAAAGACAGATGTTTAGGTAATGGTATTTGCCAAGTATATTTTTCATGGACAAAAATACACTGTTTTGGTGTCATAAAGATGTAAATAGCTAGTTAAGTCTCAAATAACTGGAGAAGTACAAACTCTTTAAATTTCACCTATCTCTGTCAATTAGACATTTTCTTCATTTTAAGATTGGACCTTGAGTAATCAAAAAGAGAAATATTGTAAGATAGGGAACAAGACAGAAGTCTCGTACTGTAAACACATTATTTCACCAGAATGAAGGAGAAGCTTACTTTACTGACTGCTAGATATGGCCTTGGCACAGGTTTAGTTTTAAGAGATTATATTCTTTAATCATAAGAGAATTAATTAACTATATATTGAAGGCTTAACATTGAAGTTAAGGTGTTTATTTATGTATGAATATACACATAGAGGAAGAATATATTAAAATTTAGAATTAACAATGAGGAAAAGTTTATGTGTTCCTTTCATTTTTTGTTCCTAAAACTCTATATATTAGTACAAACAAAAAGATTAGCAACATATGCTATAATTTAATGAGCACATTATTTTAAGTTTTTCTATTGGCGAATGGTTTATATAGCAATATTCTCCCATGACTTAAAACTATGGAGTATAATCAATGCCACCAGCCCTAAAGTGAAAATAAAAATGTGATAAGAAGATTTAGATTTCTTCAGATTATTTACCTGCTGTTCTATATAAATTAGGCCAATTATAAACGAGTGCTGAAAACAAATTTTCATGGTTGGTACAATTAATTTCTAAATTCAAGCCACTGGTAATGTTGTAACTTTGAAATTTGGATGAAAATCTAAAGAATCTTTAAGAAATGTAAATACTACTGAAAATAGAGCAAATTACCATGTCTATATTTATGGAATAAGTATTTCTGGGGAACTTAAGACAGGACCAGAGGTTCTGAAATCTCAAACTGGAAAGAGTTAATATGATAATTTTGAAAACAAATAATGGTGAGTTTTATATGTTATACCATGGGAGGAAGAAGATGATCATAGCGCCGACATCACACTCTTTATTGTCCAAAGAACAATCAAAATTTATGAATTCGATCATGAATTTTTTCCCAAAGAAGTCAAATCTATATTATAGATTGTAAAGAGATTGTTCTGCACATCTTTGTTATACTGTTATCTAACCACTGACAAATAGCACGATGATTATAAAATAAAATGGAAAAACATTGTCCAATTGTTTTGCATATAGTAAAGTCCAAGAAAATACCTTAAATTTTTTATAAGATAATTCCAGATTGTAACCCTAAAGAGCCATGGAATACTGATAAAACCATTAGCTTGGGGATCCCCTCGATACATGCAGAGCAGAGCTTTGCATCCACTCCCCTTTCTCTCAGTATGTAGACATGTGGTGATATGCACAGAGCCCTGCTTTGCCAAGTGAGGGGAAGTTTACCATATAGAACACTTCTGAACCATCCCCTCTGACAGAGGAAAGGGAAACTGAATGGTGAGCAACCCTGAATCAATGGCAAGTTTCAGCAGCACAGCAATGGTAGGTATATGACACTGGGAATGGGAGAATTCTCAATATGCACCCTGAAACAGAGATTTCCCATAGAAATATAATGTGAAACACATATAAAATTTAAAATGTTCTAGTAGCTCCATTAAAAAACTAAATGAAGCAAGTGAACTTAATTTTAATAATATATTTTATTTAACCAATATATCCAGAATATCATCTCAATATGAAGTTGAGATAAAATTACTGAGACAATTTACATTCTTTACTATATATTATGTCTTAAAAATCAAGTGTGTATTTTATATTTAAGTATATTTCACTTTGGACTAGCAACATTTCAATTATTATTAGATACTTGTGGCTAGTGGCCTCTGTATTGGACAGCACAGCTATTTACCAGTCAAGGTCATCAGTAATTGCCTACTGACAGGATGGAGCATGATTAACAAGTATTCTTTTTACTATCTTCCCCCCGTGAAATTACTATTGACGTTAATCTATCATAATTACCCAACATATTGGGAACATATCTGTGTTTTCAAAGTTCAAATGGCATTATCTTTCCTGATTTAAACATTTTATAACTGTTCAGTGGAAAAAATCAGAAAATACAGAAATATGAAGACAAACTAAAAATAAGTGAATATCCAGAAACCAAAGAAAACTAGTTAATTATTGTTGACATTTTGGTTGGTGTCTTTTCTGATATCACTGTAGGTAAAAATAAACTACTGATGTACCTAATACCCAATAACATATGTAAAATTTATGAATTCATGTATATTTAGACCTTTTCATATTTTTTCAAGTTCAATTTCTGGCGCTGAGAACATTTTAAAAGATTTAAAATAAGTACCATCAATAATATAGAGGAATAAGGTAATCTGTCTAACTTCACAAATTGTTGCTCATTCCATTAATTAGAAAAAAAATGTCACTGAAATAACAAGCATTTAAATCAAAGCAGTAAAGGACAACTTGTCAGTAAAACCCCTCACAGTGGATAATTCACTTGGTGTCTTGAAATATTTGACCTTTCCCAAATCTGTCCCTATCCACATACCATCAAATTCAGATTATTCCAAAAATTAATAGGCGTTAACTCCATTAGTATTGAGGTTCCATGGGGGCTGTAATTCACCTCTTTTATTCTGCATTGCATCCTCATGCAGATACTGCTCAGTTATAAGGAGACAAAAAAAGGGACTACATCAGAGGTGCAGATATGCCACAACTAAAATCATTTTTTATCAAGGTGCTTCCATGAATTTTCTAAGGCAATTACAAAGCTGCAAGTTTAGCAACAATTTGTGAAGCAAACACAATGGTATCAATTTGTACTTGACTGAAATTAAAACGCAGATCCAGCTTGTATCTAATAGAAAGAGATGAAGTTCCCATTTTTCTGGAAAATGTAAGTTGCCAAGTATAAACTTCTTGTGCTATAGTGTTGTCACACAGCTTTTCAATGAATGTGTCACATTAATTTGAAGTGAAAAAAAATCTGCAACTTTGACTAACGTATTTCCAAACTGACTGGATAAACATTAGATTAATGTGGTCAAAGTGTGCCTCTAATCCCATACAATACTGGGGCCATCCCACTAGAGGAAAGTACTGTCTACAGACCGTGTCATGTTTCTGATGCACTATTATTATTATTATACCCATACATGTTTTTGGTTACCAAGTTGACAATGAGAAGGGAAGTTGGTAAGGGAGAAGGGTAAAAGTTTGATTTGTTTTTAAATGTCTTTCCTTAGATGGTTAGGTTTATAGAAACCTTAAAACAAGAAGAAATAATCATCAAAAAAAAACACCAACAAAAACCACTGTTCTATGAATCCTAATATTCTCTTAGACTCTCTAATGTTCATTTGCAATTCCTGCTACTCAGTCCAGCCTTGTGATACTCCATGTGATTGGCCTGCAGAGTCAATTTTTAGTCTGTCATCAATCTGTGACAATGTAAGTGCAGATATTAAGAAAAAGCATTTAGAACACTTTTTAACAATATAATAAAGTAATTTATGGTCACAGAAGCCAATAATTTTTAAAATATGGGTGTGGGTTGAATATTTATGATTTCTTTCATACTTTTTCTAGTTACTTATTTTTATTGCATTTTCTATGAATAATAGCCCATGTGGAGCTGGAAATTAAGGATATTGCACTTCACCCCAGGTAGTCTGAGAAGCAGTTGTCTAAGTGACTCTCTTGAAAAACTCTGTTGACACACTA
Organism: Manis javanica; assembly: GCF_040802235.1. Lineage (NCBI taxonomy): Eukaryota > Metazoa > Chordata > Mammalia > Pholidota > Manidae > Manis > Manis javanica. Next base: position 105,364,838 of record NC_133158.1, read on the forward strand.
GGTCACAACCTCAAATTTATCAAGATACCAACCTGCAACAGATAGGAGGTATATCTAGGAAAGGGTACACAGGTTGCCTAAAAGTCAAGAATGCTGGTTTAGTTAATTGATTTATTCTTTAAGTTTTATTTTCACTTTGTTCCCAGACAGGATTTCATGTTTGGCTCAAGCTTAATGAAAGCCTCTCATTACATATGATACAGGCTTGTATGAGGATATTCTTTATAAAACTTAGATGCATAGGTTTCAAATATTTCTCTTTCTTGGTTCTCTAACTATTTCAAGAGGATATATGATCTACAAGTGAAATTATTTGGTCTATACATTTAATGTTATGGAACTAACACTAAGAAGATTGATCCTATTTTTAATCCCACCTTTTGTGTGTAGTTAGTTTGCTCATAGACATATAATCAAAATAAAAGCGTATTTTATTTACCACCTATCAAGGCATTTCACATGGTTTTTAATTTTGTCATCGATGGGGTCTCCTTTGTCAACTAGTAACTCAGATGGTACTTATTATTAAGAAATCATAGGGAATAAACATATTCCTTAATATTTAACTGTTGTATTACACTCTAACACTGAATCACTTTAAAAATCATAGTTTAAGTTATCTTGTTAATTTGGGATTCCTTCATTAATCACTGATGTGGAAAATAAAGTAATATACAGTTGACCTTTGAACTATGTGGAGTTTACGGGGTGCTGACCACCCACATAGTAAAAAATCCACATATAACTTGATTCCCCCAAAATTTTACTAATAGCCTATTGCTGACCTGAATCCTTACCAATAACATAAATAACTGGTTAGCATATTTTGTATGTTACATGTATTATATACTGTGATCTTACAATAATGTAAAGTAGAGAAAAGAAACTGTTTTTAAATTGTTGTAAATCTGCAAAAAATTTTCCAACACATTTTTGAAACATTCCAGTATAAGTGGACCTACGCAGTTCAGCCCCATGTTGTTCAAGGGTAAACTGTATTTGTTTTCATAATACTAGTCCTGCATTTATTCAAAAATATTTATTAAGCATCAAATATGTGTCAGATATAGTGCTGTTATTTAGGGATAATATATAAGTAAAATATTTATAACCATCTGCACTAATGAAACTCATATTCTAAAGAGGAATTTACATTTATTTTACTTTTTATTTTCTTAGTAACAAAATAATTATATAAATAAAGATATACAGATTAATATATAAACTGTTTTTCAGAAACAACAATGTGCTTTTTCTTGTAACATATTAATGAACAATATCTTTATCATCATAATCATCATTATTTAGAATATAGAGTGAGCATTTCCAAGTAATCCTACTATAAAATAAGGTTTATCATTAGTAACTATGACAATGTTAATAATTTACTTGTTTTTCTAGCATTTTTTAAAAATTATGGATTCTACTCCTGACATGGGAAAACATATTCGTTTCCTAGTCTTCTATATCATATTTTTAATGAATATTCTTAATAACCTGTTATTTTTCTAATTAACAGACTTTTTAAATCTCTGCTGTAGATGATTTTTGTACACTTTAAAATTCAAAATGAAGAATAATCTAAGTCCCTAGACTTTATCACTGTCATCATGAACTGAGTTATATGCCAATTATGAAAAATAAAATAAAACAAATTATTCAAAAAACTAAAAAATAATAGTAATCTAGGATTGCTTAAAATTTGGAAAAATTTTGAACAATACAATTTTGGTAGATCATAACTCAGCAAGGTAAATGTATTTATCAATAAAATAAATGTGTTTATATGTCATACATTGGGGAGCCAGTCAAAACAGAATTTTTAATTTTTCTTTTTCTAGAAAGCACCTCTCACCCCAGGAAACAATGTAAGGAACGTTGGTGGATGTGAAAGCCAGTGCCAGGAAATCCCACCTTTCGTCTCTAAACTGTAACAAGTACTTCTTTTGAAGTTTTGACCTGTAAGTTCTTCTGTCTTCTGAGTATTGCATCTATATGTACAAAATTTATGCTTTCTGTTGAACTTCATATCCCAAGATTTACGTTAGAACATATTAAAATTACTTATTTTGTCTCATTGTTCAACTTTATTAGTAATGTTATCAGTACTCATGGTAGTAGTAATAGTAGGATGGTACAATGTTGATAATAATATTAGTAATAGCTAAGAATTAAGTGATTACTCTGTAACTGGAACCTTAATTTTTTAATCACTTTTTATCCAATTGCAATATATGAGACACATCATATGGGGCAGCTATAGTATATTTGAAGGGATCCATCTAGAATGAACATTAAGGAAACTAGCAACACCAAAGAAGAGGATCTATGTTGGCTAGATAAGGAGAGTTTGTTTAAGACTGTATGGTAAGAATTTTTAAGACTCAGAAAAGTTATACAGATAATGAGTGATAGAGCTAGTATTAGAATGCAAGTCTCATGATCAAAAGTCAATGTGCTTAAATCTTCAGTACCTTTTCAAATGGTTCTGACAGATGGCAGTGTGTACAGAAGCTAATAGTCTTAATTCTGCAGCCACACAGCCTTGGTTTGAATTTGGTTGCACTATTTTATCATCACTAGTGTGATGTTGGATAAAATACTTAATCCCTCTGTGCCTTAGTTTCTTCTTACATTAAATAGAGACAATAATAGGGCCTCATTGATAGGGTAGCTGTAAAAATTACATACATTAGTTGATAATTTTTATTTCAAGATTTTCAAACCATATCTGACAAATAATAAGCATTCAGTATTATTTCCTAAGACCAAAATTCCTCACTGAAAAGGTTGAAAGCTTTAAATTGGTTTATAGTTTATATGATTGCCTGGCATATTTGGAGATTACTTATTTTAAATAATCAAATAATTGCATTTGTTTAGACATATATAACTAATATTCTAAGATGCTTAAGAGCATTTTACCCAGATGGAAGGGATCATCATTCTATTCTATTTTTTAATGCTTCTAGCAAATAAAGGTGAAATACAAGTAAAATCACAAAATGATGTGTCTAGACATTTTTATCATGAACTAGCCAGATGCTGATGTGAGATTTTAGTAGCATATATTTTACCTAGCACAGGTGATTCAGCAAAAGCAATTGTTAGTACTTGTCAAATTATCATTTGTTAATATACAAAATAAAGTAACCAAAAGAAAAAAGATGAACTGCATAAATATTCTCTTCAGGAAACAGAACTGGCAGCCTTAGAGTGAATTACCACCCAGAATGGGTGTTTTTCTAAAATGCTGCATATGGCATTCCACATGCATAAGTGAAAATGTAGTGTTATAAGGTGATAGCAACTTTGCATTCCTAATACAGTTGTCCAAAATTAGCATTAAAAATATATTTGTGTAGGTGTGATCTTTGGGGAAAGAAAATTAAATTTCTTAGGCATTCAACCAAAAAACTAAGGCTTTTTCTTCAGAGAAGAGAAAATCTACTGTGGATCTGGATAATTTCAGGAAAACCTGTTTGCTCTTTCAGGTATTTAGAGAACTGAGTTAGCCATTGCTATAGACTGAATTCTGTCCCTCTCAAAATTCATGGGTTGAACTCTGAATCCCCAGTACCTTACAGGTGACTGTTTTAGGAGACAGAGCCTTTTAGAGCAATAATTAAGTTAAAATTAGTGTTTTTCTTTTTTTCAGGGGTGGGTCTTAATCTTATATGACTGGTGTCCTTATAACAGAGGAAATATGGACACAGATATGCACAGCAAAGATGGTGTGAAGACACAAGAAGATGAGTATCTATGAACTAAGGAGAGAGGCCTGGAACAAATCCTTCTCTCATGGTCCTGAGAAGGAATGAACCCTGCAGACACATTGATCTTGGACTTCTACCTCCATTCAGTGTTATGAAAAAATAAACTTTAGTTTTTAAGCCTCCCAGAATGTAGTACTTTCCTACAGCAACCCTAGTAAACGCATACAGCAAAAAATGTCAAACTTTCACCAACATTTACTTGACAGTTTTCCACTTTGCTCCTTGGTATGAGTTTTTTATATTACCCTTACAAGAACGTGATTTTAGTTTCAACATTTCAATTTATCAACTATTGTCTATGAGTTTCAGTGAAGGAGACTGACACTTAGAATACAAAACCAAAATCAATATTGATACTCACATTCATGAAGGAGAAGGAAAGATTAGGACAGCTATTTGAATAAGAGGATAACCAGCTTTTATATTACAGCAGGCCCTAAATTGTGCATCTGGAAATGTGTTAAAAAACTGCAAGATGCACTTACCTTTTGGTACTTCAATTGCAATGACTGTTCTGGGCCCAAAGGTTGCGAGGTTTGGCTACATTGCTTTGTTTCTGATTTCAAATTTTCTTTATTTAGTGATATCTAAGGGGCCCACTGCAAATGCCAATAGTGCATGATTTCTTTCAAATAGAATTATCTTGGGCAGGCTCAAACGGGTTGAGTTGCCCCAGGGCAACTCACTGTTCCAGGGATGGTCCAGATGCAAAATACTATAGATAAACCAGTAAAGGACAGATCCTCTTTATAAAAATAATTCATCTTCTAGATGAGAAGATAAACAAGAAAATAAATTATAATATATCAGGATAAATACAATAATACCTGTACAGTATTGTAGTAGCACAGAGGAAGATGAAAGATGAGAAGTCTAAGAACAGAAAAATGAGAAATGAATTTCTTCTGACTTTGAAGCCCCACTTCATTGGCTGTTGTCAAAGTCCAGGTGTGGAGGAGACTGCTGGTTGTTTTCCATTCTCTGTCCTTCTCACAAGAATTTTTTTACCTTTGCTCTAAGTTAACTTAGACACTTCAGAGAAGCCCTGATTTCCTGGCCCACCAAGTGGGGTGGTATTTAAAGTGACTTACTAGATTCCACTTTCTTGTGTGATACAGCCCTTTATTCTACAGCATGAGCATTATGAATTGAATAAAAATGACTGAGTAATTAGGTTTCACAAATTATACTTTTCAAATTGCTCTTGGCTTTAATACCTAACAAAAGGAAAGTACACCTTGCAACCTTGCAAGTCAGAAAAGTCAGAGGAATTCACAGCTCCATCAGTGACCTGTCATTGAAGTTTTTTTGGAAGTTATAAACCAGGCTGCAATAAAAATGGAGTTTAGTCAGGTCAAAGGTGATAGAGAATGTGTTTACAGATTGAAAGAAAAAAGAAGAAAGTGATCAATGTGTATTTTCTCAACTTTGACTTTGTAATTTGAATTTTCTTGTAATCATGAAATGATTATTGAAATTATTGAATAAAAAATATCTATTACATGATTGGCCCCTTGGTTTCTCATTGAAACAAAAACATTTAAAATCTTTTTATATCATGTAAGTTTTCTGAAGAATACAGCTAAGATATTACCAGAGAGAATGTATTATCAGAGAGAATGAACATAACAATCATTGAGATAGTATAAGACTTGTCTGAAATGTACAAAGGTACATAACACATATAACCAATTTTGCAAACTATTGAGTAATAAATAATAAGGAAAGTGAAATTACAAGAGAAAAAGTCTAGGTACAATATGTCCTACATATTTCCTTGTTACCTCTTATTAATTACATTCTAAAATATTCTAACTTTGAAAATTTTGACTTAAATAAGGGAATACATATTAATATAAAATTATACATTTGTATATATATTCATTTTAATTTTAAGTATTTTCTATTCTGTCATTCACTTATTTAAAATTTGAGGTTTTATGGCCTGCATAATTTTACATAAATACATTGAATTTATGGGTATGTATTCTTCAGTATATTCACTTTACTTTAGAATTGTGTCTATAGGTTTCTTCTAACACAATTATCTTAAAATATCAGTTCTAAAATCGGGAGCCAACTTGGCGACATGAGTAGGACAGTGGGAATCTCCTCCGAAAAACATACATATTTTTGAAAATACAACAAAAACAAATAATCCTAAAAGAGAGACCAGAAGACACAAGACAACAGCCAGACTACATCCATACATGCGAGAGCCCAGTGCCTGTTGAAAGGGGTAAGATACAAGCCCCAGCCCAGTGGGAACAAAGCGCCCCTCACCCCAGCTCCCGGCAGGAGGAGAGAATTCGGAGTGGGAAGGGAGAGGAAGCCCAGGACTGCTAAACACCCAGCCTTAGCCATCTGCACCAGATCATAGACACAGTGCATGCGTGGAGGGCTGGAAACTAGGGAAACAGGGCAGCAAGACCTCTGAGTGGGTTCCGAAGCTGATGCCCCTGTGACAAAGAAAAGCGAGTGCTTTTTGAAAGTCTTAAAGGGACAGGGATGCTACAGCTGGACAGAAACAACACAGATCACAGTCCAGCAGCTGGAAATTACAGGGAAAACTGGGTGCACTAACCACCTGGGCAACAGCTCTGAGACCCCTCATGGAGGAAAACAGCCAAACAGCCCCCCCTCCATTACCCCTCCAGGAACGGTGAAAGCAGAGAAGCAGCCTAAGGTTGGCCACACCCTCAGCAAGGGAGCTTCCTCCATACCGGTAGGGCAAGACACAAAGACCCAGTCTACACGCAATTAACCAACACAAGCCACTAGGGGTCACAGTTGTCTCAGTAAAGAAAGGCCAGTAGCAAGTGGAAAGTTTGGCCCTCCCAGCTGACAGTTAATAGCACCTATCAACATGGAATGGCAAAAAAATATGATCCAGAAAAGACTAACCCAGACAGCTTCAGCATCTGCCACATCTTCCCCCGAGAAGGAACCTGGGGAGAGAGATTTAACTAGTTTTCCTGAAAAAGAATTCAAAACAAAAATCATAACCATCCCGATGAACTTGCAGAGAAATATGCAAGAACTAAGGAAGGAGAATACAGAAATAAAACAAGCTCTGGAAGGACTTCAAAACAGAATATATGAGATGCAAGAGACCATTAATGGACTAGAAAACAGAGAACAGGAACACAGAGAAGCTGATGCAGAGAGAGATAAAAGGATCTCCAGGAATGAAAGAATTCTAAGAGAGCTGAGTGACCAATCGATACGGAACAATATCTGCATTATAGGGGTACCAGAAGAAGAGAGAGAAAAAGGGATAGAAAATGTCTTTGAAGAAATAATTGCTGAAAACTTCCCCAAACAAGGGGAGGAAATGGCCTCTCAGACCACAGAGGTACACAGAACTCCCATGACAAGGCATCCAAGGAGGACAACACCAAGACACATAATAATTAAAATGGCAAAGATCAAAGACAAGGACAAAGTATTAAAGGCAGCCAGAGAGAAAAAAAAGGTCACCTACAAAGGAAAACACATCAGGCTATCATCAGACTTATCAACAGAAACCCTACAGGCCAGAAGAGAATGGCATGATATACGTAATGCAATGAAACAGAAGGGCCTCGAACCAAGACTACTGTATCCAGCACGATTATCATTTAAATATGAAGGAGGGATTAAACAATTCCCAGAAAAGCAAAAGTTGAGGGAATTTACCTCCCACAAACCACCTCTATAGGGCATCTTACAGGGACTTCTCTAGATGGGAGTACTCCTAAAAAGAGCACAGAACAAAACATCCAGCATATAAAGAAGGGAGGAGGAGGAATAAGAAGGGAGAGAAATAAAGAAACATCACACTGTGTTATAATAGCTCAACAAGCGAGTTATGTTAGACAGTAAGATAGTAAAGAAGCGAACACTGAACCTTTAGTAACCAAAAACTTAAAGCCTGCAATGGTAATAAGTACATACCTTTCAATAATCACCTTAAATGTAAATGGACTGAATGCACCAATCAAAAGACACAGAGTAATAGAATGGATAAAAAAGCAAGATCCATCCATATGCTGCTTACAAGAGACTCATCTCAAACCCAAAGACATGCACAGACTTAAAGTCAAGGGACGGAAAAAGATATTTCATGCAAACAACAGAGGGAAAAAAGCAGGTGTTGCAATACTAGAATGAGACAAAATAGACTTCAAAATAAAGAAAGTAACAAAAGACAAAGAAGGACATTACATAATGATAAAGGGCTCAGTCCAACAAGAGGATATAACCATTATAAATATATATGCACCCAATACAGGAGCACCAATATATCTGAAACAAATACGAAAAGAAATAAAGGAGGAAAGAACAATGCATTCATTCTTGAAGACTTCAACACACCACTCACTCCAAAGGACAGATCCACCAGACAGAAAATAAGTAAGAACACAGACGGAGTGAAAAACACACTCGAACAGATGGACCTAATAGACATCTACAGAACTCTACATCCAAAAGCAACAGGATACACATTCTTCTCAAGTGCACATGGAACATTCTCCAGAATACACCACATACTAGGCCACAAAAAGAGCCTCAGTAAATTCCAAAAGATTGAAATCCTACCAACCAACTTTTCAGACCACAAAGGAATAAAACTATAAATAAACTGTACAAAGAAAGCAAAAAAGGCTCATAAACACATGGAGGCTTAACAACATACTCCTAAATAATCAATGGACAAATGACCAAATCAAAATGAATATCCAGCAATATATGGAAACAAACGACAGCAACAACACAAAGTCCCAACTACTGTGGGATGCAGCAAAAGCAGTCTTAAGAGGAAAGTATATAGCAATCCAGGCATATTTAAAGAAGGAAGAACAATCCCAAATGAATGGTCTAATGTCACAATCATCGAAATTGGAAAAAGAAGAACAAATGAGGCCTAAGGTCAGCAGAAGGAGGGACATAATAAAGATCAGAGAAGAAATAAATAAAATTGAGAAGAATAAAACAAAAGCAAAAATCAATGAAACCAAGAGGTGGTTCTTCAAGAAAATAAACAAAATAGATAAGCCTCTAGCCAGACTTATTAAGAGGAAAAGAGAGTCAACACAAACCAACAGAATCAGAAACAAGAAAGGAAAAATCATGATGGACCCCACAGAAATACAAAGAATTATTAGAGAGTACTAGGAAAACCTGTATGCTAACAAGCTGGGAAACCTAGGAGAAATAGACAACTTCCTAGAAAAATACAACCTTCCAAAACTGACCCAGAAAGAAACAGAAAATCTAAACAGACCAATTACAGCAATGAAATTGAAGTGGTAATCAAAAAACTACCAAAGAACAAAACCCCCAGGCCAGATGGATTCACCTCGGAATTTTATCAGACATACAGGGAAGACATAATACCCATTCTCCTTCAAGTTTTTCAAAAAATAGAAGAGGAGGGAATACTCCCCAACTCATTCCATGAAGCCAACATCACCCTAATACCAAAACCAGGCAAAGACCCCACCAAAAAAGGAAACTACAGACCAATATCCCTGATGAACGTAGATGCAAAAATACTCAACAAAATATTAGCACATCGAATTAAAAAATACATAAAAAGGATCATACACCATTACCAAGTGGGATTCATCCCAGGAATGCAAGGATGGTACAACATTCGAAAATCCATCATCATCCACCACATCAACAAAAAGAAGGACAAAAACCACATGATCATCTCCATAGATGCTGAAAAAGCATTTGAAAAAATTCAACATCCATTCATGATAAAAACTATCAGCAAAATGGGAATAGAGGGCAAGTACCTCAACATTACAAAGGCTATTTATGATAAACCCACAGTCAACATTATACTGAACAGCGAGAAGCTGAAAGCTTTTCCTCTGAGATCGGGAACTAGACAGGGATGCCCACTCTCCCCACTGTTATTTAACATTGTACTGGAAGTCCTAGCCAAAGCAATTAGACAAAACAAAGAAATAAAAGGAATCCAGATTGGTAAAGAAGAAGTCAAACTGTCACTATTTGTAGATGACATGATATTGTACATAAAAAACCCTAAGGACATCACCCCAAAACTACTAGAACTGATATAGGAGTACAGCAAAGTTGCAGGATACAAAATTAACACACAGAAATCTGTAGCTTTCCTATACACTAACAATGAACCAACAGAAAGAGAAATCAGGAAAACAACTCCATTCCCAATTGCATCAAAAAGAATAAAATACCTAGGAATACATCTAACCAAAGAAGTGAAAGACTTATACTCTGAAAACTACAAGTCACTCTTAAGAGAAATTAAAGGGGACACTAACAAATGGAAACTCATCCCATGCTCATGGCTAGGAAGAATTAATACCATCAAAAGGGCCATCCTGCCCAAAGCAATATACAGATTTGATGCAATCCCTATCAAACTGCCAGCAACATTCTTCAATGAACTGGAACAAATAATTCAAAAATTCATATGGAAACACCAAAGACCCTGAATAGCCAAATCAATCCTGAGAAAGAAAAATAAAGTAGGGGGAACCTCACTCCCGAACTTCAAGCTCTACTGTAAAGCTATAGTAATCAAGACAATTTGGTACTGGCACAAGAACAGAGCCACATACCAATGGAACAGACTAGAGAATCCAGACATTAACCCAGACATATATGGTCAATTAATATTTGATAAAGGAGCCATGGACATACAATGGGGAAATGACAAATCTCTTCAACAGATGGTGCTGGCAAAACTGGACAGCTACATGTAGTAGAATGAAACTGGACCATTGTCTAACCCCATATACAAATGGAAACTCAAAATGGATCAAAGACCTGAATTTAAGTCATGAAACCATTAAACTCTTGGGAAAAAACCTAGGCAAAAATCTCTTGGACATAAACATGAGTGACCTCTTCTTGAACATATCTCCCCGGGCAAGGAAAACAACAGCAAATATGAACAAGTGGGACTATATTAAGCTGTAAAGCTTCCATACAGCAAAAGACACCATCAATAGAACAAAAAGGAACCCTACAGTATGGGAGAATATATTTGTAAATGACAGATCCGAGAAAGGCTTGACGTCCAAAATATATAAAGAGCTCACACGCCTCAACAAACAAAAATCAAATAATCTAATTAAAAAATGGACAGAGGAACTGAACAGACAGTTCTCCAAAAAAGAAATACAGATGGCCAACACACACATGAAAAGATGCTCCACATCACTAATTATCAGAGAAATGCAAATTAAAAGTACAATGAGGTATCACCTTACACCAGTAAGGATGGTTGCCATCCAAAAGACAAACAACAACAAATGTTGGCAAGGCTGTGGAGAAAGTGGAACCCTCCTGCACTGCTGGTGGGAATGTAAATTAGTTCAACCATTGTGGAAAGCAGTATGGAGGTTCATCAAAATGCTCAAAACAGACCTACCATTTGACCCAGGAATTCCACTCCTAGGAATTTACCCTAAGAACGCAGCAATCAAGCTTGAGAAAGACAGATGCACCCCTATGTTTATCGCAGCACTATTTACAATAGCCAAGAATTGGAAACAACCTAAATGTCCATAGGTAGATGAATGGATAAAGAAGATGTGGTACATATACACAATGGAATATACTACTCAGCCATAAGAAGAGGACAAATCCTACCATTTGCAGCAACATGGATGGAGCTGGAGGGTATTATGCTCAGTGCCAAGTGGAGAAAGAGAAATACCAAATGATTTCACTCATCTGTGGAGTATAAGAACAAAGGGAAAACTGAAGGAACAAAACAGCAGCAGAATCACAGAACTCAAGAATGGACTAACAGGTACCAAAGGGAAAGGGACTGGGGAGGATGGGTGGGTAGGGAGGGATAAAGGTGGGGGAAGAAGAAGAGGGGTATTAAGATTAACATGAATGGGGGCGTGGGAGAAACGGGAGGGCTGTACAACACAGAGAAGACAAGTAGTGATTCTAAACATTTTGCTATGCTAATGGACAGTGACTGTAATGGGGTTTATAGGGGGGACCTGGTATAGGGGGGATCCTAGTAAACATAATATACATCATGTTAGTGTAGATTAGTGAAAACAAAATAAATAAATAAATAAAATAAAACTAACTGTAAATCAACGATTACTGCATGTTTTCAATATCCTTAATTTCAACCACATAAAGGGTGTCAGATGATCGGCTATGGAGGTACATTTTTCTGATAATATTCCTTTCTCTTAAAAAAAAATGCAGTTCCTGTGTGGTGACCTCCAATGATTCCTACACAGTGGTATAAGGGGCATATAAAAGTGTAGGCAAAGGGTCTGTTTGTGTCTATACAGAGGATCAAAGCCTAATTTGGCTACCGAGAAAATGAACTAAGATAGATAGGATATGAAGAAGAACTTCCAACATCAGCACTCTCTGGAAGACTCATACCAGAACATGATCATCAAAAAACCCCAACAATGATCCAGGCGCTGCTACAGCTGTAGCTGCATTTATCCCACCGGTTCCTGGACTTGCCATGGGAATGAAGAAGGAGATCTGAGCTGGCCTGTGCATACAGTAAAACAACAAATTTGACTGGATCTATACTGTTGGAACTCAACCAAGAATTATGAGAAGTGCAAGTTGTAGCGCTCCAAAATCTTACAACTACAGACTATCTACTGTTAAAAGAACATATGGGATGTGAACAGTCCCAAGGAATGGGTTGTTTTAATTTGTCTGATTTCTGTCAGACTGTTCAAGTTCAGTTGGACAATATCCACCATGTCATAGATAAGTTTTCGCAAATGCCTAAGGTGCCTAACTGGTTTTCTTGGTTTCACTGGAGATGGCTGGTAATTATAGGTCTGCTTTGGTAATGTAACTGTACTCCTATTATGTTAATGTGTGTGCACAATTTAATTAGTAGTTTAAAACCTATACGTCCTGAAGTTACTCTACAAAAAGATATGTCAAAGAAATAATCAATCTTCCCATGTTTTCTTCCACCTGCTACTTCTATAGCTTTTCTTCTTCCCTTCTAATTATAACCCTTAAATAGAATTCGTGCCTCATATCGAATTTACCAAGTATCATAACTCCTCCAAGTGGTAAAGATACCTCAAGACAAATGCTGGGCATAGAAGCCACAGGGCATAAATCTGCAAAGAAGTAAAAAGCTATCCTTTTCAAACAATATGGCTTCTCTCTCACTTACCACTTTACATTTCCCTGTATGGCCCGGGAAGGTGACTGGTTAGCCAGAGATGGGTAAGATTCCTCAAAGGAGGAACAACATAAGACAGGCACAGTCGCAGGGGGGCCTTCAGGTGAGAAATTGGGGATCAACAGAGGTGAGGCTTAGAACCTCATCCCCCTGTTCTGAGAGAAATCTTCTGCATCCGTGGATGTTTTATTGTCCTTGTCTAGCTTGGATTAACACATAGTCTACAGGCACACACCTGATCATCTGCATTTGCTCTCTTACAACACTAAACTATATTTTCTACCTTTATCTTGTATCTACCTACCACTTCAGCATTTTATTAAAAAAATAATAATAAAGAGAGAAATGTGGTATTCACATTTAAATCAAATATAAAAATCAAATGAATATTCATATTTGTACTGATTGTTTATAGTTCATAATGCATGATCAAAACCGAAAGTTTCTGTGATGACTGCCCTTGTACTGTTCACCATGTAACTTATTCACTATGTAAGAACTTGTTCGTTATACTTCAGAAGATTGGAGACTGACAAAAATTAGGCTTGGGCTGGATTAATGATTGTGCATTGAGCATTGACCCCCTATACAGAATTTTATTGTTGTTAACAACCATTCGATAAATAAATTGGAGAGATGCCCTCTCAAAAAAAAAAATGTACAGACTTCCAATTGTAAAATAAATAAGTAACCGGGATGTAATGTATAGCATAACGAATATAGTCAAAATATTGTAACAACTTTGTATGGTGATTACTGGTAGCTAGAGTTATCATGTACATAAATGTTGAATCACTGTGTTGTACACCTGAAACTAATGTAATATTATGTGTCAACTACCCTTCAATAAAAAATAATTATCTACAAAAAAAAACCCCAGAAATTTCTGTGATGACTGCCCTTGTACTGTTAACCATGTAAGAACTTATTCACTATGTAAGAATTTGTTCACCATGTAAGAACTTGTTCATTATGCTTCAGAAGATTGGAGACTGACGAGAATTAGGCTTGGGGTGGATTAATGACTGTGCATTGAGCATTGACTCCCCTATACAGAATTTTATTGTTGTTAACAACCATTTGATCAATAAATATGAGAGATGCCCTCTCAAAAAAAAAACAAAAAAAAAATCAGTTCTCCTAATAAAAGAATTTATTGTGCACTTGATTGCTATGTTAATTAACAAAGTTAGAACTCTTTTTTATAAACCAGATCAACATCAAGCTTACTTTGGCAATATAGTAAAACTGTAATCCATTTGGATTATATAAAAGCATAAACTTTTGACATAAATAATCTTAATAAATAGATTAATTTAGATTAAAAGTTACAAGTTATTGTTTTTATAAACTATTCAAATAGAAGTTAAAGAATGTTATTTATTTCATTCAGATTTCTCCATTATATTTTATTAATATGGCCTTTATGGCAAAAAAATTGATGGACATACGTTTTGTAAAGAAATGTATTTTCATTATGTATCTTTTCATAGCAATACAAAATAAAATAATTTTATATGTTCTAACTTTAAATATCTAGGGTCAACTTCTTAATATATTTATTTCAATGGTACTTTTTGTTTATAATCTCTAGGTTACATTAAAAAATTGTGCCAAGTTATATAAGCTTCAACTTCATTGGAGAGAAACAGGACTGAGGAGTGTACAAACTGACCATGTGACTCACAGTCACTGAGGTACAAATGTGGCTTTTTGTGGTGGTGTTGCAGGAACCACGGGAACTATCAACAAGGAGTGGGGACATGGAGATGTTTGGCGAGCAGCAGCATTTATAAGTGCCGGTACTAGCTCAGTGGATTACTATCCAAAGGCTGGGCCTTGAGTGTCCCAGGGCCATCCATGCCTTTTATACATTTACTACAAGGTTAGGGTCCAGTCAGCACCCAGGAACTGTTGCAGTGGCAGCTATTAGGTCACTATATATTCGGGATGCTGGTTATATTTCAATCTATCTCTATAAGTTTACCCGAATAAACTAATGGGCTTCCATGACCGTGATCAACAAGCTGTTCCATATGATTGAGTACAGGCTCGGAGGGAATACATTTTTACATTGTTTCAATCTCAAGCACCCAAGCACCTTATAATCCCTGTACATTCTTGAAGCCCCAAGAGAAACTTTGTCTCTGGCTTTCTTGGCTTCCTAACACAGTATGATGAGAGGATGGGGTAATCCCTGCCTCACCTTATTCTACACTTACTGATACAGCTTCTATCTTGGGTCCTGGTACACTAAAGAGGGAGCCTACAAAAGGAGCCACTTCGAATAACAGCGGTAGACACCTACTACCTAAATACTCAAAATTACTTCACGAGAGTGCATTGATCAAAAGTGTACCCCGTCCATAGCAAGCAATGTAAACCGGTTGGAAATTTTCCAGTAATTTTGGGGTATACATAAACACTATTGGGATGAAGGTAAAAATAAACAAAATAAATAACAAAGTAAGAACTGTGTTGGATCCAATTTTGCGCCTAGCCCCTGCTTTCCACTTGGCCCAAACTGGCTTGGTCTCACTTGGCCCTGCGCTCAGGAAACTTGCTCAGTAAAGAGCTCTGACTGCCTCCCCACTGCCTCATGTTCTAGCACCACAGACCTTGTTATCTTGTCCAGAGAAAGTACAGGAATTCCCCTGCTTGCAAGAGACAGGAAGACATGTTTTTGTCAGCCAAGACCTGGCTTTCAAAGGTGGGTGCCATGAGATTGCAGTCTACAATAAAATCCTAACGTTTAAGCTACTTCTCAGGCTCTATTTTCTAGATTGTATTTCAGAAGCTAATAATTTCTCAAAGGTTAAGAATTTCTCTTGTTAAAATTTCTATTTTTCTGCCCAAATAACAATAAGAACAATTATAGTAATACTAAAAAATTATATGAAGAGCTAATTAGGTACCAGGATTTTTCCTTATTTAACATGAGTCTTTAATGCTTTACTTATTTATATTTTTATTACTTATTTATTTATATTTTATTTATTATATATTTTCTTCTTAGTGTTCTCCCAATACATCATTTATCCTAATAATTGTTTATAATCTATTTAATGATTTTACGATCTAGCTTTTGAATGTGTGCATGTATGAATGTTGCAAGTCTGTTATATCATGGCATAAATTATGTGCTAAATAAACAATTATCACCTTTTTTATTCAATATTATGAATATAATTTTGGAAATTTTAGGATATATTTTTACAATATGTTCCTGGCTGAATTGTAAAATGTCAGAGAAGAATTAGAAGAAACCATACATGAAAATTCCTGAGAACAAGTGCTGCTTTAGGGAAGAAACGAGGAATTGTTTTCCTGAATTCACAAGGTGGTATCTGTAATGTAGGATGATTTGGCTGAAAGAAGAGTGGACTGAATGCTAATGACAACTTCTAGTATTCTCAGTGATGGAGAAAAAGTTTAGGGAATATTCTTTCTTCTGAATTCTTTTATCTCACTATCTGTACAGTAAGAAATTTGGACAAGATATACTCTTGGGTCTGTTCTAGTTATGAACTTTGTAATTTTAGTGGAAACAATTTAAAAACAATTAAAAGTTTGTTCTAATGAATATTATTTGAGGTTATATAGAATAGTTTAAATGAATAATATTGTACTAAAGGGATCCCAGAAGATGTTAATAGGAAGGAGAAAAATACCATTGTGAAACTGTGAAACACATTTTTTTCTTAGCTATTATTCAAGTCTTCAGATACTACTTCCCATTTGTTCTGACTTCATTTAGGCCATTTATGAGTGTCTTTTTGATAGTATTGTTTTAATTTTCTAAGTCTTGTTAAAAGCTATAGAAATAAATCCACGAATCTGATGTGCTTTGCTAATTCTACACTAGCTGCTTGCACAACTGTTTCTGACAATGTTTATTCATAGACTGAAATGATCTGGAAGGGCAGCAATGGCCCTAGAGAGTATTTGATCTGATTTAACTTAGTGTTATAGCTTCTCTTAGGGCTTGTTACAAAGGAAAGGGCAATTCATCTTCTGCCATCTAATTCAAGCCAGTTCATAAATTAGAGATACAATTTTGGTCAGAAAGATTATTTCAAGTAAAGGAGGGAAAATCTGCAGTATTAACTGATTCCTTCGTTGAAAGCTACCTAAGGTAGATTATAGTGAAAGCCCCAGAAAATGTGAAAATAAGAATTAGATACCACAAATTAAAAAATGAAATTATGGCATGCTCTAAATTTCTATGATTAGAGTGCACATTTATTATTAAATATTATTAATATTCTTCATATATTGTTTCAGTATTTGTGTTAGAGAGTGAAACATTGATACCCTTTAACATCTATATCAGATTGATTTGGACTCTTTTTCTCTGTCTGTGGGAAAATTCCACAGCTCTCAATATTTCTGTGAATTCTACAAGGCTTATGTTTTCATGATCACTTCAGACCTCATGATTTCACTTTGCAGAATCCTTGACTGTAATGTATCTTATCATATCACTGACTCAGGCATTGTCTTTCTGGGTCATCTGAATCCAGAAATGTAGCTGATACTATTTCTCTTATTTCCACTGAGAAAAAGAACACAAACAACTTGAAAAAAAGGAAAGAAAAGAAAAGAAAAAATGCAAGTAAATAAATCCAGTAAGGAATTTTGGAGGTTATACTCATCACAGAAATGCAAAAATCTTCAAAGAGAATGTTGTCTGGAGAACTGTGAAGAGTCTGTGATTTTGCTGTACCTGCAAGCTACCTACTTAGCTTGGCACAGTTTTAGGAATACCAGCAGAAGGCAAGAGCTTATTGGTTCAGAGAAAATAATTTTTTATTCACGGCAGAACAGAATGTATAATCTTCACACTTGTATTGCTTCCACTTGCCCCATAAATTCCCCTGAAGTGATGGAGGGGTTTGTCCAGATGGGTGCTGCACAACCAGTGGCTTTGGACCTCAGCCAAGGAAGCCCAAATTTAGGAAATGACAGTTGCTATAAGGGAAATGCACACAAACCTACCCAACCTTTGTAACACAGGGACACCTAGCTTTCTTATCCTAGAGAGCAATAAAATTAGTCCTCAGTTCTGGAGCAAAAGAGTATCTTTGTTTTCCACAGTGTGTTGCTATGCCAACATCCTTGCAAAGATAGTCCAGAACAAAAGACGTCAGTGACTCCATCAAGAGATACTGAAATAAGAGAATAATGAAGAATTGTCTCCCCACTGTCTCATTTTATAATAGTTCCGCATAAAATGATCTAGGAATGATGATTTCTGTACTTGTCCCTCTCTTTGTCTTTGAGTCGGCTTCATTCTAACTCCCTGATCCTTTTCACTTCAAATAGTAAGATCAACTAATTTTGCATTTAGTGACTCAAGATCTCTGAATCTACTCCACAGGATAAAATAATTTATGTTTGTTAAAATAACTTCTGTTGCATGGTAGAACTAAATTCCCAGCTAAAAATAAACATTTTTTTTGTTATCCTATTTCAATAAACTTGTGACCAAATCTAGAGGTCACAAATTTGTTATTTATTTCTATATCATTTCAAGGAAAGATAAAAATATAACTACGGAGATTTTTCTCTTAAAATTACACAGCCGAAATAAATCTGTAGTAAATTAATGCTGAAGGCCATTAGCTCTAGGAAAAGACTATGCTGAATCATAATCTACAGATAAAAGTGTCAGTCTACATTAAAAAAAATCATTCACCTGATCTAGTAGGGTTAATAAGTAAAGTAAAAATGGAGGGGCACATGAGTCTAGATACTTCAAATATATAAGGAATACCCCGAATTGCCTAAATTGGAGAGAAAAAGAGCTCCTTTAAACAATTAGAATAATTGGCATCAGGAAGTAGATATCTAAATAATAAAAGGAAAAAGAAAGAAAATGAACCTAAAGCAAATACATGTAAAACATACTTATGGAAAAAAGTAGGCAAATCAAGTATTAAAAATGCATAATTGAAAAACATCATATAGCAAAGCAAATATTTAAAGAAAAGAAACATGTATAATTTATATGCAATCTATCATCTATCTATCTATCTATCTATCTATCTATCTATCTATCTATCTATGTATCTATCTATCATC
The DNA here is from genome assembly GCF_040802235.1 of Manis javanica. Taxonomy (NCBI): domain Eukaryota; kingdom Metazoa; phylum Chordata; class Mammalia; order Pholidota; family Manidae; genus Manis; species Manis javanica. Next base: position 105,383,879 of record NC_133158.1, read on the forward strand.
TATCTATGTATCTATGTATCTATGTATGTATGTATGTATGTATGTATCTATCTATCTATCTATCTATCCCCCAGTTTCTGAGCACTAATGGGTCAAGCATCCTGGGAGAAAATATTTGTATTTATATAGAGAAAATATGAAAGAAAATCAATTAATTGGTTTTGGCCTCCACAAGTTTAAGTCCTTAATCAGTAATTTTTTGAGAGAACCAAGAGAAAAAATGGATTGTTATAATAATATAAAAATGTTAGTTGTTCTTTGTTACAATGTCTGACACAGCCTTATGTATCATATATTTAAAACATGTTTAAATGCAAAAATATATTTTAAGGAATATTTATATGAGAAAAGTCTGAAACACCTCTAAGTAATATACTGCTTCTTCTGTCCATTTAAGGGATTTATAAATATGTCTGTTTAACAACTTGTTTTATACAAGGCTTATTAATTTGTCATTGGCATAATGGATATATTCTAAGGTGTCTGCATGGCACTTACTTTTGTTAACATAAATATTATCTGTAAATCACTACAAACCAAATGTAGTGGATTTGTACATGAGAGTTTCTGAATTCATAATCTGACTATGTTAATATTTCTTCACTTTGTTTTCACATTCTAAAGAAAGCATGTTGGTGAAGATGATACCTGAATGACATTTGAGTTTTAAAATTTCATGTCAATAATAGAAATCAGAGCCACCTGCTCTCTAAAGCAAACTTTCCTTAACATTCCATTTCAGTCTTGTTTCATGTGAAGTGACCTCTTCCACATCAGCAAGAGGAAGCCTCCTGTTCTTGATTCATGATTTAATGGATGGGTCACATTTGACCAATAAAAACACAGGAGACAAGGTTGTAATATCCTACATTCAAGCCACCTGAGCATGCTACGGCTACAGGCAATCGTTTATTTTGATAACCTTTTAAAAGGAAAATATAAGCAAAGGAAGGACAGAGAATAGGGTGATTTTACAAAAGTGATTTAACCCTGAAGTCACTACAAAGAGAGCAACTGAAGGAGAGTAGCTACATATACAATTATTCTTGGTTTTCTTGGAACTTGAACATTTCCTTTGCAAATCTACTTTGTGTCATTACTTCCTTCAACATATTTTTTTTGCATGTCATTTCATTTGTTTCATATAGATTGTTTTTGAAGTATCCAAGACAGCCCCAATATTTGGGAATCTGAAAATATTCTAATAAAATGTAAATTTCTTATTAAAATAAAATTAAACCTCAAGCAAGTATAACTTTTAAAATGTGTGACATGTAGCAAAACAGAAAGAATGTTACATACAAAACAAAGCAAAACAAGTACATTTTAATTCATTATGATAACAAGGCAGCTAAGATCTCACTGAAATTGTTTTTAAATAACCTAATGATATTAAGTAGTTTTTTTCCTTATATTTAGAAGATTAAATTTTAAGCTAACATACACAATTCTAAAAGGTATTTCTGAGTATGCTGAGATAAAAGAGGACTGCATGTGAACCCTGAAGGGACCAGTGTCCTCAATATCTATAATTTTGTTCAGCTCCATTTTACCTAGTAGATGTAAGTATCTAAAACCCCCTTCCCATTCCAAGAGCTTAAGAAATTTATGGGGACAGGAAAGCCATCCATCAGATTGTATATTTTTAAAATTTCACAAGAAAACCAATGTTGAAGTTTTTACTTAGACCTTTGAAAAGTAACTGAATTTCTGAAAAAATATCAGCTAAACAGAAAATTTTAGAAAGTGGCAGTTGATTTTTAGCATTTCCCAAAATTAAGATCAAATGAAACTCCTGGAAAGAATTATGCTTCTTACTATATCCCTCCCTAAGGAAGGAAGTATGCCATGACTTCTTCATGTTCTTAGCAACTAAAGTTTTGAACATCTTATTCATAAATAACAATGAAATTTTCTTGAAAATGACAAGTAGGAAGAGAACCTTTTCCAAAAATACACCTTGGTCAAATTAGGATACAAAACTATTTTTTCTTTTCCAGAAAGAATGCATTAAAGCCTTCTAACTGAAGAAACATTTATTATATTTTACCTTCTAATACTATTTTTCTCAAATATTTTTTTTATTTCTGAAAGTAGTTTAAACTACAGACTTTCAGTCAATAATGATGGAATTAGCACATGTGTTTTCCTTAACACCTTCTCAATTCTCAAAACAAAGACAATGAAAAGATCTAAAAATGGGGAAGCATACATCTTACAAGGATAAGGAGAATAGGAAAAAAATGGCAAGATGCCTTTCTTTTGAAAGTAGACAAGCAAATAGATCAGTGATAACTGACCTAGAGTAGAGTACAAAGAGAAAACCAACAGGAAGCTCAGATGTCTTTTGAATGCTCTGTAGAAGTTAGGATAGGCCCAGGTTCTCATGATACAGGCACCCTTCAAAGTGGAAGTCGATGCAGGATTTTTAAAGAGGATAAAGGTTTGAAAAAGACTTCTAGAGAATTCCCCAACACAAGAAATATACAGCCTTAAGGAAACCAGAGGCTTATATGGGAGTTCTATATGGAAAACAGAAGTACTAGAAGAAAATGTAATAATTGAATTGTGTGGTCCATCTCCTAGCCCTATTCTCCTACCATGTACCTAGCACTCTGACACTCAACCTTTCACCCCTTATTAAGAAAATTGGCTTTTCCTATAAAGAAAACTAATAGAACCAAGTATAATCATCTAAGTAATGGCATTTGATTACAAACCAAAGGAAAACCCAATATAGTATTACACTTAGACAAAACCCCTATACTAAGCCTTTTTGTGCAAGCTGAAGAATAAGCAGTCTTTTTCAGTGTCTTACTCTTCAGTACGAACTGGCAGCTAAGGTTACCAGAAATCAGAGTAAAGCATACACTATAAAAGAAAATTAATAAAGCTAAATTACAAATAAGTTACAGTAGTAATAATTTGTAGTCCGAACAAAAAGAAGGAAATACAATAAAAAGCCAGTATCTTCATATCCATGTATCTATAATAGTATGCCATAAGGGTAAACACACACGCACACACACACACATACACACACACACACACACACACAGAATTGGCTTAAGTAAAAGGTAGATATGATTGAATTATTTCAAAAACATATTTGAAACAACAGTTTCAATCCACAATCTCATCCCAGTTTTCCCTCTATAATCCAATACCATTTATTAATGTTTTAAATAGAAGTAAGGTACACAATATACCTGAAATTTTTAATAAATTACATTCCAGAGAAGTAATTTACTCACTGTTGTATCAACCAACACATATTTGAAATTAGGTTCTTAAAAGTATGCATTTTTATCTTATTAAGAATTTATGATGGAGCTAGAACTCTGTAAACTTAAAACAAAAAACATTAAGGAATTAAATAAAAATCACAATATTACTGTGGAATTTAAAAGTTGATAAGCAATCAAACACAGGGCATGAATTAGACATTTAGGTAATTTTGTTTGACTGGAGTCATGCAAAATTACATAAAAGAATTATCAACTGCAAACATTTGTTTAGTCAAAGAAAATAATGGAAGCTCTAAATTGATTTATTTAAATTTGCACTTGAACACAATGAAAGTATATATACAAACTAACTCTGAAAAGTTTCCAAGCCACTATAGCCGTACATTATACATTGGTGTATTTCAATTTGGCAAGCAATATTAGCTATATTAATAAGCAAATCCAATTTACATTTATGTAGGAAAATCTTGTCTCTTTCGATTACAGCTTAAATTGTCCTTTTGGAAAACACCATACAATTTAATTATTATTAATCAAAGGTAGAAGGATTAGTTAGTAAAGAATATAAACCAGCACTTTTACCAGAGCATGAAATTAAGTACCTCATATAGAAGATGGAAGCCCCAAGAGTTTAAAGATGATGCTATTGACATATCAGTTCATCCTAATATAAGTGATGAGTAGTTGCATTTATGTAAATGGATAGAAGGGTCTGGTAGTATAAGTGCACACATGAAATAATTCTATTAAAATTTTTAAACGGCTTGAGCTTATATTCATTTAAAAGCTCAATTGCACAATCTTGTTCATATAAAACACCCAGGTTGAATTTTCATAACCAGGGGAAATGAGGAATTGAGATAATTATCCCAATAACTTAGACTAAAAGTCACACTTGAGGTTCCAAGGAATTGGAAAGCAAGAGCAATTTATACTTTGATTCAGAGAAGCAATACTCTATGCTAATTTACAAATTAATATGATCAACTCTTTAGGCTCAGATGTTTCTTCAGAAATTCCAGTAGAGGAAAGGAGGAAAGTAATCTTTGGAATAGGCAATAATTGGGGTTATGGACAACTATTAAGTGATTTGAATATTCTCTTTAGTCCTGTGTTACATTGAAAGACTATGTATTTTATTCTTTCTGTAAAAAAATATCTAAAAATATCTCATTCACCAAGATATTTGATTTCCACAGAATGGAGCTTCCTCAAAAAGCTAAATACAGGAAAACCATTTGATCAAGTAATTCCACTTCTAGGAATTTACCTAAAGAAAACAAGATCCCAGATTCAAAAAGACATATGCACCCCTATGTATTACTGCAGCACTATTTATAAGAGCCAAGATATGGAAGCAACCTAAGTGTTCATCTGTAGATGAATGGATAAAGAAGAGGTGGTATGTATATACAATGGAGAATTATTCAGCCATAAAAAGAAAAAAAGTCCTACTATTTGCAACAACATGGATGGATCTAGAGAGTATTACACTCAGTGAAATAAGCCAGGCAGAGAAAGACAGACACCATATGATTTCACTTATTTGTGAAATATGAAACAAAGCAAAACAGAAGAAACAAAACAGCGGTAGACTCACAGACACTGAGAAGTGACTAGTGGTTACCAAGGGGGAGGAGTTGGGGTGGGTCGGGGGGTATTTCCAGATTTATCAGTTTTTCACAGTATCAATTGATACTCTACTCTGAAAGTTAAGGAGATTAGCTGACACATTCTATTTGCCCGGAAATTTTTGCTACATCTTTTCATAGTGATGGCTCACTGTCATCTGTAAGTTCTCCAGTAAGAGATGCTCTTCTTTTACCACAGCTGAAGTGATTTCTCCACTTTCGCTGTTTCTTCTTCATGCCCAATACATTCTAGTGTAATTTCATTACCTTGTTAAAGGATTCTTGCTCCAATTAAAATGAGTTTCCTTTAAAACAAGTACCCAGCTTCCCTTATTCACTATTATTATCCCCAGCACCAAGTAGAGTATCTGCCACCCAGAAACAGTCAACAAATATTAATTTAATTTAATATTAATGAATTACAAGCTTTCACATTTTTCCACCAAAATTCCATTACTTTAGTTTTTATTTCTTATATCATATATTAATAGCATATATTAAAACTATATTTAATTTAAAATGACATATATTTGAATAACCATGATAACACTTTAGAAATAACACTAAGATGTTTTAAGTCTGCTGCACTTTACTTCCAAACCACATAATCTCCTTTTCTCCCTGATGTAATCAATTTTGTACTCTCTGTACGTTTTTAATTACTCTCTTTTCTTTGTAGGTGTTGCTTGTTTGTTTGCCGAGTTTTCCCCTTTTTGTGGACTATGTATGGATAACAAATACTGTGTAGATTCTTGGATGATTTGTTTTCTTTCCCAACATTGTAATAGATCCATCCTAATATATGCATCTCTACCTTGATTTTTATTATTCCATAGAAATCCATTCTATAAATATATTTCAACTTAATGTCCATTCTATTATTGATAAACATTGAGGTTTTGTTATGTTTTTTTGCAATGACAAAACCTATTGTTTTGAACATCCTGCTGCCTTATACACATGTGAACAAGTCAATCTCTGTCCCTTGTTCGTGTATGTTCACTTTTATGTGAACTGTAAAAACCAAAAATGATGCAGGACTCACTGTAGGTCTATGCTAAATATATATACATATATATGAAAATAACAAAGAGACCAGGAAAAAATGTAATTAAACAACATTATTACCTGTCCAAAAATAAAGGAAAATACTAATTTTATTATATTTTAAAAAATTTGGGATTCTTTGATGAAATACATTAGGAAAACACTAAAAGAAACTAACAAATGTAAACCAGATCTGAAAAGGAAAATATAATGTGGAAAAAATGTTAAGTTCTAATCTTTTACATCTTCAATATGCATTTTCAAAATATATGATAATTTTGTGCCACCTTCACTGCTTGCTCAGTTGAAGGAAATACACTTGGTGAACATAAATATTTAGGAGGAATTGTTCTGTAGTCAAAGATAAAATTTTGCTTCATCAGTAGACAACTGGTGTGAGAAATACATAAATAATAAATATATTTGGGATGAATAATCACTTAATAACTGTGAAACCATCTTCAGGAAGTAATGGGTTTTCTAATATACCCACCTAAAAATATAATAAATTGCAGAAACCACCTAATAAATTTGTTTGGTTTCACATTTAAATTTTATTCTATAGTCTAAGAATTTTATATTTCTGTGAATGAATCATAATGAAGGGGGAGTATTTGCAAAAAATAATACATTTGCACTTTTTAGGATAAGTGTCAGTGTTGATATTTGTTGCTAAATGCATCACATTAAGATTAAAGTTGTTGAAAGTAGTAAACATGTTAAAAGTTTCTTTCCAAGCACATTATTTTTCTAAGCTGTGTTAGAAATGAATGCTGTGTTTTCTTAAATAAGTCAGTTTGCATCTGTAGTCTATTTATATCTAAAATGTGTAAGTTGTGAGTTTACCTTTAGAAATTCAATATATCTGGAATCATCTTTACCTAGGAAACTCCAGAAAAATGAGTAGAGCATATTGCCTTACTGCAACAGAAGTTTTTTGTAGAGAAGTTATTTCTTTCACTCTTTACAGTGAATGTCTTATGGTGGAAATTTCAGGAGAAAATGAGGCAAATTGGGGGCTCAAGATATTTATTAGGATCAACACCTGTGGGAAGAGTGGGGCAAAGCAGTATTGGTGGAGGGAGAATTTGAGCTATGAGAAACATGCAAGAAAATAGCAGAGACCACACTGCTTGAGATTTGCATGATAGTTGTTCTCTATGAGGTCAAACTGGCTAGCCTTTATATCACCATCCAGATTATATATATATAATACATATACCATGGACATATATATATCACCACCTTGGGAGGGTTGTGACTTGGGGTGAGAAGGCTCTCTGAAACCTTGGAAGAACCTGGACTGAGTGATGGTCAGAGGTTTCAGCTGACTGAACTCCCCAGTCATGGAACACATTTTCCCTTGACAGGGGACATAGGCAGCACATCCTCATGTCTGCCTCCATCTGACCCCTGGACCAATCATCTCTAATTCTGCATAAACATCCAAGGAACAGCTCTACCATAAATAGGGTGAATATTAAATTCAGCCTCTGACAGTGCAGCTCACCTCAGAACCACAACTGATTGTGTCTATCTTCCTTTTTGACCATCCATTCTAGAATCCCTCCACTTTAAGCTATCCCTTTTCTGACTTCAACTGCTTACCTAGTGTAGAGACCTGTACCTTGATTCATGAAAAGCCTGAGCCTCTGGCCACCATGTCCTCAGTAGTTACTTTACCTCTTCTATTTCCGTTTATATTTATCCAAGGGAAAGTACAAAGTGGATTATCTGGTTTCCATATGTACTTCTTCATGCTCCCTTGAAGCAAATGCAACCCAACCTCCTCCTGATGATTGATCAATTATCCCTGCCAAATCAATGATTTCTCTTTTGCCTAGTGTTCCTCTAGCTAAAGAGTCCAAATTTCACAGGCACCAGCCATAAAATGAAATTAAATGGGAATTCTGCTCTGTATCCTGGAAAAAATGCCCCTTTTAGAGACCAAGTCCTCTAATCCTGCAAAACTCCAAAACATAGGAACTAACAAGCACAAACCCAATGAGTCATTCAGAGCAATCATAAGTGGGAACACTTAGTTTCTATTACTTAACCCCAGACAAATGGGTGGTTCTTACTGAGAACACAGTATCTTTGATTCAGTATTTGTTCTGTATCCAGAAGAACAGCACTCCATCTTGGACTAGTATTACCTCCAAATTGGTGCTTCATCTATGCCATCAACAGGCCATTACATTGTTTATCAGGGAGGGTAGAAGCTTCTGGGTGGTATGATAAGACCAGTGGGTACCATGGACATAAAGCCCCCTCCCTCATTCTGCTGTAAAGCATGTATCCCAGCCTTATGTGATGTTATATAGGATCCTACCCTAGTAGCTCCCAGATACTGGTGCTAGCTGAGTCTCTGAATGTAAGAAAATGAAACACATATTCAAAATTTTTGTGCATTCCGTGAGAATAAACTACTCACCAGTCCAGAGTGTCAAAGACCGTTATAGACAACTTATCACTGAAGGCCATCTGACCTTGAGAAATGAGGCCCTGGTGAGGACTTAGCTTTGGTCTTCATTGTTATAAGAATAGACATGTGCTGGCCAATAGCCAGACAAGTCACCCAAATGTCTCCGTACGTAGCCCCAACCTCTGCCACCAAGGCCACTTTGCTCATATGCTCATCACGCCAGTTTGGTGGTGCCAATGACTGAAAATGTCTGACACGAACATTCCCAGCTACTTTTCTACTTGGTTGTCTAGTGCCTGTGCTGTGTTAAAATGATCTCTACTGCATGTTAAATGTGATAAGTTTAATCCACATGACCCTATTACCCCAGAATTTCTTACTACTAATATTCCAATAATTTTCATTCCAGGCACTCTTAAGCAGCTAGCAAAGCCAATCTCCACTGACATGGAGTCTGTTTATAGTTCCGCAATGTCTAAGAGCAGGTATGCCACCAGAAACTTTGCCCATTGGGGGAATTTTCCATCCCTATTGTTTTCGGGGTCACAAAGAGTGGAACAGTAGTCAGCTGCGACAATATGGCTTCCATCCACATACAACGGGCACTACCAACCATGTATATTTGATTCCTTGAGACTGGAGTATAGTCCTGCTCACTACTGTTATTTCAATGCAACATTTTAAAGGTGTTTTTAAGCAGAGAAAGAAAACAACAGTAAGAAATAAGAGTTGTTAAGAATTGGGACAAAAAATGATGTTTTTCACAGATAAAATGATTACATGTGTGAATAGAAAATACAATTACATTCAGAACTTACTGAATTTTTTAAATTAAAAGGTGAATTTACAATTTAAGGTAAGTTCTAGTTAAACTTGATAGAAAAACAAGCTTATTTCAAAGATGGCAGCATAAAAGGAGAGACAGAGGCTTCCTCCTAAAACTGGATACAATTAGAAAATTTAATTGGCACATCTAATCCTGAAAAAGCAATGGGAAAGAGGACGACATCAGACTGCACACACTTGGAGAAAAGAGCAGACATCAGCGAATGGGTAACATACCAGAGCTGTGGCTCCATAGGACCCGAGCCCCTCCCCCACCCCAGCTCACCAGTGGGAGGAAGACAAACGGAGCAGGGACGGAGTAGAAGGCTTGGGACTACTGAATATCTAGCTCCAGAGATCTGCTCTGAGAGCACAAACCTACATTTCATGGTACTTTCATGAGACTTGCGTGACTACTGGGTTGGAAAGTTAATACAGGCAGAGTTCCTGGGGAGACTGGGATTCTGGCTGCTTGTGGAAAGCAGGGATCCATATCTGGCTGCTCGGGACCAAAACTTATACTGTGTGACCAGCCCACTGGCTCAGGCAGTGGAGGCAGGCACAGCAGCCAGAAGGTGGGGAACAGCTCTTTCCTACCCCCAGGCACCAGTACTGCTACCCTGCGAGCCCTGACATTGCTTCAGGGGCTCAGCAGCTCCAGAATAGAGCTTGTGGACACTAGAGGATGCCATATACAAACATGAAATGCCAAAGGAACCTTGTCCAGAGTAAAATTGTTAATACAACTCCCAAGAAAGACTTAAATGATATGGACCTCATGACACTTCCTGAAAGGGAGTTCAAAATAAAAATCATCAACATCCTAATGGAGGTACGGAAAGACATCCAAGGACTCAGAAATGAATTCAGGTCAGAGATCCAATCGTTAAAGAACACAATGGAGGGTATTAAAAGCAGGTTGTATAAGGTGGAGGAGACACTAAATGAAATAGAAACTAGAGAAGAGGAATACAAAAAAGCTGAGATACAGACAGAAAAAAGGATCTCTAAAAATGAAAGAATATTGAGAGAACTGTGTGACCAATCCAAGCGGAACAATATTCGCATTATAGAAATACCAGAAGAAGAGAGAGAAAAAGGGATAGAAAGTGTCTTTGAGGAGGTACTTGCTGAAAACTTCCCCAATCTGGGAAGGACATGGTCTGTCAGGCCTTGGAGATCCACAGATCCCCCAACACAAGGGACCCAAGGAAGACAATAGCAAGACACATAGTAATTAAAATGGGAAAGATCAAGGATAAGGACAGAATGTTAAAAGCAGCCAGAGGCAGAAATAAGATCACATACAAAGGAAAGCCCATCAGACTAACATCAGACTTCTCAGCAGAAACCTTACAGGCGAGAAGGGAGTGGCACAATGTATTAAATGCCATGAAGCAGAAGGGACTGGAACCAAGATTACTTTATCCATTAAGATTATCATTTAAATTTGAAGGAGGGATTAAACAATTTCCAGATAAGCAAAAGCTGAGAGAGTTTTCCTCCCACAAACCATCTCTGCTGTCTATTTTGGAGAGACTGCTATAGATGGAAGTGTCCCTAGCATTGGATAGCTGTCACCAGAGATAGTAAAATCACAGTAGGGAGGGTGGAGCAGTTGATTGCAAGGCAAATGCAAAATTAAGTTGACTATTCCCAAAGTCAATCAAGTGATAGACAAAAGTACAGAATTTGATACCTAATATATAAAGAATGAAGGAGGAATAAAGAGGAGGAGAAATAGAAAAGAACCTTTAGATTGTATTTGTAACAGCATACTAAGTGAGTTAAGTTAGACTCTTAGATAGTAAGGAAAGTAATCTGGAACCTTTGGTAACCACGAATCTAAACCCTGAAATGGCAATAACTACATACCTATCGATAATCACCCTAAATGTAAATGGACTGAATGCACCAATCAAAAGACATAGAGTCACTGAATGGATAAAAAAACCAGACCCATCTATATGCTGCTTACAAGAGACTCACCTCAAACCCAAAGACATGCACAGACTAAAATTCAAGGGATGGAAAAAGATATTTTATGCAAACAATAGGGAGAAAAAAGCAGGTGTTGCAGTACTAGTATCAGACAAAATAGACTTCAAAACAAAGAAAGTAACAAGAGATAAAGAAGGACATTACATAAAGGGCTCAGTCCAACAAGAGGATATAACCATAATAAATATATATGCACCCAACACAGGAGCACAAGCATATGTGAAACAAAAACTAACAGAACTAAAGGAGGAAATAGACTGCAATGCATTCATTTTAGGAGACTTCAACACAACATTCACTCCAAAGGACAGATCCTCCAGACAGAAAATAAGTAAGGACACAGAGGCACTGAACAACACAGTAGAACAGATGGACCTAATAGACATGCATAGAACTCTACACCCAAAAGCAATAGGAAACACATTCTTCTCAAGTGCACATGGAACATTCTCCAGAATAAATCAAATACTAGGCCACAAAAAGAGCCTCAGTAAATTCCAAAAGATTGAAATCCTACCAACCAACTTTTCAGACCACAAAAGTATAAAACTAGAAATAAATTGTACAAAGAAAGCAAAAAGTCTCACAAACATATGGAGGCTTAACAACACGCTTCTAAATAGTCAATGGATCAATGACCAAATTAAAATGGAGATCCAGCAATATATGGAAATAAATAACAACAACAACACAAGCCTCAATTTCTGTGGCACGCAGCCAAAGCAGTCTTAAGAGGAAATTATATAGAAATCTAGGCATATTTAAAGGAGGAAGAAGAATTCCAAATGAATAGTCTCATGTCACAATTTTCAAAATTGGAAAAAGAAGAACAAATGAGGCCTAAAGTCAGCAGAAGGAGGGACACAATAAAGATCAGAGAAGAAATAAACAAAATTGAGAAGAATAAAACAATAGAACAAAAATCAATGTAACCAAGAGCTGGTTCTTTGAGAAAATAAACAAAGTAGATAAGCCTCTAGCCAGATGTATTAAGAGGAAAAGAGAGTCAACACAAATCAACAGAATCAGAAACAAGAAAGGAAAAATCACGACAGACCCAACAGAAATACAAAGAATTATTAGAGACTACTATGAAAACCTATATGCTAACAAGGTGGGAAACCTAGAAGAAATGGACAACTTCCTAGAAAAATACAACCTTCCAAAACTGACGAAGGAAGAAACACAAAATCTAAACAAACCAATTACCAGCAAAGAAATTGAAGTGGTAATCAAAAACTACCCAAGAAAAAAACCCAGGCCAGATGGATTTACCAAGGAATTTTATCAGACATATAGAGAAGATATAATACCCATTCTTCTTAAAGTTTTCTAAAAAATAGAAGAGGAGGGAATACTCCCAAACTCATTCTATGAGGCCAACATCACCCTAATACCAAAACCAGACCCCACCAAAAAAGAAAACTACAGACCAATATCCCTGATGAACGTAGATGCAAAAATACTCAACAAAATATTAGCAAACCGAATTCAAAAATACATCAAAAGGGTCATACACCATGACCAAGTGGGATTCATCCCGGGAATGCAAGGATGGTACAACATTCAAAAGTCCATCAACATCATCCACCACATCAACAAAAAGAAAGACAAAAACATATGATCATATCCATAGATGCTGAAAAAGCATATGACAAAGTTTAACATCCATTCATGATAAAAACTGTCAGCAAAATGGGAATAGAGGGCAAGTACCTCAACTTAATAAAGGCCATTTATGATAAACCCACAGCCAATATTATATTGAACAGCAAGAAGCTGAAAGCTTTCTCTCTGAGATCGGGAACAAGACAGGGATGCCCACTCTCCCCACTGTTATGTAACATCGTAGTGGAAGTCCTAGCCACAGCAATTAGACAAAACAAAGAAATACAAGGAATCCAGATTGGTAAAGAAGAAGTTAAACTGTCACTATTTGCAGATGACATGATATTGTATATAAAAAAACCCTAAAGTCTCCACTCCAAAACTACTAGAACAGATATCGGAATATAGTAGAGTTGCAGGATACAAAATTAACACACAGAAATCTGTGGCTTTCTTGTACACTTACAATGAGCCAATAGAAAGAGAAATCAGGAAAACAACTCCATTCCCAATTGCATCAAAAAGAATAAAATATCTAGGAATAAACCTAACCAAAGAAGTGAAAGACCTATACTCTGAAAACTATAAGACACTCTTAAGAGAAATTAAAGAGGACATTAACAAATGGAAACTCATTCCATGCTCTTGGCTAGGAAAAATTAATATTGTCAAAATGGCCATCCTGCCCAAAGCAATATAGAAATTTGAGGCAATCCCTATGAAACTACTAGCAACATTCTTCAATGAACGGGAACAAATAATTCAAAAATTCATATGGAAACACCAAAGACCCTGAATAGCCAAATCAATTCTGAGAAAGAAAAATAAAGTAGGGGGAACCTCACTCCCAAACTTCAAGCTCTACTGTAAAGGTATAGTAATCAAGACAATTTGGTACTGGCACAAGAACAGAGCCACATACCAATGGAACAGACTAGAGAATCCAGACATTAACCCAGACATATATGGTCAATTAATATTTGATAAAGGAGCCATGGACATACAATGGGGAAATGACAAATCTCTTCAACAGATGGTGCTGGCAAAACTGGACAGCTACATTGAAGAGAATGAAGCTGGATCAATGTCTAACCCCATACACAAAAGTAAATTCAAAATGGATCAAAGAGCTGAATGTAAGTCATGAAACCATAAAATTCTTAGAAAAAAACCTAGGCAAAAATCTCTTGGACATAAACTTGAGTGACTTCTTCATGAATATATCTCCCTGGGCAAGGAAAAGAAAAGCAAAAATGAACAAGTGGTACTATATCAAGCTGAAAAGCTTCTGTACAGCAAAGGACACCATCAATAGAACAAAAAGGTACCCTACAGTATGGGAGAATATATTCATAAATGACAGATCCAATAAAGGCTTGACATCCAAAGTATATAAAGAGCTCATTCACCTCAACAAGCATAAAGCATATAATCCAATTAAAAAATGGGCAGAGGAGCTGAACAGACAGTTCTCCAAAGAAGAAATTCAGATGGCCAACAGACACATGAAAAGATGCTCCACATTGCTAGTTATCAGAGAAATGCAAATTAAAACCACAATGAGATATCACCTCACACCAATAAGGATGACTGCCATCCAAAAGACAAACAACAACAAATGTTGGCGAGGTTGTGAGAAAGGGGAACCCTCCTACACTGCTGGTGGGAATGTCAATTAATTCAACCATTGTGGAAAGCAATATGGAGGTTCCTCAAAATGCTCAAAATAGACTTACTGTTTGACCCAGGAATTCCACTTCTAGGAATTTACCCTAAGGATGCAGCATTCCAGTTTGAACTAGACAGATGCACCCCTATGTTTATCGCAGCACTATTTACAGTAGCCAAGAAATGGAAGCAACCTAAGTGTCCATCAATTCAAGAATGGATAAAGAAGATGTGGTACATATACACAATGGAATATTATTCAGCCATAAGAAGAAAACAAATCCTTCCATTTGCAACAACATGGATGGAGCTAGAGGGTATTATGCTCAGTGAAATAAGCCAAGCAGAGAAAGACGAATACCAAATGATTTCAATCATCTGTGGAATATAAGAACAAAAGAAAAACTGAAGGAACAAAACAGGAGCAGAATCACAGAACCCAAGAATGGACTAACAGTTACCAAAGGTAAAGAGACTGGGGAGAATGGGAGCATAGGGAGGGATAAGGGCAGGGAAGAAGAAAGAGAGTATTATGATTAGCATGTATGATGTTGGGTGGGTGAGAGAAAGGGGAGGGCTTTGCAACACAGAGAAGACAAGTAGTGATTCTACAGCATCTTGCTATGCTGATGGACAGTGAGTGTAATGGCGTTTGTGGGGGGGATTTGGGGTAGGGGAGAGCCTAGTAAGCATAATGCTCTTCATGTAATTGTAGATTAATGATAACAAAATAAAATAAAATAAAATAAAATAAAATATTAAAAAATCAAGCTTACTTCTATATGTAAGCAATAAAATTTAGACTACACAATTTTGCAAGAAAGATACTTACAGATATATTAAAGGGTTAAATATTAAAGGGTTAGCAATGAATCTAAACAACAAAAGATGGGCAAGATGACTACACAGAAAAACGTAAATGAGATAAGTTCAGCAAATAAATTAATGAAGCAGTATAATATTAATGAGAACCAAGATGGTGGTGTGAGTAGAGCAGCAGAAGTCTCCTCCAAAAAATCATATGTATTTTTGAAAATACAACAAATACAACTATTCGTGAAAGAGAAACCTGAAGATACAGGATAATAGCCAGACTACATCCACACCTGTGAGGACCCAGTGCATAACGAAGGGGGTAAGATACAAGCCGTGGCCCAGTGGGACCCGAGCGCCCCTCACCCCAGCTCCCAGCAGGAGGAGAGGAGTCAGAGCGGGCAGGGAGAGGGAGCCCAGGACTCCTAAATAGCCAGCCCTAACCATCCACACCAGAGCACAGACACACAGTGTGTGGGGTGCTGGATAGTAGAGAAATGGAACAGTAAAACCTGTGAGCAGGTCCCTGCAGCCGGCGCCCTGAGATGAAGAAAGTGAGTGGTTTTTGAAAGTCTTAAAGGGACAGTGACCACACAGCTGGATGGAAGCATCCTGGGACACTTAGTCTAGCAGCTGGGAATTCCCGGGAACTCCGGGCGCCCTAACCTCCTGGGTGGCAGTGCAGCTCAGAGGCCCCTCACAGCAATAAAGAGCCTCTCACCTGTTCCCCCTCTGGCACAGCTCCACCATAGTGGAGAAGCAGCCAGAGGCTGGCCATGCCCACAACAGCAGGGCAGAGCTTCTTTCACTATGGCAGGGCAAGAATCAGATATCCCGTAGGTGCACAGCTGCCCAGCACAAGCCACTTGGGGTCGCTATTCTCCCAGAAGAGGAAGGCAAGAAGGTACATTCTCCCAGCCGACACAAGTGCCAGCTCCCCACAACGACCTCTATTGCCATGAAAAGGCAGAAAAATTTGATCCAGACCAAAATCATTCATTTTAGGAGACTTCAACACAACATTCACTCCAAAGGACAAATCCTCCAGACAGAAAATAAGTAAAGACACAAAATCACAGAGACAACTTCTGAGAAGGAGCTGGGAGAGATAGACCAAACCAATCTTCCTGAAAAATAATTCAAAATAAAGGTCATAACCATGCTGATGGAGCTACAGAGATAAATACAAGAGCTAATGGACAAAGTAGGGGGGGAGACTACAGAAATAAAACAATCTATGGAAGGATTTAAAAGCAGAATGGATAAAATGAAGAGGCCATTGATGGAAAGGAAACCAGAGAACAGGAACGCATAGAAGCTGACAGAGAGAGAGATAAAAGGAACTCCAGAAATTAAACAATACTAAGAGAACTGTGTGAGCAATCCAAAAGGAACAATATCTGCATTATAGGGGTACCAGAAAAAGAAGAAAGAGAAAAAGGGATAGAAAGTGTATTTGAAGAAATAATTGCTGAAAAGTTCCCCCAAATGGGGCAGGAAATAATCGCTCAGACCACAGAAGTACACAGAATTCCCAACAGAAGGGACCTAAGGAGGACAACACCAAGACACATAATAATTAAACTGGCAAAGCTCAAGGACAAGGACAGAGTTTTAAAGGCAGCTACAGAGAGGAAAAAGGTCACCTACAAAGGAAAACCATCAGGCTATCATCAGACTTCTCAACAGAAACCTTACAGGCCAGAAGAGAATGGTAAGATATATTTAATACAATGAAACAGAAGGTCCCTGAACCAAGGATACTGTATCCAGCACGATTATCATTTAAATATGAAGGAGGAATTAAACAATTCCCAGACAAGCAAAAGTTGAGGGAATTTGCCTCCCACAAACCACTTCTACAGGGTATTTTAGAGGGACTGCTCTAGATAGTGTACTCCTAAGGCTAAATAGATGTCACCAGAGAAAATGAAATCACAGCACAGAAAGCACACCAACTAAATACTAACTAAAGGCAAAAAATAAAATCAACTACCCACAAAAGCAGTCAAAGGAAAAACAAGAGTACAGAATAAAACACCTAACATATAAATAATGGAGGAGGAGGAATAAGAAGGGAGAGAAATAAAGAATCATCAGACTATGTTTATAATAGCTCAATAAGTGAGTCAAGTTAGATGGTAAGATAGTAAAGAAGCTAACCTTGAACCTTTGGTAACCATGAACCTAAAGCCTGAAATGGCAATAACTACATATCTTTCAATAATCACCCTAAATGTAAATGGACTTTTTGAATGCACCAATGCACCAATCAAAAAACCCAGAGAAATAGAATGGATAAAAAAGCAAGACCCATCTATATGCTGCTTACAAGAGATTCACCTCAAACCCAAAGACAAGCACAGACTAAAAGTCAAGGGATGGAAAAACATATTTCAGGCAAACAACAGCAAGAAGAAAGCAGGGGTTGCAGTACTAGTATCAGACAAAATAGACTTCAAAACAAAGAAAGTAACAAGAGATGAAGAAGGACACTACATAAGGATAAAGGGCTCAGTCCAGCAAGAGGATATAACCATTCTAAATATATATGCACCCAACACAGGAGCACCAGCATATGTGAAACAAATACTAATGGAACTAAAGGAGAAAATAGAATGCAATGCATTCATTTTAGGAGACTTCAACACAACATTCACTCCAAAGGACAAATCCTCCAGACAGAAAATAAGTAAAGACACAGAGGCACTGAACAACACACTAGAACAGATGGACCTAATAGACATCTATAGAACTCTACATCCAAAAGCAACAGGATACACATTCTTCTCAAGTGCACATGGAACATTCTCCAGAATAGACCACATACTAGGCCACAAAAAGAGCCTCAGTAAATTCCAAAAGATTGAAATTCTACCAACCAACTTTTCAGACCATAAAGGAATAAAACTAGAACTAAATTGTACAAAGAAAGCAAAAAGGACTAATGGACAAAAGATGCTTAACAACATGCTCCTAAATAATCAATGGATCAATGACCAAATTAAAATAGAGATCAAGCAATATACAGAAACAAATGACAACAACAACACAAAGCCCCAACTTCTGTGGGACACAGCAAAAGCAGGTTTAAGGGGAAAGTATATAGCAATCCAGGCATATTTAAAGGAGGAAGAACAATCCCAAATAAATAGTCTAATGTCACAATTTTCAAAATTGGAAAAAGAAGAACAAATGAGGCCTGAAGTCAGCAGAAGGAGGGACATAATATAGATCAGAGAAGAAATAACTAAAATTGAGAAGAATTAAACAATAGAAAAAATCAATGAAACTAAGACCTGGTTCTTTGAGAAAATAAACAAAATAGATAAGCCTCTAGCCAGACTTATTAAGAGATAAAGAGAATCAACACACATCAGCAGAATTAGAAACGAGAAAGGAAAAATCACGACGCACCCCACAGAAATACAAAGAATTATTAGATAATATTATGAAAACCTATATGCTAACAAGGTGGGAAACCTAGAAGAAATGGACAACTTCTTAGAAAAATACAACCTTCCAAGACTGACCAAGGAAAAAACACAAAATCTAAACAAACCAATTACCATCAAAGAAATTGAAGCGGTAATGAAAAAACTACCCAGGAACAAAATCCCGAGAAAGTATAATATTAATGAGTTGAAGACATTTTAAAGATACCAATTATTCTGAACAAAATCACATATTCAATGCAATCACACCAAAATTCCATCAGAATTAATCGTGAATATTGGCAAATAAATTATAAAATTTCTAAGAATTTTAAAAAGGTCAAGAAAAACCAGGACACATTTTAAGAAGAACCAAGTAGATGGTATATTCTACTAGATAATCAGGTTTGTCATACACAACAATAAGTACAGAAATGTGGTATTAGCACAAAGGTGGACAAATAAAACAATGGAACAGAGCAGAATCTCTAGAAAAAGACATAGGTATAAATGGCACTAAGTTATAGTAAAGAAGAATTGTAAGTAAAGGACAGTTTTTTAAATTAAGAGCCCAAGTCAATCAAGGTCAATTACTCTTGGCCATATGTTCAGTCCTTTCCTTGCCTGTTGGTATCTGTTAGTGCAGTATATAAAAGGATTTATGGATTTCATGGCCACAAGCCTACTGTCATATTTCCTTTGCTATAAAGTGGCTGTTTTGGTTTCCATGGTTTTGCAGAATCACTAGATCAAACATTTGGTAAATCCTTTGATAGCACTTGGGGCCAAGGCTTTGCACAGAGAAAAGGCAAACCCAGCTTCCCTTTTAGACTAGGGGTATTTAATGTAACCAAATTTTCATCAGGTGGCTGGAAATTCTCCTCGAAAAATGATGTCATACAATAGGTTCCTTGGAGATTTATTATTCCAGAAGCAGCCCTAGCAAGATTAGCTGGCATGCATGGGTGGTTATGCTTTTTGAGCCAAGGAGCTCCTATTCTGACCCAACAACTACTCCATGTATGCTCCTGTGCCTAATATGAGTTGGTAAATGACAAACAGCCTAGCTAGTGACAACTTGTCAAGTCATTGTTTCTATGCAGCTATTTAGAAACTAACTCTTCTGTCATGGATGCTTATTGGTTGAATTAAAATATAATACAAAGATCTTCATAACTTGTTTTGACTTCACATAAATCCACCTGAATATTACTTCCACAGAGCTAGATGCCTAGCATCCAAATATTTCCATTCTGGTTCTTTATGAACCAGGTAAATTATTTCGCATTATTCACAGGTTTATTTATTCTTACCTTGGACAACTTGTGTTTCTGCACAAATTGGACCATCAGGTGTGCTGCCCAAATCTCTGCTTTTTGTGGGGACTGTTCCAGGTGTCAGCCATACAAGAAGCTTATTGGAGAATTCTCTTTGTAATAAATGTCAGGGTGAGAGGGAAGCAGAATTGGAAGAACAGAAATGTTGAATTAAGGTGCAGTTACAAAGAAGATACAGATAAGCCTTCAGAACTAATTGGAATTGGGAGATGACTTCAGACTTTTCTCTATTGAGGAAATGGCCTGGAATTTTTAATCTTAAATAGATCTCTAAATGGATTCAGACTGCCCCCATGAGGTAAATTATATTAGGGAGGCAGCTCCTCAGTGCAGAGTGCATTTCCTTGTGAGCTGTCATCACTGAACACTCTCAGGACCTGTGAATACTTTCTCTGTATTGGAGGAAAGTTATGGGAAGCACAATACAGCATCCAGATTAGAAAGAGCATTTCCATAAATAGGGATAAAGTGAAAGGCCGCTATGTAATTGGGAATACTTTCAAGGCTGCTGACTTTTTGAAATATTCTTTTTGTAATTAAATGAAGGAATGAATATAAAAGCACTTTGGATATTACAAGCATCGAAGCAACAAAAAGTGATATTACTATTACAATAAAACCTTCAGGGCAGTATCTATCCTTATTTAACTGAAGTGGTATTGAAAAGAAGCCACTGTCAGCAGGCATGTGAGTAAGTTAAATAATTTAAAGCTTTGTTATAATGAATTATAAAAATGTAGGAAAGAGGAAGTATCTTCTTTGCCTGCTTAAAATGTTTCAATTCTCCTTCAAGGTTTTTAATGAACTAGATATAAAATATTTTTTTTCAGGTTCATCAAAAAACTTGACAGTGATGAAGAAAGACTTTTCTTCAAATTTCTAGGACTCCTTTTATTAGTATGATTCATTGTTACAATCAATGAAGTAATATTGGTACATTGTATTAACTAAAGTTCTACTTAATACAGATTTCCTTAGTTATCTCATGCCATTTTTCTGTTCTAGAACCCCATTCTGGATGCTACATTACATTGGTTATCATGTTCCCCGAGCTCCTCTTGGCTGTGACAGTTTTTCAGACTTGTTTTTGATGACCTTGACAGTTTTGATGACCTTATTTAGTGTTTTTGTAGAAGGAGAATTTTCTAATGCTTTTCTCCTGATAAGCCCAGGGTTATATGTTTTCAGTAGGAAGACAAATAAGGTAAATTGACATTTCCATGATGTCATATCAAGGGTACATATTATTGACATGACTTACCACTGTTATTACCCTTGACCATCTGGCTGAGGGACTGTTTGTCGATTTCTCCACTAGAAAGCTACTCTTTCCCCACACTTTTCCATAATGTACTCTTTGGAAAGAAGTCTCTGTGTGCAGCCCACACTTAAGGGGTGAAAGTTATGCTCTCCCTCCCTAAGGGTAGAGTATTTATTTTAATTATTTGGAATTCTTCCTGGCTGCACATTTGCCTATTCTCTCCAATTATTTATTTATTATATATTCAATCATTTATTCATATCAGTATGGAGTCATCCATATTTATTTTTTAACCTTGGTCTATTAACCAGTACTACTTTATTTGTTTCTGCCTATATTTTTACAGATTTCACCAAAGAAGTCTTTCTGTTGTTTCCTGTGCCCCTCTAAATTACATCTATCACTGTGTGTGTGTGTGTGTGTTGGGGGTGGGGTGGGAAGTTAAGCATTTTATTACTTTCCTTCTCACTTTATTGCTTTATTACAAGACACTGTAGGATTATCTGAACATTTCCTCCTCACATCTTAGAATCAGGCATTTCTCTGGGGAGCCTAGTTCCTCTTATGGAAGAATGAAGGGTATTCAAAATCAAGATGTGATTTCTAAGTGTACTTTTTGTTACTAAAATATTGTTGCTTCTATACCCTCTTGGCTGACAGAACAAAGAAATATATATATGTGAATGCAACTATTTATGTAAATATCTCTACCAGTACATGAGTAAGGACAAATATGTCTACTATAATTCATTACCACATGGATCATTCCAGCCCGCCCCTCTAGCTTGTCTGTAAACTTCCATTCCAACTGTGAAAAACCTAGATAGCACCATCTGCCATTCATTTCCTTAATTACTCAATTCCACTGTACATGTATAGCAGTATCATAATTGTTAACTCATATCCTAATGGACCCAGTTTTATCAACAAGAATATAGTATTTATTTACAGTTCCTTCTACTTTAAGCATTAACAGATTGTATACATTTTCAAAATTACTTGGGTTAGCACTTCCTTACTCCTCACTTTCAATAACACTATTTCATGGATTTATAACATAATTTTATGACATTCTCTATTCCATCCCAGACCCCCTGAAATCCTAATTTTTTTTTATAATTTGAGATTATTGTCAACTTTTGTGCTATAAAATTCTATGAACTTTGAGAGATACATAGGCTCATGTATCCACCATTACATTACAGTACCATAAAGGATAGTTTCATCACCTTAAAAATCCTCTATGCTCACTTATTAACCCTCCCTCTCACCTGAAATCAGGGCAACTGCTATTTTTATATCATCTTTATCACTTCATCTTTTCCAGGATTTTTTATTATGCTTGGAATCATACACTACATAGTCTTTTCAGACTGGCTCCATTGATTTAGGAATAAGCACTAAAGATTCATTCACATCTTTTGTGGCTTGATACTTAATTTATTTTAACTTCTGAATAATATCCCATTGTGTGAATGTACCACAATTTCTTTATCCTTTCACCTATGGAAGGACACTTGGTTTCTTCCAGTGTTTGGCTATTATGAATAAAGCTGCTATAAGAATTTACATTTAGGTTTTTGTGATGGGATAAATTTTCAGATCAGTTAGGTAAATACTTAAAAGCACAACTGCCACAACATAAAGTAAGATTATTTTTGAGAAAATGCCAAAATACCTTCCAAAGTGACCTTCAAAAATGTTGCATTCCCACCAGCAATGGATGAGAGTTCGTGTTGATCTGCATACTTGCCAGCAATTGGTATTGTCAGGCATTTGGATTTTGGTCATTTTAATAGCTGTGTAGTCACATCTTGTTTCTTAATTAGGAAATACCCTGATGATAAATGCTGTCAATCTTTTTTCATATAAATATTTGCCATCTGTATTTCTTCACTGAAGCGGTATATGTTCATATTTTTGCCCTTATATTAATTGGACTGTGTATTAGTTTGCTTGGACTGCCAGAACAATATATTGTAGACTGGGTGGCTTAAACATTAGAAATTTATTTCCTCTGAAGTTTGGAGACCAGACATCCAAGATCAAGGTGTTGGCTTTTGGTTTCATTTTGATGCTTTTCTCTTTGGCTTGTACGTGGCCATTTTTCTCCCTGTATCTTCACATGGTCTGCCCTCTGTGTATGTCCTAATCTTCTCTGCTTATAAGGTCTCTGGTCAGATTGGATTAGGGTTTACCCAAATGACCTCATTTTAACTTAATTAACTCTTCAAATAGAATATAGTCACATTCTGAGGTACTGGCTGTGAGGACTTTAGCATATGAAGGTTAGGGAAGACCCACTTAAGTTAGATATATTTCTCCTGTGTGAATTTTGGTAGTTTATACTTTTCATGCAATTTGGTCCATTTAATCCAAATTATCAAATTTGTAGGCATAAAGTTGTTCATTGTATATCTTTGTTTTCTTTTTAATGTCCACGGGATCAATACTGATGAACTGTTTCATATCTGACATTGTTAACTTGTATCTTATCTCTCTCGTTTGCTCCCTTTTCTCTCACATTCTCATAACCTTTGTTTGTTAGTCTGTCTAAAATTTTATCCATTTTATTGATCCTTTCATGGAACTGGCTTTTAAGTTCATTTATTTTCTGTATTGACTTTCTGTTTTAAATTTAATTCATTTTTGCTCTAATTTTTATCATTCATTTCTTCTTGCTTTGTACTTAAGTTGTTCTTTTTCTAATTTCCTTATGTAGAAGATTAGTTTACTGATTTTTGATCATTTTTTAATCTAATATAGGTATTTCATGTTATTGAGTTCCTTCTAAACACTGCTGTTAAGTTCAGGGAGAGGAAATCCCAGGACAAAATACCTCTAAAAACCAAAATCAGTCAAAGGAAGAAAACCCGTTTATTGCTTACAAACTGCAGTCCAGAGCTGTCTTTCTCCTCTGCTCCAGAAGAAGCAAAGCCAGCCCTCCCTTCACCTCTCAGGTACAGATAAGCCCTCCAGTTGCCCAGGTAATTGCCCATTCATATGGAGATGAACTTCTCTCCACCCCTGAGGAATGATGCAAATGCACTAAAGCCATACTTCTTTCCACCTTTGAATGCCTATTGATATGCAGATGTACTAAAGCCAGGTGAGATATTCTGAAAATATTACAATTTTACCCACAATTGCTTTTGCTGCATTCCATAAATCTGATTTATTTCCATTATAATTTAATTCTAAATAAGTTTAATTTCTCTTGAAATTTTATTTTTCACCAATTTGTTATTCAGAAATGTATGTTTGCTTTCTAAATATTTGGGGATATTCTATCTATCTTTTTTATTATTGAATTATAGCTTAATTCCATTGTGAACTGAGAAATACTTTGTATGATTTCTCTTTATTTACATTTTTAAGGTGTGTATTATGATGTAGATTTTGGGCTTTCATAGTGAATACTCCATCAGAGCTTGAGAAGAATGTGTATTATGCTGCTATTGAATGGAGTATTTTATAAATCTCAATTAGATCAAATTGATTAATAGTACTCTTCAGATGAATTGTGTCTTTATAGATTAACTGCCTGATTGATCTATCATTTACAGAAAAAGGTATTGAAATCTTAGACTATAATAGTAAATTTGTCTTTAGTCTTCAGATATATTACTTTTTGCCTTACATAATTTGGCACATGTTGGGTACCTGCACATTTAAAATTGTTATGCTTTCTTGGAAATTGATGCTTTTATAATTACCTCCTTTTTCTGAAGTCTGACTTATCTGTAATTAACATAAGCACTCCATCTTTCTTTTGATTAGTGTTAGCATCATATATCTTTCTCAAAATTTTACTTTTAAATCATCTAGGTCTTTACATTAAATGTGGGATTTCTTGTAGATGTGTCTTATATTTTTATCCACACTGACATATTCTGATCTATTTAAACCATTCTTATTTGTTTGTTTAATTTTGCTTTAAACAACAGAAATTTATTCTGCTGTAGTTCTGGAGCCCAGAAGTCTGAAATTAAGGTTTCATCAGTGCCATACTCATTCTGAGACCCTGGAAAGAACCC
This sequence comes from Manis javanica, assembly GCF_040802235.1. Lineage (NCBI taxonomy): Eukaryota > Metazoa > Chordata > Mammalia > Pholidota > Manidae > Manis > Manis javanica. The sequence continues at coordinate 105,409,214 of NC_133158.1, forward strand.
TGCCTCGCCTCTTCCTAGCCTTTGGGAGGGGTCGTCAGTCCTGGTATTCCTTGGCTAGCAGTTCTTGCAGGCTCAGTCTCTGCCTCTGTTGTTACATGGTGCTTCCTCTTCTTGTGAGGATGCTGATTATATTGGATTAGGACCCATCCTAAGGACCTCATCTTAATTTAATTGCATCTACACAGACTGCATTCCCAAATAAGGTTACAATCTAAGCCATTCAAATTTAAGGTGATTGTTGATATAGTTGCACCACTATTTACCAATTATTAAAATTGTCCATCTTGACACTTAGGAGATTGCTGTTATTATTAATCTCACTTATCCTTAGGCTATACTTACCCAATGCACTGTATTATTTCTTTAAAGAGCTATTTCTTAGGTAACTAATAATAAAAAATAAACCATTTTATCTTGCACTCATTGAATCTTTTTCAGACACCTCTCTTTTCATGTAGATCTGAGTTAATAACTTATGTCATTTTCTTTCTCCATGAAGAAATTCTTTTAACATTTCTTCCAGCCAAGGGTTTCTAGAAATTAATTCCTAAGGTCTTGTTTGTTGGAAAAAGTCCTGTTTTTCTCCACTTTGGAAGCATATTTTAGTGGTTATACAATTCTAGATTGGTGTTATTCCATCAACACTAAAATATTTCACTCCACTCTCTTCTTGCTTGCATAGTTACAAATGAAAACATTGCAATATTTCTTATCCTCTTTCCTATATCGTCTAAGGTGTTTTTTTCTATGGCTTCTTTTGAGATTTTCTTTTTCACTGATTTACTTTAGTTTGAGCACAGTGTGCCTAGGTTTAGTTTTAGCTTTGTTTTATTTTTGTTATTTACCCTATTTGATACTCTCTAATTTTGGGCATCTCTCATTTGCATCTGTGATTATTAATTTTGAATATCTAAATTATTACTATGTCAAATATGTTTTCCTGTTTCAATCTTTCTTCTTCTGGTATCCCAATTACTCATGTATTACACCTGCTGAAATTGTCCTATAGTTCTTGAATGTTTTGTCTTTCTTTTCATTCTTTTTCTCTTTGGATTTAAACTTTGGATGCTTTTATTGACATAGCTTCAGTGTCAATAATACTTCCCTTGGCATGCCACAGGCATTGCTTATTCTATCAGAATGTTTTGATTTGATCCGAGCACTTATTTTCCATTCTCTACTACAATTCCTATCTCTACTTTTGTATTACCTATCAGTTATTTCATTTTGTCTCCTATTTTCCATTAAAGCCTTAAATATCAAACACAGTTATTTAAGGTTTCCTGTCTGATACATAACTCCAACATCAGTGTCATATCTGAGTCTGGTCCTGATGCTTGTTTTGTCTCCTTTGATTGTGTTTTCTTGCCTTATAGCATGCATTATAAGTTTCACTGAAAGCCATGCTTGTTGCATCAGAAAAGGTACTGAGGTAAATAAGATATTTTTGCTATACAAATGGAAATAATGGCTCCAAGCTCTTTTTATAGTGGAGCTGAAGCCAGAGGTCTGCGCTCTGTCTGATATTGAGCACACAGAGTAGTGAATAGACTAGAAAAGAACTCCTAACATTTAGATACTCAGGGGTAAAGCATGCTACATATATTTCCACATGCTATCCAGTTTTAAAACACCTACAAAGAACAGCAAAAATAGAATAAGACAAAATATTCTATTTTGTTGTCAGTCAATAAAGTGAATTGGCATATATTTGAAAAGTCTAACTCAGTTATTCTTGAAAAGTAAATTTGTCTAGTTTTTTTTTTCATATGTGTATGGGGAGGTATCCTCTGACATTTATTTGTAGATTTCCAAATAACATCATTATATTGCCATCATAATACAGTACGTTTGATGATAATTTCTATTCACTTTGCATATTCTCTATTCTCTAAAATTCTTGAATGTGATTATTTTATAGACATCATCTAAAGCAAATCATTATCTCAGAAGATGAAATAAAGGGCAAGTCAAAAGTGAGTAAAAGTAACTTGTTAGGTACAAAAAAGGAGGAAAATATTTCCTGTGAGTAGGGTAGTACAGAAGGTCTTTGAGAATTTGACTACCCAAATGATACCGGTATTAGAGATTTTGCTTCAGAATATGAAATTGGGAAATATTTTAACTCATTCCTTCTAAAACTGGTTATTGAGAATCAACTCTCTACCAGCCCCTTTACTGGCACTTCATGTATAAAGGTATTAGTCAAAACCATATTCTGATGTCACAGAATAAATTGTGCATTGGCTTTCCCTGCCCTATGATTCACTGTAAAATAGTATACATAGTACAGTTATTAATGATAAATAAAAATACAATTTATTCATGGGAAATTATTTAAAAAGCATCTGAGACACTTGTGGCTACATTAATTTCTTATAAATCATGTAATGCAAAATGATTGGATGTGAAAATCTTTCCTACACTTTAAAACACTACCTATGTACTAAGTGTATGACCTTTTTAACATATCACCTCACCTTTGAAAGCGTTTGTTACTCATCACTGCAATGGGAATAATGATTCTTGCCTCACAAGGTTTCATCAGATAATCAACATAAATAGTAAGTTATGACCACTTGTTTATCAATGAACTTTATAGCAAATGTAAATGCTACATTCACCAATAAATATTTATTGAGTACTTTATGGATGAAATGTACCATTTCATTGGCTTTGAAAAACAATGCAAGTAAAATAGACATGTTGCATAACCTCATGGCTGCATGTTTATTAGGAATAAAAACATGCACATAAGCAACTATAGTTTAAGAAAAGGAAAAAGAACCTTATTTGTTTATTGCTCTCTAAAACCATAAATTCAGGCTTATATTGGGAACCAATGCACATGCTACCTTATTTAATCCACTCAGAAAACCCTACAACAGAAGAGATTTTTATTTAATTTTTAAGAAGAAAAAGCAGAATCCTTGAGAAAAATGTTTTTAGCTTCTAAGGAAAATATATATCTAAAATCAAAACACATTTTAATGTCCATCTCCAATTTCCACTTGACAGTGAAAACTTCTTCTTATTAGATGATCACCATCAAGTGAACTTTCAATTTTATTTTCTCTAGAGAACAGTTGGAGGAAAGATATGTCTGAAAAACAAGATAGCTTCAAGGACCATGGATGGGAATACTGACAAAAGATAACAGGACATTGTTCTAGAGAGTACCTTACATGATAATTAAATTTTGTAAAACACTGAGATGAAAAAGAATTATTTTACCCTGGTTTTGGCTTGCAAAGACTAGTAGGTCCAAGCTCTTCCAGTAGGCAGCCAAGCAAGGAAACTGATTTAACAGGTTAGAGCTGACAGTTTTGTTTTATGCTTTGGTATTTTATTTTCTTATTTATTTACCAAACCTTAAAATCTAATTACATCAGCACTGTAGATCATGCCCAGCTAGGATTATAAATGTCTCATTTTTCTTGAAAGTGTGACCCCCCTGGCGAGAATTGGAAAATATGTTAAATATAAATAAATCAATGAATAAATAACACACTGAAACAAAAGAACAGGAAGACAATGAACTATAATATTATTCATTTCTGTTAAGTTCAAGCACAAGATTCTTAAAAAATTTATTGTAATTAGGAGGGGAACAATTTCTAAAGAAAAATTTCTACCTCTTCTTAGGTGTAGTTACAAATGTCTCTGCCCTGGGGCTGAAAGTCGCCTACGTAAACATTTTGAATTCAGAGAAAGCCCAAAGTCCAAGTGATGTATCATTGAGTATCTCAGATTCTGACCAAGTCTGAGCACACTGACTTGCCATCGCCTCCCTGATTCTTTAATCCAACTAGCCTATGTATAGACCAAGATGAAGCAGAAAAATAAATCAGTTTAGAAAAGTGGGCTCTTTTCCCTTTATATATATATATATATATATATAATTTTTGGTACTCTGCATGTTACTTTAACCTTTGTAACTACACATCAATTATCTCTGAAGGATTAATGTACAAGCAATTTGTTTTTAGGGAAAAGATAATACCCATAATTCTGTTTCCATTATGATGAGATAATAGGTTTAAAATGAGATAGACCAACAATGAATACAACCTGATGAGCCTTTTGGTTATCGAAGTGAGTGGAAGTGTCAGAAAATTGTAGCATAATGATGGGGAGGGATATTAGCTACTGCTTTCCACAGATTTGAAGTGATGTTTGAATATGATTACCAGTACAAAAGATGATGGTATATAAGCCATTCTATTTTGACGATAACAAAGCTGGGATCTGTTTCTTTTCCTCTAGGTTTTCAATTTGCCTTTTAACTGTAATGTTTATACTTGTATATTTAATGCATTTAAAATTTGGCTGGCTTTAAATTTACCACCTTGTTTTTTATTTTTTAGGAAAGACCCAGGAGGAGCTCTGTGTGGATTTCTCTCGCACTCTTTCTTCCAGGCTGCTGTTTCAAGAGCGCTGCCTTGTTACTTCCCCATAGTCTCAGCCTCTCTCCTCTGATGCTTTTCTCTTCTACACAGCAAAGCTGCTGGACTCAATCACCTTCCTAAGTCATCATTCTGGATAATGATTCCAGGCAATCACACATTTCCTATTTCTCAGGAATTGGCAGTCTTCTGAAGCCTGTTGTCCACTGTCTAAAAATAGTTATTTTATATATTATGCTCTCCAGTTTTTTAGTTTTCTTCTTTTTTTTTAACAGAAGGAGTTTGTGGCTCAAAGTGCAAGTTCTTTAGTCATTCTACTTCAACATCAGTTGATGTTTTAAAACTTCAGAACCTAAAGACAATAAAAAATTAGACATCCAAGCCATAAATAAACTAAATATGTTGAGACTTATTTTCCCCAACCCAACTCACATATGAAAATACATATCTAAAATGAAGGAGATTCTATAAAGGCAGTACCAATCTTCAGGCAATCAACTTAATTTTAAGAATCTTAAAAATATACTTAACTGCCTTATAAGAATAGTTATAACAGTTTCCATTTCCATATGGAGAAAATAGCTCCCAAAAAACTCACCCACTCACAGGTAACTACTTTACACTTTGAAAAAAATTCCAAACAGAAAAAGTAAAAGACCTGAGTGGTGTCAAGAGTGACTAAAGGCAGGCAGAAGTGGGATGACTGTGGAAACTTTGCACAACAGACTGGCACAGGAAGTGTTTCACATTTCGTGGCTTTGTCTTAATGTCAGAGACATTTTGGGAGAGTGCCCTTCAGCTAACATGTCTAGAGAAACCCAGTGTCTTTTGGCCAAAGGAAATCAAGGAAAGAATCTTCAGCAACAAGAACATGAAGGGTGTTATCCTAGAAAGGAGACAGTTGTAAAAGGAAGATCTCAATTTCTGGGTATAGAAATGCCTTAGTATCTGAGGACTCCCGAGCCATATATATGCATGATAAGCTAAAAGCACTCTGGACTCAGATCAGAGTTGTCACCCACTTAAGGCAAGACAGAGTATATATTTAATCTAAGTTAATTAATTGCCTACTAGGGCAAATATATTAACTTTCTTCAGATAAATATAAAATAGTATAAATATATCTGGAATATAAAACCCAGTTCCTACAAAATATTTACAATGTACAGACTGCAACTCAAAATTATTCAAAATATCAAAAGGATCAAAATCATTAGACACCACGGAAATTCAAATTGAAATCATAGTAAGTTGTCAATATACCTCCATCAGAATGGCTAAAATTTATGACTAATTCTATGTTGATAAAGATTTGTAATCTAAGATCTTACTAGTTCGTAGATAAAATATTCCACTTCAGAAAACTACTTGGACATTATTTCTTAAATTTACACATTATACAGTGTTGTTTTTCCATTCCTAAACATTTAACCAAGAGAAATGACAACATATTTACTTGCACACACATGTTCTTTAGAACTTTTATTCATAATTAACCCCAAACTGGAACCCACCCATGTGTCTGTCCATCAGCATGTATGTAGATAAATCCAGTGTGCTATATTAAGCAATACAAAGGAATAAAATATTGGTAAACACACAACATGGATGAATCTCAAAATTTATTTGTTAAATGAACTTAGACACAAAACAACATGGAGGGCAGCACTGAAATTCTGTAATTATTTAATCAAAAGCAAACAAATAACTAGTGGTTTCCTGAATCCAAAGTCAGGGGTAGGAATCAGCTACAAAGGGGCACAAAAAAATCTCTGGGAATCATGACAACTTTCTGCATCTTAACTATGGCAGTGACTTTATGGATATCTATGTGTGTGTGTGTACATATATGTCAAAAGTAATAAAAGAATATACTTTAAATGGATACAATTTATTAAATTTCATTTAATAAAACAGTGTTTGAGGAATACAACATGCAGATTAAGTTAAACTGTTATTTATTCCATTGATTCAATCCAGAAATGATATAAAGTAATAGTGTTATCAGACCTTTTGAAATGGGACTTTTGTGTGCCACAGTTACTTTAAGTTATTTTATCTTTCCTGAATCTCATAGAATCTTACCATAAGAATAAGGGGAATTATATACTTGTTCTTTTAAAAGCTTTTTCAAGGTCATATTATAATACTAGGAATAAAAATCAATCATACACCTTAAGTCTAATCATGAATAATGCCAAACATTGAGCTATGTCAATAATTTAGCCTAACAGTAAGGGGAATAAAATGTTATTTGTACTGTTCTTATATTTTTCCTGTATATTTTAAATTGTTTCAAAATTTTAATAAAGAAATGTAGATATAAAAATCAATCACATTAGGAATAAGAATCACATAAATTTTTAAGATATGATGCCATTACAGTTTAAGATTTTTGTTTTCTAAATGTTTAAAGTTAAATATGTCATTGTATTTGGCAGAAAAAGAACAGATATTGAGTGTAAAACTAAAGCAATTCTTAATTTTTTTGGGATTAATTTAGTGTGGCATTAGTTTAAATAAATTTAATCGGAACTTCCATTTTAACTGTTTATTGTCTTCTAAAGATGGGTTTTATAAAAGATGAAATATATCACTTTAAATAGGTCAGTTTCCTTGCAATTTCTTTAGGTATTTAAAATATTTACTTTTTTTATTATGGTTGACTATATTCTTCTTTCCTCTCTAATTTATATAGAGTCAGATTTTCCCTATCTGATGAGCACTAATGAAAAATTGCATTGATTCTTTTTGTATGATTTTCATAGATCATCAAACCTTGAGTCATTTATTATTATTTTTACCTTTTGTTTTAACTGTTCCTTATAGTTCTTTAAAATTTATTTTATATATATATAACCTATCACATATATATATATGCATATAAACGCCTATGTATACATGTGTATGTGTAAATATGTAAAAATAATGTCTATATATCCTTAAATAACAGCTTCATCTTTGAACAGGAATGAAGTTCATCAGGTGGAAACATCAGTGTTAGGAAGAGGGCCTCTGACTGGGATGAGAATCACTAGGCCATGTGGTCATGGAGTGGCAGGGAGCAAAGTGGGTGAACATGGGAACTCAGCCGTGGGAATTACTACTCGGGCGTTTGGACAGATAACCTGACTTATTTCATCTTTGATTTTGTTGACCTGTCAGAGGTGGATTATGTCAAATTTGAAAGGTTGAAGTGAATACTAAAGAAAACATATGCAAACTTGAGTTGATAAACTATAATTTTCACAATTAAAATGATCATAAATGGAAAGGAAAAGACGTTAGCCTCCTCAGGATTCATTATTCTTGCATTTGAAGTCTTAAAGGGTGCCTGCAGATGTGCCCAAAGCTGGGTAAAGAACAATGACACACTCAATGTCTACGTTTTTTTCAACTAAGCTAAAAGGAAAGAAGAGAGCCATCCACAAACCACACCGGCTGGACTAGCACCCTTTGTTATAATTTGTTACATCAGCTCTGTGTATCTGTTCCTATTTGTAAAGGTATTTCAGCATACACACCTTATTCAAGTGAGAATATCCCCTTTAGCATTAGGAATCTTTGACATCATTATGAAAGTAGACAGATATGTTGAAAGGAAAAGGAAAAGACTACTACATAACATAATTGAATCTTACAAATAGTACGCAGTAGTAAGTTAAAGAAAAATAATTCTATAAATGATAGGAAAATCCAATTTTCACTGATTTAATTTTTGTTGATACTGTAAGTGCAGATTATTTAAAATTTATTTGGAAATTTAAAATTATAAGAAATAAACAGTTGCAGTTTCTAGAAACTAAAATTTCCATTAACTAAAGAAATCACTTGTTTTACATTTAGACAAGAGAATAAGGAGAAACATGGCATTAAAATGAAGATAATCAACAGGTTTTTTTAGGTACAAAACCTTCACTAAATCTATAATTTTGGATGAATATAACATATACTTTTAAGTGGTTTTTAATAAAGCAGTGGATATTTGAGATTTTTCTGACATAGAATTAGTTTATTAGAACAAAACAAAATGCAGTTCTTAAAAATAATATTGAAGAGTATCCCTTTGGCATTTAAAAACTAACGCTCTGGATCTCCAGCTGATTAGATCTAATTCAAAATGCATGAGTGTTTAGTGGCAGGCATTTCAGAGTGCTTTTATCAAGAGGTCCGAACAACTGCAGTAGGTCATAATGTCAAATCACTCGAATAATTCATGATTCAACTCATCCTCTGGCTTATTTTCAATTGCTAAACAATTAGCCCTATCTCTAGAAAGCCTATCTTAGAAATTATAGATTTACAAAGGTAAAAACTTTGGTTTGCAGTTTTTAAGACATTGTGTTTGAAGTTATTAGAAAATAGAGTATTTTCATTTCCGTCCCTATATTTGCAGACTTTTTGAGAAGGCATTCTCTCCCTCTCTCTTTCCCCTCTCTCCCCAGATAGGAATAGGTAGGAAGTAGGGCATTTTCATTTTTTTCCTTGCTTAGGGCCTCATACAAAACTAACATGGAAATTGCGAAGGAAAACAATACTTCACAGTAGGCAGTCAAAGTGGATCTTAAATTCAGCTGTTATGACAATGAAACACAATTAAGTTTCTCTTTGTATTGATCTTGTACCAAAATGACGCAGAAGCCCGGATTTCAGAGATTCAGTTTTTAATAGATTCAATTACTATGAATGACTAATCAGGAAATAGAAGACAGGCCAATGAAATGTATCACTGCTAACGACAAGCAGCTCAACTCCTATGCTCTTAAAAATTGCCGAAGAGTATCCTGAAATTCCATGTAGGTTATCAGGGAGGAATGTTGGATTTTTCTGAAATGGTAGCATCAACTGTTTGGCAAACATAATTCATGGAAAAGTGACCCTCCTATAAACTAACATCAGAAGGGATTTAAGAAACAACAACAAAATAAACAAAAATCCATAGTTTGCTAAATCATCCTGTTACCTCAGAATTTTTGGCCAAAAATCAAAATAGTTATGCCCTTTTCTTGCCAAATCCCAAATTAGTTAATAGATTCTTTAATAAACTTATGATAAAAATGTTTGATGAAAAGGTCCAGAACTCTGAGGAACAGACAGTAGTCAACAGGACTTTTACACTTATTTTCTTTATCCACTAATTAAGATAATAATTAAGAAAGAGATGATATACTATTCTAAGGCTTCTGCAGATAAGGGAACCTTTCTTGAATTGCTGCAAAGGACCCAGGAAATCTGGGTACCTCCTTATTTCCAACAGTCTTGTAAATGGCAGGCAAAGCTTTAGAGATTAAGTACTCCGGGTTACAAATTTATCTATTTCTTCTCTACCTGAAGAAGACCTACTTCATGTTTATACAAGAGGTTTGGTGACGATGATACCTAATTATCAATCATATCTACCTTCTCATTTAAGCTATAGAAATAGGTTTTTCTATTCTTTATTATAGTTATTACAAAGCAACTAACATGCAAATATTCTAATATGTGGCAATTTGTAAGGACTGGAAACAATACATGCCTTGGTTTTATCACATCATCATAACATAAAATATGCCTGATACTGTAATGTCCTAAGATTTTCAGTAACATCCTCTTCTAGATATGAGGACAACCATGTCTATTCAATATATGATGTATAACAACATGGTGAATAATAGACATGTGTTTCTAAGGCCTAAATATCCATGGGACCCATAAATCATTATGCTAAGCAAGAAGCCTGGAACCTAGCCTACAACTACTAAAAATTAACTAAATTTCTAATATAATTGAGCTACCTTAGTGCAATGGTTTACATCCTTTACTTCTAATACCTCAAAGACTCTAACATATAAGGAACCTTACAAAACTGCATTAGTGTTTTTTAGGAACATTGCTTTTTTTATTCCCGTTTGCTCTGTTTTTTTTGAGACTCCCATTTTGTGACTCACATTCTAGAGAGGATGCACTCACCTTAGAGCCTAATTAATGCTAATGACAAAAAAGGAATTCAATAGATTTGAGTTAAAAGAATAAACACCTATATTTTGATGCTATCCATTCATCTTGGCTAGATATAGTATTAATTAATTTACTTTTAATAATTATAATCATGATTACTCACTAGACCACCAAGTATTGAGTATTATTCTCCAGACCTAAAAATTAACTTACAAACAAATTATTTTGGTTTTCATAAATATGTTCAACAGAGTTATGTGACATCATCTTTAAAAGCAAAAAATAAATAAAACTGAAGAAGTGATATGTGAAAATTAATGTCTTCAGGAAATGTGAAAGGAAATATAAGATATCTGAAAATAAAACTAAAGAACTCAATTTAAGATGCAGGACAAATCAAGTCTTATAAATTAAATTTTCCTTCTAAAATAAGCTAATGAAGTGCTTACATATTTAACTAAATAGAACATTTAAATATTAGATATAATCAAAAGTAAATTTTTTCAATTAAATTTCAGTATTATTACTACTATTATTACTAAATCAAGTTATGAAGAAAAAAAATGTTGTTAGTCACTACAAATCCAAAACTGCAGGTCTGTTAAAGAAAATATTTTTGGTCCAAGATGGAGTCCTTCGTGCTAATAGCATATCAGCAAACCGACACTTAACTGTTTGTAGGTGCATCTCCCAGAAAAGGAGGACTGAGGGGAACCAATCAGCTCATTACCTAACCAACCTCTAAGACTCTCCTTTCCTCCATATAAGGAAAGTAGCCCTACCTCCACAGTCAGCACATACCCAGGATAAATTCCTTGTTCCTGCTACTTTCATCTATAAAGATTCTCACTTTCTACTTCTTTCCAGAGTTCCTTTCTATCTGCTAGATCGGATGTTGTCCAATTCGTGAATTATTGACTTAAGCAAAGTTTTTAAAAATTTACTCAAATTCTGTTCTTTAACAGGTCCAAACGATCATTAACATCAAATAAATCTCATGCCAGACATTTTCTATACCAATGTAAAGACAGAAGCATGGATAAGAAATGGGGAAAAAAGCCAGTGAGTTCTATTTAAAGGGGGAATTACTAGCTCCGTTTTGTTATTTCTTTGATCTTAATAGAAGAAATTTAAGTGAAAGTGAAACAAGTACAACTTTAATAATGTTTAATTACTTAAAGAGGTAATAACTTTTATAAAACCCCACACTCAAACGTGAAGAGATTATGAAAAACTTACAAGGTTAAACAAATAAAATTCAGGTCATTTCTGACATTCTCATCCTCACGTGGCCTTAGATTTCCTATGTCTTTGAATAATGGTACCTGAAGCACTGGCATTGGAAATGACCCTGGCCCTGGAGCTGGTGAGGGCAAAAGGATACTGGCTTTGGCATGAGACATTTAGAGGTTCAAAGCTGCCTCCACATCTTCCTGTGCCAGCCAGGGAGGGTAATGGAAATACTCTGACCCATAATTTGCTTACTTGTTTCTGATATAGGGGAATGAATTAGAAACACCTATTCCTTTCTATTTTGAGAGCATAAAGCAAAAGCAAAAAAATACCTCCATTCATTACTGTTTCAGTATAAGAATGATTGAATGAGTGCCTAATTACAGAGATACAGCCTGAACCTTGGAGGAAGATTCCTTGAATCAGGACATCATGAATTTATACTGATTTCCTTAATGAAAATTAAGTGACAATCAATAAGTGACACCATATATGAAATATATCTCCATTCACTTATTTAATCAATTATTTTTCTAATTCCCTTTGAAATTTTCAGTAGGTGAGTTATGTTTAAATTTTGAGCAACAACAAATAAATTAATTCAATCCATACATATCAAAAATTTAAAACAAGGAAATGACAAAAATAGAAAGCACATTTTTAGAATAAATTAAATAAATATGAAGTAAACACTTCCCAGATAATGTGAAGACCTCATGCAAGCTTTCTAAAATAAAGACAGAAACATACCCTTCAGCAGGGAGCCAGAGTTTCAATGGAAACAGATGATACACTGGTAACTTACTGACATCAGGCAGTGAGATGAGATCATGCCCTAATATGACATCTTGAATAACAATTCAAAGCAATAATAATAATAAAAAATTCACTGACTCTCTTGATCACAGAAAATGTATTTTATAATTATCTTATATTTATCCAAGGAAAAACAAAATTATAAATTCTGTGATGAATCTTTATGACAGATAGGACCAGACCCAAGGTTGAAAAAGAATTTCTTTACCTAAACAGCTAATTCTTATTAGACAACAGCAGCTTCTATTTTATGCTTTCTCTTTAATAGATTAAGAATAAGTACTCTTTTAATATTAACTAAAAGTATTGCCAAGGACAGTATATGCAACTATCAGCATAGCAAATATGAAACATGAAACCATTTTGTTTATAGATTTACTTATTATAATAAAGATTATTTTATTCATTAATTTTTATTGATTTTGTTTTATGATGAACAAATCTATTCTTTCAGGAAATGATGAGCATAATTCCCTTAGTGCTAAATGATAGTTGGGATGCAGACTGAGGTCTCTTATTGAACAGTGGCTATGCTAAAATGCCTTTATTTTAGATAAGAGGGAATGTGAATATCACTGTCTGATTAGAGGAAAGCTTTTTATAGGAATGAATAAGAAGCATTTAGAAGGGGTTAAAATGGGAGGAAGTTGTACAGGTCGTAGAAGGAACAAGGTTTGTCAACTGAATGGTGACATGGGCAAAGAATATATTTGGGGAAAATTCTCAAGCATCTGTGTGAAATATACACAGTGAAGATTAGAGGCATTAGTCCCTCTATATGGACAGATGAATGAGCACAAGCTCAGGTGCCATTTCTGGACAGCATTGCCCCTGAGAATGGAGCAGAGCAAAGTCACTTACCCCAGGTACTTTCACTATTTGGTGATTTTGAATAAGCTCTGATATTTTTTTGGATTCCATTACACAATTATATATTTACTCCCAAAATATATGTAGCATATTCTCTTATTCTTACGAGGCTCTGAGCAAATTTCTTAAATTTCTATTTCTTATGTCTTAACTGTAAAATGAGTTTAGTGATACTACTAAAAGAATCCTGAAAGATAAAATTTTTTCTAAGAAAAAAGTTACATATTTTCACTTCCTAAGAATATTTCAGATTACCAATGTTATAAAAGATCATTTTAAATTTAGAATTTAATATCTAAAATGGGAACATAAATATTACAGTGAATTTCTAAGAACATATTCAGTGTGTGAATTAAAAGTTTACCATAACTATGTCTGAATGAGAGCTATGCCTTAGAATAATAGTGTGTTATAATCAAGTATTATTTTATTATCCTAAAATTTATCTAAAATACATGGAGAACTTCAACCTGTTTTCTGCCCTTTTCAATACATAAGACAGAAAATGAAATGCTATTTTTCAGATTGATTAGTTACAGACTTTCTATTAATTTATACCTTAATATACAGAAACTGAAATGTAGCCTACTTAAGGGAGTACATTGTCATCTATTTTATTCACTGCTGCTTTCCTAATTCCTAGAAACATGCTTAGCAGAAAAACACATTTAATGAACAAATGCCTATATAAAAATAAGTACAGAGAGGCTCTGATGGTGATTAGACACAGAAGAAATCTCCCCAGCTATAGAGCACCCCAAGAGTGGGAAATGCAGAGAACAAGTTTGTGATTCAGTGACTCAGCACACTGTATTATTTTTAATAGAAATAGGTTTGAAAATATTATGGGCAAGAGGCAGCAATATTGGGAGTGCACAATTTTAGCAAAAAGAACTTCACTTGGAAGCAGAAGGCATCCTTTGTGGATATAGTACTGAAGGGAAAGAAGGAAGCATGATAAAAATAGAAGCAAACCAACCCCTCCACCCACTGTCAATTAATGACACTGCCTTTAACCTAGTAAAAGAAAAACATTGTATATAATCAAAATATTAATAAAAAATAATGAAACAATTTAAAAAGCAAGGCCTATAACTGAATACACTGAATACAAAGCCAACAGCAATCCGCATAGCTTTCAAATTGATAATAGAGCCAACACACAACAATATAATTCAGTCAAGTAACTTTTGGACGCAGTGCTCTGATTGTATTCCCATAGTAGAATATTATTGAGGAAAAAATAATTGCAAAGGGATTTCCCATCTGAATTAGTAGAATTATTCATGATAATATTAGGACTGGTCTCTCATAAAATAGGAGTTTTCCTAAGTTTATATATAATATATATCCAAGCATACTATTGTGCATGCTTACACATGCATGTATATGCACACTTATACAAATATATTTTATTTGAAATTGTTAATCATTAGAAAAGCAGTACAAAAAAATTAAAGAGCTAGAAGGAGTTTTAAAAGCTATTATGCCCAATCCCTTTCATTTCCCAACATAAAATCGGGACCCTGGGATTTAAAGTGACTAGACTCCAGTTACACAGCTAGTTAGTGGCACAGTTGAGGACTTATTCCTTGTTGTATATTTTTTCTGGCTACTTGCAATGAAGATTCACCATTTACACTGAAAAATATGAGTGCTTTTAAAATCTTAAGGAAAAAAAGCCCAAAGCTTTTTACAGAATTAAAGCAATACCTTTAACCATTTCTGGGGTCATTACATCATATGATTGTTAATAACTTCTACCCTATGCATACAGATTGACGTTTTCTTCATTTTAAGGTACAAGGATAGGACACTTAGGCTTCAACAGAACACAGTGAAAGTCATTCTTCAGAAAGAGATAACAAATAACTATAGAAGGGAACCATCACTTGGTTATACAAAACATACTGGTTTGAAACAAGTATTTTGATGAGATGCTTTGGAGAGCAAGACACATTATTCTCTTTTAAGAAATGTCTATTCATGGTTTCCTACACTAACTTAGTTCTTTCAGAATTGTTAATTTGGCATTGTGAAGAGACAAGCTGTGAGATTCAACACATTTAAAATTAAATGACAAAAAAGGCAATGATTGTGCAATGTGTTTGAAACTGAGGGACAAGGGAGTTAAATGTAAAATGTAGAAAACTTTTTACTGCACATTTTGTTGGGTATGTTGTTCTTAGCTAAAGAAATTCTAGAAAATCACTTTTGCTCTGATATCTGAATGTTAAATATAACCCTATTATTTTGTCTTATTTTTAAAATTGACTATGCTGTCATTATTAAGTGGTTAAAAGCACATATGACTATTAAGGTAAAGTAGAAGTATTATCCCAAGTCATATTTTGAATGGGGCATCTTTATCCAAATATAATAATTTAAATGTGAACAGAAAAAATTGTAGTTCAAATTCACTTTTGGAAACTTTCATATTAAACTGCCATAATTTGAATATCTTCATAGGGATAAAGTTGAAGAGAAGGGAAAATTATCTTTGGAAATAGATGGAGATGTTTATTAATTCAGAATGGAAAGAGAAATATGCTTGGATGATGAAGAGTCATTAAGTGAGTGTTGGAGAAATGAGTTTACATTCTCATTTAAATTAGACTATTCCTGATATAAGTATAGTTGAACTTGAAGTCCACCGCAAGCCTCTTTATTCTTTCTATCCAGATATAACACAGAGGTTAGTTCAGTACTTTACAAATGTCTGATATTTAATAATAGCTTGTGATTATTGGATGTTGTGCTGGAAAACTGGATAAAACCCAGACTTTTGGGATTGATTACTAAAACACAGAAATTGACCAACAAATATTGTTGGTTTCCAAAAGAAAACTGCAAGTCAATTACTCAACTATAGTATATTTTACATTTTCATGCCGTTTAGAAGACAAGGAGAGAACAAAAGGTTTCTTTCTCACCCAAGTTCTGCTACGTGGAGAAAGCCATGCATCAAGATGAGGGTTCAAAATGAACTGAGGAGCAGGAGTAAGAAATGCTGCTGTCTTTTTTGTATCACTATCCTCTCCTTTCATTAATATCATACTTTTTTGATTTTCTTCCAGACTCTCTGGCAGATAATTGTCTTATGTTGACATGTCTCTCTGTATATTACACCTGAAGGATGGACATTCTCCTAAGTCTTCTCCTTTCCTTTTCCCTTTTAGTGATACATCCCCATGCCTTGAAATGCCATGTTAATACTGAATGTTCATATGTTTGTATATGTACCTCTTATAACCATTTCAAATATGGAATTCTTAGACTAAACTCTTAATCCAGCACCCAACCTGGTCCCTCTTAGACCTCCAAAACCTGCACCCATTCGTCCAGTTAGAGCATAAAACAGTGTCTTTACGTGTCTTCTTGATTTCACTCCTGTCTTCCTCGTATCTGTTCTCCACTTGCTATCCACATGTAGCCTTAAAAACTTAAGCAATTGGGCCATGTCATGCGGTTGAATAAAATCCTTTAAAAGCTTTCCACTGATTTCAAATAGAAGCCAGCTTTACTGCTATGATCTAGAAGCTGTGATTAAGCCGGGCCCTTCACACCTTTCCAAACGTGTATTGTTCCACTCTCCCCTGACCCCCCCACATGTAGGCCCTGTAGACCTTTTTCATTTTCTGAAACACACTGAGCACTTTCCTTGTTCATTTTTCACCTGTGCCTTTTCCTCTGCCTGGAACTCTTGCCACAAGGCTTCACAGCACTGGCTTGGTTATCCTTCACCACCTCGTCAGATAAATTTCCTTTTAAATTGTGCCAATTCAGGAGCCCTCAGTATTGTCTATGTGTCTATGGGATTTATTGCAATACATTGTCTACCTTTCTGACTACAAGCTTCATGAAGTACAGACTAACACTGGTGGTAACTAGGGCAATTTCAATGTTTAGCACAACTTTTCACACATTAGAACTCATCACAGAAATTTGTTCATTTCTGTTGCACATTGTCTATCCCACCATCTTTAATAACATTCTCTGTTTTAAAAATATGTCTTTTCTGTTAGGTATAGTCTTGTTGGACTGTTAACCATATGATCTTTATTCCTTTAATCAAGAGGTAAACATCTGGCAGAAGCTAGAGTAGCAAATGTTCCCTACACAGAATTTATATCATCAGTAAATGACAAGGAGAAAATAAATGCATTCCTTTTCACTGATAGCAACCCTTTGAAATTGTTTAGTACTCCCTCCTTCTTAGGTACTATAGTTACTATGATTGCTCTTCATATTCTAGTGGTTTTTTTCTTTAAATTTTGTGATCACTGTAGTGTCCTGCATTTACCTTCATGTATATGTTTTATTAACCATGATCAGTTGAGATTATTTTGTTTGCAAGGTAAAACCAAACTGAAATGGCTTTCTCAGAAAGATACATTAATTGTTCATTTTAAACCAGGTTCTGAGATCATAAAGCTCTAGATTGGTTAGTGGGGTGGCTCAGTGTTATCATCAAAGATCAAGGTATTTTCTGTATTTGTTTTCTGCCATCCCCATTGTGTTATTCAGCTTTCCCCAAGATTACAAGATGCCTACAGGATCAACAAATATATCTTCATTCACAAGATTTGAAAATCCAAATAAAAGACCATACCTTTTTAAAAGCAAGACAATTTTCCCAAAAATGCACAGTAGCAGACCTTCCCTCACATTTCGTTTATCAACATTAGGTAATATATTATTTTCTAAGACAGTCACTCACTTCATGAGAAATTATATGGTTTGACTGAGTGACAATCATTAAGCTTCTATGGCACTGCAAAATTATTCATTGAGCTTAAGGAAGAATATTAAGAGATGAAAAATGAACCTCCTGAAAGGACTTCTCCCCATTTACATTTTCAAAACACAGTTCCTTTCAATTGTTTTATATCAAAATCAAAATAAATTGTACCCTTCAGGTTACTGGGTTGGAAGTATCGCTTTGTGTCGCATGACGCTGAAACACCATGGAAAAGCCAGGTGGTATAACTTCCAGTTCTATTTTTTTTTTTTTCACTAAATGCATGACATTTGATGAGTTATTGAATTCTTTGGTGGTCTCGGTTTTCTGATTTGGAAAATGAGGAAATGGCACTAGCAATTTTGTAAATATCTTTTCAGATAAAACATTCTCCAAACTTAAGAGTCTTATCTGTGTGCTTACTATAAAGCCCACTTATGATTTCTGTATTCACCTTCCTATTCCTTATAACTTGACTCCCAACATTAGATCAAATTAAGAATGGAAAACCCTTGTGTTCATTCAGAACTATAAATTATGTGGTGACTTATAATTCTACCTCATTCTTTTTACAGATAAAGAGACTGAGCAAAAAAGATAAATTACTCGATCAGCATACAGGTACTGAAAAATTAGCTTTTAAAAAGGAGGCTATCTGAAAACCACTGACATGGTACACCTAGATAAAATTCCTTTATTTTTGCTGTGAAAATAGTTGCTTTTATTTACTCTTTATTTTACTAAAAACAGTTTTTACAACTTTGGTAGAAGAAACAGCAGAAAAAAACATATCCTTTATTTATAAGGATATATCTCAATGAATTGACTCCCAGGAAGTTTTCTTTAATTATTCAAACAGAATTCACTCTCTGACTCTGTCTTATGCCTGATTTGATGTCTTATTACAGATCCTTGATATTGAAGATTGATGTAAAGTCCTCTTTGGACTAATATAGTCATATCAAATATTTCATCTATGTTCCACAATCCCTTGGGTTAAGATATAAGTAGATATTAAGTAATGTATTTCAGACAATTTAGTACTTTCCAAAATTAATCCTAGATGTTTTGTTTTGAGGTAGACACTTTTAGAAGCCATGTTCAGATGTGCCATGAGTTTCAAATATCAATCAATATAATTAATATTTTAATTAGTTAAAATGCATAAAAACAAAGTAAAGATACTTTTATAGATTTCTAATCAACTAGGAAAGGAAATTAAAAATATAATGAAAATGACATCAGCTGATTAAGCAGCCAGCTGTCTTGGGCACAAAGTAAAGGTAATACAGAAAAGCTATCAAGGAAGGTTTTCTGGATGCTTGTCAGTGTTAGAGGTAGAGAGGTATGCACATAGATTGTGTAAATGCAATTTAAGTGTCAATGAAACAGAAGAATTGAGAGATAAATTTATGAAAGTCACTAATCCATTCATACTATCAGAATTATTTGGCATCAGCCTCACGTTTGTTAATTAATGTCACTCAAAGAAGTAAGATGATTTGTCCAATTAATAGATGAGGAAACAGTTCTACCTGATTCTAATGACTACATCACCTGCGTTTAGTCCAATAAACTATTACATAGTAGCATTAAGAAGGCAAAAGAGCAAACCTCTCTTTCCCTTAGAAAGAGGAAGGCATTTCTAAAATACTTGTGTTCTGCACAATCAACTCTGTTTGGCTTCCATGTTACCATGGAACTTCAACCTGTCATAGTTCAAATTGTCAGTTATCAGGAAAAGCCTCAAATTGTCAAAATTATGTTGGAGAAGTAATGATTGAAGATTGTTCCCCTAGACTGAAGAACAGGTGACATATAATGTCCTAAAATTCAGCCACAGAGTGAGTTTACAAAACATGTCATTTAGGGTTGACACAACTATGACTAGACAGTGTTCACTGGAAAATGACTAATTACAATATCATTGGCTCTGTTCAACACAACTTTTTGAGACAGTAGTAGCTGAGACAGAAGCCTAACTTAAAGTTTTATGAGACAGACCAGAAGTAAAACATAATACAATTTGGATGAAAATATTTATACCAATTAAATCTTCTTTAAAAATAAATTTGGTCAGTCAAAAAAGGATGTGTTGCAAATCAAGCGGCTCAAGATCCATGAGATGAAATAGGGCTAGGGAGGACACAGGAATAGTGTGCAAATAGGAAGTGATCCTGGAAGAGCAGGGATGAACCAACCTCACTGTAAATGTGGAAGAAAGTAGAAAATAATTGGTTAGAATTTAGAAAAATTTAAAAGATAAGGAAGAAAATTTTAAAAAATAGATCTGTCAATGAAATCAGTCTTCACAGTAAAGTAGTAATCATCAGCCAAATGAGGGAAGGGATTAAGAATGTATCTTGAGTAGGGTAGAGAAGGTCTGAAAACTATTGTGCAACAGTCAAGAATGAATCCATTAAAGCTGAGAAAAGCATTGCCAGGCAGTCTTAGCAACCCACTTGATATTATGTGAACTTGTCAAGTGCCCCATGAAAGTAATACTAAATTTTCTCTTGATTTCATTATAAACAGTTGAAATTTAAATCATTAGACTGCGGAGAGAAAGAGAATAACAATACAGTTCAACCTCAGATAGGCAGCCCTCTACAGAGAACTTAATTCAAGGATATTTCCAGATAACAAAGGAAGCCTTCATTCTGCATATCTTATGGATTGAAAAATGTGTGACTTACTGCCAGTGTTACAGCAATCCTTGGTTTATTTCAATATATCTGGCCTGTCTTGGCTTCACGTTACACTCTTCCAGGTGCCTTAAGCTCCAGTCACTGAACTATGTCAGTTGGTCAATGCCCTTCATGATGGTGTCTGACCACATCATAGAGAAGCCTCTTCCTGTCCAACTTCATACATTAGGCAGCATCATAATCTTTCAATAACCATCTCAGACAACTCTCTTGTATTGATGCTTGGTTGCTTTTCTAATCATAATATTTTTTATCACAGCACTTTATTCTTCATTTATGGTAATTGTCATTCTAAACCCTGGGACTTAGTGATGTGTGACTATCTATTCCACCCCACCCTCTAATCTTTTGCTCAACAACTGAAACATAAGATGTATTGATCACTTCTGAATCCTAAATAAATACTTTTTGAATTATTATTGCCATATAACTCAATGTTATTCAATAATTGCACTAACATTCATTCCTCTCTTAGTTCTTTTCTGTTTCTCTGAATATCTCATTCTATGTACTCACATGACTTGACTTAATAAATATGTTAAACATAAGAGAAAAAGTCTTTCTCCAAATTTTGAAATAGAATTTGTTTAAATGCTCTTATCAGCTTTTATGGTTTCTCAAAAGCTCTTAACTTAGGTAACTAAGTTTTAATCAGAATTAGCCTGAATTTGATTTATCAATACTTTCTTAAGACAATACTTTATGTGCTTTCTGTAAGTCAGTTCCCATTAGATGAAAGACCCTATATTTAAGAAATATTTAAGTAATCCCATGGAAATAGTTTATGGATGGAAATGTTGGAAAAACATTTTTAAAATAATTCCATTAGTTTTTTAGGTTAAAAAGATTGCTAATTTACATGGAAAAGAATATCATCTGAAAGCAAATGATCATGCAGCAAAATTTTAAATGAACAATCTGTAGGCTTACATGATAGAAATGTCATGTTTTTAATAAGTATATAAGGTCCGGAAAAAAACTATCAAAAGTAAATATTATATACCTTTTCACTACTTTTGAATAGGAAATACTACTAATTATATTTGCTTGTGACAACATTTTCAATCTGTTTTTCTATTTGTCCTATATTTTTTAACATTCACGAGATTTATACATACATAAAATACAAGAAGTTACCAGGATATTTGTGAGATTAGTTACATTCTGTAATTACCTTAGATCCTTGGTTCTAAAGAGTCTTTAGTATGTGGAGAAAGTACGTTTTATGGAGGAGCTCAATTTTGATTTCTGGAGCTCTCTTATTATATCTTTGGTGGTTCTCTAAGACTTTTATAGCATTATTTATCACTGTCTGTCCTATCAGGTTAACCTATTAACAATGCTCAGATTTTAAAGTTGGTAGCATTTTGCTTTAGATGTTGACATTATGATGTGAAGAATTCCTGGACCAGCCTGTATAGCAAGCAAGTATTTGATGTCTTCTATTTGGTGTTTCTGGTCAAACTACAAACAACAGATAATATATCAGAAGAAGGAATTATACACATAATTCATATGAATTGAAACTATGTTAGAAAATGGAAGATAAATTCATTGTTTTATATAAGCTTGGCATAGGTGAAATACAATGGGTTAAAACAAAATAGTTATGTTTGGGTTTATTTTGTCTATTTTTCCCTTTAAATCTGCCTATCATCATTCACCTATAGACTTACAAAAAAAATCAGTTTCTTTTCCATGCTGTACCTTTATGTCCTAAGACTTATCTATTTTATAACTGGAAGTTTGTACCTTCACCCGTTTCACCCAAGGAAGGATTTTTTAATGAGAGTAAAATAAATTCAGTAAAACAGTGCTTTGTAAATATCAAAATGAAGTAAAATGGTATTTGTCATTATACCACAGGGATTTGTAGGGAACATGTTTCATTTTATTTAGTTAAATTGTCAAATATTTGAGACTACTTGGAGGTCTTTAATTTGTAAGAATTTCTGGAGGAATATTGCTAATTTAAGGATCCACTGAACGAAAATACCTAGAAGGGCACCTGATTCTGTCCAATTTGTGCCACTTTAGGAACTTCTTTCCCTGTGCACATATCTGTTGTATAATCTTCTTGTCTGCTCACCAAATTAACAGGCTGCTGCTCAGACAACCTTGATTGATCACTCATTTCAGAAAGATGATAGATTAATACTATCTCATGTCAGTATTCACTGAATCATCCATTCAGTCATTTCTTTTTTTTGATAAATACTTACTCTGGAGTAGGCACTGGAATAAGCTCTAGAAAATACATAGAGATGAGCAAAGTCTCTAAGTATCAACAGGGTGCTTTTTATCACACCAGTAGTCATTCCACTGGGAGCAAAGACTAATCAAGTCTAGTCTCTCTCACTGTGTGACTATGAGGAACCCTCTTGCCACTTTTACTATTTGATCCATAAGTCATGTAAACATCAAGGAAAACTTAAAATTCAGTAAATGGGGATTTCTGACACATACAGATCATTTTGAAATGTGTAGTCTCTCTCTAGGATGGGTATTTACTACAAGATGTTGTTCTGTACTAGTACTCCATGACAAGTTTGTCATGATAACTGTGAATATCAATCAACAGGTCATATAGACAATCATTACTCATAGTATATTTGTTTTCCTTAAGCAGAATTTAAGCCCAATTCCACAGGGCCTATGGAAAATCAAATATTAACTGTTTGGGTGTTAGCAACACACCATAGCTCTGAAAATTTCCTAAGTTCCCTACTATTTACCAAAGTTTCAGTGCACATGAAAATGCACATCATCTCTGCAAGTGACTTCAGGGATGGGATGAGGGAATTTGAAGTTAGTTGATCATCAATAGGACTTGATACATAAAAGTAAGTTTGACCTGAATCAAAAAACCTAAATCTATAAGCTATGGGACTGGTATAATTTACTCAAAATTAATATTGGTTATATATGGTAAAATGGCCACTCCTTAAGTTAATATTGGTGATATTTACTTACATTTTGATGAAAATACATAAAAGTTCATTAAAAAAATTTAAATAAATATTTTACCTTATTTTAGAAAGAGATTAGGAAGATCTCACAATCCTCAACATCAAAATGAGTAACATCAGCACAACATGATAATGCTGTACTTGCTGACATCATTGGCATTTAGTAAATGTAAAGCCTTTCACACTGATTTGTTATTAAAAGTTTAACACATCAGTTATTAACTTATTTAATATTTACATGGGAATATTCTACAAAATTAATAATATAAGAAAGGGTAAATTGTTTTAAGAATATTATTTAAAGTTGGTGAAGGAAATTTAATATTTTAAGTATAATTAAAATCATACAGCAAGAAAATATGGAGATTTTTTCATACTTGAAATTTAATTGTTTCTTATTAATTTGAAAACTATTTTGGTAATCATATTCATCATTTTTGAACTTTCAAAAATCTCTAAATATATGCAAATAATGTTTACATTTATAGTTGTAAAAGTGTTTATTTCTAATTATTAACTATTAAAAAAGAAAGTTATATTTGTATAATTTATTTTATACTCCAGGTCAGTGATTATGCAAATTAAAATTTTAATAGTGTACTTTTCCTAAGAGTACAAGTAGATGGTATATATGCTTATATATATGAGATACTGATTAATGAAACAAAAAATTATCTGTTACTCCTATAAATTAATTTTTTAATCCAATTTCAATCTGAGGGAACACATATGGCTCCCATAAGTAATTCCAATTTAGTAACTTCTGGTATACTTGAAAAGCTAACAAACAGCAAATAGCTCAAAACCTATTTTTGTAAAAAAAAAAAGTTATTTAAATCTAATTTTTAGTTAAAATACAGTTATAGATAATGACAAAATAGATGACTTTCCCCCTCCAAGCCAAGGGTACACATGCAGTAGGGAAGGGTAATTTTTATTTGAAACTAATTAATTAGAAAGAATCTCATCAAAATCATCCTTTATTTTTTTTACCCTCTGAGCTGTAATTACCCTTTAATCAACTTGACAATACTACATGCTACAACAAAGATCAAAGTTACGTATTTTTACTCTTAATATTACTTTTTTCTTTTAATTTTATAATTAGACAAGACTTGTCTTTAAAAATGATTAATTTGCTTTATAAAAACTAGAAAGAAATGTTACTATCATGATTTATAATCGTTTTTTAGCATTTTATGTGAAAACAGTATTTATATTGATGTAAAATTAAATTTAATATGAAGATTATATATATGAGCAGATCAAAGAACAAAAGTAAACATTAAGTATTAACTGAATAGTAGGCATATTTAGAACTTAAAAATTCATTCTCTTTCATTAAACACCTATTATGTTCCATGTGTCTTTTTAGTATTGCCTAGAATGAGACAGTCATAGCTGTTTTTAGGACTTAGGTTTGAATGGGTTGAAACAAAAACTAAACAAAGAAACAAATATTTAAAGTAATAATATTAAGATAGGGTGAAGTGATAAAGGCATGGTGAATAATTAATTAACTATTAAACAAAATCATAGGGATATCTGAAGGATAAGAAGAAAATCTGATGTTGTGTGCTATGTATATCAGATTTATATCTAGATCTGAGACACTAAAGCAGAAGCTAGATTGTGGCTTTCCAAGGTTCTACAACAGTGGTAGGTGGGGCAGAGCATAATAATTTTAATACCACTTTATTTACATTTTATTCCAGTTTTAATGGGAAATCATCTAAGTTTTAGATGTTGGAGTGATACATCAGAAATATCATTCTTGTCATGATGTAAAAATGGATTTTAGTAAAGAAAAATTTAAAACAGGAAGGAAATTTAAGAGATTATTGCGACTCTTCTGTTGATAGGTGATATAGGCTTGATTTGGGATTCCAGTATTAGAGACAGCAAGAAGTGAATGGATTTGCCATGTGTTTTGTTGGTGAAACTACTATTAAAGGTAGACTGTGACAAGTTAAAATTTATACTGTAAACGTTAAACAATCACTGAAATAACAAAATGAAGAGTTATAGCTAATGAGGTAAGAAAAGAGAAACAATGAATTTATAAATAAATACTCTTACTGATTCAAAGAAGGAAGCAAAAAAAATTAGAGGGAAAGGGGATAAACACCACATAGAACTAATAAAAAAAACAACAAAATGGGATGGTAGACTTAAATCTAATCATATCAATAACTGAATTGATTGTAAATAGTACAAATAACCTATCTAAAAGGCAAAGAATTTCATACTGAATAAAAATGGCAAGACCAAACTACTTGTTTCTACAAGGAAAACATTTATATATAAAAAGACTGAAAATTAAATGAATGGAAAAATATACATTGTAACACAATTTATGTATAATTAAACATAAGATAATGATATAAAAATTATCATTTATCTGAAATACTAATTTAACTGAATATCCCATTTTCTTTTTCTTAATCTGGGAATACAAGCTTTAGGCATCCAAATTTTTTTATATGGATAAAGAGATAAAACAAACAGAATGTTAAATATATAATTTGAAAAGTCTCACAGGTATTTACAGATACTCTCTATTTTATCCCACTGAAATGTCTCATATAGGGTCTTCAGGAAAAAAAGGAGCCAAAAGTATCTTTTGTCTTAACTTTTAATTTATTTACATCTAAATAGAGTGTCCAAATAAAGACATCAGTACCTGTAAGTTCATCTTTAATTTTCAGTCACTTTGTCATTCTAAGTAAGTTATGTGATAGCTAATGTATTAGGTAGGAAGAGACTTAAACAGTGCTTTTTTTGGGGGGGTATCATTAATATACAATCACATGAGCAACATTGTAGTTACTAGATTCCCACCATTATCAAGTCCCCATCCCATTACAGTCACTGTCCATCAATGTAGTAAGATGCTATAGAATCACTACTTTTCTGTGCTATACTGCCTTCCCCATGCCCACTCCCCTACACTATGTATGCTAATGCAATATCCCTTTTTCCCCTTATCCCTCCCTTCCCACCCATCCTCCCCAGTCCCTTTCCCTTTGGTAACTGTTACTCCATTCTTGGGTTCTTTGGGTCTGCTGCTGCTTTGTTCCTTCAGTTTTTTCTTTGTTCTTCTACTCCACAGATGAGTGAAATCATTTGATACTTGTCTTTCTCTGCCTGGCTTATTTCACTCAGCATAATATCCTCTAGCTCCACCCATGTTGTTGCAATCGATTTGAAAAGACATATGCACCCCGATGTTTATTGCAGCACTATTTACAATAGCCAAGAAATGGAAGCAACCTAAGTGTCCATCAGTGGATGAATGGATAAAGAAGATGTGGTACATATACACAATGGAATATTATTCAGCCATAAGAAGAAAACAGTGCTCTGTAAAGACAGATTTTCCATCAATTTGCTAGCAGATTAGTGAGTGATCTAGTCACATTAGCAAAATTAAGTGTAGTGTGACTTCTGCTTAGCACTAAAATTGAAGTATATTTAAGTTGCTGTAAGAATACAGAAGAATGATCCCAAACTGGGAAGACAATGATAAGCTTCCAGATCAAGTGACACATAAGGTGAGTTTCAAGGAATGAGAGTAATTCAGAAAATCTTAAAAGAGGAAAGGTACATATCAGAGAGCAGGAAGAGATTTTGCCAAGAAGTGGGTATGAGGAAGAACAGTTTGCATTTTTGGAGAGTTGGAGATTTTTCAGTGTAAGTGGAATAGGTCTGATTCATGAAGTTGCAGTATTCACTAAACAGATCATGGGTAGCGATCTTTTTGTGCCATGTGGCTATTTTATGTATCTTTCTTTGTGTCTTTCCTTTTTTGAATTTTATTTAATTTTGTCGAACACCTAGAGTTATAAGTATCAGTAGAGGAAAGTGTAAGTATGTGATTCTGAATATTTTCTTCTAGCTTTTCCACTTACAGGGAAATCCTGTCAGTCTCTTAACCTTTCTAAGGTTCTGATATTTCATCTGCTAAATGAACATAATTATATATGTAAATTTGCCAATAATACAGAAAAATCATTAATTGCAGTCTGAGAAATCACTTTAGAGAAATCAGCATGCTACGTAGGCTTAAATGAAGCTAACCTTTTTTACTTTTTTAGTAAATGATTACATATTTTCAACAAACCAGAAATGTTATTAATTGAAATCAATGAGACAAAGAGCGAGGAGAAAGTTTTCAAGTCTATTAATAATATAATTAGAGTATTTGTATTTTCCAAACAACTACTACCAAATCTTTATATAAGTTAAAGTACATTTTAGAATGGCTGAAATATTGTTTTAAGTGTTCTGTTGCCAAGGTAACCTGTTCTTTGGGATTTGTGGTAGAAATAATCTTTCCAAATCACAGTCAGATTCTCTATAGGTGTTAGACAACTACCTGTACATTATAGATCTGTTTCTTACTTCTTTCTAAGGAAATAGTTGTTTAAAATAATATAGGTATCTCCAAATTATGAGATCATTTTTAAGTGGCTTTATGTTATGTACAGAAATGCAAAGATTAATAAGGTAAAGATATGAATATGACTATAAACTAAATATCATTGAACAGAAATTATTTTTATTACAAAACATAGTATAAAACAAATAAAGGCTGTAAGTGGTGGTACATGGTAATAGTTACAAACTACACATAACTAGATTGGTATGATTATAAATTCAGTTGCCCGAAAGTGAATTGTCAGAGGTCTACATACATGGAAATTTGAGTTTTCAATAATTGGATGCAAACTGTGTTTTTAATGTTTTAGAAAGAATTGTTTTCTGAATTAGAATTTCAGACAAGTTATGATTAAATAACTACCTTAATGGAAACAGTTTTAGAACATGTTTGTGAATTACTTGCAAAAATTAAAAGATGGGTTCTTATGAAGAGGTGAGTTCTGATTCCAGATCTCTTTATTCTGAAGCGGCTTGTGAATGGCCTCACCAATAGAGTATGACAGAAATGATGCTTTGTGATTACTGAGGGTATAGCAGACAACTTTTAAGTGGTTCTCTTTGTTCACTGAGTTGTAGATTCTGAACCATTTTATAATAAGTCTGACCACCAAGCAGAAATGAAGAAAAGTCCCATGGGCTTTTTTAAATTCATTATTTGTGTAATGATGCAGGAAATAGATTGGTTTGTAAGGATTTATAAATATCAGTGAACATCTTTCCCACAAGAATAATTAAGACATCGTGAGAGTTACCAATTTTTAGTGCAAGAAAACTGGATTTAAAGATTAAAGGTGGTTTTCTTCCTCCCTGAAAAGCAGGCAAGAAATCTGGAGATGGAATTTATGCATCAAATTCACTGAAAGATTTGCAAGATGTTGAGTGCCAGGTTCACAGTGTATCTTGAAGTGAGAGGCAGCATCCTCACACAAGGAAATGGTAAGATGCTGAGAATCATGAGTTATTAGAGGCATCTTTAGTCTTTGCCTGCCCCACACATGGCTGCTGGTGAGTATTGGCAGAGAGTAACATACATCAATAGTACAAATACATCAGCCAGGCAGGCACCACTGAGGTGGAGTCTCAGAAATCGCCAGGGTAATGGAGGAGGAATAACATGCCTGCTATTATTAGAAGTGTCATCTGAACATTAAAATGTGGCATTATAAATGTCAGTTTCTTAGACCAAAGTCCTAGAATGAAATGTGAATTGAGCAAATGAATAAGTAAATTTGACAAAGGAACCATGGTCATGTAAGATATAAACAAAAGAAGAAACTTTGTGAGGGGTACATGGAATCTCTCTGTACTATCTTTGTAACTTTTCTGTAAATCTAAAAATATTCTCAAGTAAAAGAGGTTATTAAAAATATAGTGAAAATAGGATGACATAGACTGAATTTTCTGTATTTATTTTTCCATTCCTATGGTCAAAAGAAAAATTTAGGCAATAATGAGAATTAATTTGGACATAATGCCACAGTGTCATTTTATCTAAAGAAGCTTCATAACTAAGCCCAAAGCAAGAAAGGTGGTAGGACACTTTAAGTACTTGGGGCAAGGTTATTAATTTGTAAACCGTGTTTTAGGTGAAATATGCATGCATTAAATACACAGAAAAGAGTGTTCTTCCATAGATGCAGAAAAAATCATTCGACAAAATTCAACATCCGTT
Source organism: Manis javanica (assembly GCF_040802235.1). Lineage (NCBI taxonomy): Eukaryota > Metazoa > Chordata > Mammalia > Pholidota > Manidae > Manis > Manis javanica. The sequence continues at coordinate 105,439,012 of NC_133158.1, forward strand.
TGTAATGAAAACTGCACTAATTCAGAATTGAAGCAATTTCTCCAAATGGATAAGGACAGCTACAAAAACTTAATGTTAAATGGCTTACAATTTGAAGGTAACTACTGAAAATGATCTTTAAAATAATTCCATATTCCTAAACTTATAGATGTTTTTACTTTAATTACATTATTCCTGGCTAAGATGTTTCTCTTATAAAAGCAAGAAATCCAGGTAATTTTCCTTCCAAATTTTTCACTAAAAGTAATCACAGCAAAATTGAGAGTTTTATGCAGGCAATATTAAGTGCTTTCCTTTTTAAAGAATTTAAGATTCTGCTTGCTCTTCAATAATATCAATCATTTAAAATAAAAATTTAAAGCTATGCTATGCAGGTTTGTTTAAGGTCTGTGGTTACTTAATGCTACTTCTTTAGTTGCATTTGGGTGGATAATTTATTCCCTGATCCAATGTTCATTGTATATGTCCTCTGATTTAATACTGTTTCTTTAATACATTTCAGTGCTTTCAGGATGTTTGGATTTTTCTCATTTTAAAATTTATTTTCATAAATTTCCATATTTTGCTCCAGGTATCTGATTTTCAATCCTTAATTTCTTCACCTAAAAGGGTAAACTTAATACAGTAAGGTTAAATTATATATAGGTGAATTACACTAAAATTACCAAAAAAAAGTCTTTGTAGTCTTATAACGAATATAACCATGGTGTAAGTGGAAATATAACCAGTCCAGAGTTGCAAATAATACTGTGCTTTGGTCTAAACAGTTGTCAGTAGGAAGTTTATTTAATACAATAGCTTTTGTGTAATCGATAAAGATATTTTTAAAAACATTAGTGATGTCAAAAACTCAAAAGAAAAAAAAACAAACTACAGATTAGGCTTCTTTTATATCCTTCTACTTTCCTCACTAGGGGCCTTGTATTATTCAATGGTAATGAATTTTATAGTTAAATCAAATTATATCTCAGGTCACAATATATTAATAATTGGTAAAGGCAAATTAAAGGAGGGATGACTCCAATGAAAAATTCCTAAACTTGGATTTGACCACCATGACTAAAGAGACTGGGCTTCCACTGGGAGGGGGTGTTTTTGGATTAGACAAGGGTCAGTTGTAATAGATTTGCAAAGAAGTACTATGCACATCAACCAGTGTTTCCTTTAATATTAGATGTCCAAAGGAGTAGAAAAAAAAAATTTCCCTAGCATTTGAACTCTCTGTATGTGTTTGAAAAATGTGCATTAACAGAAAAAGAATAGGCAAGTAAGTGCTCTATAGATTCAGGAAGCTAGACCAGGTACTGAAGATATCAGCCAATCATTCCTACATACATCATTGAATCTATAGATGTGATGAGGAACAGAGGGGAGCTGTGATATGCCCTCCTGGACTCACTCTGTGTTCTTCTCTTTTCTTCATAGACTTTCTCTATATTTGAGAAGTATCTTCTAGCTTTCTAATAATTTTTTATCTAATTAAGCTGTCCAGAATAGTTTTCTACTTTTGCACAAGGAATTCTGAATTATAGCAAAAACTGAAAATGCAAAGATAATGCTTAAATTTATTTGAACTAGAACCTAGTTCTTTTAAACTGGAAGGTTTCACAATTCTAAACCATCTTCAAAAGTAAAATTATTTGAGAAATATTTTAAATTTGAGAAAACCATTGTGAATTTATCAGTCCAAGTATATACTGTTCCATCATATTATTTATGAGCAAGTAAAATGAAGAAAACACAGTTAGGAAAGGTTCATAATAATCCAACAGGCTATATTTTTACATTTCTGCATGATAAAAAATATTTTGGCAGGAAATTTCTTTCAATGGTTTCAGAGTATACTGGTTTAAGCAACATTTTGATCGAAATATCTCCTCAGTCAAAGACCTCTCATGAACATTTCAACAACTTATTCTCTGTCACTTCATATCCTCTACATAAAAATGGATAAAGCCCATTATGCACATGTTAAAAGAGACCATAGTTCTGAGGTAAAACTAGAGTCACACTGACAAAATAATATGAGCATAGTCAAAAGACAAAGAATTGACTTTCACTGGAGAGAAAATTCAATTTGATGCTAATTTATAAATTGATCACCTTTATTGAATACTGAAGCAAATAAAGTCTTGTTAGTTATAATTTGGAAGATGTTTTAGAAAAGTTTTTCTGCTTAAATAATATTAATTAATATACAGTTTGAACTCTGATTCTAATAAATTCTCTTTGAAATGATATTCAGTATGTTCATCATTAATTTATTATCATTCAGAGTCACATTGGTGTCTTAGGGAAATTGTATGGCAGAAATCTTTGACATTTAACTTTAAAATTCTCTCAAATCGTTTGACTTTTATGTCTACATCTGTGTTAATGAAATAATGGGGTTAGAGAAAATTATCTTAAAAAGTGCCTTTCAGAGGATGGCGGAGTGAGTAGAGCAGCAGAAATCTCCTCCCAAAATGACATATAGCTATGAAAATATAACAAAGACAACTCTTCCTAGAATAAAGACCAGAGGACACAGGACAACATCCAGACCACATCAACACCTGCCAGAACCCAGCGCCTTGCAGAGGGGGTAAGATACAAACACTGGCTGGCGGGTCCGAAGCGCCCCTCCCCCCAGCTCCCGGAGGGAGGAGAGAGGTCTGAGCAAGAGGGAGAAGGAGCCCAGGACTGCTGAACACCAAGCCCCAGCCATCCAGACCAGAGCGCAGACACAGTGCATGTGCGGAGCCCTGGACACTAGGGAAACAGGGCAGGAAGAACAGTGAGTGGGTACCAGAGTCCGGTGCCGGAGGACAAAAGAAAAGCGAGCAGCCATATTTGTTGTTGTTGTTGTTGTTGTTTTGTTGTTGTGAGTGACTTTTGGAAGTCTTAAAGGGACAGGGACCCCAATACTAGGGAAACAGGGCAGCAAGACCGGCGAGTGGGTATCGGAGACCAGCACTAGAGAATAAAAGAAATGTGAGTGGCCAGCTTTTTTTCTTTTTTCTTTTTGTTGTTTTGTTGTGGTGAGTGCTTTTTGAAAGTCTTAAGGGACAGGGACTCCAATACTAGAGGAACAGGGTAGCAAGACCAGTGAGCAGGTATTGGAGGCCGGCGCCGGAGAACAAAAGAAAAGTGAGCAGCCATTTATTTTTTTTTTTTGGTTATTGTTGTTGTTTTCTTTGGTGAGTGCTTTTTGGAAGTCTTAAAGGGATAGGGACCACAATACTAGGGAAACAGGGTAACAAGACCAGTGAGTGGGTGTGCGAGGCTGGTGCCGGAGAATAAAGAAAAATGAGCGGCCTTTTTTTTTTTGTGTGTGTGTGTGTGGTTGTTGTTTTGTTTTGGCAGGTGCTTTTTGGAAGTTTTCAAGGGGTAGGGCGGGACACTTAGTCCAGAGGTAGGGAATCCAGGGATATCTGGGCACTCTAATCTGCTGGGCTGCGGGGAGCACAGAGGCCCCTTATGGAGATAAATAGCCTCCCAGCCACTTCCCCTCCAATGCAACTCCACCACTTTGGAGCAGCAGCCTGAGCCAGGCCACACGCACAGAAACAGTGGAGATAAACTCAACAGCAGCCAGGCAGGAAGCAGAAGCCCTGTCTGCACGAAGCTACACAGCACAAGCCACTAGAGGTCGCTGTTCTCCCAGGGGAGGAAGGCCACAAACCAACAAGAAGGGAAATTCTTCCAGCCGTCACTGGTTCCAGCTCTGCAAACTATTCCTATCACCACAAAAAGACAAAAATACAGGCAAACAAAGATCACAGACACCAGAGAAGGAGACAGACCTAACCAGTCTTCCTGAAAAAGAATTCAAAATAAAAATCATGAGTATGCTGACAGAGATGCAGAGAAAAATGCAAGAGCAATGGGATGAAGTCTGGAGGGAGATCACAGATGCCAGAAAGGAGATCACAGAAATGAAACAAACTCTGGAAGGATTGATAAGCAGAATGGATAAGATGCAAGAGGCCATTGATGGAATTGAAATGAGAGAACAGGAACGCATACAAGCTGACAAAGAGAGAGATAAAAGGATCTCCAGGAATGAAACAATATTAAGAGAACTGTGTGACCAATCCAAAAGGAACAATATCTGTATTATAGGGGTACCAGAAGAAGAAGAGAGAGGAAAAGGGACAGAAAGTATCTTGGAAGAAATAATTGCTGAAAACTTCCCCAAACTGGGGGAGGAAATAATCAAACAGCCCACAGAAATACACAGAAACCCCAACAGAAAGGATCCAAGAAGGACAACACCAAGACACATAATAATTAAAATGGCAAAGATGAAGGACAAGGAAAGAGTTTTAAAGGCAGCTAGAGAGAAAAAGGTCACCTATAAAGGAAAACCCATCAGGCTAACATCAGACTTCTCAACAGAAACCCTACAGGCCAGAAGAGAATGGCATGATATATTTAAAGCAATGAAACAAAAGGGCCTTGAACCAAGGATACTGTATCCAGCACGACTATCATTTAAATATGATGGCGGGAATAAACAATTCCCAGACAAGCAAAAGCTGAGGGAATTTGCTTCCCACAAAACACCTCTACAGGACACCTTACAGGACTGCTCTAGATGGGAGCACTCCTAGAAAGAGCACAGAACAAAACACCCAACATATGAAGAATAGAGGAGGAGTAATAAGAAGAGAGAGAAGAAAAGAATCTCCAGACAGTGTATATAACAGCTCAATAAGTGAGCTAAGTTAGGCAGTAAGATACTAAAGAAGCTAACCTTGAACATTTGGTAACCACGAATTTAAAACCTTCAATGGCAATAAGTACATATCTTTCAATAGTCACTATAAATGTAAATGGACTAAATGCACCAATCAAAAGACAGAGTAATAGAATGGATAGGAAAGCAAGACCCATCTATATGCTGCTTACAAGAAACTCACCTCAAACCCAAAGACATGTACAGACTAAAAGTCAAGGGATGGAAAAACATATTTCAGGCAAACAACAGCAAGTAGAAAGCAGGGGTTGCAGTGCTAGTATCAGACAAAATAGACTTCAAAAGAAAGAAAGTAACAAGAGATAAAGAAGGACTCTACATAATGATAAAGGACTGAGTCCAACAAGAGGATATAACCATTCTAAATATATATGCACCCAACACAGGAGCACCAGCATATGTGAAACTAATACTAACAGAAGTAAAGGGGGAAATAAACTGCTATGCATTCATTTTAGGAGACTTCAACACACCACTCAACACAAAGGATAGATCCAATGGGGAGAAAATAAGTAAGGACATGGAAGCACTGAACAACACACTAGAACAGATGGACGTAATAGACATCTATAGAACTCTACATCTAAAAGCAATAGGATATATATTCTTCTCAAGTGCACATGGAACATTCTCCAGAATAGACCAAATACTAACCCACTAAAAGAGCCTCAGCAAAATCCAAAATATTGAAATTATACCAACCAATTTTTCAGACCACAAAGGTATAAAAATACAAATAAATTCTACAAAGAAAACAAAAAGGCTCACAAACACATGGAAGCTTAACAACATGCTCCTAAATAATCAATGGATCAACGAACAAATTAAAATAGAGGTCAAGAAATATATAGAAACAAATGACAACAACAACACAAAGCCCCAACTTCTGTGGGACGCAGGGAAAGCAGTCTTAAGAGGAAAGTATATACTGATCCAGGCACACTTGAAGAAGGAAGAACAATCCCAAATGAATAGTCTAACATCACAATTATCGAAACTGGAAAAAGAAGAACAAATGAGGCCTAAAGTCAGCAGAAGGAGGGACATAACAAAGATCAGAGAAGAAATAAACAAAATTGAGAAGAATAAAACAGTAGCAAATATCAATGAAACCAAGAGCTGGTTCTTTGAGAAAATAAACAAAATAGATAAGCCTTCAGCCAAACTTATTAAGAGAAAAAGAGAATCAACACAAATCAACAGAATCAGAAATGAGAACTGAAAAATCACGACAGACTCCACAGAAATACAAAGAAATATTAAAGACTACTATGAGAACCTATATGCCAACAATCTGGGAAACCCAGAAGAAATTAACAACTTCCTGGAAAAATACAACCTTCCAAGACTGACCAAGGAAGAAACACAGAAGTTAAACAAACCAATTACGAGCAAAGAAATTGAAACGGTAATCAAAAAACTACCCAAGAACAAAATCCCCAGGCAAGACAGATTTACCTCGGAATATTAACAGACACACAGAGAAGACATAATACCCATTCTCCTTAAAGTTTTCCGAAAAATAGAAGAGGAGGAAATACTCCCAAACTCATTCTATGAAGCCAACATCACCCTAATACCAAAAACAGGCAAAGACCCCAACAAAAATAAAATTACAGACCAATATCCCTGATGAATGTAGATGCAAAAATACTTAATAAAATATTAGCAAACTGAATTCAAAAGTATATCAAAAGGATCATACACCATGACCAAGTGGGATTCATCCCAGGGATGCAAGGATGGAACAACATTCGAAAATCCATCAACATCATCCACCACATCAACAAAAAGAAAGACAAAAACCACATGATCATCTCCATAGATGCTGAAAAAGCATTTGACAAAATTCAACATCCATTCATGATAAAAACTCTCAGCAAAATGGGAATAGAGGGCAAGTACCTAAACATAATAAACGCCATATATGATAAACCCACAGCCAATATTATACTGAACAGCGAGAAGCTGAAAGCTTTTCCTCTGAGTTCAGGAACTAGACAGGGACACCCACTCTCCCCACTGCTATTTAACATAGTACTGGAGGTCTTAGCCACGGCAACCAGACAAAACAAAGAAATACAAGGAATCCACATTGGTAAACAAGAAGTTAAACTGTCACTATTTGCAGATGACATGATATTGTACATAAAAAACCCTAAAGACTTCACTCCAAAACTACTAGACATGATATCGGGATACAGCAAAGTAGCAGGATACAAAATTAACACACAGAAATCAGTAGCTTTCCTATACACTAACAATGAACCAATAGAAAGAGAAATCAGGAAAACAATTCCATTCACAATTGCATCAAAAAGAATAAAATACCTAGGAATAAATCTAACCAAAGAAGTGAATGACCTATGCTCTGAAAACTACAAGTCACTCTTAAGAGAAATTAAAGGGGACACTAACAAATGGAAACTCATCCCATGCTCGTGGCTAGGAAGAATCAACATTGTCAAAATGGCCATCCTGCCCAAAGCAATATACAGATTTGATGCAATCCGTATCAAATTACCAGCAACATTCTTCAATGAACTGGAACAAATAATTCAAAAATTCATATGGAAACACCAAAGACTCCGAATAGCCAAAGCAATCCTGAGAAAGAAGAGTAAAGTAGGGAGGATCTCACTCCCCATCTTCAAGCACTACTATAAAGTCATAGTAATCAAGACAATTTGGTATTGGCACAAGAACAGAGCCACAGACCATGGAACAGACTAGAGACTCCAGACATTAACCCAGACAAATAAGGTCAGTTAATAATTGATAAAGGCGCCATGGACATACAATGGCAAAATGACAGTCTCTTCCATAGATGGTGCTGGCAAAACTGGACAGCTACATGAAGGAGAATGAAACAGGACCATTGTCTAACCCCATATACAAAAGTAAATTCAAAATCGATCAAAGACCTGTATGTAATGCATGAAACCATTAAACTAGTGGAAAAAAACATAGGCAAAAACCTCTTAGACATAAACATGAGTGACCTCTTCTTGAACATATCTCCCTGGGCAAGGAAAGCAACAGCAAAATTGAACAAGTGGGACTATATTAAGCTGAAAAGCTTCTGTACAGCCAAAGACACCATTAATAGAATAAAAAGGAACCCTACAGTATGGGAGAATATATTTGTAAATGACAGATCTGAGAAAGGCTTGACATCCAAAATATATAAAGAGCTCACCCACCTCAACAAACATAAAACAAATAATCCAATTAAAAAATGGGCAGAGGAACTGAACAGACAGTTCTCAAAAAAAGAAGTACAGATGGCCAATAGACACATGAAAAGATGCTCCACAACACTAATTATCAGAGAAATGCAAATTAAAACTACAATAAGGTACCACCTCACACCAGTAAGGATGGTTGCCATCCAAAAGACAAACAACAACAAATGTTGGCGAGGCTGTAGAGAAAGGGAAGCCCTCCAACACTCCTGGTGGGAATGTAAATTAGTTCAACCATTGTGGAAAGCCATATGGAGGTTCATCAAAAAGCTCAAAACAGACTTACCATTTGACCCAGTTATTCCACTCCTAGGAATTTACCCTAAGAATGCAGCAATCAAGTTTGAGAAAGATAGATGCACCCCTATGTTTATCACAGCACTATTTACAATAGCCAAGAATTGGAAGCAACCTTAATGTTCATTGGTAGATGAATGGATAAAGAAGATGTGTTACATATACACAATGGAATACTACTCAGCCATAAGAAGAGGGCAAATCCTACCATTTGCAGCAAAATGGATGGAGCTGGAGGGCATTATGCTCACTGAAATAAGCAAAGCAGACAAAGAGAAATACCAAATGATTTCACTCATCTGTGGAGTATAAGACCAAAGGAAAAACTGAAGGAACAAAACAGCAGTGGAATCACAGAACCCAAGAATGGAGTAACAGGTAGCAAAGGGAAAGGGACTGGGGAGGATGGGTGGGTAGGGAGGGATAAGAGGGGGGAAGAAGAAGGAGGGTATTAAGATTAGCATGCATGGTGGGGTGGGAGAAAGGGGAGGGCTGTACAAGACAGAGAAGGCAAGTAGTGATTCTACAACATTTTGCTATGTTGATGGAAAATGACTGTAAAGTCATTTATAGTGGGGATCTGGTATAGGGGAGAGCCTATTAAACATAATATTCTTCATGTAAGTGTACGTTAAAGATAACAAAAAAAAAAGAAAGAGAATGGGGATTACTCCCTGATAGGATAAAACTAACTGTAAATCAATGATTAATGCATGCTTTAAATATCCTTAATTCTGATCACTTAAAGGGTGTCAGATGATTGGCTATGGATATACACTTTTCTGATAATATTCCTTTCTCTTAAAAAAATAAAAGCAGTTCCTTTGTGGTGACCTCCAATGAGTTCTATACAATGGTATAAAGGGCATATCAAAGTGTGGGCAAAGGGTCTGTTTGTGTTTATACGGAGGATCAAAGCCTAATTTGGCTACCCAGAAAATGAACTAAGATACGATATGAAGAAGAACTTCCAACATCAGCACTCTCTGGAAGAGACATACCAGAAGATGATCATCAAAAATCCACAACAAAGATTCAGGCGATGCTGCAGTTGTAGCTGCATTCATCCCACCGGTTCCTGGACTTGCCATGGGAATGAAGAAGGAGATATCTAAGCTGGCCTGTGCATACAGTAAAACCGCAAATTTGACTGGATCTATACTGTTGGGACTCAACCAAGAATTAGGAGAAGTGCAAGTTGTAGCGCTCCAAAATCTTACAACTACAGACTATCTACTGTTAAAAGAACATATGGGATGTGAACAGTTCCCAGGAATGGGTTGTTTTAATTTGTCTGATTTCTCTCAGACTGTTCAAGTACAGTTGGACAATATCCATTATATCATAGACAAATTTTCACAAATGCCTAGGGTGCCTAACTGGTTTTCTTGGCTTCACTGGAGATGGCTGGTAATCATAGATCTGCTTTGTTTATGTAACTGTATTCCTATTATGTTAATGTGTGTGCACCATTTAATTAGTAATTTAAAACCTATACATGGTTAAGTTACTCTACAAGAAGATATGTCAAAGAAATAATCAATCTTCCCATGTTTTCTTCCGCCTGCTACTTCTATAGCTTTTCTTCTTCCTTCCTAATTACAACCCTTAAATAGAATTCGTGCCTCATATCGAATTCACCGAGTATCATAACTCCTCCAAGTGGTAAAGATACCTCAAGACAAATGCTGGGCATAGAAGCCACAGGGCATTAATCTGCAAAGAAGTAAAAAGCTAACCTTCTCAAGCAATATTGCTTCTCTCTCACTTACCAACTTTACATTTCCCTGTATGGCCCTGGAAGACGACTGGTTAGCCAGAGACGGGTAAGATTCCTCAAGGGAGGAACAACCTAAGACAGGCACAGTTGCAGGGGGGCCATCAGGTGAGAAATTGGGGATCAACAGAGGTGAGGCTTAGAACCTCTCCCCCCCTGTTTTGAGAGAAATCTCCTGCATCCGTGGATGTATTATTGCTATTGTCTAGCTTGGATTAACACATAGTCTACAGGCACACACCTGATCATGTACATTTTCTCTCTTACAACACTAAACTATTGTTTTCTACCTTTATCTTGCATCTACCTACCACTTCAGCATTTTATTAAAAATAATAATAATAATAATAAGGTAGAAATGTGGGATTCACATATAAATCAAGTATAAAAATCAAACAAATATTCATATTTGATCTGATTGTTTATAGCTCATAATGAGTGATCAAAACCGAAAGTTTCTGTGATAACTGCCCTTGTACTGTTCACCATGTAAGAACTTGTTCGTTATGCTTCAGAAGTTTGGAGACAGACCGGAATTAGGCTGGGGGTGGATTAATGATTGTGCATTGAGCATTGACTCCCCTATACAGAATTTTATTGTTGTTAACAACCATTTGATCAATAAATATGAGAGATGCCCTCTCAAAAAAAAGAAGTGCCTTTCAGATTTAAAAAAAAACATTTAAAAAGGACTTCTCTCTTGATATTCTTTGATCAGAATATTTTCAGCAGAATATCCAATTCAACCTATTGCTCTGATACTTGCAGTGGACTAATATATTTTCTTCCTTTTGGGTGTCCTCTGTTTTTGTGTTACAAGCTACATGTTGTAATTTTGATATTTATGTTTTAAAACAACATTGATGAGCAGCTAACATTAAGGAGAAAGGCTTTTTTCTGATTATAATATCTAGCTACTTGAAGTACATGGACAAAAATAAGTGGCTTCCAGCTTTTTCTCCATTTTAACTGAGTTAAACCAATTTTCTTATTCTTAACTACAATAATTAGGGAATACAGAAGAAATATGAAAAGTGACATCTGAAACATCAAACATGGGAGGGCAAGGAGTAAAAATGTAGTTTTGGAATGAATTCAAATTAAGTTGCTTTCAAATTAATATAGACTGTTATGTCCATAGGATAATACATATGAACCTCACAGTAACCATGAAGCAAAAACTATAGTTCATATATAAAATAAAATGAAATATCAAAATATAACACTAAAGAAATTCTTCAAACCACATAGAAAAGATAAAGAGAAGAAAGGAAGAGAGAAGAGCTATAAAAACAGCCAAAAAAGTAACAAAATGGCAGTAAGTACATACTATAAATAACTTAAATGTAAATGGACTACATTCTCTGGTGAATATAAAGACCAAGACACATCAATAGACAACATGCAAGAGACTCATATCAGATCTAAAGACACACACAGACTTAGTGAAGAGATGGAAAGAGATAGCCCATGAAAATAGGAATGAAAATAAAGCTATACACTCAGACAAAATTGACTTTAAAATAAGACTATAATAAATGAAGCAGAAGGGTGTTACATAATGAAAAAGGGGTTGATTCAGCAAGACAATATTACATTTATGAGTATGTATATGCACCCATCACAGAAGTACCAAAACATGTAAGGCAAATATTAACATACCTAAAGAGAGAAACTGATAGCAATGCAATAATAGTACAGGATTGTAACACCCAGTTAGCATAAATGCATAGACCATTTGGACTGAAAATCAATATGGAATCATCAGCCTTAAACAAAGCATTAAACCCAATAGACTTAATAATTTTATACAGAACATTCTACCTAAAAGCAGCAGAGTAGACATTCTTCTCAAGTACATATGGAACATTCCCTGGGATAGATCATACACTGGATGACATAACAATCCTCAGTAAATTTAAGAAGACTGAAATCATATCAAGTACATTTTTCAGTCAGAATAGGATGAAACTAGACATCAATTACAAGAAGAAAACTGGAAAACCCACAAAAAAAATGGAGATTGAACCACATATTAATGAACAACTACTTAGGGTAATAGAAGACATCAAAGAAATTAAAAATACCTAGATACAAATGAAAACTGAGAAACTACATACCAAAATCTTTAGGATGTATCAAAAGTGATTCTAAAAGGGAAGTTCATAGAAGTTCAAGCTCGCATCAGGAAAAAAGAATTTCAAACACATTAATTTTATACCTAAAATAACTAGAAAAAGAACAAAGTGCAAAGTTAGGGGAAGGAAGGAAATAATAAAGATGAAAGCAAAAAAAAAAAAATCTCATTTACAATAACATCAGAAATAATAAAATGCCTTGGAGTAAATTTAACCAAGTTGGTGAAAGACCTGAATCTGAAAACTGTGACATCTATGAAAGAAACTGAAGAGGAGACAAATAAATGGAAAGGTATTCCATGGATGGACTGGAAGAATTGGTTTTGGTAAAAGGTTCACACTACTTAAAACAATCTACAGGTTCAATGAAATCCCCATCAAAATCTCAATGGCATTTTTCACAGAACTAGGAAATAATTCTAGTATTTGTACAGAATAATAATAAATCTAAAATTTGGATGGAACCAGAAAAGACCTTGAATAGCCAAAACAATCTTGCAAGAAGAGAACAAAGCTGGGGGCATAATGTTCTCTGACTTCAAACTATATTACAAAGGTACAGTAATTAAAACAGTATAGTATTGACATAAAAACAGACACATAGATCAATGGGAACAAAATTGAGAGCACAGAAACAAACCCACACATATATGGTCAATTAATTTTTGACAAAGGAGCCAAGAATATTCAATTGTGAAAAGACAGTCTCCTCAATAATATAAGACCTGACACCATTAAACTCCTAGAAAAAAAAAAGGTGGCAAGCTTCTTGACATTCTTCTTGATATATATTTTTAATCTGACCCCAAAGGCAATGTAAACAAAAGCAAAAATAAACAAACATGACTATGTCAAATGGAAAAACTTCTGCACAATGAAGAAAATATCAACAAAGTGAAAGGCAACCAACTGAATGGGAGAATTTATTTACAAATCTTATATCCAATAAGGGTTTAGTATCCAAAATATATGAAGAACTCACATAACTCAATAACAAAAAACAAACAATTTAATTAAAAATTGTGCAGAGGATGTGAAAAGACATTTCTCCAAAGAAGAGATATGAAAAAGATGTTCAACATCAATCATCAGGTAAGGGCAAATCAAAACCACAATGAGATATTATCACCTCACATCAGGAGAAATGGCTAGTGTAAAAAAGGCAAGAAATTACAAGTGTTGGCACAGATATGGAGGAAAGGGAACCCTCATGCAGTGCTGATGGGAATGTAAATTGGCACAGCCACTATGGAAAACACTATGGAGTTTCCTCAAATAATTAAAATAATTAAAAATAGAGCTACCATATGATCCAATTATTCCACTACTAGGTATCTAGTGATGGATGTCTAGTGAGGAAAACAAAAACCCTAATTTGAAAATATATATGCACCCCTAGGTTTGTTATGGCATTATTTACAAAAAAAGAGCCAATATATGGAAACAATCTACCTGTCCATTGGTGGATTAATGGATAGGGAAGATGTTGTATATGTGTGTGTGTTTATAAGTGTATGCATACTAGATATTGAATAGTGCACAGCCATAAAAAAGAATGAAGTCTTGCCATTTGTGACAACATGGTTGGAACTTCAGGGTATTACACTAAGTGAAATAAGTCAGACAGAGAATGGAAAATACCATATGATTTCATTTATATGTGAAATCTTAAAAAAAAAAAAAGAGCAAAAAAACCAAAGAAAACCTACATTCATAGATACAGACTCGTGGTTGCCAAAGGGGAAGGGGTTGGTTCAAGGTGGTGATGAAATGGGTGAAGGGGATTAAGAAGTAAAAACTTCTAGATATTAAATAAGTAAGTCGTGGGTATATAATATTAAGCATGGGGAATATAGGCAATATTATTGTATTAACTTTGTAAGTCAACAGCATCTAGACTTACTGTGATAAACATTTTTATAATATTGGATGCCAATTATAGTTCAGTGAAAAAGACAAAATACAACTTAATATTTTTTTAAATCACACAACAGATATTCTTAATGAATAAAGATTCATTACACCCCAAAAATGCTTATTTACTCATATTCATGTGCTTACACTAAAGGAAAAATAAATAAACAAACATTCAATATATGTCATTATTGCAAGAGAAGTAAAGAACAGAAGAAATGTAAATAAAAATAATTTAGAAGAATGAGGTAATATCTCAATGGTCTATATATTTGCTACAGATATAATTGATGAATTTATAATTTTTATACTCATTGAAGAATAAAAGAATTTGAAATGAAAATAGGGTTCATGCAACTAATGCCTGATCATTCAAGGCTAAATCATAGCTCCACAATCATCTTTACTTTGAACATTTGCCTTTACCAAATTTCACAAAAAACTAAGTAACTTGACAAGCCTTTAAAAGCTTTTTATTTTAATTCTTTCCATATGGTTACCTTTCAAGGCTGGTATACTTCCAACTTTTCATTAATGAGAATGAAGAATAGAATGTATTTAACAATAAATTACAGCTACTCAAGAGTGCTCTTAATGTAGTGTACCATAGGAATATTCCTAAACATAATACATACACATATTGTTGTGGGCTGTCATCAGCCCATTCCTCATCTGGTTTATTACAAGTCAGAAAAGGTGACCCTCTGAGCAGAGGTAGTCTAGTGAGAGTCATGGCTTGTTATGGAGAGCCTCAAATGGATTTCAGCCACCAAAAGCCCCCTTTTTGGGTCCTTTCTTGCATGAGCAACTAGAAGAGACTACAAAATATCTCTGAGAAGAACAAGAACTCAGCAATCCTCATAGAAAGGATTCAAAGAAAAGTTCTGGTATTTACTTGCTTTGTGACTTAGTCTCTGCACCTCTGAAACCCTGTAATGTATTGCAAATTTTCAGAATCACAGTAAACTCATACTAAATATGTGAAAGAACAGTGTAAGTTGTAAATGAATGAATATAAGTGTTGCAGATACATTATTATTCATTAAATGATTATAACACATTTTATAACACATAAGAGTAACATTTATTTGTCAAAAAAAGCAATTTCCTTATTTTTTATGAATGTGAAGTATTCTATTATATATCTAGTATATACAGACATATGTGTAACATATATATGTGTAACATTATTATGTGTTGTAAAATAAAATTGAAAGAAAAATGATTTATTAAGTATAATAAAGTTCAACTAAAAATAGTTGAAATACATAAGAACTTCTTTCCATTTTAATTATTCTGCAAGGTAGTATACTTATAACTAGTATATATAAGGAACTGAGTTCTAAAGTGCATGTGCCATTATTTTTCTTTACAAAGAAAATATTTTTTCACTACCCATCAATTAAATGGGTAATTAAGTTACTTATTTGCTAGGAAAACAAAAACAAAAAAAGTACTTAAAAACATAAAATATTCAAAAACATTTTTTAAATCTTATAAAAGTGTACTCTAGTTTGCTTTGATTTATCTCTCCCTCTTATCACTAAAAGAATAGAATTGCAAAATCAAACATAGTATGTCACTTTCCCACTCAAACATAAGTTTTTGGTATTATTAAGTCAGTGATTAAGACTTTAAAATCACTGCAAATTTTAATTGCTGATTAAAATTTTCCCCAAAGAAAATGTGAAAAATGGATATAAAAACTCAGTATGGGGTTATAAAACTTCTATGTACAACAAAAACATGATTATCTCTACATTTAAATTATTTCAACAGATGTAATATTATAATGAAATGAGTTAACATTAGGTTAAAGTGTAAAGTAGGTAGAATTTTGATACTGTAAAGTGCTAGATTCTCATTCACTAAAAAATCTTGAAAAAATTGTACCTGTGTGTGTGTTTGTGTCTGTGCAGAAAAAATCTGAAGAGGTCAGGAACCACTAACAAGGGAAGGGTTATCCCTGAGGGGAAATAAAAATATTAGTCAATGAATTTTAAACCAGCAACAAATAAAGAGGATTATTTTCCTGAATTAAACAGAACAAAAGGAAAGGGACCCAAGATGTTCCTAAATCTAGAATGTCCCCCTGGCTCTGGTAGGAGGAAACACAAATATTCTTTTGAAGACATAGCATTGATTTATACTCACAGGTTTTTCTTAGATTAAGGTAAATGAAACACAAGTTAGGAAAGAAACAATAAAAACAGAACAGTAAAACAAACAACCAACCAATAATCAGAAGCACCAAGACTCACCTTCAGGTAGACTGGCTCCAAATGTGCTTAATTGTCTCAGGCTACTATTACCAAACACCACAGACTAGGTGGCTTAAATGACAGAAATACAGTTCTCACAGCTCTAGAGGCTGGGATGTCCAAGATCAGAATACCAGAATGATCAGCTCCTCATGAGAGCTCTCTTACTAGGTCTCAAATGAGTTATCTTCTTTCTATATACTCACATGGCAGATAGAGAGACAAAGAATCTCTTTCATATATCGTCTAAAGGGCACTGATTTCTTCACTAGAGCTATACCCTCATGACCTAATTTACTCCCAAAAGATCCCACCTCAAAATACCATCACACTGGGGATTAGGACTTCAACATATGAATGGGAGTGGGGGCACAAATGCACAAATATTTAGTCAATGCACTAGATTTCTGCATATGTTCAAGTAGTAAATATTTTTGCTGGCCACAAACTTCCTCTACAACTATGCAATGCTGTCACTTAGCATAAAAGCAGCCATAGCCAATATTTAAACAAATGGTTTTGACTGTTTTTCAGTAAAATTTAATTTAAACACCAAGGCAATAGACTAGTAAGGTGTGTGTGTGTGATAGGTTGCAGAACTCTGCTTGTACTCACTTTAATGGCATAATAAATAAAAATACAACAAAGACTATCATATAATAGTTATTATGTGAACAAATAATACACAAATCTCTGGTGAAAGTAAGCAAGGGAAAAATAAAGACACAAGTCAAGAATACAACAAGAAATTAAAGCAATGAGGTGAAATAAGTAAGCTTGAAGTTGTGTTAATACACATTCCATTTTCTATCAGTCTCACCTGGCAATGGTATTAAACAGTGATAGCACTATCATCCCCCCAAAACTAGTATCAGTGGGGTGCAATGGGGATGTCTCATAAGCTCATATCCAAAGGTTCAAAAATATAATTAAAAATTAGTCATCCCACCAAGAATTAGTAAAATCAAATCTTCAGTGCAACAAGGTAATCAATCAGCACAGATGTGACATAGAGGATAGAATTATCTGACAAGGATTTACAGGTAGCCATCATAAAAATGCTTTGAGAGCAAATAAAAGTACATTTGAAGCAAATGAAAATAATAGAAAAAGTATATCTGTCGCGTGCCCTGTCCTCGCCGGCAAGAACAGCATGCAACAACAGCAGGATTCTTCTGCAGAAAGCTTTATTCTTCAGCTCTTTGTGAAACAAATGAGTTGGGCAGGACCCAGAGGGGAAGGAGAGGCTTGCTTATATAGTTCTCATGCTCTGACCTGGTTAGTGCGGCTCCATATGCCTTATTAGCATAACCATTTGGTGGGTCTCATTGGTCCTTATGCCAAGGCGCAATTAGCATGTAGTTTAGTGGTGTGGAATGATTTGTCATTAGGAAGTTCGGGGCCTTCCGGCTGCCCTGCATTGGGCGCTATTTTCTGAGCGCGGCTGCCAACATCTCCCCCTTTTTTGTCTAACAGAAGCTCAAGGCGGAACTTGCCAGCAGAGGCGGAGACAGAGGCCTGACCTCCATCATACTTCCTGATGCCCCCTTTTTGGAGAGGGGTTCTGGGCATCTACCCCTATGCAGTCAGGCATGCCTCTCAGAGGGGTCCAAGACCTCTTGCAGTGCTTTGCCTCGCATCCTCTGGCTGGCGTTGGGACCGCTTGGTACAAAGGGTTTGGACCCTTTTTCTCAACCCTCTTGCACCATGAGCTTCTTAAAGAAAGCTGTGATTAAGCATTGAGGTACTCGGGCCTGGTGCAGTGCCACATGGGCTCAGGGTGCAAGAGCTACCTCAAGCTAAAGCCGAGCTTCCTTCTTAAGCATGTTGAGCCACACTTGGGGAGAGGCGCCAACGTCTATCGCCATTAGGGCTTGAGCAAGGATCACCTTGTCCTGCTTATGTTGGTTGCGGAGTCTGCATAACAACCAGAGTAAGAGCATGAGACCTCCAAGCAGGAACATGCCCATCCCAGCCATGCCTGCCCACTCCTTGACGTGGGAGAGAGCTCTGAGGAACCAGGAAGAGAGTCCTTCCGCTACGGAGATATCTAGACGGGTGGAGTTGATGTGGATAATTTCTCGCCGCAGCTCTTCTAGTGTCCCATCGAAGTCTTGGGACCAGTTTCCTGAAAGATACTGGGACAGGTCTCGTGACAGATTAGCTGCCCGTGTAAAATTTTTATATTGAATGCTAGTGATGCAGAGGGCACGATATTTCCGCTCACATCCCAATTGGGCCATTTGCCAGAGCACCTCTATTTGTTCTTCCATGAGATCTATGCGTTGATTGAGGATCATTATTCCTCCTTTCAGTTTGCCATCAAGTGTGGACTGTTGGTCCAGGGCAGAAGCTACTGAGGCTGCAAGGTTATTGAGCTCTGTAGCCGATTTGATGGAGGTGTCTAAAGCTATACCAGCGGCGGTGGCTGCCCACGTTACTACAGTTGACTGACAGTCAGTCCAGGGCCACAGCTCTCCCTCATAGTCGCCCACACAATGGGAGGCATATTTGGGTTGACGAGGCCTGTTGGTGGAATTGTTCCTGGGAGAGTGTACAAATGTGCCATTGATCCAGAGAACCATCTGGTGGATAGTCATGTTCTTATAGGGCGGGCTCCCTTCCTTATTAGGCCCTTCAAATTTAGCTGACATAACGGGGAGGCCACTGGCCTCTAGAATTATGTCACTGAACCATCCGTATTTCCTCCGTTTCAGGGAGATACAGCCAGCTAGATTCTGAGTGGTGAAGCATAATGACCCATTAGTTACGAAGGATCGGTTTTCTCCCAGGGGAGCTACTAGGGTGTCTTTAACTAGGTAGGGCAAGTTCATACTAGAGTTGGTGGTGAAAAAGTGGGGAAAAACGGCTGCATTGAAACGGACAGGCATAGGCTTAGGAAAGGCAGACAGGATTCCCCATCTCAATACTCCCTGAGTCGGGGTCTCCAGTGTCAGGAGCAGGGTCAGGAGGTACAGCGAAGTCATCTCCTTTGTTTAGGACTTTCCTCGTTAGGCGCTCCGGGATCCAGAAGGGATTTTCTTCACCCTGGGGGAAAACACACACAGCTCCCTTGGATCTGATAATGATTGGATCCGGGCCCTTCCATTGGTTAGATAACACGTCCTTCCATTTTACTAGTTCTTGTGGGTCTTTTGGCCACTGATTATGGCGATCCGCTGCTGTATGGCCTTGAGCATCCAGATTCAAAAAATTTATAGTGAAAAGTGCTAGGGCTATGGCAGTTTTTGGTGTGGGGGGTATATCTTCAATTCCCCCTTTTTGTTTAAGTAAATAGGATTTGAGCGTGCGGTTCGCGCGTTCCACAATCCCTTGACCCTGTGGGTTGTAGGGAAGGCCAGTGATATGTTTTATCCCCATGTGATGACAAAATTGAGCAAATTTTGTAGAGGTATAGGCTGGGCCATTGTCTGTTTTCAGAATCTGTGGTAACCCCCATGCGCTCCAAGCCTCAAGGCAGTGCTGGATGACATGGGAAGCTTTCTCTCCTGACAATGGGGAGGCAAAGATGACTCCTGAACAAGTATCCATGGATACATGTACATATTTCAGTTTCCCAAAAGACCAAATATGTGTCACATCCATTTGCCAAACTTGTAAAGGCCTAATACCTCTGGGGTTGATCCCAACATGAGGTGCGGGAAGGAAGCTGCAGCAATGTTGGCAGCTAAGGACAATGTTCCTAGCTTCGGCCCTGGTTATGCTAAACCGCTTGCGCAGCGTTTTGGCATTGACATGAAATTGTGTATGGAATTTTGAAGCTGTGGTGATAGGGTCTAGCAGGGGAAAAGCTATATTTCTGGTTGCGAGGTCTGCCAGGTGGTTGCCTTGAGTCATAGGCCCGGGAAGGCCTGAATGTGCTCTGATATGAGTTATATACAAAGGAGATTGCCTATGAAGTAGTGCTGATTGTATCTGTTTGAACAAAGTGGGATGTTTAGGGAAATGATTATCAAAGGTTCCTGAGAAACTGTAAGCAAGTATGGCTCAATCATCGTTCATAGCACATAATACTTGTATCTGTTCTACGCTGTAAGGGGTTATAATTTTAGCTGGAGCCTCTCCGAAATGTGTCATGGTTATAATTTTAGCTGGAGCCTCTCCGAAATGTGTCATGGAGGTTTTTACTCCTCTCAAAGCAAGTTTGGCCACGGCTGCCGGATAGTACTCTATTGTCCTAGCCTGAGAGGCTTGGGGATGGATCCAGATCAGTGGGCCATGCTGCCATAAAACTGCTGTTGGCAGCTCCGGGGTGGGAAGCACACACAACTCAAAGGGTTCATTCGATTGCACTCTATTTAATTGTGCTGTCATCAAAGCCTGTTCTACTTTGCGAATGGCTTGTAATGCCTCAGGTGTAAGGGAGCGCGGTGACGTTAGTTGTGGGTCTCCTTCTAGGATTTTAAACAGTGGTGTCAACTCAGTGGTGGGTATCTTTAAGTATGGGCGCAACCAATTAATATCTCCTAGGAGTTTTTGGAAGTCATTCAAATTTCGCAACTGATTATGTCTTATCTCAAGCTTTTGGGGGCAAATTACATCTGTGTAAATGGTTGCTCCTAGGAATTTGCTAACACTAGATTTTTGGACCTTCTCGCTTGCTATATTCAGTCTCCAATTTTCTAGGGATCTAGTGAGATCTATATATGCTTCTTCTATTTCCGCTGGTTGTGGGGAGCAAAGAAGGATGTCATCCATGTAATGGATGATCTTTAGCGTGGGATAGGTCTTACGAATTGGGTCTAGCGCTCGCTGAACGTACAGTTGACATATGGTGGGGCTATTTGCCATTCCTTGAGGGAGGACCTTCCACTGAAATCTGGCATCGGGTTGTTCATGGTTAATAGCTGGCAAAGTAAAAGCAAATCTTTCCCTGTCCTTGGAGCTTAGAGGTATAGAAAAGAAACAATCTTTAATATCTATTATGAGCACTTTCCATTCTTTG
This sequence comes from Manis javanica, assembly GCF_040802235.1. Taxonomy (NCBI): domain Eukaryota; kingdom Metazoa; phylum Chordata; class Mammalia; order Pholidota; family Manidae; genus Manis; species Manis javanica. The sequence goes on from NC_133158.1 coordinate 105,460,351, forward strand.
GGTAAGGCAGAGAGGAGTGGCAGTCCCCGTTGTACGGGTCCAAGCATTTTCATTTGAGCATTTACTGCTCTCAGATCATGAAGCAACCTCCATGATCCTGACTTTTTCCTGATTACAAATATGGGTGTGTTCCATGGGGACACAGAGGGTTCTAGGTGTCCCACTTGGAGCTGCTCTTGCACTAAGAAATGAGCTGCTTCTAATTTTTCAGAGGATAGGGGCCACTGAGGAACCCATACGGCCTCCTCTGTGAGCCAAGGTATGGGCATGGCATCTTCAATGGCCCCTATGAAAAACCCAGGCCGTGACGGTCATTCTTTATTTTGGGCAGGATGGGCTCTATGTGTCCCTGTTGGTGTTTCCCCAGCCCCTTGCCAGGGATGTATCCCATGTCCATCATCATGCCTTGGGCGGGGGTGGAGTATTCATTAATGAGTTTGAGGCCTAAGTCTCTCATGACATCCCTCCCCCATAAATTGACCGGTAGAGGGAGTACATAAGGGGTGACTGTACCCTCTTGTCCTTCAGGGGCTCGCCATTTCAATGGTTTGGCACTAATTGAAGGGCTTGACTCATATCCTAAACCTTGTAATGAATGTGAGGATTGGGTCACAGGCCACTTGGAGGGCCACCAGGTTGCAGAGATAATACTTTTATCTGCTCCAGTGTCTAGGATTCCCTCAAAGCTCTTTCCCTCTATTTGAAGAGTTAATTTTGGTCTGTCTGCTAAATCTAATACTATGAAGGCTGAATCCCAGTCAGAGGAGCCGAAGCCCCTTTCTCCCCTCTCCGTGTTGGTAGCAGGATAATTGGCGTGGAGACTAGGTAAAACTAAGAGCTGGGCTATGCGGTCTCCCGGGGATATAGGATAGATTCCTCTGGGAGCCGAACACATGATTTTTACCTGTCCTTCATAATCTTGATCTATGACTCCGGGATGAACTACCAGGCCTTTCAATGCAGCAAAAGAGCGCCCTAGGAGTAACCCAATGGTATTTGGTGGTAGGGGGCCTTTAAAGTCTGAAAGGATAGGCTGAACTCCCATCTGTGGAGTCAACACTATTCTGGTGGTGGCACGGATGTCCAATCCCGCGGAACCTGAAGTGGCTCTCCTTGGGGGGCCTGGTTGTTCCCGAATGACACTTGCGTGCTGGTTGCCCCATATATTTGCGGGCCCTGGTGACAGGGACCCCTCTGGGCATTTTTTGGCAGTTCTAAGGGTTTCCCTTCTATATCTTTAATAGACCGGCACTCATTAGCCCAATGCCTGCCTTTCTTACACTTAGGGCACAACCCAGGGGTCTTTTGGGTTGTTTGTTCTGAAGCTGGGCTCCTACACTCTCTCTTTATATGTCCTAATTTCCCGCATTGAAAGCATTTGATACTTCTGTTAGTGATCCTGGCTTGTTTGTGGCTCTGTAATATGGCCGCGGCTAGGCCCGCATTGGTGAGTGGCCCTCCTATTTCTCTACAGGCTTTCAACCAGGCATGTATCCCTTTTTGTTTCCAGGGTGTTATCGCCTGTTTGCATTCCTTGGTACATTGTTCAAATACTAATTGCTCCACTAGGGGCATTGCTTGTTCCTGATCTCCAAATATTCTGCCTGCGGCCTCCATCATACGAGCGACAAAGTCAGAAAATGGCTCGCTCAGCCCCTGAATAATTTTTGTCAAATTGCCTGATACTTCTCCTTTGTTGGTGAGGGCTTTCCATGCCTTGGCGGCACACGTGTTTATTTGTGCGTATACCTGTAAGGGGAAGGCGGTCTGGTCAGCTACCCACTGTCCTTGGCCCGTCAGCATATCATATGACCACGCAGGCTGTCCTTCGGCCGCGTTTGTGCGTGCCTGGGTCATGCTGATATCATGCCACAATGCCTTCCATTCTATGTATTGCCCCATACTAGAAAGGCATGCCTTAGTTACATATTGCCAGTCTGCGGGTGTCATGGCTGTCTCTGTTAATCTCTCAACTTGTGCTATGGTATAGTTAGCACTGACTCCATAAGCCCGAACGGATTCTGCTAACTCCTTAACTTGTTTATGGCTCAGGGGCTGGTGAGAGCGTACGCCATTATCCTCAAATACAGGAAACATTTGTCTAATTGCCTGAAGAATATCTGGGTGGCAAAAGGAGAGTGCCCCACTCACGTAAGGTGGCGGGGCAAAGGGCGTCGGGGGACACCCTGCTTTCATTTTTTCCTTGGTCCGCTTTTCAACTTTGCTGGTTCCCTTACTTCTACACTCTGCGGTTTTATTTTCTTCCCCTTCCTCTGCGGATGTTAATTCCTCCTCAGATTCCCTATTGGAGAGTTGGAGGTCCCTCAACTCTTTCCAGGGGTATTTACTATTTTCTCCGAGGCGCTCGTCACTCGCTTCTCGGGGCTCTTTCGCTTTTGCCCTAGGCGGGCTTTCTCCCTCACTCTGAGGTTTCTTTACCTTCGTTTTTGTGGCCTTTTTTCGGCCGCGCGCACTCTCTGTTTCCCGTTCCGTTTCTGACATGCTCTCTTGGATATCTGTCAATGCTCTCTGACCTTCTTTTATTACCTTTTCACATCTCTCATCTTGCAGACAAGCTCTAATCAGTTTCCAGAGGGGCCTGGTGCCTCCCCTCAGGCTACCCTCCTCCTCCTCTCTATCAAGATCTTTCCCCAGTTTGTCCCAGCTCGGGATTGAGAGGGACCCTGAACAAATGAACCAGGGGGCCACACGGTCTATCTCCTTCACAAAAGATCCTAAGACTTTGCTGGAGATCTTCAAGTTTCGCTCTTTGAGAGCTGTCTGCAGCGCCGTGACTAATGACGGTGCATTCCCCATGGTGCCTCCTTATTTACAGAGAACCATCAACCATTATCCTAAAAAGCAGGGGCCTCTCGGAACTTACCCCTCCGGGCTTTCTTCTGACCTGCAGTTCTGAATCCTCTCCAGATGTCTGAAGGGTCCTCCCTGTGCCGGTGATGTTCTGGTTCCCGGGATTCGGCACCACTTGTCGTGTGCCCTGTCCTCGCCGGCAAGAACAGCATGCAACAACAGCAGGATTCTTCTGCAGAAAGCTTTATTCTTCAGCTCTTTGTGAAACAAATGAGTTGGGCAGGACCCAGAGGGGAAGGAGAGGCTTGCTTATATAGTTCTCATGCTCTGACCTGGTTGGTGCGGCTCCATATGCCTTATTAGCATAACCATTTGGTGGGTCTCATTGGTCCTTATGCCAAGGTGCAATTAGCATGTAGTTTAGTGGTGTGGGATGATTTGTCATTAGGAAGTTCGGGGCCTTCCGGCTGCCCTGCATTGGGCGCTATTTTCTGAGCGCGGCTGCCAACATATATCCTTAGTGAAAAATATAATATATATTGAATAACTAAATGGAAATTTTAGAGTGGGAAAAGTAAAACTAAAATTAAAATTCATACTTGTGATATGATGATACTTTTTAAATACAACTGAAGGCATGATCTATGAAAGAAAGAACTGATAAACTAGACTTCATAAATATTAAAAATTAACAATTTCTGCTCTAAAAAGACAATGTTAAGAGAATAGAAGTTTGAGACACAGAATGGGTAAAAATACTTGCAAAAAACATATCTGATAAAGGACTGTTATCCAAAACATAACAAAGAACACTTAAAATTCAACAATAAGAAAACAACATAATTAAAAAGTGGACCAAAGACTTAAAGAATACCTACTAAAGAAGATATACATACATCAAATAAAAATATGAAAAGCTGCACCATATCATATGTCATCAGGAAAATGCAAATTAAAACACTAAGCTACCACTACACACCTATTAGAATACCCAAAACCTGGAACACAGACAACACCAATGCTGGTGAGGATATGTAGCAATAAGCACTCTCATTCATTGCTGGTGGGAATGCAAAATGGTTTAGTGGTTTCTTACAAAACTAGAAATACTTTTATCACATGATCCAGTAATTGTACTCCTTGTATTTACAAAAAGAAGTTAAAAAGTTATGTTCACACAAAAATTGCTCACAGTTGTTTATAATTTATTCATAATTGCCAACATTTGGAAACAACCAAGATGTCCTTCAGTAGATGAAAATAATAAACAGTACATTCAGGCAATAGAATAGTATTCAGTGCTTAAAAGAAATGGCCTATCAAGCCAAGAAAAAATATGGAGACCTTAAGTGCATATTGCTAAGTAAAATAAATCAATCTGAAAGGCTACATACTGTTTGATTCTAATTATATGAAATTTTGGAAAAGGCAAACTATGGAGGCAGTAAAATGATCAGCGGTTTTCAGGGGGTGGGGGTGGGATGAACAGGTAGAGCACAGAGGATTTTTAGGGCAGTGTAAGTATGCTGCATAATATTAAACGTGTGGATACCTGTCACTATGCATTTATCCAAATTCATAGACTGTAGAACACCAAGAATGAACACTAAGGTAAATATGGACTTTGAGTGATTATGATGTGTCAGTGTAGGCTCACCAGTTGTGAAAAATGTACTGCTCTGGTGAGGGATGTTGATAATGGGGAAGGCTATACATTGGGTGAGATAGAGGGTATCTGGGAAATTTCTGTATTTTCGCTCAGTTTTGCTATGAAACTAAAACTGCTCTAAAAAATAAATGCTTAATGTAAAAAAGTTGAATAGATTGTCTCAAGAGTGGAATGCATATAACAGAAAAATCAGCAAACGTGAATACAGAACAGTAGAAATTAACCATCTGAATAACAGAGGAAATAGTAAATGGGAAAAAATGAACATTGTCAGAGAGACCTGGAGAAAATAATATTAGTTATTATATGCTATCTATGTCTACATTAGAATTCCAGAAGAAGAGAATGAGTGTGGGAGTAAAAAAGTATTCAAAAAATAATGGCAGAAAATGTCCAAATTTGACAAAAGAGATAAATATACCTGTTTGAGAAGCTCTGTGCCTCAAATATGGTAAATCTAAAAAAATCCATGTGTTGTAGGCACATCATAATCAAATTTTAGAAAACTAAAGACTATAAAATTAATCTTAAAAACAGCTACAGAGAAATGAAACATTATCTGTAAGTGAGGAATAATTATAAATACCATGGCTGTCATCAGACACAATGGAGTGTAAAAGGAAACAACACATTTTACAAATCGTGAAAGGAATAACAAAAACAAAAGCAGTCAACTAAGAAATCTATATCCACTGAAAATATCCTTCAGGAATGAAGGTAAATTCAGGGCATTCTGAAAAGAAGGAAAACAGAGTTTTTGTCCCCAGCTTGTCTACCTTAAAATATTACCAAATGAAGTTCTCTGGTCAATAATATGAATGATAAAAGAAGGAAACTTGAAACATCAAGGAAGAGAAGAGTAAAAATGGGGTAAACATGATAGACCATCACCCGCCTTAGTTTTCTTAATTATGTGAGATGACTGAATTAAAATTATAACATTATCTGGTGTCTCAGTATATTTAAAGGAAATAGTTAAAACAATAAAAACAATACATTATAAAGGAAGATGGTAAAGACCCTTAAATTGAAATCATTCCTACACTTTACTTGAACTAATAAAATGTTGACACCAGTATTATATATGAATTCTATGTATTTATTATGTATTTATAATGTGATGGTAGAGAAACCATTGAAATCTATTAGATAAACTCTGTAAATAGATAAAAAATACAGGCATCTCCATGGAATTATGCTGAGTGAAAAAATCTCAAAAGCTTGCATACTCTGATATTGTTTATATAACCTTCTTGAAATAACAGAATTACAGAGATGGAGAACAAAATAGTTGTTGACAGATATTAGGGACACAATGCCATTGGATTGCAGAGTTTACTGGTTGGTGGAGAAAGCATGACTGTTTTATATTAACTTCTTAGAAAAGAATAGTTATTTTTCAAATTTTCTTTAATATTTCCCAGTAGAGTTTCTTTCTTTGTGGCTTATAATTAATTAATTAATTAATTAATGATCAATATTTTTATTGAAGTGTAGTTGAGATGCAATATTATATTGGTTTCAAGTATACAACATAGTGATTCAACAGTTAGATACATTATTAAATACTTCCCTCAACTAGTGTAGTACCTGTCAACATAAAAAGATGTAACAGAACTATTAGCTATGTTCTCTATGCTCTATTTTCCTCCCCATGACTATTTTATATTATGATTGATATTTTGTGCCTCTTTATCTATCCCCTTTACCTATTCACCCACCCACTCCCACCCCTTCTCCATGATAACCATTAGTCTATTCTCAGTGTCTCCAAGTCCACTAGAGTTTCCAATTTTCATCAAATAGTCATCATTAATTTATTCATGTATACTTTCCTATTTTTGTTTGCTATTTTAAATGGTAAGAAATTCTATTTATTATTGGTTTATTACTGTGCATATATAAGAATTATACTGAATTTTCTATTTTCATTGCATCTAATCTTACTGAATGCACATGTTGATATTATTTTTCAGTCATTTCTATTGGGAATTTCATTTTTTTATGGGTTGAATTTGTTCTCAGTTCTTGGTGAAACAAAGAAATGAAAGGCAGAAACAAAATATCAAAACAGAGCAAAGGTTTATTTGAATACACTCCAAAGTAGGAACAGGCCAGGGTAGACAAAGGCCCCAAACTTTTAGGGGAGGGTTTATTTATCATGACCTATCTGGGAGGCACTTCATTGATTGACAGGGTGAGATTATTAGTTTGAAAGCTCTAGTTATACACTCATTCCTCTTGGTGTGCATGTCTTTTCCCAAAATATACACAGAAATGCGCATGAGGGTGGGAGGGCAAAACCACAATTTTATTTTAATGAGATTATGATGAGGTATGGTTTGGGCCATTCTTAGTTTTGATCAACTGTGCCCACATTGGGATCAGGTTAGGAACAGTTTAGACTGGTCCCAGTAGGCAAACACATTCTCTCCCTGCAAAGCCTTTGTTGTCTTCACATGGGACCCTCTGCCTGGGAAGAATTTGGACAGTTTTTCCCTTGAACCTTAGCTTTCCCTTCCTTGGCTGCTTATTCCTATCTTTCTACCTAACAATTTCATATACACACAATCATTTGTCTTGTATATCAAATTTGAATAGCTATTATTTATTTACTTTTGTTCAGTAGATTGGTTAGCAATGTGAAGTAATCTAATGAGGAAGCCGTATTTGTTTTATTCCAGATATGGGAGGATGATCTGTCTCTTTCCGTTTTCTTTTTCCCTTACCTCAGACCTCATTTCTTCTCCACTTCTGTATTTTTCCTGGATAACTTTTGCTCATTTACATTTTCCTAAAAATGAGTAGGTTACATGAAAACATTCAAAAGTTGTTTCTTTTTAAGTCAGAAAATCTAAGTAACAATTAATTTTATAAACTAATTATCTCTTTTTCTTACTTCAGTTTTGTACATTTTCATTTTCTTCCTAGTAAAAAGTATCAAGTTACCTTGAAATGTATGCATTTTTGTTTTTTCTTAACTTACACAATCATATAAATTTTTATTTTTATATTTTACTTCCAAGTCATTCATGTAGGGCAGGGACCTGGGGCAAGCATCATAGTTAACTTTTCCTACCTATGATGAAAAATGCTGATATATAAACAGTATGGTAAGAACAGGAAAGATTCCATGTTAAAACTATGATTCCATTTTAAAAACCAGAAAGTTAGGAAGATTCCTAACATATTCTTTAACAAACAAATAATAACTCAATCTACTTTGGGGGCAGGGCAGGTAGTCTTGATTGGTATGTTCCCAGAGGGAAGCTGCAATCCTGAAGAGGAACTGACCAATTTCTTGTCTTAAATTAATTTTGAAGAATTACCTGGAGGACTGTAAGTAGAAGAGAAGAAACTAAATGTCTCTCACTGAAGGTAAGCATTTTGGGACCACTTTACAAGTCTATACCCACTGGCCCTTTGAAAAATCCTTAGAAGAGGGAACCCCCAGCCTTTTAGCATGCCTCTTCTCTGAGGATGCCTGCATTTTTTTCTCTAAGTGCATAAATTTAAATAAAGCTTTCTCTCTACTCAACTTAATTGCATTTTGTCTCTCTGCACTTTTCCAGTGGTAAGCTGAAAACTATTTCTTTGCTGTTTCATTCTAAGTCTGCACTTAAGTCTCCTCTTTACTCCAGTTAAGTAGGGAGGGACTGCTGGTAGCTCAGATTTGGACTTGCAAGTTTCCATTGCATGGGTGAACTGGATGGAACTGAAGCAGAAGTAGCCGGCCTAAAAATCTTTCTTTGGGAAGTTCTCAGGACATAATCTCACTTCATCCTGTGCTGCACAGCTCCCCAAATCCTGGGGTGGTAGGGGCTAGCCCTCACACAATGCAGATCCAAGCAGACATGGAACAAGTGACCCTGACTCTAACCGATGGCAATCTGCCATAAATCAAGAAAATGTTCAGCAAACTTTCCCTCTGCACCTCTACATTTTCCTGTTCTCAGCCACTTGCAGGTCAGCTACCATTCCCTGCTACTCTCATTTTAATGAATTCTTCCTTTACCTACACTCTTCCAACCCGCTTGAGAATTCTTTCTCATTCAGAGTCAAGAACCCTCCCCTGTCCAGGTTGAGGTTTCACTTGGTGTGCAGGGAGAGACCTCAGAGACGCACCTGCCTGGCAATCTCAGGAATAGTTTGCTCTAAATATGTTTGCTTAATTTTTCTCTTAATAAATTTACTTAAAAAAATTGGTTAAGTATTAGCTCAAAATTTCTCTCTCTCAAGAATATTCTTTCAAAGTAGAGAATTTTCTTCCTGAATAGTCTTTTAATGATATTGAACAAATTCTGAGATTTAAAATTTTAGTAATGAATATCCTCATTTACAAAGTACAGCTCTTCATGTCAATATCTTCTTGCATAATAGTGTCTAAAATGTTATATAAATGGTTGATTTTGTACTTTAATCACTTTTTTATTTTTTAATTTATCTAAGGTATGGTAGACATAGTAGAATTAGTATTTTAATGCAGAGTTGAACTCAAAAGACTATACATTTAACTATTATACCACATTGCTTGAGGATGTTGTTTAATTGTGTTTAACTGAATTTCCCTGGGTTCCATTATATCTAAACTGTGATGATTGCAGGAAAAAAGTGTCACTGTCTCTGTCTTGTTAGGAAATATCAGGCTAAACAAAGTATCAGTTTCTCTTGACTTTAAAGTTTTTTTTCATAAAAATACCAATGTTAATCCTTTCTATATCCTGTGATGTTCTCATTGTGTAAAACAGTTTACAAATTGGATACATTTTAGTGCCATTCAGAAATATATTTTTAATCACTAGAAACTAGCTTGCCACAAACAAAAATGACACTTTATTGCCTCTTTAATGAGTAGAACTAACTTATAATTGGCCTAACCCTATAGGAATTCTAAACAAAAACAGGAAAATGGGGCTCTCAATAGGAGCTCATTAATGTTACATATACACAAAAAACTGTAGTCAATTATTTTCCAGGCAGTTTCTGAAAATTAATCTTGTGCTTTGATGAATAGAGCCCGGACATGCCCAATTGGACCGTTTGGCAAAAAATCTGAAGACTCTTACCCAAGGAAGTTACAAGGTGACAAAGTTGAAGTCACAGTTGGGCTTGCTGTTTATCCAGAAAGCCCCACCCTTCTTAGCTCTCAGTAGAGAAAAGGAGGCTCCAGACTGAGGAGGAAATGTTGGGGGAGGTATTGGAGATATATTCTGTGGGTAAAGCTGCAATATTACCAGAATCTCTCACTTGACTTTAGTGCATCTCCATATCAGTAGGTGTTCCCAGATGAAAGAGAGAAGTAGTCCATCTCCAGTATCAATAGCCAGCGAGGGACCTGAGAGGAGGGTAGAAATTTTACTCTGCTGCAGTAGCCAGGTTGAGAAAGAGGCAGGAAAATTGCTTGTAAGCAACAAACGGATTTCTTAAATTCATTTCTCCCTTTGACTGATTTCAGTTTCAAAGGTGTTTTGCCCTGGGATTTCCCTTCCCCATGGAATTATATCTGATAGTAGTTGGCAGAACCTCTGAACTCAAAAATCTGTCTACATGGGTGTGACGCTTGGGCAGGATGGTCCTAGACGTGGTGAGAGATGCTCACAACCACCCCTGTGGATAGTGGGGAGGCCACAATGGCTGCAGTGGTAGAGGATGCAGCTTAACCCAGGAAGCCCCTACCTGTGGGGCTTCCAACTGGGGAACCCCTAGTGGGAAATTGGTCTAGGGTAAAGCACCTCCTAGAGGGGCAGGGCCTTCCCCAGAATTAGGGAAAGCAGGGAGACACTGGAGGCTGTGGAATTAACCCTCCGTGAGATAGAAGACTGCTTAGGGGCCCTGAGAGGCCATGTAGTAGCTGGGATTGTAGGATCATTTTTCGTAGAGATAGTGGAAAGTCTTATCAGGAAAAGAGATAGATTTTGGCATCGTTTGGAGGAGCAAGGCAATGACTTATGGGATGTCCTTAAGGAAGAGAGAGAGTTATTGAGAAGACGGGTCGCACTCCTGGAAGATTCCTTAGCAGTGGTAAGGCGGAAGACAGCAGGAGAAGCCATGTTGCAGAAGGTCATCTGGGAGGGGAAGGGGAGGGGATGTGGAGCGGCACTGAGGGCCAATTTTCTACAGAGGCCACTGTCCGAGCCACCAGCTTTTCCTGTATTAAAGGCCCACATGGCTGTAATTAAAAAAATAAAAATGAAACAACTGTGAGCTCCTCAGGGGGAGGAGCCACCCCCTCCCCAGATAGTGGAGCACTCTATGATCTGCCCCTATAGCCAGGTTGAGCTGGTGGACATGGGCATCTGATATAGGCAGAGGCAATCGGAATCTCTGCCTACATGGCTTTTACATCTCTAGGATATGGGGGTAGAAAACATGGTTATGTCAGGTCCTGAAATGAGTAGACTGGCTTCCCTGATGACTCACCCTTCCCTCCAGCAATGGTTGCAAAGTGCCCATTATGCCTTAGGGAATCAGACACTTCTGTATTGGCTGACAGCTGCCATCAGGGTAGTTTGGCCTAAAGAGGGTGATTTACCTTATCCACGAGTTGGAAAACATATGTAGAGCACCAACAGGTGTTGCGGGAATAGGGCATGAAAAATATCATCTATAATATGGACCCCCAGGGCCCCTATAAAGAGTTGTTCATAGTAGGAATGAGAAATCTGGTGTGCATACATCTCCCACATCTCTCTTTGGGTCCCTAGTGATTACTCTTGCCCCCCACATAGGGCAACTCATAAGTGAGGCCACCCATACTTTAGCAGATCTGGTGGAGGCTGAAACAATGAAGGCATGGAGGAAACTATGGGCTATGACTGAAAGGAGAAGTGCAAAAGGTCCATGAAGGTCTTGAGGATCCAGATGTGGGTTGATTTGATAAAGGCCAGGGCAGTGAAAGAAAAACTTAATGGGCAGCCCAATAGGACCTTGTTAGAACTGTGGCACCAATTAAAGCCAGAGCAGCAGTTCCAGCCACTGAGATCCAGGACATGGAAACTGGAGTCAAAGTCTTATGTCTGCCTTGTGTCCCTGCATAACTTCCTGGGGAACAGTACGCAGGATTCGCCTGGGCCCTTATCCCCACAGGAGAATGATTGGATGTTGTTGTTTGACTGAGCTTGGGGGTCAATATCCCCACCTTGGGGGATGTGCTGGGGACCAGAGGGCACATGTAGAATTAGCAATTCATTGGTCCCCCATGAATGTACAACATGTACTGGCACTGGTGAACACAGGAGCTGAGTGTTCTCTGAATTATGGCAAACCTGAGTGTTTTCCTGGGACCCCTACTGTGATAGATGGCTATGGGAGTAAGGCAATTAAAGTGAAGAAAGCCCAAATACCACTGGGGATAGGGGATTTACCCCAAAGGAATATGCTGTGTACATTTTGCACATCCCTGAATATATTTTGGGGATGGGTATCCTGTAGGGCCCATGGTTACAGACCACTGCAGTTGAGTTCAGACTGAGGACCTGTGGTAAAGGCAGTATTGAGGAGATACACTAAGCACTCACCTATAGTTCTGTCTGTACATTGGTGGGTGACAAATACTAAGCAGTATAAATTGCCTTGGGGGGCACAGGAAATTGGAGAAACTCTACAGGAGTTGGAGAAGGTGGGCATCATAAAGTCCTCTCACAGTCCTTTTAATTCTCCAGTGTGGCCAGTGAAAAAGGCAGAAGGCTCTTGGCATATGACCATGTACTACAGGGAATTGAATAAAGTTACACACCCCCTTTGCATGCTGCTGTCCCCTCTATAGCAGTCCTTATGGACACCCTCAGTCATGAACTGAGGACATATCATTATATTATAGAACTTGCTAATGCTTTCTTCTCTATTGACATAGCACAGGAAAGTCAAGAGCAGTTTGCCTTCATTTTGGAAGGCCGGCAGTGGACATTCACTGTCCTTCCACAGGGATACCTCCACAGTCCCACCATTTGTCACAGACTTGTAGCCCAGGACTTGGCCACATGGAAGAAACTGCAAATGGTGCAGCTGTATTACTGCATTGATGATATTATGCTCATGTCCAACTGTCTTGCAAATTTAGAAGGGGCAGTTCCTAGACTGCTGCAACATCTACAGGAGAACTGATGGGCTGTGAACAACACCAAAGTTCAGGGACCTGGTTTGTCTGTAAAGTTCTTGAGGGTTGTCTTGTTGGGTAAAACTAAAGTTATTCCTGAAGCAATCATAGGCATGATCCAGGTTTTCCTTACCCCAACCACTGCGGCAGTCTTACAAGAGTTTTTTGTTCTTTTTGAGCTACTGAAGAGTGTTTATTTCACACTTGGCACAAATTCTGAAACCCTTATACCAGTTGGTACAAAAGGGCATCCAGTGGGACTGGGCTGGACCTAAGCAGCTGCTTTTACTGCTACTAAGTGAACAGTAAAGGCCATACAGGTCTTCAGTGTAATGGACTCATCAAGGCTGTGAGCTAGATGTTCAGGTAACTGAAGATGGTTCTTTATGGGGTCTTCGGCAGCAGCCTGAATGGACAAACCAACTTACTGGATTCTAGTCACAAATATGGAAAGGAGCAGAGGTGCAATATACCCTGATAGAGAAGCAACTGGCTGCTGTGTACCATGCCTTGCTGGCTATGGACCCTATCAGTGGAACAGCTCTGACCAAGGTAATAACCACCTATCACATTGTGGGGTGGGTGTGAGACAGACCCTAAGACCATAGAGTGGCATGTCACAGATACCTATACTGGCCAAATGGGGTGCATATTTAGAGCAGCATAGTGCCCTCTCTACAAGTCCCTTAAGAGAACTCCAGTGCTTACTGGGGCCAGTGACACATACCAGTGGAAAGCAGGAAGAATTTACTTTGGTAGCTGAGAGTGCTTATCAGGAGGGAAAATGACCCTATACCTAAAGATGCTTGGTATACTGATGGCTCCAGTCGTGGGCAGCCCCTGAAGTGGAGGGCTATGGCTTTCTATCCTAAAACTGAGACAATATGGATGGAGGATGGAGAGGGGAAGAGGAGCCAATGGGCAGAGCTGCGGGCAGTATGGCTTGTGATCACCCAGGAGCCCACCCCTATCGTTGTCTACACTGACAACTGGGCTGTCTATTGGGGCTTGACCCTGTGGCTACCAACATGGTACCATGCCAGCTGGGTGGTTGGTCACTGGCTCCTTTGGGGGCAAGAGTTGTGGCAAGACCTATGGGTCTCTGATCAGACTAAGACTGTTACTGCATATCATGTGACTGGCCATTTGCCTTTGGCATCCCCAGGTAACGATGAAGCAGACATATTAATATAGGTGCATTGGTTAAAAAGAAAGCCTGCCTTTGGTGTAGCCCAATGGTTACATCAGTGTTTGTTGCACACGGGGCAAAAGACAATGTGGGCTGTATCCCATCAGTGGGGCTTGCCATTGACCTTTGAAGAAGTCAGCAGAGCCCAGAAGGAGTGCCTTGTGTGCTCTAAGAGGGACTTACACCAAGTCCTGCAGCAACATGGGACAATAATAAGGGGGGATAATATCTCTTGACAGGAGGCAAATAGACTAGATTGGGCCTCTGCCCATATTAGAAGGGTATCAGTATGCCATAACTTGTGTGGACATGGCTACTGGACTATTGGTTGCTTTTCATGCACATCACACAGATCATTAAATCAGCACGAGGGGCCTAGAGCATCTCTTCGTAGCCTATGAGCAGCCACAGGTGATTGAGAGCTATCAAGACACCCACTTTATTGGACACGCATTACAAGGATGGGTGCAACAATTAAGAATAAAGTGAAAGTTTCATATACCATAAGTCCCCACAGAGGCAGTCAAGATAGATACAATGGTTTGTTGAAATCTGGCCTGAAGTCAAACACCAATAGTCTTCAGGGTTGGCAGTTCACTTACAGACAGTGCTATAGAATTTGAATGAGAAGCCCTGAAAAGAAGCCTTGAGCCCTGTGGATATGTCAACACACCTTGATGCCTCTCCTATACAACTGTATGTGTAAACCAAAGAGGAGTTATTGAAGCCAGGGTATGGCTGGTAGAGGAACACCCTGCTCTCAGCCCCTACTGCATTAAATCCTGGAACACTGTTGAGTGGACATAGCCCTGGAAATTTAAACACATGGAATAATAATGGCTGGCCCTTCTGGCACCTTGGGGTTAAGGCCTGGAAGCTGGCCTCCTGTGTATTCCTGGAGAAACAGCAGAGTGGCCCCCAAAGATCAAGGTAGTATACCCAAAACATCCAGGAGGTAAGAGCTTCTTATGGTGAAGTTTTATTTTATCTTTATGGCCAGTGCATGTACCTCCCATAGCCCTATATATTGTCCCATCTGTAACTCCCACAGGGAGGGGGGTGAAAGTTTGGTATACTAGACCAGGATGTGATCCAATTTCTGCCACTGTCCTGTCACAGGACCACTCTCTTACATGCATCCTACCTGATGGACAAGATTTGCCTATTCTGTTGTCATTAAAACATGTATCTTATCATCCTTAAGGTTATATTTTTTCTATAGTCCCTTTGTCCTGGACATGCCCCCTGGCTGCAGCTGGCTCATGATGATTGCTCTGAACTCCCTACCTATTCAGCTACTGACTGGTTGTGGATTGGGCAAGCTATGTACTTAAGGACTTTGAACTTAGCTGAATCCTCTGAATTTAGCTTGAGGATTATCATGATTTTGTTATTAGTCTGGTTACAATGCTCCAGTTTTCTCACACAGGGGCCATTGTGGAAGATGGGGAATGAGTACATTGTGAGGTGAGATCTTTGGAGGTGTGGCCTTTGGGTAAAATTGCAGTATTTCCAGAATATCACACCTGGCCTTAGTACATCTCCGTATCAATAGGTTATTACAAGGACCAGCAAGGGAACTGAGAGGAGTGTGGAGATTTTTACTCTGCTGCAGGCACTGGGATGAGAGAGACACAGGACAACTGCTGACAAGCAATAAACAGGTTTCTTAAACTTTATTTCTGCCTTTAATTGATTTTGGTTTCAAAGGTATTTTGCCCTGGATTTTCCCTTCCCTTGGAGTTACACATTCTTAGAATAGTTTGAAGAAGTCTCAGAAGAGACAAAGTGGAATTGATAGCCCTGGGTAAAGAAGCTAACTTCACAGGACTTGGAGAATTTTTCCCCCATTTTACTCAAAATCCCTATTGAAATGAGCATCCTAAGACAGATGTGCTGTCCTGGTCTTCATTGTTCTGGTTGACATTTACCTTAGAAGTTTCAAGTATCCAGTAGAAAATGTTCTGTCTGTGACCCAGTAGTGTCACAAGTGGAACATGGGTGTTCCATTTTTTTTTAATGAAAAAAGGTTGATCTATTATATAGTTATGCTAAGTGGAGTAAGTCAAACAAAGGCAAAGCTATATGATTTCACTTATTTGTGGAATATAAAATCAAAACAAAATAACAAAGGACTGGGATAGGTTTAAGAACTTTTATTTGTTCTCTGTTTTGGTCCTGTTCAAGTTTAATAGATATGGTTCTTTAATTTTTCCTTCTTAAGTATATTTTATAGAAAGAATAGCCACTTGTTTAATGGACATGAAAACCAAAAATTCATTTTTGTTTCCATGTCTGAATCTTTAGCTACTTGAAAATAAGAAGTAATTAAAAAAAAGAACAACAGAGCATCATATCATTTTACAAGCTTCACATTCAATTGAAGGAAAGCATTAAAGTTGCAGCTGTTATGCTTTTAAAAGAACATTTTAAGGAGGGTGGAGCCAAAATGGAGGCATGAGTAGAGCAGCAGAAATCTCCTCCCAAAACCACATTTATCTATGAAAATATAACAAAGACAACTCTTCCTAAAATAGAGACCAGAGGACACAGGGAAACATCCAGACCACATCCACACCTGCGAGAACCCAGTGCCTTGTGAAGGGGGTAAGATACAATCCCTGGCCCAGAGGGACCCGAGGGTCCCTCCCCCCAGCTCCTGGCGGGTGGAGAGGAGTCAGCAGGGAGGGAGAGAGAGCCCAGGACTGCTGAACACCCAGCCCCAGCTATCCAGACCAGAGCGTAGACACAGTGCATGTGTGGGGTCCTGGATACTAGGGAAACAGGGTAACAGGAGCAAAGAGCAGGTGCCTGAGGCCGATGCCAGAGAACAAAGAAACGGGAGTGACTTTTTTTTTTTTCGAGTGCTTTTTGGAAGTCTTAAAGGGACAGGAACCCTAATACTAGGGACACAGGGAAGCAAGACCGGTGAGCGGGTGCCTAAGACCGGGGCCTGAGGACAAAGAAAATCATGCGTGTTTTTTTTAATTATTTATTTAATTTTTATTTAATTTTATTTATTTTTGTTGCTGTTGTTATTTTGGTTTGGAGAGTGTTTTTTGGAAGTCTTAAAGGGGCAGGGCAGGACACTTAGTCCAGAGGCAGGGAATCTGGGGATCTCTGGGCACTATAACCCCCGGGCAGCAGGGAGCACAGAGGCCCCTTACGAAGATAAATAGCTTTCCAGCTGCACCCCCTCCAACGGGGCTCCACCATTTTGGAGCAGCAGGCTGAGCCAGGCCATGTCCACAGCCACAGCAGAGATAAACTACGTAGCAGCCGGGCAGGAAGCAGAAGCCCTGTCTGCGCACAGCTGCCCAGCACAAGCTACTAGAGGTCACTATTCTCCCAGGAGAGGAAGGCCACAAACCAACAAGAAGGAAAGCTCTTCCAGCTGTCACTTGTACCTACCAGCTCTGCAAACTATCTCTATCAACATGAAAAGGCAAAACTACAGGCAAAGATCACAGAGACAACACCTGAGAAGAAGACAGAACTATCCAGTCTTCCTGAAAAAGAATTCAAAATAAAAATCATGAATATGCTGATGGAGATGCAGAGAAAAATGCAAGAGCAATGGAATGAACTCCAGAGGGAGATCAGAGATGTCAGGAAGGAGATCACAGAAGTGAAACAAACCCTGGAAGGATTCATAAGCAGAATAGATAAGACGCAAGAGGCCATAGAAGGAATAGAAACCAGAGAACAGGAATGTATAGAAGCTGACATAGAGAGAGATAAAAGGATCTCCAGAAATGAAACAATACTAAGAGAACTATGTGACCAATCCAAAAGGAACAATATCCTTACTATAGGGGTACCAGAAGAAGAAGAGAGAGGAAAAGGGATAGAAAGTCTCTTGGAAGAAATATTGCTGAAAACTTCCCCAAATTGGGGGAGGAAATAAACAAACAGACCACGGAAATACACAGAACCCCCAAAAGAAAGGATAGAAGGAGGACAACACCAAGACATATAATAATTAAAATGGCAAGGATCAAGGACAAGGAAAGAGTTTTAAAGGCAGCTAGAGAGAAAAAGGTCACCTTTAAAGGAAAACCCATCAGGCTATCATCAGACTTCTCAACAGAAACCCTACAGGACAGAAGAGAATGGCATGATATATTTAATGCAATGAAACAGAAGGGCCTTGAACCAAGGATACTGTATCCAGCACGACTATCATTTAAATATGATGGCAGGATTAAACAATTCCCAGACAAGCAAAAGCTGAGGGAATTTGCTTCCCACAAACCAACTCTACAGGGCATCTTACAGGGACTGCCCCAGATGGGAGCACTCCTAAAAAGAGCACAGAACAAAACACACAACATATGAAGAATGGAGGAGGAAGAATAAGAAGGGAGAGAAGAAAAGAATCTACAGACTGTGTATATAACAGCTTAATAAGCAAGCTAAGTTAGGCAGTAAGATACTAAAGAGGCTAACCATGAACCTTTGGTAACCATGAATCTAAATCCTGCAATGGCAATAAGAACATATCTCTCAATAGTCACCCTAAATGTAAATGGACTAAATGCACCAATCAAAAGACACAGAGTAATAGAATGGATAAAAAAGCAAGACCCATTTATATGCTGCTTACAAAAAACTCACCTCAAACCCAAAGACATGCACAGACTAAAAGTCAAGGGATAGAAAAACATATTTCAGGCAAACAACAATGAGAAGAAAGCAGGGGTTGCAGTGCTAGTATCAGACAAAATAGACTTCAAAACAAAGAAAGTAACAAGAGATAAAGAAGGACACTACATAATGATAAAGGGCTGAGTCCAACAAGAGGATATAACCATTCTAAATATATATGCACCAAACACAGGAGCACCAGCATATGTGAAACAAATACTAACAGAACTAAAGGGGGAAATAGATTGCAAAGCATTTATTTTAGGAGACTTCAGCATACCACTCACCCCAAAGGGTAGATCCACCGGGCAGAAAATAAGTAAGGACGCAGAGGTACTGAACAACACACTAGAACAAATGGACCTAATAGACATCTATAGAATTCTACATCTAAAAGCAAAAGCACATACATTCTTCTCAAGTGCACATAGAACATTCTACAGAATAGACCACATACAAGCCCACAAAAAGAGCCTCAGTATATTCCAAAATATTGAAATTGTACCAACCAATTTTTCAGACCACGAAGTTATAAAACTAGAAATAAATTCTACAAAGAAAACAAAAAGGCTCACAAATACATGGAGTCTTAACAATATGCTTCTAAATAATCAATGGATCAATGAACAAATCAAAATATAGATCAAGGAATATGTAGAAATAAATGACAACAACAACACAAAGCCCCAACTTCTGTGGGACGCAGTGAAAGCAGACTTAAGAGGAAAGTATATAGCGATCCAGCACACTTGAAGAAGGAAGAACAATACCAAATGAATAGTCTAACATCACAATTATCAAAACTAGAAAAAGAAGAACAAATGAGGCCTAAAGTCAGCAGAAGGAGGGACATAATAAAGATCAGAGAAGAAATAAACAAAATTGAGAAGAATAAAACAATAGCAAAAATCAAACGAAACCAAGAGCTGGTTCTTTGAGAAAATAAACAAAGTAGATAAGCCTCTAGCCAAACTTATTAAGAGAAAAAGAGAATCAACACATATCAACAGAATCAGAAAAGAGAAAGGAAAAATCACGACAGACTCCACAGAAATACAAAGAATTATTAAAGACTACTATGAAAACCTATATGCCAACAAGCTGGAAAACCTAGAAGAAATGGACAACTTCCTAGAAAAATACAACCTCCCAAGACTGACCAAGGAAGAAACACAAAAGTTAAACAAACCAATTACGAGCAAGGAAATTGAAACGGTAATCAAAAAACTACCCAATAACAAAACCCCGGGGCTGGACAGATTTACCTCGGAATTTTATCAGACACACAGAGAGGACATAATACCCATTCTCCTTAAAGTATTCCAAAAAATAGAAGAGGAGGGAATACTCCCAATCTCATTCTATGAAGCCAACATCACCATAATACCAAAAACAGGCAAAGACTCCACCAAAAAGAAAATTACAGACCAATATCCCTGATGAATGTAGATGCAGAAATACTCAATAAAATATTAGCAAACAGAATTCAAAAGTATATCAAAAGGATTTTACAACATGACCAAGTGGTATTCATCCCAAGGATGTAAGGATGGTACAACATTCGAAAATCCATCAACATCATCCACCATATCAACAAAAAGAAAGACAAACACCACATGATCATCTCCATAGATGTTGAAAAATCATTTGACAAAATTCAACATCCATTGATGATAAAAACTCTCAGAAAAATGGGAATAGAGCGCAAATACCTCAACATAATAAAGGCCATATATGATACACACACAGCCAACATTATACTGAACAGCGAAGAGCTGAAAGCTTTTCCTGTGAGTTTGGGAACTAGACAGGGATGCCCACTCTACCCACTGTTATTTAACATAGTACTAGAGGTCCTAGCTACGGCAGTCAGACAAAACAAAGAAATACAAGGAATCCACATTGGTAAACAAGAAGTTAAACTGTCACTATATGCAGATGATATGATATTGTACATAAAAAACCCTAAAGACTCCACTCCAAAACTACTAGAACTGATATTGGAATACAGCAAAGTTGCAGGATACAAAATTAACACACAGAAATCGGTAGCTTTCCTATACACTAACAATGAACCAAAAGAAAGAGATATCAGGAAAACAATTCCATTCACAATTGCATCAAAAAGAATAAAATACCTAGGAATAAATCTAACTAAAGAAGTGAATGACCTATTCTCTGAAAACTACAAGTCAGTCTTAAGAGAAATTAAAGGGGACACTAACAAATGGAAACTCATCCCATGCTCGTGGATAGGAAGAATCAACATCCTCAAAATGGCCATCCTGCCCAAAGCAATATACAGATTTGATGCAATCCCTATCAAATTACTAGCAACATTCTTCAATGATGTTGGAACAAATAATTCAAAAATTCATATGGAAACACCAAAGACCCCGAATAGCCAAAACAATCCTGAAAAAGAAGAATAAAGTAGGGGGGATCTCATTCCCAACTTCAAGCTCTACTACAAAGCCATAGTAATCAAGACAATTTGGTACTGGCACAAGAACAGAGCCACAGACCAGTGGAACAGAATAGAGCCTCCAGACATTAACCCAAACATATATGGTCAATTAATATTTGATGAAGGAGCCATGGACATACAATGGCGAAATGACAGTCTTTTCAACAGATGGTGGTGGCAAAACAGGACAGCTACATGTAGGA
Source organism: Manis javanica (assembly GCF_040802235.1). NCBI lineage: Eukaryota > Metazoa > Chordata > Mammalia > Pholidota > Manidae > Manis > Manis javanica. The sequence goes on from NC_133158.1 coordinate 105,481,432, forward strand.
GAAAGAAATTGGATCATTTTCTAACCCCATACACAAAAGTAAATTCAAAATGGATCAAAGACCTGAATGTAAGTCATGAAACCATAAAACTCTTAGAAAAAAGCATAGGCAAAAACCTCTTAGACATAAACATGAGTGACCTCTTCTTGAACATATCTTCCCGGACATGGAAAACAACAGCAAAAATGAACAAGTGGGACTTTATTAAGCTGAAAAGCTTCTGTACAGCAAAAGACACCATCAATAGAACAAAATGGAACCCTACAGTATGGGAGAATATATTTGAAAATGACAGATCCGATAAAGGCTTGACGTCCAGAGTATATAAAGAGCTCACACATCTCAACAAACAAAAACCAAATAACCCAATTAAAAAATGGGCAGAGGAACTGAACAGACAGTTCTCTAAAAAAGAAATACAGATGGCCAACAGACACATGAAAAGATGCTGCACATCGCTAATTATCAGAGAAATGCAAATTAAAACTATAATGAGGTATCACCTCACACCAGTAAGGATGGCTGCCATCCAAAAGACAAACAACAACAAATGTTGGTGAGGCTGTGGAGAAAGGGGAACCCTCCTGCACTGCTGGTGGGAATGTAAATTAGTTCAACCATTGTGGAAAGCAGTATGGAGGTACATCAAAATGCTCAAAACAGACTTTCCATTTGACCCAGGAATTCCACTCCTAGGTATTTACCCTAAGAATGCAGCAATCAAGTTTGAGAAAGACAGATGCACCCCTATGTTTCTCGCAGCACTATTTACAATAGCCAAGAATTGGAAACAACCTAAATGTCCATCAATAGATGAATAGATAAAGAAGATGTGGTACATATACACAATGGAATACTACTCAGCCATAAGAAAAGATCGAATCCTACCATTTGCAACAACATGGAGGGAGCTGTAGGTTGTTATGCTCAGCAAAGTAAGCCAAGCGGAGAAAGAGAAATACCAAATGATTTCACTCATCTATGGAGTACAAGAACAAAGGAAAAACTGAAGGAACAAAACAGCAGCAGAATGACAACTCAAGAATGGACTAACAGGTACCAAATGGAAAGGGACAGGGAAGGATGGGTGGGTAGGGAGGGATAATGGGGGGGGAAGAGAAGGGGGGTATTAAGATTAGCATGCATGGGGGGTTGGGAGAAATGAGAGGGCTGTACAACACAAAGAAGACAAGTAGTGTTTCTACAACACTTTGCTATGCTGATGGACAGTAACTGTAAAGGGGTTTATAGTGGGGACCTGGTATAGGGGAGAGCCTAATAAACATAATATTCATCATGTAAGTGTAAATTAATGATAACAAAAAAAAAAGCAGTTCCTGTGTGGTGACCTCCAATGAGTTCTACACAATGGTATAAAGGACATATAAAAGTGTAGGCAAAGGGTTCATACAGAGGGTCAAAGCCTAATTTGGCTACTCAGAAAATGAACTAAGATACGATATGAAGAACTTCCAATATCAGCACTCTCTGGAAGACTCATGCCAGAAGATGATCATCAAAAAACCCCAGTAAAGATCCACGCACTGCTACAGGTGTAGATGCACTCATCCCACTGGTTCCTGGACTTTCCGTGGGAATGAAGAAGGAGATATCTAAGCTGACCTGTGCATACAGTAAAACAACAAATTTGACTGGATCTATACTGTTGGAGCTCAACCAAGAATTAGGAGAAGTGCAAATTGTATCGCTTCAAAGTCTTACTACTACAGACTATTTACTGTTAAAAGAACATATGGGATGTGAACAATCCCCAGGAATGGGTTGTTTTAATTTGTCTGATTTCTCTCAGACTGTTCAAGTTCAGTTGGACAATATCCACCATATCATAGATAAGTTTTCATAAATGCCTAAGGTGCCTAACTGGTTCTCTTGGTTTCACTGGAGATGGCTGGTAATTATAGGTATGCTTTGGTTATGTAACTATACTCCTATTATGTTAATGTGTGTGCACAATTTAATTAGTAGGTTAAAACCTATACATGCTGAAGTTACTCTACAAGAAGATATGTCAAAGAAATAGTCAATCTTCCCATGTTTTCTTCCGCCTACTACTTCTATAGCTTTTCTTCTTCCTTCCTAATTACAAGCCTTAAATAGAATTCATGCCTCATATCGAATTTACCGTGTATCACAATTCTTCCAAGTGGTAAAGATACCTCAAGACAAATGCTGGGCATAGAAGCCACAGGGCATAAATATCCAAAGAGGTAAAATACTAACCTTTTCAAACCATAAGGCTTCTCTCTCACTTATTAACTTTACATTTCCCTGTACGGCCCCGGAAGATGACTGGTTAGCCAGAGACGGGTTAGATTCCTCAAGGGAGGAACAACCTAAGACAGTCACAGTAGCAGGGGGGCCATCAGGTGAGAAATTGGGGATCAACAGAGGTGAGGCTTAAAACCTCTCCCCACCTGTTCTGAGAGAAATCTGCTGCATCTGTGGATGTTTTATTGCCCTTGTCTAGCTTGGATTAACACATAGTCTACAGGCACACACCTGAACATCTACATCTGCTCTCTTATAACACTAAACTGTTTTCTACCTTTATCTCGCATCTACCTACCACTTCAGCATTTTATTAAAAATAATAATAATAAAGAGAGAAATGTGGTATCCACATATAAATCAAGTATAAAAATCAAACGAATATTCATATTTGAACTGACTGTTTTTAGTTCATAATGTATGATCAAAACCGAAAGTTTCTGTGATAACTGCCCTTGTACTGTTCACCATGTAACTTATTCACTATGTAAGAATTTGTTCTCCATGTAAGAACTTGTTCGTTATGCTTCAGAAGATTGGAGACTGACGAAATTAGGCTTGGGGTGGATTAATGATTATACATTGAGCATTGAGTCCCCTATACAGAATTTTATTGTTGTTAACAACCATTTGATCAATAAATAGGAGAGATGCCCTCACAAAAAAAAAAAAAAGTACACACTTCCAATTGTAAAATAAATAAGTAACCGGGATGTAATGTATAGCATAAGGAATATAGTCAAAATATTGTAACAACTTGGTATGGTGATAGCTGATACCTAGAATTATCATGTATATAAATGTTGAATCACTATGTTGTACACCTGATACTAATATAATACTGTGTGTCAACTACCCTTCAATAAAAAATAATTATCTAAAAAAAAAAACTGCAAAAATCTAAAAAAAAAAAGAACATTTTATGCTATTGTTCATATTTGGAAAAATGGATATTAGCTGAGGAATCATAATTTTCTCTAGTTTTTCCACCTCTTCTATTGACTTCCAAAATACATTTCTGAGTGAAGTGAGATCATTCTTTTATTATTTGTTCCCTTGCTTCTTAATGAAAAGAATCCACAATGACTTATGTGGAAGCATATTAAAAAAAATAATTGTTATTTTATAAATTAACACTGATGAGCAATACATAGATTAAAAATCAGTAAATAACCATGATGACATTTTCCAGATGCTTGTTTAAGAGAGACTTAACTTAAACATTTAAAGCAAAAAGACAAACCAAAAAAGTGGAACATTTAAAAATCACAGTGTAGAAAATGACAGGAATAATATCTTCTTTCTTAATAAGGGCTATACAATAATATGAGAAGCATATGGAATGGAAAAGAGCATGGATCTTGAAGTAATTGAAGGTTTGGTTGAAATTAAGACTGAGCTATAAAGCACCATAACAGTAAACTCAAGTAGGTAGTAGATATTATATAAAAAAGTAAAAGTAAGGCGATATCAAAACATATGTAATAATTATGTTATCATTGGGAATACTTAAGTTCTGTGAACTGACTTGTGTAAAAATGTGTAATATTAGTGAAATATTCAAACCCATTAAGTTTGAATATATAACATATTCTAGCACATAATATATATATAAAGATATACATTCATTTTACTACTACTTTAGGAATTTTTAAATGCATGTTAGTTAACCTAAAAAATATCACTGCTATATTAGAAAAAGGTTTTGTTTATATGCAAAAAAGTAAGGATGGCTTCTGATCATAAAGACAATAATAGCTAGTAACTGGGGTTGCAAGCTCTTCTTACTTTATTTATTCATTGTCATATCATTGAGCTTTACAGTTATTATGCAAATTACTCACAGAAAAGACCAAACTGAGGAGAAAACATTGTAGTAATCCAACTGTCACCTCAAAGCTGGAGTAATAGAACATTCCCTAGGAATTTAGATTAAGCCAGCTGAGAATAAAAGGAAAGAAAATAGTGAAGAAATACTGACCGATTTAATTTGGATACACCACTCTGTGTCCAGTTTTCCAATAAGCAAATAGCTCTCAAAATAATTTGACAATGCAATAACTGCAGGTCATTACTGATTTAGCCTCATTATAAGTTGTCATAGATTTTTACGGCAGAAATATGGAAGTGTTTGATTATGGTTCACTGCCCAAGAGCCCAGTGGACATTTCAGAACATACAGGGACTACTTTACCTCTGTAAAATCTGACACATTCTCATTGCAGATTCATATTTGACCCCAAAATTATAAGATGAGGAATATTAACCAGTATTCATTTCAGAGGGATTATTTTAAATGAGAAACGTTTGTGTTACCATTTAGAGTAATGTTACTTTTCCCCTCGTCTTCAAAAATAAAAGAATGCCTGTGAGCACTGTAAGAATTCAGAGAAAATTTCATTTCTGTCCTACTAAATAGATGCTCTTTAAATTTTTCTATTTTATTTTAGTAAGATTTTTTATTGTATTTTGTCAGAATTCTTTGCTGAGAACTTTCTAAAAATGTCTGTGGAATTGTCCATATGTTATTCTAAACAAAAATTTTAACCCTTCATTCTCTTATATTTCCTGTACTTTACCCTCACAGAATACCCATTATTTGAATATTTTCATACATTTGTTTCTGAAAGAAGTTAGTGTTTCAAAACACATTATCTATACATGTACATTATCTTGTTCTGATTCTTACTTACTTCTCTGACATACCAACTTCAGAACATAAGTGATAAAATAATCCCCCATGTGTACTCCATCTAAACTCTTCTTTCCCTACAATACTCTCCCCTCCTCTGCCAATTTTATTGACTACTCCACATTTCTGCTCTTGTTCTTCAAAATGAAATGCTTCCTTGCCCTGTTTTCATGGATATGTGGTCTTTCAATTAATGTAGAAATAAAGCATGCTGATAAAATTGAGAAAGCCTCAAAAAGGTAATTTGAAATTATTTCCCATTTTTCTGAAAACTCTTGTTTCCTTGTTTTAGTAGTCAGTATGAGTTTTAATAAATTGTTGGAGTCACTACAAGTAGTTGAGTGAAATTTTTAAACCCCGATATATAATAACTATTTTAAATGATACTTAATTACCTCAAGAGTTTGATTTTCTTATTTTTGCTTTTACCTATTATGATTTTTTATTTGGAGTGGAAAATAAGCCTTAGGAAATATTTAAAAACTTTCCCATAACCACAGTCATGAGAGTTCTAACTGAGATAATTTGAATCCAGAGATCTGATTTTAGAAATGCTACACTGTCATCTCTCTTCCTCATTCATCCTCTCTGTCTGTCTCACCCATATTTCTATAATCTATCTTCCACTGATCAATCTACCTATATATCTATGATTCTATCAGTCTGACCAACCATTACATCTACTTTTGTATGTATCTCTATCTATATAGATAGATATAATTACTATATCTCTCTTCATGTTCAACTGATAAAGATGTTAGAGCAGCTGGACAATATAAACCTAATATGGTTCAAATATAATGTTGTTATATATTTCTGTGTGGATATTATATAATGAGAACTTCCAGGGAATCAAAAAGGCAAGACATAAAAGCACGTTGTCTGTGTTTAGAAAAAATATACATTTCCTTATAAAAGTTATAAGAAACTTTCCTCACACACACACACACACATACACACACAGAAGCAAACTCTCACCCATGTAATATGTTTGATGTATAAGCATATAAAATGTACTATATAATAAATGGTCTGACAAGACAGAAGCTCTGCCAGTGCACCTGAAATATGATCAATGTACAATGCATAGCTATTGTGTAGAGAAATTATCACTCCTAGGAAAGAAACATACTATAAATTAGAGTAAATTAAATAAATGTCATTTAACAAAAGTTACATCAAAGGAATAGTTCTGAATTATTTAAATATGCCTGGTTAAGGTATGTTACGTTTGTTTGTTTTTGTTTCTACTAGAACATCTGCTAGAGAAACCCAGATAAATTTGCCTGTTACTCATTGACTTCATGTAAATTGAAAGTTGTGTATCTTAAGGACATTAAAAATATTCTTTAGCAGACCTTATTTTTATTGTGAAGCTATGTTAACTTCTGAGAACTTGACATTAAGAGAATGATGAATGGTATTTTAAAATTACATATATATATGTATATATACATATATATATAAAAAAACTCTAAAATTATGAAAATTTCTCAGTTAAATTTCAAATAAAAGCCATAAAGTTTAACTTGTATCAGTCATTTATTTTGGAAAAAGACTATAAAATGGAAAGAAATCTCTAAAAGAGAATATCAAGAAAGTCTCAATTGCTAAAGTAGGTCAAGAGCAATTAAATTGCCTGCTTAACATGTCTCCTCTTAATTCAATTATTCCTATATGCTATATTTCTACAAAGTTCCTTTGAAAATATTGCACTTTTGTTTTTTATAAGCTATTAAAGACACATTCACACACATTTATTTTTGCCTGTCAACCATTTTCTTTCATTATGAAAGTCATTTTTTTGAGACTTGATTTAATTAATAGGCTGTATTCATTAGCGCAACTGACCAACTCAAGAATCCCCAGTTATTCAAAAGAAGTAGCTCCTTGAGTTTTGTGTTTAATTCACTCCATTTTCCCTGGTTCATAAACCATGAAAAGTTTTATTTTATTCAGTATTATTCTTGGCTCTCTGAATCACTTTCCCAGGAATGAGACATATGGGTGAGTTATATCTTCTCTATCAATATTCTTTCTTGCAAGAAAATTTTTTTTATTGCCAATATGGGGATTTTCTAGACCAGGTCTTTATATATGCCTATTACACAAATGTGTCATACTAAATTGCCTTAAGCTTTCCTGCTTCTTGTTATCAAAATCTATGAGAAAAATAATATTAGCAAAGTTCTTTAAAAATTTTTAAATATGTACATATTTGTAAGGTTACTATGACTTAATTAAATGTTATGAATATAATAATTCTAGAACCTAAAGGACTGTAAATAAGCACTTTCACAGAGCAGTTTCCTCTGCTATGTAGCCTGTCTTCTGCACCATGTTGGTTTCAGTGTCATTAGGTGTGGGGGGGACTCTCTTCTGGACAATTTCAGATGGCAACCTCTTGGAGAGTATGGACATGGGGTTGGGGGTGGGAGATGAAAAGCTCAGCTTTCTTAATAGCAGCTGTTAGTTCAAACCTTTATGCACTACAGAAGTAGTTCTTTACCTGCAACCATAATGAGATTTAATCCATGACCTTTGATGGGAAGCAGAAAGATTCCAACTTTATGTTCATTAGTATATAACAAAACCATAACACATCTTAAAAAGATATACACAATGAAAAGTAGTATGGGAGTATCCCCACTTGTTGCCAATTAAAATGATATATATATTCATATTGCATTATCAGCTCATTTAGGTATGTTGAAATACATTTACAATTATTACCTTTATATTTTTATTACTATAAGGTTAATATTATAATACAATACAATATGTATGTTATAATTATTTTACATATTATAACATTTGTTATTATATTAGAATTTATTATAATAATATACATTTGTATTTATTATATTTTGTATTACCCATCTTGCCACAAGAATTCACCATTTTATATTACCAATATGAATACATACATAACTGCATTTTTAATAGTGTTGATATTTTGATTAGTATGTTTCAATATAATCAGACTCTTTGTAATCCTAAGCATTTTATTTTATGAATTTATAAAAATTATAGTGAGTACCTAGGCAACAAAAGCAAAAACAGACAAATGGGACTACATCAAACTTAAAAGCTTTTGTTTGTCAAAGGATGCAATTAAGAGAGTGAAAAGGCAACCTACAGAATAGGAGAACATGTTTGCAAATCATACATCTAATAAGGGACTAGTATCTATAATACACAGTCAACAATCTAGAGTTCAACAACAAAAAATAATCCAGCTAAAAAATGGGCAAAATACTTAAATAAACATTTCTCCAAAGATGATATACAAGTGAACAAGTATATTAAAAAATGCTCAGAATCACTTATTATCAGAAAATGTGAAGAAAACCACAATGAGCTATCACCTCAAACCCATTAGAATGGCTACTGTTAAGAAAATAGAAAATAACAAGTGTCATCTGGGATGTAGAGAAGTTGAAAATGTGTACATTGTTCATGATATTGTAAAATAGTCTAACTATTATGGAAAACAGTACATCAGTTCTTCAAAAAGAGAAGTAGAATAAACTTATGATCCAGCAATCCCTATTCTGGGCATATGTTCAAAATAATTAAAATCAGATTATCAAAGCTATATTTATACACCCATTTAAGAGCGGCACTATTCACAACAGCAAAGAAGTGGAAGCAACACGTGTCCCTCCATGAATGAATGAATGAATCAATGACTGCAGTTTATACACACTGGAATACTTTGCAGCCTCACAGAGGAAGGAGATTCTGTCACATGCTGCAACATGGATGAACCTTGGAGACATTATGCTAAGTGAAATGAGCCAATCACAAAAAAGGACATATACTTTATGATTCCAATTACATGGGGTATCAAAAGTAGTAAAATTCATGGATACAGAAAGTAGAATGATGGTTACCAGGAGCTAGGCATAGAGGGTAGGAAGGAAAGAAGAGTAATTGTTTAATCGGTATAGAATTTCATTTCTACAAGCTGAAAGAGTCTGGAGGTCTGTTTCACAGCAATGTACATATACTTAACAGTACTATACACTACAATGGCATTAATATGGTAAATATTATGATATGTATATCTTACCACAGTAAAAATATATTTAAGGAGAAGTTGTGGGCTTCATCTGGTGTCTTAGTTTGGTGTGCAAATGGTTACAAATCCCTAAACTAGAGCAATATTGGACATGTTTAACCCCCTCACAGTAATTCTTAGTGCAATTAATTGATTAATCTCAGATGAGTCATGGTACCCAAAACTTAAAATAATACCTCTAAATACTCTGGAATTTTGAAAGGATAACAAAATAATAAATAATGACACTTGTCAACAGGTAATCAAGATTTAATCAAGACTACCACACACAGATATCTGAAAAGATTTGAAAACATTCATGAAGAAATCCTGCTTTCTCCTCACTAATAGAGAATCTATCACTCCTATAATTTTCTTTATATTTTCCAGGTTTAAAAAAAGAATTTTAAAACTCTAGCTAATTAGCATTTCAAGCAGAATAAGATCTCATCTTTTAGACAACTCATACCAGGTATGAGGATAAATGGCATGATCGTTTGATTAGAGCTGAGTTTTTGTAACTAAGCATTTATAGAAGCCAAGATTCACCATATTCCTGTACTCCATAACACCTTTTATCTGCTAATTTTTCCCTACTTCTGAAAAAGGCACAAATTAGAAGGGAAGTTTATAAGTCCCATCTCAGATATAAGTAATAACTTGCAATAGAGGGTAGATTGATGATAATTATCTTCAGAACTCTATAGCACTATTATTAATGATAATGGTGATTCAAATTGGAAGCCCTTTGAATATGAGTAAGTGGCTGTAAAGAAATTCCCACCTGATGAATTCACATGCAATCATTTATATTTATATAATGTCCCAAAAGGATGGAACTAACAGTTGCAGCAGTGAATGTATTCAACTGGACCTGGTTTTCAGTTTTATGTTTTTGAGGTAATTTTTCATAGCAGTGCTTATTAAAAGAAATGGTTAACAGAATCAAATATTGGATTTATTTTTGAGAAAAGAATGTTTAAGCATAAATTGTCTTAACCCTCACTACTAATTATTGTAGTCAATGATGAAATATAATACCTTTATGACTTCAATTGTGTTTCTGTTAAAAGTAAACTTTAGGCAGGGCTTGAGTGCAATCACATATTTTGGGTGATCTCAAAAATCAAAAGTGAGAGACAGGTTTAGAAAAGCCAACAAAAATGCCTATGCAATCAGAATGTGTTGCTTTTGGGACTGCCTGAGCAGCATAGAGCCTACTTTCTTGAATTTAAACTGAAAGAAAGAAATTTGAAGCATTCATTAAGTATCTTCTGCCGCAGTGGTTGATACTGTGAACTATTAACTCTTCCATATGACTAGGTTGCACTTAAACTCACAATGAGCAGACTTCCACTCTCATAAAGAAGCCCTGTAACAAATTAGGCACATGTACTTTAGGCACACACCTAAAGTATTTTTTCAGCCTGAGGAGAGCCTGAGTTAGGACAGAGCTGTTTGATGAGATGAGAGGTACACCAAACAGAGGTGGCATAAGGCACCAGAAGCTCTGTTAGAGTCCATCCCTTTTATCACTCAGATCAACTCAGGCCTTACATTAAGTCTGTTCCATGAGTGAGTCTACAAGAAGGTGGCAAACTCCAAAGTTTCTAAGAAATTAAATACAAGATGATTGTTGAAATAGTTCCGGATGCTGTAACAGATCCTGATGATATCAATTGTACTCATCAAGTATGTCCTCCAGAAAAAGTTAGGTTTCCCATATTTTCCATTTTAGACCAGACTTTTGCATTACCCTTGTTAGGCCATGGTTGCTAAAATTGTTTGTTAATAGTTTTACAGAGCCTTGAAACACTGTGAGGAACCATTACTGATGTACGTTTCCCATCCCAACCTTTTTAGCTATGACTGGGAGCCAGAACCTGTAATCTAGCAGAGCTCATGCCTTCTAAGGCAGGAAAATTAAATTCATATATTGGGATATTGGAAAGAGGTGAGAAGAACTAATCCTGTTTTCATCCATTCATTCTGTTATTGGAAGTATGCATCATGGTCATTGGCTAAATGAATATACAAGATCATGAATTACAGGGCCTCAAAAGTATTGTCCCTGAGATGAGAAATTAGTTCTACCTATAAAAGGACATTTCATTATTCTATTCATCTGGGTACCCACTAGTGATGTGGCATGTGATTGTATCAGTAGACATCATGGTCATGTGTCAAATTTCACAATTCCTTCAAATGAATGGTACCTTGGGTTTGGAGCAATGCTCTACAGGATCCCATATTGTCCAATTAGGCATTGTGTAGACATTTGTGGTGCCCATGGCCTCAATTCCAGTAAGAATAAGTTATTGCCATTAAATGTAAGGTAGAGTAGGTTGAACAGTGTCCCAGCAAAATTTATATCTACTTGGAACTACCTAGAATGTGCTCATATCTGAAAATAAGGTCTTTGCAAGTGTTTAACTAAGGATTAGAATAAGATCACATTGGATTATGGTAGGCCCTAAACCTAACTGGTATTCATACAAGAAGAGGCAAGGAAGGCTGCACTCAAAGATTGTGGCATGAGTAGGGTGGTGGAAATCTCCTCCCAAAACCATATATATTTGGAAAATACAATTTTCCTAAAAAAGGGATCATAAGATACAGTAGATCATCCAGACTAAATCAGGGAGAACCCAAAATCTCATGGAAAAGGGTAAGGTGTAGAGCCGTGTCCCAATGGGAACTGAGCAATGCCCCAACCCCAGCTCACTGCCGGAAGGAAAAGAATCAAAGTGGGGAGGAAGTGGAAGCACAGGACTGCTAAATAAGCAACCCTAGTAATCTGCACTGGGAGCACAGACATGCATTGCCTAGGGCTCTGGATATCAGAGGAGTGGAAAAGCAAAATCCAAGACTAAGGCTGCGAACAGGTTCCCACAGCTGGCTGCCCTGTGACAAAAGAAAAGCAGGGGGCTTTAAAAATCTTAAAGGGACAAGGGTTTAACAGGTGGAAAAACCATCTTGGCACAATCAGCCCAGCAGATTGGGAACTTTTAAGAAACTTCTAATATCCTATCCCCTGGGTGGCAATGCAGCTCCGAGGCCCTTCACAGCAATAAGCAGCCTGTCGTTCCTTCTTCCCCACCAGCACCTGTGAGCAAGCCAACTGTCACCACCATTGCTGCAGACCAGACTGAGAGCAGCCTCACCTACAGCAACCACACAGCTTGACACATAGGCTTCTCCCTGCACATGCCTAACAGGCCCAGACCCAGAGGCTGCTCCTTGCATGTGGTTGACCTGAAAGGACATCAGAGAGACACACACAGCCCTGGAGGCACAAAGGGGCTCTGTTCTCATGGCAGAACACACACTACACACCTGCAACACCCACCAGTGCCTTAGGCCATCTCAAGGGCTGCCCCACCCATGGCAGTCTAGGGGATCAACCCAGAGGCTACTCGCTATGCACAGTTGATCAGCAAAGACAGAGGAGATGAATGCAGACACTGGGAGGTGAGAAGAGGCCTTGTCTTTGTGGTGTTTGCACTACTGACCTGCGAACACCTCCAGTGCCCTAGGCCATCCCAAGGGTCACCCAGCCAATGGCAGCCAAGGGGATTAACCCAGAGGCTACTCCCTGTGCATGGCTAACCAGCACAAAGAGCAGAGACAGGCAAGGTGACCAGCAAGAAGGGACTTTCCTCTTCCCTGCTGACACATGTGCCACTTGCTGGTGACCAATCCCACTGCCATGAAAATGCATAAAAAACCTCTTTAATCTAAAATCCCTCAAACAGCAGAAAGAGGGTTTGGTGAGACTGAAATCACCAATATTCCTGAAAAATAATTCAAAACAAAAGTTATAAGGATGCTGATAGAGCTACAGAGAAATATTCAAGATCTAAAGGATGAATTCAGGAAGGAGATAACATAAATGAAATGAACAATAGAAGGATTTAAGAGTGGACTAGATGAGGTGGAAGAGACTCTTAATGGAATAGAATAAGAGAACAGGAATACAGAGAAGCTGAGGCAGAGAGAGATAAAAGGATATCTAGGAATGTAAAAACATTAAGAGAACTGTGTGACCAATCCACACAGAACAATATTTACATTATAGGGGTACCAGAAAAAGAAGAAAGAGAAAAAGGGGCAGAAAGTGTCTTTGACAAAATAATTGCTGAAAAACTCCCTAATCTGCGGAAGGAATTAGTCTCTCAGGCCATGGAAGTGCACAAATATCCCAACATAAGGGACCCAAGGAGGACAACACCAAGACATATAATAATTAAAATGCAAAGATTAAAGACAAGGACAGAGTATTAAAGGCAGCCAGAGAGAGAAAAATGATCACCTACAAAGGAAAACCCATCAGGCTATCATTAGACTTATCAGCAGAAACCTTACAGGCCATAGGTAATGGCCTGATATATTCAATGCAATGAAACAGAAGGGTTTCGAAACAAGAATACTGTATCCAGCAAGATTATCATTTAAATTTGAAGGAGGAATTAAACAGTTTCCAGATAAGAAAAATAGTGAGGGAATTTACCTCCCACCATCCATCTCTACAGTGTATTTTAAAGGGACTTCTCTAGATGGAAGTATGCCTTTGGTTAAATAGCTGTCACCATAAAAAATAAAACCACAGCAAAGGAATAAGACCAAACGAACACTACCTAAATCAAAAACAAAATAGTTATCCACAAAGTCAGTCAAGGGAAACACAAAGAGTACAGAATAAAACACCAAACATATAAATCATGGAGGAGGAAGAAAAAGAAGGGAGAGAAACAAATAAACATCAGACTGTGTTTATAATAGTGTAATAAGGGAGTTTAATTAACTGGTTAGATAGTAAAGAAGCTGCACAGAACCAATGGTAACCACAAATCTAAAGCCTGCAATGGCAGTGAGTACAAACCTATTAATAATGACCCTAAATGTAAGTGGACTGAATGTACAAATCAAAAGGACCAGAGTTACAGAATGGATAAAAAAGCAAGACCCATCTATATGCTGCTTACAAGAGACACACTTCTAACCCCATAGACATACACACACCAAAAGTGAAGGGATGGAAAAAGATATCTCATTTACACAATATGGAGAAAAAAGCATGTTTTGCAGTACTTGTATCTGACAAAATAGACTTCAAAACAAAGAAAGGAACAAGAGACAAAGAAGCACATTACATAATGATAAAGGGGTCAGTCCAACAAGAGGATATAAACATTATAAATATATATGTAGCCAACACAGGAGCACTGACATACGTAAAAAAAATACTAACAGAATGAAAGGAGGAAATAGAATGCAATGCATTCATTTTAGGAGACTTCAATACAATACTCACTCCAAAGGACAGATCAACCAGACAGATAATAAGTACGGACACAGAGGCACTGAACAACACACTAGAAGAGATGGACCTAACAGACATCTACAGATCTCTACACACAAAAGCAGTAGGATACACATTCTTCTCAAGTGCACATGGAACATTTTCCAGAATAGAACACATACTAGGCCACAAAAAGAGCCTCAGTAAACTCAAAACATTAAAATTGTACCAATCAACTTCTAAGATCACAAAGTTATAAAACTACAAATAAATTGTACAAAGAAAACCAAAAGGCCCCAAAACACATGAGGGATTATAACATGCTCCTAAATAAACAATGGATCAATGACCAAATTAAAACAGAGATCAAGCAATATATGGAGACAAATGACAACAACAGCACAAAGCCCCAACTCCTGTGGGACACAGCAAAGGCAGTTCTAAGAGGAAAGTATATAGCAATCCAGGCCTATTTAAAGACGGAAGAACAATCCCAAATGAATAGTCTAAATTCACAATTATTGAAACTGGAAAAAGAAGAACAAATGGGGCCCAAATTCAGTAGAAGGATATACATAATAATGATGAGAGAAGAAATAAATAAAATTGAGAATAAAACTACAGAAAAAATTAATGAAACCAAGAGCTGCTTCATTGAGAAAATATACAAAATAGATAAACCACAAGCCAGACTTATTAAGAAGAAAAGAGAATCTGCACACATAAACAGAATCAGAAAGATGAAAGGTAAAATCAATATGGACAATACAGAAATACTAAGAATTATTAGAGAATATTATGAAAAACTATATGATAACAAACTGGATATCCTAGAAGAAATGGACAACTTCCTAGAAAAATACAACCTTCCAAGACTGACCAAGGAAGAAACAGAAAATCTAAACACACCAATTAACAGCAACAAAATTGAACTGGTAATCTAAAAACTACCCAAGAACAAAACTCTTGGACCAGATACATTCACCACTGAACTTTATCAGACATTTAGAGAAGACATAATACCCATTCTCCTTAAAGTTTTCCAAAAAGTAGAAGAGAACGGAATACTCCCAAACTCATTCTATGAAGCCAACATCACCCTAATACCAAAACCAGGCAAAGACCCCAACAAAAAGAAAACTACAGACCAATATCCCTGATGGACATAGATGCAAAAATATTCAACAAAGGAGACGGAGCCAAGATGGCAGCGTGAGTAGGACAGTGGGAATCTCCTCCCAAAAACATCTGTATCTTTCAAAATACAACAAATAAAACTAATCCTAAAAGAGGGACCAGAAGACACAGGACAACAGCCAGACTACACCCACACCTCTGAGAGCCCAGCGCCTGGTGAAAGGGGTTAGATACAAGCCCCGGCCCAGGGGGACCCAAGCCCTCCTCACCCCAGCTCCTGGCGGGAGGGAGAGGATACAGAGCAGGGAGGGAGAGGGAGCCCAAGACTGCTAAACACCCAGCCCCAGCCATCCACACCAGAGTGCAGGCACAGTGCATGGGTGGAGGGCTGGATACTAGGGAAACAGGGCAGCAAGACTGCTGCACAGGTCCCAAAGCTGATGCCCCTGTGAAAAAGAAAAGCAAGTGCATTTTGAAAGTCTTAAAGGGACAGAGATGCGACAGCTGGACAGAAACATTACAGGTCACAGTCCAGCAGCTGGAAATTGCAGAGAAATCCAGGCGCATTAAGCCCTGGGAAAACAGCTCTGAGACCCCTCATGGAGGTAAACAGCTAAACAGTCCCCCGTCCCTTACCCCTCTGGGGCCCTGCCAAAGCAGAGAAGCAGCCTGAGGTTGGCCACAACCTCAGCAAGGGAGCTTCCTCCATGCCAGCCGGGCAAGATACAAGGACCCAGTCTACACGCAATTGCCCAACACAAGCCATGAGGGGTCGCAGTTGTTCCAGTAAAGAAAGGCCAGGAGCCAAGTGGAAAGCTGATGGACACATCAATAGCACTCCACTGCAACTATCAACATGAAAAGGCAAAAAAATTTGATCCAGACAAGACTAACCCAGACAGCTTCGGCATCTGCTACATCTTCCCCTGAGAAGGAACCTGGGGAGATAGATTTGAAAAGCCTTCCTGAAAAAGAATTCAAAACAAAAGACTTAACCATGCTGAAGGACTTGCAGAGAAATATGCAAGAACCAAGGAAGGAGAATATAGAAATAAAACAAGCTCTGGAAGGACTTCAAGACAGAATGGACGAGATGCAAGAGACCATTAATGGACTAGAAAACAGAGAACAGGAACACAGAAAAGCTGATGCAGAGAGAGATAAAAGGATCTCCGGGAATGAAAGAATTCTAAGAGAGCTGAGTGTCCAATTGAAATTGAACAATATTCGCATTATAGGGGTACCAGAAGAGAGAGAAAAAGGGATAGAAAGTGTCTTTGAAGAAATAATTGCTGAAAACTTCCCCAAACTAGGGGAGGAAATGGCCTCTCAGACCACAGGGGTACACAGAACTCCCATGACAAGGGATGCAAGGAGGGCAACACCAAGACACATAATAATTAAAATGGCAAAGATCAAAGACAAGGACAAAGTATTAAAGGCAGCCAGAGAGAAACAGAAGGTCACCTACAAAGGAAAACCCATCAGGCTATCAGACTTCTCGACAGAAACCCTACAGGCCAGAAGAGAATGGCATGATACACTTAATGCAATGAAACAGAAGGGCCTCGAACCAAGACTACTGTATCCAGCACAATGACCATTTAAATATGAAAGAGGAATTAAACAATTCCCAGACAAGCAAAAGCTGGGGGAATTTGCCTCCTACAAGCCACCTCTACAGGGCATCTTACAGGGACTGCTCTAGATGGGAGCATTCCTAAAAAAAGCACAGAACAAAACACCCAACATATGAAGAAGGGAGGAGGAGGAATAAGACGGGAGAGAAATAAAGAATCATCAGACCATGTTTACAATAGCTCAATAAGCGAGTTAACTAAGACAGTAATATAGGAAAGAAGCTAACACTGAACCTTTGGTAATGACAAAATTAAAGCCTGCAATAGCAATAAGTACATACCTTTCAATAATTACCCTAAATGTAAATGGACTGAATGCACCAATCAAAAGACACATAGTAATAGAATGGATAAAAAGCAAGATCCACCCATATGGTGCTTACAAGAGACTCACCTCAAATCCAAAGACATGAACAGACTTAAAGTCAAGGGATGGAAAAAGATATTTCATGCAAACAACAGAGAGAAAAAATCAGGTGTTGCAATAGTAGTATCAGACAAAACAGACTTCAAAATAAAGAAAGTAACAAAAGATAAAGAAGGACATTACATAGTGATAAAGGGCTCAGTACAACAACAGGATATAACCATTATAAATAGATATGCACCCAATACAGGAGCACCAACATACGTGAAACAAATACTAACAGAACTAAAGAAGGAAATAGAATGCAATGCATTCATTCTGGAAGACTGGGAGACTTCAACACACCACTCACTCCAAAGGACAGATCCACCAGACAGAAAATAAGTAAGGACACAGAGGCACTGAACAACACACTAGAACAGATGGACCTAATATACATCTACAGAACTCTATATCCAAAAGCAACAGGATACACATTCTTCTCAAGTGCACATGGAACATTCTCCAGAATAGACCACATACTAGGCCACAAAAATAGCCTCAGTAAATTCCAAAAGATTGAAATCCTACCAACCAACTTTTCAGACCACAAAGGAATAAAACTATAAATAAACTGTACAAAGAAAGCAAAAAGGCTCACAAACACATGGAGGCTTAACAACATACTCCTAAATAATCAATGGATCAATGACCAAATCAAAATAGAGATCCAGCAATATATGGAAACAAATGAGAGCAACAACACAAAGCCCCAGCTACTGTGGGATACAGCAAAAGCAGTCTTAAGAGGAAAGTGTATAGCAATCCAGGCATATTTAAAGAAGGAAGAACAATCCCAAATGAATGGTCTAATGTTACAATTATCAAAACTGGAAAAAGAAGAACAAAAGCGGCCTAAGGTCAGCAGAAGGAGGGACATAATAAAGATCAGAGAAGAAATAAATAAAATTGTGAAGAATAAAACAATAGCAAAAATCAATGGAACCAAGAGCTGGTTCTTCGAAAAAATAAACAAAATATATAAACCTCTAGCCAGACTTATTAACAGGAAAAGAGAGTCAACACAAATCAACATACTCAGAAATGAGAAAGGAAAAATCATGACGGACCCCACAGAAATACAAAGAATTATTACAGAGTACTATGAAAACCTATATGCTAACAAGCTGGGAAACCTAGGAGAAATGGACAACTTCCTAGAAAAATACAACCTTCCAAGACTGACCCAGAAAGAAAGAGAAAATCTAAACAGACCAATTACCAGAAAAGAAATTGAAGTGGTAATCAAAAAACTACCAAAGAACAAAACCCACGGGCCAGATGGATTTTCCTCAGAATTTTATCAGACATACAGGGAAGACATAATGCCTATTCTCCTTAAAGTTTTCCAAAAAGTAGAAGAGGAGGGAATACTCCCAAACTCATTTTATGAAGTCAACATCACCAATACCAAACCCAAGCAAAGACCCCACCAAAAAAGAAAGCTACAGACCAATATCCCTGATGAATGTAGATACAAAAATACTCAACAAAATATTAGCAAATCGAATTCAAAAATACATCAAAAGGATCGTACACCATGACCAAGTGGGATTCATCCCAGGGATGCAAGGATGGTACAACATTCAAAAATCCATCAACATCATCCACCGCATCAACAAAAAGAAAGACAAAAACGACACGATAATCTACATAGATGCTGAAAAGCATTCGATAAAATTCAACATCCATTCATGATAAAAACTCTCAACGAAATGGGTATAGAGGGCAAGAACCTCAACATAATAAAGGCCACATATGATAAACCCACAGCCAACATCATACTGAAAAGCAAAAAGCTGAAAGTTTTTACTCTGCAATCAGGAACAAGACAGGGATGCCCACTCTCCCCACTGTTACTCAACAGAGTACTGGAGGTCCTAGCCACAGCAATTAGACAAAATAAAGAAATACAAGGAATCCAGATTGGTGAAGAAGTTTAACTGTCACTATTTGCACATAACATGATATTGTACATAAAAAACCCTAAAGACTCCACTCCGAAACTACTAGAGCTAATATCAGAATTCAGCAAAGTTGCAGGATACAAAATTAACACACAGAAATCTGTGGCTTTCCTATACACTAACAATAAACTAATAGAAAGAGAAATCAGGAAGAAAATCCCATTCACAATAGCATCAAAAAGAATAAAATATCTAGGAATAAACCTAACCAAGGAAGTGAAAGACCTATAACCTGAACTATAAGACACTCTTAAGAGAATTTAAAGAGGTCACTAACAAATGGAAACTCATCCCATGCTCTTGGCTAGGAAGAATTAATATCATCAAAATGGCCATCCTGCCCAAAGCAATATACAGATTTGATGCAATCCCTATTAAATTATCAACAGCTTTCTTCAATGAACTGGAACAAATAATTCAAAAATTCATATGGAAACACCAAAGACCCCGAATAGCTAAAGTAGTCCTGAGAAAGAAGAATAAAGTGGGGAGGATCTCACTCTCCAACTTCAAGCTCTACTGCAAAGCCACAGTAATCAAGACAATTTGATACTGGCACAAGAACAGAGCCACAGACCAATGGAACAGAATAGAGACTCCAAACATTGACCCAAACCTATATGGTCAACTAATATTCGATAAAAGGGGCCATGGACATACAATGGGGAAATGACAGTCTCTTCAACAGATGGGGCTGGCAAAACTGGACAGCTACGTGTAAGAGAATGAAACTTGACCACTGTCTAACCCCATACACAAAAAGTAAATTCAAAATGGATCAAAGACTTGAATGTAAGTCATGAAACCATAAAACTCTTAGAA
Organism: Manis javanica; assembly: GCF_040802235.1. Lineage (NCBI taxonomy): Eukaryota > Metazoa > Chordata > Mammalia > Pholidota > Manidae > Manis > Manis javanica. Next base: position 105,501,750 of record NC_133158.1, read on the forward strand.
AAAAACATTGGCAAAAATCTCTTAGATATAAACATGACTGACCTCCTCTTGAACATATCTTCCCTGGCAAGGGAAACAAATGCAAAAATGAACAAATGGGACTATATCAAGCTGAAAGGCTTCTGTACAGCAAAGGACACCATCAATAGAACAAAAAGATATCCTACAGTATGGGAGAATATATTCGAAAATGACAGATCCGATAAAGGGTTGACATCCAAAATATATAAAGAGCTCACACACCTCAACAAACAAAAAGCAAATAATCCAATTAAAAAATGGGCAGAGGAGCTGAGTAGACGGTTCTCTAAAGAAGAAATTCAGATGGCCAACAGACACATGCAAAGATGCTCCACATCGCTTGTCATCAGAGAAATGCAAATTAAAACCACAATGAGATATCATCTCACACCAGTAAGCATGGCTACCATCCAAAAGACAAATAACAACAAATGTTGGCGAGGTTGTGGAGTAAGGGGAATCCTCCTACACTGCTGATGGGAATGTAAATTAGTTCAACCATTGTGGAAAGCAATATGGAGTTTCCTCAAAATGTGTTCTATTTCGGAAAATGTTCCATGTGCCTTGAGAACAATGTGTATCCTGTTGCTTTTGGGTGTAGAGTTCTGTAGATGTGTGTTAGGTCCATCAGTTATAGTGTGTTGTTCAGTGCCTCTGTGTCTGTACTTATTATCCATCTGGTTGATCTGTCCTTTGGAGTGAGTAGTGCATTGAAATCTCCTAGAAAGAATACATTACATTCTATTTCCTCCTTTCATTCTGTTAGTATTTGTTTCACATATGTTGGTGCTTCTATATTGTGTGCATATATATTTATAATGGTTATATCCTCTTGTTGGATTGACCCCTTTATCATTATATAATGTCCTTCTTTATCTCTTGTGACTTTCTTTGTTTTGAAGTCTATTTTTTTCTGATACAAGTACTGCAACACCTGCCTTTGTCTTCATATCGTGTACATGAAATATCTTTTCCCATACCTTGACTTTTAGTCTGTGAATGTCTTTGAGTTTGAGATGAGTCTCTTGTAAGTAGCATATAGATGGGTCTGGATTTTTTATCTGTTCTATTACTCTGTGTCTTTTGATTGGTTCATTCAGTCCATTTACCTTCAGGGTGATTATTGAAAGATATGTACTAATTGCCATTGCGGGCTTTAGATTCGTAGTTACCAAAGGTTCAATGTTAGCTTCTTTACTATCTACCCATCTAACTTAACTCACTTATTAAGCTATTATAAACACAATCTGATGCTTCTTCATTTCTCTCCCTTCTTATTCTTCCATCTCCATTCTTCATGTTAGTTGTTTTATTCTGTCCTCATTTGTGTTTCCTTTGACTGCTTTTGTGAATAGTTCATTTTATTTTTTGCCTTTAGTTAGCATTTGGTTGGTCTGCTTTCTTTGGTGTGATTTTATTTTCTCTGGTGACATCTATTTAGCCTTAGGGACCTAGAGCAGTCCCTTTTAAATATCCTGCAGAGGTGGTTTGTGGGAGGTAAATTCCCTCAACTTTTGCTTGTCTGGGAATTGTTTAATCACTCCTTCATATTTAAATGATAATAGTGCTGGATACAGTGTTCTTGGTTCAAGGCCTTCTGTTTCATTGCTTTAAATGAATCATGCCATTCTCTTCTGGCCTTTAAAATTTCTGTTGAGAAGTCTGATGATAGCCTGATGAGTTTTCCTTTGTAGGTGATCTTTTTTCTCTCTCTGGCTGCCTTTAATACTCTGCCCTTATCTTTGGTCTTTGCTTTTTTAATTATTATATGTCTTGGTGTTGTTCTCCTTGGGTCCCTTCCGTTGGGAGATCCTTGGGCTTCCATGGTCTGAGAGACTATTTCCTCCCCCAGTTTGGGGAAATTTTCAGAAGTTATATCTTCAAATACACTTTCTATCCCTTTTTCTCTCTTCTTCTTCTTCTTCTTCTGTTACTCCTATATTGTGAATATTGTTTCCACTGAATTGGTTACACAGTTCTCTTACTATTCTTTCATTCCTGGAGATCATTTTATCTCTCTCTGTCTCAGCTTCTATGTATTCCTGTTCTCTGATTTCTATTCCATTAACAGTCTCTTGTACCTCATCCAGTCTGCTCTTAAGTCCTTTCAGAGATTGTTTCATTTCTGTAATATCCCTCCTGACTTCATCTGTTAGCTCTTACATATTTCTCTGCAGGCCCATCAGCATGGTTACAACCTTTATTTTGAATTCTTTTTCAGGAAGATTGGTTATATCTATCTCCCCAGGCTCTCTCTCTGTGGTTGTCTGGGTGATTCTTGACTGGACCAGATTCTTCTGCCTTTTCATGGTGATAAAGGTAGTTGCAGGCAGGTGGTTCATGTTTCAACTGAGAGAACAAAGTCCTTTCCTGCTTGCTGGTTGCTTTGCTCTTCTCCACTGCCTGTGTCAGTTACCTGCACACCGGGAGCAGCCTCCAGGTTAATCCCCTGAGATGCTATGCTATGGGGGGGGTGGCCCTCGGGATATTCCAGAGCCCTACAGGGAGTGGCATGTGTGCCAGGTGTCTTCTCCTGCGGGAATGGTGTCCCTTCATGCTTTGATCCAGTTTCCTCTGTCTGTGCCAGGCAGATGCGTGCTGGCAGCCTCTGGGTCTGGCCTGGGTAGCTGTGCACTGGGAGGAGACTCTGGGCTGTTGCTGTGGGTGGAGCTGCTCCACCCCTGTTGTGGGACAGCTCCGGCTAGTGGAATGAATGGCAGGCTACTTATCAGAGTGAGGGGCTTTGGAGCTGCATTGACACCCTGGAGGTTAGGGCACCTGAAGTTTCTTAATATTCCCAGCCTGCTGGGCTGAGTGTACCAGGACGATTCTGTCCAGCTGTTAAGCCCTTGTCCCTTTAAGACTTCCAAAAAGCATCCACTTTTCTTTTGTCCAAGGGGGGCTGGCTGTGGGGACCTGCTTCCAGTCTCAGACTCGGATTTTACTTTTCCATTGCTCTAATATCCAGCACACCATGCAATGTGTGTCTGTGCTCCTCGTGCAGATTACTAGTGCTGGTTATTTAGCAGTCCTGTGCTTCCACTTCCTCCCTGCTCTGACAACTTTCCTCTCGCTGGTGAGCTGAGGTTAGGAGGAGTGCTTGTGTCCTGCCAGGTCATGGCTTTGTATCTCACCCTCTTCATGAGATGCTGAGTTCTCACAGATGTAGATGTAGCATGGCTGTTGTACTGTATCTTCTGGTCTCTCTGTTAGTCGTTGTATTTGTTGTATTTTCAAAAATATATATGGTCTTTGGAGGAGATATCTACCGCCCTACTCACACCACCATTTTGGCTCCTCCGCCTTCATAAGCGTTCTTATAATAAACATATGATGAGGTTGTGCATCTTTTCATGTGGGGCATCATCATTCATAACTAATGATGATGGTGGTGGTGGTTTTCTGGAAGTCATCCCTGCATCTATGTAACCTACTGATCTGTCAATGATCATCATCAATTTGGCTGACACACTTCAATCTAGTGAGACTTTCCTGCTTTGCTAATGATCTATGTTTGGGTTACAGGGCTGTTTCAAATTTTAGGTCATTTTCACGTCTGCTCTGGCTTTTCCTTTTCACAGGACTGTCTCATGTTCTCTCCACATGTACACACTGTCCCATGGACACCCAGTGATATGTCTGATATGTTGATATTGTCCTTTTTAAGTTCTTCTGTGCCTCCATAAAATGTTTCAGTCAGCCAGAGATCCTGTGACACTTAGCAAATCCTCCTCTGCTTGTCTTATTCTCTGGATCTTGCTGGCAAATAACCAATAGCTGGCTCTTGCTTACCCCAACCAGGATCAAATTTCAGGCTTCCCGAGTTTGTCATAATTCCTATCATTTGCCACTGAGGTTCTATATTACTATTAACTTCGCTGGATGCATTGTGTTTTGAACTCTGTTCTAATCAAGTGACATCCCTCGTTCAATGAAATTATTGATTTTCATGGTCAGCCTTCTCTGTTTAAATAACTATGTTACAGAGGTAGGTAGGAAATAGGAGTGACCCCGTGCACTACCATGACAAGAGTACCACAGTTCTTGCCCAAAGTTCAATAGCTTTTCAAAACGAGCTACTTCCCAATTGGTTGATTTTCATATCCCTGAAATGGTTGTTTTAGACATTTTTCCCAGTTTAATTGTTGCTTATTTTTATTTATAGTAATCACTAAGTTCCTCAACTAGCCATATTATAACATGTCTTTAAAATCAGTAACATTTGGAGTAAAAGTTTTTGTTTGTTTATTATGTTTAAATTTTTGAAAAATTCTTAATAATTTCCAATATCTCTTTATTATTCCTTTTGGATTTATTCCTAACATAACTCAACATTTTAAAAGAATGGTTTATTGGATTTAGCTGGTGAATAGGGATAGCTATTTATCTTGAAAGTCCTAGGATTAAATTAAAGCTTTAGAATAAGATATATTATCATCATAACCACAAATGTGTGCATGAATGGTGTTATATTGTCAACAGTGCTAGCCTTTCCAATATTGCTTTAATCAGATAATGTAGTATGATTGCTGCTTTCTCTAGTGTCAGTGATTATGTTCCCTCACTGAAGTGTTTGAAGACAGAAGGCATTCCTCCCTGATTTCTTTCACAAATATATCATTTTTCCAGAGTCAAGACATCACCCATAGTATAGAGACATGGATAGCCATCTTGCAGAGTTGAGAAAACAAAAGTGAAAGACTTTTGTTCAAACAAGTTTGAGATTATTTGCTAGTGCCATGTGTTAGGGAAATAAATGAGCCCAGTAAGGAAAAAAATGCCAATCTGGCTTCAAAAAACATAGATTACAAGTTATTTTAGTGATGCTTATTGTGCAAAAATGCTTAGTAACATGAATACTTAGTAGTACATTCTTCAAATGTATTGTGCTATTAAATGTTACAGATTAGAAACATAATTTCTACATATGATTAAAAAGCAGCTGTTGTATTTATTCTCATACACCAAATTTCTCTTATAAACACACAATATTTATTGAAAAATCTGGCATACTCATTCAGGAAATATTCCCTGCATTGTTAATTTTCACATGTGACCTGAACATTATCAGTCTGGTCACTTCCAGGATTACCATATTTGATACCAATTTCAAAAAGGTCATATGTCAAAAATGTTCTGTAAATTTAGATTGAAACTATCCCAAGATTATAAGATTATAAGAAGTTTATCAGTACTGAAGCTTAAACACCTATAGAACCTCTGTTATTACTTCCCAGTGACTTCAAGTAACAATAAAGATATCACATTAGAAAAAGGATATGTTACTGAAATACAGTTATAATACAAGACTTATTGTTTTTTGAGAGGGCATCTCTCATATTTATTGATCAAATGGTTGTTAACAACGATAAAATTCTGTATAGGGGCATCAATGCTCAATGCACAGTCATTAATCCATCTCAAGCCTAATTCTCATCAGTCTCCAATCTTCTGAAACATAACGAACAAGTTCTTACATGGTGAACGAATTCTTACATAGTGAATAAGTTCTTACATGGTGAACAGTACAAGGGCATTCATCACAGAAAGTTCCGGTTTTGATCACGCATTATGAACTATAAACAATCAGGTCAAATATGAATATTCATTTGATTTTTATACTTGATTTATATGTTGATCCCACATTTCTCCCTTTATTATTATTATTATTTTTATTTTTAATAAAATGCTGAAGTGGTAGGTATATGCAAGATAAAGGTAGAAAACATAGTTTAGTGTTGTAAGAGAGCAATTGTAGATGATTATGTGTGTGCCTGTAGATTATGTGCTAATCCGAGCTAGACAAGGGCAATAAAACATTCACGGATGCAGAAGCTTTCTCTCAAAACAGGAGGGGGTGAGGTTCTAAGCTTCACCACTGTTGTTCCCCGATTTCTCACCTGATGGCCCCCCTGCGACTGTGCCTGTCTTAAGTTGTTCCTCCCTTGAGGAATCTTACCCATCTCTGGCTTACCAGTCATCTTCCGGGGCCATACAGGGAAATGTAAAGTTGGTAAGTGAGAGAGAAGCCATATTGTTTGAAAAGGTTAGCTTTTTACTTCTTTGCAGATTTATGCCCTGTGGCTTCTATGCCCAGCACTTGTCTCAAGGTATCTTTACCACCTGGAGGAATTATGATATTCGGTAAATTCGATATGAGGCACAAATTCTATTTAAGAGTTGTAATTAGGAAGGAAGAAGAAAAGCTATAGAGGTAGCATATGGAAGAAAACATGGGAGGATTGATTATTTCTTTGACATATCTTCTTATAGAGTGCCTTAAGCATACAAGACTTATTTTTAAAATGAAATACAATGGTAAATAATTGCTAGAGAGCAGATTATATCCTTTCCTGCAGGGATCATCTTTAGAAGTTAAACAGTGATCAAGAACAGCTTCCCTTCACAGTAGCCACAAAAGGAAAGCATAACTCATTAAAAGAACATGATAGCAGACACACATGGTCATGGGAATATTAAATATTTGGAACAATAGCATTTTTACATAGGAACCAGAGTTTACATCCAAAATGAGTGTTATCAAAATGTGTTAATTGTTGCAAAATATGCCTGATAAGTAGAAATAAGAGCACTGAGATGGGGATGATGTCAAAAATAGGCAAATGGACTGATCATTTAAAGACATACAAACCAAGATGAGTTTGAAAGCTTTTGGAAAAGCAGATATATAGTCTGGTTTGATTTCCAGTTTTTAGATGCTATGGGTGTTAACTCTGTGGACAGTGATGGGAATGGAGTAAGTAGAATTTGGCAGAGACACTGACAATATTAAAGATGTGAAAATTTTTTGGATTGGAGATATGATTTTGAAGTTAGAGCAGAAAGACTTCAATGGATTAAATGCTGGAATATGTACCATAAAATGAGTAAAATGAGAGAAAGAGAGTTGTCAGGTCTGATACTTAGGTTTTTGTTTTGAGCCACTGGGTTAAATGCTAGTATCAGTTGCTGGAATGGAAAATACAGGAGAAGATGGTTTGGAGAGAAACAAATCCAAACAAATGAGATGCTTTTTGATATCCAAACTGATATGTTGAATATTGTTTTAGATATTTGAGTCTTGAGTTCATAGAGAAGAGAGTGACTAAATAAAGTATTGTGGCCATCAATTTTAATTGGCTTTTAAGAGATAAAGTGATGTTGTTAAGTGGATGCATAAGAGAAGAGCAAAGAGCAGAGAACTGAGTCTTATACCACCGCTACACCAGGCTGCTTAAAGGACAAGAAATCACCAAAGGAGACTGGAGTAGACATTAAAGGTAAATAATGGATCATCACTCAAGGAAAGCAAGTTTACAAGGACAGATATGTGTTTTAATTCCTGTAATAAGGGGAAACTTTAGTAATTGTATTAGTTGTAAATATAAAATCCTATTGCATTTCAGATGAGAAAGATAATACTTCTTGCAGAAGATAATTTTATAGTTCTCTTGAAGTTTCTGCTCTGCTTTTTCTTGTCTTTCAAATAAACAGTTTAATCAAAAGTTTCAATTGATCAGATAATGTGTAAATGCATCAGTCTCCTTATTCCTTTAGTGCTGCAGATGCTATTGTTTCTGGGAATCCCTGATTCTTATCCTATCTCTAACCAGCTTGTCATCTATTTCCTTAATTCTATGACATCTGTCTGACTCCCTAAGACTTTTTTTTTGGTCAGATAATTTAATATTCTATATTCCCTATATAAAAGGGAACCCATTCGTGAACAGAACATCAATGAACTTCTCACTAAACAGGAACCAGTTGAGCTGAGATATGAAGGTTGAATAGAATTTTAACACACAAATATGTTATTATAAAAATGACTTCATCTTGTCTCATGACAACAGCTTTAATTTGTATATTATTATTATTTTTTAACTCTGGCAGAAAAATATTACAAAATTGTTTAACTCAGATGGCCACATCCTATTTAGACACCCAGGTGATAGTAAGCCGTTTCTTCTCAATCAAGTAAATCAAACATAAAATGTCAGAATACATTTTGCTCTTAAGTGTTTCAGTCATCCCTGCTCATCACATCTACCACTATGAAAATGAACATCTCATATCTTTGCTTGCATAAGATCCTTAAACACAAATTGCCTTTATTCATTAAAAAACTTATTCTCACTCCTTTTCCTCTGCCTATGATTGTTTGCACTATAAGCCATGGTGATACTGCTTTTGTTTCCACAAGTATCATATACATGCATTTTTCTTTCAGACATTCTGTCTGAAAAAGATGCTTCCATTGAGGGCCTTCTCTACCTTCTGGGATATTCAGGGATAGTGGTGACAGTATTGTCTGTGTCCTTGCATGTCAGTGCCACTTCCAGATCATTAGTTCATGATTGTCTTCACTTACAAACATTTGAACTGCAGACCTTGTACCTCTCACCCTTTTCAATTATTCTGAATGCCTGTTCTCTTGTATAACCCTGTCAAAATGCATATATGAAATTGTAGAATCTTTTTCTTTACACAGGCCCTGGAATTCATCTGTAGATGTTAACATCTCCTGAGTCTTTAAGCTTCCTCAAATTCCTTAAGACAATACAATTTTAACTTCCTTTTTGGATTGACATGACTTTAAATATCTAAAGACACACAATTTAAGTTGCATTTCTCTTTTCTTATCATAGTGTTGCTACTTGTCATCTCTTATTCCTATTCCCACTCATTCACTAAATTTGCATGTTTTTAAAATGGTTCACTAATTAATTAATGCATTCATTTCCTAAATTGCATTGTCATTAAAACATAAAGGCCAAGTAAAAAGTACAAAAGAGAAAAAAAAGTGAAAATGAATAGTTGTCATAACATAACATACCCAAACCTGTACTTTCCAAGTGCAGGGAGCCTGACCCGAAGAATCACCCAAGGCTTGTTTTTAGCTCATTGTTCTAATAGTAACAACACTCAAAAGAAGTTGATGAAGGAGATTTTCAGGAAATAAATTCAAAGAAAGAGTGTTGTACAGTTTGAAGATATCTTATCCTCTCTACATAATACACCAAAAGCACAGGTATAGTCTAGGGGTGAACTGGGCTTGTCTAACACAATGTGTAACTAAAGAGTGCAAAGTAAATACCAAGAGCACACTTGTTTTGTGCTTGTGGCAGATAATATTCACGTTTACGATGATTTATTCCATACTGTGGATTTCTACTTATGTCTATGTCTAGACTATTGTGAAGCAATGGAACTTCCTGAGATAACAGATTTATTTTAAATCTGCACTGCACAACAGTAGCCACCATGCCTATCTGACTACTAAGTGCTTGATATGTAGCTAGTCCAAGTGAACGTTTAATTTTGTTTAAATTAGTTTAAATATAAAGTTACATAGCCACCTGTGGCTGCCAGTTACATCATTAGGTAGCAGAGCCCCAGAGGTACGTCCTTGCAATATTTTTGGCATAAATTAATTTAGAGTTTGAAGACCATGCTCAGTATTACCAAAATATCATTTTTTCTGCTATTTATGTCTTCACTTATATATGTAGCCTTTTCTACCTTCTACCATAGTCAGATCTCCACTACTGAAAAGAAGCAAAATTAGCCACAATAATAAAAATGAAACTTTACCTTGACTCAGCTCTTAGCAGCATTCTTACTTTCTGATATACTTTTATTTAAATTTTATTGCTGTCTGAGTCCTTATCTTACTGCAATCTGGATTCTACACTCATTTCTTTCCGATTCTAAAAATACTTTTAAAGTGTCTATTTGCATTAGCAATTTTGGTAATCTAGATGAAGGAGATATATCTTTAAAAAGGAAGGAGTCATTTAAGGAAATAAAGATAATTTCCTTAGGACCCCATCAACTATATTTTGAGCATTCAGTATTATCACAGTCAGTGAACTATTTTAAATCTTAGTATATTGGATGCTTTATCAGCTTCTGAGTATAGAATGTTCTCTGTTTGTTACATACATTAAAGTTATCTTGCAGGGTGTTAGGGATAAAAAATTAATGCTTATTATCCCTAATAATGGCTAATTATTATTGATACTGATTACGGACAACAAAAAGAGTACTGAAGAACTTTGTATTTTACTCAAATTCATAATCTCATGAAGTCTTCATCACATGAGATGAATAATTTTAATTATTTAATTCTTAACATGTTACTATTTTTATAATAGACATCCCCATACTTGAAATTAATCTTGCATGAATAACATTGTATTAGTTAGAGTAGGGCAATCATAGTAGATGTTGTGTAGATGTAAATATAGTAATATATGGATCCTGATCTTTAAGATCTTGGAGTTTAGAAATAGAGATAACATATACATAGGTATATATATAATAAAACACAAATGCTATCATATGAGAATAGTAAAGTGCTCTAGGAGTCCTAAGAATGATTATAGTATCTATAATGAGGCAAAAATGATGACTTCATAAACCTGTGCTGTAACTGAAGATCAGGTGGACTTTCGACTTACAGAAATGGAGCAATCTCTAAATCAGATAAAATAATAGATAAATAAATGAATTGTTTACACTATTGCTAAGATCATCAAAACATTTTACATGTGGCTATTTGAGAAGTATACTTATTTTGATAAAGAGAAATCATTCTAAGTAAATTTCAAAGTGGTTAGTTTCTACACCTTTTCCTTATAAATAGTGCTATATGTGTAATTTGTGGTACTATTCAAACCTTTGATATTGTGCATGTTTGAAACCAAAGAGCTTAGCTACTATATCAACTATATAAAATAACAGTTCCTTTGGTTGGATTCATTAGTGTTAATATATTCTACTGTTTAATTCTTAATTGTATGATCTTCAAATGAACAACTATTCTTTATGTCTATTTAATATGTCAATTATGGAAATGATGAATGAACTGATTATTATTGATACTACTTAACAGCAATACTCCAAGATCAATATCTAAGTCTTCAGCTGTGTTTTTGTAGGACAAATCTATCACCAAGCAAACATATTAACTATAAACATATTATGAAACATATTAACTATAAAAATAAAAATCCAAATCAAAAATGCTATATAAACAATGAACAGTATAGAGCAGATTTCTTTTGCTACCTTAGAAACTATTTATTATGGCTCAGTAACAAAGTCAAATCATAATCATATAATTGTAGAATTTAAGTTGTATGTATTCAATATGTGCTTGTCACTATTTAATGATCATTAATTCCATAAACAATGTTTATATTAAAATACAGGCTATAATTTTTAATACAAGAAAAAGAATTATATTGCATTAAATGAATAAGTAGTATATTTGATTACATAAGATGTTCATTGATAGAATTCATGTTACATCAGAAAATGATCCATTTTTTAAAGAAAAAAATAACATTTAAAAAAGATATATTAAAGAGCAGAGCCAACATGGCGGTGTGAGTAGGACAGTGGGAATCTACTCCCAAAAATATATATACTTTTGAAAATACAACAAATACAACTAATCCTAAAAGAGAGACCAGAAGACACAGGACAACAGCCAGACTACATCCACACGTGCGAGAGCCCAGCGCCTGGTGAAAGGGGTTGGATACAAGCCCCAGCCTGGCAGGACCTGAGCACACCTCCCCCCAGCTCCCGGCGGGAGGAGAGGAGTCAGAGCGAGACACACTCTACACGTAATTACCCAACACAAGACACAAGGGGTTGCAGTTGTCCCAGTAAAGAAAGACCAGTAGCAAGTGGAAAGTTTTGCCTCCCCAGCTGACAGTCAATAGCACCTATCAATATGAAAAGGCAAAAAAATATGATCAAGACAAGACTAACCCAGACAGCTTTGGCATCTGCTACATCTTTCCCTGAGAAGGAACCTGGGGAGATAGATATAACCAGTCTTCCTGAAAAAGAATTCAAAACAAAGTCATAACCATCCTGATGGACTTGCAGAGAAATATGCAAGAACTAAGGAAGGAGAATACAGAAATAAAACAAGCTCTGGAAGGACTTCAAAACAGAATGGACGAGATGGAAGAGACCATTAATGGACTAGAAAACAGAGAACAAGAATGCAGAGAAGCTGATGCAGAGAGAGAGATAAAAGGATCTCCAGGAATGAAAGAATTCTAAGAGAGCTGCGTGACCAATCAAAATGGAACAATATCCGCATATAGGGGTACCAGAAGAAGAGAGAGAAAAAGGGATAGAAAGTGTCTTTGAAGAACTAATTGCTGAAAACTTCCCCAAACTAGGGGAGGAAATGGCCTCTCAGACCACAGGGGTAAACAGAACTCCCATGACAAGGGATGCAAGGAGGGCAACACCAAGACACATAATAATTAAAATGGCAAAGATCAAGGACAAGGAAAAAGTATTAAAGGCAGCCAGGGAGAAAAATAAGGTTACCTACAAAGGAAAACCCATCAGGCTATGATCATACTTCTCAACAGAAACCCTAAAGGCCAGAAGAGAATGGCATGATATACTTAATGCAATGAAACAGAAGGGCCTCGAAACAAGACTACTGTACCCAGCACGATTATCATTTAAATAAGAAGTAGGGATTAAACAATTCCCACACAAGCAAAAGTTGAGAGAATTTGCCTCTCACAAACCACCTCTACAGGACATCTTACAGGAACTGCTCTAGATGGGAGCACTCCTAAAAAGAGCACAGAAAAAAACACCCAACATATGAAGAAGGGAGGAGGAGGAAAAAGACGGGAGAGAAATAAAGAATCATCAGACCGTGTTTATAATAGCTCAACAAGTGAGTTAAGTTAGACAGTAAGATCGTAAAGAAGTGAACCCTGAAACTTTGGTAACCACAAACTTAAAGCCTGCAATGGCAATAAGTACATACCTTTCAATAATAACCCTAAATGTAAATGGACTGAATGCACCAATCAAAAGAAACAGAGTAATAGAATGGGTAAAAAAGCAAGATATATCCATATGCTGCTTACAAGAGACTCACCTTAAACACAAAGACATGCACAGACTTAAAGTCAAGGGTTGGAGAAAGATATTACATGCAAACAACAAAGAGAAAAAAGCAGGTGTTGCAATTCTGGTATCAGACGAAACAAACTTCAAAATAAAGAAAGTAACAAAAGATAAAGAAGGACATTGCATAATGATAAAGGGCTCAGTCCAACAAGAGGATATAACCGTTATAAACATATATGCACCCAGTACAGGAGCACCAATATATCTGAAACAAATACTAACAGAACTAAAGGAGGAAATAGAATGCAATGCATTCATTTTAGGAGACTTCAACACACCACTCACTCCAAAGGACAGATCCACCAGACAGAAAATAAGTAAGGATACAGAGTCACTGAACAACACACTAGAACAGATGGACCTAATATACATCTACAGAATTCTACATCCAAAAGCAACAGGATACACATTCTTCTCAAGTGCACATGGAACATTCTCCAGAATAGACCACATACTAGGCCACAAAAAGAGCCTCAGTAAATTCTAAAAGATTGAAATCCTAGCAAACAACTTTTCAAACCACAAAGGAATAAAACAAGAAATAAACTGTACAAAGAAAGCAAAAAGGCTCACAAACACATGGAGACTTAACAACATACTCCTAAATAATCAATGAATAAATGACCAAATCAAAATGGAGATCCAGCAATATATGGAAACAAATGACAGCAACAACACAAAGCACCAACTTCTGTGGGATACAGCAAAGGGAATCTTAAGAGGAAAGTATATAGCAATCCAGGCATATTTAAAGAAGGAAGAACAATCCCAAATGAATGGTCTAATGTCACAATTATCGAAATTGGAAAAAGAACAACAAATGAGGCCTAAGGTCAGCAGAAGGAGGGACATAATAAAGATCAGAAAAGAAATAAATAAAATTGTGAAGAATAAAACAATAGCAAAAATCAATGAAACCAAGAGCGGGTTCTTCAAGAAAATAAACAAAATAGATAAGCCTCTAGCCAGACTTATTAACAGGAAAAGAGAGTCAACACAAATCAACAGAATCAGAAACGAGAAAGGAAAAATGACGACGGACCCCACAGAAATACAAAGAATTATTACAGAGTACTATGAAAACCTATATGCTAACAAGCTGGGAAACCTAGGAGAAATGGACAACTTCCTAGAAAAATACAACCTTCCAAGACTGACCCAGAAAGAAACAGAAAATCTAAACAGACCAAATTACCAGCAAAGAAATTGAAGTGGTAATCAAAAAACTACCAAAGAACAAAACCCCTGGGCCAGATGGATTCACCTTGGAATTTTATCAGACATACAGGGAAGATATAATACCCATTCTCCTTAAAGTTTTCCAAAAAATAGAAGAGGAGGGAATACTTCCAAACACATTCTAGGAAGCCAACATCACCCTAATACCAAAACCAGGCAAATACCCCACCAAAAAAGAAAACTACAGACCAATATCCCTGATGAACGTAGATGCAAAAATACTCAACAAAATATTAGCAATCCAAATTCAAAAATACATCAAAAAGATTATACACCATGACCAAGTGGTATTCATCCTAGGGATGCAAAGATGGTACAACATTCGAAAGTCCATCAACATCATCCACCACATCAACAAAAAGAAGGACAAAAACCACATGATCATCTCCATAGATGCTGAAAAAGCATTTGACAAAATTCAACATCCATTCATGATAAAAACTATCAGCAAAATGGGAATAGAGGGCAAGTACCTCAACATAATAAAGGCCATTTATGATAAACCAACAGTCAACATTACACTGAAAAGTGAGAAGCTGAAAGCTTTTCCTCTGAGATTGGGAACTAGACAGGGATGCCCACTCTCCTCACTGTTATTTCACATAGTACTGGAGGTCCTAGCCATGGTAATCAGACAAAACAAAGGAATAGAAAGAATCCGTACTGGTAAAGAAGAAGTTAAACTGTCACTATTTGCAGATGACATGAAGAAGAAGTTAAACTGTCACTATTTGCAGATGACATGATATTGTACATAAAAAACCCTAAAGACTCCACCCCAAATCTACTAGAACTGACATTGGAACACAGTAAAGTTGCGGGATACAAAATTAACACACAGAAATCTGTGGCTTTCCTAAACACTAACAAAGAACCAACAGAAAGAGAAATCAGGAAAACAACTCCATTCACAATTGCATGAAAAAAAAATAAAATACCTAGGAATAAACCTAACCAAAGGAATGAAAGACTTATACTCTGAAAACTACAAGTCACTCTTAAGAGAAATTAAAGGGGACACTAACAAATGGAAACTCATCCCATGCTCATGGCTAGGAAGAATTAATATCATTAAAATGGGCATCCTGCCCAAAGCAATATAAGATTTGATGCGATCCCTATCAAACTGCCAGCAACATTCTTCAATGAACTGGAACAAATAATTCAAAAATTCATATGGAAACACCAAAGACCCCAAATAGCCAAAGCATTCCTGAAAAAGAAGAATAAAGTAGGGGGGATCTCACTCCCCAACTTCAAGCTCTACTACAAAGCCATAGTAATCAAGACAATTTGGTACTGGCACAAGAACAGAGCCACAGACCAGTGGAACAGGCTAGAGACTCCAGATATTAACCCAGATAAATACGGTCAATTAATATTTGATAAAGGAGCCATGGACATACAATGGAGATATGACAGTCTCTTCAACAGATGGTGCTAGCAAAACTGGACAGCTACATGTAGGAGAATGAAACTGGACAATTCTCTAACCCCATATACGAAAGTAAACTCAAAATGGATCAAAGATCTGAATGTAAGTCATAAAACTATTAATGTCTTGGAAAAAAACATAGGCAAAAACCTCTTAGACCTAAACATGAGTGACCTCTTCTTGAACATATGTCCCCGGGCAAGGAAAACAACAGCAAAAATGAACAAGTGGGATGATATCAAGATGAAAAGGTTCTGTACAGCAAAACATACAATCAATAGAACAAAAAGGAACCCTATAGTATGGGAGAACATATTTGTAAATGACAGATCTGATAAAGGCTTGACATCCAAAATATATAAAGAGCTCACATGCCTCAAGAAAGAAAAACAAATAACCCAATTAAAAAATGGGCAGAGGAACTGACAGACAGTTCTCCAAAAAAGAAATACAGGTGGCCAACACACACATGAAAAGATGCTCCACATTGCTAATTATAAGAGAAATGCTAATTAAAACTACAATGAGGTATCACCTCACACCAGTATGATGGCTGCCATCAAAAAGACAAACAACAACAAATGTTGGTGAGGCTGTGGAGAAAGGGGAACCCTCCTACACTGCTGGTGGGAATGTAAATTAGTTCAACCATTGTGGAAAGCATTATAGAGGTTCATCAAAATGCTCAAAACAGACTTACCATTTGACCCAGGAATTCCATTCCTGGAAATTTACCCTAAGAATGCAGCAATCAAGTTTGAGAAAGACAGATGCACCCCTATGTTTACCACAGCACTATTTACAATAGCCAAGAATTGGAAGCAACCTTAATGTTCATCGATAGATGAATGAATAAAGAAGATGTGGTACATATACACAATGGAATACTACTCAGCCATAAGAAGAGGGCAAATCCTACCATTTGCAGCAAAATGGATGGAGCTGGAGGGCATTATGCTCAGTGAAATAAGCCAAGCAGACAAAGAGAAATACCAAATGATTTCACTCATCTGTGGAGTATAAGAACAAAGGAAAAACTGAAGGAACAAAACAGCAGTGGAATCACAGAACCCAAGAATGGAGTAACAGGTACCAAAGGGAAAGGGACTGGGGAGGATGGGTTGGTAGGGAGGGATAAGAGGGGGGAAGAAGAAGGAGGGTATTAAGATTAGCATGCATGGGGGGGTGGGAGAAAGGGGAGGGCTGTACAACACAGAGAAGACAAGTAGTGATTCTACAACACTTTGCTATGCTGATGGACAGTGACTGTAAAGAGGTTTATAGGGGGACCTGGTATAGGGGAGAGCCTAGTAAACATAATATTCTTCATGTAAGTGTAGATTAATGATAACCAAAATAAAAAAAGAAAGAAGGAAAAGGGAGATTTCTCCCTGATAGGATAAAACTAACTGTAAATCAACTATTAATGCATGCTTTAAATATCCTTAATTTTGATCACTTAAAGGGTGTCAGATGATCGGCTTTGGAGGTACATTTTTCTTATAATATTCCTTTCTCTTAAAACAAAACAAAAAGCAATAAAAGCAGTTCCTGTGTGGTGACCTCCAATGAGTTCTAAACAATTTTATAAAGGGCATTTCAAAGTGTGGGCAAAGGGTCTGTTTGTGTTTATACGGAGGATCAAAGCGTAATTTGGCCACCCAGAAAATGAACTAAGATACGATATGAAGAACTTCCAACATCAGCACTCTCTGGAAGAGACATACCAGAAGATGATCATCAAAAAGCCTCAACAAAGATCCAGGCGATGCTGCAGCTGCAGCTGCATTCATCCCACCGGTTCCTGGACTTGCCATGGGAATGAAGAAAGAGATATCTAAGCTGGCCTGTGCATACAGTGAAACCACAAATTTGACTGGATCTATACTGTTGGGACTCAACCAAGAATTAGGAGAAGTGCAAGTTGTAGCACTCCAAAATCTTACAACTACAGACTATCTACTGTTAAAAGAACATATGGGATGTGAACAGTTCCCAGGTATGGGTTGTTTTAATCTGTCTTATTTCTCTCAGACTGTTCAAGTACAGTTGGACAATATCCATCATATCATAGATAAATTTTCACAAATGCCTAGGATGCCTAATTGGTTTTCTTAGTTTCACTGGAGATGGCTGGTAATTATGGATATACTTTGGTTATGTAACTGTATTCCTATTAATGTAATGTGTGTGTGCCATTTAATTAGTAGTTTAAAACCTATACATGCTTAAGTTACTCTACAAGAAGATATGTAAAAGAAATAGTCAATCTTCCCATGTTTTCTTCCGCCTGCTACTTCTATAGCTTTTCTTCTTCCTTCCTAATTACAACTCTTAAATAGAATTTGTGCCTCATATCAAATTCACCGAGTATCATAATTCCTCCAAGTGGTAAAGATACCTTGAGACAAGTGCTGGGCATAGAAGCCACAGGGCATAAATCTGCAAAGAAGTAAAAAGCTAACCTTTTCAAACAATATGGCTTCTCTCTCACTTACCAACTTTACATTTCCCTGTATGGCCCCGGAAGATGACTGGTTAGCCAGAGACAGGTAAGATTCCTCAAGGGAGGAACAACCTAAGACAGGCACAGTCGCAGGGGGGCCATCAGGTGAGAAATTGGGGATCAACAGAGGTGAGGCTTAGAACCTCAACCCCCCTGTTTTGAGAGAAATCTTCTGCATCTGTGGATGTTTTATTGCCCTTGTCTAGCTTGGATTAACACATAGTCTACAGGCACACACCTGATCATCTACATTTGCTCTCTTACAACACTAAACTATGTTTTCTACCTTTATCTTGCATCTACCTACCACTTCAGCATTTTATTAAAAAAATAATAATAATAATAATAAAGGGAGAAATGTGGGATTCACATATAAATCAAGTATAAAAATCAAATGAATATTCATATTTGACCTGATTGTTTATAGTTCATAATGAGTGATCAAAACCTAAAGTTTTTGTAATGACTGCCCTTGTACTGTTCACCATGTAAGAACTTATTCACTATGTAAGAATTTGTCCATCATGTAAGAACTTGTTCATTATGCTTCAGAAGATTGGAGACTGACGAGAATTAGGCTTGGGGTGGATTAATGATTGTGCATTGAGCATTGACTCCCCTATACAGAATTTTATTGTTGTTAACAACCATTTGATCAATAAATATGAGAGATGCCCTCTCAAAAAAAAAAAGATATATTAAAATAATAAAAGGACTCAATGAAATCAGATCCCAACCATGCTTTTTCTAGAACTGTGAAGTATGTGTTATTGTTGGTTTCAGTTTCCTATTTGTGGAATATGGAGTTTTGATTAATTTATTTCTATAATCTCTTTTACTTCTACTTTCTCTATTGCAAAATTTTGATGATTTATTGAAACACAGTCACAATCACTGTCCGCTATCTAAGATGTCTTTCACACTACAGTAACAGAGTTGACTAGCTGCAACAGAGACTACATGGCCTGCAGAGTGCTGTTGTTCAAAATTTTGCCAACCCATCCTTTGAAATAGTAAAAAATTAAACCAAGATATGCAAGAGCAACACTGAAAGACTAAAGCAAAATGCTTGAGTGGTGTGATAACAAATAGAAATTGAAAAATGAATAAGAAAGTCCAAGGGATATTTTTTCCTACAAGGGATTTTTCTGAATTTAGTGAATCAGGTAGATTTCAGTTGTAGAATTGATATCGAATCTGCAAGTTATTTGTAAACATGTGTGTGTAACATTAACTTTATAAACATTCTGGGTCCATGCGCTCTTTGTTATTGTCTGTGAACTAGTGAGCTTGAAGATTTGCAGTACCACTGACAAGTGCTTAATGTTTAAACACTATAGTCAAAAACAGAGAAGCTGGTTATTGCCAATGGACACATCAAAATTAAACAATGTAGTTTTAAACCTGAGAGTCTAACATAGTATCCCTGGAAGTGGTAAGCTGTTTAATACAGCATAATACCCAAGGACTTTATAACTGTTAATGTCAAGAGAGGTCTATGGCAATGGTCATGGTTGCTAGAGTATTTCTTATCACACTAAAAAGAGTAGATCAAGTTCAACATGTAGGGTCTTCCTTTTCTGAGCTGCGCCTCTTGCTTTAATGAATCTCATTGTCTTTTGACAGGAGCCCCTGTCGGCGTAATCTAACTGTTGCACAGGGCCTTATGCCTGAGGATCCAGTATTGACACCGCTAATATCGTTTCCTAAGTAAGAGAAAGAAATCTGAAGCTAATGCAATCTAATGAAACTTACTGTGAATCCACTCTTTGGTCTACCTGTATTATTTTAATGCTTTCTTTGCTTCCGTATTAGGACTCTGATAATGAATGGTATTGTAGGTAGTTACTCTTACCATAAGGGCATGTTGGTTTGGGTTTCCAAATTTTTTAACTATGACTAATATGTCGATTCTAAGACCAAGAAAGAAAGCTTATACCCATTAGGAAAAAGGAAGAGGGGTTCAATTCCTTCCTTCCACAATTCAATAGACATTGTATCCAAGTTAGTGGTGGTTATTATTTATTAAAAATATGGTGATTCCGCTACATGAGACAACATTGCGTATGTCAGGACTTTTACAATATCCTAGTGCCTTGACCACTCAATACTATACACAGAAAATCATTAAGGAAAAGAAAAGTTTAAAAGGTAGAGATGGAAAATTATTTGCTTTTCAGTGAAATTGACATATCATTTTTATGCAAATCCCTCTTCCTATTCTGTGAGCTATTTCTCTCACAAAAAGATTTTTAGACTAATTGTTGTATCTGCCACTTGCTAAATCTGTTTTCTAAATTACAAATTCAGCTTTCACTGCGGGTGTACTGCCAGTTACTTCTCTCACAAAAGATCTTTGTACTAATTGTTTTATCTGCTGCCTGCTAAATCTGTTTGCTAAATTATACCTTTCATTGAAATAACACCAAAACCTACTCAGAAAGCAATTAACAGATATTGACATTTTTTTTAAACCAGAGTTTATGTGCCTTAGATTGTTGAGAGGGCCTGAAAGATAGATGTACAAATAACATATCAGTCAAGAGACTACAGGGATTTTAAGAGGATATAACATTATTTCACAAATGCATTTTCCAAGAGATTTGTCAAATGTAGGTCTCTTGATGTTCAATTGGCCTAAAACTATGTAAGTATTGTATGAGAGTTTGTTATGCACTGTTTTTTAAAAAAATTCTTATAGATAAATGTTCTGAATTTGAAATAGTGAAGCTCTCGACCAGATTTTAAGTTTTGATATATTTTCTTATCCAAATTATAATTGAGATTTGTGGAGTATATTATAGCTTTGCCTCAGGAGAAGAAATACTAAGCATTAGTCGTGTGGTGATTAAATGGCATAACAAAATGAACCATACAAGAAAAAGCTTTTATTTCATTATATTTCTATGTTGAATTTTAACATTCATGAACTAATTTGTCAGTCTAAAAATGTTATTTATGAAATCATTCATTCTTGATATGTTTAAAAATTTGAGGAGATCAATCTGTATTAACAAATCAAAATAAGTTAAAGAGATTGGTGAACAGATGCCGAGTGTATTCTAACACGGTGTGAGTATGAGACACTCATTGCCGCCACAGGACAGAGTTGAGGTTCAGTATGAAGCATATGATTTATTCCACCTTGTTGCTACTTTTCCATGTAATGAAATCTACAAACTGTGTGTGTTTTCTCCATTCAACTGCATTTTACTAGTAGTTAAAGAATTCCTAAATTTCAAGATAAAACATGCTATTATGTTCTAGATTCTTTCTCCCAGTGGAAATTTCTTTATACTTAATGCTACATATTTCAAACCCACATGGGCAGTGATATTAACACTGAACTTTTAAACAATACAATTTTGCAATGTACTCTCAATATATGATAAAATCTTTAAGTACAAAATATTATATATTTAAATGTAACCAAAAAAAATGGAATAAAAAGTTCCCCATTAGAATGGAGTCTGGAGTATGTTTGCCAACATAAAAGGTAGATTTATTCAGTAATAGGTGTAAATTAATTTAAAAAGTATTTATTATATAACATTACCTCTGGGTTTTATATAAAGAAGAAGGAATATGTCCATTATTTTAGAAAAACTATTTAATAAATTATTATTGGTGGACAGATTAACAATAAATCTGGTCTTGAATGTTACTGGTAATGTGAATGTTTTATTGATGCTTAAAATAAAAACAAAACCAGTAAATTAATAATGTTTCACTTCTGATAAAATATCAGGAAATAGTAATAATTTAATTAAGAGAAATGAAAATAAGAATATTACTTTCATTTTTATCACAATTTAGAAGCAGGATGCCCAAACACACACACACAGAGATGTAGATATATAAAAATGTATGTATATGAATATATAATCTCTTATCTAATTTGCATTATTTTTACTAAAATACAAATAAAAAATTTTAAAGATAACCCCTACACAAATTCTAATTCAAAAAGAAATTCAAACAACACAAAGCCCCAACTACTGTGGGATACAGCAAAAGCAGTCTTAAGAGGAAAGTATATAGCAATCCAGGCATATTTAAAGAAGGAAGAACAATCCCAAATGAATGGTCTAATGTAACAATTATGGAAATTGGAAAAAGAAGAACAAATGAGGCCTAAGGTCAGCAGAAGGAGGAACATAATAAAGATCAGAGAAGAAATAAATAAAATTGAGAAGAATAAAACAATAGCAAAAATCAATGAAACCAAGAGCTGGTTCTTCGAGAAAATAAACAAAATAGATAAGCCTCTAGCCAGACTTATTAACAGGAAAAGAGAGTCAACACAAATCAATGGAATCAGAAACGAGAAAGGAAAAATCACGACGGACCCCACAGAAATACAAAGAATTATTACAGAGTACTATGAAAACCTATATGCTAACAAGCTAGGAAACCTAGGAAAAATGGACAACTTCCTAGAAAAATACAACCTTCCAAGACTGACCCAGAAAGAAACAGAAAATCTAAACAGACCAATTACCAGCAAAGAAATTGAAGTGGTAATCAAAAAACTAACAAAGAACAAAACCACTGGACCAGAAGGATTTACCTCGGAATTTTATCAGACATACAGGGAAGATATAATACCCATTCTCCTTAAAGTTTTCCAAAAATAGAAGAGGAGGGAATACTTCCAAACTCATTCTATGAAGCCAACATCACCCTAATACCAAAACCAGGCAAAGACCCCACCAAAAAAGAAAACTACAGACCAATATCCCTGACGAACATAGATGAAAAATACTCAACAAAATATTAGCAATATGAATTCAAAAATACATCAAAAGGATCGTACACCATGACCAAGTGGGATTCATCCCAGGGATGCAAGGATGGTACAACATTCAAAAGTCCATCAACATCATCCACCACATCAACAAAAAGAAAGACAAAACCCACATGATCATCTCCATAGATGCTGAAAAGCATTCGATAAAATTCAACATCGATTCATGATAAAAACTCTCAACAAAATAAGTATAGAGGGCAAGTACCTCAACATAATAAAGGCCATATATGATGAACCCACAGCCAACATCATACTGAACAGCGAAAAGGTGAAAGCTTTTACTCTGCAATTGGGAATAAGACAGGGATTCCCACTATCCCCACGGTTATTCAACATAGTACTGGAATTTCTAGCCACGGCAATTAGACAAAACAAAGAAATACAAGTAATCCATATTGGTAAAGAAGAAGTTATACTGTCACTATTTGCAGATGACATGATATTGTACATAAAAAACCCTGAAGACTCCACTCTGAAATTACTAGAGATAATACCAGAATTCAGCAAAGTTGCAGGATACAAAATTAACACACAGAAATCTGTGGCTTTCCCATACACTAACAATAAACTAATAGAAAGAGAATTCAGGAAGACAATTCCATTCACAATAGCATCAAAAAGAATAAAATACCTAGGAATAAACCTAACCAAGGATGTGAAAGACCTATACCCTGAAAACTATAAGACACTCTTAAGAGAAATTAAAGAGGTCACTAACGAATGGAAACTCATCCCATCCTCTTGGCTAGGAATAATTAATATCATCAAAATGGCCATCCTGCCCAAAGCAATATACAGATTCAATGCAATCCCTACCAAATTACCAACAGCTTTCTTCAATGAACTGGAACAAATAGTTCAAAAATTCATATAGAAACACCAAAGACCTCGAATAGCTAAAGCAATCCTGGGAAGGAAGAATAAAGTGGTGGGGGGGATCTCTCTCCCCAACTTCAAGCTCTACTACAAAGCCACAGTAATCAAGACAATTTGGTACTGGCACAAGAACAGAGCCACAGACCAATGGAACAGAATAGAGACTCCAAACATTAACCCAAACATATATGGTCAACTAATATTCGACAAAGGGACCATGGACATACAATGGGGAAATGACAGTTTCTTCAACAGATGGTGCTGGCAAAACTGGACAGCTACATGTAAGAGAATGAAATTGGATAACTGTCTAAGCCCATCCACAAAAGTAAATTTGAAATGGATCAAAGACTTGAATGTAAGTCATGAAACCATAAAACTCTTAGAAAAAAACATTGGCAAAAATCTCTTAGACGTAAACATGAGTGACCTCTTCTTGAACATATCTCCCCGGGCAAGGGAAACAAACTCAAAATGAACAAATGGGACTTTAACAAGCTGAAATTCTTCTGTACAGCAAAGGACACCATCATTAGAACAAAAAGGTATCCTACAGTATGGGAGAATATATTCGAAAATGACGGATCCGATAAAGGGTTGACATCCAAAATATATAAAGAGCTCACACACCTCAACCAACAAAAAGCAAATAATCCAATTAAGAAATGGGTAGAGGAGTTGAATAGACATTTCTCTAAAGAAGAAATTCAGATGGCCAAGAGACACATGAAAAGATGCTCCACATCACTTGTCATCAGAAAAATACAAATTAAAACCACAATGAGATATCATCTCACACCAGTAAGGATGACTACTATCCAAAAGTCAAATAACAACAAATGTTGGCAAGATTGTGGAGAGGGAGCCCTCCTACACTGCTGGTGGGAATGTAAATTAGTTCAACCATTATGGAAAGCAGTATGGAGGTTCCTCAAAATGCACAAAATAGAAATACCATTTGACCCAGGAATTCCACTTCTAGGAATTTACCCTAAGAATGCAGCACTCCAGTTTGAAAAAGACAGATGCACCCCTATGTTTATCGCTCCACTATTTACAATAGCCAAGATATGGAAGCAACCTAAATGTCCATCAGTAGATGAATGGATAAAGAAGATGTGGTACATATACACAATGGAATATTACACAGCCCTAAGAAAAAAACAAATCCTACCATTCGCAACAACATGGATGGTGCTAGAGAGTATTATGCTCAGTGAAATAAGCCAGGTGGAGAAAGACAAGTACCAAATGATCTGACTCATATGTGGAGTATAAGAATAAAAGAACAATGAAGGAACAAAATAGCAGCAGAAGCACAGAACCCAAGAATGGACTAATAGTTACCAAAGGGAAAGGGACTGGGGAGGACGGGTGGGATGGAGGGATAAGGGCGGGATGAAAATAAAGAGGGCATTATGATTAGCATGTATAGTGTTGGGGGGCACGGGAAGGGCTGTGCAACACAGAGAAGACAAGTAATGATTCTACAGCATCTTACTATGTTGAAGGACAGTGACTGTGAACTTGGTGACAAGTAGTGATTTTATAGCATCTTACTATGTTGATGGACAGTGACTGTGAACGGGGATGTGGGAGGGACTTGGTGAAGGGGGGAGCCTAATAAACATAATATCCTTAATGTAATTGTAGATTAATGATATCAAAATGAATTTAAATAAAAGAAATTCATTTTTTAAACACATGAATCAAAATTAAAACCATTAAATATATTAATTAGATGTTACAGTTCCTATTTTGGTTGGTTATATATAGGGTTATATATATAGTGTTGGAGCTCAGGCTTAGTTAGCATTCTGTTATTTTTTTGCTATTTTAATCTATATGTCTTATTAAATAACTAGACAGAAGTTTAGTTTTTATATAAATTGATCATGCTAGAATTTAGTGATTTCATTTTGTCATGCTTCATTCTAAATTATAACAAACTACTTTATTCAAAATCTGATTTTTGATGTCTACTGTTTTGATGTAAAATTTTTATGTATCCTATTAAACTGAGGTGAATTCAATTATAAATGGTATATAATTATAAAAATCTGAATATTTCTCTTAGGTGTATTTATAATCTACTAAATTACTCAGAAATAGTTCTCCTTAAAAATCCTTTTATCCTAACTTTTCTTGTAAAATATGTTTTTATTTTGAATTTTTCCACCAACACTTTACCAAAACTACTTCCAAGAAGGGCACAAGGACCAAACAGTTATGTGGTGGACAGATTAACAATAAATCTGGCCTCAAATAACAACAACAGCACATCAAGCTAATTGCATCTTATGTATTGTTTTTATTTTGCATCTTCCATTTGCCTGAAACTCTTTTATATCTGAAACTATTTTCTCCTTTGGAATGTGTGATATAATTCTTCACTTGATTTATTTCCTAAATTGGTAACAACTAGATTTCTTTTTTGCTGATATAAATATAAATGTATTGTAGAATTTAAATGGTGCTCTCAGAGTTCTCTGTACAGACGATTCTGAACTCTTACATTTTTCAAATTTTTCCTCATGTCTCTAACATCTAATCCCACATTAACAATTCCCTGGAGATACATTCACATGCTAACTGACACAATATTCTCCAATGAGAAACTACCATCATCCTAACAAGCACAGTTCCTATAGACCTATTTATGTCAGCAACAGGGTTACACACAAAGACTATGTTTCTGTCTGATTGTTCCAGCAGTGGGATGATCTCTAGTTCTAGACCCATTGACTAATTTATCTCTTGACCATAGCTTTTTTGTATAACACAGCTTTTAAGATTTTATGTATAGCTTTTAGCTTCAATGAGCAGATATAACTGTATAACTAGAGATCTCTTGAAGACCATGTAGAACCTGCCTCAGAACTTTCCCACTTGAAGGCTGAGAAAACTGGAGTGTTTCTGTACCAAATACTATTCTCTGTATTCTCTATCATGGTCTGAGCACTGCTTCCATGGTCTTAATGTGGAAGGGTTCTCTGCTTTATAACTTTCTTATTTTCCAGAATAAAAAACATATACATATATATACATGCACATATAAATATGATGCATAGATTAATTATTTGATGTGTAATGATGAACAAGATCAAGTTTGACAGTTTCTATTTTCTCATTGAATTAAAAGGCACTGGAAGTAATGGATATATAGCTGTATTGGCCTATTCAAAACATTATTTTTAAACATAAAACATACATTGTATATGTATGATCAGAATTTTTTAAATTGGCAAATATTAATTTTCACCCTCCAAAATCATTTCCTCTGTGCTCTGAAACAGACATAATTATGTCCCACCACAGAAACACTTCTTTGCTCATGTAAATGTGAACAGAATTTCCAGAACTTTTATGTGCTTTATTTTCCTTTAAAAATCATAACAAATGTGTAGCATTGTTTTTCTGAGTCCTCCTTACTAATGGATGGCAGCATTCCATTTATTATAAAAATAAGTAATTGATACTTACAGCAGATATTTAAACATACATTCATTGGTTGTAGGTTTGAATAATTCTGAATGTTTTCATAAACACTAAAGCAGCAAGCATAGTCATATATTCATAGAAAATGAAACAGCTGAGAAACTATAGCAAAATATTCTCAATTAAAATATCATATAATATGATTTTTTAAGCTTATAAAAAACTGACCCTAGGAAGTCTTCTAATCAGAGAATTTTGATTAACCTAATCACTTTTTCACTGTGCCTTTGCAAATAATGTCTCCATTGGTATTCTACTTTGAAACAACAGGTTTATTTTATTAATGAATACAAGGAAGTTACCAGTGATAGTAACAGCATTATGGCTAATATTAAGTCTGAATAGCAGTGTGACAGAAATGAGGAAGATGATTAGTCACAGAGAAAAATGATAGTTCATTGGCAATATTTACTCAGGCAAAATTATAGTCAACACTAGCTAGGACTATGCAGATTACGGAGAAAAACTTCCAATTAAATTGCTGTTTGGTTCTGACTCTTTTGAATACTAGTTATTTTCATCCAATTGTAAACAAATCATATGGTTAGTATATAAGTTATTTTAATGTAATTTAAAATAATTATTAAATGTACATCATCATTGTGTAATACATTGTCAACTTTGTCCCCTTCCTCATTCACAACTAAAATTTATATCATATCCACACTATGTTGTTTACTATAATACATCAAAATAAATTTATGCAAAAAGACAATTACAGTTATAATTTTAGAGTATTATTGATATACAATCTTATGAAGATTTCATATGAGCAATATTGTTTTACCCATATTATCAAGCCCCCACACCGTCACTGTAATACAATTCAATCGAGTCATTACTTGTCTTCTGTGCTGTACTGCCATCCCAGTGACCTACCTATATTGTGTGTGCTAGTTATAATGCCCATTAATCCTCCTCTCCTTCCCAATTGCCCCACCCTCCCTCACCCTCCCTTTTGGTAACCACTAATCCCTTTTTAGACTCCGTGAGTCTGTTGCTGTTCCTTCAATTTTGCTTTGTTGTTATACTCCACAAATCAGTGAAATCATTTGGTACTTGTATTCCTTCACCTGGCTTATTTCACTGAGCATAGTATAGGCTCTATCTCCATCCATGTTATTGCAAATGAGAGGATGTTCTCTTCTTATGGTTGAATAATATTACATTGTGCATGTATGTGTACCACCTCTTTTTGATCCATTCATCTACTGATGGACATTTAAGTTGCTTCCATATCTTGGCTATTGTAAATAGTGCTGCAATAAACATAGGGCTGCATATGTCTTCTTGAATCTGGGATCTTGTTTACTTTGGGTAAATTCCTATGACTAGAATTCCTGGGTCAAATGGTATTTCTACTTTTAGTTTTCTGAGGAACCTCCATATTGCTTTCCAAATGGTTGAACTAGTTTATATTCCCACCAGCAGTGTAGGAGGGTTCCCCTTTCTCCACATGCTCACCAACATTTGTTGTTCCTTGTCTTGTGGATGTCGGCCATCCTAACAAGTTTGAGGTGATCTCATTGTGGTTTTAATTTGCATTTCCCTAATGATTAGTGATGTAGAGCATCTTTTTCATGTGCCTGTCGGCCATTTGAATTTCTTCTTTGGAGAAGTGTCTGTTCAGATGCTCTGCCCATATTTTAATAGGGTTATTTGTTTTTTGTGTGTTGAGGCATGTGAGCTCTTTATATACTTTGGATGATAACCCCTTATCAGATATGTTGTTTACAAATATATTCTCCCATACTGTAGGATGCCTTTTAATTTTACTGATGGTGTCCTTTGCTGTACAGAAGCTTTTTAGTTTGATGTAGTCCGTGTGTTCATTTTGCTTTTGTTTCCCTTGCCCAAGGAGATATGTTCAGGAAAAGTTACTAATGTCTTATTCAAGAGATTTTTGCCAATGTTTTCTTCTAAGAGTTTTATGTTTCATGACTTACATTCAGGTCTTTGATCCATTTCAAGTTTACTTTTGTGTATAGAGTTAGACAGCAATCCAGTTTCATTCTCTTACATGTAACTGCCTGTTTAGCCAACACCAGTTAATGAGGCTGTTATTTCCCCAGTGTATATCCACAACTCCTTTATCATATGTTATTTGACCATATATGCGTGGGTTTATATCTGTGCTCTCTGTTCTGTTCCATTTATCTATGGGTCTTTTCATGTACCTATACCAAATTGTCTTGATTACTGTGGCTTTATAGTATGGCTTGAAGTTGGACAGTATAATTCACA
This sequence comes from Manis javanica, assembly GCF_040802235.1. NCBI lineage: Eukaryota > Metazoa > Chordata > Mammalia > Pholidota > Manidae > Manis > Manis javanica. The sequence goes on from NC_133158.1 coordinate 105,531,339, forward strand.
CAGCTTAATTCTTCCTTATCAGGATTGCTTTGGCTATTTGGGGTCTCTTTTGGTTCCATATTAATTTTGAAATTATTTGTCCTAGTTTATCAAAGAATGCTGTTTGGTATTTTGATAGAGATCACCTTGAATCTGTAGATTGTTTTAGGCAGGATGGCCATTTTAATAATATTAAATCTTCCTATCCATGAGCATGTGACATTTATTGGTGTCTTCTTTTATTTCTCTCATGAGTGTCTTATAGTTTTCAGGGTATAGGTCTTGCACCTCCTTGGATAGGTTCGTTCTTAGGTATTTCATTCTATTTGATGCAGTTGTAAATAGAATTGTTTTCCTGATTTCTCTTTCTGTTAGTTGATCATTAGTGTACAGGAATGCAACAGATTTCTGTGGATTTTGTATACTGCAAATTTGCTGAGTTCAGATATTAGTTCTAGTAGTTTGGGAGTGGATTCTTTAGGGTTTTTTACATACAATATCATGTCATCTACAAGAGTGACAGTTTGACTTCTTCCTTGCCAATCTGGATGCCTTTATTTCTTTGTGTTGTCTGATTGCTGTGGCTAGGACTCCCAGTACTATGGTGAATAAAAGCGGGGAGAGTGGGCATCCTTGTATTGTTCCTTATCTTAGAAGAAAAGCATTCAGCTTCTTGCTGCTAAATATGATGTTGGCTGTGGGTTTTTCATATATGGCCTTTATTATGTTGAGCTACTTGTCCTCTATACCCATTTTGTTGAGAGTTTTTATCATGAATGGATGTTGAACTTTGCCAAATGCTTTTTCAGCATCTATGAAGATGATCAAGTGGTTTTTGTCCTTTTTATTGATGCGGTGGATGATATTGATGGATTTTCGAATGTTGTACCATCCTTGCATCCTTGGGATGAATCTGAATTGATCAGGGTGTATGATCTTTTTGATGTATTTTTAATTTGGTTTGATAATATTTTGTTGAGTATTTTTGCATCTATGTTCATCAGGGATATTGGTCTGTAATTTCCTTTTTTTGTGGTGTCTTTGCCTGGTATTGGTATTAGAGTGGTGCTGGCTTCATAGAATGAGTTTAGAAGTATTCCCTCCTCTTTGATTTTTTGGAAAACTTTAAGGCAAATGGGTATTATGTCTTCTCTAAATTTCTGATAAAATTCAGCAGTGAATTAATCTGGTCTGGGGTTTGGTTCTTGTGTAGTGTTTTGATTGATGATTCAATTTCATTGCTGGTAATTGGTCTGTTTAGATTTTCTATTTCTTCCTGGGTCAGTCTTAGAAGGTTTTTTTTTATAGAAAGTTGTCCATTTCTTCTAGGTTATCCACTTTTTTAGCATATAATTTTTCATAGTATTCTGTAATATTTATTTGTATTTATGTGCTGTCCATCATGATTTTTCCTTTCTCATTTCTGATTCTGTTTATGTGCATCGATTCTCTTTATTTCTTAATAGTCTGGCTATGGGTTTATCTATTTTGTTCATTTTCTCAAAGAACAAATGCTTTTTTTCATTAATTTTTTCTATTGTTTTATTCCTCTCAAGTTTATTTATTTCTTCTCTGATCTTCATTATGTCCCTCCTTCTGCTGATTTTGAGCCTCATTTGTTCTTCTTTTCCACTTTTAATAATTGTGAATTTAGACTATTCACTTGGGATTGTTCTTCCTTCTTTATATAGGCCTGGATTGCTATATACTTTCCTCTTAGAACTGCCTTTTCTGCATCCCACAGAAATTAGGTCATTGTGCTGTTGTTTTCATTTGTCTCCATATATTGCTTGATCTCTGTTTAATTTGGTCATTTTACATTGATTATTACAAGCATGTTGTTAAGCCTCCATGTGTTTATGAGCTTTCTTGTTTTCTTTGCATAGCATATTTCTAGTTTTATTCCTTTGTGGTCTGAGAAGCTGGTTGGCACAATTTCATTCTTGTTGAATTTGCTGCACCTTTTTGCAGCCTAGTATGTGATCTATTCTGGAAAATGTACCATGTACACTTCAGAAGAATGTGTATCCTGATGCTTTTGGGTGGAGTGTTTTGTAGATGTCTGTTGGGTCCATCTGTTTTAATGTGTTGTTCAGTGCCTCTGTCTCCCTACTTATTTTCTGTCTGGTTGATCTGTCCTTTGGAATGAGGGGTGTGCTTAAGTCTTCTAAAATGAATGTGTTACAGTCTATTTACCCCTTTAATTCTGTTATTCTGTTATTATTTTTTTCACATATTTAAGTGCTCCTGTATTGTTTTCATTTATATTTATAATGGTTATATCCTCTTTTTGGACTATCCCTTTATCATTTTTTGATATTCTTCTTTCTTTCTTTTTACTATCTTTTTTTGAAATTAATTTTGTCTGATATAAGTACTGCTAGTCCTGCTTTTTTCTCCCTATTATTTGCATGAAATATCTTTTTCCATCCCTTCACTTTTAGTCTATGAATGTCTTTGGGTTTGAAGTGAGTCTCTTGTAGCAGCATATAGATGGGTCTTGCTTTTTTATCCATTCTGTAAGTCCATGTGTTTTGTTTGGTGCATTTAGTCCATTTACATTTAGGGTGATTATCAAAATATATTTACTTATTGCCAATTTAGGCTTTAGATTTGTCATTAGCAAATATACAAGGGCAGTTTCCTTACTGTAAATCTGTCTTAACTTGCCTATTACATTATTTCCACTTTTTTTATTTTTATTTTTTCAGGTTACCAATCTGTTTAATTTCAAACTAAAAAAGTCAGCACTATACAAACAAAAAGGAAATTTTACCTCAAATATCCATGCCAATAATGAAACCTGAAGTTGTTCACCTCACTAAATTATAAGAATTTGAATAACAGCAACAAATGGCACAAAAAATGAAGTTTGCCACCTGAGGCAAAGGACAACACAATCTAAAGGTTCTTTTTTCTCCTCCTCTCTTAGTATAATAGGTATGATATTTTGTATTCTCTGTGAACCCCTTGACTAACTTTGCAATTAGTTTATTTAATTTTGCACTTTCTTAGTAATTAATTGTTCTACTTTCTTTACTGTGGTTTTATTTTATCTGGTGACAGCTATTTAGCCTTATGAGCACTTCCATTTAGATCAGTCCCTTTAAAATACACTGTAGATATGACTTGTGGGAAGTAAATTCCCTCAACTCTTGTTTATCTGGAAATTGCTTTATCCCTGCTTCGAATTTAAATGTTAATCTTGCTGGGTAGAATATTCTTCATTCGAGGCTCTTTTGTTTCATTGCATTAAATATATCATGCTACTCCCATCTGAACTATAAGATTTCTGCTGAGAAGTCTGCTGATAGCCTGATGGGGTTACCTTTATAAGTGATCTTTTTACTCTCTGGCTGCTTTAGTACACTCCCCTTGCCCTTGATCTTTGCCATTTAAATTATTATGTCTTGGTGTTGTCTTCCAAGGTCCCTTGTATTGGGAGATCTCTGCACTTCCATGACCTGAGAGACTATTTCCTTCCCCAGATTGGGGAAGTTCTCAGCAATTATTTCCTCAAGGAGAGTTTCTCTAACTTTTCCTCTATCTTCTTCCTCTGGTACCCCTATAATGCAAATACTGTTCCATTTGAATTGGTCACACATTTCTCTTACAATTCTTTCATTCCTAGAGATATTTTTCTCCCTGTGCCTGATCTTCTTTTTTTCCTATTCTCTAGTTTCTGTTTTATTTACAATCTCCTCTACATCATCTAATGTATTTTTAAATCCCTCCATTGTATGTTTCATTTCAGATACTCTATTTTTCAAAGTTTCTATGTCTTTTTTGAGGTGCTTCCTGAGATCTTGAATACTTTTCTGCAGCTCCATGAGCATGTTTATGATTTTTATTTGGAAATATTTATCAAGAAGATTGGTTATTTCAGTTTCACATAGTCTTCTTTCTCATGTCCTTTGCTGAATTTTTGTTTGAACAAAATTTTTTTGCCCTTTCACTTTTTAGTGATTGCTGTTGAATAATAACTTTGCATCAGCAGTGCCCTCCAGTGCTCAGAAGCTCTACTCTCTGGAGCTGCTGAGCACCTGGAGCAATGGTGGGGATTTCAAGTGAGCAGCACTGGCACCTGCTGGGAGGAAAGAGCTCTTTCCTGGTTCTCAGCCATAGTGCCTGCCTCCACTGCCAGGTCCAGTGGGCTGAGTGCTCAGGGAGCAACCTCTGCATTACATCCCTGTAGCTGTCATAGATGGGGCCACCCTCCACTGGCCAGGTGCAATGACAGGGGCAGCAGGTGTGTGGACCAGTGCCTGCAGGAAGGAAGGAGTGGCAGGCTCCATATCACACTGGGGTCCTCGGGGGTGTATTGCCAGCCAGGTGGATGGAGCATCTGAAGGTCCTGAAAGTTCCCAACCTGCTGGGCTGAGTGTGCAGGGATGATTTTGTCCACCAGTCCTTTCTTCTGAGCAGTGAGCTCTGTGTTCTTTTTGCCCTGCTAGCACCCCTCTCTCTGTTGGGAAGTCTTTCAAAGTGCCTGCATTTCTTTTATCCCAGGGGTGCCAGTTGTGGGTACCTGTTCTTCACAAGCAGTTGGAATCTCAGTCTCTCCAAGTATTTATCCTGTCTTTGCTTTCCAATCCCACTACTCTCCAGAGTACCATGTAATGTGGGTTTTTTCTCATGGATCAGATCTCCAGGGCTGGGTGTTTAGCAGTCCTGGGCTTCTACTCCCTCCCCACTCCATTTCTCTTCCTCCTGCCTCTGGGCTGGGGTAGGGAGAGGGCTTGGGTCCTGCTGGATTGTGGCTTTGCTACTTTGCCCTTTCTCTGAAGTCTTCTGTTTTCCCAGATGTAGGCAGTCTGTTTTGTAGTCGTCAGGTCACTTTTTCAGGATTAGTTGTATTTGTTGTATTTTTGTGTTATATGTGGTTTTGGGAGGAGGTTTCTCTGTCACTTCTCACACCACCATCTTTTTCTCTATATGTAGTTATAATTTTTAAATCTAGAAAATATAAATATATCACTTTCAAAAACACACTAGTTTATACACACTAAGAAATTCAGATCAGATAGGATCTTGAAAAGTATAGGCAAATAGAGATGATGTTATATCAGTCACATTTGGAGATGGTTCAGTTAATGAAAGAGTGACAATATATCCAAGGGCTAAGTTGATGTACACCATTTAAGAGTTCCTTCCTGGTGCTCCATCTTTTGGCCACTAAGCTGAGTATTGATGTGAAGAAGATATTAACTAAAGTTGAGTACAGATATGGAACACAACAATTTTAATTAGTGGCAATCCACAGGAACCAGGAGGCAAGAAAGGAAGAATTTACCTTCCAGAACCTCTGTACTGGCACTGTCCTTAGCACTCACATGATTAATTTTGTCTTATCCCTTTAACATAGAAGATGGCCATGACTTTACTACCTGAGATGGTGATGCAGCACCAGGAAGTGTCTTTCCCCATCTGATCCATGAGTGCTTGGGTTCCCTGCCAATGGCTCCCAAGTCAAATACCCATGAAGTCTGCTTTGTTCAGGCCACAGTATCAACTTATTTCTTGTTGCTTTCAGAACCTCTTTCAAGTTCATCCAGACAGCAGTTTCATCAGATCACAGGAAATTGGGCATTCTCATGAAGCTTGTAAGCAGTTACAAAGTAAAAAAATTAATCTTCATGTCTTCTCATTTCTGGACTTTAGTTCCCTTATCATCTAAACATGGAAGTTACAAGCCTCTATGCTGCTAAGCATCCAAAAGAAGGTAAACCTGTTCTTTCTGAGCAATCACGTCATTGATTTTGCTGTCATATTGATGATTAACTGATTCCTGTCTACAGATTTAACTATACTCAAAATGGGTGGGAATGATTTATCTGGACTCCTCAAAGCCTTGACAAAGAAGTTCAGCTCCTTCTTGATCAAGAAACAACCCACCTTATATAACATGTATATAACATGTTTATTCTCACCATGCAGCTGTGGCTGTGTGAGCAGTACTATAAAATATTTTTGACATAGAAATCACCTAGCTTGACAAGTGGGACTACAAAAACTTCTATTTTGATAAAACATTTATTTTATCCTTATTTCTGGAATTATCTTTGTTTTTCCATTATTTTTCTACATGCCAACAATTTTCCACCAGGATGACAAAAACAACTGAGTCAGCATAGTTTTCTCCCCTGCTGGGACCAGTTAATACTTCATGAACAAGACATGCTTGCTTAATGGAGTTTTGAGAGCTTAACAACTATTTCTATGGAGTACTCTATGGGCACCATCAGCCAGACCCAGCAGATTATTAAGAACAACTAATTTGGTTTATTGACCACGAATATTTGAAATGGAAGCCTTTAACTTTCAGTTGTTGATTTTCATAGATATCAATAGGAAAAATGAAGTTTGATTTTACAATGGCCCAATATCCACTCTAAACTTGTCAGAAAGTGACAAGTGGATAATGGCATGATAATAGGAAGCTTCAGGTTCACATAGAGGCATCAGTGCTGGTAATATCCCATCATAATTATATATACGTGTATATAATTATATAAATTTACATTATAAATATTAATATATATTTACAATGTTCTACATAATCCAAATAAGCTTTTGTATGCCTATAAAATTTTGTTACCTTTTTCAATTCAAGTAACATAATCATTGTCTTATGATAATGATACTAATGGTTCATGTGGACATATTGTATACAAATAGAGATGATGTTATATCAATCATATTTGGAGATGGTTCAGTAAATGAGAGTGTCCATATATCTCTGGTATCCAGGAAAGTACTTACTTATGCCCATTTTCCTGGCCTAATAATTATTACTGCCAATTTGCACTCTCAAAAGTGTCCCAGTTTAAATGATAAATGATATGGGTTATCCCAGCTTATGTGATGAAATTTTCCAAAATGTGACATGGAGGGACAGGTAGATGAGTTAGAGTTAACCATAATTCTAGGGTTTTATTTTTCAGTGTTAGATTTGTCATCCATATAGAAAGAAAATCATCTATAAGGATGGTTTAGCCTAAAATGAGGAAAGATTAAAAAAACATGTCTCTAAGTCCTTAATAAATGAGAGGTTGTTTCATATATTTATGCAGATAGAGGGTGTCATTGATTTAAAAGTTTTTCTTAACTTGATACGAAAATGATGGGCATGATGTGTCAATAGTGAACAAGAAGGACACCAATCCCACATGTAGTCCTGAGGTGTATGAGACAGGGAATAAGAGAACACCACTTGGAGACATTTCAGGGAAAGGGACTTCCTTGGAAAAGAGCTATGTTTCAGTTAAGGTGAAATAGTAAACCACCCATTTAAAATAGCACCTTATGATAATACTGTATTTCTTGTATATGGAGTAACAGTTCAAAGCCACAGTGGAAGAATTTGGTTGGGGAAAAGATTAAGGAGAAACTTGAAACAGATCAAGATGATAATACTATAGAATATTTTGGCAATGTTAATTCAGCAGAGAATAGACGTGTATCTGTATGTGCTTCTTTTTTATATTGTACAAATAACAAAATAATTAGTACCCAATTTATAAACATTAATGAAACACATAGGATAACTTAATCCATTTGGTTATGCATGTAAATTCATAGGAATTGTTTATGATTGTCTTTGTACTTTTGATCACTATTATAATTTGCACACATATAAGGGAACACCAGCTGGTCATAGGGCCAAGAAAGATTTAGTCAGCAGTAAACAAGTCTGCCTAAGGTAACAAACCCTACCCACATTAAAATGAAGTGATAACAAAGATAATGGGTACAGTCCTGAAAGTTTCCCTTGAGGGGAGTACCTATGGGAAACGAGTTCATGATGTTGCATATTGTGTCTGAGACTATTTGAAGGAATGCACAGTTGTTTCTTCTAAGTCTCTGTTCATGTCTCTGAGCTTAAGAAACCATATAGTAGCATGAATTTCTCTTTTGACTTGTTTCAGCTAGTGATACTATTATCTTGTATAATGGATTAGTCACAGAAACAGCATCCTTGTGGCTTCTGTTGGTTGAGTTTAGATTCAGATGCTCAAGGCACCCAACCTTTCAGATGGCTCTCCCTTTCCCTGTCACTGCCTGTGAAAGAATATTTTCATTTTTTCTAGTGAACTAACTCCACATATGTGAATATAATTCAGAATTAACTGATTTAGACAGCTTTCCATCTCAACTTTAGGGAATGGGAAACTGAAATTATTTGTCATGAAAGATGTGTTACATTGAGATTGTTCTGGCCATGGCTATTCTCATTAATTCTGTATGTATTTCTTACTTTTATTGGGAATAGATGACATTATACACAGTAGAAATTGAAGGAATCAAAGTCATGATGTATTTGGTCCCAAAAGTCTCTTGGAGAAGGTGAGACAGACTTCAATTGACCAAATCTATCTTTATGGAATGTTCTTATAAATCAGATTTAGTATCAGTAATTGCTTATAGAGAAGTGTAGAAATGTAAGACATCCACAAAAAAGGACATTGGTATTAGAAGTTTTTTGAACATGGCTGGGACACTTGCCTTTAGTTTAGAAGAGCAGCTGAAGTTAAAGTACTAAGTGATTAAATGCTTTGTATAGTAACAGTAATTATTTCTTTGCAAATAGAGGTTGCCCTTGCTGAGTCTATTCATGTGTACCTTATTAAATAAGGCAAAATATGACTGTTTTAGGTTGAATACTGACAAACAATGGAATATGAGTAAAAGCCCAGTTTATATAGATATATCCTAAGTCTAAATATCTTCCTTTAGAATAGAAATAAGGTGATAGAAAAAAATACCATTTACCATCTTATCTTGAAAATGTATGTCATGCAAACTACTTAGCTTTGGCAAAGGATTGATGGGTCATGTGAAGTGCTAGTAGAAAATTAGTATATCAGGAGTAAATTATGTTTTCTTAACTCATCACCTCAAATGAGCACACTGTGAAAAAGGAAGGCCTATGTCTTTACACTATCAACTACTGGAAATCAGCAACTATGGACCTTCTAAAGGAAGGTAGAAAATATTATCAGTAAATCTGAACATTCTAAGTAAAAATAAAAAATTATACTTTCACATTTTAGAAAACCAGTAAAGTAAGTTGTAAAGCATAAAAGCAGCATAAGTTCTTTAAAATTTTTTAAGGTAAACTTACTAACAATGCTTTCTGTACAGAGAAAAGCAACATATGTTTTTTTAAAAATTTCAATTTATAAAACAGCATTAACAAGCAAGATATGTATCTTTTAACATGTAAATGCATCCATGATTCATTTAAATAGTGATATACCAAGGTTGAACTAGAATAGTTGAACATGCTGAAATGCCACTATTCTATATTTTTAAATTGGTACCTGGAGATATATTTTAAGGTTTAATTTTGAAAGAAGATTTAATTTCATTCAAATAACTCATTTTTAATTTATATCTAAGTAACATATATCAACCATTATATAACAAGTTGAAGTTTCACTGCTTAACCATGCTTATAAATCCATCTTACATTTAAGTTAGAAGAAATAATAGTCAGATTTGTGGTTGTTAAAAAAATAAGAGTTTGATGTATCATGGAATGTCCAATATTTTTCCTTCTCAGTCATCATGTAACTAGAAAGAAATGTTTGCAGAAATTTATTTAGTTCTTGTTTCTTTTAGTACAATTCTTACATTTGTCCCAGTGATTATTATTGCTTCTACCAAGACATAAGGTTTCTTGCAATGCAAACGGCTTACGGTTAGCTTTGATAGCAAAAATTGAAATCTGACCCCCTTCACTGTACTGCCATGTATTTTTTTCCAGAATGGTAATTGGTAGCAAAAATTACAATACTTATCATGGTATCTCCAAATTTTATCTAGGAGTTTAGAGCTACCTTAAGTAATTAAAATCTTATCTCATTTTTGTACATTTTTAAACCCTTATCCCCATGTCATAGCAGTCATTTTTATTTAAAAACCATTTTCCAAGCAACAGGATACATTTGTGCAGTGGCTTTTAAAACTTAAAGTTACTTATAGCTTTCTTCTTGGATTAGAAATGAGTGATCTAGTGACCAGTATATAGTAAATGAAGAAAGATTCCAAAGTAATGAATACTAGATAAACACAATAATAAAAACACTATTAACTAAACTCCAATGAACATGCATTGATACATAGAACAAACACATGTGTCTATGTGATTTTTGAATTAAAATAGTGAAATATAGTGATAAAAGTTGACCAACAGTTGGAAGTGTTGCTACATACTGATTTAACTGACAGGGGATACTATTGACCTTTTGCAAAACATTAGTTTTAAAATAAAGAGGAGACATTTCTAGTGTATGATGGACTGATCAAGTGGATTTATGTCCTGGCTGTCTTTAATATTAGTACTAATATTACATATAATGAGGAAAACATTCAAAATGGATGGAATAAGGTGACATGAGTTGCCCAGGGACAGATGAATTTTTGGAAAATAGGAGAACTATGGGACCCAGGATCAACAAATGAAAGCTGAAAGCTTCATTTCAGAACATGAAAAAAAGGATGATCTGTTTTGTGGCTTGGGGATAGAAAAAGTTGTAGAATTCATGATAATTGACTCAAAGACTGTTAATGAACTTTGTGTTACTCCTACATTTATTGGAAAATAACTTTATGATGACTATTAAGAGATGTAACTTGGGGATTTTGGCATATTTTGACTGGAAAGTCAATACCCAAACTGTAGTCTCCTTATTTTGACACATCTATTTACTTTGTGACCCGATTTATACCCTTAAATGAATCATCATGAAGATGCCCTCGGGGCAACACAAGCTGAAAGTGATCTGTGTGAAGGGGAGAGAATTATCAGGGAAATGAAAGTGACAGCTGGTATTTTTTTAAATCATTCTATCCTTTCACATATAAATAAAAATAGACCTAAATTTTAACAGATATTTAAGAAAATAAGCAGGAAATAAGGAAAAGTCTAAAAGGCATTAACAACAAAATGAAACAAAACAAAACAAAACCCTGACCTTAAAATATCAAGATATAACTCAAAAGCAAGAAGGTAATTTAAAAATATGTAAGCTACCAACAAAAATCAAATAAAATGTGTTTAACAGTAAATTCTTTTCAACAAAGTGGATTCTAGAAGTTATTATAAAACACTGCAAAGTTCTGAGGGAAATATATTTATAATTTTAAGTCCAAAATAAATAAGGAAAATGTATGTATCATATATATTTTCTGAAAAAAATAATTACTTATGTATCTGTTCTAGCAAACCAAAGAAGTAATCTAAGACAAAAGAGGGCATGAGATGATTTTTTAAAAGTACATCTGAAGCAGGGTAGGAAAAGTAAACAAATTGAACATGTCACCTCACAAAAGATCACTACTAAAGTCATCTGTGTTAGAGGGTTTAGCAAATAATATGATTAAGGAGCTGTATAGGAAACCTGTAAAGTTATATGTTATCTTGTAATAATTAGGAAAGAAGTTACACCTTACTGGTCATATTCTTATTCCTAACCTAATTCTTGGCAAATACTGAATTATTTTCTATGACTCTAATTCTGCTACTTAGAGAATATTATATAAATAGATTTGTCATACATTATTTAACATTTTTGCAGTTGCCTTTTCTCACTTAGCATAATGCCCTTACGATTCATCTGAGTATTCATGTATAATCAATTTTACTCAAGAGGAAAACTGTATCTCTTTTTTATGTTTTATGTATAACCATTCCATGCTCTTTCCCAATGTTCCAAGTTTATTCTGTTATCATCTCCTCTTTCTCTGTCAATTCCTTTAGATATAAGTACATTGGTGATAAGCTCTTTTAGTTTTCTTTCATCCAAGAATACTTTTATTTTACCTTCATGAGTAAAGAATATTTTTACTGGGGATAGAATCTAGATTGTCAGTTATTGTCTTTCAGCTCTTGAAGAATATTGTGCCAATTCCTCTGACATTGATTCCAGATCTGTATTCAAATCCACTTTCATTTAAACTGTTATTCCTCACAGATACCTGCATTGTTCCTCATATGAGGTATATTTTCTTTGTTTGTAGTTTTCAGGAATTTGATTATAACATCCCTGGGCATGGATTTATTTATATGTATATTATTTGTGGTTTGCTAATAGTTCTAAACTGGTCAATTTATGTCCATTACCAAATTGTAAGGTTTTCAGCCATCATCTCTTCAAACATTTTCTCTGCTTATAAAAAATGTATTGTAAAGTAAAAAAAAAACTGAGTTGAGTTCAGAAATTGACCAGAATTTGCATGAGAAATTGGTTTATTTATTTGACAAAGTTTCCAAGGAAATACATGAAAAAAGTGAAATCTTTTAAATAAATTTTTAATATATATGTTTTTAATATGCATGATTTTCCATTCTATTTTTAATATATCTATACCTTTATAATTAAATAGGGTTTTATAGAAACTGTATAGTCAGGTCTTTTTGTATCCAATCAATCTTCTTTTTTTTTAATGTGGTGCTTTAGACCTGTATATTAGTACAATAATTGACATATTTAAATTTAAACCTACCATCTCAGTAGTTGTTTTCTATTTATGCCATCTGTTCTTTGTTGTTTTTTTCCCACTTTTTCCTCCTACTTTGGGATTTTTTTCAGCATTGTTGTTTATGATTTTATATTATCTCAAACTGGTTTACCATTTATACTTCTTTAAAAAAATAGTGTTCGACTTAGGATTTACAACATATATTTTTTTGATGTATAGACAGTCCTCCCTTACAAAAGTCAAACACAATTTTCTGTTTTATTTAATAATACCACAATATGTTTTGCTATAATTACAGATGCATTAAAAAAAAAAAAGAGCTCTTGCATGGACACTAAAATCTACTTATAGCTTTATGTTCTTTACGATTGTTCTATAATATTTATAATTCATCCTAATAGTTCCAAATATTATAATCCTCGGGCCATTTCAATGTCAGACTAGTTAAACACCTATTTATAAGGTCCTTTTCAATTATTCCCAAATGACGCATTATATTATATGTTTACAAGTAAATTTTAAACTTCTTAGGTGGTTGAGTTACACTAAGTCCTATATATGAATATTTCATACAGATAGGCACCTGGAGTAACAAATATTTTGGACATTCATCCAAGATGGGATGCAGAGCCTTAGAATCTACATCCTTCTAAAAATATTTTGTTTTATGTTCAATCTACTGAAGAGATTTAGTAATTTTGTATTGATATGTAATGGCCATAAGATATTTTAAATGTTTCAGTGTTGGAGATTCACCGGTTCATTAGTTCATTCAGCAATCATTTATTGAAAATTACTTTTTCTTTTGCTAGGAACTATTTAAACACTTGTGAAAAAAGAAAAAAGATATGGCTCTTGGCCATATAAAGCTCCAAGTCAGTAGGAACAAATATATGATACGCAAGAAAATACATAAACAATTGTAAGTTTATAAATAATAGAGAGTTGACTTTAAGGTCAAAATTTCCTAAACATAGCTAGAGATGCAATCAGAATTCCTAACTCCTAGTTCAATTTTCTATTAATTTAATCATTGTGATCACTATCAAGCATAGTGATCTTAGTTAACTATGAGGTTTTATATATCAAATATAACCAAAAGGAACACTAGCAGCCTTTTGCAGGTGGATATCATCATCATCACCCTCACAGCTGTCATCTGGGTATGTTTGAAATCTTTTGTGGTAAAGTGCACTGGAGTTCAGTGTCAAGGGACTAAAAAGTCTAACATTATATTGGATAAGTTAGCCTTATATCTCACTGGAAATGTTTCCAAAAGAAAAACATAAAATTCTTCAATTTTCTTTAGTTATTTCCCTTACTGTGTAGAAGCCATTCATCCGATCTAAATAAATTACATGCATTACCTCTTTTAAGAAACAAAGTATATATTTTTTTGTTGTATATCAAAATCCCAGAGCAGCTTTCTCTGATGAAGAAAAACAAGGCAATACTTATTGTTGCATTTTTTAAGCATGTAAACATAAGACATCTAGCTACAACTTACAAGGTTGCAGGAACTTTTCTTTTTTAAGAAAAGCTTTATCACAGGAAATTTTCTTTTTTTGAGAAAAGTTTTATCTTGTCTTCTTAAGAGAAAATTGAAGCTCCTATGTCAATCCAAACAATATAAAATAAAAGCCAGAAAAAGAACCCAGATGTGAGAAGGAATGCAAATCACCATACTAAGAAGCTGAGAAAATGTACTTAACAGGATACAAAAATAATTAGTAACTGAGTGAGAATATTGGTAAAATATTAAAAATACTTTGAGGATCACGGGAAGATGGCAGCATAAGTAGTTCAGAGGAAATCTCCTCCCCAAAACATATATATTTATGAAAATATAATAAATACAACTATTCCTAAAAGAGACACCAGTGGATGCAGTACAACAGCCAGGATATATCTACATCTAAGAGAACTCAGCATCACACGAAGGGGGTAAGATACAAGCCATGGCCGGGTGGGAAATGAACACTCCCCCACCCCAAAACCCGGTGGGAAGAAAGGAGTCAGAATGGGGAGGGAGTGAAAGACCAGGACTACTAAACAACCAACTCTAGAAATCTGCACCCAGAATGCAGACACAAGGTGCACGGGGTGCTGGATATTAGAGAAGCAGAAAAGCAAAACCTGTAAGCAGGTCCCTGCAACCGGTGCCCCTGAGACAAAAGAAAAGCGAGTGCTTTCTGCAAGTCTTAAAGAGACAGGGACCCCATAGCTGGACAAAGTTGTCCCGGCAGCTGTGAATACCAGGGAAACTTAGGCACCCTAAACGGAGGCAGTGCAACTCTGAAGCCCCTCAGAGGACTAGGCAGACTGCCTGTCATTCCTTCAACTGGCATGGACCCCGAAACATGGGCCCAGTAGCAGGAGAGTGGGAGCGTGCACTGGGGGCGGAAGAGCTAGAAGGAACTGAGAGCAGATCCGTGCACCAGAGGGCTAGCCCGCAATGGCGCAACCAAACAGACTGGGCATGGCTCGTGTGCACCAGCAGTAGTGAAGCCAGAGCCTGGTAGAAGCCTGCACAGAAAAGCCCTGCGTGCACAGGCAGCGGAGCCAGAGGGAGCAAGCGCACTTCCAGGAGCCGACCAGAATCCCAGCCCAACGCACAGCCTCCCCGGCCAGACCCAAAGGCCGCTGATGCAAACAGTTGCCCGGCAGGGTCACCACTCGCACGGAGTAGTGCACCTGGCGTGCCTGCCACTCCCCACAGGGCCCCGCACTGCTCTGATGGACACCCCGCCCACAGCAACATAGGAGATTAACCCGGTGGCTGCTCCAGGAGTGCAGGTAGCTGTCACAGGCAGCGGAGAAGGACAAAGCATTCAGCACGCAGGAAAGGACTTTCTTCTCCCAGCTGACACACCCGCAACCTGCCTACAGCCACTGCAATCACCATGAAAAGGCAAAAAAATCTGGTCCAGACCAAGATAGTTACACCTGAGAAAAGATCTGCAGAGGCAGACCTAACCAGTTTCCCAGAGAAATAATTCTAAATAAAAATCATAAACATGCTGACAGAGCTGCAGAGAAATATGCAAGAGCTAAGGGATGAAGTCCAGAGGGAGATTACAGAAGTGAAACAAACTCTGGAAGGATTTGTAAGCAGAATGGATAAGATGCAAGAGGCCATTCATGGAATAGAAACCAGAGAACAGGAACGCATAGAAGCTGATGCAGAGAGAGATAAAAGGATCTCCAGGAATGAAACAATATTAAGAGAACTGTGTGACCAATCCAAAAGGAACAATATCCACATTAAAGGGGTACCAGAGGAAGAAGAGAGAGAAAAAGGGATAGAAAGTGTCTTTGAAGAAATAATTGCTGAGAACTTCCCCAAACTGGGGGAGGAAATAGTTGCTCAGACTACAAAGGCACACAGAACTCCTGAGAGATGGGATCCAAAGAGATCAACACCAAGACACATAATAATTAAAATGGCAAAGATCAAGGAGAGGGACAGAGTATTATTAAAGGCAGCAGGAGAGAGTAAAAAGGTCACCTACAAAGAAAAACCCATAAGGCTATCATCAGACTTCTCAACAGAAACATTACAGGCTAGAAGAGAATGGCATGATATATTTAATGCAATGAAACAGAAGGGGCTTGAACCGAGGATACTGTATCCAGCATGATTATCATTTAAATATGAAGGAGGGATTAAACAATTCCCAGACAAGCAAAAGTTGAGGGAATTTGCCTCACACAAACCACCTCTACAGGGTATCTTAGAGGGACTGCCCTAGATGGGAGCACTACTAAAAAGAGCATAGAACAAAACACACAACATATGCATAATGGAGGAGGAAGAAAAAGAAGGGAAAGAAATAATCATCAGACTGTGTTTACAACAGCACAATAAGCGAGTGAGGTCAGAGAGTAAGGTAGTAAACAAGTTAACTTTGACCTTTGGTAACCACAAACCTAAAGGCCGCAATGGCAATAAGAACATATCTTTCAATAGTCACCCTAAATGTAAATGGACTGAATGCACCAATCAAAAGAAACAGAGTAATAGAATGGATAAAAGAACAAGACCCATCTATATGCTGCTTATAAGAGACTCACCTCAAACCCAAAGACATGCACAGATTAAAAGTCAAGGGTTGGAGAAAGATATTTCATGCAAACAACAAAGAGAAAAAAGCAGGTGTTGCAATACTAGTATCAGAAAAAATAGACCTCAAAATAAAGAAAGTAACAAGAGATAAAGAAGGACATTACATAATGATAAAGGGCTCAGTCCAACAAGAGGATATAACCATTATAAATATATATGCACCCAATACAGGAGCACCAATATATGTGAAACAAATACAAACATAATTAAAGGAGGAAATATATTGCAATGCATTCATTTTGGGAGACTTTAACACACCACTCACCCAAAAGGACAGATCCACCAGACAGAAAATAAGTAAGGACACAGAGGCACTGAACAACATGCTAGAACAAATGGACCTAATAGACATCTATAGAACACTACATCCAAAAGCAACAGGATACACATTCTTCTCAAGTGCACATGGAACATTCTCCAGAAGAGACCACATACTAGGCCACAAAAAGAACCTCAGTAAATTCCAAAAGATTGAAATCCTACCAACAAACTTTTCAGTCCACAAAGGCATAAAACTAGAAATAAATTGTACAAAGAAAGGAAAAAGGCTCACAAACACAAGGAGGCTTAACAACATGCTCCTAAATAATCAATGGATCAATGACCAAATTAAAATGAAGATCCACCAATACATGGAAACAAATGACAACAACAACACAAAGCCCCAACTACTGTGGGATACAGCAAAAGCAGTCTTAAGAGGAAAGTATATAGCAATCCAGGCATATTTAAAGAAGGAAGAACAATCCCAAATGAATGGTCTAATGTCACAATTATCGAAATTGGAAAAAGAAGAACAAATAAGGCCTAAGGTCAGCAGAAGGAGGGACATAATAAAGATCAGAGAAGAAATAAATAAAATTGAGAATAAAACAATAGCAAAAATCAATGAAACCAAGAGCTGGTTCTTTGAGAAAATAAACAAAAGAGATAAGCCTCCAGCCAGACTTATTAAGAGAAAAAGAGAGTCAACACACATCAACAGAATTAGAAACGAGAAAGGAAAAATCATGACAGACTCAACAGAAATACAAAGAATTATTAGAGAGTACTATGAAAACCTATATGCTAACAAGCTGGAAATCCTAGGAGAAATGGACAACTTCTTAGAAAAATACAACTTTCCAAGAGTGACCCAGAAAGAAACAGAAAATCTAAACAGACCAATTACCAGCAATGAAATTGAATCAGTAATGAAAAAACTACCCAAGAACAAAATCCGTGGGCCAGATGGATTTACCTCGGAATTTTATCAAACATACAGAGAAGACATAACACCCATTCTCCTTAAAGTTTTCCAAAAAATAGAAGAGGAGGGAATACTCCCAAACTCATTCTATGAAGCCAACATCACCCTAGTACCAAAACCAGGCAAAGACCCCACCAAAGAAGAAAACTACAGACCAATATCCCTGATGAACTTAGATGCAAAAATACTCAACAAAATATTAGCAAACCGAATTCAAAATTACATCAAGAGGATCATACACCATGACCAAGTGGAATTCATCCAAGGGATGCAAGGATGGTACAACATTCGAAAATCCATCAACATCATCCACCATATCAACAAAAAGGACAAAAACCACATGATCATCTCCCTAGATGCGGAAAAAGCATTTGATAAAATTCAACATCCATTCATGATAAAAACTCTCAACAAAATGGGCATAGAGGGCAAGTACCTCAAAATAATAAAGGCCATATACGATAAACCCACAGCCAACATCATACTGAACAGCGAGAGGCTGAAAGCTTTTCTTCTGAGATCAGGAACAAGACAGGGATTCCCACTCTCCCCACTGTTATTCAACGTGGTACTGGAGGTCCTAGCCATGGTAATCAGACAAAACAAAGAAATACAAGGAATCCAGATAGGTAAAGAAGTCAAACTGTCACTATTTGCAGATGACATGATATTGTACATAAAAAACCTAAAGACTCCACTGCAAAACTACTAGAGCTAATATCAGAATTCAGCAAAGTTGCAGGATACAAAATTAACACACAGAAATCTGTAGCTTTCCTATACACTAACAACAAACTAATAGAAAGAGAAATCAGGAAGACAATTCCATTCACAATAGCATCAAAAAGAATAAAATACCTAGGACTAAACCTAACCAAGCAAGTGAAAGACCTGTCCCCTGAAAACTATAAGAAACTCTTAAGAGAAATTAAAGAGGTCACTAACAAATGGAAACTCATCCATGCTCCTGGCTAGGAAGAATTAATATCATCAGAATGTCCATCCTGCCCCAAGCAATATACAGATTCGATGCAATCCCTATCAAATTACCAACAGCATTCTTCAATGAACTGGAACAAATAGTGCAAAAATTCATATGGAACCGTCAAAGACCCCGAATAGCCAACACAATTCTAAGAAGGAAGAATATAGTGGGGGGGATCTCGCTCCCGAACTTCAAGCTCTACTACAAAGCCACAGTAATTAAGACAATTTGGTACTGGCACAAGAACAGAGCCACAGACCAATGGAACAGAATAGAGATTCCAGACATTAACCCAAACATATATAGCCAATTAATATTTGATAACGGAGCCATGGACATACAATGGGGAAATGACAGTCTCTTCAACAGATGGTGCTGGCAAAACTGGACAGCTACATGTAAGGGAATGAAACTGGATCACTGTCTAACCCCATACACAAAAGTAAACTCCAAATGGATCAAAACCTGAATGTAAGTCATGAAACCATAAAACTCTTAGAAAAAAACATAGGCAAAAATCTCTTGGACATAAACATGAGTGACTTCTTCATGAACACATCTTCCCAGGCAAGGGAAACAACAGAAAAAATGAACAAGTGGGACTATATCATGCTAAAAAGCTTCTGTACAGCGAAGGACACCATCAATAGAACAAAAAGGTATCCTACAGTATGGGAGAACATATTCATAAATGACAGATCCAATAAGGGATTGACATCCAATATATATAAAGAGCTCACATGCCTCAACAAACAAAAAGCAAATAATCCAAATAAAAAATGGGCAGAGGAGCTGAATAGACAATTCTCTAAAGAAGAAATCCAGATGGCCAACAGGCACACAAAAAGATGCTCCACATCACTAATCATCAGAGAAATGCAAATTAAAACCACAATGAGGTATCACCTCACACCAGTAAGGATCGCCATCATTGAAAGACAAACAACAACAAATGTTGGCGAGGTTGTGGAGAAAGGGGAACCCTCCTACTCTGCTGGTGGGAATGTAAACTAGTTCAACCAGTGTGGAAAGCAGTATGGAGGTTCCTCAGAATGCTCCAAATAGAAATACATTTGACCCAGGATTTCCACTTCTAGGAATTTACCCTAAGAATGCAGCACTCCATTTTGAAAAAGACAGATGCACCACTATGTTTATCACAGCACTATTTACAATAGCCAAGAAATGGAAGTAACCTAAGAGTCCATCAGTAGATGAATCGATAAAGAAGATG
This sequence comes from Manis javanica, assembly GCF_040802235.1. Classification (NCBI taxonomy): domain Eukaryota; kingdom Metazoa; phylum Chordata; class Mammalia; order Pholidota; family Manidae; genus Manis; species Manis javanica. Next base: position 105,551,398 of record NC_133158.1, read on the forward strand.
TAGTACATATACATAATGGAATATTATGCAGCCATAAGAAAAAAACAGATCCTACCATTTGCAACAACATGGATGGAGCTAGAGGGTATTATGCTCAGTGAAATAAGCCAAGAGGCAAAGGACAAGTACCAAATGATTTCACTCATATGTGGAGTATAAGAACAAAAGAAAACTGTAGGAACAAAACAGCAGTAGAATCACAGAACCCAAGAATGGACTAATAGTTACCAAAGGGAAAGGGACTGGGGACGATGGGTGGGAAGGGAGGGATAAGGGCGGGGAAAAAGAAAGAGGGCATTACAATTAGCATGTATAGTGCATGGGGACACAGTGAGGGCTGCACAACACAGAGAAGACAAGTAGTGATTTTACAGATCTTAATACACAGATGGACAGTGACTGTGAAGGGGTATGTGGTGGTGACTTCGTGAAGGGGAAAACCTAGTAAACATAATGTTCTTTCTGTAATTGTAGATTAATGATACCAAAATTAAAAAAAATACTTTGAAAACTTTCAAGTGAAAAAAGTTTTTCTTCTTGGACAGTGTGATAAGACTTTTCTGAAAACAAATTACCAGTAGGGGTTGACAGCTATTGCAATATTGTTTTTTCTTTTTAAATAGAATAGGACTAAAAAGTGAGGCTTGCGTGAAGGTAAATCCTAACATATAAAAGTGTCTCAATGTGTTTTGGTACTATTTACATAAGAATTCAGAGAGAAGGAAAATAAGTAATTTCAGGCACAGATATGCTTCTTTTATCATCTGTATTTTTACAGTTAAAAAACAAACAAAATAAGAAAAAGCAAAACCAAAAGTTAATCAAAATATGATTTCTTTTGGGAAGAGTTCTAGAAACTTCTTGCTGTTCCCATTTTAATAGAAACTTGACTGTTTAAATGTTCTTTTATTTGATGGATTACTAAAATAAACACCATTTCTTATGTCTGTAAATTATCAATTGCAAATATGCCAACTATAATAAATACTTCCAATTATAGTGGAAGACTGAATTTTCAAATTTGTTAGTGATTTATAATTTGGAGTGATATTGGAACTTGAACTGATATTTTTAAAAGCATGCATTCATATGTATTTTTCATTAATGAAGATTTCAAGCTGCAAGGTAATTATTTTCCTCAATTTTGAAGAAAGACAGGGAAAAAACTATCTGGGAGTAAGCAAAAAATAAAGATCAACTGGATAGGGTAGAACTATGTATTTTAATAGAAAAATAAAAACAATGATAACTAACATAAATCCTATGCAGGTAAAGATTTTTACAGACGGATACTGAAGAACCTGAGATTGCCCTAGAAAAGGTCCAACAGACGACATAGATGAAATAGCAACTGCAGCTATTGGTATTTAGAAACTTAATGCTTGTTTGAACACTGAAGTTGAGTAATTGAAATATAAGAGAACCCAGGTTTCTCTGCCTTTCCTTCCAAATTCTGTGCTGTTCCCTGTAATTACTTCTAAACTACTGAATTGTACAGTACCCTGAAATATACACTGTGTCAATTTTGCTTCATTTCTCCTCAGGATACATTTGTTGACATTGCCAGGAAAGCCATTTTGGGGCCTCAGCACTGGTTAGTGTCACTTTTTGCATCCTACTGACACTTCCCCAAATAACACTTTGCCAGTGATACTCTATACTAAATCTGCACTGATAAAGTATGAAGCATCTGTTCCACTATCCTGTACTCACTCAGAGTGTGTATATGTGTGTTTAGAGTCAGTTTGTCTAAATAAAAGAAGTGATGGCCTGAAATTTCAAATATCTTTGGGGGACCAGTTTTTCTATTTCTGTTTGTAAGCATTTACTACCTGAGAATTAAAAATAAATTCACGTTGGGTGACTAGTGTACCAATTTCTCAAACTTTGTTCTTGCCACAACATACCTCTCACTTGGTGTGTCAACCTCTTTGGCAGGTCCTCTGGCTCTTTCCTACCAAGGAATCCATTCTCATCTCCCTGAATCCATACCCCCATGCTCACACGTGCTCACACTACTTACTGGCAGAAGGCTAGTGTTTCATTTTGAACTTTCAATTACATTATGTTAATTGTCCTTAATGCTTCATAGCAGCCATTTGTTTTTAAAACCAAAGCTAAATAGAAAAAAATCCTTTTTGTTGACACATCTGAAAAACTGATCAAAATGCTTGAATTATAATTAATAGATTGAATAATTCAATTTGATTCAATGGCAAGAAATATCTAGGGAGAAAGTATGAATTTTTCACTTGCTGTGAAACCTCAGATCTAAAATAGATAGCATTATAATACAAATCACTATGAATGTTTTGAGGCTGCTTATATACAAAAACAAAATTAACTTTTCACTTGTGTGTGTGTATGTATTTTATATTTTATACAATTCATTATCTGTAATATTCTTCAGGTCAGTCATAATATCAATTTTATAGTTGCAAATTCCAAGAGAGCATGTTACAATGTAATACAAATAAAATTTAAAAAATCTGAATTGCTACCAGTATTGTTTTATTAAATCTTCACCAATGAGTGGTTGATATTAATTTCATTCAGAGTTCAGCAAACCATGGCCAGTGAATCAACAAACAGATATCGCAAATCATTGTCTATGGATTAATTTTTCCAACATATGCAAGACTAGATGGGCTAGAATAATAGATTCCAGCTAGTCACCATTTGGCTTCAGAAATTGTTGACATATTACTAATCTGGTTTTATTTATCCATGCTCATTTCAAAGCAAATTCTGTATTACTATTTTACCTTTAAATTCTTTAGTAAGTAACTTTTAGGTTGGGATAATTATCAACATACAACATATGTAACAAAATTAAAATTAATTCCTTAATATCTAATTATTATCCATGTCAAATGTTTCTAATTATTTTATAAATTTATTTTCATGTTTAATTTGCATTAGGATCCAGATTAACACACACATTGCATTTGGTTTCTATGTCTTTGAAATCTCTTTTAGGCCATAGGAATTTTCATGTCTTCATTTTTTATGTCACTTTTTTTGTGGAATAAACTAGTCATAGTCCTGATAAAGGTCTCACATTCTCAATTTGGCAGTTTGCATCATTATAATTCTCCCATGTATTTATCCACAAAATTCTGTAAAACAGCATTTAGACCTAAAGTCTAAATTATAGTCATGTTCAATTCACAGAGAATAAATGTATAAACGATCATGTAAACTTCCCATTGCATCATTCAGGAGGCACATACTATCTGGCCATCCCTATTTTACCTGTGCTAGTGTGGAACAGTTAGTTAGGTATTGCCAGCATTTATCTATTGACAGTTTACCCATGAACCTTATCACTGACTAGTTTAACAGTGATTGATGATAGTTTCCTAGATCTATTATTTCATTAACATTTTCAAAAACGTGACTCTCTGTCTCTGTCATTCTTTCTGAAGTTATTAGTTGGAATTCTTCAATAAAGAACATTTTGCCATCAGCTATTCGGTTACCTTCTTTCTCTGTGTTTATCAATATTACAAAGAATTCCTGAACCCCTAAGAATCTTTGAATGTGACAAATTAGTTTTTAAAATATAATTATGCTCTCTTGGAGTTCTGCATATGCATATTTGAGGTATGTCAATACATTATAGGCATTAATTTTTGCTACTCAAATTCTGTCAGGCAGATTTCTAAAATGGCTATGCAATTCCTACACCTGGGAATACATGCCCTGTATAATCTCCCTTGAGATCTATAAAAATGATAGAATATCAGTATGATAGATACCAAAACCATATATGGTAAATGGAATTCTGCAGTTGTAATTAAGTCCATCATTAATTGAGTGAGTTAATCAAAATGGAGGTCACCCCTGGTGGGCAACCCCTAAAAGAGACAACAAGCAGCAGCAGAAACCATCTTCTGGACTGGAAGAAAGCGAACAACCACCGAGGGCTCTGTCTATGAAGAGGACACAGGGCAAAGAAATGAAGGAAGCTTTTGGGACCTGATGGCAGTTTCCTCACAAGCAACAGAAATGAAACAGAAATAAGGACAGTCATCTTATAACAAAAGGGATATGAATTTGCCAGTGACCAGTGATCTTAGAAGAAATCCCCAAGCCTCACATGAAATTTAGACACAATCAGCACCAAAATTTCTGCTGGGTGAGGACTCTGAGTAAGGGGTATAGCTAAACATACATGGATCCTAAAGAAAATGAGTTACTTTTTTAAATGTTGTTTTAAGTCACTAAATTTGTGATAATTTGCCATTTGACATTTTACAACCTTCATGATAAAAAAATTCAACAAACTAGTGATACAAAGAAACGACCTCAGCATAATAAAAGTTATCTATGAAAACACATAGCACACTTCATATTCAATGGAAAAAACTGAATGCATTTTTTCCAGATTAGAAATAAGACAAGGATGCTCTCTTTCAGCACTTTTATTCAGTATAATGCTGGAAATTTTGGCCAGAATAATTACCCAAGAAATAAAGAAAGAAAAGACATCCAAAGTGAGATCTTTTATTTATATTGGTTTTCCAGTGATGTATTATTTGTAGAAAAAGATGATGTTTCCAAAAGAAAAATATTAGAACTAATAAGTAAATTCAGAAAAGCAGCAGGAAACAAAATAAACACATAAAAATCATTTACATTCGTATATGTTGGAGGTCTGAAATTTCAAAAATAATTCAATTTATAATAGCATCCCAAAGAACAAAATGCTCAGGAATTAACCTAACTGAAGAGGTAAAAGACTTGCACAATGAAAGTATAAAACATTGCTAAAAGAAACTAAAGAAGACATAAATAAGTGGAATCATATCCCATGTTCAGGGACTGGGAGATTTATTAAGATGCCAGAACTACCCAAAGTGGCCTATAGATTCAAAGTTATTACTATCAAAACCCCAATAATATTTTTTGAAAATACATAAAAATCAATCCTGAATTTCACATGGAATTTCAAGAACCCCAAAGAAGCAAAGCAATTTTGAAAGAGAACAAACCTGGAGGACTCAAACTTCCTAATTTCAAAACTTACTACAATGCTACAATGATCAAAACAATATAGCATTGGCATAATGACAGACATATAGAGCAACGGAATAGTATAGAGAAACCAGAAGTAAACCATTACACATATGACCAAATGATTTTTGATAATGGTGCAATGGCCATTTAATGGGGCTTTAAAGAACAGTCTTGTCAACAAATAGTACCAGAAAATTGGATGTTCACAGGCAAAAGAATGAAGTTGTACCCTACCTAACAAAAATTTACAAAATTATTTACATAATTGCAGAAGTTAACTCAAAATAGATCTATGACCTAAATCTAAGATATTAAACTATAAAACTCTTAGAAGAAAAAGTAAAAATCACAACAGTGATTTGGCAATGATTTCTTGTTTATGACACCACTGGTACAAACAACAAAAGAAGAAATGGACACATTGTTTTGTGAAAAATTTTTCACGAAAAAAAATTTTTTTAATTATTTTAAAAAAGGCAATCCACAGAATGGGAGAAAATATTTGCAAATCCTTTATCTGATAAGTGATTTATATCTAGAATATACAAAGAATTCCTACAACTCAACAACAACAAAACCCAATTCAAAATTAGGTAAAGGACTAAAACAGGCATTTCTCCAAAGAAGATACACAAGTAGCAAATAAGCACATGAAAAAACTGCTCAACATCATTAATTATGGGGTAAATACAAATAAATAATAGAATGAGATACTGCATCATACCCATCAGGCTGTCTGAATAAGTAAATAAATAAGTGTTGTCAAGGATGTGGAGAAATTGGAACCATTTTGTACTATTGGTGGTGATTTAAATGGTACAGCTACTGTGGAAAGCAGGATAGTGGTGCCACAAAAAATTAAACATAGAATTACCATATGATACAGTAATTCCACTTTTTGATGTATACTCAAATGGATTTAATGCACAACCTCAAAGAGATATTTGTATACACATGTTCATAGCAGCCTTATTTATAATAGCTAAAATATGGAAGCAATCTAAATGTTCATCAACAAATGAATGGATAAGCAAAATATGGTATATACATACAATGGAATATTCAGCCTTATAGAGGAAGGAAATTCTGACACATGCTACAACATGAGTGAAGCTTGAGGACATTATACTAAGTGAAGTAAGTCCATCATGAAAAGACGGATACTACATGATTTCACTTATATGAGGTACTTAAAATAGGCAAAATCATACAAACAGAAAGTAGAATGGTGTTTGAGAAGGGATAGGAAATTGGGGATCTATTGCTTAAAGGGTATAGAGTTTCAGTTCTGCAAGATGAAAAGAGTTCTGGAGATGGATGCTGGCTGCACAAAACATTAATGTATTTTATACCACTGAATTGTATACTTAAAAATGGTTAAAATGGTAAATTTCATGTTATGTGTATTTTACCACAATAAGAAAATTTTAAAAAAAGTAAAAGGAAAGTGTTACATTATTGCTCACCCATTTATCCCATTATCAGATTACAAAACCACCCTAATTTGTTTTTTAAAGGAGCACATTTTTAGAATATATTAAAAACTACAGGTGAATAGTGATTTAAAAATTTTGTATAAACAGCCACAAAACATCTCTATTTTTTTGCAACATGGGTATATAGGGAGAATAAAATTATTGACAACTGAATTTTGAATATTTGTATTATAAAACTCACTAATACCAAATTTAAAGGTAAACCTATGTCCAGTTTGTCAATATTTGTTTATAGTCAGAGATAATTACTGACTAATATGTGATATTATATTTGCCTTTTGCAAATTTAGGTTAATATTTTTCACTTAGGTAGTTCTTCACATGCATGGTTACTTAAATATAAAGAATAAAAATAGAAAACTCATGCAAAAAGCCCTACTTTCTACTAAAGAGTAATGTGCCATATATGTTTATTTTTCCAGTCTTACATGTTAATACATTTGAATTTATACATAATTCAATGAAAAAAATTGAAATTGATTTCTAATCAAAAACATCTATATAGGCCTATAGTTATCTATCCTTAAGTGACTTTAATGTCATTTTAAGAAAAGTATGGCTTTTATTTTCACTTGTATTATCCAATACCCAATCTCTACCCCATTACTTTACTACTATGGATGTTATCTAAAACAAGGTTTCTGGAAAAGAATACCATGAAGAAGTCAAAGAGAAATCTGTCCCTTCCCTGAGCCTCATATTTGAAGCCTTAAAAAAAATAAAATAACTATAGTCAACACAAATGCTGCCTGTTAAAAATTGCAAAATAACTTCAGAAATTAATTCAAAGTAATGCTGTTAAAGAAGAAAAATAAAACAAAAACAGTACCTCCTGACGATTGCCCTTTTTATTTGCTTTTAGCTTTAAATTATAAATCTAAGTGGCAAGAACAATCTTTGAAAATACTGTCATCTGAATGTGTTTTAGAGGTCATGATATACCCTACTTTATGAGGCATGAAACATTTGTAAGCAAATACATGCAAGAATTTGATGTGTGACATTTAACTACCTCCATGCACAATCACCCATAGCAATTATTTCATCACTACATTCAGTAACTACAGTAAAAGAATAAAGGTCCTATATGGTTAAGTAACTGCTAAATTAGTGATATAGCCTTTGTGAAAAGTGATAAACATTCCTGAAATAACAAAATGTAAACAGTAAACAGTTCACCAATATTCCCAATGAAAATATGCTGTCTGAATTTTTACAACAAAACTTAAAATATAGGGGCAGAGCCAGGATGGCGGCGTGAGTAGAGCAGTGGAAATCTCCTCCCAAAAACACATAGAGCTATGAAAATATAACAAAGAAAAATCTTCCTAAAATAGAGATCACAGGACACAGGACAACATCCAGACCACATCTACACCTGCAAGAACCTAGTGTCTTGCGAAGGGGGTAAGATACAAGCCCAGCGGGCGGGTGCCTGAGACCGGCGCCTGAGGACGGAGGAAATCGCGCGTTTTTCCCCCTTTTCTTTTTCTCTTTTTGGCGAGCGCTTTTTGGAAGCCTTAAAGGGACAGGGACCCCGGTGCTAGGGAGGCAGGGTGGCGACACTGGTGAGCGGGTGCCTGGGACCGGCGCCTGAGGACAAAGAATATCCCACATTTTTCCCTGTGGGACCAGGGTGCGGGTGCCAGAGACCGGCACTTGAGGACAGAGGAAATCGCGCGTTTTTCCCCTTTTTTTTTTTCTCTTTTTTGCGAGTGCTTTTTGGAAGCCTAAAAGGGACAGGGACCCCAGTGCTAGGGAGGCAGGGCGGCGGGACTGGTGAGCGGGTGCCTGGGACCAGCGCCTGAGGACAAAGAATATCGTGCGTTTTTCCCTGTGGGACCGGTGGGCGGGTGCCTGAGACCGGCACCTGAGGACGGAGGAAATCGCGCGTTTTTCCCCTTTTTTTCTCTCTTTTTGGCGAGTGCTTTTTGGAAGCCTTAAAGGTACAGGGACCCCGGTGCTAGGGAGGCAGGGCGGCAGGACTGGTGAGCGGGTGCCTGGGACCAGCGCCTGAGGAAAAAGAATATCGAGCGTTCCTTCCCTGTGGGACTGGTGGGTGGGTGCTTTTTGGAAGCCTTGAAAGGACAGGGACCCTGGTGCTAGGGAGACAGGGTAGCAGGACCAGTGAGCGGGTGCCTGGGACCCGCACCTGAGGACAAAAAAAAAAAAAAATCACGTGTTTTTTCCTTTTTTTTTCTTTCTGTTCCCTCTCTCATTGTTGCTGTTGTTGTTTTGGTTTGGAGAGTGCTTTTTGGAAGTCTTAAAGGGGCAGGACAGGTCACTTAGACCAGAGGCAGGGAATCTGGGGATCTCTGGGCACTCTAACCCCCTGGGCAGCAGGGAGCACAGAGGCCCCTTACGGAGATAAATAGCACCCCGGCCACTCCCCCTCCAACGGGGCTCCACCATTTTGGAGGAACAGCCCCAGCCAGGCCAAGCCCACAGCAACAGCGAAGATAAACCCCAAAGCAACTGGGCAGGAAGCAGAAGCCCTGTCTCCGCACAGCTGCCCAGCACAAGCCACTAGAGGTCGCTATTCTCCCAGGAGAAGGCCACAAACCAACAAGAAGGGAAGCTCTTCCAGCGGTCACTTGTACCAGCTCTGCAAACTATCTCTATCATCATGAAAAGGCAAAACCAGAGGCAGACAAAGATCACAGAGACAACACCTGAGAGGGAGACAGACCTAACTAGTCCTCTTGAAAAAGAATTCAAAATAAAAATCATGAACATGCTGACAGAGATGCAGAGAAAAATGCAAGAGCAATGGGATGAGATGCAGAGAAAAATGCAAGAGCAGTGGGATGAGATGCAGAGAAAAATGCAAGAGCAGTGGGATGAAGTCCGGAAGGAGATCACAGAGGTCAGGAAGGAGATCACAGAAGTGAAACAATCCCTGGAAGGATTTATAAGCAGAATGGATAAGATGCAAGAGGCCATTGAAGGAATAGAAGCCAGAGAACAGGAACGTATAGAAGCTGACATAGAGAGAGATAAAAGGATCTCCTGGAATGAAACAACACTAAGAGAAATATGTGACCAATACAAAAGGAATAATATCCGTATTATAGGGATACCAGAAGAAGAAGAAAGAGGAAAAGGGATAGAAAGTCTCTTTGAAGAAATAATTGCTGAAAATTTCCCCAAACTGGGGGAGGAAATAATCGAACAGACCATGGAATTACACAGAACTCCCAACAGAAAGGATGCAAGGAGGACAACACCAAGACACATAGTAATTAAAATGGCAAGGATCAAGGACAAGGAAAGAGTTTTAAAGGCAGCTAGAGAGAAAAAGGTCACCTATAAAGGAAAACCCATCAGGCTAACATCAGACTTCTCAACAGAAACCCTACAGGCCAGAAGAGAATGGCATGATATACTTAATGCAATGAAACAGAAGGGCCTTGAACCAAGGATACTGGATCCAGCACAACTATCATTTAAATATGATGGTGGGATTAAACAATTCCCAGACAAGCAAAAGCTGAGAGAATTTGCTTCCCACAAACCACCTCTACAGGGCATCCTACAGGGACTGCTCTAGATGGGAGCACCCCTAAAAAGAGCACAGAACAAAACACACAACATATGAAGAATGGAGGAGGAGGAATAAGAAGGGAGAGAAGAAAAGAATCTCCAGACAGTGTATATAACAGCTCAATAAGCAAGCTAAGTTAGGCAGTAAGATACTAAAGAAGCTAACCTTGAACCTTTGGTAACCACGAATCTAAAGCCTGCAATGGCAATAAGTACATATCTCTCAATAGTCACCCTGAATGTAAATGGACTTAATGCACCAATCAAAAGACATAGAGTAATAGAATGGATAAAAAAGCAAGACCCATCTATATGCTGCTTACAAGAAACTCACCTTAAACCCAAAGATAAGCATAGACTAAAAGTCAAGGGATGGAAAAACATATTTCAGGCAAACAACAGTGAGAAGAAAGCAGGGGTTGCAGTACTAATATCAGACAAAATAGACTTCAAAACAAAGAAAGTAAGAAGAGATAAAGAAGGATACTACATAATGATAAAGGGCTCAGTCCAACAAGAGGATATAAACATTCTAAATATATATGCACCCAATACAGGAGCACCAGCATATGTGAAGCAAATACTAACAGAACTAAAGAGGGAAATAGACTGCAATGCATTCATTGTAGGAGACTTCAACACACCACTCACCCCAATGGATAGATCCACCGGGCAGAAAATAAGTAAAGACACACAGGCACTGAACAACACACTAGAACAGATGGACCTAATAGACATCTATAGAACTCTACATCCAAAAGCAACAGGATATACATTCTTCTCAAGTGCACATGGAACATTCTCCAGAATAGACCACATACTAGCTCACAAAAAGAGCCTCAGTAAATTCCAAAATATTGAAATTCTACCAACCAATTTTTCAGACCACAAAGGTATAAAAGTAGAAATAAATTCTACAAAGAAAACAAAGAGGCTCACAAACACATGGAGGCTTAACAACATGCTACTAAATAATCAATGGATCAATGAACAAATCAAAATAGAGATCAAGGAATATATAGAAACAAATGACAACAACAACACTAAGCCCCAACTTCTGTGGGATGCAGCGAAAGCAGTCTTAAGAGGAAAGTATATAGCAATCCAGGCACACTTGAAGAAGGAAGAACAATCCCAAATGAATAGCCTAACATCACAATTATTAAAACTGGAAAAAGAAGAACAAATGAGGCCTAAAGTCAGCCGAAGGAGGGACATAATAAAGATCAGAGAAGAAATAAAAAAACTTGAGAAGAATAAAACAATAGCAAAAATCAACGAAACCAAGAGCTGGTTCTTTGAGAAAATAAACAAAATAGATAAGCCTCTAGCCCAACTTATTAAGAGAAAAAGAGAGTCAACACAAATCAACATAATCAGAAATGAGAATGGAAAAATCACGACAGACTCCACAGAAATACAAAGAATTATTAAAGACTACTATGAAAACCTATATGGCAACAAGCTGGAAAACCTAGAAGAAATGGACAACTTCCTAGAAAAATACAACCTCTCAAGACTGACCACGGAAGAAACACAAAAGTTAAACAAACCAATTACAAGCAAAGAAATTGAAACAGTAATCAAAAAACTACCCAAGAACAAAAGCCCGGGGCCAGACGGATTTACCTCAGAATTTTATCAGACACACAGAGAAGACATAATACCCATTCTCCTTAAAGTGTTCCACAAAGTAGAAGAAGAGGGAATACTCCCAAACTCATTCTATGAGGCCAACATCACCCTAATACCAAAACCAGGAAAAGACCCCAGCAAAAAAGAAAATTACAGACCAATATCCCTGATGAATGTAGATGCAAAAATACTTAATAAAATATTAGCAAAAAGAATTCAACAGTATATCAAAAGGATCATACACCATGACCAAGTGGGGTTCATCCCAGGGATGCAAAGATGGTACAACATTCAAAAATCCATCAACATCATCCACCACATCAACAAAAAGAAGGACAAAAACCACATGATCATCTCCATAGATGCTGAAAAAGCATTTGTCAAAATTCAACATCCATTCATGATAAAAACTCTCAGCAAAATGGGAATAGAGGGCAAGTACCTCAACATAATAAAGGTCATATATGATAAACCCACAGCCAGCATTATACTGAACAGCGAGAAGCTGAAAGCATTTCCTCTGAGATCAGGAACCAGACAGGGATGCCCCCTCTCCCCACTGTTATTTAACATAGTACTGGAGGTCCTAGCCATGGCAATCAGACAAAACAAAGAAATACAAGGAATCCAGATTGGTAAAGAAGAAGTTAAACTGTCACTATTTGCAGATGATATGATACTGTACATAAAAAACCCTAAAGACTCCACTCCAAAACTACTAGAACTGATATCAGAATACAGCAAAGTTGCAGGATACAAAATTAACACACAGAAATCTGTAGCTTTCCTATACACTAACAACGAATCAATAGAAAGAGAAATCAGGAAAACAATTCCATTCACCATTGCATCAAAAAGAATAAAATACCTAGGAATAAACCTAACCAAAGAAGTGAAAGACTTATACTCTGAAAACTACAAGTCACTCTTAAGAGAAATTAAAGGGGACACTAATAAATGTAAACTCATCCCATGCTCATGGCTAGGAAGAATTAATATCGTCAAAATGGCCATCCTGCCCTAAGCAATATACAGATTTGATGCAATCCCTCTCAAATTACCAGCAACATTCTTCAATGAATTGGAACAAATAATTCAAAAATTCATATGGAAACACCAAAGACCCCGATTAGCCAAAGCAATCCTGAAAAAGAAGAATAAAATAGGGGGGATCTCACTCCCCAACTTCAAGCTCTACTACAAAGCCATAGTTATCAAGACAGTTTGGTACTGGCACAAGAACAGAGCCACAGACCAGTGGAACAGATTAGAGACCCCAGAAATTAACCCAAACATATATGGTCAATTAATATTTGATAAAGGAGCCATGGACATACAATGGCAAAATGACAGTCTCTTCAACAGATGGTGCTGGCAAAACTGGACAGCTACATGTAGGAGAATGAAACTGGACCATTGTCTAACCCCATATACAAAGGTAAACTCAAAATGGATCAAAGACCTGAATGTAAGTCATGAAACCATTAAACTCTTGGAAAAAAACATAGGCAAAAACCTCTTAGACATAAACATGAGTGATCTCTTCTTGAACATATCTCCCCGGGCAAGGAAAACAACAGCAAAAATGAGCAAGTGGGACTACATTAAGCTGAAAAGCTTCTGTACAGCGAAAGACACCATCAATAGAACAAAAAGGAACCCTACAGTATGGGAGAATATATTTGAAAATGACTGATCCGATAAAGGCTTGACGTCCAGAATATATAAAGAGCTCACACGCCTCAACAAACAAAAAACAAATAACCCAATTAAAAAATGGGCAGAGGAACTGAACAGACAGTTCTCCAAAAAAGAAATACATATGGCCAAGAGACACATGAAAAGATGCTCCACATCGCTAATTATCAGAGAAATGCAAATTAAAACTACAATGAGGTATCACCTCACACCAGTAAGGATAGCTGCCATCCAAAAGACAAACAACAACAAATGTTGGCGAGGCTGTGGAGAAAGGGGAACCCTCCTACACTGCTGGTGGGAATGTAAATTAGTTCAACCATTGTGGAAAGCAGTATGGAGGTGCATCAAAATGCTCAAAACAGACCTACAATTTGACCCAGGAATTCCACTCCTAGGAATTTACCCTAAGAACGCAGCAATCAAGTTTGAGAAAGACAGATGCACTCCTATGTTTATCGCAGCACTATTTACAATAGCCAAGAATTGGAAGCAACCTAAATGTCCATTGGTAGATGAATGGATAAAGAAGATGTGGTACATATACACAATGGAATACTACTCAGCCATAAGAAGTGGAAAAATCCAACCATTTGCAGCAACATGGATGGAGCTGGAGAGTATTATGCTCAGTGAAATAAGCCAAGTGGAGAAAGAGAAATACCAAATGATTTCACTCATCTGAGGAGTATAGGAACAAAGGAAAAACTGAAGGAACAAAACAGCAGTGGAATTACAGAACCCAAAAATGGACTAACAGGTACCAAAGGGAAAGGAACTGGGGAGGATGGGTGGGCAGGGAGGGATAAGGGGGGGGAAGGAGAAGGGGGGTATTAAGATTAGCATGCATGAGGGGGAGGGAGAAAGGGGAGGATGGGCTGCACAACACAGAGAGGACAAGTAGTGACTCTACAACATTTTGCTAAGCTGATGGACAGTAACCGTAATGTGGTTGTTAGGGGGGACCTGATATAGGGGAGAGCATAGTAAACATAGTATTCTTCATGTAAGTGTAGATTAAAAATTTAAAAAAAAAAAAAAAGAAAGAAAGAAAGAAAAGGGGGATTACTCCTTTGCAGGATAAAACTATTGGTAAATCAAAGATCAACGCATGCTTTAAATATCCTTAATGTTGATCACTTAAAGGGTGTCAGATGATCAGCTATGGAGGTACTCTTTTCTGATAATATTCCTTTCTCTTAATTAAAAAAAAAAAAAAAAGCATTTACTGTGTGCTGACCTCCAATGAGTTCTGCACAGTGGTATAGAGGGCATGTCAAAGTGTGGGCAAAGGGTCTGTTTGTTTCTATGCAGAATATCAAGGCCTATCTTGGATACCCAGAAAATGAACTAAGATAAGATATGAGGAGGAGCTTCCGGCATCAGCACTCTCTGGAGAGGACTTGTGCCGGGGGATGATCATCAAAAAGCCTCCACAGGGATCCCAACGATGCTGCGGTTGTGGCTGCATCCAGCCCACCGTCTCCTGGACTTGCCATAGGAATGAGGAGGGAGATGTCTAGGCTGGCATGTGCATACAATGAGACAATGAATTTGACCAGATCTGTACTGTTGGAACTCAACCAGGAGTTGGGAGGGGTGCAAGTTGTAGCACTCCAAAATCTCATGACTATAGACTATCTATGGTTAAAAGAATATATGGGATGTGAACAGATCCCAGAAAGGGGCTGCTTTAATTTGTCTGATGGTTCAAGTACAGTTGGACAATATCCATCATATCATAGACAAATTTTCACAAATGTCTAGGGTGCCTAAATGGTTTTCTTGGCTTCACTGGAGATGGATGGTAATTATAGATTTGCTTTGTTTATGTCACCGTATTCCTATTATGTTAATATGTGTGTGCAAATTAGTTAGTAGTTTAAAACCTATACATACTTAAGGTACTCTACAAGAAGATATGTCAAAGAAATAATCAATCCTCCCATGTTTCCTTTATATGCTACATCTATAGCTTTTCTTCCTCCTTCCTAATTACAACCCTGAAATAGAATTCGTGCCTCATATTGAATTTACTGAGTATCATAATTCCTCCAGGTGGTAAAGATACCTCGAGACAAGTGCTGGGCATAGAAGCCACAGGGCATAAATCTGCAAAGAAGTAAAAAGCTAACCTTTGCAAACAATATGGCTTCTCTCTCACTTACCAACTTTACATTTCCCTGTATGGCCCCGGAAGATGACTGGTTAGCCAGAGACGGGTAAGATTCCTCAAGGGAGGAACAACCTAAGACAGGCACAGTCGCAGGGGGGCCATCAGGTGAGAATGTGGGGATCAACAGAGGTGAGGCTCAGAACCTCATCCCCCCTGCTTTGAGAGAAATCTTCTGCATCCATGGATGTCTTGCTGCGCTTGTCTAGCCTGGATTAATACTTAGTCCATAGGCACACACCTGATCATCTGATCATCTACATTTGCCTTCTTACAGCACTAAACTATGTTTTCTACCTTTATCTTGCATCTACCTACCACTTCAGCATTTTATTAAAAATAAAAATAATAATAATAATAGGAGACATGTGGGATCAACATATAAATCAAGTACAAAAATCAAACGAATATTCATATTTGACCTGATTGTTTATAGGTCATAATGCATGATCAAAACCGAAAGTTTCTGTGATGAATGCCCTTGTACTGTTCACCATGTAAGAATTTATTCACTATGTAAGAATTCGGTCACCATGTAAGAACTTGTTCGTTATGCTTCAGAAGATTGGAGACTGACGAGAATTAGGCTTGAGATGGATTAATGATTGTACATTGAGCGTTGACCCCCCTATACTGAATTTTATTGTTTTTAACAACCATTTGATCAATAAATATGAGAGATGCCCTCTCAAAATATATATATATATATATATATATATATATATATATATATATATATATATATATATATATATATATATATATGGCGTAGAGTTTTGCATTGTGAGATTTCTACTACATTACTCTGGCAAATGGGCAAGCATCATATTTGTAATTTATTTTTTGAAAGCCTTATTCATGATTTTCAATTTCTTATATGTTTTATTAGCCTCATATGGTTGTTAAAATATTTTCCCTAAATGGTGACCATGTGATCAAGAAAAGACAGATTACAGTATAAATGTGAAATGAGGTTTAGATGTGGCTTTATTCAACATTTTAAATTGTCATTAGAAGCCAAAATTAATAGGGATAGCATGAGACATATATTAGTATAAAGAGATAAATGATATGAACTACTGAAGCTATAGCCTTTTTCAATGTCCTCTGTTAGATAGCATATTACTTTTACACTACCAAGTTTCATGATTGTTTCTCAATACACATCTCACCTGATCTATTGACAGCATTTGAAAATCTTGATTATCCCCCTCTTTCATTTCCATTTAGCTGCCAAGAAACCATACCCTTTCAATTAGCCTCTACCTTCACTGTCCACTCCCTCCCTTGCCTCCGTCTCTTCTGTTGGCCTCTCCTAATCTCTGTGAACTCTAATAGTGAAGTGCCTCATCAGTAATTCCACATGTGATGGCTCCCTTTAACCTCATTTGTCTGGTAGCTTTGTAAATGATATGTATGATTATTTTTTACATAATTCCCTATTAATACTTCCACCTTTTATTTTTCCACAACCTGATTGTGTGAGTGGAGTACCAGCAAATTTGGATTAAAGATGATTGGAGAGCAGACATTCCATGTATGGGAAATAGAATAATGGCTTCCAAAGATGTCCATTTCTTCATCCCCATAATTTATGAGTATGTTATAGTGCATACCAAAGAGGAATTAAAGATGGATATCAGGTTGTCAATCTGTTATCTCAAACCACAAGTGTTATCCTATATTATTTGGGTGGGCTCAATATAATCTTGAGCATCCTTCAATGTGTAAGAAGAGAGATAGACTATCAGGGTCAGAATAATGCAATTAGAGAATGACTAGACCAGTCATTGCTTATCCTGAAGATAAAATAGATCATAAATGAAGCGAAATCAACAGACTCAAACATCTAGAAAAGGCAAGAAAATTGATTATTTCCTAGAGTTTCCAGAAAGGAATATAATGCTGCTGCTAACTCAGCTTACGCTCAGTGAAATCTGCATTAGACTTCTGACTGACAGCACTGTAAGATATTTGTATCATTTTAAGCAACTAAACATATTGTAATTTGTTACAGAAGCAAGAGAATGCTAATATAACTTGGAATCTAGAGACAATGCATAGCTCCAGGGAAATTTAGAGAATTATCTTCTCTAGGTCTACTGTATTACATTGTACATTGGTGAAGCTAAAGACCTTCCCCTCCTCTCCTGGGGGAGATTTATATAATTTCCAGGGTAAAGTTTTCAATCTCTTGCTCTGTCTCTCTTTAGAAGACATGGAAAAATTGTACCAGCTGACCTATATAAGCTCTGAGTGTTATAATTCTGGAGCTCTTCTATTGTTGTGCGAACTTGCTGCATGTTAGAGAGTAAAATCATGGCCTCATTTATATCACTCTATGGGGGTTGGAGCTCAAGGAATCCACACTGAGATGCTCTGTGAGTAATAGATGCTCTGGATCTGTTCTCTGATCCAGAAAGTCATGTTTCTTGTCAGAAGGGAAGCAGCAAGGTAGGGGATAAAAAGAACCTATTATCTTTATCTTGAAGAACCCAATAAAATTATTTTTCTCACATAACAAGAAAGAAGGATGCTCGTGATCCAACCTTGTACAGTAACCTCTCAAGAACCTAGGTTTCACTATTTTGTACTCATTATTCTTAGCCTGTAGCTTTCTTCTCAGTGTTCACAATTTGGCAGATTTTTTTCTAGCAACATTTTAGCATTTCAGAGAAGATTAAGAGAGAAGTATGAAGGTTTCTTTTTTAGGTAGATGAGTTGGGGGTTTTCATTAGGAATATAATTTTTCTGAAATTCCCACTCAGAACATACCTTCTTATGTATCATGGGAGAGAAATATGTCACACATAATTATTGTCATTTTGAGGAACCAGGGAACCAGTTTCTCTCGGTCTTATTTCTTAGTCTGCAAAATGTATGTTCCAAATAACATTTGGAGTATTTTTGAAAGAAAATAGAAAACAAGGAGCACCTGCCACAAACAGTAATATGTTAGTCTAAGTTTTGCCTTTCTACCTTAATTCACCCCCATTAATGTAAATGATTCCTAACTTTTCTGAATTATCTAAGACTATTAACTCATTGGAACATCCTTCTGAGGTATAGACTTATAATTATTTATTGGTTATTTATACACAAATTTGAGCAGATACTTCAAACTCAACGTGTTGAAAGTTGACAATATTCTCATTTTTATTTTCCATGTGGATTTGGTCACAACATTGTCTCACCTCTTGAAATAAGGAAATTTGGGAGGAAACTTTGATACCATTTATTTTTAACCCTTACTAAGAAATCAGAGAGCAAATTTATCAGCTTGAGGTACAAAAGAACTATTAATTAATTGTTTTAGTTTCATTCCATTTTGTTAATGATCTATTATCTTTTAATGGGATGAAGGCAACAAACATTTTTCTCCTTTGTTGCTCTGGGAACAACAAATATCTTTTTTATCTACTAATATTGTTTCCAGAGTTAATTTTTCTGTATGATATCATGTCTGTTCTCTATGTAAAGTACTATAGGGTCTCTCATTGCTGACCTTTATAATACTATTGTATTTACTTAGCATAAAGAATAAGGCTCATTGCATTTTTGTTTCAGTTTATGTTTTCAGTCTCATCAATGTCTATCCTCCCAACACCACCATACTGCACACAATATACTTTGCAGTCTAGCTCTGTAGTATACTTGCTGCTCTTCCCAGCACTTATAATGAGGTTCCAGGCCTCCATTTTTCTACCAACATTTCTTGTCATCTGCTATTTCCTTCATAAAAGTCATTTTTCCTTTAGGCCTTCTGTGAAAATCACCCCCCAGTCATGTGTAGTTGCCTTCTATTTAGCACCTTGACAAGTATTGTGTAATCAATCCTATTGGTTATTTCAATAGGCATCTGCTTCTCTCCTAGGCTAGTAATTCCTTAATCAAAGCAAATCAGATTCAAATTTCCATCTTTGTTTCAAAAGTGCCTAAGCACTTGGCCTGGCAAAGAATATGTGCTCCTTGAAATATGAATTTATGTTAAGTGATAAGACAACTACAAATGAAGAGTTATGAGTTCAGAGAACAGACATCTCCAGCTAGTAGGAAGCAAGAATGTGGCATCATTTTTTTTCTTTCCTCTGTGAGAGTAGACCTATTTTGATAGATAAAAACATATTGCAATCAATTAAGCAAATTTTTCTAGGAAAAGGATTTTGAAATTATGATGTAAGTCTGGAAAGGCAAAAAAATATATCCAGCTGGGAGAAAGCTAAGATAAATGAAAGGTGTTCTTGTGAAGTTAAGACTATACTTACACACACACACACTCCTTAGATATTTAGATATAGTAGCTATTTAATGTTTTTGTACAGAGAATAATATAATCAGGAATGTTTTTAAGGAAGCTTAAATCTTGAAAGAAGAAAATAAACAAAAGTATATGAAATTTTTAATTATTAAGGAAGGCATAGTAAAAATCATATCTGAGTAGAAAATATAGATATATATGATTAAGAAGACAACATCATTTTATTTGGTAAACTACGTATTTGCTTAATTGAATTATTTATCAAAGAGTACTCTTCTACTATATGCCTTATTTTATCAGAAATAATTTTGTATTTTATATATCATTTCTGAGAAAATGTACAAGATGAATGTTGTGTAGAAACAACCAAGGTCACGTGTGTGACCTTACTCTTTTATTTTACTCTACTTTTCTGTGCCAGTGATTAACAGCTATAAAATGAATAGTATTATTACTTTTGATAATGAAATGAAGGCAGTTTGATAAGAATATGGAAATGCATGACATTTTGTGACAGACATTTGATCTAGGAGCCTTTCTTTTTTCTTCTTTCAATGAGTGTATTGCATTATTTGCATATTTAGTGTAAAGATAATAGGTTTTCTCTATGACAAAACTCTTGGTAATTTATCCATAATTGAATTGGGCTGTTAGTTGGTATCTTGTGTGTATGTGAGTTTATATAGTTTAGCATCCTTGTATTATATTACATGGGTTACTGCTTTAAAAAATTATGCACCAAGGAGATAAATGTCAAGTTCAAGAAGTTCAGATTCATAATTAAAACACCTGCCTTCCTTATAATACATGGAACATAACAAATGGCCCTTTCATTTTTAACTAACATAGAGTTTCCTATTCAATTTGACTAGCTGTTCCTTAGCTCTGGTATTACATTTATCTGATTAATATTTTTTAGTCTTGAACAAATATTTAACTGAAACATATTGCATTATATGCTTATTTTTGGAGCATACTATAATATCTGGGTATGTGGTATTTTGCAGGTTGTTGGAAGGTGTTGTATAGTCACAGTGATTGAACCCTTCAGTAAAATGCCACATTGTCTTTCGGGAATGACTTGAGAATGGGGAAATAATAAATTGACGTATCTGAATAATTAAACAAGCCACACAAAAGTTACTTCACATGCTTTATGTAAATCTTTGACACCTCTCTGGTTTCAATGTAAGTTTAATTAATTTAGTTTCAATATGAATGACTAAAATAATGTTACTCTCATATTTTAATTGCTTTGGATTCTGGAATATGGGAAATACAGCATTATTCATATGTGATAGAAGGTAAAGTCTTCTAAAGAATGTACTATAATATATTTTTATAAAAGTATAATGGTCTCATCAAACCTAGCTGGGGACCTGTTCCTATAGTCATTGAGTACATAAAAAAATAATGAATTCATCAGTTTTATCCAAGATATGAAATTGGAAAATAAATATATGAAATGTATATTGTCTGTGTTTTAGCTTCCTGGTATCACTATTTGAGGAACTGCCCCTCCATTTACCCATGTAATTAGGTTGAAGTTACCATTCCTATGATCCTGCCATTAGGATGTATACGAGACTCAAGCTGGCCTGTGTACATCCCACCTCCCTGGGCGGAGTGACTGTCCCAGGAGGTGAATAAGCAGTCAAGGAGGGCCAGGATTCTTTCTCTGATGGAGCATGCTGAAGATGGCATATGCTTGAAAAGACAAAAAGACAGTTTCACAATGTTGAACAAAATGCCTCAGAAAGAAGCTGGAATAGAAAAAAGCAAAGCTGGTGGAAAGAAAGATATGAGAGTATATATTTGTGAGAATGTGTATTCAGTTATGTGTGAAAGGCAAACACTTGATGATCTATTTGACTTGAATTCTATTTTGAATAAAGCCCTTCTGACATGAACTGTTTTTTTTTTTGGTTTTGTTTATTTTTATATTTTTTTCAGAAGTTGATCTGAGTTACTAACTGCCTTCACTAACTGGGAATCATAGCCCCATGTCAATAAAACATTTAAAGAATATCTGAAAATTAAATGGCTATAACAATAGTATTTTTTATATAAAGTGAAACTATACTACAAAAATGCTGATTTAGTTTGTCTCAAATGACACTGAAAGAAAGAACATTTTTGCTTTAGAGTATATATTTACATATACCTTCCTTCTAAGTCACTTTAGAATTTCCAACTTTGCCGTAAAGACTTTTGTATTAATTTCATGTATTTATATATGAAATATGTATCTACATAATTTATTATTTATTTACATGCACTATACAAAATACAAAGGAATATGCACATGTATATAATATAAAGAAATATATACAAATCTTTAATATATCTATTAGATCTATATCCATATCTCTGTATCTCTATATACACAATATATCCATATATAGATCTAACACAAAGATGTATATGTGTATGTATATATACACACAAAGATTCTCTCCTTGACCAAACCTTAGTCAAGTCCTTCTGAACCCTCTTCGCAACTAGATCTCAGCTTTTGGACTTCCATGTTAGTCTCCACATCATCCAGTTTTAGCAAGAATCCTGCTAAATCAGCATTCCAGATTCCCCCACTCTTGATATCTGATCACCCAATCTGATTAGGTTCATCTTCTACCAATCCCCAGGTGATGTTTGATCACCCTGGCCTGCCTTCATCAAGAATCCTGTTAGGTCAGTTAGTCCAGAATTCCACCACTAATCCTGCTGTTTCCTTTGGGTAATTTCACCTACTGACCCCCCTCTCAGTCTTCATCTATAAAATACCCCCTTTTCCTTATTGTATTTGGAGTAGAAACCAGTTTTCTTCCTTACTTACAGCAATACCCCACTGCAAAAACCACACCTATCATGATAATCACTTAAATAAAGTATGCCTTACATTTCTTTAACAAGTATCAGAATGAATATTTTATATTCTTTAATAATATACACACATTTACATACATATATATATATATATATATAAACACATATACACATAACCAAGAAGCATATTATTAAATGTAAAAACATCAATGATGAGGCCAAATAAACTGATTAAGGTGGCAGGCAGACAGGTGCATAAAGTATAATACTCTGTTACTCTATTACTCTGTAGGGAAAGGGATAGCAGTGTCCTCACCAAAAAATACATTTGCTCTGAAGGTGAAAACATGAGTTCAGTTTCACATGGTTAAAATAGAGACAATGGATTGCGGAGAGCATTCCAAGCATAAAGGCAACAATTGCAAACTTAGACATATATAGCAAAAAGAGAGGATTCAGGAAAATAAAATTTAGCAGTAGATCAAAAGGATGAAGTTTACAGAATAAAGGTCCAAATTATGAAGTATTTTGCAAGTTATATTGAAGATATTTGAAGTAATTTGGAAAATGCTGAAATGCCTTTTAATAAATATGCTATGATAAGTTTTGTAATGTAGAAACAGCATACTGGTGATAATATTGAGAATTAGATTAGAGGTTAGAAAGTCAGTTTTAAATTGATAGCAATGATAAGGATGAGAAAATCTTTCAGAGCCATTTTAGAAGATAAATGGAGAGAACATGGAATCCACTTTAAAAAAAGTTCAGTCAGTATGAAATTTAAATTTTCAGCATTATTCAGATGTCAGTGTCATTCATTAAAACAAGAAATACAGAGAAGAAAGATTAGTGAGGCAGGAGGCAAAAAATTTGGGTTTAGGTATATTAACCTGGATACTTGCAAGTAGGCAGGACACCCATGATAGCTGGAACATGGAGGTCATTAAGGGGCAGTGTGTAATCAACAGACTGACCATCCAACAAATTGCAATGAAAACCACAAAAGAAAACTATTAGCAACTTTGATGGAGAACCAGGAAAGAGCAGCAAGGAGTCCAAGGCAGTTGCAGAAAGAAGGCGATCATCTTGATGGGGTTCAGGACATGCTATCCAAAAATATGGCACATTGGCATTCTGAATATTTTAAACTGAAACTGTTTCAGAAAAAAGCATAAAGTGCAAGGTCACTGACTTTGCTGAAACAGGACAAAATCCCTAGTCAGAGAACCACCCTCCCTATGCCTGGAGGGGAAAAGCATCCTTACCACTGAAGACAAAGGAGCAAACAGAAGAATCCTCCAGTCCTTGCTCGTTTCCCTGTGTGTTGCCTGCATTACCTCATACTCCCTGACTTGTCATATTTATCCATGACTGTCCACTTTCCATCAAACCTAGCATAGAAATACTCAGGTTTAGCTTTCTTTGGGTCTTCATTTCCTCATGAAGTTTCCCATGTCACTTAAAATATATTAAATAAATTTGCTTTATATATGCTTTTCTCCTTAATCCATCTTTGTCAGTTTAATTTTCAGATCATCCAGGGATGCCAAGAGGGTTGAAGAAAACTCTTTTCTTCCCTAAAATAAACATTGTTAATTAGTGCAGAATAACCAGTCAAGTGTTTTGTCAACAGAGTACACCAATGAGGTAATGACTCATCTAGTTATAGCATTTTTGAAAAGTGTGGATAAGAAGACATTTTGTGGTACTGGGAGGAGAAACATGAGAATAGTTCCATATAGCAATTTTTGAGTGGATGGTATATATCATGAAAGTTGCCAATAGAGATATTATGCCCCAGTAGTTCAGGCTAAGAGAAAAGGAACAGAGCTTCCTGTGGAAAATGGCAAAGAGGCGGCACTCAATGGACTAAAGTTCTAGATGAGAATGAAGAAAATAGTTTGTGTTTATAGATATGCTAAAAAAATATTTTATTGAACACTTTAAGGAATAAATATTTCTATCAAAGAGTTGTG
The DNA here is from genome assembly GCF_040802235.1 of Manis javanica. NCBI lineage: Eukaryota > Metazoa > Chordata > Mammalia > Pholidota > Manidae > Manis > Manis javanica. The sequence continues at coordinate 105,576,025 of NC_133158.1, forward strand.
ACAGCTTTTATTGTTACAGTGTTTACATAAACCATTTAAAATACGCTTGTATGCTTTTAATAGAAAAGCTTTTATACCAAAGACAACATCATTTATATTCAGGGGAAATATCTATTTGGGTGGAGATTATCACTGGATTTTACAATGATTTGAGAAAAATGTTCTAAATGAGTACAACTGTTAGAAATCTTAAAAGTAGAGTGATCATAAACAGAGATAAAGTCCCAAGAAGACTAAGTGACTAGTCAATGTCATCTGAGTCTGTAATAAAGGTATAAGGCTGATAGAACAATGGCTTATTCTTTTCTCTAAAGTTTAAGCAGATAAATAAGAACATTTGCAAAATGTTACTTTTAAGCCAAGTTGAAATAAGAATATATATGTATATATATATACACATATAATCCCCCAGCAAAATAAGAGGAATGAATCAACTTCTCCCTAAATTTCAAACTACATTTATTACACTAAAGATATAAATTTGGCTGTCAAAAGTTAGTTAAAAGTACTGTATGTATTTTCTTGTCACTAAACTATTTCTTTGTTTCCTGAATCCATAAGTAAGAAAAGATGAGATTATTTTTTCTCAGAATTGAAAATTTTAAATAATTTTTACCTCATAAAGAAGTTATTATATTACTAGAGTCCCCACAGCTGTTTGTGACTGTGGGTAAAATAGCTGTATTTCCAGAAGCTCTGCCCTGGCCTTAGTGCATCTCCATGTCAACAGGTGTTTCCAAGGGGTGGAGAGAAGTAGTCCATTTCCATATCTACAGGTAATTACAAGGGGGAGGGAGGGAATATCTAGACCAGATAGGTTGGGTGGGGCCCCTTTTTGCAACCAGGTCACAAAAGACGTGGGTGAGCAAAAGTAGACAACTGCTTGTCAGCAATAACCAAGTTTCTACCACTTTTTTTCTCCCTATGACTGATTTCAGCTTCCAAGGTAATTTGCCCCAGGCTGGGAACATATTTTTCCCACAGTTACACTGAGTCATGCAGATGGCCTCTTGCTATGTGTCCCATCTCATATTTATTTGTTAATATATAAAAAAATTAATTTTTGAATATTTAATACCAGATTTGTTCTAGGTCCTAAAAGTCCTCAAATATACAGATACATATATGGATATATATATACACATATAAAAACACTCTGGCCTCATTGAAAATATATTTTAGTTATAATAAAATATTAAATACATATAATAAGCAAGGTTATGATGCACATAACAATAAGATTATGATGATATTCATTATTGATTTTTTCCTATTTAGTAACTACTTTTTCTTTCTAAGTTCTCTTACTGTATCTTCTATATTCTTATTAAATAGTAGTTTTGTATAATGGACTAATACTGAGGGATTATAATATGGTAAATATAGAAGTATTTTGAAAAAAATAAATTTTTCTAGACAAATATATTGTCAAATGTTATTCATTTTTCAAAAATCTCAATTGAACTTAAATATATTTTCCTTATTCAATTTAATGGAGTTCATTTTAAGACCAAGTGTTTGCTTGGCCTCCCATCATTCCACCTGATAGATTTTTCTTCAAGTGCTTTGCCAAGACCCAATGTATTTTGCACTTATAGTCAGCTCTTGATTATCTCCTGGGATTACTACATTATAGATTACCTGTAACACACCTTGCTTTTCAGAATTTACTGACATTGCTGTCTCTTCCACCTGCAATTAAGTCATTTCCTGACATACAGGCTGTTTCTCTAGCTAGTACAGTACATTTTAAAAACAAATTATTTTCTGATTACATTTAAGCATTTTAAATAACAGCCAATTGTCCTATTTTAATGTTTTAAAATGTAATAAAATATATTAGATAATATATTCAGCTCTCCAAGAAGGTAGGCAACACAAGTCAAAATATTTAATTGCCATATTCAACTCCAATTCGTTATAAACCAAAATGATGACAATCATTGACAGATACAAGATCATAGAAGATAAGACATGCAAATAGTCCTCTCCATGTCAGTATGTGTAGAGGTTGTGAGGGGACTGCAATAGGTGTGGCCACTATGACTGTTCAGAGCTTCTTTTCCACCAACTGTCTTCTTATTGATAAGAAACAAAACATTTCATTCAACAATTATACATAACATTTTAAAACAAAAGACTGATAGCAAGAAATGTTCATTTCTAATATCAGGCAAAATTCTAAGCCCCTTAAGCTGGCACTGGTAAATTTGAAATAAAAATATACATTGTCTTGCTGTTTTTTCCTAACTATTTTTCCAGGTCTTCATAGGCCTGTAGGTATGAATGAGTTCATGGCTCTTCACAACCATAGCTGCTAGCTTAAGCCTAACCTTGTCTTCATCACTGTGGATATGGCATCCTTGTAACAACACTCACAACCTCTTGGTTTATTTCTTAGTAGCTCTGAAGTTGCCTATATTTACTCTTGAACAAATTCTATAATGCTGTTTCACAGAGGCCTATAAAACTGCATAATTATGCCTTTACCTCTTATCCCTCCACATGCTATCTTTTATAAGTGAAATCTTACTTTTCCCAAAATGTTGACACTAGTATTCCCAAAGTAGTAGGACCCAGAATATGACAAACAGGGCAATATGTCAATGAGGTTTTGCTAATCTGGGTCTACAGGGAAACACATACAGACACAGCGTGGCTCTCCCATTAACTCAGATTGACTCCTAAGGAGCGGAAAAGCAGCATCAATCGCTTAGGTTAAGTAGGTAAATGTCCTGTCCAGGATAATAATTTATAGAATTATTAATACTATGTGTAATAATATGTAGACTATGCACATGCATGTGTGTATATGTACACACACAATCATGTAGTACATAAATATGTACAAATTTATATGTGTAGGTTAACATAGATGCAAACATATAAACAGTCCAATACTATGTGTAAAGAGTATAACTAATGGTAGACATTATATTTTCAATAGTGTTGAAAATCATCTAGGGTTGGAATCATTTTTTTTTTTTGAGAGGATTGGAGACTGTTGGAATAATTTTTTAATACTTGTTCCTTCACAAGTTGAATAAAGGGTAAAAAAAACGTAAAAAGGGAAAAGAAAAAGCAATATTCAACCTAGTAAACTTGAAGATCTAATTGACTTTACTAAGTGATACATGAATCAGGCAGCATCCCCCTAGCAAGTAGAGAGATGCTCCAAGGATTGTACAAAATGGAAGGTTGTTACAGGAAGGAGAATGAGGCAAGGAAATTATTAGGAAAAGAAAGGATTGTTTCAGGAAGGGTCACTCTCCTATCAGGGGAAGAGATAGGGGTCTTAGCATGCAGATTGCCCCTTATATTGGGGCATGGAGAGGGCCCATGTGACAGATTTGTGCTAACTATAAAATTCCTGGTTGACTATTAAAAGGTCACATTCCTGGAATAGATTGAAACTACAATTAAGTCTTGGTTTAGGGGACAAATGACTCCACTGGGCTTGTTGTTTCTTTTTTTAACATCACTTTCCATTAGGCTTTCCTAGATAACCAGCCTCTAGCTTTGGCTTCTCCTAAGGAATCTGAAATCCATGATTTACATGCCTAATTTCTTCAAAGAGCCTTCAGTTTAAATAAAAACTGTGACCTTTATTTTTTAGGAGGCAATAATAGTTACCCAGCCACATCCTTAGCTTTTTCTTCAGAACGTATTTTCCTCAAGGAAATCTTCTAATTCTAGTATCTTTTGTGATCTGGATAGGCTGAAAATTCCCAAAAACGTCAAGTTCTGGTACTTTTTTGCTTAATATTTCATCTCCCAGTTATCATTCACGCCTCTCTTTTTACAACAAGCACCAAGAACAAAATAGGCTCTCTTCAACACAATTGAAATTTTTCTCTGCTGAATGTCCACATTCATCATTTACAAATTCTGTTTTGCATGTAACTGTAGACTGCAATTCAGTTGTGACCACAAATAGAACATCAAGAGTTACAAAGAGTACAACTTGGACATCACAGCTGAAAAGACAACTAGGCAAATATCAAGTTCTCAGCCAAGACTTATGAATGAAGTAGATAAGCAATTTTTTTGAAATGAATTCCCTTAACATTAGAACAAATCTTGTAAAAGTAATAAGCCCAAATAATTTAATTTTTTATTACTCTTAATTGCTTTGGAATATCCAAATGATATTTATAATATCCATTTCATTTTTCTAGATAATTATCTAAACTTCTTATGCCTTTATCATTGGCTTCTTGGTAAACTTTTATCAGACTATTTAAGCATTTCTTTACATCATTTCCAGTGATTCCCTAAATCAACATGGCCAATCAGTAGATAAAATAGAATAAAACTGTGATTTTTCCACATTATTCAAATATGATATCACTGACATAATGAAGTTTTTAAATATGTTTAGCTAGGGTAATGAAACAAAGAATGATGGAAACCTATTTTTATATTGTAGTTAGAGGACATCTTTTATTTTATGAATGTTTGGGAAAGGACACCCATTAAGCAGGAGGAAAACAATAAAAAAAGCCAGTCATGTTAGTATGATTCTATTGTGTCAGTCTGTATGATTGCTGAAATAGGACAGTTGGAGAAGTGAGCAGTTCAGTGGCAGAGGGAAGTCATAGAAGATGAAGCTGGAGAATCAGGTAGTGACTGGGTCCTGAAAGCACTGCAAATTATGGCAAGCATTCCAACTTGCAGTAAATGGGGAAGATGCATGGATATTGACACAAACTTATTTATGCTTTAAAATGAGAAGTTTTGCTGCTGTGTGGAGAATGTAGAGAAGGAAGAGGGGGATACTAAAGACCTGTTTGAAACTGCTGTGGTAGAATACACAAGTTCTGGTACTTTTTTGCTTAATATTTCATTATTGAATTAGTTTATTGAATTAGTTTATTGATTGATGAGCAAACATACACATTTTTCACTTTACTTTCAAGAGCTAAACTATAACTTAAAAAAAAAGAAATAAAGAAAAACATTCTTCAGAAATAATGGTTTTGCTTTTTTGAAAGTAAGGCTGAAAAACATTGAGTATAGTGTTTAAAAATGAATAATTATGGATGAAGGATTCAGGAAGTAAGGAGATCATTCTAACTAAAGATTTACTAAGTTGATTATATTACTGGATCCATCTTTTTACCTTTTCTGAATCTACACCTTTTAGCATGTAACCTAAAATGCACTCTACACTGGACAGGGTCTTCTACATCACCCCTCTGGGTTCAGTCAAATGTCTCACTTTGAAATATTAACAAGCATTATGCAATAGAGACAAGAAAAAGCAATTGAGGATTTCTGCTCCTGCTCTTGTCCTCTGCTGTAAACATCAGGAAGGCATGCCCCAGCTTTTCTCAGGTGAATTAAGAGAAGTATATAGACCAGAGTTATGAGGCTCCAGATGTCTTAGTCAAAACCATCATAAACCAATAAAAACACTTACAATGTTCAGACATTAGAGCCTCCTTACCAACATAAACTCTTCAGATTCCTGAGCTGAGTAAACACCTATTGCTCTATGTCTCTGAAATTACGTAACTATTTACTATGCAACATTATTGTGCCAACAGATAAGCAATACAGATGATAACATATAGGGAAAATGGAAGCTCGATGGCCAGGATCCTCACCTGATCCTAATCTACTCACCCACTGTGCACGGGCACTGATGTAATATTTAGCCTACTGCACAAGAGCACTTGCACACATGTTGGCAATAAGTCATTATTGCCTGTGTTTCTATATAAAGAGCTTTACCCAGTGCTCAGCACAGGCTGGAGTGGAGCACAGACAGAAACGGGCTTGTTGAATGCCAACTTGTGGGAGGTGGATGCGGTTCTAGTGTTTGACCTGCCATGATGAAAATAAAGCTCGGTATAAACCCTTTGACTCCACAATATTTCATTGTCACTTTTTGGTCCAGCGAGCCCGAAGTACACTTGCCTGGAGCTGGAAACCATCCCTAGTCTGGAACTACATAAGGAAATAGGAATGTCAGTTTGTAAAATAACTGTAGGTAGAAAGTACTATGAAAGGACACTAATTGTTTTAAGGCTTAGAATCTTAGGTTTAGGAAATCTCAGTTATTAAAAATATCTCAACCCCCATAAGCTTTGGAATCAAATAGCAAGGAGGATTAACTTCCCATTTATCCCTTAGAACCCTACAGGAAGTCAGTCTCACAAAATAGAGCACTCTATGAGATAAAAAGTAGTTAGGAATTAGCAAAACAGAGAGCCTCTGAGCTTGTCAACTCCCCATATCCTTCCATAGCCTGCTTTTTTCCCCTTCAATCACAAACTCACACATATTACCACTTAGTTTTATTTATAAGACACAGAGAGGATTAAAGTTTCTTGTGTGCCCCAAAGAGGAACATGGGAGATAGATAGCTCATATAGTTCATAGTGCTGGGTTAGTGAGTCACCCACAGGTTTATATACAAGTTCATATGAGGATGAGAATGGAGTATAATTAAAAAGAGACATTGTGCCAACAGAAAGCACATTGGACACTTCAGTAATAGATGTCATAAGGATAGAAACTGAAATCTAAAAACACAGAACAGCACAGGTACTTGCAAACTAAGAAATAACCTTAGATAAAGGAGTCACTTGAAAACTCTGGATGACCAAGTATTTAACCAAAATAGAGATTGAGTAAATCTATGAGTTATTGAACTAAATCAGAAGTGATTGTTTTAAATAAATCTGACTACTAAGTATGATATGTGATTTGCCGGGTACTGGGTGTGAAAAGGAAATGGTGAAGAAGTGAGATAGTATGTGTAGGGCCAAGAGAAGGCTGTCCCAAAATCTGCCTTTAAGACATACAGATTATTTCAGAGTTGAAACAATCAAGGCCCAACAGACTCAGAAACTAGACCTCTTCCTCTTCAATTCATAAGAAGGATTTAGATAGAGGACCTGCTCCAGGAAGAGAGCTATCACCATATATAACTACATCTTAATATAACCTAGCAGTGGTAAGCAGGGAGGACTGTGGCAAATTCTGTTTAAATCCCTATATCCCCTTGTTTCTATGTGGCCCAGTAAACATTCATTTACTGAACATTTACTTTTTTCCTATTCTTGTAAATTACTTCCCTTTTCTTTTGAAGCCTCAGACCACTGCTCCCTTCTCCTTGGTTCAGGATGGCATATATATGTACCTTGTTGTCTCACACTAGCTTTGGAATCCATGTCTATGGTTCCCTGTATATACATAATTAAACTTTATTTTTTTTCTCCTGTTAGTCTGTCTTACATCAATTTGATTCTCAAACCAGCTAGAAGAATTTTGGTGGATAGAGGAAATTTCTTCCTCCCCAATGTATGCAGGAAATTAATTGCATATTTCTCTTGGATTTAGGAAGCAGGGAAGTCAGAGTGAAAGATGAGGAAGGAATTCAGTAAAACAAAAGTAGCAAGGAATGGCAGCTGCCTGGCAGGCAGCAGAGAGCAAGGAAGAACAAAGAGATAAGGGAAGCTCTTCTAGGCATAAGGTGCCCCCCCCCCTTGCCCACTCTTAAAGCCATTGTCACCTCTTGTCTGGTGTCTGCTTGGATATGCATGGCATGGGAGCTAAGTCCCTATCACCCCAGGATTTGGGGGAGCCATGGAGCATTGGATGATGTTCTGTGAACTTCCTAAAGAAAACAAAGGAGATTTTCAGGCGGGCTGCTGAGGAGCACAATAGAGAGCCACAGCTCTGTCCAGGTCACCCAGGCAACAGGAACTTGAAGGCTCAAATCAGAGCTCTCGGCAGTCTGTAAGTCCAGGGAAAGGAAATCCTGGGAAAAAATACCTCTAAAAACTAAATTCAGTCAAAGGGAGAAATAGTTTAAAATCCGTTTATTGCTTACAAACTGCAGTCTGGGACCTTCTCTCTTTCCTGTTCCAGCAGAAGCAAAACCGGCCCTCCCCTCACCTCTCAGGTACAGATAAGCCCTCCTTGCCCAGATAATTACCCATTGATATGGAGATGAACTTCTCTCCACCACTGAGGAATGATGCAAATGACCTAAAACCATAGTTCTTTCCACCTCTGAAGGCCTATTGATATGCAAATGTACTAAAGCTAGGTGAGACATTCTGGAAATATTACAATTTTACTCACAAGCCCCTCCCTACTTATCTGGAGTAAAACAGAAACAGAGTGAAGACTTGGAAATAAAATGAAATAGCAAAATAACAAAGACACCACTGGAAGAGCACAGAGACAAAATGCAGGAAGTTGAGCAGTGAGAAACTTACTTAAAGTAAAAAAATACACATCGAAGAAGGGGAACTGTGGGCAATCACAGAGAAGAGGTGCACCCAAAAGCTAGGACACTGTCTTTTAAGGATTTTCAAGAATGGGATAAAGGTAAAGGGTTAGAGCATAGGCTTGTCAGGCAGTCTCATGATGTCTATCTCTGGTGAGAGACAATGTCATTATTTATAGCCAGTCCTCTAGGTAGTTCTGTAGAAGAAACTTTTTGTTCCTCTTTAAGAAAGTGGCTACTTCCAAGCACTGGCAACATATCAGTTAGGACTGCTTGCCTCTCCTTAGGATAAGTTGTTGACTGATAACCAAAGAATATGTTAGGAATCAAACCTCCTAACTCCCTGGTTTTTAAAATGTAATCTTAGCCTCAAAGTAAGTCCCTCTTGCTCCCACTATGCTATTAGCATCTCAGCATTTTTATGAAAATTAATCATACTGCTTTTCTCATGTCTATCTCATCTGCATTAGCTAGAGCAAGTCTCAAGGTAGTGCAGATTTGAAGCATGAGGAATGAACTCAATGGCAAAAGGCATTTATTCTGTGAGTCCTTTCTGATTCTGATTTTAGCTGGCTAATCCTTGGAGTTCCATTTAGTGGACTTTATTGGCCTTATTTTCACTCCACCTGCTCATATCTGTTTTTCTGCCTAACATTTCTACATATCTAGGTTAATGTTGTAAAACTGAAACCAATGCCAAGACTAAGTGATCTCTTTAATGTTACCTATTACCATGTATGGATTATAGAGAAATTAAAGAAAAGAAATGCAAATTTAGAAAACAGAACATCCTCTAATAATATATATACTCTGGTACAGCATTAACTATTTACCCATTTTTTTAAAGACTAAACAAAAATTAAATTAATTCAGTGAAACACTGAACATCTAATTGCTTCTTGTCACCTGTATATGAGCCTGAAATATCAGAAGTGGTAACCATATGAGAAGTAATAAGATATAACAACTTTACAAACATTTAAAATGCATAAAAGTCCATAAAAATCAAGATTTGGTTTCTAAAAGTACAAAACATCTTCCCTAGTGGTACTCATAGTTGGGACATGGCAGAGCCACTATTCTCTCACGTTTTAAAAGAGAACAATCTAAAATAGAGCTATACCTGTCAGAGAGAAGCCTTTAATCAATCATGTTTCTGCCTTCCCAAGCTCTCATTTATGTAACTGGGAACAGATATTGCCAGCAAAGCAACTCCAAGAAAACATTACAAACCATTCAATGATAAGGGTTCCTGACCTTTTATTTCTTCAGCTAAAGGGAATATAAAGACAGAGGCTGAATTGAATGAATCAAATGCCCAGATTAATTAAAACAGAGCATGAAAAAATAAATGAAATTGGAACATACAGTCACACCTCTTGCAGCTTTGGACAAGCAAATGCATGAACTTTTTGTACCATTACCTAGAAAATGGATTGATTCAAGCATACTATAATAGACTCTAGGTCTTGTTTATTTAACATGTATTTACTGACTAGCTTTTATGCCCTAAGGGTTGTTCTTTATAGTAATGGATAATAAAAAAGACAAATTCTGCCGTTTTCAACATTACAGTATAGAGAGTATTTTCTTTTGATACTGGGTTCTCATTCTTGGAGTCAAACAATGAACTTTGCAAATGCTCAAGGTAGGCAATCAGGAGAAAAGGATTTTATTTAGAGGAAGCAAAAATACAGAGCTCCCAGTGCACACTAGGAGGGGACAAGAGTGCCCATGTCTGGTCTCTGTCTAGGGGTTTTATATCCCAGATTTAACTGAGGTGTCTATGTTCTATTTGTTCCCACCTGAATGCTGTCCATTTGTTTTGACCAAATTCGATGAAGGTCACCCATATTTCTTAAGTTGGCGTGTGTGTCTCAAAGTGTCCATGTGGATTTAACTGTTAGTGAAATATTCATTTATACAAGTTTCAACTCCCTGGGTACATTGTTACACTGTTCCAACTGCAATCATTCTGTTTTTGTCCTTTCCTGAGGCCCTTACCTGCTCTAACTAGACAGGGGCTGCCCTCTGTCTTTTCCCTGTCTCACTTTCTTTGTTTCTTACTCCTCTTTATTTTCAACAAATATCTATTGAAGACCAATAATGGCTAAAGAGTATGCTGACCAGCTTTCTACTTTCATAGAACTGAAAATTTGGTGTATTTGCATGTTTCCAGAGTTATAAAAAGTTAAGTGAATTGACTTTGTCTTTCCAAATATGTTATCTAAATTATGAATTCAGATCTGTACAATGGATGAATGTAATTAACGGACCTAGAATCCTTAATTGTGAAAGTAGTGTGGGATGGAAAAATAACTTTCTCTCTACCCTTCTAAGTGCTTGACTGAGAACCCCCACCCCACAGTGAATAAAAGGCAGATTAACAGGAGTTTAATAACACACATACCTCCTGTATATATGGGAGGCACCCAAGAAAACTGAGCAAGTCCCCTGGAATGGCCCAAGCTACCACCTTAAATACATTCTCCATCTAAAGAGAAAGGATGTTGGGCGTGGATGGGGGGCCAGTTACAGAGGTGACCAGGAAAGGCACAGTAAACAAGGATAAGGTTGTTATGCAGATTTAAGTGTCTTCGCCATTCATTAAAGTTTCTAGAGATTTAGAGTCATCCTTATCTTCCTGGTACCGAGAAGGAGACCCCCTTATACAAATGGAGATTTCTCTTGTAAATGTAAATGTCCCTTACTAAAGGGTAACTGCTCAGGTTTCAGAGCATTTCCCTATATCTGCTATTCCTTAAATAATCAGCCTAAAATAATTCTTATTCCAAACAGACATATTTTAGTGTGCTAAATTCTTTCCCCTTCAGTAAGAAGCCTGGGTGTTACTAAATTGAAATCATATTTATCTGCACTCTAAAACAATTCTCTGACATATCCATCATTTTTGCATCCATTTTAAACTAATAATCCCTACTGAATCCTGTATGGAATATAACACTCATCATGTGCTATGTATGGTTGTAAGTCCAGGGAGAGAAAATCCCAGGGAAAAATACCTCTAAAAACTGAAATCATTCAAAGGGAGAAATAAAGTTTGAAAGCTGTTTATTGCTTACAAACTGCAGTCTGGGGCTGTTTCTCTTTCCTGCTCCAGCAGAAGCAAAAACCAGCCCTCCCCCTCACCTCTCAGATACAGATAAGCCCTCCTTGCCCAGGTAATTACCCATTGACATGGAGATGAACTATTCTCCACTCCTGAGGAATGATGCAATGCACTAAAGCCATAGTTCTTTCCACCTCTGAATATGCAGATATAGTAAAGCCAGGCAAGATATTCTGGAAATATTACCATTTTTACCACAATGGTTTTAAGAGACACATTAATGATTAATTTACATTCCTTTAGGGACAGTGAATCAACTGTTGTCAATGAAATCTCTCTAGCCCAATTACTACTTCATTACATTCATCTGGGAGGACCTGATGTAGTGAATGTCCAGGTACAAAGTCCACTTAGTAATTGAATCCTTGGCCCTGATCCAGTTAGGAGCAGCACATCCTGGTTCCTATTTCCACCATCCTATACATGGATAGGTGGATGGCTCAGCATCTTCAAAATTGTGGCCACTGTTACTCTTTTACTGTCAGCAAAGATATGTTTAGTTTTCTGTAAATGTGAAGACTCTTCACTGGAATCTAAAGTGAGGTTGTCAGAGGGGGAAAAATGTATGCTTTTCCATCAATCAGATTCAATGAAAAATGAAGTCTACTGTAAAACTGTGCTTGTCACTCAGGGTCAAGGGAAAGTTAGGTTAATTCATTAAAAGGGTTCTCTAGTCTTCTCTCTTGTATCTCTGTTCCAGAATCAAAAATTGCTTCTTCCTTTTGTTTCCCTTTACCAAGAGGAGTGAGAACAAAAGGACTGTAAAGGGGAGATTTTATTACTTAAGAGAAAAAAACAAATTTTCATGCCAGAGTGTTTCTGTTCCTAGTTTCATCACATTTTCAGTCTCCCCCTGCCACCACCTGTGGTTTCCTTCTACACTATCTGCCACTTTGCTCTCTCTACTGGGACCCTGACTTTTATATTCTGTTAAGGTCCTATTGGGGAGGAAGAAATTTCCTCTAATCCTCAAGGTTCTTCTAGCCTAACATAAGACAGATTAACAGGAGAAAAAAAACCAAGTTTAATTATGTAAATGCAGGAAAGCCATAGACATGGATTCCAAAGCCAGTCAGGGACAATGAGGAATATACGTCTTCCTGAACCAAAGAGAAGAGGGTTTTTCAGACTTCAAAAGAAAAGGGAACTAAGTCACAGGAAGATGAAAAGAGTAAATGTTTGGTAAACAAAATACTTGACAGGTGACATAGAAACAATGGGGTACAGAGAGGAATTTTAATAGGATTTGTCACATTGATGCCAGTGTTCTTGTTTCCAGAATCAAAGAGTGAACTTCACAAACACTCAAGGTAGGTGAACGAGGCAGAGGCTTTTATTTAGAGATAAACTGAGAGGACAGAGCTCATGGCTCAGGCCAGGAGGGGACAAGAGAGCCCGTGGTCCTGCATGTATAAGGGTTTTATAGGCAGTTGAGGATTTTCAGGAACATGATAAAGGGCTTAGGGGTGTGGATCTGCTAAGTGGTCTTAGAATGTTCATCCTTGATGAGACATTAAGTTTCTTTTCTCATTAGTTTTCTAATAATTCTGCAAAATTAACATAAGAAATTTATTGCAGATTTCATCCCAGAATAGCAGCTTCTTGGCCTGGAAACATATCAGTCAAGATTTCCTGCCCTTTCCTGACCTCAAGGTGGGCTGAGTTGTCTGTTTGCTAAAGAGTTTGTTAAGAATCGTACTTCTTAACTTCCTAGGTTTTAAAAGGCAATTTTCTCTTTAACATGGAATCCTTCTTGCTTTTACTATGTTGTTTATTCCTGGGCTTGCTTGGCAAATTAATTTTACAGGTTGCAAATTACTTGATTAGGTCTGAAGGAGGAAAAACATCACATAGATCTGGGCCTTTTAGCATACTAAAGTGAATCTTAAAATGGCATGATTAACACAATGAAAACATGGGCTATGCTGAGATACTTTCCTTTATGTAGGGGATATTCAAAGATTCCAGTTTTTTTCTGGCTTTTGAGCTTTAACTGATCTCACTGAGGAACTCTAGAGAATTAATGTGACTCTGACATTTCTTAAATTTTAACATGGAGTTTTGGTAGGGGTTTCTTTGCATATTGTTACATTGCTCTGACTGTAATTATCTTGTCTTGCTTTTTGCAGAGGCCACACCCTACTCTGTCTAAACACAGGTCCCTGCCTCACATTCCTTCCTATCACCCCTAATTTACATTATAACATGACTATCTATGGTGATAGCTCTCCTCCTAGAGCAGTTTCTCCATCTAAATTCTTTTGATGCAGTTGTGGGTGGAGGGTTGGGAGGTGAAAGTATCTTCCTGATTTTTTTGAGCCTTGATGGATTTCAGTTCAAAGTACTCTGCATGTCACAAAGGCAAATACTGGGGTGATCTGACCAAGGTCCCTGCACTCCCTTACCCTCCAGCTTCTGGTTCGACAGAGCAATGAGAGTGGCTATTAGGGTTTTGGGGGATGAGTCAGTGAGGTGTTAATATTCAGGACCTGCTGTATTCCTGAGGGTTCCCTGGTTGACAGTGTCTAGATTTCCTTTTGGAGGCCACAACACCTTTGAAGAAGTTCTCTCTTACAGCTGTACCTCTCTCCATTGCAGCTCACTCTGAGAGGGACTTCCCCATCTGAGATTACACAGTTATCTTCAGTATGAGTATTTGGAAGTGTGGGAAAGGTAAAATAATATTCCCTCTACCCTCTACATTCTTGGCTAAGACATGATAAAAAGATTAAGAGGAGAAACACAAAATATAACAATATGAATACCTTCTAAATGGGTCACTATGGATACTGGCCCAGGTCATTACCTCAAATAACGGCTACAGCTAAAGGCAAAAGATGAAGGGGGTGGGCAGGGTTAGAGGAGGTGTAACTGTTGGGGGGAAATCCCAGGGCAAAATACCTTTGAAACAAAAATCAGTCAAAGGGTGAAATAAAGTTTAAGAAACCCATTTAGGGGGTGGAGCCAACATGGTGGCATGACTAGGACAGTGGGAATCTCATCCCAAAAACATATATAGTTTTGAAAATACAACAAATACAACTAATCCTAAAGGAGAGACCAGAAGACACAGGACAATAGCCAGACTACATCTACACAAGCGAAAACCCAGCGCCTGGTGAAAGGGGTAAGGTACAATCCCCGGCCTGGCGGGACCCAAGCACACCTCCCCCCAGCTCCCGGCGGGAGGGAGAGGGAGCCCAGGACTGCTAAACACCAAGTCCCCAGCCAACCGCATCAGAGTGCAGACACAGTGCATGCGTGCAGAGCTAGAAACTAGGGAAATAGGGCAGCAAGACTTCTAAGCAGGTGCCGAAGCCACTGTGACAAAGAAAAGCAAGGGCTTTTTGAAAGTCTTAAAGGGACAGGGATTTAACAGCTAGACAGAAACAACAAAAGTCACAGCCCAGTGGCTGAAAATTACAGGGAAAACCAGGAGTAATAATCTCCTGGGCAATAGCTCTGAGACCCCTCACGGAGGTAAACAGCCAAACAGCCCCCCGTCCATTACCCCTCTGGGCGCTGCGAGAGAAGAGAAACAGCCTAAGGCAAAACACGCCCACAGAAAGGCAGAAAGGAAAATTCCTACACTTTGACAGGGCAAGATACAAGACCCAGCCTACACGCAATTAGACAACACAAGCCACTAGGGGTTGCAGTTGTCCTCGTAAAGAAAGGCCAAGAGCAAGTGAAAAGTTTGGCCCTCCCAACTGACAGTCAATAGCACCTGTCAACATGAAAAGGCAAAAAAATATGATCCAGACAACACTAACCCAGACAGCTTAGGCATCTGCTACATCTTCCCCTGAGAAGGAACCTAGGGAGATAGATTTAGCCAGTCTTCCTGAAAAAGAATTCAAAACAAAAGTCATAACCATGCTGATGGACTTGCAGAGAAATATGCAAGAACGAAGGAAGGAGAATACAGAAATAAAACAAGCTCTGGAAGGACTTCAAAACAGAATGGACGAGATGCAAGAAACCATTAATGGACTAGAAAAACAGAGAACAGGAACACAGAGAAGCTGATGCAGAGAGAGAGATGAAAGGATCTCCAGGAATGTAAGAATTTTAAGAGAGCTGAGTGACCAAACAAAAGGAACAATATATGCATTATAGGGATACCAGAAGAAGAAGAGAGAGAAAAAGGGATAGAAAGTCTCTTTGAAGAAATAATTGCCTAAACCTTCCACAAACTAGGGAAAGAAATGGCCTCTCAGACCACATAGGTACACAGAACACCCATGACAAGGCATCCAAGGAGGGTAACACCAAGACACAAATAATTAAAATGGCAAAGATCAAAGAAAAGGACAAAGTATTAAAGGCAGCCAGAGAGAAAAAAAAAAGGTCACCTACAAAGGAAAACCCATCAGGCTATCATCAGACTTCTCAACAGAAACCCTACAGGCCAGAAGAGAATGGCATGATATACTTACTGCAATGAAACAGAAGGGCCTCAAACCAAGACTACTGTATCCAGCATGAATATCATTTAAATATGAGGGAGGGATTAAACGATTCCCAGACAAGCAACAGTTGAGGGAATTTGCCTCCCACAAACCACCTCTTCAGGGCATCCTACAGGGACTGCACTAGATGGGAGCACTCCTAAAAAGAACACAGAACAAAACACCCAACATATGAATAAGGGAGGGGGAGGAATAAGAAGGGAGAGAAATAAAGAATCATCAGACTGCATTTATAATAGCTCAACAAGCGAGTTAAGTTAGACAGTAAGATAGTAAAGAAGCGAACCCTGAACCTTTAGAAACCACAATCTTAAAGCCTGCAATGGCAATAAGTTCATACCTTTCAATAATCACCCTAAATGTAAATGGACTGAATGCAACAATTAAAGACA
Source organism: Manis javanica (assembly GCF_040802235.1). Lineage (NCBI taxonomy): Eukaryota > Metazoa > Chordata > Mammalia > Pholidota > Manidae > Manis > Manis javanica. The sequence continues at coordinate 105,592,264 of NC_133158.1, forward strand.
CAGAGTAATAGAATGGATAAAAAAGCAAGTTCCATCCATATGCTGTTTACAAGAGACTCACCTCAAACCCAAAGACATGCACAGACTTAAAGTCAAGGGATGGAAAAAGATATTTCATGCAAACAACAAAGAGAAGAAAGCAGGTTTTGCAATTCTGGTATCAGACAAAACAGACTTCAAAATAAAGAAAGTAACAAAAGACAAAGAAGAACATTACATAATGATAAAGGGCTCATCCAACAAGAGGATATAACCATTATAAATATATATGCACCCAACACAGGAGCACCAACATACCTGAAACAAATATTAACAGAACTAAAGGAGGAAATAGAATGCAATGCATTCATTCTAGGAGATGTCAACACACCACTCACTCCAAAGGACAGATCCACCAGACAGAAAATAAGTAAGAACACAGAGGCACTGAACAACACACTAGAACAGATGGACCTAATAGATATCTACAGAAATCTACATCCAAAAGCAACAGGATACACATTCTTCTCAAGTGCACATGGAACATTCCCCAGAATAGACCACATACTAGGCCACAAAAAGAGCCTCAGTAAATTCCAAAAGATTGAAATCCTACCAACCAACTTTTCAGACCACAAAGGCATAAAACTAGAAATAAACTGTACAAAGAAAGCAAAAAGGCTCACAAACACATGGAGGCTTAATGACACGCTCCTAAATAATCAATGGATCAATGACCAAATTAAAATGGATATCCAGCAATATATGGAAACAAATGACAACAACAACACTAAGCCCCAAGTTCTGTGGGACACAGCAAAAGCAGTCTTAAGAGGAAAGTATATAGCAATCCAAGCATATTTAAAAAAGGAAGAACAATCCCAAATGAATGGTCTAATGTCACAATTATCAAAATTGGAAAAAGAAGAACAAATGAGGTCTAAGGTCAGCAGAAGGAGGGACATAATAAAGATCAGAGAAGAAATAAATAAAATTGAGAATAAAACAATAGCAAAAATCAATGAAACCAAGAGCTGGTTCTTTGAGAAAATAAACAAAAGAGATAAGCCTCTAGCCAGACTTATTAAGAGGAAAAGAGAGTGAACACACATCAACAGAATCAGAAACAAGAAAGGAAAAATCACAAAGGACCCCACAGAAATACAAAGAATTATTAGAGAGTACTATGAAAACCTACATGCTAACAAGCTGGGAAACCTAGGAGAAATGGACAACTTCCTAGAAAAATACAACCTTCCAAGACTGACCCAGAAAGAAACAGAAAATCTAAACAGACCAATTACCAGCAATGAAATTGAAGCAGTAATCAAAAAACTACCAAAGAACAAAACCCCCTTGCCAGATGGATTCACCTCGGAATTTTATCAGATATACAGGGAAGACATAATACCCATCCTCCTTAAAGTTTTCCAAAAAATAGAAGACGAGGGGATACTCCCAAACTCATTCTATGAAGCTAACATCACCCTAATACCAAAACCAGGGAAAGACCCCACCAAAAAAGAAAACTACAGACCAATATCCCTGATGAATGTAGATGCAAAAATACTCAATAAAATATTAGCAAACAGAATTTAACAGTATAGCAAAAGGATCATGCACCATGACCAAGTGGGATTCATCCCAGGGATGCAAGGATGGTACAACATTTGAAAATCCATCAACATCATCCACCACATCAACAAAAAGACAGACAAAAACCACATGATCATCTCCATAGAAGCTGAAAAAGCATTTGACAAAGTTCAACATCCATTCATGATAAAAACTCTTGGCAAAATGGGTATAGAGGGCATGTACCTCACCATAATAAAGGCCACATATGATACACCCACAGCCATCATCATACTGAACAGCAAGAAGCTGAAAGCTTTTCTTCTGTGATGGTAAACAAGACAGGGATGCCCACTTTCCCAACTATTATTCAACATAGTACTGGACGTCCTAGCCACGGCAATCAGACAAAACAAAAAAATACAAGGAATCCAGATTGGTAAAGAAGAAGTTAAACTGTCACTATTTGCAGATGACATGATACTGCACATAAAAACCCTAAAGACTCTACCCCAAAACTACTAGAACTGATATCAGAATATAGCAAAGTTGCAGGATACGAAATCAGCACACAGAAATCTGTGGCTTTCCTATACACTAACAATGAACCAACAAAAAGAGAAATCAGGAAACAACTCCATTCACAATTGCATCAAAAAAAATAAAATACCTAGGAATAAACCTAACCAAAGAAGTGAAAGACTTATACTCTGAAAACCACAAGTCACTCTTAAGAGAAATTAAAGGGGACACTAACAAATGGAAACTCATCCCATGCTCGTGGATAGGAAGAATCAACATCCTCAAAATGGCCATCCTGCCCAAAGCAATATACAGATTTGATGCAATCCCTATGAAACTACCAGCAATATTCTTCAATGAACTGGAACAAATAATTCAAAAATTCATATGGAACTACCAAAGACCCCTAATAGACAAAGCAATCCTGAGAAAGAAGAATAACATAGGAGGGATCTCACTCCCGAACTTCAAGCTCTACTGTAAAGCCATAGTAATCAAGACAATTTGGTACTGGCACAAGAACAGAGCCACAGATCAATGGAACACAGAAGAGAATCCAGACATTAAGCCAGACATGTATGGTCAATTAATATTCGATAAAGGAGCCATGGACATACAATGGCAAAATGACAGTCTCTTCAACAGATGGTGCTGGCAAAACTGGAGAGCTACATGTAGGAGAATGAAACTGGACCATTGTCTAACCCAATATACAAAAGTAAACTCAAAATGGATCAAAGACCTGAATGTAAGTCATGAAACCATTAAACTCATGGAAAAAAAAATAGGCAAAAACCTCTTAGACATAAACATGAGTGACCATTTCTTGAACATATCTCCCCAGGTAAGGAAAACAACAGCAAAATTGAAAAAGTGGGACTATATTAAGCTGAAAAGCTTCTGTACAGCAAAAGACACCATCAATAGAACAAAAAGGAACCCTACAGTATGGGAAAATATATTTGAAAATGACACATTCGATAAAGGCTTGACATCCAGAATATATAAAGAGCTCACACGCCTCAACAAACAAAAAACAAATGACCCAATTAAAAAATGGGCAGAGGAACTGAACAGTTCTCCAAAAAAGAAATACAGGTGGCCAACAGACACATGAAAAGATGCTCCACATTGCTAATTATCAGAGAAATGCAAATTAAAACTACAATGAGGTATCACCTCACACCAGTAAGGATGGCTGCCATCCAAAAGACAAACAACAACAAATGTTGGCGAGGCTGTGGAGAAAGGGGAACCCTCATACACTGCTGGTGGGAATGTAAATTAGTTCAACCACTGTGGAAGGCAGTATGGAGGTTCATCAAAATGCTCAAAACAGACTTACCATTTGACCTTGTAATTCTACTCCTAGGAATTTACCCTAAGATCGCAGCAATCAAGTTTGAGAAAGACAGATGCACCCCTATGTTTATCGCAGCACTATTTACAATAGCCACGAATTGGAAGCAACCTAAATGTCCATCGGTAGATGAATGGATAAAGAAGATGTGGTACATATACACAATGGAATACTACTCAGCCATAAGAAGAGGACAAATCCTACCATTTGCAGCAACATGGATGGAGCTGGAGGGTATTATGCTCAGTGAAACAAGCCAAGTGGAGAAAGAGAAATACCAAATGATTTCACTCATCTGTGGAGTATAAGAACAAAGGAAAAACTGAAGGAACAAAATGGCAGCAGAATCACAGAACTCAAGAATGGACTAACAGGTACCAAAGGGAAAGGGACTGGGGAGGATGGGTGGGTAGGGAGGGATAACGGGTGGGTATTAAGATTAGCATGCATGGGGGGGTGGGAGAAAGGGGAGGGCTGTACAACACAGAGAAGACAAGTAGTGATTCTACAATATTTTGCTACGCTGATGGACAGTGACTGTAAAGGGGTATATAGGGGGGACCTGGTATAGGGGAGAGCCTAGTAAACAAAATATTCGTCATGTAAGTGTAGATTGATGATAAAAAAAAAAAAAAAAAGCAGTTCCTATGTGGTGACCTCCAATGAGTTCTACACAATGATATAAAGGGCATATAAAAGTGTAGGCAAAGGGTCTCTTTGTGTTTATACAGAGGATTAAAGCCTAATTTGGCTATCCCGAAAATGAACTAAGATAGGATATGAAAAAGAACTTCCAACATCAGCACTCTCTGGAAGACTCATGCCAGAAGATGATCATCAAAAAACACCAACAAAGATCCATGCACTGCTACAGGTGTAGATGCACTCATCCCACTGGTTCCTGGACTTGCCATGGGACTGAAGAAGGAGATATCTAAGCTGGCCTGTGCATACAGTAAAACAACAAATTTGACTGGATCTATACTGTTGGAACTCAACCAAGAATTAGGAGAAGTGCAAATTGTAGCGCTCTAAAATCTTACAACTACAGACTATTTACTGTTAAAAGAACATATGGGATGTGAACAGTCCCCAGGAATGGGTTGTTTTAATTTGTCTGATTTCTCTCAGACTGTTCAAGTTCAGTTGGACAACATCCACCATATCATAGATAAGTTTTCACAAATGCCTGAGGTGCCTAACTGGTTTTCTTGGTTCCACTGGAGATGGCTGGTAATTTCAGGTATGCTTTGGTTATGTAACTGTACTCCTTTTATGTTAATGTGTGTGCACAATTTAATTAGTAGTTTAAAACCTATACATGCTAACGTTACTCTACAAGAAGATATGTCAAAGAAATAATCAATCTTCCCAGGTTTTTGTTCCACCTGCTACTTCTATAGCTTTTCTTCTTCCTTCCTAATTACAACCCTTAAATAGAATTCGCACCACATATCGAATTTACCAAGTATCATAATTCTTCCAAGTGGTAAAGACACCTCAAGACAAATGCTAGGCATAGAAGCCACAGGGCATAAATCTGCAAAGAAGTAAAAAGCTAACCTTTTCAAACAAGAAGGTTTCTCTCTCACTTACCAACTTAACATTTCCCTGTATGGCCCCGGAAGACGACTGGTTAGCCAGAGACGGGTAAAATTCCTCAAGGGAGGAACAACCTAAGACAGGCACAGTCGCAGGGGGGCCATCAGGTGAGAAAATGGGGATCAACAGAGGTGAGGCTTAGAGCCTCCCCCCCCTGTTCTGAGAGAAATCTTCTGCATACGTGGATGTTTTATTGCCCTTGTCTAGCTTGGATTAACACATAGTCTACAGGCACACACCTGATCATCTACATTTGCTCTCTTACAACACTAAACTATGTTTTCTACCTTTATCTTGTATCTACCTACCACTTCAGCATTTTATTAAAAATAATAATAATAAAGAGAGAAATGTGGTATCCACATATAAATCAAGTATAAAAATCAAATGAATATTCATATTTGAACTGACTGTTTATATTTCATAATGCATGAGCAAAACCGAAAGCTTCTGTGATGACTGCCCTTGTACTGTTCACCATGTAACTTATTCACTATGTAAGAATTTGTACTCCATGTAATAACTTGTTCATTATGCTTCAGAAGATTGGAGACTGACGAAAATTAGGCTTGGGGTGGATTAAGGATTGTGCATTGAGCATTGACCCTCCTGTACAGAATTTTATTGTTGTTAACAACCATTTGATCAATAAATATGAGAGATGCCCTCACAAAAATATATATATATACACATAAGGAATATAGGCAAAATATTGTAACAGCTTGGTATGGTGATAGCTGGTACCTAGAATTATCATGTATATAAATGTTCAATCACTGTGTTGTACACCTGAAACTAATGTAATACTGTGTGTCACTACCCTTCAAAAAAAAATAATTATCTAAAAAAAAAAAAAAGAATCCCGTTTATTTCTTAAAAGCAGTTGTCCTGTCTCTCTTAACCAGGCTGCATCAGAAGAGCGAGTTCCACTCAACCTCTCCAGTCCAGATAAGCCCTCTCTTACTCATATTAACTATTGATATGGAGTCAGACTACCTCTCTCCACTCCTAGAAAACACCTATTGATATGCAGATGCACTTAAGCCAGGCAAAAGATTCTTAAAATATTGCAATTTTAAGCCCTCCAGAGATCTCACCTCACAATCTACACATTCCCCATCTTCTGCAATCGCCCCTGTGCAAGAAAACAGGAGCATTGTAACCAGACTAATAACATAAAATCATGATAATTCTGAAGCCAGAGGAATCAGCTAGGTTCAAAATCCTAGGCAGATTAAGTCCATAGTTTTTCCAATCCACAGGCAGTCAGTAGATAAACAGGTAGGTAGCTTATAATAATCATCATGCAGCAGCTACACCAAGGGGACATATCCAGGCTGAGACAAGGGCTGTGAGCTTAGATAGAGTAGGGTGAAGAAGGCCTCTGCAAAAAGCAAGGGAGGATCATTACAGTCAGTAATGTAACTGTATGCAAAGAAAGAAACCCCCTACCAAAACTCCGTGCTAAACACTAAGCTTTAGAGTCATTCTTCAGTGAGATCAGTTACTATTCCCCAGATAAAGGAAAGTATCTCAGCATAGCCCATGTTTTTATTATGCTAATCATTTGTAATTATGTGTAAGATTCACTTTAGCATGCTAAAAGGCCCAGGCCTATATGCTGCTTTTCCGCCCTCAAGCCTGATCAGGTGATTTGCAACTTGTGCAGTTAATAGTAACAAGCAAACCCAGCCATAAACAAAACAGTAAATGTGGGAAAAATTCCATCACAGATTGCCTTTTAGACTTGTTAGCAAACAGACAATAACTCAGCCCACCTGGAGGGCATGGCAGGCAGTCATGATTGATGATTGATATGTTCCGAAACCAACAAGCTACTATTCTAGGAAAGAAATCTGCATTAAATGTCTTATGTTAATTTTACAGAATTACCTGGAGCACTAATGAAAAAAGGGACTTAATATCTCATCAAGGATGAAAATTCTAAGACCCTTAACAAGTCCACACCCCTAAGCCCTTTATCACATTCCCGAAAAACTTCAACTGCCTATAACACCGCTAGAGAATGCACGACTACAGGCTCTCTTGTCCCCTTCTGGTGTGAGACAGGAGCTTTGTCCTCTCACTTTATCTCTAAATAAAAGCCTCTGCCTTGCTCTCCTACCTTGAGTGTTTGCTAAGTTCATTCTTCAACTCTGCAAACAGGAACCCAGTCAACAAGGCCACAAGGACTGTAAAAGAAAATAACCTTAAGGGTGATAAGATAAATGTTTTAATGACACCAGAATAGGCAAATCTTGTGCATCAGGTAGGATACATGCAAGAGACTGACCTGTGATAAGATAGTAGCAGGAATGGGATCTCATCCTGGTGTAGTATACCAAACTTTCACACCCCTCCTTGTGGGAGTTACAGATGGGTCAGTATATAGGGCTACAGGAGGTACATGCACTGGCCATAAAGATAAAACAAAACTTCCCCGTATGATGCTCTTACCTCCTGGACATTTTGGTTACACTATCATGATCTTTGGTGACTACTCCCCTCTTAATCCAGGAATACACAGGAGACCTGCTTCCAGGCATTTTCCATGAGATGTCAGAAGACCCAGCCATCACTGGTCCATGTGACAAAATGTCCAGGTCAACATCCATTCAACAGTATCTCCAGGGTTTAACATAGTGGGGGCAGGCAGCAGAATGTTCAATAATTCGTCTTTGGTTTGCACATACAGTTATATAGTAGAGGCAACAATACAGGTTAGCATATCCACAGGGCTCGAGGCTTCTCATTCAAATGCTGTAGCACTGTCCATAAGTGAACTGTCCAGCCCTGCAGACTATTGGTGTCCAACTTCAGGTCATATTTCAACAAACCATTGTACCTCTCTATCAAGCCTGCCCAATAGGGTTATATGGTACATGGAACTTCCACTTTATTCCTAATTGCTCTACCCATTCTTGTAATGCATGTCCAGTAAAGTGGTTTCCTTGATCTCTCTCAGTCACCTGCTGCCAGCCATAGGCTGCAAAGAGACGCTTTAGGCTCCTCTTGGTGGTTTGATGATCACACGATGTGCAGGAGAAGAGACCAGTAGGACAGTATCTGTATCCACAAAAGTCAAGGCAAACTAATATCCTTCTGATATGGGAAGAGGCCCAATCTAGTCTATCTGCCACCTGACAAGGGGTATTAGCCCCTTTACTATTATCCCATGTTGCTGGGGGACTAAGTGGAAGTTCCCCTTATAGTAGACAAGGCACTCCTTCTAGGCTCTGCTGACTTTTTCAAAGGTCAGTGGCAAGCCCCACTCACTGGCTTCAACCCACATTGTCTTTGGCCCTGTGTGCAACAAATGCTGATGTAGCCATTGGGTTACATCAGAGGCAGGCTTTCCTTCTAGCTAATGCACCTGGGACAATATGTCTACTTCATTATTCCCTGGGAATGCCAAAGTCAAATGGCCAGTCGACTGCATGATATACAGTAACAGTCTTAGTCTGACCAGAGGCCCATAGGTCTTGCCACAACTCTTGCCCCCAAAGGGACCAGTGACTAACCATCCAGTTGGCATGAAACCATGTTGGTAGCCACAGAGTCAAGCCCCAGACATGGGGCTTTGCCTCCAGCTTCTGTGTCCTGGACCTCAATGGCTGGAACTGCTGCTCTGGCTTTAATTTGTGCCACAGTTCTAATAAGATCATATTGAGCTGCCCATCAAATTTTTCTTTCACTACTCCAGCCTTTATCAGATCAACCCACATCTCGAGACCTTCACGGGGTTCTTTGCACCTCTCCTTTCAGTCATAGCCTGTACTTCCTTCTGGGCTCTTATTGTTTCAACCTCCCACAGATCTGCTAAAGTATGAATAGCCTCACTTATGGGTTGCCCTATGTGGGGGCAAGAATAGTTGGTAGAGACCCAGGATAGAGATGGGGTTGCTGCATGGAGCAACAGATTTATCACTCCTATGGGGAACTACTCTTCATTGGAGCCCTGGGAATCCATATTATAGATGATATTTTTCATATCCAATTCATTACACCTGCTAGAGCTCTGCATATGTTTTCCAGCTAGTGGGTAAGTATTGTAACACTCTGATTAGGCCAAACTTCCCTGATGGCTGCTGTCAGCTAATCCAGAAGCACCTGATTCCCTGAGGTGTGATGACCACTTTGCCACCATTGCCAGAGAAAAGGGTGAGTCATCAGGGAAGCCAATCTACTGATTTCAGAATGTGACATAACAATTTTTATCACCCCCATAACCCAGAGATGCAAAAGCCATGTAGGCAGAGGTTCTGATGGCTTCTGCCAATAAGGGAAGCTCATGTTCACCAGCTCACTGTGGTTGTGGGAGCAGAGCATGGAGTGCTCTACAACCTGGGGAGGGGGTGGCTGCTCATCCTCAGGAGCCTGCCATTTTTGTTTTTACTTGCTTAATTACAACCAGGCAGGCCTTTAATATAGGAGAGGCTGGTGCCTGAGATGGTGTGCTCAGCAGGAGATCAGCCCTTGGCCCCACCCCTTCATCCTCTCCCAACACCTCCTCCACCATCTCTGGAGGTGAAAGCATCTCTCGTTCCTCCCCCTGCCCCATGACCTTCTGCAATATGGACTCTCCAGCTGCCTCCCCCTTGCTACTGCTAAGGAATTTTCCATGAGTGTGACCCATCTTCTTAATAACTGTCTCTTGTCCTTAAGGGTATCCCATAGGTCATTGCCCAGAAACTCCAAGTAATGCTGAAGTGTGTCTCTCTGCTGCCAAATCTCTCTCTCTCTTGTTAGTAATCCTCTCTCTCACCTCAATAACACTTTCCACTATCTTGATGAAAGGAGACCCTACCATGCCAGTTGCTACACAGCCACTCAGGGCCTCTAAGCAATCTTCTATATGACAAAGTGCTAATTCTGCAGCTTCCAGTGTTTCCACTATTCCCCAATTCTGGGGAAGGCCCCACTCCTCTAGGAGGTGCTTAACCTAGACCAATTCCCCACTAGGGTTTTCCCAATTGGAAGCCCCATAGATAGGGTGTTCCCTAGTGAAGCTGAATTCTCAACCACTGCAGCCATTGGGGCCTCCCCACCATCCCTAGAGGCAGCCTGCCCATGAGTAGCACTCATTTAGACAGACTTCGGGTTCAGAGGTTCTGCTGACTACCTCCAGATGTAACTCCAGGAGGGGAAATCCCTTGGCAAAACACCTATGAAACCAAAATCAGTCAAAGGGAGAAATAAAGTTTAAGAAACCTATTTATTTCTTACAAGCAGATATCCTGTCTCTCAACCATGCTACAGCAGAAGAGAGAGCTCCACCCAGACTCTCTGGTTCAGATAAAACCTCTCTCACCTATGTAATTACCTATTGATATGGAGATGGACTACTCTCCACGTTTGGGAAACACGCATTGATATGGAGATGCACTAAGTCCAGTTGAGAGATTCTGAAAATACTGCAATTGTACCCACATAAAGCACAGTAAACAAGTTATAATATGTATTTAAGTCTTGCCTTTTCCACTCATCAGAGTATCTAGAGATTTGGAGCCATCCTCTTCCTGGTATATGGATGGAGACATCCTTACACATGGAGATTTCCCTTATGAGTGTAAATGTCTCTTACAAAAGGGTAACTTCTCAGTTACAGAGCTTTTCCTATGTCTGTTGTTTCTTAAAAAATAACTAGCTTAAAATAATCAATATGCCAGAGAGGTATATTTTGGGGTGGTACATTTTGCTCCCTTCAGAAATTAAAGATCCAAGGAAGCATGAAAGTAGGAGAAATATGACTGTTGCTTCTCAGTATCTCCCTCCAGCAAAGAAGGGTCTTGACTCCTCAAGTGGAAAGCACTTCAGAGCAATTCATGACTCTCTTACAATGTGGGAAGATGTAAAACTGGTTTCATCACAAGGCATGCACACAAAAGAGAGCTGCAGAAAAACAAGTAATCATTTTGAAAAATAGAATAAGAAAGAGCATAGGAAAATTGGTTAAATTATTTTCATTTATTATTTTCATTATCATAAAATCTATGGAGTTGAAGCCTAATGCAACCTTATTTTTAAGACTTATGTGGTCTTTGCAGTATTTCACTGATTTTTGACATATTTAATTTATAAAGTATGCCTTTTATGACATAATTTACCTCTTTTTAATAAAAGAGTATTACTGGTTGAGTGTGTTCTCCTTGGTTCTTGTCCCCACCACAAGAAACTAAAAAGCAGAGACATAATAGTGAAGAGGAGTAAAAGTTTTATTTGAATGCACTCCAAGGGAGAAGTGGGCCAGAGTCAAGTTAGATAAAGGTTCTGGGCTTTTAGGGGAGGGGCTGTATATCATGATCTAGCTAAGAAGTGCCTCTTTGATTGACAAGGTGAGGCCATTTGATGGACAGTTCTAGTTATATACCAGTTCCTTTTGGTCTGCATGTCTTTTCTCAAAATGTACACAGAAAACCCGTGGAAAGGGGAGCAAAACCACAGCTTTATTTTAATGAGATTATGAGGAGGTGTGATTTGGGTGGTTCTTAACTTTGTTCCATTGTGCCTGTACTGGGACCCGGCTGGGACAGGCTTGGCCTGATCCCAAAAGGCAAGAAGTTATCTCCCTGCAAAGTCTTTGTTGTCTTCACATAAGGCTCCCTACCTGGGCAGAGTTTGGGCAGTTTTTTCCTTGAACCTTATTTTCCCCTTCCCTGGCTGCTCATGTCTATCTTTCTACCTAAAAATAAGGCTAAGAATCAGTGAATAGGTAGTGATAATGATAATTCTATGATTATTTTAATAATCTGTCACTCCACTACGACGTATTTCTATTACTGGCTAAGGAAACAAAGGAGAGTATAATCACCCCAGCTGCAGTCATAAAACTAAGAATGGAAAGATATTGAATATGGTAGAAAGAGTCAGAAGTGATGGTAGGATTGACATGAATACCTAGTGCAACAGTTTTAATTACAGGCATCTTGATTTGTTTGTTATTATACAACACCAAACCAGCCAATTTATATATTTTGAAAGAAAAAGAAATCTGAGTTTCATGACTTGCTGCACTGATAAGGAAAAACTCTGACATGTCCTAAAATTAAATGACTTAAGGGTTGGAGAATGAGGGAGGTAATCAGTCAATAGCTGCCAGCTGTAGCTAACCAGAGACTCCATGTTCCTAAATGAAGTCATTTCAGCAATTACCTAGCTGTACCCCAGCACTACTGCCTCCCTCTTATCTGTGAACAGTCCCCAACCGTCATCCAATAACCAACCAACCACAAGCCTTCTCTATAGACTAACCATTTATCCCAGGACTATCCCTCTTTGTATTAGCCTGAATTCCTTATCTGTAGCCAATGCAAATTTAAAGAACTTGCTTACCTGAGAGTGCTCAAAAATGTGCCCCATTTCTTGAGTCTGGTTGACGAGTTGTTTCTGTTAACTGGCCTTACTGTTGCTGAAGAAGAAACTTACTGTCCCAGGATACAGTCCTTATCTGGCTAGCATCTCTAAAAGCTAAATAAACCCTTTTATTTCAGAGATCTCTCAGTCCATAGAGTTTTTTATTTGTCAGTATCTTTGAAAGTCTAACAGTAATTATTTTAATGGCAGTTTAAACAAGGAGAAATTTACTATATCATAAGTCTATGATAAAATATGTATTTAATATAAGTATATTTAATAAAAATGTATAATTCAATACTCACATGGACAATTTTTATAAAAACAAAGCCTATGTTTACATTTTGAGATGTTTTAAAGAGGCTATCATTATATAAATTATTTACTTTGAAAGTGTGTGGTAAGTTCATAAACAAAAACGTTGATATTTTTTAAAGTTAAAGTTATGGATACTGTCTTTATCTTTAAATTTTTAAAGGACTGGAAGTAAAAATATTTCAAACAAGGAATAATTATATATTTGTTTCTCATTTGACAATGTAATCTGTATCAAGAGGCTATGAATTTTTTGTCAGAGTCCATAAACTGAGCAATGGATATAGCCTGTATTGACAATATATGACACTAGTACCTTACTTCTCTGAAATCTTGGACACAACCCTGATGTGAATCCAATGAATGATATGATTTAGTAAATATCCCTTTTTTCCATATATGTTTTTGCATACACATACAAAGAAACACAAGTTGTTACTGCTGTTGGAAGAATTTTGTGGATTAGCAAAGGAATTGTAATGTGAACTTTCTTTTCCCAATAAATGTTTCAAAAAGATTGCTGTTTTTCTGTTTTGTTTTTTTCAGAGAAAATGTCATTATTTTTCTAGGAATAAAAAAATAATACTTTGGCATGAATATGATTACTAGAAAGCACTTTATTGCCATGCTTAACTTACTGAAGAAGTTTCCATAGATCAAGTAATTATTCAATCTTTAAGTCCTCATACATATCCATGTTACTTTTTCTTCAAATCTCTTGAGATAAACAAAACAGGAAAAATATCTTACCTAATACCATTCCCTGAGTTACATAACAATAACATTCACAGATAAAGCAGTTTGCTTACCAAGCCATGAAAACTGATTCTCAGCTAGAAATACATATGTTCTCCTTGATTGAGTTTTAAGGAAAATAGATATATATACCTGCAAATGCACAGAAAGATGGGGAGAAAAGGACAAGGCAGAAAACAGAATGCAAGTGAATGCATTTAAGAGCAAACAGAGCCTGCAGGCTTTCTTTGTCTGATAGGATTGTTTCCCCTGAGGTTGAATGTAAGTGAAGAGCTGGTCTTGTAGAGCAACTTGTCCTACCGTTACAATTTATCTTGTCTTCTTTTCAGCCTAGTATACAGCTATTCAAATCAGCCCTTCTTTTTCTGATTTTTTGATCTAATTGTAACAGCCTTTTCTTGACAATCAGCATTAATGTTACATTCCATGAAATTGCCTTGTATTTTAAAGAATGGTATTTGCCAACCACATAGACTTTCTCTTTTTCACTGAGCCAAATACAGCTGCTATTTAGAGTCCTTGCAGACCACTTACATCCCCCTGACCAGGACTAGATAGGTTTAGATTTAGAGTTTCTTCAGCAAAACAATTGTGCTCTCTTCTGAACATTTAAATTTGAACCCTGGCTTTGAGAATATTGCATAAGTGCAACAACCAAGTAGAAAATGGGCTATCTAATAAAGCACTATGTCTTTGGACGCACACACACACACACACACACACACACACACACACAAGCACATTTTCCACCACCTTATGTCATCATAGAATTAGCTTTGTTTAGTTCAAAATCTGTCCCAAAATATGACCACAATCATTAATAATATTTAACATTAGTGAATAAAATAAAACAGTTTTATGCTTACAGCTGACAACTTTAATTTTTAGCATTTTGTAATTTTTTTTGTTAGCAATCTAATTTCTTCCTCACAGTTCACTGAGGCCATAAACTGTAAGTGAAGTGGAAGGGCAGGGCAATCAAAATATGGAATATTGAAAAGGTTGAAGTAGTAAAGTACCTTTCCAGGGATATATAAGACATTAAAATTTTGATAGTTTATATTAGTGCCAAGATTACATTGGGAAAGGAAAATGACACAACCAAAAGTCATTATTTGTAGACAACTATTTCATAAAGATTCTCTATTTTAGACAATTGTTCTCATGAAGACTTTCTCTTCATAGCAGAAAACTGTTATCTTTCTTTTAGTCTCAAATCTTAGCATTTTTGTTATAATTTTAAATTAAATTTATTTAAACTCACCTAAAATTTATATATGTGTATTATATAGTATATAGTATATATTGTATAGCATATATAACATTTTATGTAATATATTATACATGTTTTACACATAAATTTTAGGTTTGATGCTTTTTATGTTGAGATTCTCTATACTTTCTGTCATTATATAACTCAGATTTTAATATACTGCCTAACTGTATGCACTGTAACATATAGTAGATAGCCAATAAAATGTTATTTATGTTGAAATAAACCTTTTAATGTCTTTCTATAGGCTAGAACTCTAACTAGTTTCACTATTAAGAGTTCAAAAAGCTTTTCAGCAAATAACATTCCTTCCTGCCTATTTGTGTTGAAGTTTCACATTGCTGGTTTTCCCTCCAGTCACTTTCTCTTACCCTAAGATTCAGGTCATTACAACAAAGGGCAGTCAATTCTCTCAAGGGGTCTCAGCCTGAAGAGCTTTGATGAATGTGTCAGTCTGAACACAGAGACTTGGCTAATTTATTATTTCCCAAGATGATACAATGCCTTTCAAGACAAGCTTAATGACAAGCTGCAACTCAGGTGCACATTCATTTCTTCAAAAGTATTATTTAAATATCTACTCTCTCCCAGGGTATTGTTTCAGATCAGTAATTCTCATTGTGAGCCCTGCTACAATTCAGGGGTCCTGGAGGTGAACAGCATGCACATATTACTTCTAAGATAATATCTTATTTTTTTCAAATTTAATCTTTTAAGAGAGTACAGTGAAGTCTTCCAGGAGCTATAGGACATCTGATATTACAAAAGATTGAATACAGAAATAGACAGAATCCAGATATCTTATATTGTCAGAAATTAAAAAGATGGGCAAAAATGTAAAATAAAGCCACTGTTTCTCACTAAACATTTTTGCTTTAGAAAATGTATTTTCAGTTATTTTTGTTAATGCATTTATTATAGTTATTTAAAATAAATTAGTGACTAAGTAAGAATAACTAGGTTTAAATATTTCTAAATATGGTAAAATTTGACAGAAATATATTTAAAAGATTTGTGATCCTTAATAATACTTAAGGATATAAAAAGGCCATGACATTAGAAAGTTTGTGAATCTCTGTTCTAGATTCTAGAATCTTGAGTGTTAATGAGTTTTCTCCATCCTATTCCTAACAATTCATATGGCAATGGTACAGCCCTCATCAACATGAATTGTAGCTATCTTACTGTTATTATTTATTACAAGTACTTGATAAAAAGTTTCTTTCAATCCTCAAGTGGTTCATACCAGTACCTAAGATAATGAAAACACATGGGAGACACATCTGATAAAAAGGGCTGTTTTGTTGTCCTGTTCTCTCATTTCTTTAAAGATGCAAAGAATGATCCCAAATTATAGTTTTAAAAATCTCTTTATCTTCTACTTAGCTGATATATGGTCATACTTAGGTAAAATCTTAGCTCCAGATAGAACACTGTACATTATTTTTGCATTGGAGGGTGTGTGTGTGCAGAATATGTGAAACAAAGATTAACTTGAACCAAAGACTATCAAAGCCCAACAGGCTCAGGAAAAGCTGTTTACTTTCTCCTTAATTGCTTAAAATACTTTAGATCTTTTATTTAAAAGAATAAAAGGAGGGCCTTACCAGGAAAGAAAAGTACCAAAGATACCTTTTTGTTAGAAAGATTTATCTATATGGCACGGCAAACTTAAGTTTATCAAACATTTGCTCTTCTCATCACCCTGTGAATGAATTGTCTTTCTCCTCTTTGAGCTGTAGACCCCCACCCCCTTCTCATTAGCTCAGAATGGTATATAAGGTTCAACTGCCTGACAGTATTTGGGGCTCCAGCATGTATGATATTCACTTTGCTCCTATTAATAATTTTAAATCAATTTAATTATAAGACCAGCCAAAAAACTTAGAACAGAAGAAAGAAAAAGTTTTCCATTCCTACAGTATGATTATACACACTCAATTAATTTTACAAACTTTCCCTGTCTAGCTTGTCCAGTTGTGTAAATAGGATGATTGAATATACAATTTTAAGACCCTTAAAAGAAACCTGATTATGTATATTCTTCTTTTGTGGCTTAATATCTGTTACCCCACTACACAATTGATATCCACACTGTACTAGACAAATTATATTACTTCAGGTCTTCCATTTTTTTCTTTGTGTTTACTGGCTCCAAAACTGTGAGTTGTACACATTTTTTTACACAGTTTCTCATTTAGCATCAAAGATAACTTCCTCAGACTCTGGATACAAACTATGTTGGTTAGAAGCCCAGTTCTGTCATGAATTCTTTATATGTTCTTGAGCAAATTATTAACATCTCTAGGTCCCTATTTGTTCATCAATAAAATGGGAAAAATAATAATACCTATCTTATGAGGTCCTTATTAGAACTGTATAGATTAAAACATGAAAAATTCATAAGCATGCTGGCACACAGAATATTTTGAATAAATGTTTATTATGATTTTATTATTTATTGTTAAATTCCAACTCTTAATGACCTTCATTTCTTCACCTGCTTAGTCTCATTGTGTACTGACATAAACTTTCCATCTAACACATACATTATTCTTCTCTCTAAAAATATTTATACAAGTTATTTGAGAAACAGAAGCAGGCTATTTCAGTGTGTTGTACATTATTTTTTAATTAAAATTATAACTTGGATGTATATTTTTTAAATTTTCAGATATTAATAGTACTCTAAGCTGCAATGCAAGTGATATTTTAGAACTTAATTTTTTTTCAGTTTCATTGAGATATAATTGTATTATATATATAGATAGAATATCTATATAATTGAATTGATATATAACACTATATTTAGGTGTACATAATTTTGATATAGATATGTATCTTTATCAAAATTACCATAGTAAGATTAATTTACATCCATTAGCTCACATAGTTAGTTATTTTTCAGACTTTTTTTTTAATCTTCAAAGTTCTCATCCCAAGAAAAAATATTATAACTTAATTTTTTAATGTGAAGGTGAAGATTCAGAATCAACATGCTTTTGACAAAACAAAAAAAGACATGCAGTCAATGAAATAAAATGAAACATATAGTTCTAGGTATAAAATAATTTTATGGAAAATTCCAATTTTGTTGTAAACCCGACATATCTATTGCTAATATCAAACTCTATTAAAACATAAATGAATTTAAAATTTGAAGTAATCCAAAACCGGAAGTTATAATAACTATAAAAAAAAAGCAGATTGACAATATTGCCAGTTGTTCCACTATACTTCTTATAGTGTTCCACTATACACTCACACACACACACACACATACAAACATACACATACTTAATACAATAACTGAAATTTTACTTAAGACCAGTTATAGCTGGTTAAGTTTAGCTAAGATGTAGCTAAAGCCTACACTTCTCAGACTTCCTTGTAGTTTAATGAGGCCGTGTGAATAGTTGCTGGTCAATGGGACTTGGAAGAAATATTGTGTGCTCCTTAAGAATCACGCCCTTAAAGAGAAAGACCATGGTCTCCCTTTTCCCTTTACTATTTACTACTGTCTGCAAAAAACTCATGTTGGCAGTAGCTAGAATATCCATCTTAAACTATGAGTTGGAAACCATGTGTTAATAAGGAGAACACAAGGAAAGATCGCTTGGCAACTAAAGGTTCTCAAGCATGCTTATCTATTAAAACTCCTTAGCCAATCTTTGAACATCAGAAAACTGCATCTTTTTATGTACACTATCTTTCATCGATTCCTTATTAAAATATCTTGAAGTATATCCTAATGCAACTTTTAAGCAAAAAGTTATAAAGATATAGATTCCTGATTAAGAGAAGTTTTCTTCTTTTGTGGGTAATTCCATGAAGTGAAAGCAGCAGTTTATTATTTTCATAGGTGTCCTCCATATGTGTCTACATAAAACATGTTCTGAGACTTTGATATTTGTGTACAGGAATTTTATTAAGGAATGCTCTGGTAGCAATGCTTTTAGGGCATGGGGGAAGTAGTTCTGGACAGAATAAACAGTTGAACTGGAAGCAGCTGGAAGAGAAGCATGAAGATGATCTTATGAGAAGCTCTGGCACTGTCTTGAATTGAGGTGGGGTGTCCAGATATTCATGTCTTAACATCAACCACCTAATGGATACAGGTTGCCCCCAGTGAGCAATTTCCAAAGATATGTACCCAGCCAATCTCCTGGCAGCTAGGGATCTAAGGATTTCCATGCAGAAGGGTGTTGGGACATTTTGCCTCTTTTAGGCCTGTGATGGCCGCAGACTGGAGGTTTCCATCCTCCCTCATTACTTCCGGGTTCATGGCCAACTGAGTTCCTGCGCACGCGCTCTTAGCCCTAACTCCACCTCCCTACCTAACCTAAAACCTGCCTAAAACCCTAGTGACAGATGAGGTAATCAATTCCCATTGGTTTCTGTTACTTCCTTATCTTCCCCTATATAACTAAGCTTCTGATGGAATAAAGCTGAGTTTTGCTGCACCCTTGAGGCTGACACATCTCCCAGCTTGGTGTGGTTTTGTTTCTCCCCGGATCTCAGGGGAGCGTGTCCAAGCCGCCGACACTTGCCCTCTCACTCAGCCACGGGGATAACAGGCTGGTCCTGCTTGTACCCCCACCTTCTTGTTGCTGAAGAGCAACAACTGGTGCCCCGTGTGAGGAACAAGGAACTTCGCTGATGAGCTAATTGGACTACAGGTAAGTGTAATCCCATAAAATATGGGACATTCTTCTTCCAAGCCTGATCCTTCCCTTGAAGCCCTTAGGGTCCTCCTCCAAAGTAGAGGCCTAGAGCTCTCTGACAGCCAAGCTATCAAAACCTGGGAGACCTTAGTTAAGGTTGCCCCGTGGCTGCCTACAAGTGATTTGTTTGACTGGGAAACTTGGGACAGAGTGGAGCAACTCGTATGCAAAGCCCAAGTTAATCGGGGTGATATCCCCCCTCTGTGGACCTTCCCCACTTTAGCAGCCCTTAAGAGTTGTTTCCCTCCTCGGCCATTGAAGCCAGCTGCCAAGAACTTAATAGACAGGGAAACCACTGGGTCGGGAGCCCCTTTCCGGGGAGATTCTGATCCCCTTCCTCAGGCTGAGTCCACGCCGGCAGGACAAGAAAGCCATAAAGAACTGGATGAGAATCATGGCAATGGTGCCCTCGACTGTTTTGATGCTGCCCCCTGGCCTCCCAAATCCATGGCTCCTTTGTACCTACCACTTCCTGGTACTAGTTCATCTTCTAACCCTTTCAAATTACCATCAGCCCCCCTCCTCCATACCAATGGGCAGGGGTTTCAGCTCCTCTCCCATATAAGTACTTAGGCTCTCCTATTGGTTGTCAACCTCAAGAGAATCCAGGGCTCCACCCAAAACCTGACCTAGGGCCATGTCAGCTATTTCCTGTCAATGTTAATCCTGGAGGTAACTGCCCTGCCCCCTGGTACCCTTGGGAGCCAGGTGACCTTAAGGAGTTAAAGAAGGCTGTTCTTGAGGACGGCCCCAATGCTCCTTGGACTGAGACCATCCTCCAGGGACTTGCTCACCATCCATGCACCACTGCAGATTGGAGGTCTCTTGCCCGGGCGGTTCTCCTTGGCCCCCTTTATATTAAGTGGTGTGCTTTGTATAAAGAGGAATGCCAGCAACAAGCTGAGAGGAATCTGACATACTCTTTTATATATACATTGATGATATTATCTTGGGGCCACTTGTTCCCGCAAATTAGACAACCTCTTTAAAAGGTGCCTTTCCCTGCTCAAAAACTACAATTTTCAAATTGCCTCAGATAAAGTTCAACAAGTAGCTTCTTTTAAAATTTTGGGGACTACTTTAACATTAGATGTTGTCTCCCCTGTTAAGCCCCAGTTATGTATTCAGGACGCTATACACTACCACAGCTCCAGAAACTGCTGGGGGAAATCAATTGGATGAGGCCCTGGATTCCTATAACCACAGCTGATCTTATCCCTCTTTTCAACCTATTAAAAGGCTTTGATCTAGCTTCAACAGTGACTTTAAACCTTATACATAGAGATACATTAACAAAAGTTCAACATGCCATTGATAATGCTGCCTTAAAAAGATATGATCCAAACTTGCCACTGGTCCTCTATATTATGGCCGGAGAGACCCTCCTCACTGCCCTTTTGGCTCAGAAGGGGGATCCCATACATTGGATACATCTATCTGTGGGAGGAGCACCCCGGGTGTACTCTATGGTGGATCAAATGGCCAACTGCATTGTCAAGGCACGAGATCTTTCTGTCCGTCTTTTTGGAAGTGAACCCCACTCTTTGACCATTCCTTTTTGGGTCAATGATTTCTCATGGCTACAGAGAAATAATTCCAGATTGGCAATGGCCATGGAAGGCTTTCCGGGGATAGTAGACTGTCACTATGGTCCCTATAAGTGGATGAGTTCCTTTAGCTATTTGGCGTGGCAGCCACCTAAAATGTTCCTCACTGAGGCAGACCCCTCTTTCCCCTCTGGTTTTACTGACAGGGGCAAATGGGGAGCCTCTATAGTGATGTTCCCAACAGGCACAAGTGAATGCTCTCCGGCTGTAACCCTCTTTCATGAGGTACAGGGCTCTGCCCAGTTTAAAGAGCTCTATGCTGTTGTTTTAGCCCTGTCTGAGATCCAAGGCCCTCTTAATCTATTTTCAGATAGCCTTTACGTTGTCAATCTACTGCCCAACCTTGTGGGTGCACACATCAGACTTGATGATAATCCCATCACTCCTTTGATGATTCAAGCCTGCAATTTGTTAAAACAGAGACTAGTTCCCCTTTTTGTATAACATCTAAGGGGACATTAAGATTTGCCAAGCTTTTTGTTGAGAGGCAATGCTCTTGCCGACAGACTAGCTTCAGCCTACACAGTACAGGAGGCCACCTCTTTTCATCAACTTACACATGCTAATGGGAGGGGACTACACCATCGGTTCCCTCAGGTCCCCATCAGAGACTTAAAAAAGATCATTAGGACATGTAAGTCATGCCAGCCTTTTCTACATGTTCCTCCGCCTCAAAAGGGCGGAGTGAACCCTCGAGGCCTGAGGCCCAATAATCTTTGGCAGACTGATGTCACACATTTTGCCCCTTTTGGGAAGCTTAAATACATATTTCTAACAGTTGATACCTTCTCCCATGCTTGTTGGGCTACAGCCCATATGGGAGAAAAATCTAAACATGCCATAAGCCATTTTCTCCAGTGCTTCGCCATTCTTGGCCTGCCAGATCAAATCAAAACCGATAATGGTCCCTGCTTTATTAGTAAATCTTTCACTGAATTCTTGAGTAAATGGCATATTTCCCATACTACTGGAATTCCTCATAACCCTAAAGGACAAACAATCATAGAAAAACACAATCATACTCTCAAATGTCAAATAATAAAACAAAAAGGGGGAACACTCCCCCCCATGATCAACTAAAGATGGCATTATTTACTCTAAATATTTTAAATTTTGCCAAAGGCAAACACTTCTTGCCCTTCCAAAAGCACTGGACAACAACCACTACATATCAGATGATTAGAGTCCGATGGAAGGACCCCCTTACTGGAGAATGGAGGGGCCCAGACCCCCTCATTAAAGCTGGAAGGGGATTCGACTGTGTCTTTCCGACCAATGAAGAAAGGCTGATCTGGGTCCTCGCAAGGGATCTCAAGTATTACCCCCCTAAGGAGGGGAAGTTCACTGATGTCAATGATGACCCAGAAGGCCCCCCACCTCCTGAGGATATCTCCCTTCTTTCTCTCTTTCAGGGTCTGCAATGAACCCAATGATGCTGGTCTTCCTGTTAATGGCAATATCTCCCATTAACTAGGACAGGATTTGGAGATCCCAGTCAAGCAAGAGCCATACTCTGAAAAACCATTGGAGACCTCTGCAGGCCTGCTCTTTCACCAAGACCCCTCCCCCGTAACCTTTTATACTTCTAACAAAACCTGCCCTAATGGGCAATGGGCAGCTACTCTTACAAAAGGGAGAGAAAATGGATGCCCTGGAAGGGTTCTTGATCACAAATGTTAGCAAGGCCCCAAAGTATCCTCACCCGCCCCAGGGAAACACCCCTCTAATTGTCCTTGCACACCACTTTTCAAGCCTCCATTCATGCTACATGCTATCAGGAGGTTAGCCCCTGCACTCACCATAACAAAACATACTGGTATGCGATTCTGACAAAAAGCAAGGCTGAATATGTTGACTGTCGAAAGAATAGGGGACAGCAAGTCTGTTGGAATACATATGCCCCTATAGGCATCTCTGATGGGGGTGGAGTGCAAGATCAGGCTTGATAGTACAAAATTAAAAAACTGGTAGACAGGCTGATTGAAGACCAAAATCCCCTGATTTACCACCCTTTTATCCTCCCGGAGATCAGGGGAGAGTTGCTTCTTGATCCTGAAACACAATCAATCATACAAGCTGCTTTTACCTTACTCAATAGAATCAATCCCAATTTAGCTAAGGAGTGCTGGCTGTGCTTGAGGCCGGGACCATTACAAGCCAATGCTCTTCTTGTTAACCTGTCACAGACCGAGCCCCAGTGCCAGCTGTTACCCCCAAGTTCTAGAGTCTATCTAGACCCTCTTTCCCCTAAAGGCCCATGCTTCAAAGCTGACCCCCGTACTGATAATACTAGTAGGATACATATAGGTCGAATCCACTATTCTTTTTGCCAACAAAATATTACTGTCCCCCTAATGGAACAGTCTTCATTTGTGGGGAAGAGACACGTTTGGCTTTCTCCTGACAGACTGGACGGGGCTTGTGCTCCAGCTGTAATTTTCCCTGACATTGGAGTGGTCCCTAATAATCAGAGCCTCCCTATTCCTGCTTTAGATCACATTGGAGGTAGATCAAAAAGGGCCATCCAAGTTATCCCCCTGCTTATAGGCCTTGAGGTGGCCACCAGGGCTGCCACAGGGACAGCAGGATTGGGGATCTCTCTGCATTATTATAAAGCCCTTTCTCAACACATGATCAATGATATAGAAGATGTAGCCAGCACAATTCTTGACCTCCAAGCACAATTGGATTCCCTCGCGACAGTGTGACAGTAGTCCTACAGAACCGTAGGGGGCTTGATCTCCTTACAGCTGAAAAGGGAGGCTTATGTCTCTTTTTACAGGAAGAGTGCTGCTTTTATGAGAACTGCTCCAGCATAGTCCAAAATAAGGTCAAGCAACTTCAAGAAGACCTCGAGAGATGCCGAAAAGAATTACAAGCCAATTTTCTTTGGACTGGGTTACACGGGTGGTTGCCCTACATTCTGCCCTTCCTTGGTCCTATCCTTCTTTTGCTCCTACTCTTCACTTTTGGGCCCTGCATTATTAACAAGATTATCCAGTTTGTCCAAAAAAGAATTGAATCAATTCAGTTGATGTGTGTGCAGGTACATTACCAGAGAGTTGCCACGGAAGCTAGTGACCCCTACGATCACTGTGAACCTTTTAATGAGGCTGTGTCCATTAATTCCCCCTACTATCTCCCCGCGTGCCCATGACTGGTAAGATCTCCAAGGTGGAGACAACCTAAGACAGGCCCTGGAGGATGAATAAGCTTGGGACAACCGAAGAGCTGCAAGGTACCCAGTGACGGGTAAGATCCCCAGAGGTGGACAACCTAAGACAGGGGCCTTGCCTGCCGGGACATCCCAGAGCATTTATAAAACAAAAAGGGGGAATTGTTGGGACCTTTTGCCTCTTTTAGGCCTGTGACAGCCGCAGACTGGAGGTTTCCATCCTCCCTTGTTACTTCCGTGTTCGTGGCCCAACTGAGTTCCTGCGCATGTGCTCTTAGCCCTAACTCCGCCTCCCCACCTAACCTAAAACCTGCCTAAGACTCTAGTGACAGATGAGATAATCAATTCCCATTGGTTTCTGTTACTTCTTTATCTTCCCCTATATAACTAAGCCTCTGATGGAATAAAGCTGAGTTTTGCTGCGCCCTTGAGGCTGACACATCTCCCAGCTTGTTGTGGTTTTGTTTTTCCCCAGATCTCAGGGAAGGGTGTCCAAGCTGCCGACACTTGCCCTCTCACTCAGCCCCAGGATAACAGGCTGGTCCTGCTTGTCCCCCCGCCTTCTTGTAGCTGAAGAACAACAGAAGGGAGAATCTGCATGGCACAAATCCAGAGTACACCACTTGTACCATTAAGATCCACCACTTTTAATTAATATACATAATCTATCTAACAATAGTTTTTCCAGGATTGTCATTCCTCACTTTTCTTGAGTACTTTAAAAGAGAGAGAGAAACTGCAGCCCTACCTGCTTTTGCTTGTCTCGATATTATAACTGAAATTCATTATCTTGGGTTCCCCTCACCCTTGGTAAACCCTGCTATGGTCTAGGAGGTTCATTTGGTGGAGTGACCTAAGCTTTTCTCCATGAGGGTCTGATCCCTCCCTTGCTCAACATGCCCTTTGTAGGTGGTATTTCCTGTACTTCTCCATTTACCATAAAAACTTTGAGAGAGAGAGCCTAGTGGATTAATTCAGTGAAAACCCATTCTTCTCATTACCAGCTTTGTAATAGTTATTCTATTCTGTTGTAATTAATCCTGACTAATTGATCAGGACCAATTATGCCTGCCACGTGTTAGTCTTGCTTGTTATTCTATTGGACAGAGAGTCTGAAAAAACTGGGTGGTAGCTGAACTTAATGCTTAATGGAGCTCTTACTCTGTTCTCTGCTGGAA
This sequence comes from Manis javanica, assembly GCF_040802235.1. Lineage (NCBI taxonomy): Eukaryota > Metazoa > Chordata > Mammalia > Pholidota > Manidae > Manis > Manis javanica. The sequence goes on from NC_133158.1 coordinate 105,617,683, forward strand.
GTGTTCTGGCTTTATGAACTGAACAATCTGTAGACCTGTTAGGCTGATAATTGCAGGAATGGAAAGCACAGACTCCCTAAGTGGGTAACTAAGAGTGAAGATTAATTGGGCCACTCCTATTTCCATTTCTTGATCTATAGACCCATATAATACACCTACTGAATATTCAGAGCCATATTGGGAGAAGTTAAAGATGGGTGCTAACAACCTTTGAGAGAGGAAAAGTGGGAGAAAGCAATGTTGGGGACCAGGAAATGGCATGTGGTATATTTAACATGACAGCAAGACCCACATCCAGTTAAAGATGTACAACTGATGTGAAGATATTTATGCCCAAAATTCAAGAGATAAATTTACATGTATATGAATATTTATTCTTGTTTTTCTATGTAAGCATCTCTATATGCTGAAACATATGCTAAGGTTAATCTCTGGCATTTCTTTTTGCCCCCCCAAAACAGTATTATTCTCATAATTTATCTACTTTCTATATACTTAAATTTTTTTCTGTATTATAATTCTTTCAAATGTCTTTTCTTTAATCAATCTGCCTTATTTTCTACTCTTCTTATGAAATTCTATTTTGTCTTAATTTATTTTACCTACTTTTTTCTGGTTGACTGTTTTTAAAATAATCATGTCATTTAAAATATATTTCTACTTATTTACATTCTAGGAGTCATTTTGAAAGCTATGAAAGATATTAATACCCAAACAATCTTTCTCTACTAGTTCTTCATAAATATTTTATTTTAGAAAATTTTGTAATGCTCCTTCAATGTCTTCAACTTTTTCTCATTTCTTTGACCCATGACCTTTACATCACTATATTTCTTTTTTTATTTTGATATCATTAATGTACAATTACTTGAACATTATGGTTACTAGACTCCCCCTATTATCAAGTCCGCCCCACATACCCCATTGCAGTCACTGTCCATCAGTGTAGTAAGATGCTATAGAATCATTACTTGTCTTCTCTGTGCTATACTGTCTTTCCCAGGTCCCCACCTGCCTACATTATATGTACTAATCATAATGCCCTGTTTTCTCCCTTATCCCTGCCTTCCCACCTATCCTCCCCAGTCTCTTTTCCTTTGGTAACTGTTAGTCCATTCTTGGGTTCTGTGAGTGTGCTGCTGTTTCATTCCTTCAGTTTTTTCTTTGTTGCTATACTCCACAGATGAGTGAAATCATTTGATACTTGTTTTTCTCTGCCTGGCTTATTTCACTGAACATAATACCCTCTAGCTCCATCCATGTTGTTGCAAATGGTAGGATTTGTTTTCTTCTCATGGATGAATAATATTCCATTGTGTATATGTAGTACTTCTTCTTTATCCATTCATCTACTGATGGACACTTAGGTTGCTTCCATTTCTTGGCTATTGTAAATAGTGCTGCGATAAACATAGGGGTGCATCTGTCTTTTTCAAACTGGGCTGCTGCATTCTTAGGGTAAATTCCCAAGAGTGGAATTCCTGGTATTTCTATTTTGAGTTTCTTGAGGAGCCTCCATACTGCTTTCCACAATGGTTGAACTAGTTTACATTCCCACCAGCAGTGTAGGAGGGTTCCCCTTTCTCCACATCCTCACCAACATTTGTGGTTGTTTGTCCTTTGGATGTTGGCAATCCTAACTGGTGTGAGGTGATATCTCATTGTGGTTTTAATTTGCATTTCCCTGATGATTAGCGATGCAGAGCATCTTTTCATGTGTCTATTGACCATATGAATTTCTTCTTTGGAGAAGTGTCTGTTCAGATCCTGTGCCCATTTTTTTTATTGGATATTTGCTTTTTGTTTGTTGAGGCATGTGAGCTCTTTATACATTTTGGGTGTCAACCCTTTATCAGACCTTCATTTATGAAAATATTCTCCTATACTGTAGGATGTCTTTTTGTTCTACTGATGTTATCCTTTGCTGTACAGAAGCTTTTTAGTTTGATATTGTTCCACTTGTTCATTTTTGCTTTTTGCTTCCCTTGCCCAGGGAGATATATTCATGAAGAAGTCACTCATGTTTATGTCCAAGAGATTTTGCCTGTACTTTTTTCTAAGACTTTTATGGTTTCATGACTTACATTCAGGTCTTTGATCCATTTTGAGTTTACTTTTATATATGTGGTTAGACAATGATCCAGTTTCATTCTCTTACAGTGGCTGTCCAGTTTGCCAACACCAGCTGTTGAAGAGGCTGTCATTTCCCTATTGCATATCCATGGCTCCTTTATCATATATTAATTGACCATATATGCTTGGGTTTATAGCTGGACTCTTTAGTCTGTTCCATTTGTCCGTGGGTCTGTTCTTGTGCCATTACCAAATTGTCTTGATTACTGTGGCTTTGTAGTAGATCTCGAAGTCAGGGAGCAAAATTCCTCCTGCTTTATTCTTCCTTCTCAGGATTGCTTTGGCTTTTCATGGTCTTTTGTGATTCTATATGAATTTTAGAACTATTTGCTTTAGTTCATTGAAGAATGCAGTAGGTATTTTGATAAGGATTGCATTGAATCTGTAGATTGCTTTAGGCACGATGGCCATTTTGACAATATTAATTCTTCCTAGCCAAGAGCATGGAATGAATTTCCATTTATTAGTGTCCTCTTTAATTTCATTTAAGAGTGTCCCACAATTTTTAGGGTATAGGTCTTTCACTTCCTTGGTTGGGTTTATTCCTAGGTATTTCATCCTTTTTGTTGCAATTGTGAATGGAATCGTTTTCTGATTTCTCTTTCTGTTAGTTCATTGTTAGTGTATAGGTATGCAACAGATTTCTGTGTATTAATATTGTATCCCAGAACTTTGCTGAAATCAGATATTAGATCTAGTAGTTTTGGAATGGAGTCTTTAGGGTTTTTCATGTACAATATAATGTCATCTGCAAACAGGGACAGTTTGACTTCTTCTTTGCCAATCTGGATGCCTTTTATTTCTTTGTGTTGTCTGATTGCCTTTGCTAAGACCTCCAGAATTATGTTGCATAAAGTGGGGAGAGTAGGCATCCTTGTCATGTGTCTGATCTTAAAGGAAGAGTTATCAGCTTGCTGTTAAGTATGATGTTGGCTATGGGTTTGTCATATATGGCCTTTATTATGTTGAGTTACTTGCCCTCTATACACATTTTGTTGCGAGTATTTATCATGAATGGATGTTTAATTTTGTCAAAGGCTTTTTCAGCATCTATGGAGATGATCATGTGGTTTTTGTCCTTCTTTTCATTGACGTAATGGATGATATTGATGTATTTTCAAGTGTTGTACCATCCTTGCCTCCCTGGGATGAATCTCACTTGATCATGATGGATGATCTTTTTGATGCATTTTTGAATTTGGTTTGCTAATATTTTGTTGGGTATTTTTGTATCTTTGTTCATCAGAGATCTTGGTGTGTAATTTTCTTTTTTTTGTGCTGTCTTTGCCTGGTTTTGGTATTAGAGTGATGTTGGCCTCATAGAATGAGTTTGGAAGTATTCCCTCCTCTTCTACTTTTTGGAAAACTTTAAGGAGGATGGGTATTAGGTATTCACTAAAAGTTTGATAAAATTCAACAGTGAAATCATCTGGTTCAGAGGTTTTGTTCTTAGGTAGTTTTTTGATTACCAGTTCAATTTCTCTGCTGGTAATTGGTCTATTCATATTTTCTGCTTCTTTCTGAGTCAGCTTTGGAAGGTTGCATTTTAATAGAAAGTTGTCCATTTCTTCCAGGTTATCCAGTTTTTTACTATATAACTTTTCCATAGTCTTCTGTCATAATTCTTTGTATTTCTGTGGTGTCCATAGTGATTTTTCCTTTCTCATTTCTGATTCTGTTTATGTGTGTAGACTCTCTTTTTTTCTTGATCTGTCTGACTAGGGGTTTATCTATTTGGTTTATTTTCTCAGAGAACCAGCTCTTGCTTTCATTGATTCTTTCTACTGTTTTATTCTTCTCCATTTTATTTATTTCTGCTTTAATCTTTATTATGTCCCTCCTTCTAGTGACTTTGGACCTCATTTGTTCTTCCTTTTCTAGTTTCATTAATTGTGAGTTTAGACTGTTCATTTATGACTGTTCTTCTTTCCTGAGGTATGCCTGTATTGCAATATATTTCCCTCTTAGCATGGCCTTCGCTGCATCCCACAAATGTTGCGTTGTTGAATTATTTTTGGAATTTGTGTTCATATATTGCCTGATCTCTGTTTTTATTTGGTCATTGATCCTTTGATTATTTAGGGGCATGTTATTAAGCCTCCATGTGTTTGTGTGCTTTTTCACTTTCTTTGTGTAATTTATTTCTAGTTTCATACCTTTGTGATCTGAGAAGCTGGTTGGTACAATTTAAATCTTTTTGAATTTACTTAGGCTATTTTTGTGGCTAGTATATAGTCTATTCTTGAAAATGTTCCATGTGTACTTGAGAATAATGTGTATCCTGTTGCGTTTGGATGGAGTCTTCTGTAGATGTCCGTTAGGTCCATCTGTTCTAATACATTGTTCAGTGCTTCTTTCTCTTTACTTATTTTCTGTCTTGTTGATCTGTCCTTTTCTGTGAGTGATGTGTTGACATCTCCTAAAATGAATACATTGCATTCTATTTTCCCCTTTTATTCTGTTAGTATTTGTTTCACATATGTAGATGATCCTGTTTTGGGTGCATAGATATTTATAATAGTTACATCCTCTTGTTGGACTGTCCCCTTTATCATTATGTAATGTCCTTCTTTGTCTCTTATGACTTTCTTTGTTTTGAAGTCTATTTTGTCTGATACAAATAGTGCAACTCCTGTTTTTTTCTCCCTGTTAGTTGCATAAAATATCTTTTTCCATCCCTTTACTTTCAGTCTGTGTATGTCTTTGGGTTTGAAGTGAGTCTCTTGTAGGCAGCATGTAGACAGGTCTTGTTTTTTAATCCATTCAGTGACTCTATATCTTTTGATTGGTGCATTCAGACCATTTACATTTAGGGTGGTTTTCAATAGGTATGTACTTATTGCCATTACAGGCTTTAGATTCGTGTTTACCAAAGGTTCAAGGGTAATTCCCTTACTATCTAACAGTATAATTTAACTCACTTTATGTGCTATTACAAACAGAACCTAAAGATTCTTCTTCTTTTTATCCTCCTTTTTCTTCCTTCTCCATTATTTGTATGTTATGAATCATATTCTGTGCTCTTTGTCTATCCCTTGGGTAACATCTATTTAACCTTAGGAATATTTCCATCTCTAGGAGTCCCTCTAAAATGCATTGTGTAGGTGGTTTGTGGGAGGTAAATTCTCTCAACATTTTCTTATCTGAAAATTGTTTTATCCCTCCTTCAAATTTAAATGATAACCTTGCTGGGTATAGTATTCTTGGTTCAAGGCCCTTCTGCTTCATTGCATTAAATACATCATGCCACTCCCTCCTGGCCTATAAGGTTTCTGTTGAAATGTCTGATAATAGCCTGATGGGTTTTTCTTTGTTTCTGATATTTTTCCTCTCTCGAGCTGGTTTTAAATGTCTGCCTTTAACCTTGATCTTTGCCATTTTAATTATTATATGTCTTGATGTTGTCTTCCTTGGGTCCCTTGTGTTGGGAGATCTGTGCACCTGCATGGCCTGAGAGAATATCATCTTCCCCAAATTGGGGAAGTTTTCAGTTATTACCTCCTCAATGACACTTTCTATCCCTTTTCCTCTCTCTTCTTCTTCTGGTACCCCTATAATACAAATATTGTTCCATTTGGATTGGTCACACAGTTCTCTCAATATTCTTTCATTCTTAAAGATTCTTTTTTTCTTTTTGTGCCTCAGCTTCTCTGTATTCCTCTTCTCTAATTTTCATTCCATTTACCATCTCTTCTACTACATCTAAACTACTTTTAAATCCCTCCATTGTATGTTTCATTTCAGTAATGGAATTTCTTAATGATTGAATCTTTGACTTAAATTTGTTCCTAAGTTCTTGAATATTTTTCTGTACCTCCATAAGCATGTTTATAATTTTTATTTTGAATTCTCTTTCAGGCAGATTGGTGAGTTCAGTTTCATTAGGCTCTTTTCCTGGGGTTTGTGAGATTTTGGTTTGAACCATGTTCTTTTGACATTTCATAATTCTGTGTGGTGCCCACTAGTGCCCAGAAGCTCCAGTCTCTGGGTCTGCCTTCCCCTAGAGTAAGGCTGGGGGTCATAGGGGAGTGGAGCTGATGCCTGGGGGGAGGAAAGATCTGTTTCCTGATTCCCGTCTCCGGTACCTGTCTCAAGTGTCAGAGTCAGTGGGCCAAGCACACAGGTGTAAGCCTCTCGGCTTTGCATCTATAGCTGTTGTAGGCTGTGCCTCTCTCTGGCTGGCCTGACACCAGCACAGTGATTGCTGGTTTGTAAACTGGTGCTGGCAAGCCAGGAGGAAGGTGCAGCAGGCTGTGTGTCACAGTGAGGGGCCTCAGAGCTGAATAGGCAGCCAGGGAGATAGAGCACCTAAAGCTCCTCAAAGTTCCCAACCAGCTGGGCCAAGCATGCCCAGACAACCTTGTCCAGCTCTCCCCTCCCCAGCACAGCAAACTCTGTGCACACCCTGCTTCTTCAGCAGCCCTCTCACTGCTAGGAAGCCTCTCAAACCACCTGCCTGTCCTTTGTCCCAGAGTGCCCAGGTGTGGATCTCTCCCTCCACAAATGCCCACAATCTGTCTCTCAAGCACTCCACCTGTCTGAGCTCCCCATCATCCAGAGCACCACACAGTGTAGGTTTCTGCTCCCAAAGCAGACCTCCAGGGCTAGATGTTCAGCAGTTCTAGGCTTCCACCTCCTCCCCTGCTCCATTTCTCTTTCTTCCACTGGTGGGCTGGGGTGCGGGAAGGGCTTGGGTCCTGCCTGATTAAGGCTTTTGTACGTTACCCTGTGTTCGTGAGGTCTGCTCTGTTTGTGAAGTCTGCATGCAGTCTGGTACAGCCTTCTTGTTGCTGTTTTAGAGTTAGTTGTAGCAATTAACTATATTTTCATACTATTTGTGGTTTTGGGAGGAATTCTCCATCTCACCTCACACTGCCATCTTGAATCTCCCCTACATCACTATATTTCTTATTCTATTGCCAAAACTACTTACAGATAAGAAAAAAAAGTCTTAACTACAAGTATTTTTGTTATTCATTTTCTAGAACTGTTATAACTATGTCCTTTCTCTCACAATATACTTAATATTCAAAAATTTAAAAATATCTAACTATACTTTTATAATTTTGAAGTATTTAAATATTAAAAACAGAAAGACATAATGATGTTCTGTCTACTTCTTTTAGTTTTTAATCTTTTCAGTTCTATTCAAACTAAAAGATTCTTCTTTTATATCGTTGTTGTTTGATCCAACTCTTTTGTTGGCATAAATACTGTTATTCATTAGACAATATGTTACATGGTAAAAATGCAAAAATTAATCATTCAGACTTCCAGGAGTCCAGAATCTTCTTACATTTTGATTATTTTTCATTTATGTTGCCTGATCATGTAGTTTGATGGGCTTCTGCAATGATTTCAATTTGCTTGACTTCTCTCTAGATACCTTGGATCTACCTTTATAATGCTTTCTAAGGTTTATATACCAAGAAAATCATTTTGTAATTTTCTATTCTATGGTTATGTGATCATCAAAATAGATATTTCATCTAGAGCTATGATCCAAATTTTATGTAAAAGCTTCACTGATTCATTCTATATTCAGCTTCTGAAACAAATCAATTACACAATAAGCATTTTTATAATGTATGAAGAAAGGTTCTAGGGACAATTAAATATTAATCACACAACTGGTATATTTTCATTATATGCTATGTGAAAGACACAACTTTACCCCCTGAGACTAAAGCACGTAATAGGACAGAAAAGTTTCTGCTCACCTGGAGCTTGTGTTTTACGAGACTTAACAAAAATATATAATAGTGAAGATAGCAATAAATGACAAAAAGTAAATAAAAACAGGGTATGTGAAACCAATATTTTACTTTATATAGGGGTGTGTTGCTTTGTATAGGGTGGCTCTATCAGCAACTTAAGAAGACCTACATAGAGTGAGATTTGAGCACAGAAAATGAGAGGCAAACCATTTGGCTATGTGGGGAAAACACTGCAGATGAAGAAAAAGCATAGGCAGAGGCCCTCAGGAAGGAGAATGCCTAGTGTATTTCTTAAGGAAAAACTAGTAGAATAGTGACTGGATTAGAAAAATATTAAGAGGGGAATAACTGATTTAAGGTTACAAATGTAGTAGTCTGGGCAATGTAAACCATTGTAGAGCTTGGATTTTTGCTCTGAATGAGTCCAGAGGACATTGGCTGAAATAACATGAGAAACATGCTGTGACATTCACTTTTAAAATATTACCTGGTTATTAGGTATATGATAGATTGGAGAAGAACAACTGTGAAGCAGAGAAACCCTTCAGAAGATCTTACTGATAGTGAAGTAAACTATGATAGTAATCACACTGAGGATGTAAGGGTGGAGATTAGAAGACTTGAATTTTGGATTTATTTTAAAGTAGACCTAATAGGATTTACTGATGGATTCAATGCCCAGTGAGAGAGAAAGAGCAAGTACAAGAATGATTTTCAAAGTTTTGCCTCGGGCAATGGGAGCAAGGGAATTGCTATCAAGTGAAACAGGACAACTGTGCAGGGAATAGGCTTGGTGAAGCTGTCATCAAAGCCTAGTTTTGAAAATGTAAAGCATAAGAAGCCTATGAGACTTTCAAGTAGAAATTTTAATTCATCAGCTGGATTGAGGGGTCCAGGGTGGAAGGCAGTAGTTATGGTTAGTGATCAGTATTTCTTTTCTTGGTACATATATAACCAACATATATATTCACACACAATAATAGACATCTATGCAATAGTATGAATAACAATGACAGCTATTTATCTAACAGTTTTGGCAAACATCTCCCCATTTCCAATTCACAGCAACATGGATGAACCTGGAGATGTGTTTAACTTTTAAAGAACAACCATTCTGCTATTTTTTAGCTACTCAGACCACAGAAAAAAATGGGAGGAACTGCAATTGGTTTTATGAAACCAACAAAAGTTCACAGAAACAAACCCTGAGACCAAATTTCAGTTCAGAATTTTAGATAAAATACCAATATTAGTTATTAGAATCCAGGAAGGTAAAGAAAGAAAAAAAAACCTGTCACCTAACACAGCTTAGTATATGCATCAAATATGATCTAATACTGGAAAATATAATGAATAGAATTTGCTTTATCACCACTTAGGTGATAGAAAAATATGATTATTTTTACAGATGATAAGGAGTCATTTAATAAAATTCAGGCACTTTTTGCTGACCAAAACTGAAGAATAACATGAAAGTAAAACATTTCTTAAATATATAAAGTTCCTTTATCAAGAAGAAAAAAAACTGTATCATCAATAAAGACACTTAAAATATTCATATTAAATCATTCATAACACATCATATTAAATATTAAAAGTTAAAATCATTTTAAAAAATAGGTGCTTGAGACCTCATATTGAATTTTGTCTTGGAAGATGTACCAAGTATAATTAAAAATAAATAAATAATAATTATATATAAATTTGGGAAATTTATATGACTAATATCTCTTATTATTGATAATGGAACTGTGCTCATTGAAAACACAGGAGGCTAAAGTAAAAAATTCCTTTATTTAATAATAGATTGAGGTGGAGAGCTGGACACCTGGGAAGTACAGGAAAATTAGTAGTATTTGCTATGAAGATATAAAACAAAAGTGAAATGCTACAGGATATTGTACTTATGAAATAAGTGAAACAGAGAAAGACAAATACCAAGTGATTTCTTTTCTTGGTACATATATAACCAACATATATATTCACACACAATAATATACATTTCTTATATGTGGAATATATGAAAATAGAACAAATGAACAAAGTAAAGTGAAATAAAGTCATAAACACAGAAAACAAAGTGGTGGTTGCCATAGGGAAAGATTGTGTGTGGACAGTGATCAAAACAGATGAAGGGGATAAAGAGGCACAAACATCCAATTATAAAATACATAAGTCATGGAGATGACAGTACAGCATAGGCAATACAGTCAATAATGCAATAACTTTGTATGGTGACAGATGGTAGCTACACTTACCATGGTAAGCATTTTGTAATGCATGTAATTGTCGAATCACTATGTTGTATACCTGAATCCAATATAATTTTGTATATCAACTATACTTCAATTAAAAAAGTGAAATAGTCAAAAGCTAAAATTAGTGTATGCTTTTAATGCAAATTCAACATATCTAATGCAATTCCAAATGAGTACAATTTTTGGAATCAGATGCAACTATACTGAAATATATACAGAAGAATAAATGTCTTTGGAAAGAACAAGAAAATATTTGAAAAGTAAATGCAAAGGTGGATTATAAGACACCACAATAAATAAATATTACAGAGTCAATTTGATATTAATATGATAAGAATGGTGAATAGTTTAACAAAACTAAGGAATTTCCAGATATAACCTCACATAGATGATATATATATAGCATGTGTGTATGTGTGTGTGTGTGTGTGTGTGTGTGTGTGTGTGTGTGTGTGTGTCTGTATATAACATGCTGTATTTTAGTGCAATGGATAAAGTAAATGCTAACAAATGGTTACATAGTGCTGGCACAACTGGTTATCCATCAGGAGAATACTAAAGCTGAATACAAACCTTATACACTGTATAAAAATAAAATTCAAATTAAAACATAATATGTAGAAGGTTCATGGGCAAGGCAAAGGAACTTCTTAATAAGACAGAAACATTAATGCTGTAAAATAAAAGTGAGAAATTTATTTTTAATTGAAATGACAAATTTCTTAACAGAGAACAAAGTATCATAAACCCAGGCAATTAATAAATGACTAATTTAGGGAAAAAAGCTTAAAGGAGATGAAAGAGATAAGTTAACATCTATATAGGGATACAGAAGTTAATAAGAATGGAATAAACAGCCTAATGGAAAATAGAAAATGCTATAAAGATGCAGTTCACATAATTGTAACTTCAAAAATGGCTAGAGTCTAAAGCCAAGAAAAAAAGCATGAAGTTATATAAAGCAGGTAAAGAGAATTTCAGATTTAAAGCAAATATGTAGTTCTAATGAATAAAGGGATAAAGTCTCTTGTTATTCAGTGTTGCATCACAGTACACGAAAAGCATGGTGGCCACAACTTTTAGTACTAAAATTGCATGACCCTTAACCCAGTAAACCCTATCCTGGAAATCTTCAGAAATAAAGGATTCATTGCAAGGTGACATATCCTACCTGAGATGTTATAAGGGAAAAAAAAAAAAAAACTGGAGACAAACTGAAACAAAGAGGGCTAATTTAAAAAAATAGGGCATGTCCACCCCCAAGAACTATTACACAGACTTTAAAAAATAAATATGAGCTTTTTAAATTAATTCATAAAAAGTTTTTGTATTTTTAGTCATTAGATCAAAAGTATTTCAGTATTTCATTGGGGAAGGGGAAATTCAGCAAACAATGGAAATAAAAATTTGCATTTAAAAATAAACTTACTTGTAATATATATATTAATAGATGATATAAAAATGTGTGCATACAAGTTTTTTTATAATAGATTTCATCTTTTATATCAGTTTTAGATGCACCGCAAAACTGAACAGAAAGTAGAGTTCCCATAAATCCTCTACATACCTCCACACACACAGCCTCCCCCATTATCAACATCTCCCACCACAGGGATGTATTTGTTAGTCAGTGAACTTACATCAACACATTATCACTCATGTCTATGGTTTGCATTAGGGTTCACTTTTGTTGTACACTCTATCAGTTTTGACGTCTGGTGGCATGTACTCACCACTAGAGTATCATGCGTACTAGCTGCAGAGACCTACAGTCTTATGTTCTCTGCTTATTGATCTCTCCCTTCTCTCTACCTCTGGCAACCACTGATCTTTATGCTGTCTTCACAGTTTTGGTGTTTAAGGGTATAGACTTTCATTTGGCTTCTTTCATTTAGTGGAATGTGTTTAAGCTTTCCCAATATATTTTCATGGCTTGATAACTTGTCTCTTTTTACTGTTGAATAATATTCTGGATGTGCTACAGTTTGTTAATTCATTCTGCTAGTGAACAACATCTTGATTGCTTTCATGTTTTGGTAATTACAAATAAAGCTGCTCTCAACATCCCTGTGCATTTTTTTTTTGTATACAAAAATAAGTTTTCAACTTCTTTGGAGTTATTAGATCATATGGTAAGAGTATGTATAGTTCTGTAAGAAACTGTCTTCCAAAGTAGCTGTACCATTTTGCATTTCTACCAGCAATAAATGAGAGTTCTTATTGCTCCATATCTTCACCAGCATTTGATGTTGTCAGTGTCCTGGATTTTAGCCCTTCTAACAAGAATGTAAAGGTACATGTTTTAATTTGCTGACAGATAATTTGAGCCTCTCTTCATTGGTATATTTGCTATCTGTACATCTTCTTTAGTATGGTGTCTGTTCAGGTCTTTTTCCCATTTTTAAATTGAGTTTTTTGATTTCTTATTGCTTAATTTGAAAAGGTTTTTGTGTATTTCAGGTACCTGACCTATATCAGATATACCTTTAGCAATACAATGGCATATTTTTCATAAAATATCTTCTTATTTAAAGATGAAACAAATAGCAGGGTTTGAGAACTTTATAATTTTTATTTTTCATCTATCTATTTCCATCTAATTCAGCCATATTTGAAGTGTCATATGGCCCAGCTCTTAATGAACCTCCTGAAGTCTCTTGGAAGCCCTCCTAGCTTCTCAACAATCCACCTCAGCATCACGGCAGAAGGAGCCGCCACAACTTATGTTTTAAAAGAGCGTGCATATAAGGATGATGCACTCACCAAAGTATAAAGCTCTGGGGAATTCATACTTTTACTAAGTCTATTTCACTGTCTTAGAAAAAGGATTAACATTTTTCTAGTATAGAATCATAATTGGAGCTTCTTCAAAATCCATTACTTTTAAAGACAGCAAACAACTTCTGAGCACAGCAATCTATCTAAAGACTTTGAATTAGAGATTTGAAAACCATTCTGGATGATTTCAATTCTCTCCTAATTGACTTTGCTTGTTTGCATGAATGTAATTTGATTAAGTGAAGAACACTTTTAAACCATTATTTAAAAGTGAAGAACACTTTTAACCATTGAATGACAGCAATGGGTACTGTTACAACGAGTTACATACATGTTCTCAAGATAAAAAATAACCCTTCTCAAGCAAGAGGATTCTATAGCCCCACTTATCATATATTCTAAATGTATGTGATAATTGGGGTGACCATCTGTGTTATTTATTTGGCTTTATACAAAAAAAATAAACTTTTCCTACCTATGGCAAGAGGTAGTTTTGCACTTTGGGATAGTTGCCCACTGAAGCTAGGATCTTATACTCCCAGAGGGACCTGGACCCTCTTCTTTGATTATATTTTACAGAGATGGTTTGTATTACAGGTCCTTGCAAGAGACAATTCTAGTTTCTAGAGCTGGCAAGAGGCTTATTTAGCTTTTAAAAAGATTTACATACATTTCAAAGAGATGGAAGAAGAATTTACAACTTTTCTAAAGTAAGTACTCTAAGAAATGGAAGTAGGGAAGTGTCTTCCCTTATTTTCAACAGGGAGAATTAATCTCCTTGCTCTCCATTTGCATTTCCCTTTATGCTGCTTAATCCCTCTGAGATGATTCCAGGATGTGTCCATAGACCAAAGACAACTGCTTGGCTTTGAACACTATGATATACTTAAAACAAAAATTACCACTTCTTCCTAGCCATATGTTATTTATAAAATGTGATATATATGCTAATTTTGAAGGGAAACATTCAAAATATGTTATTTATATATTTTAAATGTGAATAAAGATGCTCACTTTGAAAAACTAAAATAGTCATAAATATAGATTAATTATGTTTTCTAAAATAATAGAATGTAGCCATTCAGAAAGATAAAAAACAATGACAACATGAAAACCTTTCTTTTGTGTCCTTTAAGGATCTATAAAGCCATATGAAATAAAAAACATACATACTCAAAAGTATAATGATAAAATAGTGCATTTTTGAAAGTTTGTTAGGGAAATGATAATTTAAGTGAGTGGTTATGATTATGCATGTAACAGTATATGGTGGTGAGGTCATGAAAAACATAAACAGCTATATATATACTTTATTCTCAAATGATGTTGCCATTCAATGAGTTGCTATTAATTGGCTGGCATGTTCCCTTACTATCAGACTTATAGGAAAAACTTATTGCAAATAATTGATTTAGACCTGTAGTACATCACACAAAAGCAATTATTACTATTGGAATAAAAATAAATCCAGAAACCAGAAAGAAAATCAGAAACATTTTTAAAAATCGATTTTTTGAACATATCATCTAAAAACTTTATAATTTAGAATAAAATCAACTCCAAAGAATAAAAATTTAGATTTACAGAAATGTAAAACTTCTAAATGTCAAATAGTGTAAAATGATAAACTGAGGAAATAGAGGCAATGAATACAATAGATGTTGGATTAAACTTTTAAGGAGATGTTATGGCTGTATTAAAAGAACATTACTCTTTCTTACTCCTTTACGTTCACTGGTTCCTTTCTCTGGCCTTCCTGTGATCTCTGCTGCAATAATATCTGCAGCCCAGCCCCCTGTGCAGGCACCTTATTGACAGCACACCCCACCAGGCCTTGGTGAAGTGTTGCTCATTTGATGAAGCACCAATGATGAGAAAACTAGTCTATGTCACAATAATATTGCTGTCTTCTCCAAAAGGACACTGATGAGAATGGAGAAGAATTAATGGCTAACATTTACAAAGAACTTATTGGACTTCCTGTGTATTAGTCCCTGTGTTCAACACTTTGCCAGGACCTCCCAACAGTAGCTCTGGGATGCTTATCCAAGATCATACTGATAACAAGCGGTGGATGCGGCATCTGAGTCCAGTTGATACGGGGCTGGGCCTGTGCACTGCGCTGCCTCCAGAGCTGCTGCACTTGTCAGTTCTCCCCACCACTGCCTGTGGGTATATCTTGGTAATGACCATATATCCCCACTGTGAAGAAGCCCCACCCACGGCCTCTGCTGACTTTCACTTCGGCCATGCTTTCCTCCGAGCCACCCTCCTCCCCAGTCGCATAAGTCTCAATTCAGTAAAACCTTAACACCTTCCTCATCCAGTAACTTTTATCATATGTCATTAATCAAACATCTCCTTTACTTTGACTTTAGTTTTCTGATCTTTAAACCACAGGCATAATAAAGAATACTAAGCTAACAACAAACATGAGAGAGAGCCACTATGCTCTTCTCAAAATTTCCTTCCTTTGTTGCTCTTCCAAGAAAATTCCTTAGTCCTCCAGGGAGAGTCTGGGGAACCATTTTCCCCCAGATATGTCTGAATCAGAAAGCGAATGCAAAATGTATTCCAGATGGGTGTACAGAATTATTACAATAAACACTTAAAATATTTTGTATTGTATTGTTTAATATTTGTACTAGTTATAACTTAATATAGTATTAATTTAATTAACATTAGCTATTACAGTTTAATATAGTATTTATACAGGTTTAGGTATAAATTATTACTTATCTGGGAATTTTTGTCTTACTGCTTCTCTTAATCCCTAATTTTTTAGTTCATAGAGAAATAAATTGTCTAATTCTCATTCTTGTTCCCAATATTTGACAAGAATCTAAAAAGAATTTTTTTAATGTTTGTTTTTGTTATCGTTTCAAAATGTAGCTACATGATTGGCTTTTCAGATACAAATGTGAAGGATATAAGACACTCCGTGGAAAGCTTGAATAAAAGAAAGAACTAGAACTACAAATACTTTAAGAATCTCATTGTTCTGTTAAGTAAATTTTTAAGAATTCTACCTCCGCACATGATGTTGATTTAAAAACCATTTATATTTCTCATATTAATTCAAATTGTATTATTACTGTAAATGACCTTGTGATATTTATTGGAGCCTATTATTTTTATTTCTTTGCAGATATGCAGCTTGAGTAGAAACTAGTTAAAATAGAGCAAAATGGATTTTTCTTTATCTAATATTGGAAGAAAGACTGTATAAAGAATATAAACATTTTTGGGGGGATAAAGAGGACTGACCTATGGAATCTCACCTGAGGTATTTTAAACACCAAATTGCCCAGACTTTGGGAACGCTTTGCTAATGATTCCTTTTTGAGGGTCACAGAAACAGACTACATTCCTCTGGGTAAATGTGGACTAGACCAGAGGGAATAGACCTTTCAAAGGGACAGTCTTTGTGGAACATCAAAATCTAGAACCTAAAATCTTACTTTGGGAGATAGAGAAAAAAATCTTCCTCCCTTTCACATGGAAAGTTAGTTTGTCCCATAGGCTAAGAGATGGCCAGAAAGACCCGAGACGCTTCCTTGACTATGGTATGGGGAGTAGGTAAACTCTCCTTTGCCAGAGGGAGAGATACAAAAAGCCAGGCCAGTAGAAGGCTTAGAAAGAGACCTGTGATAAGTTTTGGATTATGCAGAATTTATAAATTATTTCTCATCATAATTCCTTTATGCTACTGACACCTCTTTAGTAGTGGCTCATAAATGAACTAACCTTGTTCCAAATATTTGCTGAGAGAAACTAGAGATACACTTGTGATTAAATTTTGTTTTTCTGTAAGTGTACAGAAGAGTTCAGAACACTGAGACCATTGTTTGGACAGAGGAACCTGTCAACCTCACAAGAACCAGAGACAAAGGCAGCTACAGGAGCAAGAACAGAAAATTTGAATGAAAGGACCCACGTAATTTGTTTTGAGCATGCATACACCAGAATAACCAGTAAAATCTCAGAACAAGCTAACAGGTAAAACTAAAGGAGCCTAATTTTCTCAGATAAAAATGGGGTGGGTGCAGCTGAACCATGACTTCAGGATTTGGAGCATGTGCATCTAAATTTCAATTTTGCAAAGCAGCCCAAATGAAAATTATATGCAATTGCTTTCCAGTAATTTTCCTCTAGCCTCCTGTCTGAAAGGAAGCTAATATGATGAAGTGGTTGAATTGAGGCAGCATGAAGAGATTCTAAAGAATGGGACTGGAATAATGTATCATCTAATTATTTATAAGACAGTTTTACCTGTGTGCAAAGTAAATTGAGTAATAAAGTTACCTGGGAAAAAAATTACATCAGTCTCTTGACTGAGAATGAAGGAATCTCTACAGTAAAATTTCATTTCTGACATGGAGGAATGTCGAGATTATATAACATGAGTTTTGAAAGGAAAAGTTCACTATAATTTATGGATTGTTTTCCTGTGATCTATAAACATCCCAAGATATGAAACAGAAAAGAATGAGCATAATGTTATTAAAGGATGAAGAGTGAGAAATACAGAGAAAAGACACAATCACATTTGCAGGAAATTAAACATCAATTTCAATGGCTGATCAGAGAGTTCATATTTTTTAATGAAACAAATCTGGACTATACCCCTACTAGATACACTGCCATGCTGTTCTTTTGTTTTTCAATACTACTTCTTTAAGAAATTTCCCCTTTTCAATTCCCTGTGCTTTATTTGGAACAATCAATCAGGACATCACACCCTTTTCCCAACCCAAATGCACACACAGTAACAGAAGAGGCGTGGCTGCCGTGTTTTCCACACAGGCCAACCTCACTCGTGGGACTTTTTCACCTGAGTACAGGAATTCTGGGTAAAGATATATGGGATTTGAGATGGCTATTTGTAAGTGTTTCAATGCAAATGCTTTAAAAAATGTTTTGATGAGCTCTTGCATTTTCTGAATTATTAGTTATATATCTGTAATATCTGTAATATACATAGACAGATATATAATTTCTGATTGCTATTAATCTCTTTAGTCCTGTAAAAAATATATCTTTCTAATAACTGCTGTTTTCTTTTTCTAGAATTTCCCACAGGCTAGTTCTATAGCTCAAAATCAAATTACTCTATTTAATAGAGAACACAATATAAATGCTATCAGAAACTCAGAAGGACAAACTTAGAGTTTGTCTTTTATGTATTTCTTGTGAAGACTGTACTTTAGACAATAGAGTGCTATGTAAATACCCACAAAATCATAGTTTAAGACCAAATATGATAATTTATTGCATGCAAATAATTATGCATATATATATGCATATATATGATTTTACACTATATGTATATGATTTTGTATATATACACACATATAGATATATGTACATGCATAAACAACTCGTTTTCTTTTAGGAATGAGAATAAAGTTATGTTGCAAAGTGGGAATTGAAAAGGAATTTGTCATTGGAGACATTTGCTAGAATCTGAATAATCAGAGAAACTGGCAAAGAATGTTCTTTCAAAGAACAAACTTTCAACGTTTGCATTTTTTAGGAAAAAAAGTCTTTTTCTAGCTTGTAAAACTGCAGAAGATTACAAGACAGAATTATATTATGAAAGTATTTCACCATTATGCTCTCTAATGCCTGGTCAAAATATATTATTTATACAAATTTAAAGAGGATAGATATTTTCTTATATAATATTTTCTGAATCTTCCCACATTCAGCTCCTTCCCAATTTTTTTTAAGAGCCAATGTCATTATGGAAAAGTAAACCTTTTTCTTTAACCACCTTCAAGCATTTCACCTTTGACAACCATCAATATGTTCTCTGTTGTATAAATTCAAGATTCCACATAAATATGACATCATAGATACGTGTCTTTCTTTTGCTGATTTTTTTTTCACTTACCAAATGCCTTCAAATTGTATCCATGTTGTTGCAAATGGAAAGATTCCCTTATTTTTTATGGATGAGTGATATTCCACTGTGTGTGTATATACCACATTTTCTCTATCTATAAGTCCATTGATGGGCACTAAGGATGTTTCAATATCTTGACTATTATAAATAATGTCACAATTAACATAAGGGGATACAGATATCTTTTTGACTTAGTGTTTTAATTTCCTTCAGATAAACACCCCAAAGTCAATTTTCTAGATGATATGGTAGTTCATATGGTATGTTCATATTTTTTGAGGAACCTCCATACTGTTCTCCATAGTGGCTGAACCTATTATACATTGCCCCTAATAATGCATGAGGGCACCCTTTCTCTTCATCCTTGTCGTCAACTTCGGGAGGCTACCTGCATTCCATGTGGTCCTTTTCTTCATCTTCAAACTACATCATTCCTACCCCTACTCACATCACCATACTTCTTTCTGACTTTAATATTCTCACCTGCCTTTTATAAAGACCTTGTGGTTATATTAGGGTAAGTGGGATAATCCAAGATTATCTCACATCTCAAGACCCTTAATAAAATCATATCACTAAGTCCCTTTTACCAAATAATGTAATACACTCAGAGGTTATAGGGTTTAGGACCAACTTTGGAGAGCTTTTATTCAGTTTATTATATTACTTCTAACCTTAAAATGGTGTAATATAAAAATAGGCTACACAAATCATCAAAGCAAAAATGAATTTTAAAATATCACCGCAGTGTGAGAATGAAGTCAACAGAATTCTATTTAAATATTCCTACTTTAGAACTATATATTAGACTAAATCATATAGGAAAGATGTTATTGACTGCAAAGAAGTTTGTCAGAGGGGTCAACAGTATGCTGTTGTATGCATTTGCATAATAGTAAGGACAAGGGACAAAAATAATTTGAATTGCTCACTCATGAAATTCCAGACACTGGGAGTGGGACATAAAAGTAGTGAATAAAACAATTGTGAGTAACTAGCAATACTGAAGAAAGAATGAATAAAGAAACAAATGATTGGATGGATAATTAATAGGATAAAGGAATAATTAATGCAAAAGTAAATATTTTAAAATTTGTAATAAATATATTTTTATTTTTGAGAATTGGACATAATTCAGGAAAAATTTAGGAAAAAAATCTTCAGTTTTTAAGACATTTGTATTAAGGTATAATGTGCATTAGACAAACTGATAAGTGGAAATTTGTTAAAATGAAATATTTATGCTCTGCAAATGTCATTGTTAAGTGAATGGAAAAAATGGAACAGACTGGGAGAAAATATTTGCAAGTCAGATGTGAAAAAAAGGACTTGCATACAAAATATACAAGGAACTCTTACAAAAGTAAGAAACAATTAAAACCAGGTAAAAGAGAAAAAAGATACATAATCAAAAAAAGATATACAGTTGACCCTTGAACAATGTGGGGGTTAAGGGACACATACTTCCCCATGCAGTTGAAAATTTGAGTATAACTTTTGAGTCCTCCAAAACTTAACTACTAATAGCCTACCACTGACTGGAAACCTTATAGATAGTATAAACCCATTTTGTATGCTCTCTGTGTTATATATTGTATTCTTACAATAAAGTAAGTCAGAGGAAAGAATATTTTTTTAAATTGTTGCAAATTTCCAAAACATTTCCAATATATTCACCAAAAAAAAAAATCATATATAAGTGGACCTGTGCAGTTCAAACCCATGCTGTTCAGGTGTCAACTGTACAAATACCAAATAAATATATAAAATGATGCTCAACATAGGTTTGCATTAGGGAGATGCAAATGAAAACAATAATGAGAATGCAATACATGCATATCAGAACAATTAAAATCCAAAAAAAGTGATAATATTAATTGCAAGTGAGGGTATGAAGCATTACTCACTGCTGGTAAGAGTACATACTTTTGCAGTCAGTTTGGCAGATTATTTGTTTCATGCAAGGATAAACATAGTTTTACCATATGATTCAACCATTGCAGGCCTAAGATTTTACTCAACTAAACTGAAAACGTACATCAACATAAAAACTTGAAACTAGAATATATATAGCCTGTTTATTCATAATAGCCAAAGACGGAAAGCAATCAAGATGTCCTTCAATAGGTAAATGGAAAAACATATGGTGGTAAATCCATGTAATGGGATATTAGTCAGAAATTTAAAAAAAAAAAAGAATGAGGCATTAAGCCAGGTAAATACGTCACAGACCTTAGTGGGATAAAGGAATAATGAATGCAAGAAGAAAGAATATTTTAAAATCTAGAGTGAACATATTTTTATTTTAAAGAATTAGAAATAATTTATCTTTTTGCCCTCAACATATAAGACATGTATGTTACCATACTGGTAAATGGGGGTCGGAAGCTAGCATGAAAAGTCTGCATACGATATGATTACATTTATATGAGATTCTGGTAAAGTCTAAATGATATAAAGATAAACAGATCAGTGGTTGCCATCAGTTTGGTAAGGGAGCAAGGGGTTTGAGCAGTAAAGCCTAAGGGATTATTACTTAGAGGGCAGTGAAACTATTCTGTATCATACTGAAATGGTAGATATGCTACACTAAGGCTTTGTCAAAGTTCATGGAATTTTACAGCACAAAAAGTGAATCTTAGTGTATGCAACTCAATCAAAATTATTTAGGAATTTGAGGGATTCCATCATGTACATAGTGACAAAAATATAGTGACAACAATCTGTGTTAATTAAATAAATAATATGAAAATGAGTGGCATTTATAAAACTCAAGGCAAAAGGAACTCTACATAAAACCTGTATTCTAGTTGATAAAATTCTTTCCCACAAAGGTATGTGTGAATGATTCTGAAACCATTACATGAATATACTGAACAATTAAATAAAAGGATGGTGGATGGTGGGAGCCAGCTTTCTCACTATTGGAGTGTGAAGTTATTGATAAGTAAGAGGGTTGGCTAGAATGATGTGGTATTGGATTACAGTTGTATTCATCAGGATAAACTCATGTTTAGCCTAATATAGATATGGAAATATATCCATAAAAACAATAATTTAGTTGTGCATGTATACCGTGGTTAGCATATATATATATATATATATATATATATATATATATATATATATATGCACTAATAGCATTCTCCAATAAAAGGAACCAGGGTTCTTTTGGAAATTTCTGTTTCTAGGGCTCATTCAATGAAATACAAGATGAGCTGAAGCTTCTAATAGTACCAGAAACTCAAGGAATTGCCCAAAAAGAAAAGTGCCACATGTGATAGCTGTATGTCAAAAGGATGCAAGAGACAATTGAAAGAGCTTTCAGACAAAGCTTGAATAATTTCAGCCAAAAATAAATAATGTGGTATTGTTTATAACCAAATTATAAAGTATATATGGATATGTCTATACTGATATGAATAATTGAATAAATAAATAAATGGGAAAAAATAGATCTCATGCAAAACAATTAAGAAAAATTATTTGTATATACCACCCTCAAGGACGTGGATCATTATTTCATTATTCCCAACTCTTGAAGTGTAGTCTGATTTCTTTAAGAGTGCAGTAGGAAAGGGTTTGGGGGACTTTACAGAGGAGAAATTGAGCAACACTACTTAAGCCAAGTGACGAAGGTCAACATCATCGTGACGTGATATCTAGAGGACAACATACAGTTATATCTGCACATGTCATATAGCTATGTCTGTGTAGTGGTCACACTGTTGTCTATAGCATGCGTGATGGAATGGCATTTTACCTATGTAGTCTTCTAGCCAACCACTCCTAACCCCAATCTAATAATGAGAAAAACATCTAATGAACCCTAATTGAGAGATACTATACAAAATATCTAGCCAGTACACCTCAAAATTGTTAAGGTCATATAAAACAAGGAAAGCATAAGAAACTGCCACATTCCTAACAATGTCTAAGAGACATGATGACTAAATGTGATGTGGTATTCTAGATGGGATCCAGCACAGAGAGAGACATTAGGTAAAACTCAGGAAATCCAAGTAAAACATGGCTTTTAATAACAATGTATCTATATGGGTTCATTTATTGTAAATGTATCATATTATAAAATGTTAGTAATAGGGGGAACCAGGTTGGTATTGTCTTTGCAACTGTTCTATAAAAATAAAACTGTTCTAAAATAAAAATTATAGTAAATTAATTAGCCTGGAAGTTAGGTGGACCTTCCTCCCTTGACCTATTCATTGTGTAAATAGCTTGTGAAGGTGATTCAAACCATTAAATGATGAAGTATCCTTTTTGTTATGGTAAAATGTACATAATAAAAAATTAATAAAAATTAATTTTATCAATTTTTAACAGTTCTGTGGCATTAAGAACATTCACACTGTTGTTCAACCATAATTAGTATTTATCTCCAAGACATTTATGTTCCCAAACCGAATTTTTGTACCCATTAAATAATAATGTCCTATTTCCTTCTCCCCCAGTCCCTGCAATCACCTTTAGAATTTCTGTTTCCATAGATTTGACTATTCTACATAGCTCATATAAGTAGAATCTTTTAATATTTGTGTCTGGTTTTATTTCATTTAGCATAATGTCTTCAAGGTGAATTCATGTTACAACATGTCACAATTGCTCTTTTTTGAGGCAGAATAATATTCCATTGCATGAATATATCACATTTGCTTATCCATTCATCCTTCGATGAACATTTAAGTTGTTTCCACTTTTTGGCTCCTGTGAATAATGTGGCTGTGAACATTGATGAGAAATATCTCTTTTATCCCTGCTTTCATTTCTTTTGAGTATATACCCAGAAGTGGAAATGATGACTTATATGGTAATTATATGTTTAAGTTTTCGAGGAATCATAGAATGAGAATTATTTTTAACAGGTGAATCCACCTGAGGAACACATACATTGTAACAATAAAAGAGTCTAAAAGAAAGACACTTCATAATGGCGAAAAGCACTCTCCAAAAAAATCCTGCCCTAAAGCAAAGGAAAGCTGTGACTCAATATTATAGAATGAGTTTCATAAGATGAAGAAATCTTTTTAATGAAGCAAGATCATGAAGTAGATATGAAGAAACATACAGACAAGAAGGCATAACAAAAATGGAAATTAAATATGACTTTGCAGGCCTGACTTTCTAAATTGAAAGAGAACACTTCATGTCAAGTATTCTTGACTCTTAATTATAAAACAAATTGAAAATAAATCTGAAAATTTATTGAAAATAAAGTGAAGAAATTATTTGAACCTTTCCTATGTAAAAAAATCTAAGTAATTTATAAGTACAATAATCATATATCAAATTTCAATTAATAAATGTACAAAGTAAATATATAGTGTCCCTTTCAACTCCCAAAAGTATCCTGATTTGAATAATAAATCAACTGTTCATCTAAGCCATTAAAAAATTATCAGCTTGGTCTTACCTCTAGAGCCATTTGCAGTGCCAATATACTGTAAAGATCTTAAAGGATTTCATAAGGACTTCTGAAATTAATATTTTCAGCTTTGGTGCTCTGATGAACCAAAATAAAGTCTAAATAGGGCACATGACTTAACCTGGTTTCCTCCTGAATGAATGAATATACAGTCAAAATTCCCTCAAGCAGAATGAATGCTAAATAATCCTATCTATATTTCTGTACTCTTTAAATTGAACTTTAATGGCAATAAAACATCCATATGACAATTGAAAAGTGAGAATGTATATGTGTTTATTTAATTCTCTTAATTCTTGTAAGACATTGTTTTCTTTCCATTTTACCAACTGTAGTACAGTTGGTCTTTTCATGGTTGTACATTATACAAAACATTGCTAAGAAACAGGGAAATTGCCTCATTCCAGTTACTACCTATCAATATTTAGTGTATTCCATATAGTTGAAGTGACTTAATAATGAAGATATTATCCCTCCAGCCAAAGATGAAAGAAAATACAATGTACATTCTTCCTTCACCCATCACACTTGATATTGGACAGTATAGTTACCAAACATAAGAAGTCCACTAAAACTGAATGTCTTATCTTCCCTGGAAAATTCCCCTTACATTTACAATATTTTGTGCCAAATTGAAAAAGCAGATATGATATGGACATTTTAATAAGAGGAAAGAACATTCAGAGGACTCTGAGCTCAGACCCACAAATAACTGTGGGTATATTGTTAGTATAGACCATAAGATTTTGACTCTTATGGTTAGGGTCAGTATACATAATGCTATTGAATTATATATGAAAAATACTGAACACAACATCAGCTTTACTTATTCTTATATTAGTCACATTCAATGAATATTTATCAAAGTTCTGTGGCTGGCAGTTTTCAGTACTGTATACCAGTAAACAAAATAAAGATTCTTCCAATTACAGAGTTTTTTAATGGGAAGTGTTGCAGAAAGAGAATACAGTCAATAAAATATTAAATAACTACATCATATTACTTATTATGTGATAAATGCCAAGACAAACAAAATTAAAATTGAGTAAGACATACCTGGATCTCTATATGCTATTTTGCAATTTCTTCTGAGACAAAAGTTAAAAAAATAAAATAAATGTCATCTGAGGTGTGTGGAGTCAGAGGGACAAAGTTGGAAATGATTGAACTATTAATTAGAGTAGTCAGTATTTACTTATTCAGTAAATTTCCTAAGTTGGGCACAAATAGAACAACTGAGAGCTGATAAATTAATAAACTAGAGATCATTTTTATTCTAAACATATTCAAATTTATCTATTTGGGTAATAAACAAGCCAAACAAAACACCTGCAGGCTGTGCTCTGTTTATGTGCCCTGGCGTGTGACCTTAAATTTAAAATAGGAAATATCTCGGCATTACATTCTAAATTTAATCTACAAGCTTTCAAAACATTTATTTTGTCAGGAAATGGCTACATGAAAAAAGAATCTTTGAGGCTAATTTTTACCCCTAAATCAACTCTTGACTCAGGGCAATCATCTAATGCAAGATTTCTTGAGTTAGTATAAATGTAGTCAAAATCAACTTGTTAGCTCACTCTTGAGCTGATGAATAGATCTCTTAACTAATCTCTCTGCCTCAAGGCTCTCTTTCTCTCTCTCTACCAGATAAACCTTTTCAGACTAAATATGTGACCATATTACTCACTTGGTTACAAATCTTCAGTTGTCCCTGTTGTCTACTGAATCAAAGCCAAACACTTTTACCACTACCATCTCCTTTAACTATATTACATTTTGCCCCAGCTACACTTTTAAATAACATGTCATTTCCTGCATATCATGTAGACTGGGGCATTATTCAACCATTTCTCTCTTCTGTTATTTTTCCTGGAACATTAATCAACTACGTATCTTTCTGGTGAAATAATATCCTATCTTTCAGTATTGGACATTCAGTCTAGAATAGTTTTACCACACCCAAATAATCAGCTTATCTAGCTTTACTTTTCCTGGTCAGTTCTCTTATTACAATATACTTTGGCTTGTGTTGCATTTTCTCTTACTGGTTTATATTTCTTGTGAGTTTGAAATTGCAAATGGAAGACACATAGTTTTATTTGTTTACTATTCAGACCAATCTCAATAGAAAAGGTGCTAACAAGTATTTATTTCTAAGATTATAAGGAAATTTCTCCATTTTTCTGCCCATCACCTTATAATTTGAATTAAACCATATATAAAATTAATTATTTATAAAGATATTTTATAATGAGATTGACAATTTTTTTATGATGAAAGTAGCTGATTTATGCTGTTGATAAAAGAAAGGGGAAAAAGCAGAATAAAGTACCTATTCCTATGTAAATGATTACTGCTAGGTACAGCTGGAAAGATTACTGCCACTCAAAATGATATTTAGTTGAGAGGAAAGAGGAAGGGAGGAAACAGAGAGAAGGGCAGAGAAAGGAGGTGAGACTGGAATATGGGTTGCCCAATATCACACTGCTAAAAAGTGAGCAAACTACAACTTCCAGTTTCAAGGATATTATTTCCCAGGGATTTTCTGTTCAATAGATTTTTCCCCTTGTATCCCAGACACAATATCCAACTGTATATAAATAAAAGTAAAAGACTCATAATTTTGAAAGAGTAATTTATATTTGTGGGTACAATTGCAATATTTCCAGAATCTCTTGCCTGGCCTTAGTGCATCTCCATATCAATAAGTGTTTCCAAGGGATGGAGAGAAGTAGTCCATCTCCATATCGAAAGGAAATTACAAGTGGGATGCAGGGCATATCTGGACTGAAGAGGTTGGGTAGAGTCCCTTTTTTGTAGCTGGGTCATAAGAGACACAGATGAGCAGAAGTGGACGGCTGTTTATAAGCAATAAATGGTTTTCTCCCACTTTATTTCTCCCTTTGACTAATTTCAGTTTCAAAGGTAATTTTCCCTGGGCTGGGAACAGATTTTCTCCCAGGAGTTACAATATTATGAACACTATATCAATAATAGTTATACAGATTAAAATTTTGGATCTTATATTTCAAGTTTTAATTATCATTATCTTAAATGCCATTAAATTATAATAAAGGTATATCTGGGGGCTAATGATATTAGACATTTAAAAATAACACATAACATTCTCCATTTTATAAAAATGTTCATTCATTTATTTTTCATCTCTATCTTTATTTTAGGGAATATTTTCTTTTCTCCTACCTAGCAGAGGGGTAATCAACTACTTCAAGAGGCCCACAAAAGCCCAAATTGCATGAATAAAAAATAGAAAGAATATATTACCAAAGCTGGGGTGGGGCAGGGGGAAAACCAGATTAGCCTCAATGAGGGATAATTATTCTAATGGTTGAGTTCTCAACAGAATCAGTGGAACTATGTCAGTCACCGCTATGTACTGAAAAAGAAAATAACTCCCCAGTTGGCCATGAAAAATATCTTTCAAGAGTGAGGAAAAATAAAGACATTTTTAGAAAAACTAACCAAAGTAGAGTACCCACCAACAGTCATCCAATATAAGAAATTTCAAGTCCAAAAAAAAAGATGGCGGTGTGACAGGTGGGACACAAACATCCTCCCAAAACTACGTATGATATGAAAATATAGCAAATACAACTAATCCTGAAAGAGAAACAGGAAAGAGGGCTCTGACAGACTGTCTACATCTGAGGGAAAGAGAAGACCTCCTCACAGAAAAGGGTAAAGTACCAAAGCCATGAACCAGCAGGACTCCAGACCTTCCCCCACCCAAGCTCACCAGCAGGAGGAAGAGAAATGGAGTGGGGGGTGGGTGGAGGCCTAGGAATGTTGAACACCCAGCTCTGCAGATATGCTCTGGGAGCAATAACCTACATTACATGGTGCTCTGGAGATTAGTGTGGTTGGAATACTAAGACAGGCAGAATATCTAGAGAGACTGAGACTGTAACCACTTGTGGAGAACAGGCACCCACAACTGGCTGCTCTGGGACAAAAGAAAGGCAGACAGTCTGAGAGACTTCCTAACAGTGAGAGGGCTGCTAAAGGGGCAAGGATTGCATACAGTTTGCAACTCAGGAGAAAGGACAGGTGGACAAAATTGTCCCAGTGCACTCAGCCCAGCAGTCTGAGAACTTTCAGGAACTTCAGGTGCTCCACCCTGTGGCTGTATACACAGCTCCAAGGCCCCCCAGCATGATACACACGCTGCCACTCCTTCCCAGCTGGCACCAGCTTGCAAACCTGCTGCCTTTGCCATTGCACCAGGCCAGCCAGAGGGCAGCCCCAACTGTGGAAGTTAAAAGGGCATAGCATACAGGCTCCTCCTTGTGCATTTGGCCCACTGGCACTGGCACGGGAGGTAGGTACTGCATCCAGGAAGCAGGAAAGAGCTCTTTCCTCCCAGAAGGGACCAGAGCTGCTTACCTGTGACCTCTTGTCATGGTTCCAGGGACTCAGCACCTCCAGAGAGTAGAGGTTCTGAGCAGTAGAGGGTTCCACCCAGACAAATTTATTATTGCAAATGTGAAATGTCAAAAAAACCTGGTATAAATCCAAATCCCACAAACACCAGAAAGAAGAACAGTGAAACTGAACTCACCAATTTTCCTGAAACATATTCTGAAATAAAAAAACATAAATATGCTCCCAGAGCTACAGAAAAACATTCAAGACCTCAGGGAGGAAATCAAGAAAGAGATAGAAACATTAAAAAATATAGTATCCAAAATGAAGGTATTTAAAAGCAGATTAGATGTAGTAGAGGAGATGGTAAATGAAATAGAAATTAGAGAACAGATAAACAAAGAAGCTGAGGTACAGAGAGAAAAAGGATCTATAGAAATGAAAGAACATTAAAACAACTGTATGACCAATCCAAATGGAACAATATTTGCATTGTATGTATACCGAAGAAGAAGAGAAAGAAAAAGGCAGAGAAATTCTCTTTGAGAAGACAATTGCTGAAAACTACTACAATATTGGGAAGGAGATAGTCTCTCAGGTGAAGGAGGTGCACAGATCTCCCAACACATGGGACCCAAGGATGACAACATCAAGACATATAATAATTAAAATGGCAAAGATTGAGAATAAGGACAGAGTACTAAAAACAGCCAGAGAGAGAGAAAAGATCATACAAAAAAAAAAAAGTCCATCAAGCTATCATCAGA
Source organism: Manis javanica (assembly GCF_040802235.1). Classification (NCBI taxonomy): domain Eukaryota; kingdom Metazoa; phylum Chordata; class Mammalia; order Pholidota; family Manidae; genus Manis; species Manis javanica. Next base: position 105,647,073 of record NC_133158.1, read on the forward strand.
CTTCTCAGCAGAAACCTTACAGGCTAGAAGGGAGTGGCATGATATACTCAATGCCATGAAACAGAAGGGCCTCAAACCAAGAATACTCTACCCAGCAAGATTGTCATTTAAATTTGATGGAGGGATTAAACAATTTCCAGATAAGCAAAAGTTGAGAGAATTTACCTCCCCCAAATCAACTCTACAGTGTATTTTGGAGGGACTGCTATAGATGGAAGTGTTCCTAAGACTAAATAGCTGTCACCAGAGAAAATAAAACCACAGTAAAGGAAGTAGACTAATTAATTATTAACCAAATGCAAAATTAAATCAACTGCCCACAAAGTCAGTCAAGGGATATACAAAAGAGTACAGAACACAATACCTAATATATAAAGAATGAATGAAGAAGGAAAAGGAGGGAAAAAAGAAGAACCTTGAGATTGTGTTTGCAATAGTGTAATAAGGGAGTTAAGTTAGACTGTTAGATAGTAAAGAAGCTATCCTTGAACCTTTGGTAACCACAAATTTAAAGGCTGCAATGGCAATAAGTACATGTTTATCAATAATCACCCTAAATGTAAATGGTCTGAATGCACCAATCAAAAGATATAGAGTCACTGCATGGCTAAACAAAACAAGACTCGTCTATAGGCTGCCTACAAGATTCACTTCAAACCCAAAGACATACACAGACTAAAAGTGAAGGGATGGAGAAAGATATTTCATGCAACTAATAGGGAGAAAAAAGCAGGAGTTGCAGTACTTGTATCAGCCAAACAGACTTCAAAACAAAGAAAGTAACAGACAAAGAGGGACATCAGATAATGACAAAGGGGGGATCAATTCAACAAGAGGATATTACCATTATAAACATCTATGCACTTGGCAAACCTATATATGTGAAACAAATATCTACACAAATACAGAATTAAGGGGAAAGTAGAATGCAGTACATTCATTTTAGGGGAGTTCAACACACCACTCACTTCAAATGACAGGTCAATGAGACAGAAAATAAGTAAGGAGACAGAAGCACTTAACAACACATTAGAAGAGATTGACCTAACAGACATCTACAGAACACTCCAACCAAAAGCAGTAGGATACACATTCTTCTCAAGTGCACATACAACATTTTCAATAATAGATCATATCCTAGGCCACAAAAAGAGCCTCTATAAATTCAAACAGATTGAAATTGTACCTTCTAGGACAACAAGGTATGAAACTAGAAATAAATTACACAAAGAAAAAAAAAAGCCCACAAACACATGGAGGCTTAACAACAAGCTCCTAAATAACCAATAGATCAATGATCAAATAAAAACAGAGATCAAGCAATATATGGAGATAAATGAAAACAATAATTCAATACCACAAAATCTGAGGGATGCAGTAAGGCCATGCTAAGAGGGAAGTATATTGCAATACAAGCCTACCTCAGGAAAGAAGAAAAATCCCATTTGCACAGCCTAATCTCACAATTAATGAAAGTAGAAAAAGAAGAAATGAGGCCTTATGTCAATAGAAGGTGGGGCATAATAAAGATCAGAGCAGAAATAAATAAAATTGAGAAGAATAAAACAATAGAAAGAATTAATGAAATCAGGAGCTTGTTCTTTGAGAAAACAAACAGAATAGATAAACTCCTAGCCATTCTTATCAAGAAAAAATGAGAATCTACACACATAAACAGAATCCGAAATCAGAAAGGAAAAAATCACTACTGACCCCACAGAAATACAAATAATTATTAGAGAATACTATGAAAAATTATATGCTAGCAAACAGGATACCCTAGAAGAAATGAACAACTATCTAGAAAAATACAACCTTCCAAGACTGACCCAGAAAGAAACAGACCAATCATCAGCAATTAAATTAAACTGGTAATATAAAACTACCAAGAACAAAACTCCTGGACCAGGTGAATTCACCACTGAATTTTACCAAACATTTGGAGAAGACTTAATACCCATCATCCTTAAGGTTTTACAAAAAGTACAAGAGGAGGGAATATTTACAAACTCATTCTATGAGGCCAGCTTCACACTAACATAAATGCAAAAATACTCAACAAAATTTTAGCAAACCAAATTCAAAAATACATCAAAAAGATCATCCAGTATGATCAAGTGGGATTTATTCCAGGCATGCAAGGATGGTACAATATTCCAAAATCCATCATCATACATCACATCCTAAAAAAAGGACAAAAACCACATGATCATCTCCATAGATGCTGAAAGACATTTGACAGAACTGAAAATCGATTCATAATAAAATCTCTCAACAAAATGTATATAGAGGGCAAGTATCTTCACATAATAAAGGCCATATATGACAAACCCACAGCTAATATCATACTTAACAGCAAGAAGCTGAAAGCTTTTCTTTTAAGATTGGGAAAAAGACAAGGATGCCCACTCTCCCCACTTTTGTTCAACATAGTACTGGAGGTCCTAGCCATGCCAATTAGACAACACAAAGAGATAAGAAGTATCTTGATTGATAAGGAAGAAGTTAAACTATCACTCTTTGCAGATGTCATGATATTGTACATAAAAAAATCCAAAAGAATCCATTAAAAAACTACTAGATCTAATATCTGAATTCAGCAGGATACAAAAATGAATACACAAAAATCTGTTGCATTCCTATATACTAATGCTGAACTAGCAGAAAGAGAAATCAGGAAAACAATTCCATTCACAATTGCATCAAAAAGAATAAAATACCTAGGAATAAACCTAACCAAGGAGGTAAAAGACCTATACTCTGAAAACTAAAAGACACTCATAAGAGAAATTAAAAAGAAACAAATAAATGAAAATACAACCTGTGCTCATGGATAGGAAGGATTAATATTGTCAAAATGGCCATCCTGCCTAAAGCAGTCTACAGATTCAATGCAATCCCTATCAATCCCTATCAAAATACCAGCAGCTTTCTTCAACAAACAGAGCAAGTAGTTCTAAAATTCATGTGGAACCACAAAAGACCCTGAATAGCCGAAGCAATCCTGAGAAGAAAGAATAAAGCTGGGGGGATTATGCTCCCTGACTTAAAGCTCTACTACAAAGCCACAGTAATCAAGACATTTGTTAATGGCACAAAAACAGACCCATAGATCAACGGAACTGAATAGACAGCCCAAATATAAACCCAAGCATATATGGTCCATTCATATATGATAAAGAAGCCATGGATATACAATGGGGAAATGACAGACTCTTCAACAACTTGTGTGGGAAAAACTGGACAGCTACATGTAAGTGAAGGAAACTGTATTGCTGTCTAACTCCATACACAAAAATAAACTCGAAATGGATGAAAGACCTGAATGTAAGTCATGAAATCCTAAAACTCTTAGAAGAGAACCTAAGCAAAAGTCTCCTGAATACAACATGAGCAACTTTTCCTGAACACATCTCCTCGGGCAAGGGAAACTAAAGCAAAAATGAACAAATGGGACTACATCAAACTAAAAAGCTTCTGTACAGCAAAGACATCATTGGTAAAATAAAAAGGTATCCTATAGCATGGGAGAATATATTCATAAACAACACATCCAATAAGGGTTTTACATCCAAAATATATAAATAGCTCACACACCTCAACACCCAAAAAGCAAACAACACCATTAGAAAATGAGCCGAGGATCTGAACAGACACTTTTCCAAAGAAGAAATTCAGATGGCCAACAGGGATATGAAAAGATGCTCCACATTGCCAATCATCAGATAAATGCAAATTAAAATCACAATGACATATCACCTCACAACAGTTAGGATGGCCAACATCCAAAAGACAAGCAACAACAAATGCTGGCGAGGATGTGGAGAAAGGGGAACCCTCCTACACTGCTGGTGGGAATGTAAACTAGTTCAACCATTGTGGAAAGCAATATGGAGGCTCCTCAAAAAAATAGAAATAGAAATACCATTTAGCCCAGGAACCCCAGTCCTAAGAATTTACCCAAAGAAAACAAGATCCCCGATTTAAAAAGACATATGCACCCCTATATTTATTGCAGCACTATTTACAATAGCAAGATATGGAAGCAACCTAAGTGTCCATGAGTAGATGAATGGATAAAGAAGATGTGGTACATATACATAATGGAATATTATTCAGCCATAAGAAGAAAACAGATCCTACCATTTGCAACAACATGATGGAGCTAGAGGGTATTATGCTCAGGGAAATAATCCAGGTGGAGAAAGACAAGAACCAAATGATTTTACTCATTTGTGGAGTATAGCAACAAAGCAAAACTGAAGGAACAAAACAGCAGCAGACTCAGACTCCAGGAAGGGACTAGCAGTTACCAAAGGGGTGGGATGGGAGAGGGCAGCTGGGAGGAAGGGAGAAGGGGATTGAGTAGTATTATGATTGGCATACAGTGTGTGTTGGGGGGCAAGGGGAAGGCAGTATGGACTAGAGAAGACAAGTAGTGACTCTGTGGCATCTTACTACGCTGATGGACGGTGTCTGCTATGGGGCATGTGTGGGTGACTTGATAATATGGGTGCATGTAGTAACCACAATGTTTTTCATGTGAAATCTTCATGAGTGTATATGAATGATACCTTAATAATAAGAAAAATAAATTTCAAGACATTACATTAATAGAAGGAAATGCATACCAGACAGAAGCTTGAGGTACAACAAATTAGGAATATTAAATAAATAAGTGAATAGGTTTGAAAATCAATTAAATACATAGGTAAATCTAGATGAATGTTCCTTGTTTAATGCAAAGATGTTTTATGGGATTTAAAAATACACATATAGAGAATTTAAGTACATGACATACTAACTGGCATATAAATTGGAAGGATATATATGGAGCCAAACTCTTCTAAACTATTTGCAGTTTTGGAAAGAAAGATAATGAAAACAAACCAGTAAATCAGAGGTTTGTGTATTAATTTCTTGAGTAAATAAGGTCTATAATAATGTAGACAAAACAACTTGGTTAATCAAACATGGGAAGGTTTCACTTTAGATTTAGAAAAAAAAGAATTGGACAACCTTTCTCTCCACTTCTATTCAACATGATGCCAGATGACCTAGTCAGAGCCAGATGCCAAGAATATGAAATAAGCTAAAATAACAGAAAAGGAAAGCAAAAAAGAGAAAAAAAATCCTTCTGTTATCACTGGAACAAACTTTGCACATTGATTTTCCAATCTTAGTGATTAGATTGGCCTGAATAGTACACATGTGCTTCCAGATTGCTTTTTTAAATAGTTGGATGCCTCAGACAAATAAAATATGGGGATAGCTAGAATGAAGGTTGATTCCTATGGTTTTTAAAGGGTTAAAATCAAGAGTTTGCTCATTTGCACTGGTTGCTGCCCAAAATAGGATAGACATGTTGTTTGCAGTTTTTTCCTAGCAGATTTTGTTATTACATCACTGTTAAAGGTAGTTATCCTGTGACTGGTGCCTGTAATTCCTTTACAGGAGGAAAAGTTTGAAATAAAAAGACTGAAGCCAAATTTCCAATAAGTCTTTTTGGCTTTGATCTGGAAACACCTGCCATAGTTAAAGAGGACAAAATAAATATCAAGCACTCAGAAACTATTTATGTTGTAAATAATATATTTTTATAGATCTATGTCTAAAGAATAGATAAACTGCAGCTAAAACGTTCACAAGCAAAGTACAGTGAAATAGAGAGTATTATTGTTTTGATAAGATATTCTCTATTAGAAAAGAGTCACAAGTCTGTGAATAAGGCTATATAGATAAAGAGAAATGAAGTATTTTCCATTCAGACAGTCCACACTGATGACAATTTGACCATTTTACATAAGCAAAGACATTAGTAGGACTCTATTAAAAATTGAGCCCTTTATGTATATTTTAATCTCATTAAAAATAAAAATTAGGACTGAAATAATATTGGATTGGTGCAAGAAGTCCCAAGTAAAGTCCTAATTCAATTTATGATTCATGTAATTTCTGAATCTCAGTTTTCTCCCCTAAGTTTAGGGATAGCAGTTCTTCAATTGCCTAACTCTGCAATGATTCTCACAATAAAAACTAAATGAAAGGGAAATATTTCACAAATCATAATATTGCATAATGCTAATTACAACAGATAACTAATGTTTTGAATAGTCAAAATAAATAAATGTAACATTACCATGTATGAACCCTTACATCATTATTTATAAGGTTTATTAATTCCCTGTATAAAAATATTTTTAAAGTGTGAACTGTTGTTACCATCTGGAATTAAAGATTTTACAGTAACATCTAAATGATACAATAGGGTCAAATTGAGAATTGTATTTCAAATCTATTTTCTTTCTAGCAATGATCTAGCACTAGTTTTCACATGGTTGCATCAATAATTTGCATTTCAGTACATGCAGCATATTGGGACCAGTATTGTGATCATCAATGGATCACTCTAATCTCTGATGCTTTAAGATAAACATATGCACATGCACATACATATATAAATATAGATTACATTGATATGTAATTATAGTTTATATAATATACAATATAAATGCATATATAATATATGTTACATTATAGTATATATTATTAAATAACATATAATATACAATTTACATATACATAAAATTAGAGAAATTAAAGAAATGTATTTGATCAGCAATATATGATCCATGCAAGTGTTATTTCAAACATCACTATTTAAAAACTATAACTCATTTAAGGAAGAATTGAAATGGGGGGAAAATAAATCTTAAAAAAAGAAAAGACTTCTCCTTTGGCATTATATATGCCTAAAAAGACATTTCTCTTAAAAACATTTTGCATGCCGTACAAAATGTAACAAATAACCTATTAAATATATAGCTGTGTTAAGTTTACAGCAATAAATTCACAAAACTAAAAACAGGGAGAGTATGAAAGGAAGGTCATGTGCTTGAACTTAAAACTGGTCAAAACCCAAAGGAATTTGACAATACTGGAGTTTACAATAGCCCAGGATATAAGAAATGAATGTGTTCCCATAAGTTAAGGGAGTGAAATTAGACACATTAGGAAAAAGGGGCAGGGAGCTTAAAGGCCTACACACAGAGAAAAAGACAGATTAAAAAATTCACTCCTTAAAGATAGTAATCAAAGAAATATGTCTTTCTTGATCATCTATGAAGACTGGAGAATACCCTTCACAAGAATTTGTAACAATAGCTTATGTAACCAACCCTTATGTATACTTGGGAATTTGAATTTATGCTATGGATTCTGGACAATTCCAATCCAAGTACTTAGGTTAAAAATGATTTCTGGTAAGAAGCACTCGGTAGAAGCAAATTTCAAATTAAGGTCAACCAAAAAGAAGCTCAAAATAAAAAATGGGGCAAAAAACTCAGAAGAATCACAGTGCATTACAGAAAGATCACCAGTCTGTCTCTTCTCATTAGATCACTAATGAGGACCCCACCCTCATATCCTAATTACTCCACCAAGGCCTCATCTAAAACCATCACACTGGAGATTAGGGTTTCAACATATGACTTTCTGCTGGACAGATTCAGTCCATTGCACGTTATCCCAGAGTAGCACAAACATAAGCAAGCTCCTAATGCCCTTATAACAAGAAAGAAAAAACAAATCATTAATAAAAAAAGGAAAAACTTGAGTGTCTTCTATATATAACTTCTGATAAAAAATGCATTTTAAGTAATACACAATACCAAAAAATTTGAAGGAAACATATAAATAGATTTGCCTAAACTATAAATAATTGAGTAATTTAATTAACTATGTGTATTTTAAAATGGATATTAACTAATTGAAAAGCAAATGTAGTACCAGAAAGATATCTGAAAACTTTTATGTCACAGCAGGATTGATAGCCATACAGTACATGAGATAAAATATTTTTAAATATCCAAGAAAATTAAGCAAAAAAATAAAATGAAAAAATATTATTTTAAAAGTACCAAATTTAAATACTCTAAAATTCCTGCTAATAGAGTTGTGATTAGAAAATTACGTTTAACTATGCCAGAGATGTTATATGACCACTAAGTGATGACAGTGGTATATTCATTCATTGACATGGAAATTTTTCAATGATAGTCTTTTACATGGATACAAAACAGATTACAAAAGAGCACATATATTATAATATATTTTTTTAAAAATCAGTACCTGTGTGTTTGTGATTACATGCAACAGCAGAACCAAACATCTATATACCATATCTGCCCTTAAGCAAAAAAATGAAATCATAAGGAAAAATCCCAAATAACAATAGTTATGTATGTCATGGGTGTGCAGGGCATGGAAAAGTGGCAGAGGCATTTTGCTTTTATCACAAGAAAAAAAAATAGTGGTTTTGATGTAAAAACTAATTATACAAAGTCACTTATAATAAGACAGAAGCATTTTAGTGTTTTAGTATGGTGGCATTAGCTTTCAAAAGAAACAAATAGAAATAAAAACAAAAGCAAAAACTGGCTTTGGAATTATGATTACCAACTCTTACAATTATTCTTTATCAGCTATTCACTATATTTGTGATGCAAATTTAACTGTGTGCCATATGTGTATTGGCCAAATGAATAGTGATTAAGATTTAGAAAAGAATTTAACAATATTTATGCTAACCACTCAACAATGTAATTGGAAAAGTCTTGATTAATTATACAGCTTGAGAAAGTAAAAGTCCATCTGTGCCATCACATATGTAGTCTTTTGAAGTACACTGCATGCTTTCCAAATATAACCACAAAGGGTTATTTAAATCAGGACATATAATGCAAGGCAATTTAAACAATTAAATGTATAGCAATATCTACATGAAAAACTGTCATATAATCAGCAATATATTTAACCTTTGAAACACATAAATTCATAATTACAAATAAAATAGGCCATGTTGTATAAAATCAGTTTGTCTCATAAAAATTACTTCAGTCATTAAACATTATAATAGCTTATTCCATTAATACTCTTATTAAAAAAATGATAAGCATATTGAATATTGTCAATTTCCAAATTCAAAAATTATTTAAATTATTTACTGAGTATTTACATTAAACAGTGATTTACAGAAAACAAACAAACATTATGTCAAGTTCTTCCAGGGAAATTTGTAATAAATATGTATTTCACTATACTTAACAGACAAGGTCATGATAAATCATGAGTATATCAAGTTCTTGAAAAACATTTACACGCCATTAGAGAATATATGCCATAAGTGAGTCTGAATTATTTTCCAAAGTGAAAAATTATTTCATCATACATGAACAGCACAGTATGTATCTCTTTGATTAATGCATATTTCATTATTTCAGATTTATCAGTGTCTTGGGCATAAGGATATTCTTCTTTGGATATTGTTGTCTTATTAAACACAATTTCCCAGTCTTAAACACATGACAAAAATTACTGTGGATATTTGCCAATGCATCAGCAGATGTTTATGTTCTCACATTTTATTCTAATACTTTCTTGAAAGCTAAGATTTACTTGGGATATTTATGCAATGACACAATATCATGACCAACTGATTTAAATGATAATGCTTACTATGTAGTCATGAAACCAACCAACATAGTCTTGTGCTAGCATTAGATCCATGCCAACTCTGCTCATTGAGGCAGATGTTTCAGTAATAATCCATAATTAGAGAGAGATGCTGTCAGCCCTATAGAAGCTTTAGCATTCATCACACAGAGAACATAATGCCCAATTTTAAACTGTTACCCCCACAATAAAATAAATGAATAAATAGAGCTTAAATTATTTTGCTTCAACCCTGTCTGGTTTCAACACATCCTTCCAAGTGAAGGGAGCTGACAAATCATCTGGCTCAAGCCTCTCATTTTGCAACTGAGGAAGCTGATAAAAAAAATACAAATGGATAAGAACACAAGTGGAGAATGTTCTAGAACTTACTCTTGGTGTGGTACTCTCCACCATAACCTGCTGTTATGAACTAAATTGGGACACCCCCATACATACCCATATTTCATATGTTGAAGCCCTAATAAATCTGGAGATAGGGCCTTTAAAAAGGTGATAAAGCTTAAATGAGGTCTTAAAGGTGGGATCTTAATCCACCAGAACTTGGGTCCTTTTAAGAAGAGGAAAAGACATTAGGGATGTGTACACATAGGAAAAAAGGGCATATGAACACAGAAAGAAGGCAGCCATCTGCACATCATGGAGAGAGGCCTCAGGAGAAACCACCTGACTAGAATCCTGACCCTAGACCTTAGCCTCCAGAATGTGAGAAACATATTTCTGTTGTTAAAACCACACAGTCTGTGATAGTTTGTTATGGCAGTTCTAACACACTAATATATCTGCTGAAATCTGGTGAAATCTGAATAAAGTCTGTGGTCTGTGTATATACAATTTACTGGTTTTGATGGGTACTACAGTTATGCAAGATTTTACTATTGGGAGAAGCTAGGTAAAAAGGGCAAGACTTTTTTTTAAACTTCCCATGAATCTATACTTACCTCAAAATAAAAATGCAAAAATATGGTAGACTATTTGCTATATCTCCTGTGTATAGTAACTTGCTTATTTGATTTCATTTCTTTCTTCACTCTGTTTTGGACTGACCTGACCCCATGCTTCTGTCAGGATTCCTTATTTGTTTAAATTCTGTTGTGTGTCTTGTGATGTGGAATCTGCACTCATGCAGGCTTACGATTCATTTGGATTCATGCTCCAATGAAAGAATCATGAATAACCAGTTCTTTGCTACAGAAAAATAAAGGAAGCATGAAATAGAAGTTTGTAATCAAGAGAAAAAAATTCTAAACATATTTATTTAAAAATGTAATTTTTGGATTAGTATTTTGATAAAGACAATTATTTCATTATGAATATTCTAAATTCATATATCAGAGAACTCTCAATTCTTTACAGCTAATAAGAAACATGGTAACAGTATTGATGGGGTTGCAGTCCTGAGTAAAACCTGGCAGAAGATAAGGCTACCAAATTAGGTACAGGGTAAAATACGAAGACATATGTATAGTAAGCAAAGGATTTTGGATTTTTGACCTTAATAAAGTAAGATGGTAGTTCTAGATGATACCAATGAAGTAAGATGATCTTAGTAGGTATATTTTAAAATCACTTTTGGCAGCATTGTGGAGGATTTAATGCTCAGTAACAAGACTAGGGTCCAAAAGAGAAGAGTATCTACTGCAGTCCTCCAGGGTAAAACTGATGAGTGTTAGTAGCCAGGCATGGCAGTAGCAATGAGAAAAAAACTAGATATTTTATTTGGTTAAGAAGTGGGATCAGAAAGATTTGGTAACCACTTTGATGCTAGAAATAAATAAGAACAGTAAGTTAAAAATAATACTGATTTCTGTCATGGACCATTTGGCAGGCCATATATAAAAAAAGGGAAAGTTACAGAAGCACCAAATATCTTTCATCATATGAAATAAGAGTATTCAATTCTATTTTATTTTTCTGTCTTTAGACAGTTCGATTATAGTTAGCAAGTTGCAGTAAAATGTTATAAGAAACCAATATTTTCAGAATACTAATTCTGAACATACTGACTTCTTCATTTGAGAAAAGAGAAAATACTTAAATCAACAAACTTGCATTTAACATTAGGAAGCTACTTTTGATAAAACTTGTGATCATAAAAGCAGCTATTTTTCTTTTAGTTATCAAATGTGCTTTTTAAAAAAATTTGCTTTGATTTTTAAAGCTTAGAACATTGACTTTCCATATGGTTGTATTCTTCAATGTATCTTAATAGTGTTAATACATTGCAAAATCTGAAAATTTATTGTTAACATTTTAGATAGTGAATTAAGAAAGACAGATTTTGTTGACATATATATTCAATCTAATAATATGTCATGCCAGTTAATGTCTGATAATTTATTTTCTTAGTAACAACAATGTATCTCTTTGAATTTATTCCTACAGATTCAACTTATTAACTATTAATTTCTATTAATATCCAACAGGGTGTATAAATGTGTTAAATAAAATTTAAATAGTTGATGGATATCAAGATAAACATATCATTTTTTACCTGTTAAGGAGTATTCAAAATTAAGTTTAATTACTTCTGAGATACAATTAAGGGAATTATGCTGAGTGACAAAGGCATCCCAAAAGGTTATATACTGTATTACTCCATTCATACAACATTCATGAAATAACATCATAGAGATGAAAACTTAGTGGCTTTCAGGGGTTAGTGATGGGAGGGAAAAGGACGCCTGTGGTTATAAAAGGACAGAAAGTAGGAGTCCTGTGCAATAGAACAGTTTGTATCTTAATTGTGATAATGGTTATACAAAGTTATGCATAAGATGAATTTGCACAGAACTACATACAAGTACATGGACATGTACACAAATACATACACACAAATGCTTGAAAAACTGGTGAAATCTGAATATAGTCTGTGGTCTGTATATATATAATTTACTGGTTTTGATGGGTACTACAGTTATGCAAGATTTTACTATTGGGAGAAACTAGGTAAAAAGGACATGAAGTTTTTTTTTAAACTTCCCATGAATCTATACTTACTTCAAAATAAAAATGTAGAAATATGATAAACTAAAGAAAAAATCTTTACAAGTTTTTTGAAAATGTAGTTTTTCCCATAAGTTAGAGGACAAATTACAGAAGACATGGAAAATAGAAAAAGAAAATTTAAGAACCAATCTAGGAATTTCAGTAATTGATTAAAAGGATACTATAATTAGCAAAGAAAAAGGAGAGGAAGATTATTCAGAGGCACAGCCTGTATGATAATTGATTATTTCTGATACTCCCAAATCTGTATTTCACTGCCTGTCAAAGTAGACTCTTAGCTTAATACATAGTGGATAACCATAATGTATTATGTGGCTCATAATATACCATGGCTCATTCTCATCTAAGTGGAGGTCAGCAATGATGGCCTGATAGCCATATCTGTCCCAATACCTATTTTTGTTCAGCCTGAAAAATAAAAATGCTTTTTAAAAAGTAATTTTAAATGGTTACTTTGTAAATAGTTACGTAAGTATCTATGTAACATCTTAAAGATTTCCTCTTGGCTAGCAAGCCTAAAATATATGCTATATGGCTCTTTAAGAAAACATTTGCCAGTTTCTCATGTAGAGGAATCTAGACTGATAGAAGTCAGGTTTCAATGATACCGAAGTAATTTGCCCATTAAAATTGGTAATTGTGTCAGGTGGGACACTTGTTCCCCTTTATAGAGATGGACAGCTGTTTTGGCATTAGTAAACAAATCCAACAAATCGAGAAACATTCAGGAAATTCACTGTAATTTCAAAATTAAACACCTATCAGTTTAACAAACCCAGAATACTTAAAAAGCCCGACTTTAATAGTTACTTTCCTGGAATGTAAAGCATTGTGTATAGTAGTCCTAAATAACTTAATTCCACAAAATCATCATTAAATTGGTTAATGTCAACATTAATTTTTTCATGGACTCATAAGAAATTTGATGTGAATCAAAAAGTTCAAAGGAGTCCTTAAAAACTGCTCTTTGAGCATGCTTTAGCATAAAAAACATCCAAATAATTATAGGGAATATTAGTTTATTTCACATAGAGAAAATATTTTAAATCTAGTAATTTATTAAAGGTGACAGAAGGTTCACAGAGCTAACAAATTATTTTCAGTCTAATAAAGTCATCACATAAATATGCACAAATAGAATTATAGACAACTAACCAAATTGATATTTTAGCATATGGCACCTGAGCTTGTGATATACAATAAAAATGGATATAAATATTTTAAGAGACAGAAAGTATATGAAGATTCTACTTTTATAGGATAGTTTCATTGATCAGATTCTCCAGAAGCAGATATTAAAATAGATTTCAGTGTTCAAAATGATTATTATTAGGAATTAACACCTATGAAAAGAAGGAGATGGAAGTATGGTTGGGCAAAGAAGTTGAATTGCAATGACCAAAATTTTCTTGGGTAACTGTGTATCATGGTTTCTAAGAAAATCTGATATGAAATAGAAAATTCATAGTGGTTCCCAGATACTTTGTCTAGGTATGATTTTAATGTCAAGAAGACATACAGTTCTATATTTAAAAAATAACATTTTGGTGTAAGAAAAATATTTTGAATATTTACTAAATCATGAAAACAGTTTTAAGATTCCATGAACTAGGTAACAGGATCTTTCTGGAAAAAAAATTTCTCAAATAATAAATAGAGTAAGTATGCATAAATAAAATTTTAGACAGCTAAACAAAACATATTGTTACTTCAGAAAACTATTGATTATAAACCTTTCAACATTTTACTATCCAAAATAAAAAGAAAACTAGTCTGCTTATTTAATCCAAATATTTAATAATTATTTCCCTTAAATTATTTTTTTTGGCAATTTTCAGTGAATTACAGTGTAATAAGACAATGGAAACCATTCAGTTCAGCCTTCTGTGTTAAGTTGACATAAAGATCATAAATTCATTAATATTTTGCCTCAAAAATCTCACATATTATATATGCAATTAAGAGATTTTCATTCAATATCCAGAATTAAGGGTGAAATCACTCTATCTGTATGTATTTTATTTTTAAATTGCAATATCATTCCAACATTTTACTTCAGAACAGTTTGCTACAGTTCAGTATTTTGCTTTGAAATATGAATATACTTACTTTACAATTACAAATTTACTCAACTAATAAAAGGATCATACTTACACTTTTTAATATTTTAGGATCTTATACTATTTTTCTTTTTTCTTTTCATTTTTATACATACACATATTTTAAGAGTCAAATGGCTCAACAACTTTTGTTACAAACAACAGCTTCTTTTTTCTCATTTCACCCATTTCTCCCTTCCCAGAGAAAGGAGCTTTCAACTTAAGTCACCAATAATATCTACTTTCTTAAAGCTATTTTGCATTTAATTAATCTATCAATTTCAAAATATTAAGGAGCATCTCTATTAGAGTGAATCTGGGCTCATACTTAGTTGGTTCTCGGGCCTGACTGCCATGCAGTAACTCCATTCACCTTTCTCATGGGTAGAATATTGTGTTACCTTTTTCTTTTATCCCATATCTTCCTCATTTTGGTGGAACACTTTCATTAATAGAGAAAAGGTGCATTATTGGTAAGATTATTTTAGGCTGTATTCTCTTAGTTAACTTCTCATATATGACGGACTATGTACTTGGGTACTGAATTTTAACTCAAATGTTCTTTCATTTTTAAATTATGAAAGCATTGCTCCATTGTCTTCTGGTGTCTAGGGTTTCTCATGAGAAATCTGAATCATTCTTTTTTATTGGACTTTGTATGTGCCTTCTGTCTCAGTCTTTCTCTTACTCTCTCCCTCCTCCTTTCCTCCCATCCCACCTTTGCCATATAGAGCCAAAATTTCATGTTTTTTATTTTTTTATGTATTGATCTATTTTTATCCATTTCCTTTAGCAGTTAGTGGATTTTTTCAATCTAAAAATTCAATAGTTTTTAGGTATAAAAATAAAATATTCATAGCTCTTTCCACTAAACTATGACAAATTTAGTTTTAATTTCTTTAAAGGCATTATTAAAACTACATAAAGTAATAATTATAAGTCTATGTTGATGGTTACACAATATATAAAGATACAATTTGTGATAAAAAGCAGCATAAAGGAGTAGAGAAACAGAGCTAAGGAGCAAATTTTTAAATATTAGTTACATTATATTGATATAAATTTGAAGCAGATTGTTATAAACTTTGATGTTAGTAAAAAAAAAAAAACCCAAAACATATTCCTGTAGGTGTAGGTGTAGAAAGTCTCCAAAAGGGACAATATTCTATTGCAAAGATACTGAGCCATCTTGTTTGTTCATTCCAAGTGTATTAACCAGATTAATGCATGCCTTAATAATACTGGGGTCCTGTTCACAGAGTCAAAGAATGAAATTTGTAAACACTTATGGTAGGCAAGCAGGAGAAAGGGATTTTATTCAGAGAAAGGAAAGGACAGAACTCCTAGTGCACCCCTGCACAGGCAAGGCTACCATGTAAGGGCTCGGGTCTCGGGGTTTTGTTCCTGCTGCATCCACAAGGAAGATCATTTGTTTTCCATAGGTTCCCACCAGAATTCTAGCTATGTTTTAGCCAATTGTAACTCTGTGGAGGGGAAATCCTGGGGCAAAATACCTTTGAAACTAAAATCAGCCAAAGGGAGAAATAAAGTTTAAGAAATCCGTTTATTGCTTACAAGCAGTTTTCCTGCATCTCTCTCAACCTGGCTACTGAAGAAGAGTAAAAATTCCACCCTCCTCTCAGGTACCCTGCTGGCCCTTGTAATTACCTATTGATATGGAGATGGACCACTTCTCTCACCCCTTGGAAACACCTATTGATATCGAGATGCACTAAAGTCAGGTGAGAGATTCAGGAAATACTGAAATTTTACCCACAGGCCACCCCTCCAGAAGATTTGCCTCACAACCTACTCGTTCCCCATCTTCTACAATGTACCCTGTGTGAGAAAACTGGAGTATTGTAAACAGACAAATAACATAAAATTATGATAATCCTCAAGCCAGAGGATTCAGCTAGGTTCAAAGTCTTTAAGTCCATAGCTCGCCCAATGCACAAGCAGTCAGTAGCTGAATAGGTCGGGAGTTCAGAGCAATCATCACACAGAAGCTGTAGCCAGGGGGTGCACCCAGGCCACAGGGACTGTAGAAAAAAATAACCTTAAGGGCAATAATATACATGTTTTAATGACACCAGCATAGGCAAATCTTGTCCATCAGGTAGGATACATGCAATAGAGTGGTCCTGTGATAGGGCAGTGGCAGGAATGGGATCTTGTCCTGGTCCAGTATATCAGACTTTCACCCCACTCCCTGTGGAGTTACAGATGGGTCAATATATAGGGCTGTGGGAGGTACATGCACTGGCCATAAAGATAAAACAAAACTTCCCCGTAAGATACTCTTACCTCCTGGATGTTTTGGGTATACTGCCATGATCTTTGGGGGTCACTCTGCTGTTACTCCAGGAATACACAGAGACCAGCTTCCAGGCCTATTCCCCAAGGTGCCACAGGGTCAGCCATTGCTGGTCCATGTGTTGAAATGTCCAGGGCCACATCCACTCAACAGTACCTCCAGGCTTTAATGCAGTAGGGGATGGAAGCAGGACATTGCTCTGTTGCCCATATCCTGGCTTTAAAAACACCTCTTTGGTTTGCACATACAGTTATATAGGAGAGGCAGTAATGTGTGTTAGCATATCCACAAGGTTCAAGGCTCCTTTTCAGGGCTTCTCATTCAAATGGTGTAGCACTTTGCATAAGCGAGCTGACAAGCCCCATAGACAACTGGTGTCTGACTTCAGGCTAGATTTCAACAAACCACTATAACTTTCTATCATGCCTGCTCCAGTAGTTATATGGTACATGAAATGTCCACTTTATTCCTAATTGCTGCACCCATTCTTGTAATGTATGTCCAGTAAAGTGGGTGTGTCTTGATTGCTCTCAAAACCTGCAGCAGCCATAAGCTGCAAAGAGACGCTTTAGGCCCCTCTTGGTGGTTTGCTGATCTGCACAACATGCAGGAAAAGCAACCAATAGTCCAGTAGCCATGTCCACACAAGTCATGGCACACCTGATATCCTTCTGATACAGGCAGATGCCCAATGTAGTCCATCTGCCACCTGACGAGTATCAGCCCCTTTACTGTTGTCCCACGTTGCTGTGGGAAATGGTGTAAATCCCTCTTACAGCACACAAAGCACTCCTTCTGGGCTCTTCTGACTTCAAAGGTCAATAGCAAGCCCCAAAGGAGAAGCAGCCCATGTTGTCCTTTGCCCTGCATGCAACAAACACTGATGTAACCATTGGGCTACATCAGAGGCATGCTTTCCTTCTGGCTAACACACCTGGGCCAATGTATCTGCTTTTTCATTCCCTGGGCATGCCAAAGGCAAATGGCTAGTCACATGACATACAGTAAAAGTTTTAATCTGACCAGAGGCCTATAGGTCTTGCCACATCTCTTGCCCCCAAAGGGGCCAGTGACCAACCATCCAGTTGGCATGGCACCATGTTTATAGCCAGAGGGTCAAGCCCCAATAGATGACCCAGCTGTCAGTGCAGACAACTATAGGGGATGATCACGAGCCATACTGCCAATAACTCAATCCATTGGCTGCTCTTTCCCGCTCCATCCTCCATCCATATTGTCTCAGTCTTAGCAAGGAAAGCCACAGCCCTCCACTTTGGGGGCTGCCCACAACTGTAGCCATCTGTATAACAAGCATCTTCACGTATAGGCATTTTTCCCTCCTGATAAGGATTCTTAGCTAACAATGGTTCGAAAGCAAGTTCTTCATGCTTTCCACTGGTGTACATCACTGGCTCCAATAAGCATTGGAATTCTCTACTTAAAAGGCTAGTAGAGAGGCACTATGCTGCTGCAAATATGTGCCCCATTTGGCCAGTGTAGGCATCTGTGCCACACGACTCTGTAGCCTTTGGATGCAGTCTCACACCCAGCCCGCAGTGGGATAGGTGGTTATTACCTTGGTTGGAGCTGTTCTGGTGTTGGGCTCTGTAGCTTGGTACAGAACAGCCAGTTGCTTCTCTATCAAGTTGCACTGGACTTCTGCTCCTTTCCATAGTTGTGACCAGAATACAATAGGTTGGCATGTCCATCCAAGCTGCTGCCAAAGACCCCATCCATAACCATCCTTGGTTACATGCACATCTAGCTCACAAGGCCTTGATGATTCCATTACACTCAAGGCATGTATGGTCTTGACTGCTCGCTTAGCAGCAGTAACAGCAGCTTCATAGGTCTCAACCTAGTCCCACCTGATGCCCTTTAATAAGGGCTTCAGAATTTGTGCCAAGTGTGGCCACTCTCCAGTAGCCCAAAAGATCCAAAAACCCTTGTAAGACTGTCACAGTGGTAGGGGTAAGGGAACCTGGATCTTGTCTATGACTGCTTCAGGATTAACTTTAGTTTCACCCAACCAGACAACCCCAAGAATTTTACAGACAAACCATGTCCCTGAACCTTGGTGCTGTTCACAGCCCATCCTTTCTCCTGGAGGTGTTGCAGCAGTCTAGGAACTGCCCCTTCCAAATCTTCAATAGAATCAGACATGAGCATAATATCATCAATGTAGTAACACAGTTGCACTGTTTGCAGTTTCTTTCATATGGCCAAGTCCATGGCTACAAGTCCATGACAAATGGTGGGACTGTGGAGGTATCCATGTGGAAGGACAGTGAATGTCCACTGCCGACCTTCCCACATGATGCAAACTGTTCCTGACTTTCCTTTGCTATGTCAATAGAGAAGAAATCATTAGCAAGTTCTACAAATGATATGTCCCCAGTTCATGACTGAGGGTGGCCATAAGGGCCACTATAGAGAGGACAGCAGCATGCAAAGGGGGTATGACTTTATTCAATTCCCTATAGTCCACGGCCATACACCAGGAGCTTTCTAGCATTTTCACTGGCTATACCAGGGAATTAAAAGGACTATGAGTGGTTTTTATGATGCCCACCTTCTCCAACTCCTGTAGAGTTTCTCCAATTTCCTTGTATACCCCCAGGCAACTTATACTGCTTAATATTTGTCACCCACCACAGTACAGACAGAACTACAGGTGAGTGCTTACCATGTCCCCTCCACACTGCCTTTACCACAAGTATCTCCAGTCTGAACTCACCTGCAGTGGTCTGTAACCACGGGCTCTGCATGATATGCATCCCCCAAATATATTCAGGGATATGCAAAATGTACACAGTATATTCCTTTGGGGTTAAATGCCCTATCCCCAGTGGGAATTGGGGTTTCTTCACTTTAATTGCCTTACTCCCACAGCCATCTATCACAGTAGAGGGTCCCAGGAAAATGCACAGGTTTGCCAAAAATCAGAGAACACTCAGCTCCTGTGTCCACCAGCACCATCCTTTCTCCTTCAGGTGTTGCAGCAGTCTAGGAACTGCCCCTTCCAAATCTTCAACAGAATCAGACATGAGCACAATCTCATCAATATAGTTATACAGTTGCACATTGTACATTCATGGGGGACCAAAGAATTGCTAATTCTACATGTGGCCTCTGGTCCCCACCATGTCCTCAAAGGTGGGGACATTGACCCCTACCTCAGCCGAACCGCAATGCCCAATCATCCTCCTGTGGAGGTGAGGGCTCAGGTGAATCTTGAGTACTATCTCCCAGGAAGTCTTGCAGGAACACAGGCCGGGCATGAGACTTGGACTCGGCTTCCGTGTCCTAGATCTCAGTGGCTGGAACTGCTGCTCTGGCTTTAATTGGTACCACAGTTCTAACAAGATCCTATTGGGCTGCCCACCAAATTTTTCTTTCACTACCCCAGCCTTTATCAAATTCATCCACATCTGGGTCTTTGAGATCTCCACAGGGCCTTTTGCACTTCTCCTTTCAGTTGTAGCTTGTACTTCCTTCTGTGCCCTATTATTTCAACCTCCTCCAGATCTGCTAAAGTACAATTAGACTCACTTATGAGTTACCCTATGTGGGGGGCAAGAGTAATCACTAGGGACCCCAAGGGATATATAGGAGATGTATGGAGCACCATATTCCTCATTCCTACCATGAAGAACTCCACATAAGGGCCCTGGAGGTCCATATTATAGATGATATTTTTCATACCCAATTTGGAGCTCAACATACGTTTCTCAGCTAGTGGGTAAATATGGTAAATAACCCTGTTTAGGTGAAACTGCCCTGATTGCAGCTGTCAGCCAATCCAGAAGCACCTGATTCCCTGAGGTGTAATGGGCACTTTGCAACTACTGCCAGAGGGAAGGGTGAGTTATCAGGGAAGCCAGTCTAC
The DNA here is from genome assembly GCF_040802235.1 of Manis javanica. Lineage (NCBI taxonomy): Eukaryota > Metazoa > Chordata > Mammalia > Pholidota > Manidae > Manis > Manis javanica. Next base: position 105,667,900 of record NC_133158.1, read on the forward strand.
TCATTTCAGGAGACATAACAATGTTTTCCTCCCCCATATTCCAGGGATGTAAAAGCTTTATAGTCAGATATTCCAATGACTTCTGCCTATACCGTATGCTCATGTCCACCAGCTTCTGGATGTAGGGGTGGAGCATGGAGTGCTCCACCACGTGGGGAGGGGCTCCTCCCCCTGAGGAACCCATGGTTGTTTTATTTATATTTTTTAAGTATAGCTGGTGGGGCTGCGTCTGGGGCAGTGGCTTCTGCAGCAGATCAGCATCTGGCCCCACCTCCTCATCCTCTCCGCCTGGCAGCTCCACCAACTCCAGGTGTGAAGGCACCTCTCTTTCCTCCTCCTCCCCCCGCCAACTTCTTCAATGCAGCTTTTCCTGCTGCCTCCCCCCTCACCTCTGCTAAGGAATCTTCCAGAGCATGACCTGACCCATCTTCTCAATAACTCTCTCTATTCTTTAAGGTCTTCCCATAGGTCATCGCCCAGCTCCTCCAAGTGATGCCGAAGTCTGTCTCTCTCCCCGATAACCCTTTGCATTATCTCAATGAAAAAAGATCCTACAATGCCATCAGCTTCATAGCCACTCAGTGCTTCTAAGCAGCCTTCTGTCTCATAGAGGGCTGATTCCATAGTCTCCAGTATCTCCCCACTTCCCCTATTCTGGGGAAGACCCCACCCCTCTAGGAGGTGCTTTACCCTAGACCAATTTCCTACTAGGGGCTCCCCATTTGTAAGCCCTACAGGTAGAGGCTTCCTGGGTGAATCTGCACCTTCTACTGCTGCAGCCACAGGGCCTCCCCACTATCTACAGTGGAGATTCTGGACATCTCCCAACCATTTCTAGGGGCAGTCTCCCCAAGTGTCACACCCATGTGGACAGATTTTGGGTTCAGAGGACTTGCAAAAAACCACCAGATGTAACTCCGGGGAGGGAAATCCTGAGGCAAAATACCTTTGAAACTTAAATCAGTCAGAGGGAAAAATAAAGTTTAAGAGACCTGTTTATTGTTTACCAACAGTTGTCCTGCATCTGTCTTTACCTGGCAGCTGCAGCAGAGTAAAAAAACTCCATCCTACCTGTCTGGTCCCTAGCCTGGTCCTTGTAATTACCTATTGATATGGAGGTGGACTACTTCTCTCTACCCCTTGGAAACACCTATTGATATGGAGATGTACTAAAGCCAGGTGAGAGATTCTGGAAATATTGCAATTGTACCCACACCAGTCATATTAAGGTACTCTTCATTTTAAACTAGTATGTTTTAGTTAAATGGTAAGTGACTATAGTCAGCAAAATGTTCCTTAACACTGAATTTTGAATGGAACTTCTCTATACATTTTTTTATTGTTTCAACCACAAAGTTTTGTTTTTCTTTACATTCCTGAAGTCCTTAGCAAGCTTTGTCCTTTTCCAGGGTCCTTATCCTTTTCTAACTGGACAGGGGCTGCCCACTGTTGCTTCCCTGTCTCAACTGTCTTTTTTACTAATAACAATTAAGCAACAATTGTTTAACTTCATCTGTATGACATTGTTTTTTTGATCTCTTCTAATAACTTCGTCAATATACATACACATTCTGTCTATATCACCTATCAAGTGAATCATTTTGGGGTGCTTATAGAGCTGGAAAAAAAAAGGCTTCTGTAAATGGTGACTTGGATGAAAATAACTAATCTCTGCAATTAAACTGAAGTTTTTTTCAAAGAGTTTTCTTCTTCAGACCAAGACTTCCCACTGCTAAAAAGTAAATTACTTCGGAGACATTTCGGGGATCTGAAGTCTGCTCTCAGTTTCACTGGGAGACACAGAGTTTTCCAGCACATGGCCTCAGGGAGAGCTTCACTTCTGAACAGATGCTAATGTTTCATGCAATTTAGCGGTAGATATGGTAATGAAACAATTTTATTTAACTTCAGTCTAGAAAGGAGACACAACCTGCATGACTTGATAATGTTCAAATTGAAGCTGCCTTAAGGGTATGGAAATTGACACCATATAAAGTTGTTTAAAATTTACAAAGTACTTAAAATGTCTTTTTGTGAATAAAAATGTTCTTTACTTTTATTTGTATTTGCAGTGCAGTTTTAATCATTCTAACCATATTGTAATTGGTGTGGAAAAGAAAAGAGGGATTGTTTTATTGGCCTTCTGTCTGAGCATATCAAATGTTTTGTTTATTTTCCCCATAGTAGCAATGTCTGATAAGAAGAATAAATATTCTTAAATATAAGATATAACTGAGGAACTACAAATTATCAAATGAAGTAGCCTTTTCTATGCAATCCTTTACAAATAGTTCTAAGAAAAGTGTATCTGGATGAATTTGTGATCTTAAATGACTGATTGTAAGTCCGGGGAAAGGAAATCCTGGGGTAAAATACCTCTAAAAACCAAAATCAGTCAAAGGGAGAAAACCCATTTATTGCTTACAAAACTGCAGTCCATCCCATCTCTCTCTCCTGCTCAAGCAGCCACAACACCAGCCCTCCCCCTCACTGCTCAGGTACAGGTAAGCCATCTGTTGCCCAGGTAATTACCCACTGATATGGAGATAAACTTCTCCACCCCTGAGGAAAGATGCAAATGCACTAAAGCCTACTTGTTAACACCTCTGAATGCCTATCGATATGCAGATGCACCAAAGCCAGGTGAGAAATTCTGGAAATGTTTCAATTTTACCCACAGTCCACCCCTCCAGAAATCTCACCTTACAATTTACTCGATCCCCCTCTTCCGACCAATCTAGTAACATGCAATAGCAACAGCAATAAAATCTTGAAAATCCTCAAGCCAGAGGATTCAACCTATGCAGATTAAGTAAGTGTACTTTACAGCACAATCTCTCCTAAAGCACAAAATACGTTTCTACACTTGTTTACTCATTCCTAACAATCATGCTAGATTGCTCACAAAACTTTTACCAAACATTAGACAAAGTCAATCCTCTCTTTAAACATTATTTTCTTGACAACAGCAACACAATCATAATTTTCAAGGCAGAGGATTCAGCTAGGTTCAAAGTCCCATGCAGATTAAGTCCAAAGCTCGTCTATTCCAGCCATCATGCAGCAGCTGCAGCCAGGGGGTGCATCCAGGACACAAAGACCGTAGAAGCAAATAACTGTGATTGTCGGGGGTCAATTTGCTGTTATTACAGGAATACACAGAAGGCCAGATTCCAGGCCTTTTCCCCAAGGTGCCAGAAGAGCTAGCCATCGCCAATCCATGTGTTGAAATGTCCAGGGCCATGTCCATTTTACTCCTAATTGGTGCACCCACCCTTGCAACACATGTCCAAAAAAGTGGGTACCTTGATGGCTCTCAGTAACCGGTGACCAACCATAGGCTGCAGAGAAATGCTCTAGGCCCCTCTTGGTGGTTTGCTGATCTGCACAACATGCAGGGCACTCCTTCCAGGCTTGGCTGACTTCTTCAAAGGTGAAAGACAAGCCACACTGATGGGCTCACATTGTCTTTGTGCCACGCCACTCCATGGCCTTTGGGTCCAGTTGTGCATACACCCCGTGATGGGATAAGAGGTTATTACCTTGGTCGGAGCTGTTCCGGTGATGTGATCTGTAGCCAGCAAGGTGTGGTATACAGCAGCCAGTTGCTTCAAGGTGACTCAGACCTCTGCTCCTTTCCATGGTTGTGGCCAAGCTCCAGCTGGCAACAAGAGCAGCAGCAGTGGCAGAAGCAGTAGCCTTAGGCTTGGGCCATGGGCTGGGGTCGGCATGGCCAGCAGTGGTGGTGGCGCCTCCATGACCACATGAGTGTAGACACATGTCCCTTGGCACGAGCGCCACTTCTCCCTATCATTTCTAGGGGCGGCCCTCTCAAAGGTCACACTCATTATGACAGATTTCGGGTTCAGAAGAACCCTGCCGACTGTGCCAATTGTAAATCCGGGGAAAGGAAATCCCAGGGCAAAATACCTCTAAAAACCAAAATCAGTCAAAGGGAGAAATAAAGTTTAAAACCCGTTTATTGCTTACAAAACTGCAGTCCAGCCCATCTCTCTCTCCTGCTCAAGCAGCCACAACACCAGCCCTCCCCCTCACCTCTCAGGTACAGATAAGCTCTCTGTTGCCCAGGTAATTACCCATTGATAGGGAGATGAACTTCTCCACCCCTGAGGAAAGATGCAAATGCACTAAAGCCTACTTGTTAACACCTCTGAATGCCTGTTGATATGCAGGTGCACCAAAGCCAGGTGAGAAATTCTGGAAATGTTTCAATTTTACTCACACTGATGTTCACATTTCTTGGACCAGAAAATAATGAAGATAGAATGCCTTCCAAAGTTGCATTGTTTTCTTTTTTATAACATGTTAAATGAAAGCATCTAGGAAACAGTAGTGTAGTTTATAGCTTGACTACAGGCCAGCTATAAAAAGACCAATCTGATGTTTAAAAAGTACTTCATGTGGCCCTTATTTGACAACAAATACTTAATAAACTACTCATATTTATAACCAGGTCTTCAATGGAATATCACTATGTTCTGTTAAATATTCAAATTTCTATTGTGTTTGCTAGTCATGATGATGTCTAAATATTTTCTCTCTGTCATATGAATAACAAGAGGATCCTAAGAACACCTGAATATTAGGATTTTATTGTGCTGTAATGAGGAAAATTGGGAACAAACTGCCATTTTAATATCATAGCTATCAACAACAGCAAAAAAGCCCTACAAAAAAACAAAAACCAAACCAAACCAAACCAAACCAAAAAGCAGAAGGAACTTGAAAAGGTAGTCATGACGAGTTTAAAGAAGAGATTATTTACCTGAGTTGTCAGGTTAGGGGAACTACTGTGGGTCCAGAGGTCAAGGAATACTATGATTTAGTTCATGAATTAGTCCTCTAGAATATGCATCAGTATGGAGAATATATTTGTAGGGCAAACAAAAATATTGTCCATGACAAGAATATTTTTTTACTACTCCCAGTGTTTCCTTCATTTTTTTTTCTCACTCTGTCCCTTGTATTGTGAAAATAATATATGACTTGGAAATTTGGATTGAAAAACTACTGCTTTTTTCTCTGAGGATTTAGTTTTGCTCAAGAGAATGTGTGCTCTCTATTTGCCTTGCTGGTCTGTAAGCCTCAGTGACCTACATCAGGTACTGTTAGGTAGAAAGATTGACATAAGCAGCCAGAAAAGGAGAAGATAAGGTTCAAAGAAAAAGCTGCCCAGACTCTGCCCAGGTAGGGCACTCATGTGAAGGCAACAAGGCTTTGCAGGGAAATACTTTCCTTCCCAACCAGATCCTAGTGTGCATGCAGTGAACAGGACTAAGAACTGCCCAAATCACACCTAATAATGGGAGAGGACATGCTCACTGAGAGGGACAGCTATATAGATGGACCTGTAAATCAAATAACCCCCACCTTGTCAGTCAAAGTGGTGCTTGCTAGCCAGAATGGAATACATATGCTTCCCACCTAAGAGTTCTGTGCCTTGTTTACCTTGACTCTGGCTCACTCCTCACTTGGAATGTATTCAAATAAAACTTTCATTCTGTTTTGCTGTTGCATCTCTGCCTTTCAGTTCTTTGTTGCAGCAGGGACAAGAACCAAGAAGAACTCAACCCATAACAATATTTCCTTTGATAGTCTGGCTGTCTACCCAGTTCTGTGTTAGAGGATCCATTTTGTTTTTATGCAAAAATGTGCCTCTACCTGGGTCTCTCCATGATAAAGGTAATATTTTGGCCTTGGTGTTTATCCCTTATTTCATATCTCAGTTTTTTCAGGATCTGGGAAGAAAACAGAAATGCTCTCTATTGGGGGGCTCCCAGTACTCAGAAGCTACTATATGTGGTACTTCACTGCCATGATTATTTAGTATTCTAAATAGAAGATATAAGCTCTTTTCTACTTTGCTAGGAAGAATAAAAGACATTTTGCCATATACTTAAAATGGTGTGGTGATGAGATATGGAATCAGCATTCTCACCTCACAGGCATAAAGCATACTGTAGTGTTAATCCTGAGAAGATTACTGTGTTCCCACAGAGTGGTTACTTAATAACCATTATCAAAAGAAGGAATAGTGTAAGCATTTGAGAAAAGCAAAGAACTGAAAATAATATGGACCAATTCCTAAAATATTTAAAAAAATTAAAACATTTTCAGACAGTATACCTGCATAATGCTATGGAGCCAGGTGATTTTTACTAATAAAGAAAATAAAGGCTTAAGCATTCCTAACCGCCTCATATAATGATATCTCAAAATCACTATCACCAAACCCAGTTGTTTTCTTGCCCATCATAGGACAAATAAACTTTAAAGTCATATTTATTTACCTTAATTAACCTTAATATGTGGTATATTCATACTTTTTTGTCACTTACTGAGGTTTAAATTATGTACAACACAGTAACTCATTTTAAATATACAGGTCAATGAATTTTGTTAAATGCATGTACCTAGCAATCAATGCCATGATCAGAATATAGTTTTCCATTATCCTAATCATACCCTCACTACTATTTCCAGTCAATACTTCCTCATTTGAGAGCCTAGCAACTACAAGCTTCTTTCTGTCACCATAGATTGGTTCTGCCTGTTTTATAATTTCATATAAATGAAGTAAAACTAAATGAATTATTTTGTCATCATCAAAATGTTTTTGCTATTTATTGTATTGAATGTATCGGTACTTAATGTTGTATTATTTCCTTTATAGAAAGTCATTACAGTTTATTCTCAGACTAATGGACATGTGTGTTATTTCCAGTTTTGATTATTATAAATAAAGTTTTATTTAACATTCATGCACAAATCATTTTGTAGACATGTATTTTCATTTCTCTTTGGTACAAACTCTTTGGAATGGAATTTCAGGATCACACAACAAAGGTAGGTTTAGTTTTATAGAAACTAACAATCAGTTTGCCAAAGAGTTTGCACCTTTTTACAATCCCACCAATTGTGAGATTGGTAGCTGTGAAGAGTTCTGGTAGCTTCAACTCACCGACACTTGATATTACCAATGGTTATAATCATAGCCATTTTCATGGATGATTAGTGGTATCTCATTGACTCCCACTTATTTTAGCAATGTTTAGAAAACTGTTCTTACATATTTTCACAAAACATTTGTAAATTAATTTTTATTTGCTACCAATGAATTAATGGTACTTGGATGATATATGCAAATATATTACTGTGTGTGAATTAATGCTTCAATTTAATTATGGTAATTTTCAAAATTAAGCCCATCTTCTCATATTTCTTGATGTTAAACAATCTTTATTCCTGCCGAATAAGAGCTACCACTTATTTAGCACTTACTATATCTCAGACACTCTTCTAAGGGAACACATATTAACTCAATTATCATGATTAACTCAATTATTATTAACTCATTTATTATGAAAACAAACTGAGTCATGAAGAAAGTTAGCCATAATTCTTCAACCTAAAGTGTTGGAGCTGAGATTCTCACTCAGTCTGCTTTAAAAAAAGCTTTCCTTTATATGTATGTTATACTTATTCTTAGCTTTTTTTTCTTTATGTGTGACAGTTTTTAAATCACATAAGTGAGGACAATGTGAAGTAGAGTAAATAGAAAGGAAGAAAGAGGCAAAGAAGGATAGTTGCAAGTAAGGAAATATAAGATTTAAGTGAGATGTAGCTGACTTCCTTTTTATAATATCTCTATTCATAATATCTTCAGGAATAAATCATATCAGTTCATGCTTACTTTGAGTTAAAATGGAGTTTCTTATTGGGGAAATTTAATAGACTTGTATGGATCTACTGGAAACACAAATAACAAATTTCTAGCATAAAAATTAAGTAAATGAATATTTACAGGTAAGATTAAATTTATAGTGTCTGTTCCCAGTGTACTCTCAAATCAAGAGTATTAATATTTAAACAAAATCTGCAACTTAGAACGCAAACTAGTTGTCTCTAGATATTCATTCATTATTTTGCTTATTTACAAACTTTTTGCTAACCAGGCAATTTATAAAAAACAGATTTGATGAGTAGTAGTTAGATATTTCAGAGCAATTGTGTAAAAGGAGAAGAGAAAGCTATCGAAGGAAAATTGAAGAATGATGAATATATGTTCATCTAACATATATGATTTTATCATAATTATAAACATGCCTTGTTATTATTATCTTATGGTCAGTAGGACCATTTAGAGTTTAAGTGAAATAGAAAATATATTGAGACTTTAAATAAAAAAGCAAGGAGGAGAAGCTTCAGATATCCATGTACACAGACTTAAAGATTTTTGGGATATAAGCCCAAGTTTCTCTTTGGAGATTTAAAGAATATTTGAGTTACATGCTTTGCTTTGGGGTTCCCACGGCACCAAAGCATCTCGCATGATAAGCAGGAATATATAGAATATATAGTGTAAGTGTTGCAGTTCTTGGACATTGGGAGTTCTTTGAAGATGGCAGAATACACAAACTACTTGAATGTACTCTAAAATGGCTTCTGATACTAAGCTTGAAATTGTCCTTTACAAAATTCAGCTCTCTGTGTCTACCAAGAACAGCGTGAGCCATAATTGACCAAAATTCTGCAGTTATGAAAGCAGTTCTAGAGCTTCAGTTTCAGTGTTTACAATAGTATTCTCCCATTATTCCAAACCTAAGGCAAACCCCTCTGCCTCAGGTTTGTCTCATCACTTTCTGTGCTCCCTTCAGATACACATGACCAGCCGTATAAGGACATAATCTTGGCAGCAATGATCTCACCCTGCAAATGGGAAATTAAAGTGATAAAAAATTTAGTTGACATTGCTAACCACTTACTAAATTCCCAGACGTTCTGCTAAATACTTTATGGACCTTACTTAATCTTCCCAATACCCATCGCCATGGAGAAGAAAGTGAGGTTCTAAGAAGGCAAGTTAATTATCAAAGATCACACTGGTGACAAATAATAGAATTGGGATTAGAATCCAAGTCTCTCTGACTTCAATGCTTATGAACCCTAGGCTCTAACTGCAGGAGAAAAGAGGATCCTCACTTTATGCCTGAATTGAGTTTATTTATAAAATGTAAACAATGTCACATCTGATCATCCACTCTCTTGATTAAGTAATAGCAGTGAAGTGTTTCGTATATTTGTATAAAATGTGTGTTTTACTGTTGTTATGTGTATGTATGCTTTGCAGATATACATATCGATCTACTTATCTATCTAGTTGTATATCTGTACTTTGAACGTTTAGTAAACATTCTGAACCAAGAACACAATTTTTCATAAGTCCCACTCAAAATTAAACCTCACTGTTACACAGTCCATGTGGTTCTAGAGGAGCTGTAAATCATCCTGCTGTCCTCCTCATCCTGCCACAGGGGAGAGCAAGTATCCCAGACATGCTAATAGTAATAAGCCTTCACCACTATCACACTGACTGACTAATCATAGTTCTTCCCTTGCATTTTGTGTACTGATACTAGATTCAGAAAATTCTCTCTGGGGACCACAACGAAACAAAACAAAAACAAAAGCAAAACATTAAACCTGGAAAATTCTGTGAGCATGCCTCCTGACTTCTCTTTTCTTCTGTTTTAGAATGAAACTGCAAGAATAAATAAAGTTAACATACATAGGGAAAAAAAATCAGGCTATTTATATTGGGATATATTAATTCCCTGTGGCTGCTATAACAAAGTACCCCTAACTAGGGGCTTAAAACAACAGAGATTTATTTCCATACAGTTCTGAAGGCTAGAAGTCTGAAATCAAGGTGTTCTTAAGGCTGTGCTTTCTTTGAAACCTAAGGGGAATCCTTCCTTTTCTCTTCCTAGCTTCCGGTTGCCTAGCAACCTCAGGCCTTCCATAGTCGGAGCTGCGTAACTCCCATCTCTGCTTTTGTTATCATATTGTACTTTACAGTGCATCTGTCTCCACATGGTCATCTTTTATAAGAACACCAGTCATGTTAGAATAAGGCTTCATCCTGCTTCAATAGGACTCTTATTACATCTGAAATGGCTGTATTTCTAAATAAAGTCACATTCTAAGGTGTTATGGGTTTGGACTTCAATGTATTTGTTTTCTCAGGGGGTGGGGTTTCAACCTATGAGGTAAGGAGAGGAACAGTAGAGACAAAAAGAGAAATCTTTGAATACCTAGGGCCAGTTGTGCCTGCTGCCAACTCTAATCCTAAACATCTCAGATATAAGAGCTACATTTTATATATACAAATATAAATATTTTTGTTTGACTAGTTTATTACAAATAAAATAGTTCTATCACACCTCCTTTATTTATCTAATTACAGGCATTCCTATTGTTTGTCACAAATGAATTCTGGTTTTTTGCAGGGATAACTGTATTTTGCCAAATCCAAGATCTGTAATTTAATGATCCACCCTCTGTTGCAGAGTAGGGTATCTTATTAGTGGATGAGATCTTTACCAGTAGATCTAAGATCATGCTCTCTTAAGGTTCTGTTAGCTTTGTGAATGGGTAGAGTGCCAGGAGCCTTAAGTCTCTACCCTTTAATTCTACCTGCATAGTTTTCTGCAGTAGTCTGGGGTAGTTTTTCCTTGCCCAGTTCAGGGTTTCTCACAGGGTATTCCAAAGACCTCTTGCATCCAATAATCTACGACCATTTATTATAAATACAGTCTCTCACAATCTATCTCTAACCTATAGGATAAGAATCTTCGAGCAAATTTATGGAATCCATTTATATGAGATCTGTGTCCCCAGTGGCAACTGCATGGAGGCAACAGCATGGGTGAATCTCAAGGCTTTATTTATCCTAAGGGAAAGAGCCCAACTCAAAAAGCCACATCCTGCATGATTCCATTTATATGACATTCAGGAAAGGGCAAAAATTATAGAGGCAGAAAACAGATTGGTGTTTGCCAGGGATGGAGGTTGTGGGAAGGGGTTGGCTACAAAGGAGCATGAGGGGATGGAGGGTAGGGTCGTTACCGTATCTTCACTGAGTTGGTGATTATATGACTGTATGCATTTGTGAAAACTCACAGAACTGTAAACACAAAAATCAATTTCATACCATGTAGAATACATCTCAATTTAAAAAATAAATTTAACTACTTGAATATTTCTATTTTCCTTTATAACTTCTGAAACTAATGTTGCTATATTCTTTGACTCATAAATAAATTATTGTATTTTAAGTTGTATCTTTTAACTTTAGAAAATGCCTTTCTTTCTTACATTTAATGATTTGTCTTATTTCATGCTTTCACCCACACAAAATAATGATTCATGTTTTAGTGCTGCTTAGGCTTGCCTCATATCACTTTGTCCATGAGTTTATATACAACTTCCCAGAATTACTTCCTTTTATGTCTTTTTTATTCAGCATTGAGTTGGGAATATTTAAATAGCCGATATGCAATTCTTACTCTTTTTGTAGGTAAGTTTATTATCTTTCCCACACTGATAGTTACAAGATGAATAATATAGAATCACATTCTTTATTTGTGGCATATTGAACCAAGGGAAGTAAGGAAATGATGAATATATACCACTTTGGGGCTTTCTCCACTACAAAAATACTCTGCAGTTTTTAATAACAGTTAAAAATACAGACAAAACTCTTTATGCTGCTACAATTGCCTATGCCCATTCGACTGTCTTTCTAAATGCATTTGACAGTGTTGATGATCTGTGACAGACATGACTGTAGCTGCAGCCTCAGAGAGATTTCTGAAAATTATACTCTGATAGTAAAGAAAAAGCCCATATTTAGTTATGTAGTCCCCAAACATGCATTTCATTTTGTGCATGCAGAAGGAGCCATATGCTTCACTGAATGTAATGATGAATTATGAACCACCCATGAAAACAAGTGCCAGTGAGGAGGTGTGAGGAAATGGAAAGTTAATACAAATCTAAGGTGCAATGCTGAAATAAATTGAACCAACTGTGTTTTCATTTTCTATGTAGTTTATATTTCATTTTTAATGGAAGACTATATTTAGGGGTTCACTTTGTGTGTATATATTCAATTTTCAACTTGGTTTTTAGAAGAGTGTGAATGGCTCGTGTCATTATTCTAGTAATTAATTAATCTTATACTGTGTTTTCCTAGAATTTAAATTATATATTTCATACTAGTTAAAAGCTGTTATTTTTTAAATGTCTAACAAATAATTATTTTCATTATATTGTGGATTTTTCTCTGATGTCAGGTTACTAAGAAACTAAGACTTTAAAGATTGGGACTTTTTGAGACTGCTATAATGAATTAGTTGATATTGTTCTCTAAAACTACAGTTATGGTACAGTACCCTACTCAATTCACCATGTATATATATTGTTTTACAAATAGTTAATAAATAAGGTTTACATGATATTTGCATGGATTTAGTAGTAGGTCATGGATTATACCTCATTAGTAGAGGTATAATTCCTGAAATTCAATATCCTGACCAAGAAGAAATTAAATTTCAGAGTAAAGGAATTCTCTGTCATAAAAAGATATATTGACTTATTTCATTGCATTTTACTATTTATGCCTTATTCTCTCGAGCAGCCAGAGTAAATTATAGTTAGCAACACTTCTTATAAACATTTTATAGAATAAGTTCTATTAAGTTAAACTGAAAATGGAAAAACTTCATTTGAAAAACTCATGCTACTCTTCTTATGAATATACTGTATTAGACTATTAAATTATAAATCACAGCCACATCTAAATCTAATTAACTATTTAAATATTTTAAATGTTTCTTATCCAGTTATACCAAATATTTTCCATCACTAAATGCAGTTAGAAAGAAAGGACGCACTAATGGCAAAATACATTATTTCTAAAATGTTAAGATTTGGGAAGAAAACAAGAAACCAGGTTTGGAGGGGTTTGGGAGATCTGTATAATCAATGCAGAGGGAAACATTTGGAGGGCCAAAACTGTGCCTATGTATCCTTTTAGTAACTTTTCTTACCATAGTTAAGGATAAATTATATTGCTAAAGTTAGTCAATGGAAGATTTTCTGGTTGTTAGATACTGATTGAATGTCATATACAAAAGTGAAGTGATACAGCATTCAAATATCAAAAACAAAATATCCAGATTCATATAAAATATTTCTAGCCAGACTTGCAGTTGAATAGAGAGCTATTTTAAAGACAGAGAATCTACCTCATATAAATATATATACATATATGTAAATATATTAATAGAATCAAATATGTATATGTTTTAATGTAGGTTGCTTCAGTGACAGGATAGGCTAAATTATTGGGGATGTTTTTATGGGGAAACATCTTAATTAATATCTGTACAAAGTTTCAGAGAAAGTCCTTCCCCCTGAATTAGGTTTGAGCTGGCATGTACCTTACTCCTATGGTGTCAGTGGACAATAGGAGCTTTTACAAAAGTCTCAGAAGGCTCCTCTCTCTGAGGTCGCCCGCACTTTATAAGTACATAACCTTTTAATCTTAAACTTTCTCTCTCCAACCTTTCGGAGCGCCTCTCCTTGCTGAGGTTGCCTGCTGCACTTATTCTCTTGTTAAGTAACTTTAAATAAAGCTTTTACTTTGCTTCAAAAAAAAAAAGTCTCAGAAGTGTTCATGACCCAGAGTGATGCAGGGTAGTCTCTGACCTCATCAATACTTCAAGACTCTAGGAGTCTTTTGCCACCAATAAGAGAGTCCTGGAAAGCAAAAACAACAGGTGTGATGTCATGTGACCCACTAGAAGACCTCTTTCTATAAGGATCACAGCTGACCAAGGGCTCTAGATACCCCTTGGAAATCCACTGCCAAGTTTGTGCAAAGGCCACAACTGCCATAAAGCAGTGCAGTAGAAATCCTGAAGCTGACCCATTCCACAAGACTAAAGACCACTTGTAAGTTGAATTTAGCACAAGGATTTCCTTATTTTGAATAACTTTCCTTACAATGAAAAGCAGTCCACAGTGCTTTTTACTTGTTTGCTTTTCTCCCATACTTGGGGTCAGAATAACAGTGTGCTATCTGAAGTCCCCCTCCTTAATCTCCTTCACACAATTATTTCTTCTAAAAAATTCCTTAAACATTTAATCCCTTCCTGTTATCTGCTTCTCTGAGGATCTAATAGCCCATAACTATGTTTTTTGTTACTAAAGAAAATATGAAAGTTTGATACAACTCTGTTAATAACACAATATTTTCCTGAAAATTCTATTTATTTGATATCACAGAATTGGTTTATATTTCCTCACAAATCTGTCTTGAGGGATATATAACATTAAAAAGAATATACCCTTCATATCAACAGTATCCTTTCTAACTGTATCTGGGATAACTATCTTAAAATCCACTGGGACACCCACTTCACTAGTAAATTAAGTGAGGACTACTGATGGAATATTTCACTGTACATAAGTAACATGAATTACAACTTTACAGTTGATATGAGAGAGACCTCAGAAATCATGCAGAACAACTTTCTCACTTCATAACTGACAAAATGGAGACCAAGAAAATTAAAGAGGTTTACCTCAGTTAAACTGCTTAGTAGTTAACATCCAAAACATATAAAGAACTCACACCACTCAACACCAAAAACCAAATTCCCAATTGAAAAATGGGCAGAGGACCTGAATATGCATTTTTCAAAAAAGGCATACAGATGGTCAACAAGCACATACAAAGATGCTCCAGACATCACTAATCATCAGGGAAATGAAAATCAAACCTCCAGTCAATACCTGTCAGAATGGTCACTATTCAAAAGACAAAGAAGAGCAAGTATTGGCAAGGATGTGGAGGAAAAGAACCCTCCTACACTATTAGTGGAAATGTAAATTGGTGTTGCCACTGAGGAAAGCACGACGGAGGTTCCTCAAAAAAAACCTAAAAATAGAAATACCATATGACCCAGTAACTTCACTTTTAGGAATTTGCCTGAAGAAAACAAAATCTATGATTCAAAAAGATACATGCAGCCCTACATTTATTGCCACATTATTTACAATAGCCAAGATAAAGAAGCAATGAAAGTATCCATCAATAGAAGAGTGGCTAAAGAAGAGGTGGTACTTATATACAATAGAATATCATTTAACCAAGAAAAAGAAAGAAATCCTGCCTTTTGCAACAAAATGGATAGACTTAGAGGGTATCGTGCTAAGTGAAATAAGCCAGGTGGAGAAAGACAAATACCATATGATTTCACTTACATGTGGAATCTAAAAATAAAATAAGCAATATAGCAATAGACTCACAGACACTGAGAAAAGACTGGTGGTTACCATGGGGGATGGATGCATGAAATAAGATGAAGGGGACAAAGAAGCACAAAATCTCAATCATAATATAAACTAGTTGCTGGGATGAAAGTACAGCATAGAGAATATAGTCCATAGTTCTGTAACATCTTTCTATGTTGACAGATAGTAATGATACTAGTTGGGGGGATGATTTAATAATGTATATAACTGTCAAATCACTATGTTGTATACTTGAAACCAATATAATATTCTATATAAATTATACTTCAATAAAAATGATCAAAAAATATTAAAATTCAAAGTTTAAGAACTTCCCCCAGCCAAATTAAATTTTAATAATCAATTTTTAGTTATTCAAGAATAAATTCTAAAGATCTGTTCAACACAACCAACAACTTTCTCACTTCATATTGACAAAATGGATTGTGTGCTTATAATTGTGTTAACATGGTAGATATCAAGTGCTCTTTGTTCATAAATAAAAAAAAGTACATAAGGTAGAAAAAACAGCTAGGTATTTGCAAAAATAGAAAACATATATTGTATATAGGGCATGCTAATAAGTACTTGAAAATTAAAGCTGTAGTCATCCCCATAAGGAAAACATTGATATCACTGTACCTACTTAATATATTAGGAACATACTTCTCAAAGTGATTTAAGTAACTTATTTTAGATCCCACACTAGGAAGTACCATGTTTGCTTAATTCACATTTCAAAAGCTAAAGCTTGATGGTCTTTGCCTGATGGTCTTGACTCCTGAGAGCCTCATTGGACATTTAAAAAAGTAATATAATTAAAAACACTCATATCAAATGTACAGCTATTATTCATCACTTTATTTCACTGTTAGTATAAGTTTCATTTAAATATATGTGGAAATAAATAAGATCTGTCCATCAAATAAATTTTGTGTCCTTTCTTTGCAGAAGTTAACCACGACATTTTACATATCAACAACATACAAGCTCCTTGTCATGTTTAATGGACGTGTGCATAAAATATTTATGAAACAATGATCTATTCATCTTATATTCTTGTAAACTCTTGAAATCACAGACAATATACTAATTCTTCAAATATCAATGTGCTCATATAAGGAAAGGTCATTTAGTGTTACAAAATTCCATTTTGGAAAAAGCATTAATGTGATCCACAGCATTAGAACTTGAGATAAAACCTACTGTTTCAGTGTACAGGCAAATATGCCCTTCAATGTCACACCATGCTGTGACTATGATAGCTTGTCATTTTTTGACTATTCCACTTTTTAAATGAAATATTTTAATTTTAATCTTGCTATATATGGTGTTACATAGACAGACATGAGATAGCAGCTGTGATCAAAAAGGTCCTTAATGCCTACACGAGTTCTTAGTTCACAGTTTAGTCTTTCCTGAACTCTACCATTTACTGTATTAGCATCTATCTTAAACTCAGAGAGAGAGAGAAAAAAAAACAAAGAAGAAAAAAGAACTCTTTAAAGTGTAGATATCACTGGCAGTTACAGAAGAGCTGTTTATTCACATTATTGATCCTCAATTTTTAGACCTGTATGCCAGTCAACAAATGTTACAGAATTGGACCACATATGGCATAAAAAGAGCTTCTGAGGACTCTTTAATGAATCTGTGAAGAGATTGACATAATATGCTGCTACAGATAAAAACTAAATAGTACTCTGTGCAGAAGAAAATTCCCTTGCAGACTTTCTTTAATGGAAAGAGCTACAAGAAAGCTAGTGCATGTGTGAATGCTTGTGTGTTGGGCAAAGCTCCCAGAATACACTTAAAATGAGGCTTGCCTTTGTGTGAGACCTCTGACATGTTGGGAGACACCAAGCCAACAATTTCACTGCCCTTACTCCTGCTCAGTTCTGCCTTCTTAGGGTCCATTAATGTTCATATTTCATGTTCATTCAGACTCAAGGAGAAATATGTTATTTTAATTTATCTTTGTATCATATCTTAGAACAGCTATATATAAATGGTAGTTTGTTTTTACCTTCAAGCTATTCTCATAGGCATAGATGAATCATTTTAAAATGATAACACAAAGAAAAATAACACCATGAACAAAAAAGACACTCTGCCTAGCACTGACAGTCAGTCATATTTATTCCTTGTGACAAATGTATAAGGTAGTATATTAGCCCCATTTCACAGGCTCAGAAAATAGGACTGATGATACTTAGCTAATTTCATTTTAGATACATCTTAGTGAGTGGGTAGCTCCTTTTTTCTCAAAATACACTCTTTTTAAAATGTTACAGAGGTGCTCCCTTGTTATTCTCTCTCTCATGTAACATCACTATATATTTCTTTCATTTTTTTAAATTTCTTGAAGTTTCAATACTTGATAAATCACATATTCAGGGAAGTAAGAACTAATGTCCACACTAAAGGTGTCATCTCCCAATAGTCACATTCATTAAGTATCAATACATTTCTCAATTCGATTCAGCATGTATTAAATCTTTTCTCTTTAATGTGAGCTTCAATCTTACAGCTTCTTCCAATAGCTTCATGACAGCAATTCTTCCTATTATATGAGGAATTGTAAATACACACAATGATTACCCCAAAGGCAAGCAAAAATAATAAATTGTAACATGGCATCATCGAAACATACACATATATGTGTGTGTACATGTATACATATATATGTGTGTGTACATGTATACATATATATGTGTGTGTAGATGTATGCATTTGTTTATACATAAATATGTACATGTTTTCAAAGTGAATCACAATTTCAAGAGATAGTTCTCACATTTCAGCATGAAAAATTGTCTTTAATCTCATAGAAGCAGTTTTTACTCCTACAGGCCTTGACTTTATATAATAACTCTATTTCAGAAGAGAACATTTGCTTCTTATTTGCATTGATAAAAGGCACACTGAGTGACTTTACAAAGAGAAAGATTATCAGAGGTGATTTCAAGATTTCACATCTTGGAAACAGAAAATGATTGCACCTTAACAGCAATGCTAAACATTTTCTCTGTCGTCTTTGTGTAAAGGAGTGAATTGTGCTTATGCTGATCTTCATCAGGAAATAATGGATCTCTACTTTTCTGAAGTATAAAAGCTAAGGAAACACAAATATGTATTAGAGTCAAAATGTCAAGTAGAACAGAAAATGCTTTGGTGGTGGGTATACATTTATATTTCCCCCAGCATAAACTTGCAATTGACAAAGTAAGCCTTCTAGTTCTCTGTACATGTTATTGATTTTTGTCTCAACGATTAGGAAAAGAAAACCCCATAAAACCCTATTTTCATTCATGAGGGAAAGCATCCTGCTTTGCAGTCTTTCTTGGATAGATAGAAATAAATGCAAGATTATGTTGCAGAGGGTAACAATATCCGGTTTTCCTTCTTTAACCTTACAACTAAAATATTTCCAACTAAAGAAAATGCACATAATACTTAAACAAACCTTTCTTGCATTTAATGAAATACAAGAATTAATGAATTGTACTTAATGACATGTAAAAATAATGAATGAAATACAAGCCAGAAATAGCCCACATTCCTGAACCAATTGTAGTAATAGTAGATCAATCAGTCTCAACCACTGAGGTAATTTCAATTTCTCAGACTGTGTTATTGTTACATAAGGTAGATGGATATTGGGAAAATCAATCACTAAATCTTATAATGTGTTTTTATTAAAACTCTAGTGAACCTGGACTCTATGCATTAGGATATAAAATATTTCATTCTTAGAAAACAGATTGAGATGAATGTTTGTTGTCTGAACATCAGAGAGATATTTTGTGATTTAAAATTAGCTCTAAACAATCTTCCATCCTGGGCTTGCATAACTATCATGAATCTTAATTTATTGTTATGGTGGTTGTTTATGAATGTCTCAGATAATCTCTTGGGATGCTACCTTGCACAAGAAAGATTTCTCAATTCTGAGTTTGCTTCTCAGAGTTAGCACAATATACCTTTGCTGATGTATCATTAATTTTATATCAAGGTAAGAATGATGAAAATGATATTCCTCCTACTTTATGTTTTCTTGAGCCCCATGATTTCTAGGTCTACCGTTCACTAAGATGTATCTATAATGAAATTAGTTAAGTGGAAGTCATCAGAAACCAGTAAGTTTTTACGCCCTTTCTCTTGACCTGTGTCAAAGTCTACTGACTTTATATAAGAACAAAAGCAGCTCCAGATAAAATAATATGAACCTCTGCCTACTTGGTTTTAAGGTATCTCCTAAACTTGATTGTTCCTTACATTGTGCAATATTTGTCGCTCACTAGTAAGTAAGGCACAGCATTCTCATCAACAAACCTATTCCAATGAAATTAAATTATAAACCTCCTTCATACATTTTTATCCATTGTTGTAATATTTTAAACACTGTCATGAAACTCAGGATTACTTACACTCTGTCTATTAGCTATCCAAACACCAAACATATTTACTAGATGTCTATTAAAAATCTGATATCATGTTTTGTTGTTGATGGGTCCTATCTTATGATCAAAAAAAGAACTTTTTAGGCTGGTTACATCATAATATGTCTCAACTCATCCCTAGCCTAAGACCCAATACCAGACTCGTAGTTCTATTCACGAGATTGGCAAAATATGAAGGTAAATATGTATCTTGGGGATAAAGTCTTTGAAATTCTTTGAAAACAATAAGGTTTCTTCACTTTAGCAGGAACATTCAATGGATTAAAAATATTCAGCAGATGAAAGATCTGTTGAGTATACTATTCCTTCCAAAGGAAGTGGCTATAAGGAAGTAAGGAAACAACCAAGATCTGTGTGAGGGCAGTGGGGTGGGGAGGTCACATAAAGAATACGGAATATGCTCTAGCTGATTGTGTCAAAAGAAAATTCTCAGTAAAATCCTGGCTGTAACATTACCCCCAAACTACATATTTTGAGGATTTGAAAAAGGCCATGGAAAGCCATTAATTAGTTCCCTAATATGAAAAAAAAACTTGAATAATGAGACAATATCTGGATATAAATTATACAAAAATAATCTCTAACAATCTCAAGGTGGCCATGTAATGGCACCAGAGGATCTCAAATAGAACTTTTTAAATTTTATATGAATTTATCCATTAAAGCAAGATCACATTGGCCACTACACTCAATCAACCCCAAGGAGAAAATCTTACAAAGTTGTTGAGGTGTCTCTGGAGCAGCATTATGTCATGACCACAATGATGGTAAAACTATCAACACAAAATCCAGGCAAGAACCAAGCAAGTTCCCTGGTCCTTTTGAAGACTTACAAGTAGATTTCATACACTGTAGCCTGAGTGGTCTTAAATAAAGTCTGTTTAATACTTAGTTATTCTCATTAAATGTTTAATCTTTTCCTTGCTAAAAGTCTCTGACATTGACAGAATACAACATTTCCTGGTTTTATGTGGGAAATCCTAAACTAATCATTCACTGACAGCGACAGGTTTTTAAGTATTGAGATTTACTCAGAATTCACTAAGATTTGAGATTTACTCAGAAATTTCTCCATCTGTATTTCCCTAATCTACAGGAAAAATAAAAATAAAATTATAAAAGAAAAACAAAGATAGAAATTTAAACTGAAATAAATAATGTCACTGATAACTTCAAAACTTTCTGGAAAAGATATGGAAGAAAAATTGCCTTTAAATCTTAGTGAAGGGATCTTACAAGGTAGTTAGTATTCAAATATCAAAGCAGTGAATCCCCAAGGTAGTATATGTGTGTGTATTTTTAATATATATCATACATTTTTTCCAAATGATAAAAGATCAAATGATAATTAAAGGGAAAAAAAGAACAAAAAATAGAAACAACAAAAATATCAGAGATGATAAACAGAAAACAAAAATAAGATGATACTCTCAAATCTCACTAGTTATTAAACTGATTACCAAATCTAACCAAATTACTCGATGAGTCTGTTAACTTATCGATAGCCTAGACACTCCAATTAAAATGTAAGTATTGACATATTTGATTTTTGAAAAGTGTCCTTAAAATGTATGCTGACCACAATGAGTACACTTTGAAGAGAAAGAGAAGTAGAATGTGAAAAACCATGTGTTATATAAATAGTTTAAGAAGGTTAGAGTATAAAATATAATATCATATAAAATAAACTTCAAGATAAATAGTATTAACCAGAAAGGGAAAGACACCTTTCATAATGATGAAAGATATAGTTTACCAAAAGAAAAAAATATATATATATATATAAATGTGTGTCTAATAAGATAGCCTAAAAATACATAAAAATAGCTATTTCCCCAATATAAGTAAGAAATTTTTATTTCCCTCTCAGTAATTGATTTGAAAAAAGCTGGAAATAACTATAATTAGCACAGAAGCAACAATATTATCCATTATAACCATTTTGTTTTATTCCAAGAGAGCAAAATGCATTTTTTAGGTATACATAGAATATGTATTAAGTGCACCATACACTGAACTATAAAAAACTCAATAATTCTTACAAACCAAAATCATACAAAGTATCTTATGACAGAATTGAAGTAGGAATCAATAAAAATATAGGAATAAATTTGTAATACTATAACAACTTTCCATGGTGACAGATGGTAACTATACTTATTGTGGTCAGCATTTTGTTTCATATTTATATATAAATATATATTTTATTATATATATATTTATATATAACATATATGTTTAATATATAATCATTATGTTGTACATCTGAAACTAATATGATATTGTATGTCAATTATACTTTAAGAAAAAAGTTGGTCTTACATCTGGAAAACTAATTTACCATATTAACGGGGAAAAAAGCATTTGATCTTTTCAACTTACGCAGGACAAACTCTGAAAAAAATTAACATTAATTCATGAAAAACATGCCCAATAAACTAGTAATAGTAGGAAATTCTCAAATTGCTAAAGGGCACCTATAAAAATCCTACCCTTTACATTTCACTTAATGGTAAAAGACCTGAATTTTTTCTCTTTAAGATCAGACATGAGGTCAAGATGCCCGTTTTCACCACTTCTACTCAGTCTTTTATTGGAAGTATTATCCATTGTACAAAGATAGTAAGAATAAATAAAAGGCCTAAAATAAGAAGAAAGAAATATTTAATTGTTTATAATACGATTTTTTACATAAAAAATTCCATAGTCTACAGAATATGTCAGGACTACCAGAACTAAGAATTGAGTTTAGCAAGGTCATATGATACAAGGTTAATTTGCAAACAATCAATATTGCTTTTATACACTGGTTGCTAACTATTAGAAAATTTAAAAATATTCCATTTATAATAGAGCTAATGCTTAAGTACCTAGAAATAAATCTCACAAAAATGTCTAAAACCTCTGGTCTCAAAACAACAAAATACTGACATTAAATATAACCTGGATAAATGAGAAGATATATAATGTTCATGAGTTAGAAAGTTCTATTTTGTTAAAATGACAAACTTCCCAAGTTAACTTATGGATTCAATAGTATATTGTCAAAATTCCTATAGGCTTTTTGGTGGTTATTGGAAACTGATTATAAGTTTAGTTTTTGAGTAATCTGATGAATGTATAGAAATTTAAAAACAAAGTTTGAAGCAGTTGATCTACATATTTGCAAGATTTCCTATAAATCTATACTAATGAATATGAATTGATATCAGCAAATTATACACTTGTAGGTCAGTGGAAAAGAATAAGAATTATACATCTCTGGTCAAATATATAGCCAACTGATTTGAAACAATTTATTCTAAGAAATTTAATTGGGAAAACAGAGCCAACAAAGTGTACCAGATGACCTGGACATCCAGAGAGAACAGTGCAAATATCAAATTGTGTCTCCTCCCATAGAAAAAAAAATTGACTTACATGAATCATTGACTTAAACAAAAAACCTAAATGTACAAATTTTTTAGAAAGAAGTAGGAGATCTTTCCTATAGTGAGAAAATAAAGATTTCTTCGAACCACAAATTCACAATCCACAAAACAGAACAAAATGACAAATTGGATTTCATCAAGATGAAAGGTTTTCTCTTTGAAAGACACCTCTAAGGAAAGAAAATGGTGAGACACAGGCTGAGAAAATATTGAGAATTTGTGTCAGATAAAGGTTTTATGCACAGAATATTTTTAAAATGTAACTCAACAATAGAAGGATAACAACAATGAAAACAACAAACACAATGTCAAAACAGGCAAAGGATCCGTACAGACACTTTACTGGACATATGAATAGCAAGTAGCCACATGAAAATATGCTCAATATCATTTGTCATTCAAAAAATGTAAATTAAAACCTCAGTATGATAGCACTATACATCCATTAAAACAAAGTGACCTTCCCAAGTGTTGGTGTCTGTGCAGAAATTTAGAGTCTCATATGCTTGTGGTGGGAATATAGAACGGTACACATTCTTCTGAACAAAGTTTGATATTTTTTTAAATGGTCATTGTTCACCTAGTATATAACCAGCCAATTCACTCCTACCACCTCCCTAATCCCTCCAAAAAATATACACCCACACAAAGCCTCATACACTAATGTTCATAGTAGCATTATACACAATAGCCACAAAATTGAGACAATTGAAATGTCCATCAACACATGACTGAATAAATAGTGGCATATTCATACAGTAGAAAACCCTCAGGAATAAAAGAGAACAAAATTTTGAAACATGAATCAGCAAGGATGGATGTCAAAATTATGCTAAGTCAAAAAATCCAGGCCAAAATGCATGCACATTTCATTCCATTCTTATACAGTTATAAAGAGTGCAAACTCCTTATAAGAAAGCTGGTCAGAGATTGCATTGTCCTGTGAGGATAATTATTTGCTCATCAAACTTGGCTTCAGTAAGTGTTAAGTTTCTGCCAACTTTGTTAAATATATTTATAACAAAGCTCTATTATCATATATATATTATATGTGATAAATATATATGTAATATATATGTATATTATATGTAATATGTATATATATAGTTACTGATAGGCTGTATGAGTTGACCGAAGAATGCCACTAAAACTTATTTGCCTTCTTACTCCTTCATTGTCACTAGATGAAAACTCTGGCACTCCAAAGGCTTTTTGATCAGTATTAAATGATAGACTACACTTCAGTTAATTTAAGTTTCAAAACAGTCATCTACAATAAATGAGAATGTTCCTCCAAGAAATTCATGACACTTCAGTCCCTGATCAAAGTCCAGATTTCTCCCTCAATCACCTCCAGAAGCTTGAAGTTTACATTTGCATTCAGCATCGAGAAGATGGTCCTTCTTCACTCCTTCTTGCCCATCTCCTCCTCTAGTCACTAAAGCTATTTCATACTCTGCTAGAGTTTAAAGTTGGTGGTGGTGGGTGAGAAGAGAAAAGCAGATAGCTGAGTTCTCATTTGGCCTCAACTCTGTCCAGAGGGCATGTCCATGGGCACAACCAAGGCTCCTCCCTCTGAATTAGTGCCTCCTCTCCTCTGGCTTCTCCTGCTCCCTTTCAGGGAGTGATTTTCTTATCGTCTATCACACACAGATCTGCTTTACGGTCCTGCCATCCTAGCCTCGCAGATAGTCGAGGCAAGATCCCTTTTGAAATTACGCTAGTCATACATAGCTAGGTTGAGTTCCACAGCTAATCCCTGGGTTTCATGTTTCAGTTACTAATACAGCTGTTGGAAGTATAGTTATGTACCATGTTAGCAACAACCACCTCAAAGGCTGTATTCTTTCTCTCTTCTCTACCCAACATGCTGCCAAAACAAAGTCAGGTAACCACAGATTGGTATCAATTGGTATAAATTTCTTATGCCACTGATTGGTATAAGATTTCTCAGACAAGGGTACAAAATCATTTATGGGAAAGCTCATAACCGCAAGTCACCTACTTCCAATTCTCTGTGAGCAAATGCTCCCTCATTAGGCTTGGGGTCCAAAGTCACCTTCATCCTTCACTTCTGGGGATTGACTGATTTGGGGTTCAAGGGACTTTTAGAGCATGACAATAATTTTCACCAAGGACATTGCTTTAGAAACTCACTGTTTTAAAACTCCTCTGGATCCTTTCTATATCCTTGATCTGAGGGTTTTCAGAAGTGTTGGAAAATAAAATACTCATTTCTTCACATAGAAATTCGAATATTGGCTGGTCTCCCAACTAATTTGGGAATCTGATACCAATGCTCACATTCACACTAAATTTACAAATTAGCACCCTGTCACAAATGTTTCAAAGTTATGAGAGGATGAGAGAGAGAGTGAGAGGGAGAGAGAGAGAGAGAGGAACTTAATGTCATTTGTTAAAAAGGAAAAAAATAAGTGTAATGAAAGTGGAAAATTTTTTGCTGTACACAAAGAACAAGGACATTCAATGTTAATTACTGCATTCTAGAAATATGGGAGGATGTTATATTTTTTAATTATATGATTTTTATTTTCCTAATAATTTATACTAATCACATACTGTACTTATAATCAGGAAGCAAAATGCATTCTTTTTTTTTTAATAGGAGAGAAATTTAAAAGTAACAAGCAGTATTCTGAATAAACAATTTCAGGGCCTCTGCCTTTGTTTATTCCACTTTATGCTGGGTTATCACCTCAATTCTCACAAATCCTGCCAAGGAGAGACTGGGGAGCATGCATGTGTCATACAAGAATTTGCTACAATATGAAGTCTCTTTTGAAGTAGGATGACCCAAATCTAAAGTTAGAAATGCATATTTTGGTGTCACACTCTATATTCTTTGGTCCTGTCACTAGAGTTTTAATGCCCTCATAAGATAGCAGAACTTTTTTTTTTTACTTTTAACCTCATTTTCACTCTCTGAAAATTTAAATGTGCCTAACTAACTACATTGGTTAAGGTTGGCATTTTAAAATGCCATCAAATCTTCACAGTGTAAAGGATCTTTCACAGTTGAAGAAAATCCACACACAGGGCAGATTTGTTTACCACCAATTAGTAAGCTTAGATATCTCACAAAACACAGGATCCCTTCAAGGCAGCAAGCATCTGGTTAAGATTCATTCAGGATAATGCGAGACTTCTTATTTTTTCTATGTATATACATACATATTTAAATTTGGTAGACAAACATCTTCAAAGACATTTCTTTAAAGAATGAAATGTTAGCATTATTTTAATAATGTCTGTCATTGAAAAGCACCTTGAAATATTTAATGATGAAGTATCTGTTAATTTCTCATCAGAACTCCTGCTGAGAAAGGGGTGGAATTTAAGTATAATTTAGTTGATGCAACATTGAGCAATCAGTATGAGAACAGCTTGCAAACTTATGACACTGGCTAGAATTTTGCTGATAAAAAAATCAGCATAAAAAGCTATAATTTTCCTATTTGATCATTTTTTCCTCACAAGCAAAGTCATATTTTTTTATTGAGCCTCTAAGCAGACTTCTGAAAGCATTCCAAATGACAGCTCTATTGTTGAGATATTTAGAAACGATGTGCCACTAATCCCACCAGTTGTTAGATCTCCTTCATGTATCCATATACTTTTAAAAATACATGCAAATATTTACTTGCTATTTGTGCATTGGTCTTATCTTCTTTATTAGACTATCTATTTGACATATTCAAATTTGATCACACTCAGATTTATCACACTACTTTGTATGCAGTATTCTTTTTTCCAAAATTTCACTTGTGGAGTTAAATTTCATGTAAATTCATTGGCTATCTCCTGAGTCCTTTCAGGCATTTTTAGACAGAGGTGATCCTGTATCAGCTGATATTATACATGCAGCTTTTTTGTACTGCTGTTGTGTGTCTACTTTGAAAATCAGATTCATGAAAGCATTATTAGGTTCAGTCGGAGTTCATCCTTAAGAATAACTGAATTTGGAATTTTCTTTATTTTTTGCACTCAGGCCTCATAAATATAAATAAGGTACTTGTTAATAATTTTTAAAGCCTATGTTGATTATTTATCTTTGGAATGAGAATATGTGAATATATTGTTACAAATCTGGGGTGAGCAAACTTATTCTGTAAAGGGCTGGGCAGTAAATATTTTAGGCTTTGCAGCCGCACAGTCTCTGTTGCCTCTGTTCAGCTCTGCCATTTTCATTAGAGTTCCATAGTTAATACAAAAGCATCTGTAACTAATAGATAAATAAATGAGCATAACTGTCTTCCAATAAAACTATTTCAACAATAGGCAGATAGCTTGACTTGGCCCATGGCTATAGTTTGTTGACTCTTAATCTAAAACATTGCTATGGAAAGAGAAAAGTTCTATTATTCAGTGAGTTTCTTATATGATTTTTCAGTTTCCTTCACATTATTAGATTAGAGAAAATCCTCAGTTGAAAGCAGAGACTTCTGGTTGTTTTGAATTCCTCTTTGTTGTCTATTCCTATTTTTTCATCCTCATTTTTATGATCATATGGAATTCCTAATCAGGATTTACTTGTCTTTATAATGTCCCTTGGGAATACTTAAATATTTTATTGAGTTTATCAGTGATATACCTAGGGAGGCATCTTCACAATAATCTCTACAGAAATCTTTTGAATGATTTGCTTCCCTGGAATATCTATGTAATTCTGTGGTTATGAAGCTATCTTTCTCTGTAAGGTACGAATTTCTCTATGTTCAAATCATTTTTCTGAATACCTGGCACAGAAGGTTGACAAATAATTAACAAGGAAAGACAGAGGGAGAGGGAAAGGAGAAAGGACAGAGGGAATAAAGTGAGTAGGAGTGAGGGAAGGCAGGAAAATGACATTATTTTCTTTTTTGGCAGAAGGAGTGGCTTCCTAAATGAATGTTGAGATGAAAATATTCACTATTGTTTTACTCCGAATTCACAAAAGACTCAAAGGATGTGTAGCTGTAACATGAAATGAACACCCGCTGTAGCTGATTGATTATGTTATTGTTTGCAGTTACTGACTGCCTTCCCTACAAGACAGTTCTGCCGCTCCACCAAACTCCACGTGACCTGCATGGATTCCTTATCACAGGACCCAACTTCCCTATGCCTTTGACTTCAAGTCTGGCCTTATGGATTGATTGTGCCCATGAAATATAACAACATTGGATGTGTATTACCCACTATGGCTCCACCATTGTGTTATCCACCTCACCACAGTAACAGCATGATGTAATTTGGGGCTCTTCTTTCAGTTCTTGAATAAAGAAGATACACAGAGAAGAACCGATCATGCAGAGCAGAGCCAAAGCCAATCCACAGTTGAAATGTAGCATGGGTGGGAAATAAATCATTTGCTTTAAGCCATTGAGATTTTGAAGTGATTATTGGTTATTGTGGTTACTATATACAGCATAGTCTACTATGAGTTTAACAGTGTGACAATTATATGAGGAGTGGGGTGTCACAGCCACTGAAACCTAATACATGTGTCATTAGTTTCCAGACCAGGCAGCAGAGAGCAAGAAACTTGTTACTGTAGATTGGAAAGAGAGAATCATGTTACGCACACATGTTAAAGCATCTGGTAAAATGTTTTTGACAATTGGAGGTAGTCACATACTCCTACAATTGAGCCTGTAGTTTATTAAAGAGGAACAGACTGTTTTGAGCATGCCTTAATGTCTTTAGGCTGGGATGACTAAGACACTTAGAGAAAGAGTTAAATTCAAGTAAGATTTGGTTGCTGTGTAATCAAGGATAAAAGGAGAATTTTCTAAATTACAGAACTTGAAGATTGAAAAGATTTAACCATCTTTTCATCTACTACTAAATAAAGATAAATTGAACAATGCAAAACAAAGGCAAATTACTCCCAAGCCTTAAAAGTTATGCATGAGTTAAGGCACTCACATTACAGTTTTTAGTTGGAAAAATAATAATGGTCAAGGAAAATTCTAAGGGTTGGCTGATGGTTGTTAACTTGAAGCTGTGAGCAATGAATTCTAGAGGATAAGGTCTCATGTACTGAAAATTACTGTGAGTATACTCATTAGTGAATAGAGGAAACCAAAATCAAATTGATTAAAAAGTTGATTATATTTTCCATGAAATTCACTACCAAAAGGGCAGCAATTGTAGTTATAAAGAGCTTGCTTTGGCCAATGAACTGCAAGCAAAAATTATATTTGTTATGCCTGAGCTGCAATTCAAAAGCAATTGTGTAGTTCTGTTATTACTCTTTACTTTTGCCAGTGAGAATTATATGTTCTGAAAACAAGCTGTTTTTGGAACAGGGACTATGCAACATCGAGAAACATGGAAAATTGTTATTCATGCCTCTCAGCCACCATAGATAAAATGTAGCCTGAGTAAAAATACATATTTGTGGTTGTAAATTCACTGATGTTTTACAAATATATGTTACTGCAGCATAATTTAGCAAATTTTAACTGAAACACCACAAAAGTTTTACAATTGAGTGAAGTAGTAACAATACTATGCCAGACATTAAAATTCACATATTGAATGTGTTATTTCATATAATCCTCATCAAATATTTAAAATTATGGCTTTCCCCATTAAATAAAATTTCATAATAGGGGAAAAGAAGCATAAACACAACCTGGGAGTTAGATGCCATTATAATTTTTTACAAAAATGAAAAAGTAAAGAGACAATAGAACAATGTTCTAAATTTCTAAGGAAACACAGACTTAGAAATTGTGAGTATCCGAAATATAAGACAGACTTAGGGGGTCCATTTATTCTCTGCTGAAAAATAACAAGCTTACAAAGACCTCTATTTATTTAATAACTAAATTGATAATGGTGAAAAATAGACAATATAGGGAGAAAATACTATGTTAAAGACTTAAAAGAGCAACCTATATAGCAAATATCTTTCAATAGAAAAAATATGTTCACAAAAAAAATTTAAGGAAAAAATCTTAGAAAAACATTTTTAAGAAGCCACTATATTTTGGTATTTCCAAATTGAAGAAAGAGAAAAAACCCTCAAAGGAAAAGAAGCCGGTGCTATCAGTAAAGTACAGCTTGAGATGAAAAAACATGTATGTGATAAAGGAATTGGCTGAGGTTAAGAAAGATACAAGGGATCACACAATGTAAAATCAGAATTACTAGAGGGAGACCAGTAAAAACATAACAAGGGAAAGAAAAACAAGAAAAATAAACAATTATATATAGTTTTTCATTAAAATAATAAGAAGAAATGAACTTGATTATTAGCTAAGAGCAGTGCTATGAGATGAGAAATGAAGAAAAAGAAATAGGAGGAGGGGGAGGAGGAGGAGACAATGACGATAAAGCACAGTTAATAATGGGTTTGAAATTCTCAGGAAAGAAATGGAAGAGAAAATCACATAAAACCATTTCCAAAATGCTTATAAAAAATGGAAGAAAGGATAAATAGGTATTAGTGAAAACAAAATTATCAATAAATATGACAGGCTTGAGGAAAATGAGCAAAGTGACCAAGGAATGTACAAAAAATAAAAAGCTTATAGAAAAAAAGAAACATGTGATAGGCAGCAAAAATGGGGCAGTATAAAACTAAAACAAGGAAAAATAAAAAATAGAATTCTGTGTGTAATCCAAAAAAACACTCCTAACATAAAGGAACTAATAAATTGTGAAATTTGAGGGTGTTCTATCATGGTGACACACAGAGCAGGCATCCATTTATATGTGAAACTAAGACTAAATAACTAAGGAATGCACATAGTTATAAAATGAAAAGTAAATATTTTAATCCTGACAATAAAAATATTCCCATATCATAATGGTATATAACTAGATAATAACTAAATAACTAAAATAGAAAACAAATAGAAACAATTTTAGTAACTAGAAAATATAAACACTGATAATAAAAACATAGGAGTCAAAGGAAAAATCAGAAATAAAATTACATGGCACTTAGAAAATTCAAGTAATATAAATTTTGGCAATAAGAAATTTAGTTATAGTTATCAATGCAAATTTCACAGCCAGAAATATTATTGCTTACAAATGCAAATAATTGAAGTGATTTTTAATATTTGATGTATAATTAACTAAATCTTAATTTATCAACATGAAATAATAAATATAAAAATAGGAACTAATGAATTTTGAACCAAAGAATTATTCAAGTTGTAATAATTCACTCAATTAATTGAGTGAACAGCTGGATTACTTAGATAAAGCATATGTAACTATAATAAATGAGAATGGGAAATTTACTGTGTGTACAAAGGAATTTAGAACAATAAGAGAACAATAAGAGATTATTTGCTAACATATTTACAAAATAAGAGTAAATTCCAAATGAAAGATTTAAAGTACACATTAGAATTAACACCGTAAGAGTTTGAAAAAAACTAATCAGTTTGCAAGCAGGAAATGGAGAAATTTGTGAAGGACTGTCCTCTAGAAACAGCAGGCCAACATGCTAATTGAAAGGATGAACAGCATAGTAAGGGGAGAAGTTCCCCAATTAGTCTAAAACAGAACTGTTGTTTTGACTTACCCCAGAAGCAGTATACTTGGAACATGGGTTTGTGTGCAAGCTGTTTATTTGGGAGGCAAGGTTCAGGAAGCACTGGTACTAAAGAGCAGAAATTAGGCAAATAAAGGAAGACAATGTAGGCTGGTTTAATGGTGAGGTTACCACTGATGGAGACCTCTGGGCGATGGTATAGAACTTGTCTCAAAGTCGTCCCTCTTGTACATATGGAAGTAGGAATGTTTGCTACATCCTATCCTGGTTGAAGGCCACTCTCAAGCATACATACTTCCCAGAACCGGCCTGCATCTAGCACGTGCACAGAGGCTGCATGTTTTCTGCTCATCTTAGGCAGGCCAGGGAATGTGCTTAGGCAGAGTATGGCCAGTATTTGCAGGAGAAGTCCTTAACCTTTAAGAGAATGGTGAGTGTGTGTGCTAAGGGCATGTGCCTTGCCTCTGCCTCTAATAATCTTTTTATAGGCAGTAAAACAATGTTACTAAATTATGAAAAAAAAAAAGCACAAACAAACACATGCCGCATGCATATGCCCTCCCCCACATCCTCTCCCACCCCACACAAGCAACACTTTCCAAGCTACAGCTAGATGTCATTTGATTTCTGTCAATGATGGTTTGCTAATATATTTCACTATTTTATTGGCTAAAGTAAGAGAATCATTTATCTCAATGTTTATCATAAAATGATAAATTCAAACATAATACCTGCAATTGTTGAACCATTAGTAAAAGTCCTGTTAAAGTTAGAAAAAAGAAAAGAATTTCTACAAACACAGGTAATTTATATTAGGTTAGTGAAGATGACTGGTCAATGACTAAAATAGTCCTTTTATTGCCTTCAGCAATTAAATCCCCACACTTGGACAACCCCAAGAAAGAACATGATGTTGAATTTTTTGGAAGTCCAGTAGATTTGGAATACACATCTTTAAGAAAACAGATGGATATTCATTGCATGTTTGTCTCAATCAATTAGATTAGTGTCTTAAATTCTTAGTATATGCAAAAATAACAAAGATTAGAATAAGTAAAAACATGTTTAAAAGTAAATAAGAAGGCTTTGTGAGAAGTGAGTGGTTGAATTATAAGAGGGGAAGAAAAGATTAACCTTGAGGTTCTTCAGAAAGCAAGAGAGGATGCGATCAATTTATTACTGTTCAACACAAACACAGTAAACTACTCTCAAAGGTAATTGTTAGTTCTTATAATGGGTCTAGTAGGGCTCACTTCTCTATAGTAAGATCTGCTACTTCTCTGATCTCTCTAAAATACAAATGAGTTTTACTGAACCTGAGTGTCACCATACACTTTGTCTCATCAAAGGTTCCAAGATTACCCTTTCCTCCCAACTATAGAGCAATTTTTTGGAGGGATACATTACATCAAAATAATATACAGAATTGTATCTCATATTTAATTTTGAATTGTTAAGGAGCCATGGTGTGATAACTGAATGAGTATGGAGTGTTTCATATCCTTTTTGACTGCAGATTCCCAGCAAAAGACACAGCTTCATAAAGTGAAGAGATTTAAAACAGTGGGAGAAAAAGGCAGTGACACTTTCTCAGATAGCATGTTCAGGAGATATTTTTAGCAAATCTTAGTTCATATGGATATGAAAAGCTGTCTTCAATTTAAAAAATAAATAAATAAAAATAAAGACAGCTACATAGGGTTTAGGAATGGGTATTCTCACTACAACCTTTTACCTTCAAAGTTAGCATGTTTGTAAATCCAATAGAAATGTTTTAATCTTTACCCTCCCTGACATCACTAATTTCTGACACAATGGACTACCTCCTCCTTACTTAAAATTTTTTTCTTTCACACATTTCATACTCCTGGTTTTCTCTTTATATTCTCTGGCCGATTCTTTTTTTTTTTTTTTTTACCTATTATACAAATTCTTCCTTACTCATCTATTTTCAATTCTTGGAGAACATTAAGATTGACCTTTGCATTCCAATTCTCACTGTAATTTCTTTACCTAGATGATTTTATCAGTTGCTATGAATTCAAATGCTATTTATGTACCAATAATTTCCAAATGCATGTCTTCAAATTACATATCTTCTACAAGAAAAGCAAATATATAAAATTATAATTCTAACACCTTCTGAATTAACAACATGAAGTGAATGATCAAAGTCCTTCTAAAATTGAACATGGCCACAGAGATACGAACTTCTAAATCTTCCAAAACTCTAAGACTGCTCCTCCTAAAATGATCCCCATCTCATAACTATCTATTTTGTAAGTCTGTCTAGAATGCTTGGAAGTTTACCCCAGCACTTTCCTCATTTCATCTCTGAGTTGCACTTCAAGGATACATTTTTGATTATACACTCTAAATCAATCCCTAAGTTACTCTTTGTTATCTTTGCTATCACAAAGTACAAGTCAACTGTTTAGACATTTTTTGACAGGTATCTGTGGATTTGCTCTTGGTCTTTTCAAAAGCATTCCCTACTGAGCAACCAGAATTATCTTAAAAATGCAAAGTAGGTAGTTAGACTACTTATTATAAATACATCAGTAGCTACCTGTTGCTTTATAAAACTAAAATCCTGACAGCCAAGCTGGAGCTCATCTCACTCTTGCCCTCATGAGATACACAAAAAAACCACTTCTTATGGTTCATGTACTTACAGGCACCACACTTCTTATTCTCACCTAAACTTGCACGTTTTTCCCTCTGCCTGTCTTTTTTGCTTACTTGTTTTTGTTTTGCTAGTCTGGCTTTAGTATCCTTTTTCAGGGTGTCCATCATTATATTTGAAGTCTAGATTATACTCCCTTGTATGTCTTATAACAGTCACCAAAATGCATGCCTGCTTTTTATTTGTATAATTATTTAGTATCTCCAATCATTTATATCCTGCCATAGAACTTAGCACAGGGAAAGCAAGTAATTATATGAATAACTGTAAGTAAATGAATGAATGACTAGTTTTAGATTTGTGATGTCATTGTCATTGTTGTGAGCTTTTGAGTTTCTTTTATTAGATTAATCCTTTTATTACTTTTATGACTATTTCATGGCAGTCTGTTTTAAATGTTGTCTGCTACAACTATGCAGCACCTAAAGGAACTTGAAAAATGTGTATTATTTGTGTTATTTTTATTTTCTTAAAGGATGGTTTATTAAGAGTATATCTATCTTCTTCCTAGGACTTCATTTAATTGTTTTTAGGAGTACAATATTAGAAAATCTAAATGAGTGCAATTTATAGTGGTGCCAAACTTGAAATATAAAAGAATTTCAAATTGGAAATGCATTAAGTATACTGACAATCAGGACAACTTTAACAGAAGAAAATACCTGTGGTTCAGTTAAATTATCTACTCTCTGAAGCATGTAATGAAAGACAACTGAAAAACTTGGCTAAAAATACCTTTTTCTAATGAAGATTTGGAAGGTGTATGTAAGATGAAATTACCTCCACCAGTTTCCTTTCATTATGTTTCTTTCAGAATTTAAAATTTGCCAGATACTCTAAGCCATCTAAATGACAATTTAAGTATTTTTATTATATGATGACACATGTTAAATCAGTGATATCAGAGTCTCATGCTTTGTTTTATGTGTTATCTTCAAATTACATAATTATTGTCTAATCATATAAATATAATCATTATGCCTGCTTTACTTTTCCCTGAAATTTATACATTTGGAATTCAAAAAGCTAAAACTAATCATTGATGATTTATTGTGAACTTTGTTTCTTAATGTTCTTCTCAGAGGGGAATAATATTACTATTATTATAACAACATACTGGATTTTTTTTTAACCAGTCAAAATACTTCCAGTGGCATAGTAATAGAGGGATTGTTGAACAACTGAACTATAAAAGACACTGTTAACAAGAAAATGATATATGTTTATATTGAACACTCTGTGGTAGAGGGGAGATACCGGGACCAGAAGTTTCAGACAAAAAAAAAATTAGAGCAAGGATTAAGGTAAATGATTGGAAATGCATGTGATGGTTAAAATTATGTGCCAAATACATCACAGGGCATCTAGGTATTTGTCTAAACATTTTTTTTGATTGTGTCTGTTTAGGGTGTTTCTGGATAAGAATAGCATTTGAAACTAGTAGTCTAAGTAAAGCAGATGGCTCTCCCAGTGTGGATGGGCATCATCTAATCCACTGGTAGCCTGAATAGAATAAAAAGGTAGAGGAAAGGAGAATTTGTTCTCTGTGTGATTAAATGAGCTGGGACATGATCTTCTGTCCTTGAACTGGTGCACCATTTGGTATCTTTGGTTCTCAGTCTCCAAACTCAGACTGAAATTTACACCAGTCATTTTCTGATTCTTGGGTCTTTGGACTTGTACTAGGACTTACACCATTAATAGTCTTGGTTCTCAGACCTTTGGGCTCAACCTGGAACTACACCACCAGTTTTCCTAAGTCTCCATCTTACAGTTGGCAGATTGTGGGACTTCTCAGCCTTCTTAATCATTTGACTTAATTCCACATATATAAAAATACATAAAACTTCATATATATATGATATATAAAAATAATATCCTATTGGTACTGTTTCTTTGGAGAACCCTGATTAATACAATGTACTTTAACCATTAAAACTGTTTACTGAAGTAAAATGGTCCCTGCTAAAGCAGCACATGCTTCATTGAAAATATATTTTTTGTTTAATAGAAATGTTTGATCCAAATCTATAATAAAATTCAATTAAGTAAAACCTATTTTCCATATAGTAGTCAAGACAGAAATTAAGATTTAAATGTTTATGGCCCCTTTCCTCTAGGACCAAAATCAAAGTGGGGGAAGGCCAGTAAAAAAATAACTATAAAAATGAAAAGGACTAAGTAGATGTACAAATATAATATTCAGGGAAGACTATACAGAGTAATTCAACAAAGAAACAAATGTCATGGGGATCATTGTGAAAATTAATAAAGGGAAAGCTCACTAAAGCAGAGGCATGGGGTTGTGGGAGGGATGTGGCACTCCACATAAGTTGCAGGAACTGTCAATTACAGGCTACAAAAGGGAAAGATGCAGATCACATCTCCTACAAGAAATTCACTATTCCTGCAACTCAGCCAATGAGAAACCATCATCACACTGAACTGTTGCTTTTCTCTAATGAACTTTCCTTCAAGTGACCTCTCCCAACTTCCTCCTTCATGCAAAAGAGGGAATTAGAGGTAAGCAGTGATGGTAATATAGGTTACTGGCAGACTGATAAGTATGTGAGAATACTCTAGGAAACAAGCACAAATCCACATTCATATCAATGAGAAGTGCAGGGCATAAATATAGAACAGCAAGCTATCAGGTTTGGCTAAATAAATACTAAATATGAAATGCATATATTTGATTTTATATAGAAGAAAATATATACTGAAAATCTCTTCTGCATGAAGCTGTGTTCTTAGCAATCACCATGAGAGCTAAAGTCCCTGTTCTTATGAAGCCCCTCATCTAGTGGAGGTGGGAATGCAGGATTGCAGAGAATAAGAGAAAAAATAATTTTCAAAAGCAATAAATAGATAATAAGCATTATTTTGAGAACTAAAATAGAGTTTGTGTGGGTGCTTATCGTTGATTGGTTGTGCAGGCAAAAGTCAACTATGTCTTTGTGAAGAATGCGGTTTGCTGAGTGTGTACTTTGTTCCTTACACAGTGTTAGGTATATGGGAGACAACTCATGTCTCCTTTCTCAGCTTCTCTCCAGAATCATTATCTATTATGTACACATATCCACACATATATACAAATGCATTAGTGGAAAAAGCAGCATGATGAAAATTATAAGAAAAAATTGGAGACAGATTAGGTGAATTCTTAAATTCTACCACTGCCTACATATAAACCTGTGAGTAAGTTATTTATTGACCTGTATTTATTGCATAGCTGGGATGAGAATACTGGCAGACTCACAAGGGGCTATGAGAAAACAGTGAAATATATTTGGATATTGTTTGAAAAGTAAACAGGGATGTGAAAATATCACATATTTATCACTATCTTAATATTATCAGGATTTTATATATACTTAAGAGCACATAAAAATGAGACTAATGCCAACAATAAATTCTTAGTAACTTAAAATAATATCTTTAGCCATATCAAAGATAGGTATTGATACATAAGCAGTAAAACAAACATATACAGGAAATTACTCAATTAATGGGAAAATTCTTTCTAGCAACATTTAATACAAATTAATTTTTGTCAAATAATAATAGGTAGAAATAATAATAGAAAATATGTAAAGTAATAGGTAAAAAAACATTGAATCTATATATGTATACATATCTATGCATAGATAAACGTATATGCAAACTCAACTAGAGATATACATATATGCAGTTAGATGATTGGTTTTAGTACATATAGGTTCCTTGATTCCTTCTCTCTTAGACCATTCTGTAACTAAGAGATTAGTTGAAACAGCCATCAAAGACAGGATGAGAAACAAGAAATATAACCACTTGGTACAAAGACAGTATTTCCAGTGTCCTTTATAGCTAGCAACTTTTGTAACATTTCAGAACATATTACTTAAAAAATAATAATAAAAATAATTCACAGGCAAAAAACAGAGATTGAGAAAAGGGGCAGTTACCAATCAAAAAATAAGAAACTGACTCCTAATTTATCTTTAGCAAAATATAATGACAATGACCATCATGAAAAACTTTCAATGTTCTTAAGAAAAAATTAAGAAAATAAATGCAGAGCAAAAGTATTAATACAGGGAAAAAGACAGATTCCTATATGTAAGAATTTAGCAAAAAAATAAAATTAAATGTTAACAACTTAAAAAGCCATGTATTTATTGGCATGTCAAGTACAGAAAAGTGTCACTGTGGAAACAATGGTCAGCACCTTTGACCTCTCACATATCTGTGACTCCCACAGAGGAGACCTTCATTTGGCCACTTTTCCCCACGTTGGTTCTGGCTGACCCTCAGGATGGTAACTCTTATTTAGCCATAAGCATTTGGTCTGTCCTCCCATTTTTATCAGTGGTCACTTCTTAAGGGGAAGGTTAGTCAAGTGTGATTCAAGGTATCACAAGAGAGAACCCCACTGCATTAACATTACCTCTGATAGGGCTTCCCCCTGTTAAGCATGCCCCACACTCTCACGGGCCCTGTCTATGCTGCCTTCAGCTCATCTCCTATCAGCTTCATTCAGAAGGATCCAAAATCTCATGTTGACCTGCTCAGGAAAACAAGATCCTGATCAACACTGTCTCTATTACTTTATTTTCTTTAAGGAAATAGATTTGCTAATGTTAGACATCACATTTTTACTGGTCAGATCATACAAATGAGTGTAGTATCTCTGATGTATGGAATTAAAAAAAAATATGACTTATGTGTAAACTCATGACTAATATAACTTTTTTCTTTAATTTTAAAGGGAAAAGAGTACTTTCTAGAAAAATGAAACTGGGCTCCTATCTACTTTATCTTTTTTATGTTAATCCTCAGTTAGATAATCATGATAAAACTTAGAGAAATTTTCTTTTCAGGTATTTTAGTCAGCATCAACATCTTATGAGCTTATTTTCTTGCAAGCCATAGATCAGTGCTAACATTATAAAAGAAATATGTTTTAAGCAGTGAAGGTAATATTCTTTTATATGCAAACAGTGTAATTTTGAGTAATATTGTACTATAAATATTTTTCTTATTTGCAGTATAACCTGTCATATTTTCTTTCTAGTATTCAGAATAATTCAATTGCTACCACTATTCTTAATGTTCAGACCTAACTTCCTGTTTCCTTTTTTTAGAATAAAATCCTTGAAATAATAAATTCCATTTTGATTTGGATACATGTATAGCACAAATTTCCATGTATTGTTTTATATATATATACATATATATACATACACACCCACACATATATATATGTATAAACAATAACATATATATTCTTTCTGAATTTATAAAATCAAGAGATTTTAAGGACCAAAAGACCTTTGAAACATGTTTTATCAATTAAAAAATATGAAATCATTGAATGAGAAGACAAAATGTAATTAAGTATTTGAGTCCCAGGATATATATGTTTGATTCCATTGATATTTTCCTTATCAAATATGAATGCATTTTTAAAAATAAAATAAATAAAATAAATAAAAATAAATAAAAAATGAATTAAATGCTAAATAAAATATCCTAAATTTCATTAAAAATACATCATGATATAATAACAAACTAAAAGATTTGCATGTATTCTTCAACATGCAAAGTATTGAGGTTTTTGATACATGAACTTTGGTATTCAAATGCCAGGGTCCCATTCAGTTGCTAATATATACCAGTCAAAATAAACTAAGTCAAGTTTGCTAACCCTTCCAGGATCTAATTTCCTTATCAAAATAATGAGCAGAATAAGGTGGCTGATTCAAAGGATTTTTATAATAATTGAATGAGATATTCATTGGACTACACTACAAGGTTAACACACTCCTTTTATGTTAAAATTATACTCCCGTTTTTTATCAATAATAAATTTTAAAATTCTTGTTTGTAAAACATTCCTGGTTCATAAAACTAAGTCAAGACTTTCCTTACATAATATTTTGTGTTTTTGTGTTACTATACTGAAAAAAAATAAAACAAGATCAATATTCAGAAATTAGAATAAACCACTTAACACTAAAAGTTACTTATGTTAAAAGTTTGTATTTTTAAGTGAAAATAATACAAATTGAAAAATAGATTAAGCAAACAGAAAAATAAGCACTGTACAGTTAATTGGAAGTGTTCATTTTTCAAATAGTTACATATATTTTATTACCACCAACTAAGCTACAAATGTATTTATTTTGAAATCCACAGTTCAAATTACATTTCAGCAGATAAATAATAATAGAATACTGCATATACACTAGGATTAATGCCTATTTTAAATTCTACCTCACCAAGCTACTGAAATACAATACTGTATTTAACCTGTTTTTATATCCAAATGTATTACACTAGTGTAAAATATATTAGAAACCTACCCTAATTTGTAGATAGTATATAGTGTGATAAATCTAATTTATTGATGTAATTGTGAATCAAAAGTTTAGGCTACTTAAATATTTATAAAATAATCCCATAGCAGATCCTACAAATGACTCAGGCTCCTCTTTAGAGTCCATAACCTCAATTCATTATACTTATAGGCTAGGAATAATAACAAATTTAAAAGGACATTTATTTCAAGCAATTTAATAATTTAATAAGAAACAACACATAATAATAAAGTATGTAATAATAAGGAAAATGAAGCATTGAGCTATCCTGCATTTCCAAATCTTAGACTTGGGTCCTGGGCTCATGGAGTTTAACTGGGGAGATACATAGTAAATAAATGAAAAATTATAATTTTTATTAGAGCTCTAAAGGAAAGTGATACATTTTTAATAAAAAATTAAACTACTGTATTGGCTTACACCAGGGAATAAGGGTTCCATTTACAAGTCATTCTTCAGTTTGATCTGAATTATATTTTTTCACTAGGAAGGGTAAAATAAAGCCCCAATGATCACATGCCCATAAGTTAATTAACAGGGTTAAAAGTGTTAAATATTGTACATGAACATATGTTCATATACCATTCATGGGCTCACTGGAATGAGCTGTACTTTTGATTTTTGTATTTTCATAATTAATTTGCCCCTTTGAACTTAGGTCTTTGTCATTCATATACTTTTGATAACTTCTTTGACCTTATCAAGCAAAAATAATAAAGTTAAATTACTTACTATCCAAACTCATCTTCTTATGTATAATGAACTTTAGCTAATTAGCAATTTATAACTGAAAATAATATGACATAAGCCAAATATGCTCAATTACAATATTCATAATGATTCTTTCTAAATATATTCTCCTGCAAATATATAATATTAATGAGCCAATCTCCTATATTGCCATGAAACACTAATTGGTAGAGTTAACCACATTTGTTTGATGAAATTTTGTGCTTCACGTTGTGAGCAGAGACAACAGAAAAAACCAGAAGGAATATAGCAATATACTGAGTTCAAGAGTTGAAGACATATTCATATTATATGTGTGCATATATGCTATATAGATATATGTACACAAGTGTATATGTGTGTAGCTTTATGTGTAGTTATACATAGTTATGCATTTTTTTATTATTATCTTTACTTGTACCTTAAAATATTTTAGCAGTTTAACCTTTGGGAAGGAGGAAACTTTTTTTGCAAAAGAATAATTAATTGATAATAAGGCAAAGATGATACTTGCTTTTTTGTAGCTATTGAAAACTATTATAGGATAAAAACCTTGTAATTAACAGCCTGAAATTATGTTTAATGTAAAGAGCTATTTTTTTTCTTACGCAAAATATTTGAAGACCACAAATGTTAAAAAACAAGTCAAAGCTTTGAAACATCATATAATAAATTAGTAAATATGATGTTCTTAATTTTTGTAAGCATCCAGACTTTTTTCAGTCATCTAAAACACATGCATACAATTAAAATTGTATTGAAATTTCCCAAAAAGGGCTAAACTTAGATTGCCTAATAGTCATTGTATCTCCCCAGATTTCAAATATAATGGCATCTGTTCCTCAAAAGCTTTTTTCTTACTATTTCACCCAAAATGTCTTCAAAGTATTCCACTTATGTTCATGCTCTCATTTCCTTAACCTCTCTTTTCCCTTAATTTCTCCTCTGTTTCATGTCCCATTCCCTAAATCCCCATAACTAAGCCATGGGAGACTTCTGTAGTATTCTTCTGTAAGATACGTTTTTTGCCCTTTTAAAATAAAAGTCAGGTTAGTCATTTCTTCCATTAAAATAAAAAAAACTATCCAGCTCTATTATTCTAACAAAGGTGAGAAATTTTGAGGACCCAAGCAAGAACAAAATACAATGCCGAGAAAAAAGAAAACTAGAAACAACATTTATACATGAGATTTCAAAGTCTTTCCCTCCTTCATTTACTTTCTTGCCAAAAGTGGAACTAAATTCATGACTGCACTTTGTAATTAAATAAAAATATCAACACATCAAGGAGATTCTCAATCTCTAGATAAGATGAAATCAGTTGTCAGCTCTCGGGAAACTGTAGCAAACTGCCTAACTTTGAGCAGGGTACTGTTTTAGAAGATGAGGCAAACAAAACTAAATAACAGAAACACATACTCAGGTCAAGGTGCCTAAAGTTTTAAAATTGAGTCTTTCAGTCTCCCCCTCTCTCTTTATCAGTAAACCTTAGCTTTATCAAAGTTTTAACAAAGAAAATACTTGACTTAAGGATATCAAACATTAGGGGCTCAGAAGCAATTTGCTCCAAGGGTATCTGCGTTCAGATTTTAGTGTGAAGCTTATTTTCTGCTGATGAATTGTTATCTGCAGACTAGAAATGACTAGGGTTTTTTCAATAGAAAGTCTTATTCCCTGGACTCCTGGAAAGATACTGCAGTACAACACGGATAAACACTGCCATGTGTAAAAGCTATTGGTACCTGAATGTATACACTAGAAATTGTCCCATTATGTACAGAACTTTAGTAGGTGGTTTAATCTGAAACACTGCATGGGTCTTCTTCTGGAAACCAAGATTTTCCCACCAGGGGTGACTTAGCCTGTTCGTGCTATTGAAGATACTGAAAATTTCATATTTAATAGGAACACCAGGTTCATAGGAAAACTGGTGTGTTTATGTTGAAAATTGAATTCATGTTCCCTCAGTCTCTTAAGAGACCTGCAAAAGGTAATGGTGCATGTGATAGGAACAGACCTATCTACTGTTAGAAATGGAGGAAATCATTCTTTTAGAATATTCTTGGTGGATGTACTTCTCAATCAATGGCTGGACAAGATGATTAGCAACTGTACCAAAGAAAGCTTATACACCAAATAAAATATAGAGAGGCATGACAGAATGGAGAATGATAGGAGAAATAATAGGGTAGTGGGAAAGTAGAGAATAGGTAAATCCACAGATTGCAACTGACTCTCAAATTCTCCCAGAACTTTTAGAAAGTGAACATTTAAAAGAAGGTGCGAGGTAATACAAAAATCACAAGATTATTAAAATTTTATCTACAGATACAGATATAAATGTAGATAGGTACAGATAAAATGTACATAATTCAGTAGTATACTTCTAAATACATTCAGTCGAATTCCAAGAATCAATGAAACAAAACCCTGTGAATGAATTATTGTTATTTTGCACATACATTTAAATTAAGGTGTTTCCATAGTTCTCAAATTTGGCACTACAAA
The DNA here is from genome assembly GCF_040802235.1 of Manis javanica. NCBI lineage: Eukaryota > Metazoa > Chordata > Mammalia > Pholidota > Manidae > Manis > Manis javanica. Next base: position 105,711,762 of record NC_133158.1, read on the forward strand.
TTTTAAATATTTTTGTGCTGTCTCACCATTACATTTAAAATCTTAAAATAATTCTGTTAAATAAATATATTTCTGTGCCTACTAATGCTTTCTGTAATGCTGCTAAATTAACAATGTAGGCTCTAATTTTGACTGGATTTCTAGTATATATTTTAGTCATCCTATCATTCACTTAGGCTGGTATATAATCATCCTTTTCACTGTGAATAGATCATGATTAAAGACAAATCAATTACTGTGTTTTCATTTAATATGCTTCAGTTATGACCTATTACCTTGAAGGTACAGAATTGCAGAAAAGTTTGTGCAATTCTATGAACTTTGATAAATGTCCTAAGTCATGTAACCCTGTACACAATCAAAACGCTTCTCCATCATTCCCTTAAAAAGTCTCCCTAATGCTGCCTATTTGTAGTCAAACCCTTTCCCTGCTTGGACTACTGGCCATCTATGACCTGTTTTCTCTCTCAGTAATTTTGTCTATTGCAAAATCAGATAAAAATGGAATCATACAGTATGTAGGCACAGAAAGCTCTTCTGAATTAGCATAACACATTTGAGATTTATCTGTGGTTTTGCATATTTTAAGAGTGGTTCTATCTTACCAATGAGTTTTACCCCTGGGCAAGTTCACTATGGATTCAATGAGACCAAAAAATGACAAGGGAATGTTCTTGGGGTGAAAGGGTTTATACCCAACTTTATTCTCATGGTGGCAGGTCAGTCACTAGAATCCTGTCCACTCAGAGTGAGTTTGCATGCAGCAAGCCGGTCTCTGCCTCTCGGCCTCCCTGCCTCAGCAGCCGTCTCCGTCTCCATCCTTGGCGCTGCCCCCACTCCAACCTTTGCTCTCCTGCATCTGTGCAGTCCTGCAGCCTTGCGGCCATGCCACAGCGTCACCCCGAGCACTGGGTCGAGCTTTTTATATAAAGTCAGTAGCAACATATTGATCACACGTGTGTACTGAGCTAGTCTACCAGGGCCAGGTGAGAATCCTGGCCGTAGGGATCTTTACTTTATCCACAGGTTCCTTCTTATTGTTACATAATATTCCATTGTATGGATACACCACTGTTGATCCATTCGCCAACTAAAGGGCATTTGGATGGCCTTCTGGTTTTGCACTTGTGAACAAATTTTCCGTAATCATTCATATAAAGATGTCTATATTAACCTAAGTCTTCATGCTCTTGGGAAATGCCCTAAAAATCCTTGGTGCTCTGCCTATTCATCTCTCCCTTTCCACTAACTCATAGTGACCACTGGTCATTTTATTGTATCAATAGTTTTACCTTTTCCAGAATGCCATATAGCTGGAATCATGCCAGAAATAGTCTTTTCAGATTGGCTTCCTTCACTAAGATGTATGCATTTAAGGTTCCTCCATGTCTTTTCACATCTTTATATCATTTCTTTTTAACACGTAATAATATTCCATTGTCTGATGTACCAAAGTTTATTTGTCTATGAACCAACTAGAAGATTTATTAGATGCTTCCAAGTTTTGTCAATTATGAATATACCTGCTATAAATAACATTGTGCATGCATAAATTTTTAATTCATTTGTATAAAGGCCAAAGAAAGTGATTGTTGGATCATATCGTAAGAGTATTATTGGTTTTATTAAGAAACAACTGAACTGTCTTCCAAAGTGATTATAACATTTTATATTCCACCAGCATGAATGAGAGTTCCTGTTGCTCCACATCTTCGCCAGCATTTGAAGTTTTCAGTGTTTAGTATTTTGACCATTTCAATCAGTGTATAATAGTTGTCTCATTGTTTTAACTTGTATTTCCCTGATGATAAATGATGCTGAGCATATTTTCAAATGTTATTTGCTATATGCATATCTTCTTTACTTAATTGAATAAGTATTAAACTAGAATGTAATGTGCATGATGAGCTGTCATCTAAGAGACTGTAAACAGAAGAAACCTCACCCTATTATATAGCCAAGTTGATACAATTCATTATATACATGTTCTCAAGATAAGCAATAACATAGTCCTCAAGTAAGACAAATTGACAGCACAATTTGTCACATGTAATTCATTCTACATTCACTTGGTAATTGAGATGGTTATGTGTGTTTCTCAATTTGCTTATCCATAGGAAAAATAAACTTTTCATATCTTTATAACACAAGGTGCTTCAAATTTGGCATCTCTTACAGAAATGAGAAAATAGGGACCCCATCTTCTTTGATGATTCCGTAACAGAGATAGTATGAAGGTCCCTGAGAAAGACATTGCTAAGTCTAAAACTAGTAAAATAGTTATTTTTAAAAAAGATTTACATACATATCAGAGACAAAGACAAATTTAATAATTACTTAATTACAATTACTGGTAATTCATAATTACTTGGATTAATGTTCCAGGAAAAGGAAAGAAAGGTAATTCTCTTCCCTTATTTCGACAGGGAGATTTTAGACTCTTGTTTTTAATTTGTATTTGTCCTTATATTCCCTACTATCTTTTTGCAGCATGCAACTAAGATTTGCAACATCCTGCTAAGATTTAAATATTATCAAATCATTCCACTATCCATTTAAGCCTTCCACTCCATTTAAAAGCCAAAACATTAACAATGGACTTCATTTGTTTTACCCTTTACCTAGAATCACGTTAATCCAATTATTAACTGGAACATTTTCTCAGATGCTTTAGGTTTTTGCACAAATCTCGGTATCTCAGTGAAGTTTTCCTGACAGTGCTTTCTAAATTTGCAAACATTTTCCATCACTGTGTCCCCTCACCCACATTCTACAATATTTCAGGGTATTTACCATATGTAGGCCAAATACACTGCCATAGCTATTGCCCAATAAATAATTGTTGACTTAATGGCATGTGGTATATATTATATTTTTTGAAATAATTAATGAAAAGAAAAGGTTATAAGAATAAAGAAAAGAGATCAAATCAGAAGCTATTGTAAAAATGCAGGCAAGAGCCCCAACTTTTAGTAAAAGCAAGAGGGTGGATTTGAATGAATTTGAGAACTTGTTAAGATAATGGTAGCAAGCAGATTTAATGGTTGGTTGGAGACAGGACATAAAGTAGAGAAAGGAGTCTATAAATCATATAAATTCCATGATTTCAGAATGAGCAAAAGGGGCAATTAAAAATATCATCCACTAAAATATGAAATGGAGGGAGATCCCTTTGGGGTATGTAATATTGAAATCACTTTTAGTCATGAGGTTAAAGGCTCCCTCTGCCACTTATTATGCCCTGTTGGAAAATCTTCATGGCTTTGCTGTTCCTCAGCTTCTTCTCTTATGACAAGAACAGAAGATTATCTAGTTCAAATACATGTGAAGTATTCAAAAGAGTGTATAGGATATAGTAAGAACTGAATGCAAACTCACTACTTTGAGGCTATTTATCATTAATCCAGAAGCTAATTTATTTATGGATATGGATTATATTTATGGATTCCTACAGTGAGAGATATCATACATACATATATATATATATATATATATATATATATATATATATATATATCAGTCCTTAGATCATATTATTTATAAATCAAATGGCATTCCTGTTCATGAGTTACCAAGTTTATTAAAAAATGCTAACATGTTAGCTTCAGGAGGTAACATAATCTACACAAATTGTGTACAAACTATAATTTTAAATTGTAAAATAATCTTGATATAAAGTTAATATATTGATTATTGACAAGATTGTAGAGAAACAAAACATGATATTCTGAGTAAATTTTCTATATCTGAGTAAGTTATTTATGATACTGGATTTCATAGGAAATTCCAAGTAAAACAAAATATCAGTTTTATATAGTAATATAACTTTTAAAATAAAATGTTCATAGAAATAGTGATCAAAATATTTTAGATTGTATATAAACATACTAAAATATTTGAATATGACAAAACTTAAAACTGCATTTTTAATTGTTCTATAGAATTGCTTTGGGCGATGTGTCTTTTCTGTCCAAGTGGACAGAAGTTGCAGTTAAAATTAAACAAGATGGTCTTAATGTTCCCTTCAGCTCAACTAAACTTTAAACTATAGATAGGTTGCTAATCACTCTCCCTCCCCTTTCTTATAGCATTTATTGCAATAGCAAATCTTTCTCTGCTTTTTTGAAATGTAAATCTTCTTTCAGGCTCCTGCCAGTTTTGCAATTGAGAATTGTCTTTCTCAAGGATGAGAGGTAGGTATTTAATGTACAAACCTTGAGAAAGATAGCCTTCGTCTTCTTGTCACTCTTGAAGCATAGGAACCTAACTTCTAAATACACGGGTAGCAAACACTGATAGCCTAATCACATTGACCTACCTTTCCTCTAACAGTGCAGCACTTTTTCACTAGCTGCTCCCAGTGCTTAAAATTCTCCCACTTTTGATTTAGTGGTACTGAGTTCAAGCTTTCTCCTCTATTGTAATACTCTTTGTTAGGCAGAAACATAGATATGAGCAGAAAGAGGGTGGGGCCCACCAAGAACTCAGGGAGTTAATCAGATAAACCTAGAAAGCCAGAAGGACCCACAAAGTTAATGCCCTTGGCAAGGTGAATTAATTCCCATGTCCTGAATCTGGCCTGACCTGGAGATTTGCTCTAGCTAATGCAGGTAAGACAGGACAGAGACATGGGACAAGCATCATGATTAATTTTCCTAAAAATGTTGAGATATGAATAGAATAGTAAGAACATGAAGGACTTACCATAAAGCTAAGATTCCATGTTTAAAGTAGAGGGTTGGGAAGTTAGATTCCTAATATATTCTTTGGTAATCAGCCAACAATCTATCTGAAGGCAAGGAAAGCAGTCTTAACATATTCCCAATGCTTGTGGGTAGCTACTGTCTTGGAAAGGAATAGGAAATTTATCCAACAAAATTATCAGGAGGACCTACTATAGCGACATATTGTCTCTCACTGGAGATAAACATGATGAGACTGCAGGACAAGCCTATGCCCTCTGACCCTTTACCTTTATCCGATTCTTGAAAATTCTTAAAAGATAGGATCCAAGCTTTTAAGCACGTCTCCTCTCTGAGGTTGCTTGCACTCCCCATTCTTGGAGTGTGTATTTTTAAAAGACTTCTCACTGTTCAACTTACTACGTTCTGTCTCTGTGCTCTACCAGTGGTGTCTTTGTCACTTTGCTATTTCATTCTATTTTCCAGACTTCATGCACAAATCTTCACTCTCTCTGTCCTGCTTCAGATAGGAAGGGAGGGGCTACTGAGAGATCTGATTTGAGCTTGCAAGTTTCCATCAATGACCTTCCCTTCCTCTCTGCTTTATTCAAGTAAACCTGCCTTTGTGTACCTTGACTCTAGCCCACTCCCCCTTACAGTGTACTCAAATAAAGCTTTTGCTCTGCTTCACTACTGTGTCTCTGCCCTTCAATTGTTTGTTGCGGCGAGGATAAGGACCAAGGAGAACAAACTCAACCCACTAACAGTACTGAATAAAGTCTTCCCTGCCTGTTTAACTTATCTGGTTCAATTTTTCCAAGGTGTGATATAAAAAATGAACTGAAGAATCTATTATTGTTTGTGTTTGTTTTACTTTGCCTGTATCCTTGTTTTTCTTTCTAGGAATATATTTGCTTAATGTATATGGGAGTAGCTGACCACTTACACCAGGAGATATCAAAGTTAAAATCATACATGATTATGTAATATGGATAGAACAATTTTCTTTACAAACATTTTACTCTCTATACATATGCCATATGAGATTGTTACTTGTGCTGAATCATAGAATACTGTAATATAGGAAGAGATATAGAATAGCATGGAAGGTGTTTTTCTAAGCTCTTTAACATTGTCTCTCCAGAGGAACCAAAATCAATGTTTTAATGAAAAATATTTAAAGGAAATAACCCAACAAATTGCAAACTCCTTGACAGATGGCACATGTGGTTGCTGCACAACTCTAAAATGATTCTGAAGACAGGGAAAAGAGGGAGCAGCCCCTGTCTAGTCAGAGCAGGATAGGACCGCAGTAAAGGACAAAAAACAAAACAAGGGCGATTGTGATTGGAATAGTGTAACAATGTACCAAGAAGTCCTTACTGAAACTCCATGTTAAGTTAATGTTCTACTAACAGGTAAAGCTACATGGACATTTTGAGATAAACATGTCAGCTTAAGGAATATAGGAGACCTTCAATGAGACTGGTTGAAACGAATGGACAGCATTCACACGGGAACCAACAGAAAATAGTGTGGGTAAAATTGCAGTATTTCCAGAATCTCTCGCCTGGCCTTAGTGTATCTCCTTATCAATAGGTGATCACAAGGTGGGTGGAGAGTGAGCACACACCTGGACCAGAAAGGTTTGGTGGGACCTTGGCAGCTGGGACAGAAGAGGCACAGGTGAACAGGGGTAGATGACTGCTTTGTAAGCAATAAATGGGATTCTCCCCTTTATTTTTCCCTTTAACTGATTTTGGCTTCAAAGTTTTATTTCCTCAGGCTGGGAACATATTTTTCTTTGGAGTTACAAACCTCAGTTAAATCTAAAATATAAACCCTAGACAAAGCCCAGACATGGGTACTCTTGTCCCCTCCCAGCGTGTGCTGTAAATTCTGTACCCTTTCTTTCTCTAAAAAAAAGCATGTTCTCCTGCTTGCCTTCTTTGAGCATTTGCGAAATTCATTCTTTGATTCTGTGAACAAGAACCTGGTATCATTCTCTTCATTTATTTTTAAAAATAAATCCTGGTTGCCATTTATCCCATTCTTTTTATTCACAAAATACAGTAGTCCATGCTACAGTTTTTCACAGATACTACTGTCTGACATAAGAAAAATTGCAAAATATTCATGAAGCCAGAAACATGTTCTCATTCTTTGGGCAATGATTTTCAAAGCTAGAAACTCAAATTGGGCACAGTGGACTTAATCTCTTCTCATGCTGCAACCTCTAGAGCTCCTCTAACTCTCTCACTTCTTCAGTTGAACATAGAAATCATGTCAAAGGCTAAATCAATCTGTGTTTTGGTAAATAGGGTGTAGAAAGCTCAAACCCACAATCCATTTCTAGCCTGATTTCTGCTTGACCACAACTATTAAGTAAAATAAATAGCAAATATACAGAATCAACATGCTTGCCCTTGATAGGAAAAGAACAATGGAAAGGTAGTAATGACTCTGTCCTATCATTACCAAAGAAAGATAGAAAAGCCAATTACCCTCCTGAGCTTCCCATTCACTGCCAAATTGCAGGAAAACAAGCAGGAACTCTAGTTCCCTGTTACTGAGAAATACATTACAATTCTAAGCTATTTAGTTACTCATTATTCCTTCATCATAGAGAACTGTGACCTTTATTCCATGACTACTAGATGTTCTCTCATGCACAAACATTTCTTTTTTAGGAAAATAAAAGTTGTTTTCAAGTTGCTATAGAAAAATTGGGTTTAAAATATTCAATTTTCATTTTCATTCAGTATTTATTAGGAAAACCTATACTTGCTTGTACTACATGTTAGCATTGTACATGGCACAGGGCATAGTGGTGATCACATAGTAAATACAGTCTTGACAGGAAAAGCTTCCAGTGAAGCAAAGGCAAAAGGCATTGATGAAATACAGAATTCTAACACTGAAAGTGCTATAACAGAGAAATGCATGCAACATTAAAAGTGTGCTAAAGTTTAGTAATAACAGCAAGAATACAAGTTAATACATGGTACAACCTCAAATGTCTAAAAAGGGCAAATCTATGGAGTCTGAAAAACTTAACATATATTTAAATAATATGCTAGCTTTGTTTATCTCCTAAAATTTAAATAAGAAGGCATTACATTTAAAATTGGGAAATAATGTAAATATTTAAAAAGTTTTTGGGTTTTTTTATGACTAAAGTAAATAACATTAGAAAAGTCAGAAAAAAAACATGATCACAGAGAGAACACAAAAATACAATTGTCATTCTCTAACAAAAGTAGCATTTCTCTAAACTCTTAAAGACATAACTCATTGGGTCAAAAAATTGAATATTATTGAATTATTACAATTTATATAGAAAACATTTCATTGACTTCATATGGTTAGGTTGTTTACAACTACACTGGTTAAAATAATTCCATGAAAAAAATCTTGTAGATATAAATGAGATTAGTTTTACCAGAAAAAATTAAACCTATTTTTCTTATTAATACTCTACCACTATCAACCATACCCTCTCAACTATATTAGGAAGAAGACTAACAGGACTTTTCTGTCATTCTCAGAAAACATTTGAAAGATTTCTTGGTGATAGAGAATTGTTAAATACTTTGTTAGCATAATGAGTCCAGGGTACATATTCTGGAAAACAGAGTATAGAATATAAAGCTTGTGTATTTAATTGAAATAGAAAATAGCCACATAATGTTAACAAATATTAGACACTTAGAAATTAATTTAAAATATATGTAATGACAAAATTATAAAAATGCACAAAAAATTTTTAAGTTGACAAATATATACAATATGCTTATGGATTGGAAGACAATATTATTAAAATGTAAGTTTCCCTAAATTTATTTATAGATTGAACACAACCCTAATAAAGTTCCAGTAATTCTTTAAAAAATAGAAGTAGAGAAATTGCTGCTTATATTTATATGAATATGTAAAGAAAACAGAATAGCTTAAACAATTTGAAAAAAAATAAAACACTAAATACACAAGATAACAAAGGACACAATTATGTGTAAAACAAAATGGTAAACAACAAGAAAAAGGTAAAGCAAAATAAGACTGACATGTAAATATTAATGAGAAAATAGAGTATCCAGTACTCATGCATTGTTGATTAAAATGTAAAATATTAAATATATTTTGGAAATAATTTTTAAGTTATTTGAAATACATGTCTGTCCCAGTTAAATTTTTTGTTTGACTTTTTGCTTTCCCTAAGAGAAAAACTTACAAAAAAGGCTGATTACAGGTTTATTTTACCAAAGAGGACAAATCTGGAAATAAAGAAGTGTTCAACAGTGGAATATGCATAGCAAATTTTAAGGAAAAATACTGGTTTAAATGTTCCGGGAAATATGATTTATTTTCTATTTCACCAAATTATTAAATGACACATTGGAATATGATTTGGGAGCTGTTAAAAATGTTTTTAGGTCAAGCTATCATGTAAAAATTCATGAGTCCTTGCATAAGACAATACTGGAGCCCATGACGGGAATTATTCTGAGTGCTGCTCTGAGATTTTATTTTACTAGTCTGACCACAGCTATAAAGAAGCAACTCAGTGCTATGCTTATTTTCTTCTCTCAAAAGAAAATGAATTTTAACTTTAGGTCCCTGACACCTCTATTGTACCTTCCACTGAAGAATAGAATAAGAAATACTAACTTGCAATTTTCTCTAAAGTGATTTTTTTTCTTGTGCATGCAGTATCTTTTAAAATAGAATACTGAAAGCCTCAACCATCTATAAATAATTATACGTGGGTAATTAATTTGCATTGTCATAATTTAAAAAATCAAAAAACTAGGTTTCCTATAACCTTTTACAGACCAGTTCAATTGGTAGAAATTAACTTAAACATTCACGTATACATACTGCATTAAATAAACCTGACTATTCACAGCAGCGTAACTGCAAACAGGAACATAATCACTCTACATACTCTTTAGTGGGAAAATAAAGAAATAGTTGAATATATATATAATAGAATTATGAAATAATGAAATACTATGCAGCTTTACAATTGCGAAAGCATGAATATGTTAGTAATATAAATAATCTCTATTAAATTATTTACTAAAAATAGATACAAATGATGTACAGGACATATTTGTTTCTCCTAACACTAAAATAATGCATAGGTATATATATATATAAATATATATATATATTTATATATATATATATATTTAAATCCTTATATATATATATTATATATATATATTTATATATTTATATATATTTATATATATTTATATTTATATATATATTTATATATACATATAAATATATATTTATATATATATATATGGATTTAAATATCAACTAGATCAAGTTTGGGGTCTTGTTCATTCAATTTGGCTATTAATATTCACTCAAATAATAATACCGAGTCACAAAATTCATACTTCAGTGTTGTAAATTCACAAACTCATTATTATTAGTGGAAACTCACAGACCATAATTATTGTTAGCAGAAAATTACATATGAAAATAATAATAAAATCAACTTGAATTGTGTTTTTGGAGGAAAGGAAGGATTTCTGTTTTATTTGGGTGTTTAATATGCATCTATAATCCTTTGAAGCCAAGAGTATTATTTTGACAGCTGAATTTGGAACAGTCTTTGTTTTCATATATTTTTGTTAAATATTTGAAAGTATACATTTTAATTAACAAAATTTAACCTTATTTTTTTAAGAAAACAACCCAGGAATGAAATGGTAGGCTTTCAACTGGATATTTCATATACATATTAATGATATTTTCAATTCCTACAGACTAGTAAAGTAATAATCCTAAAGTATTAGCCTATGTACAATTATCTATCTACCCAATTGAATTAAGATAATGTACACATGTAATTTCATCTCTTCATTATTTTAAATAAATCTCTCAGATATTACATTGTTCTTGTTTAGCTTTGTTATGCATATGCCACACTTAAAATTTTATGACATTATATTCAAATTTTGCAAAATTTTCTAATGTAATTATTACCTTTCTGACTGCATTTTTGCCAATTATAACAATTTATCTTCCAGTATGTTCTCATTCTGGATTTAGTTTCTTAGGGCAATAACATTAAAAAGAGAATAAGTGTAAAGAATAACAAAAACATGTAAATGAAGCAGATGGACGACTAATAAAAAATGTCTCAATTCAACTTCAGAAGAAATATGAAAAATTACCTTGGAAAAGTGCAATGTTGTTTTGATTGGGAGTTGAGCCAGAGATGTGTCTGATGAGGTGATAAGGACACACGGTGGGAGGTAGATCACATAACTGTCCTGTCATATAATCTAAAGGCATTGCCAGTACACATGGAGAGCAGAGAATAAATTCCCCTTTGTAGGTTCAATCTCACCTACAAAGCAAATCCATTAACCATTATTTCATAGAAATTAAAAGAGAAATTTCAAAAAGTTGCCTCATGGTAAGAGTAAATAACTAAAAACATGGTATACATGAATATTTCTACAGAGAATAAATAATTATTCATAAGATACATTTCTTTTTATTCATCAGTTTTTTTTATGTAATACCTCTAGAATATTATGCTAGGATATCAGAGGCTGAAAATCACAAAAACTGCTCAAAGATGCATAAGCAATCATGATTAGCTCACATAAAAGGATGTCCAGAAATAGTGTGAGTCCTCGGAGCTAGAGAGCTCCATCTCTACCCTGGGCATGTATTAAATCTCTTGACGTGAGTTTTCTTTTCTATGATATTAATATAATAATAGTAACTTCTCTGTGTAGATGTGAAATAAAATATTTCTGTAAAGCATTTGTAACAGAAATCCACACAAAAACTCCATATTTTAACTATTAATATTTTAATTATTAATAGTAGTAATGGTGATAGTAGCCGCAGTAGTAATAGTAGTGTAGTAGGAGTAGCAATATTATTATTAGTAGTTATTAGTGCTCAATAATATCATCTAACTTTTATTCTTTTCTATCCTCTCACTCTGCTATCTTAAATGTCTTCATCTTCAACCTGGTAGCAATAATCCTCAGGAATACTTAGGCATTGTCTTGTTCAAACTTTCCTCAGAAAATAAGAAAAGGTAATCCCTTTTCTGAATTTATTTTGAAGAAGTATCCTTTCTGGCAGATGCAAGCAGATCACTTTTTGTCGCCGATTAAATTTTTGTCTTTACATATTGTAATGACTTTCCTGGATCACCACTGATATGGTGACATAAATTTATACTCTGGAATATTTTTTTGAGGATTACACACTTCTGAAACAAGTATTACCGTGTGGTATTAGGAAAAATACTAGACATGTAAATATTAGCTTGCACATAACAAATTTGAATACTTTTCTGTTGGGACCTTTTGCCTCTTTTAGGCGTGTGATGGCCGCAGACTGGAGGTTTCCATCCTCCCTCATTACTTCCACGTTCGTGGCCTAACTAGCTTCCCGAGCGCGCACTTTTGGCCCTAACTCCGCCTCCCCACCTAAACTGAAACCTGCCTAAAGACCCTAGTGACAGATGAGATAATCAATTCCCATTGGTTTCTGTTACTTCCTTATCTTCCCTTATATAACTAAGCTTCTGATGGAATAAAGCTGAGTTTTGCTGCGCCCTTGAGGCTGACACATCTCCCAGCTTGGTGTGGTTTTCTCTTTCCCTGGATCTCAGGGGAGGGTGTCCAAGCCGCCGACACTTGCCCTCTCACTCAGCCCCAGGGATAACAGGCTGGTCCTGCTTGTCCCCCCACCTTCTTGTTGCTGAAGAGCAACAACTGGTGCCCCATGTGAGGAATGAGGAACTTCACTGACGAGCTAATCGGACTACGGGTAAGTGTAACCCCATAAAATATGGGATATTCTTCTTCCAAGCCTGATCCCTCTCTTGAATTCCTTAGGGTCCTCCTCCGAAGTAGAGGCCTAGAGGTCTCTGACAGCCAAGCTATCAAAACCTGGGAGACCTTAGTTAAGGTTGCCCCGTGGCTGCCTGCAAGTAATTTGCTTGACTGGGAAACTTGGGACAGGGTGGAGCAACTCGTACACAAAGCCCAAGTTAATCAGGGTGATATCCCCCCCTCTGGGGACCTTCCCCACTTTAGCAGCCCTTAAGAGTTGCTTCCCTCCTCGGCCATCGAAGCCAGCTGCCAAGAACTTAATAGACAGGGAAACCACCAGGTTGGGAGCCCCTTTCCAGGGAGATTCTGATCCCCTTCCTCAGGCTGAGTCCACGCTGGCAGGACAAGAAAGCCATAAAGAGCCAGATGAGAATCATGGCAATGGCACCCTCTACCCTTTTGATGCCACCCCCTGGCCTCCCAAATCCATGGCTCCTTTGTACCCACCACTTCCTGGTACTAGTTCATCTTCTAACCCTTTCAAATCACCATCAGCCCCCCTCCCCCATACCAATGGGCAGAGGTTCCAGCTCCTTTCCCATATAAGGACTCATGCTCTCCCATTGGCTGCCAACCCCAAGAGAATCTATTGTTCCACCCACAACCTAATCCAGGGCCATGTCAGCTATTTTCGGTCAATGTTAATCCTGGAGGTAACTGCCCTGCACCCTGGTACCCTTGGGAGCCAGGTGACCTTAAGGAATTAAAGAAGGCCATTCTTGAGGACAGCCCCAATGCTCCTAGGACTGAGAGCATCCCCCAGGGACTTGCTCACCATCCGTGCACCACCGCAGATTGGAGGGCTCTTGCCTGGGAGGTTCTCCCTGGCCCCCTTTATATTAAGTGGTGTGCTTTGTATAAAGAGGAATGCCAACAAGAAGCTGAGAGGAATCTGACATACTCTTTTACATATATATGGATGATATTATCTTGGGGGCCGCTTGTTCCCGCAAATTAGATGACCTCTTCAAAAGGTGCCATTCCCTGCTCAAAAACTATAACTTTCAGATTGTCCCAGATAAAGTTCAACAGGTAGCTCCTTTTAAAATTTTGGGTACTACTTTGACATTAGATGTTGTCTCCCCTGTTAAGCCCCAGTTGTGTATTCAGGACGCTATACACTACCAGAGCTCCAGAAACTGCTGGGAGAAATCAATTGGATGAGGCCCTGGATTCCTCTAACCACAGCTGATCTTATCCCTCTTTTCGACCTATTAAAAGGTCTTGATCTAGCTTCAACAGTAACTTTAACTTTAACCCCTATGTAGTGACCCTTCAGGGACCGAAGCAACACGCCCAAGGTCTTGATTCTTCTCTAGGCTTTATTGTCTAATCTCTCGTGGTGGTTACAGCAGTTGTCAGGCAGCTCTTCTCCCTCCCAGCGGGCTCCCTTATATTCAGTCACCCAACCAATCCGGGACAGTATCATGCGTGACCTTTAAGCGGATAGGTGTCACTCGCCACTCTAAGCGGGCTGCACGAGCTGTGCACGAGTACAGAAGTCCGCTGGGCCAATCCCCAACAGGGAAGAGGGGAAAGGGTGGTGAGCAGGAAGCAGGTGTCATCTTTAGGGCGTTGTCCAGCTAGAGTGGGGCTCAGCCTTGGCCGTAGGCCGGGCCCCCACACCCCTATACATAGAGACACATTGAAAAAAGTTCAACATGCCATTGATAACACTGTTTTAAAAAGATATAATCCAAACTTGCCACTAATCCTCTATATTATGGCGGGAGAGACCCTCACTGCCCTTTTGGCTCAGGAGGGAGATCCTGTACATTGGATACATCTATCTGTGGGAGGGTCACCCCAAGTGTACTCTGTAGTGGATCAAATGGCCGACTGCATTGTCAAGGGATGAGATCTTTCTGTCCATCTTTTTGGGTGTGAACCCCATTCTTTGATTATCCCTTTTTGGGTCAATGATTTCTCGTGGCTACAGAGGAATAATTGCAGATTGGCAATGGCCATGGAAAGCTTTCTGGGGATAGTGGACTGTCACTATGGTCCCTATAAGTGGATGAGTTCTTTTAGCCAGTTGGTGTGGCAGCCGCCAAAAATGTTCCACACTGAGGCAGTCCCCTCTTTCCCCTCTGTTTTTACCGATGGGGGTAAATGGGATCCTCTATGGTAATGTTGCCCCCAGGTACAAGTGAGTGCCCTCTGGCTATAACCCTCTTTCATGAGGTACAGGGCTCCGCCCAGTTTAAAGAGCTTTATGCTGTTGTTTTAGCTCTGAGATCCAAGGCCCTCTTAATCTGTTTTCAGATAGCCTTTATGTTGTCAATCTACAGCCCAACCTTGTGGGTGCACACATCAGACTTGACGATAATCCCATCACTCCTTTGATGATTCAAGCCACAATTTGTTAAAACAGAGACTAGTTCCCCTTTTTGTACAACATCTAAGGGGACATCAAGATTTGCCAAGCTTTTTGTCGAGAGGCAATGCTCTTGCCGACCAACTAGCTTCAGCCTACACAATACAGGAGGCCACCTCTTTTCATCAACTTACACATGCTAATTGGAGGGGACTACACCATCGGTTCCCTCAGGTCCCCGTCAGAGACTTAAGAAAGATCATTAGGACATTTAAGTCATGCCAGCCCTTTCTACAGGTTCCTCTGCTTCAAAAGGGCAGAGTGAACCCTCGAGGCCTGAGCCCAATAACCTTTGGCAGACTGATGTCACACATTTTGCCCCTTTTGGGAAGCTTAAATACATATTTCTAACAGTTGATACCTTCTCCCATGCTTGTTGGGCTACAGCCCATATGGGAGAAAAATCTAAACATGCCATAAGCCATTTTCTCCAGTGCTTTGCTGTTCTTGGCCTGCCAGATCAAATCAAAACCGATAATGGTCCCTGCTTTATTAGTAAATCTTTCACTGAATTCTTGAGTAAATGGCATATTTCCCATACTACTGGAATTCCTCATAACCCTAAAGGACAAACAATCATAGAAAAACACAATCATACCCTCAAATGTCAAATAATAAAACATAAAGGGGGAACACCCCCCCCCCCATGATCAACTAAAGATGGCATTATTTACTCTAAATATTTTAAATTTTGCCAAAGGTGAACACTTCTCACCCTTCCAAAAGCACTGGACAACAACTGTTACTTATCGGACAATTAGAGCCTGATGGAAGGACCCCTCTACTGGAGAATGGAGGGGCCCAGACCCCCTCATTACAGCTGGAAGGGGATTCAGCTGTGTCTTTCCGACCAATGAAAAAAGGCCGATCTGGGTCCCCGCAAGAGATCTCAAGTATTATCCCCCTAAGGAGGGAGAGTTCACTGATGTCAATGATGACCCAGAAGGCTCCCCGCCTCCTGAGGATATCTCTCTTCTTTCTCGTTTTCAGGGTCTGCAATGAACCCAATGATGCTGGTCTTCCTTTTAATGACAATAAATCTCCCATTAGCTTGGATAGGATTTGGAGATCCCGGTCAAGCAAGAGTCATACTATGAAAAACCATCGGAGACCCCTGCACAGCCTGCACTCACTCCAAGTCCCCTGCCCCCACACACTGTTATGCTTCTACCAAAACCTGCCCCAATGGGCAATGGGCAGTTACACTTACGCAAGGGACAGAAAATGGATGCCCTGGGAGAGTTCTCTCTCACTATTGTTTGCCAGGCCCCAAAATATCTTCACCTGCCCAAGGGAAACCCCACTCTGAGTGTCCTTGTACCACTTTTCTTGCCTCCGTTGACGCTCAATGCTATCAGGAGGTTATCCCCTGCACTCACCAGAACAAAACAGTGTTTTTGTTCTGATAAAAGGCAAGTATGAATATGCTGACTGTCAAAAGAATAGGGGAGAGAACATCTGCTGGAATAAATTTGCCCCTATAGGTGCCTGTGATGGGGGCAGAGTCCAAGATCAGGCTCAACAGTACCAACATTAAAAAAACTGGTAGACAGGCTGATTGAAGACCAAAATCCCCCGATTTATCACCCTCTTAGCCTCCTGGAGATCAGGGGAGAGTTGCTTCTTGATCCTGAAACACAATCAATCATACAAGCTGCTTTTACCTTACACAATAGAACCAATCCTGATTTAGTGAAGGATTGCTGGCTTTGCTTTAGGCCTGGACCATTATGGGCCAATGCTCTTCTTGTTAACCTGTCACAGACTGAGCCCCAGTGCCGTTACCCCCAGGTTCAAGAGTCTATCTAGACCCTCTTTCCCCTAAAGGCCCATGCTTCAAAGCTGACCCCCGTACTAATACTAGTAGGAAAGATGTAGGTCGAATCTATTCTTTTTGCCAACAAAATATTACTGTGAACAATACCTTTCTCTGTCCCCCTAATGGAACAGTCTTCATTTGTGGGGAAGACACATTTGGCTTTCTCCTGACAGGCTGGATGGGGCTTTGTGCTCCAGCTGTAATTTTCCCTGACATTGGAGTGGTCCCTAATAATCAGAGCCTCCCTATTCCTGCTTTAGACCACATTGGAGGTAGATCAAAAAGGGCCATCCAAGTTATCCCCCTGCTTATAGGCCTTGAGCTGGCCACCATAGCTGCCACTGGGGCAGCAGGATTGGGGACGTCTCTGCATTATTATAAAGCTCTTTCTCAGCACATGATCAATGACCTACGAGCTATAGCCAGCATAATTCTTGACCTCCAAGCACAATTGGATTCCCTCATGACAGTAGTCCTACAGAACCGTAGGGGGCTTGATCTCCTTACAGCTGAAAAGGGAGGCTTATGTCTCTTTTTACAGGAAGAGCACTGCTTTTATGCGAACTGCTCCAGCATAGTCCAAAATAAGGTCAAGCAACTTCAAGAAGACCTTGAGAGATGCCAAAAAGAATTACAAGCCAGTTTTCTTTGGACTGGGTTACATGGGTGGTTGCCCTATCTTCTGCCCCTCCTTGGTCCTATCCTTCTTTTGCTCCTACTGTTCACTTTTGGGCCCTGCATTATTAACAAGATTATCCAGTTTGTCCAGAAAAGAATTGAATCAGTTCAGTTGATGTGCGTGCAGGTACAATACCAGAGAGTTGCCACGGAAGCCAGTGACCCCTACAATTGCTGTGAACCTTATGATGAGGCCGTGTCCATTAATTCCCCCTAACTATCTCCCCACGCGCTCATGACTGGTAAGATCTCCAAGGTGGAGACAACCTAAGACAGGCCACGGAGGATGAGTAAGCTTGGGACAACCGAGGAGCTGCAAGGTACCCAGTGACGGGTAAGATCCCCAGAGTGGGACAACCTAAGACAGGGGCCTTGCCTGCCGGGACATCCCAGAGCATTTATAAAACAAAAAGGGGGAATTGTTGGGACCTTTTGCCTCTTTTAGGCCTGTGATGGCCGCAGACTGGAGTTTTCCATCCTCCCTCGTTACTTCCGAGTTTGTGGCCTAACTAGCTTCCCGAGCGTGCGCTCTTGGCCCTAACTCCGCC
This sequence comes from Manis javanica, assembly GCF_040802235.1. NCBI lineage: Eukaryota > Metazoa > Chordata > Mammalia > Pholidota > Manidae > Manis > Manis javanica. The sequence goes on from NC_133158.1 coordinate 105,729,749, forward strand.
TCCCCACCTAACCCAAAACCTGCCAAGACCCTAGTGACAGATGAGATAATCAATTCCCATTGGTTTCTGTTACTTCCTTATCTTCCCCTATATAATTAAGCTTCTGATGGAATAAAGCTGAGTTTTGCTGTGCCCTTGAGGCTGACACATCTCCTAGCTTGGTGTGGTTTTGTTTTTCCCCGATCTCAGGGGAGGGTGTCCAAGCCACCGACACTTGCCCTCTCGCTCAGCCCTGGGGATAACAGGCTGGTCCTGCTTGTCCCCCCGCCTTCTTGTTGCTGAAGAGCAACACTTTTCTAAGTTTACTCCATATGTACTTTACACATATTGTATTTATGGAAAAAATAATCTAAAATTTGTATTGTAATTTTCATAAGAAATTATGTCAGTGCCACAGTTATTACAATTATTTTTAAATAGGCAATTTCAAGTAGATTGTTTACTCTCTTTCCTTGAAAGAGTTTTAATAAAGTCATTAATCGTGTTAAACAGGAGGTACATTTTATAGAATATTTCCTTCCCACAGCTAAAATGTCATTAAGTTATTCTGCACCAGCTACATTTGACTGGAGCAGATGAGAATGCCTCATCCAACACATATACACTAAATTCTCTTTAGGAATTTGGTACCAGTCTTAGATGGAACTCTTTCATTATCCCTAAAATCCCCTGTCCCCTTAGTACTTAACACCCCCTTCCCCATGCACAGGCTCTGCCAATCTATTTTCTTTGTTTGATTCAATTTATCTTAAAAAACAAAAGTATTTTATCTAAAAAAAAAACAAAAGAACAAAAACAAAAACAGTTCACCCATTTACCCCACCCCTCACTCTTTGCTTCTAGCAATAACCAATCTGTTCTCTGTATCTATAAGCTTGAGATGGATATATATTTGTGTGTGCATGTTTATGTATGTAAAATATATATGTGTGTATAAGACAGAGCATGTCTATTTTCTGTAAATTTTTGTCTTTGCAAGAAAGTCATATAAATGAAATTAATTTGTATCAATTTGTTTTTTTTGTTTTATTTTACTTATGATAATGCATTTAAGATTATTCCATGTTGTTGCCTCTTTTATGAGTTTGCCATTTATCCATTCCCTGATGTGTATTTATGATGTTTCTTTATTTTTTCAGTTACAAATAAAGCCCATTATATGCATTTGGATCTACAACTTGTGTCAACACAGGCTTCTATTTCACTTGAGTAGGTTCCTGACCATAGAAACCTGCCAAAGAATTTTAAGAATGGTCATAGCATTTTGCATTCCCTTCATTGATGAATGTGGACTCATTTTTATAGATTCTCCCTGGTAATGAGTACTTTATGATTTTCCTCTTTTTAAATGTTGTCCATTAACGTAGCAGTGCAGTGATATCTCACTGTGGCTTCAATTTGTATTTCCCTAATAACTAATGATATTGAATAATCATTTGATTATTTGTTATCCATGTCTCTTTCATGGCAAGATGTATGTTCAAATCTTTGTCCCATTTTTAAAATTGGGTTATTTAATTTGTTATTTTTAAGTGTGGTGTGCTGTTTACATGTTTTGAGCACTTTCTTAAAATAAGATTTATTTGCAACATTTTTTCCCAGTTTATTTCTCTTTCATTTTCTTAATCTCTTTTGAAGACCAGATTCTCTTAATTTTGATAAAGCCCAATTTATCCTTTTTTTTTTTAATAGTTTAGTCTTTGGTATCACATCTAAAAAGATTTTGCTTACCCTGAAGTCACAAAGATCTTCTGTTTCCTTCTTCAAGTCATATATTTAGGTTTCATACTCAGATCACTGATCCATTTTGAGTTATTTTTTGTGTAGACTGTGAGACCGGAATTCAAATTTTTATTTGCATATATAAAGTAACATTTGATCTTGTATGTTTGTTGAATATAATTGACAAAATTTAAGTGAATGATTGTTATTGTCTTAAATAATGCAGTTTCATTGTAGACCGGAACATCTGGTAGTATAAACTCCCCTAACTTTGGTCTTTTACAAAATTGTTTTGGGTATTATAATTTCTTCACCTTTCTCCAAATATGTTGTTAGGTTAAGGTCTATATAATATCTACTAATATTATGTAGATATGCAATGATATTGATTGTAATGTCTCAAATCTGTAGAATTTGCTGTATGAAGATAATGAACATTATTAGTTTTCTGGTCTACGCGTATAGTATACATCTCTATTTGTCTTTCTTGATTTTTTTCCATCAGTATTTTGTAGATCTTAGCATAGTTATATTGATGTAAGCAATAAAATTCATACCTAATTATTTTACTTTTTGGCATTATTGTAGATATTAGTGTTTAACTTTATTTCAGTTTCTAATTGTTTATTGTTATTACATCGGAATGTAGTTCAGTTTTGTCCTGAAGCTTTTCAGGACAGTCCTCCTGAAGAATGGAACACGCAGGGGCCAGATGGTGATTTTGGCACAGAGTACCAAAACCTGCAGGTAGCTAGTCAAACATTGACTACTCCATCTCCACCTAAGAGGGAATGTCCCCCTTTTTTGTAATGCTAGTGAAATTAGTGATAGAGAATTTTATAGAAATAGAGTTATGAGAGAATATTGAATAGAATAACTCTGACACTTAATCAATCTTCTCATGTTTTCTTCTATTTGCTACTTTTACAACTTTTCTTCTTCCTTCCTAATTACAGCCATTTACTAAAATCCGTGCCTTATATGTGAAATTACCAAATACCATAATTTTCCAAGAAGTAAAGATACCTCAAGATAAGTGCTGGGTCTGGAAGCCACAGGGCATAAATCTGCAAAGAAGTGAAAAACTAACATTTTCAAAGAACATTACTTCTCTCTCACTTAGCAGCTTTACATTTCCCTGGACGGCCCTGGAAGATGGCTGGTTAGCCAGAGATGGGTAAGATTCCTCAAGGGAGGAACAACCTAAGACAGGCACAGTCACAGGGGGGCCATCAGTTGAGAAATTGGGGACCAACAGAGGTGAGGCTTAGAACCTTACCCCCCCCAGTTTTGAGAGAAACTGTCTACACCCGTGGATGTTTTGTTGCCCTTGTCTGGTTTGGATTAATACCTAGTCTATAGGCACAAACCTGATCATCTACACTTGCCTTCTTACAGTTCTAAATCATGCTTTCTATCTTTATCTTACATCTACCTACAATAGAATAAATACTATGAGGAGATAAAATGTACCCATTGCATTAGAAATAAAGATGATGATACCTGCCTAGCTAACTGAAGTAGTGAGTGATCTGTATTTTACCCTGAGCTGATAAACTCCATAGTCACTGCTACATACTGCATGTTCCTGCGGTCACATGCACTACTTAGAAACAGCATTGCATAGAAGCGTAAAACATAAAAGAGTACATACTGCTAGGAAAAGTTTCGGTCAAGGAACAGAAAAAAATCACCTGTCTAAGACTTGACCAACCATGAATAGATTAGAAAGAAAAAGAAAGAAAAAAGCTTGCCTATACCTATTAATCAACTGCCTATACCATTTAATCAACAGAACAATAAAAAATAATCATATCCTTGTGCAAAATGGTATAAATAAAGCTGTCATCGGCATTTTGTTGAGAGACCACCTCCATCTGACTCTGTGTCCTGTCTCTCCGTGCACCGACTCTGTCTCATCCTTTTGGGCTTCTCACCCCCCCCACTGAAGCTGGACTCCGGCACCTTTCTTTGTCATATGAAAATTTAATGCAACAAAATTCCTTCTTAGAGCAGGCTCAGCTGTCCCCGCAAATTTTGATATATTTTTGTTTTCATTCAATTCACAATAATTTACAATTTCTCTTGTGAATTCTAGTATGACTTAATAATGGTCTAAGGATACTTTGTATATAATTATTTTTAATTCATTAAGATTTGTTTTATGGTCTATAGTGTACCATGTGAATAATGTGAATTTGAGAAAGATATGAATTGTTTATCAAGATATGCAAAGAATATAGGAGTTTCCAACTATAGTTACGAATTTGACTATTTCTTTTTCAGTTTTGTTTTATACTTTTCCAGTTCTGTTATTAAGTGCATATACATTTTGTATTTTCATTTATTCGAGATAATGATTTCTTTTCGTGGTGGAATGTTCTTCCTCACCTTGGTTATATTTCATATTCAGAAGTCAATTTTTTAACATATCCATTGATTAATGTTTTGCTGGCACATATTTTGTCATCTTTTAAATTTTAACATATCTGTGTTCTCATATTTTAAGTGCACACACTTTGTTTTTAAATTAGAGTGCTTAGATTGTTTATATTTATTGCAGTACTAATATGATTGGATTAAAAATCCAACATTAGGCTGTTTTCTGTTCATTCCATTTAAAATTTATTTTTCCTCTTTTTCTGCCTCCCATTGAGTACTTTTTAAGATTCTTTATTATCTCTACTATTAGTTTATTATTTATAATTATTTTAAAACTATTTATGCCTAGGTTTCACAATATCCATTTTTAATAGTATAGAGTCTACCTTCACAAAATATTAGTTTATTTCACAGCATTTTCCATTTCCACTCTCCAACTGCTTATGCTATTTTTGCATATATTTTAATTTAATATATGCCAGAAACACAATATTTAAATAATATATTATGCATTTACCTTTCTTATTACATACAGTGAATGATGTTAACAAAAGTTACTTTAATACAGGTTTCTGGGTTTTGTTAAACAGGTTTTGCACATTGTAATTTATTTCCTTGTAAACATGCTTCCTTCTAACATGTACTTTAAAATTTCATTCATTTATTACATCTAATATTTTAATATAATATAATTTAATCATAATTGAAGCAAATGAATTATAACTAAAGTTATCTATAGTCTAAGTACTATGATTAATGTCTCAAGATCTATGGATATGGGGAGAAGGCCTTTTTTTGCTTACCAGAATCCTGGCTGCATTAATCTACTCCTGCTCATCCCTTAGTTCAGCCAGTATAGGGAGAGACAGGGACAAGTGAGAGTAGACAACTTCTTGTAAGCAATAAATCAGTTTCTCCCACTTTATTTTTCCCTTTGATTTTGGCTTCACAAGTTTCCTTGGTTTATTCGCCCTAGGGTGGGAACATATTTTCCCTGTGGAGTTACAATATAACCATAGGAAAGCTATAAGAATTATATATGTAAATTTTTAAAAATCTAAACTTAAGTTTCTACTATTTCATCTATAAATTATATGCAGGACTTTGTTCTTTTATTTTCTTCTACATTTTTGTTTATAATTCTACCACTGTTTTTTCACTTTATTAAACATTTTATTTTTAATGCTTAGCCTTCTATTTTTTAAGTAACTACTTAAAATTCACATTTCACAAAATTTCTGGAATCTTATTGCTATTTATATTTTGTTGCCAAACAAAATTAAGTTTTCTTCCCCTCTATTCTCCTCATTGTCTACTCCTCAACTTCAGTGTAGATTATCTGGACTTTTAAGTCAAAATTAGTACTTATGATATTTCAATATTAACATCCAACATCAATTTTTATTTATATTTAACAGAATAAATAAAGATATATTTCAATATTGTGCTTTACATTCTAACACTACCTTCCTGGATTTATCACCAATCTTGTTTTCCTTGTTGTTCTTTCTTTGAGTTGTGCAAGGGTTAGTTATAATCTAATTCTTGTGTTGTATGAATTACTTTCCTTCTAATATGAATATTTAATGGAATATCTAATACTATATTCGAAATTATTTCCCTCTGCACTTTAAAATAATTGCTGTGTTGTACTTCATATCTATTATTGTTGATAAAAAATACAATGAACTGTATTTTATAATCTTCCTTTCCTTTCTGACACATAGTTTTCTATCTTTCCCTTTATTCGGAGATGTTACTACGATCTTCTTATTTGTACTTGGTGATGTTAGTGTAGAGAATGTTTTTAAAACTTTACTTTTTTATATTTTCTTTCTTAAATTCTTCTTAGTCCAATATCAGGTACACCTTGGAAGATAGAGAACTATTAGAAGAAAGGGATATTGGCATTATTTTGATTTGATGATCTTGAGGGAAGCCATAGTAGTTAATTTTAAAGATGTTCACATGAGATTTATTTAGCCTAAGAATATTTCTGCCATCCACCTTCTCTGTGTTACTTTCCTATGTTTCCAGTAGAAGTCCCAGAGCATAAACCACTGTATTAAAAAGTAAGATTAATACTATAACCAAAATATTATACCATGTGTAAATATATTTTAAAATAAAATTTCTAGGTAGAATGACTGAAGTAACTCACTAAACCCACATATAATCTAAAATCTCAGAAGAAATTATGGAAAAATCACCAAATAAAATGAAAGATAAATAAGCTCCATAATAGAATAAAGATATTTTAATTGATGCACAGCAGGTTACCAATTATTATTTTATAAGAATCAAGTCATAACCTACAAGTGACTTCTGGTTTTTATTTATTTTTTCATCATTATCTGGTAATGATATAGAATCAACACAAATTTCAGTTGCATTTAAATGGAAAACTTGTTTCTATACATGTTAGAATTGCATAGCAAATTAATTTTGCATATGTTAGCCATTCACAATATGACAAGCATTGTGCTATAATTAGAAACCTGAAAAATGAAATAAAACCCTTTTATATGGCTCATTACCTGGAGTAAGAGTCTTCAAATATGACCCAGGGAATCATGAATATCCTTTCAGCATGTCAATGAAGTCAAAACTACTTTTATGATAATATTAAAACATTATTTGTATTTTCTACTCTTTTTTGTTGATGTGTATACAGTGAAATTTTTTAGAGGCAATGTACATAACAGATGCACATAGATTGACTACAACAGTAGTTATGAAAATCCAGGTCTTTAAGCTAAACATTAAAGGGGTTTGTTAAGACTTGTACAACAATACTATATTCTCCTTAACTTTATTTTGCTTTGGAAAACATAGTTATCTTCATAAAATTATGTTTGTGTTAACATGAAATGAATTTATTTTTATTTTAAATAAATAACATAATGAAAAATGTTCTGTTAAATCTCTAGTATGATATATATTCATTGATATAAATCAAATGAAAAAAGAAATTGGTGGACCTTAATAATTTTTAGATTTCTAAGTGTTCTGAAGTAGAAATATTTTACAATTTCTGGACCAGAGAAAAACATATCTAAGTACCAATCTATTTATTGCAAGATGCTTTATATCCAGTGATTATTCTAGTTACTAAATGTTTATCAGCACATAAGTGCTTCTTACTAATTGGAAATTATTACCAAGTTGGGGCAGACAAACTATGGTTAGGTAAGGCAGGAGCAGAGTTAAGAAAGAATTAATTCATCTTCAGGTTGAAACCATATGGATTAATTTTTAAGCAGTCAAAAAAGAAAATAGCAATTTCGAGACTTTTTCTTAATTGGAATTGAAGAAATAAGGTTAATCTGAAGGTACAGAATTTAAGTGAAGAATGAGGAACAATTTAAGGTCTCATTGATAAAGCCTTTATAAATCCTAAGTAAACATTTGGTTGTAAAGATTTTTACACGTGAACTATAAGTCAGAATAAAAGATCATTCAAAATATCATTCAATGAAGGCTAAACTATAGTGTCTGTTGGAATTTGACTTAAGATAGAGTTCTGTTGGAGCCTATTTACAAAAGTAGTCAAATGGAGTCTGTAGAGCAGTCAGCTCTTCTTTATTAAGGTCATTTAATTAGTTAGTATGAAAATACTGAATTGAGAGTGTTATAGGGCCCCATTGGAAGTTTATTCTACAAGAATGAATTGTCTTAGTATTCTTTTACATTTAATTTGCTATGAATGTTGCCAATAAATAATATTCTAGAATTTACATGTTTAGAACATGCAATTCTAAAATTACACCTGAATTTTAATAAAAAGAGATTACATTGAAAGAATATTATCAAATGCATAGTAGAGAATAAAGCAAAATGAAATTTGTGAGCTGTTAGAATGTTGGGCAATTTAAGTATAAAAACTATCAATAACTTGCTTCTCATATAATCATTGAAAGTAACACATATACTAATTTACAAGACAGTTGAAGAAATATTTAATATATTTATTGGAGCTTAGGTGGGTTTATATCTGAAGGCAAGGAACTTTTGGTTTCGGCTCTCACATTATGTATAGCTTGGAAATCCTCATAAATGCCAAGGACTATGAAGAAATGCTTACAGAAAGTAGAAGTAGAACAAACTGAGTCCAACAACTTTACCTGGACCCATCAGAGAACTGAGGTCACAAGGGAAACTCCCACCCCAAATTCTGGAGAGATGGATCAGTCCAGAGATTCACAGTCGAGAATTGCACCTTTTCTGGAGTAGATGTCTCTGGGGCAGTAACTAGAACAGTAAAATGGTAATTTTGATGAACTTCTGGAAATTAAGAGAATAGACTGACATTGAGTTTCACCAGTTTCAGGATCCCCTCAACACAGTTTTGTGGGATTTGCCTACAGAAACCCTATTTAACTTCTCTTCATAAAGACTTGGAAAAGATCCCTACAAGGCTGTCAAGAAGAGGGGAGAGTAGTCCTTATAGATATGCCCAGTGCTTTTTCATTACAAAGGCCCACTGCCTGGGAGGGAAGACTTCAATAGAGCCTTGTCCTGGAGACAGGTTTCATTTCACACCAGTTCCCTGTAGTCATGTTGCCTCACTGAAGAGAGGAAAATGTTCTACTAGAGGAAACACTGGTGAAGGCCACAACTAGAGATACAGACTGAAATTTAATTGGAAAATCATAAAATCCACCCAACCTCACATGTTATCACCAATCTACAATAATACAATATAATTATGGTATAATACAATAGTGAATTATTGAATCACTGAAGCTGCAAAATGAAGACTCTCTCTGAGGAGAACTGAGGGAAACCAAAAGCCAAGAGTGGAGACAAAGTAAGTACTGGAGGAATTTAAAGCTACTGGTAACAATAACTAGCACATAGTAAACAAAGGCCAACTCCTAGCCAGATTTACATAAATCCTTACACCAAAGACCTACTTATTCAGTTCCAGGTACTCAATAAATGAAGTTTGGCCCTTACAACAAAAATATAGAAGACACACAAAAGGCAGAAGAAAACAAAATAATGTGAAGAGACAAAACATTAGAACCAAACTCAGATATGGTACAGATGTTTATCAATAAAGGATTTAATATATATAATATGTTAAGGATTCAAACAGAAGAAAAGAGACAATATGCAAAACAAATTGGCATTATAAGAATAGAGATGGAGAGAAAAGAGAATTAAAAAGACATGTGAAAATAAAAAACACGTTATATATCAATTACAGCAGGTTCTAGTGCCCAGTTTTTTGTTCAAACACTAATGCAGATGCTACTGTGAAGGTATTTTGTAGATGTAATTAGTATCTACAATCTGTTGACTGTATGTAAAAGGGGTTATTCTTAATAATCCAAGAGGTCTCATTTTATCAACTGAAAACCTTAGCAAAAAACAGTTCCTGGGAGAACGAATTCTGACTCAAGACTCTACCAGTGAAATTCTGCCTGAGTTTCCAGCTGGCCAATCTGCCTTATAAATTTTACATTTAATACTACAATATCAGTTCCCATCTGAGTTTCCAAACTCCCCTCTTTTCTACAGATATGAGAGTCACCAAGTCTCCACAATCATGTCAGCCAATTCTTAAAATAAATCTCAGACCTTTCTTTCTATCTCGATAGATATGTAGATCAATCTTATTAGTTCTGTTTCTCTGGAAAACCCTGATTGATACACTTTCAAAACTGAAATATAAGAGAAAAAAGAATGGAAGAAATTGAAAAAAAAAATTACTACAACTTTAGGAAATTTCAAAACATGTAAAATTTGCATTATGAGGGTCCCAGGCAGAAAAAAAGGAAGACTAGAGTAGAATCCTTGATGTAACAATAGCTGAGAATTTCCCAAAAGTAATGATAAGGAATGATGACAGATCTTAGAAGTATAGAGAAAGCCAAGCTCATCAAATGTCAAAAATAAAACAATAAACAAAACCCAAAAAGCTAACATCTAGGCATATGATATTACAATGTCAGAGAACCAAAGATAAAAATAAAATAGTGAAACAAGCCAGATGTATCAGAGTGAGGTGAACACCTGAGCTTTGGATTAGATATTGTAAAATCCTTGTCAGAAATCTTATCAACCTAGAATTCTATATTCTGAGAAATTGTCCTTCAAACATGGAGGAGAAATAAAGACATTCACAGACAAGCAATGTGGAGAAAGTGAAGATTCCTATGGCCAGGATTCTCACCTGGCCCTGGTCGGCTTACTCACTACACATGTGTGGGCAATACATTGTTATCGACACTATGTAAAGATCTCTCTCCAGTGCTCTGAGCTGCTGCTCAGCTGCAGGAGAGCAGAGCCTGAAGTGGTGGCAGCATCAAGGACAGAGACTGAGACAGCTGTGGGGACAGAGAGGCCCAGAGGCAGAGACCAGTTTGTACATGCAGACTTGCTCTGACTGGATGGGATTCTAGTGATTGACCTGCCACCATGGTAAGAAAGTTGGGTATAAACCCTTGCAACTCATGAACATTCCACTGTCATTTTTTGGTCTCACTGAATCCATAGAGAACTCATCTGGGGCTGAAATCCACTGACAAGACGAGTGAAAACTGAGGGAATAACATCATTACACTTGACCTTCAAGACATGTTCAAAGATATCCTTCAGGCAGAAGGAAAATTATAGAAATGAGAAATTATATCGATATATAAAGAAAGGAAGAATGTTCAGAGATGAAATAAATGAAGGGAAAATAATGTCTATTTTCTTAAGCTTAATTCATCTAAAATAACTGTTTAAAGTAATACTAGTAATAATGTGTTGAGTGATTATAGCATGAGAGTAAGTGAAATTAATGACAATAGTATTAAGAGATGGGAAGGATGAATTAGTCATACAATATAATGTTCCTTGCACTACACATAAAGTGATACAGTATTATTTGGACCTAACTTAATTTATACACACACACATATACATATATATGTGTGTGTGTGTGTGTGTGTGTATATATATATATATATATGTATACATATGCATATATAATATATTACTCTGTAGTAAACTCTATATACTATATTATTATATGTAGAGAGAGTAAAGTCTAGGCTAACCACTTACAAACATTTAGAAGATGCCTAATAATATGGTGAGAAAATATAAAATATAATCATATAAAATGCTCAAAACTAGAGAAAGCAGAAAAACAGGGGAAAATAAAAAAAGTAAATACAATAGAAAGTTTCCAAATATATACATTAATCAAATTATAACAATAATAATTTTAAAGGTGAATGAACTAAATACAATTTAAAGACAGAGATTGTCACAATGTAGAAAATAGTAAGACCGAACTATCTGTTTTCTAAAGGAAATCAATTTTAGGTATAAAAATTATGATAGGTTAAAAGTAACAGAATGGAAAAACATATGCCATGCTACTGTTAATCAAAAGAAACAGGCAGACAAAGCAGACTTCAGAACAAGGATAATTATAGGGATAAAGGGCAACATTACATAATGGCAAATAATCAATTCTTCTAACCAAGAAATCAATCCTAAATGTTTAAGCACTTAACAAAACAACATTTAAATGACTAAGAGGGGACAAAAATTTGATAGAACTCCAGGGAGAACATATCAAATCCACTATTATAGGTTTCATTTTAAATATCCCTATCTCAGTAATTGGTAGTTCAAGTAGACAAAATATCAGCACATATATAATTGACTTCAACAGAACTATCTACCAATTTTATCTAATTGTCATTTATGAAATACTACATCACTGAATAAGTAAACAAATGAGTGAATAGAAAAGAACATAAATGGAATAGAAAAAGAATAAAATCATCTATAATAATTTTCAAATAATTCATGTAGACATTTTCTTTAAAAAGGAAGTGGAACTTTATTCCTCATTCCTTAATTTTGAGCTGAAAATAGTGACTTTCTTTTAGAGTTCAGTACGGGAAAGGCAGAGGTGGGTGTAACTTCACAGTGGAGAAAACTAGACCCTACTTCAGCCAAGTGGTGAAGGTGAACATCACTTCATACTGATGGTATGAAATCTTGATATAATGTGATGAGAATCCCAATCTCTGTGTTCGTTCTCCTCAAAATCCCTAACACTCATATACACTCAGACACACACACACACACACACACAAATTTACAACAAATCCAAAATGAAAGATATTCTACAAAAGAACTGACCAATGCTCCTCAAAACTAAAGTCATCAAACACAAGGGAAGTCTGAAAAATCATCAGAACTCAGAGGCACCAAAGGTGATGTGACAACTAAATATAATGTGGTATCCTAAATGAATGAATATAATGTGTTATCCTGGAAGAGTAAAATGATATTAGGTCAAAACTAAGGACATTTGAATAAAATATGAAGTTTAATAATAATCATCTAACAATATTGGTTCATTAATTGTTACAAAGGAAACATACATATGTTAGATGTTAACAAAGGGGAAACCCTGTGCCAAGGTATATAAGAAATCTTTGTAATATATTCACAATTTTTCTATAAGGCTAAAAATATACTAAAAATGTTTATTAAGAATTATTGGAAAATATACTTTATTTTAAAATAAATGATTTGAAAGAAAGGAAGAAAATTCAAGGGTGAAGTATGAATAATTGAGATCTTACAATGACTTTTAAATTAAATACTCAAGATGACATTAAAAACAGAATGGGAAATTACTTACATTTTTGAGTAATTATTTCAGATAAGCATGCATGTATGTATAGTGCATGCCTATATGTATGTTTTCCTAGTCATCTCAAAATGTATTTTTTAATTAAAAAGATATTTTTAGAATTTTAACTATTACTATTTGTGTAATACAGTGCTACCAGAAAAATTTTAAGTAATTATTCATTTCATAATCATGGATAGAGAATAATTTCATGAGGTATAACATATATGACAATAAATAACTAAAAAGGATGACAAATGCCTCTCTTGTTTAACTGAAATCTGCATTCTAAGCTTTCTTAGATGTACATTGAAGTCTTAAAAATAAGCATAAATACTGCCCCCTCCATCACCACTATGTCACAGTGTTGCCTAATTCCTCGTATGCCAAATTTGACTGACAAAACTAAGCTCTTCTTTCTGGAGCTGATGACTTACTCAGTGATGCCAACACATGAAAGGCAAGTGCTAGTGGTCTACATTTTTCTTTTAAATAGGTTTTCACAAAATGAGATGTATTATTGACTTAATTAATTGGTATTTAAGAAGACATTCAAACACACTTTTTCCAGCAAATAAAGGCAGCATATGTTATTGTTCTGTTTTGGTGTATAATTACAGGACTTAAATTGTTTTTTTTCAAAGCTACATGTTTATAAGCATTAAAAAAATATATTCCCACAAAAGAGCTTCCTTAAATATCAGAATTTCTTTTCCAAATAAAGTTTACTCAGACTGAAAATATTTTTTTTTTTTTTCAGAGGGCATCTCTCATATTTATTGATCAAATGGTTGTTAACAACAATAAAATTCAGTATAGGGGGGTCAACGCTCAATGTACAATCATTAATCCATCTCAAGCCTAATTCTCATCAGTCTCCAATCTTCTGAAGCATAACGAACAAGTTCTTACATGGTGAACGAATTCTTACATAGTGAATAAATTCTTACATGGTGAACAGTACAAGGGCAGTCATCACAGAAACTTTCGGTTTTGATCATGCAATATGACCTATAAACCATCAGGTCAAATATGAATATTCGTTTGATTTTTGTACTTGATTTATATGTTGATCCCACATTTCTCCTATTATTATTATTATTTTTATTTTTAATAAAATGCTGAAGTGGTAGGTAGATGCAAGATAAAGGTAGAAAACATAGCTTAGTGCTGTAAGAAGGCAAATGTAGATGATCAGATGATCAGGTGTGTGCCTATGGACTAAGTATTAATCCAGGCTAGACAAGGGCAGCAAGACATCCACGGATGCAGAAGATTTCTCTCAAAGCAGGGGGGGTGAGGTTCTGAGCCTCACCTCTGTTGATCCCCAAATTCTCACCTGATGGCCCCCCTGCGACTGTGCCTGTCTTAGGTTGTTCCTCCCTTGAGGAATCTTACCCGTCTCTGGCTAACCAGTCATCTTCCGGGGCCATACAGGGAAATGTAAAGTTGGCAAGTGAGAGAGAAGCCATATTGTTTGCAAAGGTTAGCTTTTTACTTCTTTGCAGATTTATGCCCTGTGGCTTCTATGCCCAGCACTTGTCTCAAGGTATCTTTACCACCTGGAGGAATTATGATACTCGGTAAATTCGATATGAGGCACGAATTCTATTTAAGGGTTGTAATTAGGAAGGAAGAAGAAAAGCTACAGATGTAGCATATGAAGGAAACATGGGAGGATTGATTATTTCTTTGACATATCTTCTTGTATAGTACCTTAAGTATGTATAGGTTTTAAACTACTAACTAATTTGCACACACATATTAACATAATAGGAATACGGTGACATAAACAAAGCAAATCTATAATTACCATCCATCTCCAGTGAAGCCAAGAAAACCATTTAGGCACCCAAGGCATTTGTGAAAATTTATCTATGATACGATGGATATTGTCCAACTGTACTTGAACCATCAGACAAATTAAATCAGCCCATTTCTGGGATCTGTTCACATCCCATATGTTCTTTTAACCATAGATAGTCTATAGTCATGAGATTTTGGGGTGCTACAACTTGCACCCCTCCCAACTCCTGGTTGAGTTCCAACAGTACAGATCCGGTCAAATTCGTTGTCTCACTGTATGCACATGCCAGCCTAGACATCTCCCTCCTCCTTCTTATGGCAAGTCCAGGAGACGGTGGGCTGGATGCAGCCACCACCACAGCATCGTCCGGATCCCTGTGGAGGCTTTTTGATGATCATCCCCCGGCACAAGTCCTCCAGAGAGTGCTGATGCCGGAAGCTCCTCCTCATATCGTATCTTAGTTCATTTTCTGGGTATCCAAGCTAGGCCTTGATCTTATGCGTAGAAACAAACAGACCCTTTGCCCACACTTTGACATGCCCTCTATACCACTGTGCAGAACTCATTGGAGGTCAGCGCACAGTAACTGCTTTTTTTTTTTTTTTAAATTAAGAGAAAGGAATATTATCAGAAAAGAGTACCTCCATAGCTGATCATCTGACACCCTTTAAGTGATCAACATTAAGGATATTTAAAGCATGCGTTGATCTTTGATTTACCAATAGTTTTACCCTGTTAAGGAGTAATCCCCCTTTTCTTTCTTTCTTTTTTTTTTTTTTTTTTTTAAATTTTTAATCTACACTTACCTGAAGAATACTATGTTTACTATGCTCTCCCTTATATCAGGTCCCCCCTAACAACCACATTACGGTTACTGTCCATCAGCTTAGCAAAATGTTGTAGAGTCACTACTTGTCCTCTCTGTGTTGTGCAGCCCACCCTCCCCTTTCTCCCTCCCCCCATGCATGCTAATCTTAATACCCCCCTTCTTCTTCCCCCCCCTTATCCCTCCCTGCCCACCCATCCTCCCCAGTTCCTTTCCCTTTGGTACCTGTTAGTCCATTTTTGGGTTCTGTAATTCTGCTGCTGTTTTGTTCCTTCAGTTTTTCCTTTGTTCCTATACTCCTCAGATGAGTGAAATCATTTGGTATTTCTCTTTCTCCGCTTGGCTTATTTCACTGAGCATAATACTCTCCAGCTCCATCCATGTTGCTGCAAATGGTTGGATTTTTCCACTTCTTATGGCTGAGTAGTATTCCATTGTGTATATGTACCACATCTTCTTTATCCATTCATCTACCGATGGACATTTAGTTTGCTTCCAATTCTTGGCTATTGTAAATAGTGCTGCGATAAACATAGGAGTGCATCTGTCTTTCTCAAACTTGATTGCTGCGTTCTTAGGGTAAATTCCTAGGAGTGGAATTCCTGGGTCAAATGGTAAGGCTGTTTTGAGCATTTTGATGAACCTCCATACTGCTTTCCACAATGGTTGAACTAATTTACATTCCCACCAGCAGTGTTCGAGGGTTCCCCTTTCTCCACAGCCTCGCCAACATTTGTTGTTGTTTGTCTTTTGGATGGCAGCTATCCTTACTGGTGTGAGGTGATACCTCATTGTAGTTTTAATTTGCATTTCTCTGATAATTAGCAATGTGGAGCATCTTTTCATGTGTCTCTTGGCCATCTGTATTTCTTTTTTGGAGAACTGTCTGTTCAGTTCCTCTGCCCATTTTTTAATTGGGTTATTTGTTTTTTGTTTGTTGAGGCGTGTGAGCTCTTTATATATTCTGGACATCAAGCCTTTATCAGATCTGTCATTTTCAAATATATTCTCCCATACTGTAGGGTTCCTTTTTGTTCTATTGATGGTGTCTTTCGCTGTACAGAAGCTTTTCAGCTTAATGTAGTCCCACTTGCTCATTTTTGCTGTTGTTTTCCTTGCCCGGGGAGATATGTTCAAGAAGAGATCACTCATGTTTATGTCTAAGAGGTTTTTGCCTATGTTTTTTTCCAAGAGTTTAATGGTTTCGTGACTTACATTCAGGTCTTTGATCCATTTTGAGTTTACCTTTGTATATGGGGTTAGACAATGGTCCAGTTTCATTCTCCTACATGTAGCTGTCCAGTTTTGCCAGCACCATCTGTTGAAGAGACTGTCATTTTGCCATTGTATGTCCATGGCTCCTTTATCAAATATTAATTGACCATATATGTTTGGGTTAATTTCTGGGGTCTCTAATCTGTTCCACTGGTCTGTGGCTCTGTTCTTGTGCCAGTACCAAATTGTCTTGATTACTATGGCTTTGTAGTAGAGCTTGAAGTTGGGGAGTGAGATCCCCCCTACTTTATTCTTCTTTTTCAGGATTGCTTTGGCTATTCGGGGTCTTTGGTGTTTCCATATGAATTTTTGAATTATTTGTTCCAATTCATTGAAGAATGTTGCTGGTAATTTGAGAGGGATTGCATCAAATCTGTATATTGCTTTGGGCAGGATGGCCATTTTGACGATATTAATACTTCCTAGCCATGAGCATGGGATGAGTTTCCATTTATTAGTGTCCCCTTTAATTTCTCTTAAGAGTGACTCGTAGTTTTCAGAGTATAAGTCTTTCACTTCTTTGGTTAGGTTTATTCCTAGGTACTTTATTCTTTTTGATGCAATGGTGAATGGAATTGTTTTCCTGATTTCTCTTTCTATTGATTCGTTGTTAGTGTATAGGAAAGCTACAGATTTCTGTGTGTTAATTTTGTATCCTGCAACTTTGCTGTATTCTGATATCAGTTCTAGTAGTTTTGGAGTGGAGTCTTTAGGGTTTTTTATGTACAGTATCATATCATCTGCAAATAGTGACAGTTTAACTTCTTCTTTACCAATCTGGATTCCTTGTATTTCTTTGTTTTGTCTGATTGCTGTGGCTAGGACCTCCAGTACTATGTTAAATAACAGTGGGGAGAGTGGGCATCCCTGTCTGGTTCCCGATCTCAGTGGAAATGCTTTCAGCTTCTCGCTGTTCAGTATAATGCTGGCTGTGGGTTTATCATATATGGCCTTTATTATGTTGAGGTACTTGCCCTCTATTCCCATTTTGCTGAGAGTTTTTATCATGAATGGATGTTGAATTTTGTCAAATGCTTTTTCAGCATCTATGGAGATGATCAAGTGGTTTTTGTCTTTCTTTTTGTTGATGTGGTGGATGATGTTGATGGATTTTCGAATGTTGTACCATCCTTGCATCCCTGGGATGAACCCCACTTGGTCATGGTGTATGATCCTTTTGATATACTGTTGAATTCTGTTTGCTAATATTTTATTGAGTATTTTGCATCTACATTCATCAGGGATATTGGTCTGTAATTTTCTTTTTTGGTGGGGTCTCTGCCTGGTTTTGGTATTAGGGTGATGTTGGCCTCATAGAATGAGTTTGGGAGTATTCCCTCTTCTTCTATTTTGTGGAACACTTTAAGGAGAATGGGTATTATGTCTTCTCTGTGTGTCTGATAAAATTCCGAGGTAAATCCGTCCGGCCCCGGGGTTTTGTTCTTGGGTAGTTTTTTGATTACTGTTTCAATTTCTTTGCTTGTAATTGGTTTGTTTAACTTTTGTGTTTCTTCCTTGGTCAGTCTTGGGAGGTTCTATTTTTCTAGGAAGTTGTCCATTTCTTCTAGGTTTTCCAGCTTGTTGGCATATAGGTTTTCATAGTAGTCTTTAATAATTCTTTGTATTTCTGTGGAGTCTGTCGTGATTTTTCCATTCTCATTTCTGATCATGTTGATTTGTGTTGACTCTCTTTTTCTCTTAATAAGTTGGGCTAGAGGCTTATCTATTTTGTTTATTTTCTCAAAGAACCAGCTCTTGGTTTCGTTGATTTTTGCTATTGTTTTATTCTTCTCAATTTTGTTTATTTCTTCTCTGATCTTTATTATGTCCCTCCTTCTGCTGACTTTAGGCCTCATTTGTTCTTCTTTTTCCAGTTTTAATAATTGTGATGTTAGACTATTCATTTAGTATTGTTCTTCCTTCTTCAAGTGTGCCTGGATTGCTATATACTTTCCTCTTAAGACTGCTTTCGCTGCATCCCACAGAAGTTGGGGCTTAGTGTTGTTGTTGTCATTTGTTTCTATATATTCCTTGATCTCTATTTTGATTTGTTCATTGATCCATTGATTATTTAGTAGCATGTTGTTAAGCCTCCATGTGTTTGTGAGCCTTTTTTTTTTCTTTGTAGAATTTATTTCTACTTTTATACCTTTGTGGTCTGAAAAATTGGTTGGTAGAATTTCAATATTTTGGAATTTACTGAGGCTCTTTTTGTGAGCTAGTATGTGGTCTATTCTGGAGAATGTTCCATGTGTACTTGAGAAGAATGTATATCCTGTTGCTTTTGGATGTAGAGTTCTATAGATGTCTATTAGGTCCATCTGTTCTAGTGTGTTGTTCAGTGCCTGTGTGTCTTTACTTATTTTCTGCCCGGTGGATCTATCCTTTGGGGTGAGTGGTGTGTTGAAGTCCCCTACAATGAATGCATTGCAGTCTATTTCCCTCTTTAGTTCTGTTAGTATTTGCTTCACATATGCTGGTCCTCCTGTATTGGGTGCATATATATTTAGAATGGTTATATCCTCTTGTTGGACTGAGCCCTTTATCATTATGTAGTGGCCTTCTTTATCTCTTGTTACTTTCTTTGTTTTGAAGTCTATTTTGTCTGATATTAGTACTGCAACCCCTGCTTTCTTCTCACTGTTGTTTGCCTGAAATATGTTTTTCCATCCCTTGACTTTTAGTCTATGCTTATCTTTGGGTTTAAGGTGAGTTTCTTGTAAGCAGCATATAGATGGGTCTTGCTTTTTTATCCATTCTATTACTCTATGTCTTTTGATTGGTGCATTAAGTCCATTTACATTTAGGGTGACTATTGAGAGATATGTACTTATTGCCATTTCAGGCTTTAGATTCGTGGTTACCAAAGGTTCAAGGTTAGCTTCTTTAGTATATTACTGCCTAACTTAGCTCGCTTATTGAGCTGTTATATACACTGTCTGTAGATTCTTTTCTTCTCTCCCTTCTTATTTCTCCTCCTCCATTCTTCATATGTTGTGTGTTTTGTTCTGTGTTCTTTTTAGGGGTGCTCCCATCTAGAGCAGTCCCTGTAGGATGCCCTGTAGAGGTGGTTTGTGGGAAGCAAATTCTCTCAGCTTTTGCTTGTCTGGGAATTGTTTGATCCCACCATCATATTTAAATGATAGTCGTGCTGGATATAGTATCCTTGGTTTAAGGCCCTTCTGTTTCATTGCATTAAGTATATCATGCCATTCTCTTCTGGCCTGTAGGGTTTCTGTTGAGAAGTCTGATGTTAGCCTGATGGGTTTTCCTTTATAGGTGACCTTTTTCTCTCTAGCTGCCTTTAAAACTCTTTCTTTGTCCTTGATCCTTGCCATTTTAATTACTATGTGTCTTGGTGTTGTCCTCCTTGGATGCTTTCTGTTGGGGGTTCTGTGTAATTCCATGGTCTGTTCGATTATTTCCTCCCCCAGTTTGGGGAAGTTTTCAGAAATTATTTCTTCAAAGACACTTTCTATCCCTTTTCCTCTTTCTTCCTCTTCTGGTATCCCTATAATACGAATGTTATTCCTTTTGTATTGGTCACATATTTCTCTTAGTGTTGTTTCATTCCTGGAGATCCTTTTATCTCTCTCTATGTCAGCTTCTATACATTCCTGTTCTCTGGCTTCTATTCCTTCAATGGCCTCTTGCATCTTATCCATTCTGCTTATAAATCCTTCCAGGGATTGTTTCACTTCTGTGATCTCTTTCCTGACATCTGTGATCTCCTTCCGGACTTCATCCCACTGCTCTTGCATTTTTCTCTGCATCTCATCCCACTGCTCTTGCATTTTTCTCTGCATCTCATCCCATTGCTCTTGCATTTTTCTCTGCATCTCTGTGAGCATGTTCATGATTTTTATTTTGAATTCTTTTTCAGGAGGACTAGTTAGGTCCGTCTCCTTCTCAAGTGTTGTCTCTGTGATCTTTGTCTGCCTGTAGTTTTGCCTTTTCATGGTGATAGAGATAGTTTGCAGAGCTGGTACAAGTGACCGCTGGAAGAGCTTCCCTTCTTGTTGGTTTGTAGCCTTTTCCTGGGAGAATAGCGACCTCTAGTTGCTTGTGCTGGGCAGCTGTGCGCAGACAGGGCTTCTGCTTCCTGCCCAGTTGCTTTGGGGTTTATCTCTGCTGTTGCTGTGGGCTTGGCCTGGCTGGGGCTGTTCCTCCAAAATGGTGGAGCCCCATTGGAGGGGGAGCGGCCAGGAGGCTATTTATCTCCGTAAGGGGCCTCTGTGCTCCCTGTTGCCCAGGAGGTTAGAGTGCCCAGAGATCCCCAGATTCCCTGCCTCTGGTCTAAGTGACCTGTCCTGCCCCTTTAAGACTTCCAAAAAGCACTCCCCTTCGCAAGGCGCTGGGTTCTTGCAGGTGTGGATGTGGTCTGGATGTTGTCCTGTGTCCTGTGGTCTGTATTTTAGGAAGATTTTTCTTTGTTATATTTTCATAGCTCTATGTGTTTTTGGGAGGAGATTTCCACTGCTCTACTCATGCCGCCATCATGGCTCCGCCTGAAAATATTTTTATTTATAACATACTTGCCTTTAAATATTCCCCTAGGGAGAGGAAAAGATGGCAGCATGAGTAGGTATGCAGAAATATCCTCCCCACACCACATATATATTTTGAAAATACAGCAAATACAACTATTTCTAAAAGAGTGACCAGAAGATACAGTACACCAGGCAGTCTACATCTACAAGAACTCAACATCTCATGGAAAAGGGTAAGGTGCAGAGCTGTGACTTAGCAGGACCCAAGCACTCCCCCTATTGGAGCTCACTGATAGGAGGAAAAGAATCAGAGTGGGGAGGGGATACTAAATAACCAGCCCTACTAATCTGCCCCAGGATCACAGACAAGCTTTGCATGGTGCTCTGGATATTAGAGGAGCACAAAAGCAGAATCTGAGACTAAGACTGTGAACAGCTGGCTGATCTGGTGCAAAAGAAAAGCAGGTGACTTTTAAGGCACATCCTGGCACAATCAGCTCAGAGGGCTGGGAACTTTAAGGAACATCAGGTGCCCTATCCCCCTGGTTGGCAATGCAGCTCTGAGGCCCCTCATGGCAATAATCAGCCTGCCATTCCTTCCTCCATGCTGGTACCTGCAAGCTAAAAGGCTATTCCCGCCATTGCTGCAGACCAGCAGGAGAGCAGCCCTGCCTACAGCAACCTCACAGCTTGACACAGAGGGTTCTCCCTGCACAAGCAGCTAACCAGCCCAGACAGAGAGGCTGTTCCCTGTGCACAGTTGACTGGAACAGACAGTGGAAAGATGTGCAGAGACAGGGAGACACAAAGGGGCTTTGTTTTCATGGTAGAACACACACCACTCACCTGCGACCTCCACCAGCACCCTAGGCTATCCCAAGGGAAGGCCCGCCCATGAGAGCTAAGGGGATTATGCAGAGGCTGCTCTCTGCACAAGGTTGACTGGCATAGACAGGAGACTGGCACAGAGTGCAGGAGGCACAAAGGGGCTTTATTCTCATGGCAGAACAAGCACTACTCACTTGCAACTTCTGCCAGTGCCCTAGACCATCCCAAGGGAAGCCCACACATAGCAGCTTGGGGGATTA
Organism: Manis javanica; assembly: GCF_040802235.1. Taxonomy (NCBI): domain Eukaryota; kingdom Metazoa; phylum Chordata; class Mammalia; order Pholidota; family Manidae; genus Manis; species Manis javanica. The sequence continues at coordinate 105,751,992 of NC_133158.1, forward strand.
ACCCAGAGGCTGCTACCTGTGCACATTTGACTGGCACAGGCAGCAGAGATGGGCAAGGCAACTGGCAGGCAGGGAGGGACTTTGTTCTCCCAGCTGACACACATGCCACTCACAGGCAACCACTTCCATCACCATGAAAATGCAGAAGAAACTTATTCAAACCAAAATCCTTCAAACACCAGAAAGAGGGATTGCTGGGACTGAAATCACCAATCTTCCTGAAAAAGACAAAAATAAAAGTCATAAGCATGCTGATAGAGCTACATAGAAATATTCAAGAGCTAAGGAATTAATTCAGGAGGGAGATAATAGAAATGAAACAAACAATGGAAGCATTTAAGAGCCAAGTAGATGAGGTGGAAGACACTGCAAATGGAATAGAAATCAAAGAAAAGGAACACAGAGAAGTTGAGTCAGAGAGAGAAAAATGGACCTCTAGGAATGAAAGAACATTAAGAGAACTCTGTGACCAATACACACAGAACAATACTCAAATTATAGGGGTACCAGAAGAGAGAGAGAAAAAGGGATAGAAAGTATCTTTGAAGAAATAATTGCTGAAAAATTCTCCAATATGGGGAAGGAAATAGTCTCTCAGGCAGTGGAAGTCCACAGATCTCCCAACACAAGGGACCCAAGGTAGACAACACCAAGACATATAATAATTAAAATGACAAAGATCAAAGACAAGGACAGTGTATTCAAGGCAGTCAGAGAGAGAAAAAAGATCACCTACAAAGGAAAACACATCAGGCTATCATCATACTTCTCAGCAGAAACCTTACAGGACAGAAAGGAGTGGCATGATGTATTTAATGCAATGAAACAGAAGGGCCTTGAGCCAAGAACACTGTATCCAGCAAGATTATAATTTAAATTTGAAGGAGGGATTAAACAATTTCCAGATAAGCAAAAATTGAGAGAATTTGTCTATAACAAACCATCTCAACAGTGTATTTTAAAGAGATTGCTCTAGATGTAAGTATACCTTCGACTAAATAGCTGTCACAAGATAAAATAAAACCACAGAAAAGAAAGTAGAACAACCAAATACTAACTAAAGACAAAATCAAAACAGCTATCAACAAAATCAGTCAAGGGAAACACAAAGAGTACAGAAAAAAACACGTGACATATTGAGTGGAGGAGGAAGGAAAAAAAAAGGAGAGAAATAAAGAATCAGCAGACTGTGTTTATAATAGCATAATAAGTGAGTTAAGTTAGACAGTTGGATAGTAAAGAAGCTGCTCCTGAACCTTTGGTAACCATGAATCCAAAGCCTGCAATGGCAATAAGTACATATCTATTGATAATCACCTTAAATGTAAATGGATTGAATGCACCAATCAAAAGACACAGAGTAACAGAATGGATAAATAAGGAAGACCCATCTATATGCGGCCTACAAGAGACTCACTTCAAACCAAAAGATATAAACAGACTAAAAGTAAAGGGATGGAAAAAGATATTTCATGCACACAATAGGGAGAAAAAGCAGCAGTTGCAGTCCTTGTATCAGTCAAATAGACTTCAAAACAAAGAAAGTAACAAGAGACAAAGAAGGACTTTACATAATGATAAAGGGGCCAATCCAACAAGAAGATATAACCATTATAAATATCTATGCACCAAACAAAGGAGCACCTACATATGTGAAACAAATACTAACATAATTAAAGGAGGAAATAGAATGCAATACATTCATTTTAGGAGACTTCAACACACCATTCACTCCAAAGGACAGATCAACCAGATAGAAAATAAGTAAGGACACAGAGGAACTGAACAACACATTAAAACAGATGGACCTAACAGACATCTACAGAACTCTACAGTCAAAACAGCAGGACACCCATTCTTCTCAAGCGCACATGCACATTTCCCAGAATACACCACATACTAGGTCACAAAAAGCGTCTTGGTAAATTCAAAAAGATTGAAATTGTACCAACCAACTTCTCAGACCAAGAAGGTATAAAATTAGAAATAAATTGTACAAAGAAAGCAAAAAGGTTCACAAAAACATGGAGGCTTAATAACATGCCCCTAAATAATCAATGGATCAATGACCAAATGAAAACAGAGATCAAGCAGTATTTGAAGACAAATGAAAACAACAGTACAACACCTCAACTTCTGTGGAATATCCCAAAGGCAGTTCTAAAAGGAAAGTATACAGCAATCCAGGCCTGTTTAGAGAAGGAAGAACAATCCCAAACAAATAGTCTAAGTTCACAATTATTGAAACTGGAAGAAGAAGAACAAATGAGGCCCAAAGCCAGTACAAGGGGGGCATAATAAAGATCAGAGCAGAAATAAATAAAATTGAGAACAAAACAATACAAAAAAATAATGAAACTAAGAACTGGTTATTTGAGAAAAATAAAGTAGATAAAGCCCTAACCAGAGTTATTAAGAAAAAAGAGAATCTATGCACATAAATAGAATCAGAAATGAGAAAGGAAAAATCATGACAGACACCACAGAAATTGTTAGGAATTGTTAGGAATTGTTAGGAATACTATGAAAAACTATATGCTAACAAACCTAGAAAAAAATGGACAACTTTCTAGAAAAATGCAACCTTCCATGACTGACACAGGAAGAAACAGAAAATCTAAACAGACCAATTGCCAGCAATGAAATTGAGTTGGTAATCAAAAAACTACCCAAAAACAAAAACCCCAGACCAGATGGGTTTACTGCTAAATTTTATCAGAAATTTAAAGAAGACATAATACCCATTTTCCTTAAAGCTTTCCATAAAATAGAAGAGGAGGGAACACTTCCAAACTCATTCTATGAACCAGCATCACTCTAATACCAAACCAGGAAAAGACACCACAGAAAAAGAAAACTATCCAATATCCCTGATGAACATAGATGAAAAAACACACAAAGAATATCAGCAAACCAAATTTAAAAATGCATCAATAGGATCGTACACCATGATCAAGCGGGATTCATACAAGGGATGCAAGGATGGTACAACATTCGAAAATCCATCAACATCATCCACCACATCAACAAAAAGAAGTGACTATCCCATAGATGCTGAAAAAGCAGTAGACAAAATTCAACATCTATCCATGATAAAAACTCTCAACAAAATCAATATAGAGGGCAAGTGCCGCAATATAATAAAGGCAATAATTGTCAAACGCACAGCCAACATTATACTTAACAGTGAGAAGCTGGAAGCTTTTAAGATCAGAAACAAGACAAGGATGCCCACTCTCCCTGCTTTTATTCAACATAGTCTAGAGGTCCAAGACACAGCAATCAGACAACACAAAGAAATAAAAGGCATCCAGATTGGCAAGGAAGAAGTCAAACTGTCCCTGTTTGCAGATGACATGACACTGTACATAAAAAAACCCTAGATATTCCACTCCAAAACTACTAGAACTAATATCTGAATTCAGCAAAGTTTGAGGATACAGAATTAGTACACACAAATCTGTTGCATTCCTATACACTAATGATGAAGTAAAAGAAAGAGAAATCAGGAAAACAATTCCATCTACAATTGCATCAAAAAGAGTAAAATACCTAGGAATAAACCTAACCAAGGAAGTGAAAGACCTGTACACTGAAAACTGCAAGACACTCTTAACAGAAATTAAAGAGGACACAATAAATGTAAATTCAACACATGTTCTTGGGTAGGAAGTATTAATATAGTCAAAATGGCCATCCTGCCTAAAACAATTTACAGATTCAATGCAATCCTTATCAAAATACTGACTGCATTCTTCAACAAACTGGAACATATAGTTCTAAAATTCATATGGAATGACAAAAGACCCGGAATAGCCAAAGCAACCTGAGAAGGAAGAATAAAGAGAGGGGATCTCGCTTCCCAACTTTAAACTCTACTTTAAAGCCACAGTAATCAAGAAAGTTTGGTACTGGCACAAGAACAGATCCATAGAGCTGTGTAACAGACTAGAGAGTCCAGGTATTAACCCAAGTATACATGGTCAGTCAATATACGATAAAGGAGCCATGGATATACATTGGGGAAATGACAGCCTCTTCAACAACTGGTGTTGGCAAAACTGGACAGCTACATGTAAGAGAATGAAACTGGATCATTGTCTAGTCCCATACACAAAAGTAAATTTGAAGTGGATCAAAGACCTGAATGTAACTCATGAAGCCATAAAACTCTTAGAAGAAAACATAGGCAAAACTCTTTTGAATATAAACATGGGCAAATTCTTCATAAACATACCTCCCTGGGCAAGGGAAACAAAAGCAAAAATGAACAAGTGGGACTATATCAAACTAAAAAGCTTCTGTAAAGCAAAGGACACCATCAGTAGAACAAAAAGTCATCCTATGGTATGGGAGAATATATTCATAAATGACCTGTCTGATAAGGGGTTGACATTCAAATTATATTAAGAATGCACACATCTCAAGAAACAAAAAGAAAATAATCCAATTAAAAAATGGGCAGAGGATCTGAACAGATACTTCTTCAAAGAAGAAATTCAGATGGCCAACAGACATATGAAAAGATGGTCCACATTGCTAATTATCAGAGAAATGCAAATTAAAACAATAATGAGATATCACCTCATCCCAGGTAGAATGGCCAACATCCAAAAGACAAACAACAACAAATGTTAGCACGGATGTGGAGAAAAGTGAACCTTCCTACACTGCTGGTGGGAATGTAAATTAGTTCAAGCATTATGAAAATCAGTATGGAAGTTCCTTAAAAACTGAAAAATGAAATGCTACCTGACCCAGGAATTCCACTCCTAGGAGTTTACCCAAAGAATGCAGCAGTCCAGATTCAAAAAGACATATGCCCCCCTATGTTTATCATAGCACTATTTATAATAGCCAAGAAACGGGAGCAACCTAAGTGTCCATCAGTAGATGAATGGATAAAGAAGATGTGGTACATATACACAATGGAATATTATAGCCATAAGAAGAAAACAAATCGTTCCATTTACAATAACATGGATAGAGCTATAGGAACCCAACCTGCAAGATCTCTGAAGTATGCCTGTCAATTTCTAAACCCGCTATCAGGAAAGACTGATAATAGCCTCTAGTATTACAGACTGCATTCAAAAGAGCACTAGAGTATAGGTCAGAAATTTTGGATTCTAGAGCCAGCTCCAATCACGATCATGGCAGGCAGGCTGCTCCAAAATTCAGATTGTGCATTGGTAAAATAGGAATGATCATTCCCAGCAGCTTATCTCACCTCCTGTAAGAAGAGCGAAGCCATCCCAATGCACATATTTTACTGGATGCTACCTTATTATTAATGATTAATGAACTTAAACCCCAGTTGTTCCATAGGGCTGGTTCTAGATGACATGTGAATGGATATCCACTCCCTGAAATGCTGTTGTATCCTTTTGGATCACAATGGAATATTATTCAGCCATAAGAAGAAAACTTGGATTACCTACCATTTGCAACAACATGGATGGAGCTAGAGTTTATTATGCTCAGTGAAATAATCCAGGCAGAGAAAGACAAGTATCAAATTATTTCACTCATCTGTGGAGTATAAGAACAAAGAAAAAACTGAAGGATCAAAACAGCAGCAGACTCACAGAACCCAAGAATGGACTAACAGTTAACAAAGGGAAAAGGACTGGAGAGGATGGGTGGGAGGGGAGAGAAAAGGGGAAAAACGGGGCATTACGATTAGCATACATAAAGTAGGGGGGTGCAGACATGGGGAAGGCAGTATATACAGAGAAGACAAGTAATGATTCTATAACATTTTACCACGCTGATGGACAGTGACTGGAATGGACTATGTAGGGGCGACTTGATGATGGGGGGAGTCTAGTAAACATAATGTTGTTCAAGTAATTGTACATTAATGATATCAAAATAAAAAAGTTTTAAAGGAAGAGTGATCTTGTCAAACTGTGGTATCCTGAAAACAACACATGAAGAGGATCATAAGTTTTATGAGAAAGAAATCAAACCACAGCATTAAAGAATTTTAAAAATGAAAAAAATATTACTCAGTCTGCTTCAGAAAAAAAAACAAACACTCCCTCTCAAACTTTTATATACAAGCCCACAACCAGTAGGGAAAACAGAGTTCTTATGACTTTTTTTTTCCTTCCATTCTTCTAATTTTGATATTTGGCCATAATTATGTTTATATTATATTAGAAGTTTAACATAATTTCTGTGACTAATACCTGTTTGGGATCTGAGAGGAAACGATTAACATTTCCTTGCTTTTTTTTATATAAAGATATTATTGATATGCACTCTTTTGAATATTGCACATGAAAAACAACGTGGTTACTACATTTACCCATATTATCAATTCTCCACCCAAACGCCATTGCAGTCACTGTCCATCAATGCAGTAATATTCACTATTTGCCTTCTCTGTGCTACACTTTCTTCTCCATGACCCCCCACACCATGTGTACTAAATATAATTCCCCTCAATCCCCTTCTCACTCCCTGCCCACCTGCCCTCTCTTTGGAAACCACTAGTCCCTTTTTGCAGTCTGTGAGTCTGTTGATGTTTTGTTCCTTCAGTTTTTCTTCATTGTTATACTCCACAAATGAGGGAAATCATTTGGTACTTGTCATTCTCCACCTGGCTTATTTCACTGAACATAATATCCTCCAGCTACATTCATGTTGTTGCAAATGGTAGGATTTGTTTCTTTCTTATGACTGAATAGTATTCCATTATGTATATGTACCACACCTTCTTTATCCATTCACCTACTGCTGAACACTTAGGTTGTTTTCATATCTTGGCTATTGCAAATAGTGCTGTGATAAACATAGGGGTGCATATGTCTTTCTGAATCTAAGAACTTGTATTCTTTGGGTAAATTCCTAGGAGTGAGATTCCTGGGTCAAGTGGTATTTCTATTTTTAGTTTTTTGAGGAACCTCCCTATTGCTCTCCACAATGGTTGAACTTGTTTACAATCCCATCAGCAGTGTAGGAGGGTTCCTCTTTCTCTGCATCCTTGCCAGCATTTGTTGTTTCTAGTGTTTTCTATGCTGGCCATCCTAACTGGCATGAGGTGATATCTCATTGTGGTTTTAATTTGCCTTTCCCTGATGATTAGTGATGTGCAGCATCTTTTCATGTGTCTGTTGGCCATCTGAAGTTCTTCTTTGGAGAACTGTGTCTTCATATCCTCTGCCCATTTTTGAATCGGGTTATTTGCTTTTTGGTTGTTGAAGCATGTGAGTCCTTTATATATTTTGGATGTTAATCACTTGTTGGATACACTGTTTACAAATATATTCTCCCATACTGTAGGATGCCTTTTTTTCTGTTGATGGTGTCCTTTGCCATAGAGCTTTTTAGTTTGATGTAGTCCCATGTGTTCATTTTTGCTTTTGTTTCCCTTGCTCGAGGAAATGCATTCAGGAAGAAGTTGGCCATATTTATATTCAGGAGATTTTTGCCTATGTTGTCTTCTAAGAGTTTTATGGTTCCATGACTTAACATTCAGGTCTTTGATCCATTTTGAGTTTACTTTTGTATATGTGGATAGACAATAATCCAGTTTCATTCTCTTACATGTAGCTGTCCAGTTTTGCCAACACCAGTTGTTGAAGAGGCTGTCATTTCCCCATTGTATGTCCATGGCTCCTTTATCAGATATTAATTGACAATATATACTTGGTTTCATATCTGGGCTCTCTAGTCTGTTCCACAGGACTATAGGTCTGTTCTTGTGCCAGTACCAAATTGTCTTGGTAACTGTGCCTTTGTAGTAGGGCTTGATCTTGGGAAGTGTAATCTCTCTATCTTTATACTTCCCTTTCAAGATTGCTTTGGCTATTCAGGGTCTTCTGTGGTTCCATATAAATTTTAGAATGATCTGCTCTAGTTCATTGGAGAATGCTGCTGGTATTTTGATAGGGATTGCATTGCATCTGTAGATTCCTTTAGGCAGGATGGCCATTTTGAAAATATTAATTCTTCCTATCTGTGAACACGGGATGTGTTTCCCTTTATTGGTATCTTCTTTAATTTCTCTCATGACTGTCTTGTAGTTTTTAAAGTATATGTCTTTCACTTCCTTGGTTAGGTTTATTCCTAGTTATTTTATTCTTTTTTGATGCAACTGTGAATGGAATAGTTTTCTTGATTTCTCTCTCTGCTAGTTCATTTCTGGTGTGTAGGAATGCAATAGATTTCTGTGTATTAATTTTATATCCCACAACATTGCTGAATTCAGATATTAGATCTAGAAGTTTTGGAGTGGGCTCTTTAGGGTTTTTTATGTACAATATCATGTCATCTGCAAACAGGAACAGTTTGACTTCTTCCTTGCCAATCTGAATGCCTTTTATTTTTGTGTTGTCTGATTGCTGTGGCTATGACCTCCAAAACTATGTTGAATAAAAGCGGGGAGAGTGGGCATCCTTGTCTTGTTTCCGATCTTAGAGGAAAAGCTTTCAGCCTCTCACTGTTAAGTATAATGTTGGCTGTGGGTTTAACATATATGGCCTTTATTATGTTGAGGTACTTGCCCTCTATACCCATTTTGTTGAGAGTTTTTATCGTGAATGGATGCTGAATTTTGTCTAATGCTTTTTCAGCATGTATGGAGATGATCATGTGGTTTTTGTCCTCCTTTTTTCTGATGTGGTGGATGATGTTGTTGGATTTTCTAATATTGTACCATCCTTGCATCCCTGGAATGAATCCTACTTGATCATGATGGATGATCTTTTTGATGTATTTTTGAATTTAGTTTGCTAATATTTTATTGACTATTTTTGCATCTATGTTCATCAGGGATATTAGTCTGTAATTTTCTTGTTTTGTGGTGTCTTTGCTGGGTGTTGGTATTAGGGTGATGTTGGTTCATAGAGTGAGTTTGGAAGTATTCCCTCCTCTTCTATTTTTTGGAAAACTTTAAGGAGGACGGGTATTAGGTCTTCACAAAATGTTTGATGAAATTTAGTGGTGCAGCCATCTCGTCCTTTTGAAGACATTTTGTTCTTAGGTAGTTTTTTGATGTGTTTGTGGATTTTTTCATTTTCTTTTTGTTATTTATTTCTAGTTTCATACCTTTGTGATCTGAGAATCTGGTTGGTACAATTCCAATCTTTTTGAATTTACTGAGGCTCTTTTTGAGGCCTAGGATATGATCTATTCTTGAAAATGGTCCATGTGCACTTGAGAAGAATGTGTATCCTGCTGCTTTGGGTGGAGTGTTCTGTAGATGTCTGTTAGGTCCATCTGTTCCAATGTGTTTTTCAGTGCCTCTTTCTCCTTATTTTCTGTCTGGTTTATCTGTCCTTCAGAGTGAGTGATGTGTTGAAGTCTCCTAAATGAATGCATTGTATTCTATTTCCCCCTTTAATTCTGTTAGTATCTGTTTCTCATATATAGGTCCTCCTATGTTGGGTGCATGGATATTTATAATTGTTATATCCTCTTATTAGACTGACTCCTTTATCCTTGTGTAATGTCCTTCTTTGTCTCTTGTTACTTTCCTTGAAGTCTGTTTTGTCTGATACAAGTACTGCAACTCCTGCCATTTTCTCCCTATTAGTTGCATGAAATACCTTTTTCCATTCCTTCACTTTTAGTTTGTGTATATTTTTGGGTTTGAAGTGAGTCTCTTCTAGGCAGTATATAGATGGGTCTTATTTTTTTATCCACTCAGTGACTCTATGTCTTTTGATTGGTGCATTCAGTTCATTTACATTTAGGGTGATTATCAACAGATATGTACTTATTTCCATTGCAGGCTTTAGATTTATGGTTACCAAAGGTTCAAGGTTAGCTCTTTCATTATCTAACAGTCTAACAACTCTCTTAATATGGTATTTCAAATACAATCTAAAGTTCTTTTTTTCTCCCTTCTTTTGCTCCCTCCTCCATTCTTTATATATTATGTGTCATATTCTGTACTATTTGTGTATCCCTTGAATGACTTTCAGGGTAGTTGATATAATTTTGCATATGCTTAGTAATTAATTGGTCTACTTCCTTTAGTGTTTTTATTTTCTGTGGTGAGAGCTATTTAGCTTTAGGAGCACTTACAGCTTTAGCAGTCCCTCCAAAATGTACTGTAGAAATGGTTTGTGGGAGGTAAATTCCCTCAACTTTTGCTTATCAGGAAACTGTTTAATCCTTCCATCAAATTTAAATGACAGTCTTGCTGGGTAGAGTAGTCTTGGTTTGAGGCCCTTCTGTTTCATTGCATTAAATACATCATGCCACTCCCTTCTTGCCTATAATGTTTCTGCTGAAAAGTCTGATAACAGCCTGATGTGCTTTCCTTTGTATGTGACCTTATTTCTCTCTCTGGCTGCTTTTAATAGTCTGTCTTTATCCTTGGTCTTTGTCATTTTAATTATTATATTTATTGGTGTTGTCTTCCTTGGGTACCTTTTGTTGGGAGATCTGGGCACCTCCATGGCTTTCCCCAGACTGGAGAACATTTCAGCAATTACCTCCTCAAGGCTCTATCACTTTTATCTTCTATTTCTGGTACCCCTATAAAATGAATACTGTTTCATTTCAATTTGTCACACAGTTCTCTCCATATTCTTTTATTCTTAGAGATCTTTTTTTCTCTGTATGCCTCAGCTTCTTTGTATTCCTATTTCATTTATTGTTTCCTCCACTGTATCTAATTTGCTTTTAAAACCTTCCAGTGTATGTTTCATTTCTGATACTGTATTCCGTAATGATTGGATCTCTGACTGGAATTCATTCCTGAGTTCTTGAATATTTTTTTGTACCTCCTAGAGCATGTTTATGATTTTTATTTTGAAATCTCTTTAATGAAGATTCATGAGTTCAGTTTCATTTGACTCTTTGTCTGGTGTATTTATAATTTTGCTTTGGACCATCTTCCTTTCACATTTCATATTTGTATGTGGCACCCTCTCGTGCCCAGAAGCTCTACTCTCTGAAGCTCTTCAGCCCTTGGAGCAATGTTGGTGGTCACAGGGAAGTGGTATTGGTGCCTTGGGGGAAGAAAGAGCTCTTTCCTGCTTCCAAGCTGCTATGCCTGCCTCCACTGCCTGAACCAATGGGCTGAGCACACAGTTATAAGCCTCTATGCTTTGTGTTTGTAGCTGCTGTAGGCGGGGATTTTCTCTGGCTGGCCTGATGCCAGGGCAGTGTCTGCTGGTTGGTGAGCCATGTATGGGCTGTCCGGGAGGAAGGCACAGCAGGCTGTGTATCATGGTGTGGGGCCTTGGGGCTGCATAGCCAGCCAGGGGTCTGGAGTGCCTGTAGATCAAAAGTTCCCAACCTGCTGGGCAGAGTGCACCCAGACAATTTTGCTTACCTGTCGTTTCTCCTGAGCAGTAAGTTCTGTTCAATCCTTGCCCCTTTAGAAGCCTTCTTGCTGTTAGGAAGTCCCTCAGACTGTCCACCTTTATTTTTTCCCAGAGCAGCTAGATATGTATTCCTGTTTTCCAAAAGCAGCTGGAATCTCAGTCTCTCCAGGTATTTTGCCTTTCTTAGCTTTACAACCCCTCTATTCACCAGAGCACCATCTGCTCCCAGAACAGATCTCTTGAGCTATGTGTTCAGCAGTCCCAGGCCTCCACTCCCTCCCTGTTCCATTTCTCTTTCTCCTGCCAGGGAGCTGGGGTGGGGAGCTTAAGTCAATTTTTAAGTTAATTTTCTTAATTAAATTAAATAATGAGTGTATTGAGGGTAGGAGTATGGGATGGCAAATGTGAATCTATTGAATCAATGAATAGCCAGTATTGCAGTTTTAGAAACATATTTAAATATCTTTTACATACCTTCCAAGTATTACTTGCTTCACTATTACATTCCTTTTTAGACTTATTTTGAACTAGAATTTTTTATCATTAAACAATATTTATTTAAAACTATGAAATCATGTATGTTCATATATATACTATGTATGGTACCCTCCCATCATTTGAAAAGTGATGAATATTAGATATTTCAATTATGAATTCTAGACAGAAAAACTGTAGATTTTCATGTCATTATTCATAGAATAATTTCATTTATATAAATTCCTCTATACATTATGGTCCCCAGTGCATAGTCAGGAATGTTATTTCCTAAAGTGGAGCTTGATCCCAGTGCACAACTCTCTTTGATTGAATTTCCATTGACAACACTTCTCTGCATAATTCTGAGAGATGGATAGATTAATTATGACTTTATAGAAGGTTCATTTTCTCCTACTTCCAACTTGGATGATTACATGTAGTTATTTTATCCTCACTTTTAAAGAAAACCCATACTTCAGTAAGTAAAAAAAAATGTAAAAAGCTTTTAACTTTAGAGGGAAAGCAATCTATGTTCCAGTATGAAAAAATAGGGAATAATTTCTTCATTTATGAAACATTCCTTTTAATATTAATGTCTGACCTTTAATTGGTTCTCTGAACATTCAATCAACTCAATATACTCAGTTTTACTGAGACCACAACTGTGAATATACTCAAAAGTTTCAGAGTATACTATTGAAAGTACAGACAGGAAATTATGGTCATTAAGTCATACAGCTTCAGTATTTTTGAAACTATTTTGATACTCTGTAAATATATTAAAGAACCATTGACATAAAAATTGTATGTTAAGTTAAACTGCACTTTTTTTTTAGAAAAGCATTCATCTTTGATGGAATAGTTTCAAAGGAAACTTGCCAATGTGATTTAGGATACTTGTAAGTATATATGTGCTCTACAATTTTCCTGGAGTTTTAGAGAACATTATCCTACCAAAACATTTTTTAGCCATTTTTAAAGATCATATCCTTAAAAAAAATTCAGGTAAAATTATTAATTTCCATCTCTATCCTTTGACCAAATCTATCCTAATATGTAATATATACAGAAAAAAACATGACATATTTAGAGAACAAAATTGTTTCTATTCAGAATAGCAATTTCTGTGAAATATTTTCTACAGGAATAAATTTTTAATATTACATTCTATTAGAAATTCCATTCATATGTCAATGCAACTAAATTAGTATCATCAAATTGCATAGAAAACTAGACTACCTCTCTAACCCTATCATATTAGCTCTTCTTTTATAAGTCTCAGACTCTTATGTTGCCCACTGAGGTTATCCTACCAACGCAAGAATTGGGTCTACATCTGGGTATATATACCTCTTTCCATATCATGTTTCACTCAGAATTACCAGGAAGTGGTTTACAAAGGAATTTCAATTTTTCATCATTTTACAATTTCCCAATTCAGAGATCCTTTGAAATATTATCAATATCAATACCATTTAAAATGTACTTGAAAACAACGTCAAATATCATTTTTTATTTTAAGACGAGAGAATCAGAAATATAACAAAAGCTGTTATTTAGCCCCTAATTGGGAATCTACACATAATTATGTGTAGTGTAAAGGAAATTACCATGAAAAAGTATTTGAAGTAATTTAGGTTAATTTTAAATCCCATTTAATCGATTGACTACAGCACAATCCCAAATTTTAGAAAGATATTACTCCATAGGATTTTTTGGATGTTTTCCTAATAGCCTAAGTACAGTTGACCATAGAACATTGGGTTTAGGGGCTTTCACCACCATGCCGTCAAGTCTACCTGTAACTTTTGACTCACAAAAAATGTAGCTACTGATAGCCTACTGTTGACCAAAAGCTTTACTGATAACATAAACAGTTTATTACAAATATTTTGTACATTATATGAATTTTAAACTGTGTTCTTGTTATAAAGAAAGGTAAAGAATGATTTTTCAAACTGTCACAAGTCTATAAAAATATCTCCAATGTATTTATTAAAAATTATCGATATATAAGTGGATGTGTGCAGCTCAAATGTGTTGTTCAAGGGTTAGCTATAATGGCATGATTTTGCTAGTGCTGTACTCAATATGAATTTATTTTGTACAGTTTTTAAATCAATTCAAAGTGAAATTCTTATTATATAGTCACATACATATAGTTACAATATTTTAATTTGAAAGTGACATTAAAAAATATTCCCATTTGAAAATAATGGAATTCTGTTGTTTGCAAAACTGAATAAAAATATTGTCTACTTAATATTCTACTTTACTAATATATCATGATGTTAGATATTCTGTAGCATCAAATATATTACTAAATAAGCTAAAACAATGAAAAATGTCTTTTTATAAATGTGTTTATCTTTTGTTCATTTTTGTTTTATTTTGGTATAAATTCCTGTATGTAAGAGTTTTTTTCTTGTTATGTAAAATATTAATAATAGTCTTGATTCTTATTTACAACTTTTATATTATAAAGAATTTTTAAATCAACTTACAGTTCTAGCAGTATTTTTATTTGTATTTATTTGTTCTCGAATAATTGCTTTATATTCATTCTTCTTATTTTACAAATCATACTGTTGAATTTATCTCTTTTGAAATGAGAAATTTCTATTACCATGTTAAAACAGATTAATGTGGTAAACATGACTTGTAAGGTGTATATATTGCATTAATTTTGTAATGCTTGAGTGTAAGATTTTCAGTATCATTTTTATCTTATGCTACAGGTCAAATTAAATGTACACTACCCACTTCCATAGTAGTCACAGAAGGTCAGTATTTCTACTGAAAGAATTAGAAGAAATTACTACATTTAAAAAATTACACTGTGAGATATTTTAGAGATATATAGACTACTAGTCAGAGTCTACTTTAAAATAATCTTAGAGAAGTCTTTACAACTGTTATAGAGTATCTTTAAATCATATGCTCCTAATTCCTCTCTTCTACCTTTTGTGGTATTTTACATTTATATTTTATGTGATACCATAATGTATCAGTATTTATTCTATAAGTGTACATTTAACTTTTATACTAATAAATAATAATAATATCTTTCATATTTAAATTCATTTCACCCATTTCCTAAGGTATTAATATTTAGAAATAGATCAAAGTTTCTATCGGTATCATATTTCTTCGGCCAGAAAAATGTTCTTTTAACATTCCATATACTAGAGACAGACATTAGGAACACATTGACATATAGATTGCAAATAAAATCATGTCTACATGTGATTAAATAGAAGTAAATAGAGGAAACATTAAGGCTGTAGACCAAGTTTTAGGTACTTGATAATGAAGGTTTTATATGAAGTGGAAGGTATTAAGGTGATTTAGAATATATGACCAGTCATATGCAGGAAAAAAACCCCACAAGATACTGAGATAATACAGTATCCAAGAAAAGAAATTTATTCAAAAACAAGGGAGGTATCTCATGCTTTTAGGTCAGATAAGTAAAACACAGAGAACTACCCACTGCAATATGAAGGTCATTGGTGACAAATGACCGGGAAACCTATTGGAATGATGATGAGGAAGGGCTATTTTGGTTTGGTGATATAAAAAGGTGAAGGGGAAGGAAAATACAAGCATTGATTATAGGCACCCTCCTGAAGAAGTTTTGCTGTAAAAGAAGGAAAGAAATAGAGATGGTAGCTGGAGGGAAAGTGGGGCATATTTCTATGACTGAAATGTAGAATGGTAAAGGAGATGGACTTTGAGAAGCAACTAAGTGGTGCCCACAACAGATGTACAGTTTGGACTTACATAGTAGCAGGAATACTTAATTCACAGTAACATAAAAGAGGCACACAAGTTTGGAATTTAGATTAATGGGGCTGGGAAGTTTTGATAATAAGAAAATGAGGGAATTATTTGCGTAGGCATCGTCTACAAACTGAAATCAGTGTGTTGCAGCTTCAAGAGCCAGCTCATTTATGTCTCTTACTGGAGATGGGTTCTAATTCCAGATATTTCCATCCAACCACAGAATCTTCATCTGCTAATTTTCTGTCAAATTAATGTAGTTAATGCATTAATGTAATATTTGTTAATTTCCTTTTCAAATTCTGTTAATTAAAAAAAAGATACAGTTTTTTTTAGAACTTATTGAAATCTTTTTGAAAAAGATATTTAAACTGATGAACTGTGGCTTAAATTTTTGCTAATAGTATGGTTGAAATTAGTAAAAATCAAAGTACAGAAAGAGAGCTTCTGAGACGGATGATAGTGACCATTTTATCATTTTAAAAATACCCTTCTGAAAATAATAGGGAGCTCCATACTTTCTGAAATATATTTGCTAGAAAATTATTACATAAGAATAATAAAGTTTGTGTTTCCAAACTTTACTCCTTTCTTTTCACAGTGTTAAAGCAACTTGTATTTTTCCAGGAGTGTTCAGGTGGGGAGAATGCACCTGGATGAATTATACTCCTGTGGGGAAGGGATCACTGATCTCTAACATTTCATCTGTGAGGATTTACTCTTTTCTATCAAAGGCAGGGGATGAGAGAATGGGACTTACCATTCTGTCCATTTGCATTCCATTCACTGAAATAATAATAGCTATATGATATCGAGGATAGAAAGAGTGCTCTAAAATAAGGGCATTTTCTCAAATCTTAATAGTTTCCACTATAAAAACTGAAGATAGGTCTTCCTAGATTCATTGTTTCAGAGAACTATTATTATTTGAGTCAAAACTTTAAATGGCTTTTGTTGTAAAATAAACAATTGGTGCAGGGCATTCAGTGAGAGGGATGGTCTGAGAATGGCTTACTGTGACAGTGCAATCACTCTCAGGTTTAAATTTCAGGATGAAAACTATAAATCATTCACCTTGTCAGTGAAGCTTGACTTACTCTTGTGGCCAAAACAGGTGTAGACACGAAGGACAAATGAGTCAGAATAACTGGAAAAATGTCCTTAAGCAATGACTACATATTTTCAACTCTTGCATAAACAAACATACTAAATTTTTTCTACTATAGAGTCTTTAATTATGTATTAGCTATGATAATTTGTGTTATATGATACACGCTATATATAATATAATATGTATTGACATATGAATGAATTAAGGCCAGGGATCTATATTAAGACTACAATTGGTTATAAAAAGTGTATGTTTCATTTTTATCATTGAAATAATTTAAACTCTATCAATTTTTATAGATATAAATTGATAACTGTCTTTAATAACATGACACTGATATTTTTGTTTTGTTTTACTCATGTGCAGTTTAATCCATATTAAGAAAACAATGGTATAAATAACCAAATAGTTTATTTTAGAGTTGAATTTTATATTTATTCAATTACAGGACCTTCATGGTATTCCAGAAAGAGTTTCGCAAATGTATGAACCACATGGAATGCTGATAAAAAGCAAATTGATTTGGTATGTAGAGGCAGGAAGCTAAGATTCATTTCAAACTCCATGCTGATACCAATGCTTCTATTCTGCTAATCAAAGTTTAAAAAGCAAATAACCTAAGTATAAATGGTTTTCAATAACAAAAGATAAGTGAAATAAAATACATTTTCAGCATTGAGAACAGTCAGATTCTAAATTGACTTTTGCCTAAATGCAAGAGAAGATATTATTATGAGTACATTATCTAGTTCTCATTTATTTATTTTTATTTTTTATTTTTATTTTTTTTAATTTATTTTTTGAGAGGGCATCTCTCATATTTATTGACCAAATGGTTGTTAACAACAGTAAAATTCTGTATAGGGGAGTCAACGCTCAATGCACAATCAATCCATCTCAAGCCTAATTCTCGTCAGTCTCCAATCTTCTGAAGCATAACGAACACGTTCTTACATGGTGAACAAATTCTTACATAGTGAATAAGTTCTTACATGGTGAACACTACAAGGGCAGTCATCACAGAAACTTTTGGTTTTGATCACGCATTATGAACTATTAACAATCAGGTCAAATATGAATATTCATTTGATTTTTATACTTGATTTATATGTGGATCCCACATTTCTCCCTTTATTATTATTATTATTTTTATTTTTAATAAAATGCTGAAGTGGTAGGTAGATGCAAGATAAAGGTAGAAAACATAGTTTAGTGTTGTAAGAGAGCAATTGTAGATGATCAGGTGTGTGCCTGTAGACTATGTGCTAATCCGAGCTAGACAAGGGCAATAAAACATCCACGGATGCAGAAGAAGCTTTCTCTCAAAACAGGGGTGGGGGTGAGATTCTAAGCCTCACCTCTGTTGATCCCCAATTGCTCACCTGATGGCCCCCCTGCGACTGTGCCTGTCTTAGGTTGTTCCTCCCTTGAGGAATCTTACCATCTCTGGCTAACCAGTCATCTTTTGGGGCCATACAGGGAAATGTAAAGTTGGTAAGGGAGAGAGAAGCCATATTGTTTGAAACAGTTAGCTTTTTACTTTTTTGCAGATTTATGCCCTGTGGCTTCTATGCCCAGCATTTGTCTTGAGGTATCTTTACCACTTGGAGGAATTATGATACTCAGTAAATTCGATATGAGGCACAAAATCTATTTAAGGGTTGTAATTAGGAAGGAAGAGGAAAACCCATAGAAGCAGCAGATGGAAGAAAATATGGGAGGATTGATTATTTCTTTGACATATCTTCTTGTAGAGTAACTTAAGCATGTATAGGTTTTAAACTACTAACTAAATTGCGCACATACATTAACATAATAGGAATACAGTTACATAACCAAAGCAGATCTATAATTACCACCCACCTCCAGTGAAGCCAAAAAAATCAGTTAGGCACCATAGGCATTTGTGAAAATTTGTCTATGATATGATGGATATTGTCCAACTGTACTTGAACAGTCTGAGAGAAATAAGACAAATTAAAACAACCCATTCCTGGGGACTGTTCACATCCTATAGATTCTTTTAAGCGTAGATAGTCTGTAGTCGTAAGATTTTGGAGCGCTACAACTTGCACTTCTCGTAATTCTTGGTTGAGTTCCAACAGTATAGATCAAGTCAAATTTGTTGTTTTACTGTATGCACAGGCCAGCTTAGATATTTCCTTCTTCATTCCAATGGCAAGTCCAGGAAATGGTGGGGTGGATGCAGCTACAACTGCAGCATCGCCTGGATCTTTGTGGAGGTTTTTGATGATCATCTTCTGGTATGAGTCTTCCAGAGAGTGCTGATGTTGGAAGTTCTTCTTCATATCGTATCTTAGTTCATTTTCTGGGTAGCCAAATTGGGCTTTGATCTTCTGTATGAACACAAACAGACCCTTTGCCCACACGTTGATATGCCCTTTATACCATTGCGTAGAACTCATTGGAGGTCACCACACAGTAACTGCTTATTTTTTTTTAAGAGAAAGGAATTTTATCAGAAAAGTGTACCTCCATAGCCAATCATCTGACACCCTTTCAGTGATCAAAATTAAGGATATTTAAAGCATGCGTTAATCGTTGATTTACCACTAGTTTTATCCTATCAAGGAGTAATCCCCCTTTTCTTTCTTTTTTTTTTGTTATCTGTAATCTACACTTACATGAAGAATATTATGTTTACTAGGCTCTCCACTATACCAGGTCCCCCCTATAAACCACTTTGCAGTCACTGTCCATCAGCATAGCAAAATGTTGTAGAATCACTACTTGTCTTCTCTGTGTTGCACAGCCCTCCCCTTTCTCCCTCTCCCATTATGCATGCTAATCTTAATAACCCCTTTCTTCTTCCCCCCCCCCCTTATCCCTCCCTACCCACCCATCCTCCCCAGTCCCTTTCCCTTTGGTACCTCTTAGTCCATTTTTGGGTTCTGTAATTCTGCTGCTGTTTTGTTCCTTCAGTTTTTCCTTTGTTCTTATACTTCACAGATGAGTGAAATCATTTGGTATTTCTCTTTCTCCACTTGGCTTATTTCACTGAGCATAATACCCTCCAGCTCCATCCATGTTGCTGCAAATGGTAGGATTTTCCCTCTTCTTATGGCTGAGTAGTATTCCATTGTGTATATGTACCACATCTTCTTTATCCATTCATCTACCGATGGACATTTAGGTTGCTTCCAATTCTTGGCTATTGTAAATAGTGCTGCAATAAACATAGGGGTGCATCTGTCTTTCTCAAACTTGATTGCTGCGATCTTAGGGTAAATTCCTAGGAGTGGAATTACAAGGTCAAACGGTAAGTCTGTTTTGAGCATTTTGATGAACCTCCATACTGCCTTCTACAGTGGTTGAACTAATTTACATTCCCACCAGCAGTGTATGAGGGTTCCCCTTTCTCCAAAGCCTCGCCAACATTTGTTGTTGTTTAGCTTTTGGATGGCAGCCATCCTTACTCGTGTGAGGTGATATCTCATTGTAGTTTTAATTTGCATTTCTCTGATAATTAGTGATGTGGAGCATCATCTTTTCATGTGTCTGTTGGCCATCCATATTTCTTTTTTAGAGAACTATCTGTTCAGTTCCTCTGCCCATTTTTTAATTGGATTATTTGTTTTTTGTTTGTTGAGGCATGTGAGCTCTTTATATATTTTGGATGTCAAGCCTTTATCGGATCTGTCATTTACAAATATATTCTCCCATACTGTAGGGTTCCTTTTCATTCTATTGATGGTGTCTTTTGCTGTACAGAAGCTTTTCAGCTTAATGTAGTCCCATTTGTTCATTTTTGCTGTTGTTTTCCTTGCCCGGGGACATATGTTCAAGAAGATGTCACTCATGTTTACGTCTAAGGTTTTTGCCTATGTTTTTTTCTAAGAGTTTAATGGTTTCATGACTTAAATTCAGGTCTTTGATACATTTAGAATTTACTTTTGTCTATGGGGTTAGACAGTGGTTCAGTTTCATTCTCCTACATGTAGCTGTCCAGTTTTGCCAGCATCATCTGTTGAAGAGACTGTCATTTCGCCATTGTATGTCCATGGCTCCTTTATCAAATATTAATTGACCATATATGATTGGGTTAATTTCTGGAGTCTCTAATCTGTTACACTGGTTTGTGGCTCTGTTCTTGTGCCAGTACCAAATTGTCTTGATTTCTATGGCTTTGTAGTAGAGCTTGAAGTTGGGGAGAGAGATCCCCCCTACTTTATTCTTTTTCAGGATTGCTTTGGCTGTTCGGGGTCTTTGGTGTTTCCATATGAATTTTTGAATTATTTGCTCCAGTTCATTGAAGAATGTTGCTGGTAATTTGAGAGGGATTGCATCAAATCTGTATATTGCTTTGGGCAGGATGGCCATTTTGACGATATTAATTCTTCCTAGCCATGAGCATGGGATGAGTTTCCATTTGTTAGTGTCCCCTTTAATTTCTCTTAAGAGTGACTTGTACTTTTCAGAGTATAAGTCTTTCACTTCTTTGGTTAGGTTTATTCCTAGGTATTTTATTCTTTTTGATGCAATTGTGAATGGAATTGTTTTCCTGATTTCTCTTTCTATTGGCTCATTGTTAGTGTATAGGAAAGCTACATATTTCTGTGTGTTAATTTGTATCCTGCAACTTTGCTGTATTCCGATATCAGTTCTGGTAGTTTTGGAGTGGAGTCTTTAGTGTTTTTTATGTACAATATCATACCATCTGCAAAAAGTGACAGTTTAACTTCTTCTTTACCAATCTGGATTCCTTGTATTTCTTTGTTTTGTCTGATTGCCGTGGCTAGGACCTCTAGTACTATGTTAAATAACAGTGGGGAGAGTGGGCATCCCTGTCTACTTCCTGATTTCAGAGGAAATGCTTTCTGCATCTCGCCGTTCAGTATAATGCTAGCTGTGGGTTTATCATATATGGCCTTTATTATGTTGAGGTACTAGCCGTCTATTTGCATTTTGCTGAGAGTTTTTATCATGAATGGATGTTGAATTTTGTCAAATTTTTTTCAGCATCTATGGAGATGATCCTGTGGTTTTTGTCTTTCTTTTTGTTGATGTGGTGGATGATGTTGATGGATTTTTGAATGTTGTACCATCCTTGCATCCCTGGGATGAATCCCACTTGGTCATGGTGTATGATCCTTTTGATGTATTTTTGAGTTCAGTTTACTAACATTTTCTTGAGTATTTTTGTATCTATGTTCATTATGGATATTGGTCTGTAGTTTTCTTTTTTGGTGGGGTCTTTGCCTGGTTTTGGTACTAGGGTGATGTTGGCTTCATAGAATGAGTTTGGGAGTATTCCCTCCTCTTCTATTTTTTTGGAAAACTATAAGGAGAATGGGTATTATGTGTTCTCTGTATGTCTGATAAAATTCTGAGGTAAATCCATCTTGCCCGGGGGTTTTGTTCTTTGGTAGTTTTTTGATTACCACTTCAGTTTCTTTGCTGGTAATTGGTCTGTTTAGATTTTCTGTCTCTTTCTAGGTCAGTTTTGGAAGGTTGTATTTTTCTAGGAAGTTCTCCATTTCTCCTAGTTTTCCCAGCTTGTTTGCATATAGGTTTTCATAGTACTCTCTAATAATTCTTTGTATTTCTGTGGAGTCTGTTGTGATTTTTCCGTTCTCATTTCTGATTCTGTTGATTTGTGTTGATTCTCTTTTTCTCTTAATAAGTTTGGCTAGAGACTTATCTATTTTGTTTATTTTCTCAAAGAACCAGGTCTTGGTTTCACTGATTTTTGCTACTGTTTTATTCTTCTCAATTTTGTTTATTTCTTCTCTGATCTTTATTATGTCTCTTCTTCTGCTGACTTTAGGCCTCATTTGTTCTTCTTTTTCCAGTTTCGATAATTGTGATGTTAGACTATTCATTTGGGATTGTTCTTCCTTCTTCAAGTGTGCCTGGATCGCGATATACTTTCCTCTTAGGACTGCTTTCACTGCGTTCCACAGAATTTGGGGCCTTGTGTTGTTGTTGTCATTTGTTTCTATATATTCCTTGATCTATATTTTGTTTTGTTCATTGATCCATTGATTATTTAGAAGCATGTTGTTAAGCCTCCATGTGTTTGTGAGCCTTTTTGTTTTCTTTGTAGAATTTATTTCTAGTTTTATGCCTTTGTGGTCTGAAAAGTTGGTTGGTAGAATTTTAATATTTTGGAATTTACTGAGGCTCTTTTTGTGAGCTAGTATGTGGTCTACTCTGCAGAATGTTCCATGTGCACTTGAGAAGAATATATCCTGTTGCTTTTGGATGTAGAGTTCTTTAGATGTCTATTAGGTCCATCTGTTCTAGTGTGTTGTTCAGTGCCTGTGTGTCCTTACTTATTTTCTGCCCGGTGGATCTACTTATTTTCTGCCCGGTGGATCTATCCTTTGCGGTGAGTGGTGTGTTAAAGTCTCCTAAAATGAATGCATTGCAGTCTATTTCCCTCTTTAGTTCTGTTAGTATTTGTTTCACATATGCTGGTGCTCCTGTGTTGGGTGCATATATATTTAGTATGGTTATATCCTCTTGTTGGACTGAGCCCTTTATCATTATGTAGTGTCCTTATTTATCTCTTGTTACTTTCTTTGTTTTGAAGTCTATTTTGTCTGATATTAGTACTGCAACCCCTGCTTTCTTTTCGCAGTTGTTGGCCTGAAATATGTTTTTCGATCCCTTGACTTTTAGTCTGTGCATGTCTTTGGGATTGAGGTAAGTTTCTTGTAAGCAGCATATAGATGGGTCTTGCTTTTTTATCCATTCTATTACTCTGTGTCTTTTGATTGGTGCATTAAGTCCATTTACATTTAGCGTGACTATTGAGAGATATATACTTATTGTCACAGCAGGCTTTACCTTCGTGGTTACCAAAGGTTCAAGGTTAGCCTCTTTAGTATCTTACTGCCTAATTTAGCTCGCTTATTGAGCTGTTATATACACTGTCTGGAGATTCTTTTCTTCTCTCCCTTCTTATTTCTCCTCCTCCATTCTTCATATGTTGTGTGTTTTGTTCTGTGCTCTTTTTAGGAGTGCTCCCATCTAGAGCAGTCCCTGTAAGATGCCCTGTAGAGGTGGTTTGTGGGAAGCAAATTCCCTCAGCTTTTGCTTGTCTGTGAATTGTTTAATCCCGCCATCATTTTTAAATGATAGTTGTGCTGGATACAATATCCTTGATTCAAGGCCCTTCTGTTTCATTGCATTAAATAAATCATGCCATTCTCTTCTGGCCTGTAGGGTTTCTGTCGAGAATTCTGATGTTAGCCTAATGGGTTTTCCTTTATAGGTGACCTTTTTCTTTCTGGCTGCCTTTAAAACTCTTTCTTTGTCCTTGATCCTTGCCATTTTAATTATTATGTGTATTGGTGTTGTCCTCCTTGGATCCTTTCTGCTGGGGTTCTGTGTATTTCTGTGGTCTGTTCGATTATTTCCTCCCCCAGTTTGAGGAAGTTTTCAGCAATTATTTCTTCAAAGAGTCTTTCTATCCCTTTTCCTCTCTCTTCTTCTTCTGGTACCCCTATAATACAGTTATTGTTCCTTTTGGATTGGTCACATAGTTCTCTTTGTGTTTTTTCTTTCCTGGAGATCCTTTTATCTCTCTCTATATCATCTTCTATATGTTCCTGTTCTCTGGTTTCTATTCCTTCAATGGCCTCTTGCATCTTATCCATTCTGCTTATAAATCCTTCCATGGTTTGTTTCACTTCTGTCATCTCTATCCTGAAATCTGTGATCTTCCTCTGGACTTCATCCCATTGCTCTTGCATTTTTCTCTGCATCTCCATCAGCATGTTCATGATTTTTATTTTGAATTCTTTTTCAAGAAGACTGGTTAGGTCTGTCTCCTTCTCAGGTGTTGTCTCTGTGATCTTTGTCTGCCTGTAATTTTGCCTTTTCATGGTGATAGAGATAGTTTGCAGAGCTGGTACGAGTGACAGCTAGAAGAGCTTTCCTTCTTGTTGGTTTGTGGCCTTCCTCTCCTGAGAGAATAGCAACCTCTAGTGGCTTCTGCTGGGTAGCTGTGCACAGACAGGGCTTCTGCTTCGTGCCCAGCTACTATGGAGTTTATCTCCGCTGTTGCAGTGAGTGTGACTTGGCTCGGGCTGCTGCTCCAAAATGGTGGTGCCCCATTGGAGGGGGAGTGGCTGGGAGGCTATTTATCTCCGTAAGGGGCCTCTGTGCTTGCTGCTGCCCAGGGGATTTGAGTGCCCAGAGATCCCCAGATTCCCTGCCTCTGGACTAAGTGTCCTGCCCTCTCCCTTTAAGACTTCCAAAAAGCACTCTCCAAACCAGAACAACAACAGCAACAACAAAAGAAAAGAAAAAAAATTAAATTATTAATTAAAAAAAAAAGAAAGGAAAAACGCACAATTTTCTTTGTCCTCAGGCGCCGGTCTCAGGCACCCGCTCACCGGTCTTGCTTCCCTGTTTCCCTAGTATTAGGGTCCCTGTCCCTTTAAGTCTTCCAAAAAGCACTCACAAAAAAAAAAAAGAAGAAGAAAAAAAAAGAAAGGCCGCTCCCGTTTCTTTGTTCTCTGGCGTCGGCCTCAGGCACCCGCTCACCGGTCCTGCCGCCCTGTTTGTCTAGTATCCAGGACCCCATGCATGCACTGTGTCTGCGCTCTGGTCTGGATGGCTGGGGCTGGGTGTTCAGCAGTCCTGAGCTCCTTCTCCCTGCCTGCTGTCTCCTCTCCACCCGCCATGAGTTGGGGGTAGGGTCGCACAGGTCTTTTAGGAAGAGTTGTCTTTGTTATATTTTCATAGATATATGTGGTTTTGGGAGGAGATTTCTGCTGCTCTACTCATGCCTCCATCTTGGCTCCAACCTGCATCTAGTTCTGTTTTACTATTCCTTTTTTCTCCCATGTTTATTATTTCCATTTTTAATAAATAACCAAATTACAAAAACTTTCATTACCGATTCTACTTAATTCAAAATCAGTAGCACAGCTCAAAATAAGAGCACCTTACACTCTAATGGGCTTCTCTCTGGGAAATGGTGAGTTTTGTTGCCATTCTCACTCTCTGATGTCTCTTTCAGATGCAAGGATCAACAATTTTACTTTTTGGAAAACAGGAGCAGTGGCAAAGATGATTGCTAGAAACAAGAATATTTAAAGACCACATATGATCTCATTACTCTTTCATCTATTGTTTGGAAAATCTTAAAATATTCACCATCATTCAAAAATTTCTTTCAATCATGTCAAGGCCCTTGAAAGATTTATATATTCAAAAGTAACAGCAGAAGGTGGAAGATATCTCCATTTGGGTCTTTCAATATTCAATTCCAGGAATGCTGATTATGCTCTGATTGTTGCTGTGCAGGAAGGATAAAGAAATCTCCCTAAAAATGGCATATATAAAACTTCAAAATAAGTTTATATAAGGTTATTTTACATAAAATACATTTATATAAAATGTCAAATATAGTCAATAACTTTATAAAAATATAGTCATACAAGAATATATAATACATTTTATAAACATATTTATATGAAAATTACATATTGGTATTTATATAAAATTTTAAAATTTAGCTCTTATATAAGTATACAATATATTTTAATATAATTTTTTTTCTTTCCCCTGAAATGACCTTTGCACACTAGCAACCACCACTTGCAAATTTCACAGCTATAGAATTCTAGGTCAGCAGCTGTGAAATTAACAGCAGCAGCTGTAACCTGGTTTTCAGAGGAAGTGGAATCATCTTTCACACATACATTTTAAGTTGGTATAAACACACAGATTGCCCTAGCCTAGGTTTCAACTTCTGTATGGTAGTCACAAAGATTCTAGGAAAACAAAGAGTTATATTTATTAAATTTGAAAGCACGGTCTCTTTTGCTACATCATTATCTTCAAATATATGAAGTAGACTTGATTAACAGTAACAACTGCTACTATTGGAAGAATGTAAAAGTTTGAGATCTAGGGAGGTGCACACCTACAAAAATAAAGGCATATATTTTTTTTTTTTTTTTTTTTTTTTTTTTTTTTTTTTTTGAGAGGGCATCTCTCATATTTATTGATCAAATGGTTGTTAACAACAATAAAATTCAGTATAGGGGGGTCAATGCTCAATGTACAATCATTAATCCATCTCAAGCCTAATTCTCGTCACTCTCCAATCTTCTGAAGCATAACGAACAAGTTCTTACATGGTGAACGAATTCTTACAGAGTGAATAAATTCTTACATGGTGAACAGTACAAGGGCAGTCATCACAGAAACTTTCGGTTTTGATCATGCAATATGATAAAGGCATATATTTTTAAGCAAAATAATTTTAATATATATGGATAGATTATAGATTACTAGTAAATTGGTTTCTATATTGATTTATAAGTGGCAACATTAGTAGTAGTGCTGCATCCTTTGCTCTTGAGGAGACAACTTAGGAGGTACAGATCTGGGGGCCACTCTCACTTTGAGCACCTGCAGTGCTCCTTGTAGCACACTCGTGACTTTCACTGCAGAAACAGGCCCTTTCCTGTATGTGGTTATAATACATGACAATGTTTAAAAAACAAAAGGCTTAGATCAGTCATGTCTTTCAAAGATTACCTGCCACTCACCAGTTGTGTAACTGTGTGAAGTATTTGCACAACATGTCTCTCTGTTACATTTACCTCACAAATAGCTGTATGTCATTTAGCAGTTTACCGCTCTGGTATTGAAAAGGGAACGCTGATCCCAGACTAAGAATGAGAAACCTGATACCTCCAGGGCAGAACTGGAGGGTCACTTTTAATTAGTTAATTAATTAGCAGTTCTTTTATGCTAAGTGAATTCACTTATATGAAGTATCCAAAAACATAAAACAAAGGAACATAACAGATATAGATTCATAAAAACAAAGAACAGACTGGTGGCCACATAGGGGAGAGGGATGAGAGGGTTAGTGATGGAGGTGAAGGGGATAAAGAGGCACAACCTTCTAATCATAAAATAAATTAATTAAAGAGATCAACGTACAGCATAGGGAGTAGAGTCAATACAATAGTGTCTTTGTATGACAGATGGTAACTCCACTTAACATGGTGAGCATTTAGTAATGAATATAGTTGTCAAAACACTGTGTTGTACATCTGAAACCAGTATTATACTGTATATCAACTATACTTCAGTAAAAAAACAAAATGAAATCTAGAAATAAATAAACTGAAAAAAATGTATATTTAAGGTACACAACATATTGATTTGATAGGCATACACTGCAGAAACACTATCTCCACTGTGGTAGTATATGTCTGCATTACATCACATAATTACCATTTCTTTTTTGTCCTTACATTATTTAAGATTTACTCTCTTAGCAACTTTCAAGTATGTAACACAGTTTTATTAATTATAATCACCATGTCATACCCTAGATTCCCAGTACTTACTCATCTTACAGCTCACCTTTGGGTGTTTCCCTAGATGACATGAGTAAACAGGAAAATTTGGTAGCTTTCTGTTAGAGTTTAGAAAGTTCAGAATGCAAATTTCTCAAGATAGTGACTAAATTGTGAAATAAAAATAATTCAAGAAACATCAGAGTAATGTTTAGAATTTTCCATAAAAAATCTTGGGTTTGGTGTTAGTTTCCTTTCAACTAATAAATTTATTTAAAATATAGAAAATCATTAAAATTAGGAAAACCTAAATTTTTGCTAAGTTAATTTAATTTCCCTATGTGGGAAATTTTCTAATTAATTTCTTCCCTGTGGTCTAAAATTTATTTTTGAACTAATATATATTTTACAGGTGTTTGCCATATAGAAGCCCATATTATCTTTGTCCACAAGGTCGTTAGTTTTTGGGCTCTTACCTCCTATAAATGATGTAGCCTATAATGGAAAAAAATGGGTAAATATTTTCAGGTACTATCAGAATTCCCAAAGGACATAGTCAAATAACTAATCATTATTATAAAGTGTTCATTTCATGAAAATATGGATGTATGAGTAAGAAAGTATTAGTGAGTGGTTAAGTGTGGTATGTGATAGATTAATGGTAGTGAAATTGAAAATAGAACTAGAAATTGTTACTCTTTTCCTGCAATATTATATATTTTGCTTATTTTAAAGAGCTTTTAGTTTTCTTAACTATATAGACTGATATTATTTTTTAGATATTGGTTTTGTAATTTTAACATATTTTGATCTCATAATTTGTTTTTTTTGTACTTGTCACGTGAAAAACAGTAGCTCTTTATATAACAAATGAAATGAAAACACCTCTTCAACCAAACAGGCCTTGAATGTCTTTAATTAAATTTTTTTTATAAGCCTTTAATTAAATTTCATAAAAAGTTGACTTTTAGTCCCTCTGCAATTTGAGACCATAGAAAGTGGTACTATAGTATAATTGCATAGTTCCAGGTTCTCAACCATACTAAATAAAAGCAAACATACAGGGCATGTAACACAGGTATAAATTAAATCTATTTTTATGTTTTGTGGCTTAGCAATTTTCTTAGTGCTGTTTAACCATAGCATAACATGCAAACTGCACTAATAAATTAGAGGGTTAAGAAATTGTACTTCAAGTGTTAGTCAAGAATTTATGCTGGTGATAGACATTATTTTCTGCATTACTTAGCAGCAATTATCTTGTTTCTCTTATCATCACAGTATCTTAAAATTTTATTTTCATCTCAAATGGCTTCTAGTTATTATGAGAGCTACAAGTATGCTGAATTTCATGGCATATTACATTTGTTAAGAAAACAGACACTGATCACTCCATTAATACAGAATTAGATGAGTCTATACAGATAGTTTCTATGCTGGGAATGTGAAGGTGTGAATGTATTTGTATATTTATACAACCATGTTGAAAGCATGTCATATTTTTTTATTCTTCTTCTAAAAATATAAAAATCAGTGAAACATTTTGATTATTGTTCATGCTTTCATGGACCTTATGATTTCAACTTAGTGTTTAAAATGCATCACATTTAATTAACTTAAATTGGACCTTCTTGAAAATAAATGTAGTAATTACACAGTTATTCAAATTATATTTTTGTGTTTTTACCAGAATGTATCTTTACTATCTATAAAAACTGCTTGGTATAATATATTTTACATAATATACATGTTTGCCTCTCTCTTCTATCATCTATCCATCCAGTCATCTATCTGTCTGTCTGTCTATCTATCTATCTATGGCTAACAGAACTGGATAAACTGAACATGAGTGACAGAAATGGAATAATCAAGGATGAGTTCCAGTTGTCTCACTTGAGTAACTATGTAGATGATATATTTAGAGGAATGTTGTAATTTGGGAAAGGTCCATTCCGAAGAGACTCAAGTGCTCATTTTAATACATAATAAAATATTGAGATACTATTCTGACATTCAGCTACTCATCCATAGGATCTGTGGTTCCCAATATTTAGGCTGGGAATAAAGTCAACAGGTATCCTCGTAGAAGTTATTTTTGAAGTTATAAAAACAGGTGAGATAATCTAAATAGAATATGAAGATTAAATGAGGCACAATATTGTCATGTAAGGACAAATTTTGAAGGTAGAGTGGGAAAAACAAAAAGTAACCAGAGAAGGAAAAGCCACAGTGGGGAAAAATATGTGGTGCCAGACCAACTAAAGTAGAAGTATGTATAACTTCTGTGGAAACATATTATTCTCCACAGTGGCTATACCACTTTACATTCCCACCAATAGTGCACAGGGGTTCCAATTTATCATATCCTTGCCAATATTTATTATTTTGTACAAGAACAGAAGTTGCTGTACTTCCTGTTTTTAACAGTAGCCATTCTAAACTGTGTGAGGTGATATCTCATAGGACAGGTAAGCATCAAAAATATGCAAAGGATCAGGGACAACACTCTGGAAATGAAATAAGAGCAGACATACTACCTAAATAATTTAAACTCAAAGGCACACAGCTAAAGCTGCTGCTCTCCAGATTCCAAATTCAGGCAAAGTATATAACTTGAAATGAATAATTATATAATGGAGTTATTCTGTAAAGTAAACATTCTAAGAAAAAATATTCACCCAAAGTTTAAATAAAACAATGATGATATGTATATATGTATATTTACAAACACATATATATTATTTTATAAAATAGAAATCAATTTGTAGTGATCGGGAGCTCCAGACCTTCTCTACTGCTTACAGTTGAGGTAAATAGACATGAAGATGAGGGCACCATTTCTTTTTTACATGGATCAGCAAACTACATACTACAGGGAAAATTCATTTTGTGACCTGGTTTTGCATGGCCTGAGAGCTAAGAATGTTTTTTACCTTAGCAAAGGGTTATAAAATATAAAACAAAACCAGAAAAACATGTGACAGAGACCATAGGGTCCACAAATCTTAAAATATTTTTTTTCTGACCCTGTGAATAAAAAAGCTTTCCAACTTCTATTATAGATAATAATAAATACTATTGAAGCCTAAAAATGAAAAGATATGAAAAGTTTAATGTATGTAAATTTTAATCTCACAGTAGACTTATTGGGATTTTGACAAAGATAGTAAGTTATCTCAGAATTTTGATCCTTAATATGACAATTTGCTCTCTATATAATTAAATAGGTTAATATTTATATTTATATACTGAAGTTAAATATATGAATGAATATTAACATGAGATATCACCTTTTTGTAAAGATGGCCATCAAAACACACATACATAGAATAAAAGGTTGTTGTAATAGAGGTCAATGGAGAGCTTAAGGACTATAGGTAAAGTATAATTTAAATACAATTATAAAAATATCTCTGTTAGATTGTTTCATTAATGATCCTCAAAGAACCATGTTCTTCTCTGTCCATGCCTGTTTTTCTTCCCATAATTTGATTTGGGCCTCATCATTAGATGAATAGGAGAATGTGACACAAGCAGAAGTTTGAGAAGGACTTGTGCACTTGGGCTTTTTATTTTGGAATGCAGCCCTATGCCTGGCAAGTAGGGCCCGAAGAGCCTGCCAGAGCAGAAGGAGGGAGGAGCAGGACAGCCCGTTGGCCAAATCTAGTTTGCTACCTGTTTTCATAAATGAAGTTTTATTGGAATATGTTCCATCAGGTTATATATTTTCCATAGCTGTTTTCACACTACAGTGGCAGTACTGACATGTGACAGAGACTGTATGGCCCACAAACCCTAAAATATTCACTACCGGGCCCTTCATAGAAAACATTTGCTGAATCGTATGCTAGAGAATGAAGGCTCATGAAAGAGAACCAAGACCCAGGTGCTGACAGGCACCCCCACTGCCAGAGCTGTGCATCAAGCCACCTTGAAACTTTCATCCCAGCCACATGCATGAGTGTAGGTAAAACCAACAGAAAGTTACCTGCTAACTCACAGGATCATGAGAAATAATAAACCACATGATGTTCTGAGCCAGTAAGAAGCTGAGCTGATTTGTTACACAGCTGTAGATAATTGAAATCAGTACTTCTGTAGGAATGCAAAGTCTGACACTGACTCTACGCTGATGTGACAGGTGGAGTTGTAAAGGACAGCATGGAGACGATAAGTAGAGGCTGGTGGAATAGTGAAGAAATTACTATTCAAAGTTAGATAAAGAGCAGCATATGCTACAAAGTGGCAGAAAAATTGCCAAAAATGTTTCCTGCTGTAACTTGGAAAAAATAGAAAATTTACCAAAAAATTGACTCTGTACCTGGCTAAAGACTATCTGGCAGAATGATGGAAGTGCCAGTGGGCTCTTCAGAGTTACAAGCAGGACCTTTGAATTGAAAAATAAAGCTGCTTCCCCTCCTTAGTGTCTCCAGGAGAAAAAACGTTCTTAAAGTGAGAACTGGTCTCAGAGCAACGAGCAAATTAGGGGTGAGACTAAGATTCCTTGCTAATACCTCAAAGAATTATGGTGTTGCCTAGTATATCTTCTCAGTTTGATAAAAGGATTTCTAAGAACCTTGAGATTCTTGACCCAAGTAGCTTCCCATATAGTCTAAAGTCAGTAGTAAGTCGGCAACTAGCTCTGAGGGGTGGGGTTAGGCACGCTGATCTGCAGCATTCACATCTGTAAATACTCCCACCTTGGTTGACTCACAAAATTCCTTATCATTTAATAATTGGCTCTCACAAGCATAGTTTCAACTACCATTACTTTTGTATATGTGGAGAGTGACCTTCTCACCTCTCAGCTTCATTCTCAATGAAATCTCAAAGCTGTGCAGAAATAGAGCCACAAACCTGAGACTGACACAAGGCAACATCAGAGAAACCGGAGCTACTTGAGAAATCTGAGGCCTGGGCAGAGGTGAACATGCTTTATAGAAGAGAAAATCTTTTGAAAAGCAGAAAAATCATTCCCATGAGAAAAAGTGGATCTGTGACAGTGAAAGTGGCAGAGACAGCCTGAGAGGAAGTTTACATGAAATAAAACTCTTTACTAGTTCTCAGTGTTGTCTTCCCAGATTTGGAATATGAGGCAGAAGAAGGATGCGCAGGGTACTCTGGAAGCTGTACACTGCCTCTGAGGCTCCAAAGGTTGAAGAGGTATGAAAAATAAAGCAAAGGGCAAGTCTGTATGTTGTCATGGGCTAATGATTTAACTTTGACATTTCTGTTTTTAAGGGGTCACAACATCAATTAATTCAAAGCAGAAGCAAGAGATTATCATTTAAAAACTGGTTATACAG
The DNA here is from genome assembly GCF_040802235.1 of Manis javanica. Classification (NCBI taxonomy): domain Eukaryota; kingdom Metazoa; phylum Chordata; class Mammalia; order Pholidota; family Manidae; genus Manis; species Manis javanica. The sequence goes on from NC_133158.1 coordinate 105,785,254, forward strand.
GTCTCAGGCTGATAAAAATACATAAGATTGTCAACTGGTGATATAACAACCTTGGGTGCAACTTAAAGGAAATAAGCATAGACTATGTGAATGGATCTATTACAACAATAAAAGAAAAATTAAAAAAAAATAACATTTCAAAGCAAGATACCTCCTAGTGAGGGTACCAAAATGAAAGGGAAAACAATATACATCACATGGGACTTAAAATCCAGGTGGGTCAATGTGAAAATATGCTCCAAACAGTGGGGGATTAAATAAGTGTGCAACTTTGTCTCAAATGGTGTCAGAGTTGGGTTTTTAGTCTGCCACTGAGGCTGTAGTTTTATGGGCGGGCAATGGTTTACTTTTATCTTTTATGGAATAGTTGCCAGAAAGAGACTGTATTGATTCCACACACACCTGATTCATTATAATAATCAATGACAAATAGTTTTCACCCTCTGTTTTGTGACATAGTTTAAACTGATTCTGCACTGTATGATTTTCCAAATTGAGAACCTTTTTCACTATTAGGCCTTATGATCAATTGCTCATAGATGTGGAACAATTTAATCAAAACAGTGTTGTCTCTTAGGTTCAAATAATAGTTATTAGTGTAATAATATATATGTACAGGACCACATATACTGTAGTATATATTTGTACTGTGCACAATATGTTGAATGAGTGTCATGAGCCTCTTCAAATTGTTACAAATGGAATTTCTCAGCATGGCTATTGTTGCATAGAAAGGATTCAGTGATTAAGATGGTTAGCATTTTAAAATAGTGAATAATGTGAACTATCATAATTATTTTAAGTATTCTGATTGCTGTTGTTTTTAAATTTGGAAAGGAATGTAGCTTGACCAAAAACAAATTAATTGAAATCATCACCACAAAATGTTTCCTTGTTTGTGTCAAAATATGCCATTAAAACAAATAGGCTTTACATGCCTACTGAGCTGATAAATCCCATCACCAACTCATTTTTCCCTGTGGCATATTTTTTATGGCTGCTGTTCTGACGCTGTTAAAACCTGCAGGATAATAATCACAATATTTTTTTCCCCACATCTCTATTGTACAAACTTTCTATTCCTTGCAAGACAGCCAACAAGAAAACACTGAAAGGGAGTCTAATTTTAATAGCAACTGGGGTCTTCCTTTACAGAATTTCCACTCAACAGAAGAGATAATGTTAACATGGCTTTTGGATTAAAATTTGGTTTCAAAGTACTGATTACTGTTATTTTAACCTCAAAAGTAAGTCTTGGAACACTACTGAAAAACACCTGCTTAGAATGATAATGCTTGTGACATAAAAATAAATGAAAACACAGAACATGTTATTGAGCTGTCCATCACAAAGTCATATACTGCTGGAAGTAAAAGCCTAGGAAACTGCTGAGAGTAAATTTTTAAAAATAGTCTTGGTTCTTTATCATCTTTAATAGACATAAGAATTGAATAGACTTATTAAACTAATAATTTCAAAAACATGACTCTAAGACTAGAAATATAATTCTGATCATATCACCAAATTTATTAAATGGCAATTTTGTCTCAGTATATGCTTATATAAAATTATTATAGTGTTGGCCAAACTTAAGTAAAATCTTATTACGTGGCAAAAATCACACTAAATAATATCTGAAGATTAGTTATTATAATACTGTAATATATGATGGGGTTATTGTTAATTCTCATTTTCCAGAAAAAGGAACTGAAGTTCAAACAGTGAGTGGCTTAGTAATGGTGCAAATTAATTAACTTGGAAGAGCTTGTATTTGATATGGTCTTCTTAAATGTACTGTACTTCATTGCTTCTTATTTGATCTAAAAATTAGTATAACTTCTCACGATTTTTGTTTTTCTTTACCTAGACTATTTTTATTTAGTACATATTAGGTATTACTTTCTTAAGCCCTCAGGATACACTGAAAAACAAAAACATATTAAATCTTGTCCTCACAGAATTGGTGTTGGATTGGAGCCACTAACTGGTAATAAAGAAATAAAATACTATTGTAGGAAGATTAAGAAAAAGGGCTCATGTAAACAACAGTGCAAGGAACATTTTTCATAAGGTGATATTTAAGCTGGTTCTTGAATAGTAAGACAGACATGAGAAGACAGGGTAGCTGAAGTCTTAATATATATCCAATTGAATTCTGAGTGAGAAACAAAATTTAGAATGTGGTAGAAGTAACTTAATGATAAATAATAGATTAAAGTTTTCCAAAATCATTGAAAGATACTAACAAAATTAAGATTTCTAATGTCCTTCAAAAAAAAATGAATAAATAACTTAAAAAGATTTTCAGTTGAAACACATAAAAATAAAACCTTAGAGAAATCACCACCGGAATATGGCATAGGAAACAATATATTACTATTATATGCATATATATATACATATGCATATATATATATATACAATTTATATAATTTACATAAACCACTATGAAAGCATAAATAATTACAAGACTACCAAAATTTAAGTAGGACTTCAAAAACACATTTAGTTAAAATAAGGGACAGTAATAAGGTATTCATGAGGATGAAGACAATGAAATTAGGTATCCAAAGCTTAATGCAGTGCTAGGAAATATAGTAAAAGCACAAATTAATATGTAGTTCTGCCAAATCTGGGATACTTAGGGATGACGTAATTTCTAATAAAGTAATGCTAACAATAATACAAGGAGATATTCTAAACTTGGATATACTTATTAATATAGCTCAGAAGTTTAAAGCAAAAAAATACATGGAGACTTGTGGAGATGTAGACTCATGATTGCCATGAGATTCATATCCTTTTAAAAAATATACTGAATATTTAGAAAAATGAGTGATCATATGTTGGTCATAAAACACATCTCAGCACATTTCCTAAAGCCAAAATCATACAGCATATGTTTTCATACGTAAAACAGTTTGGAATTAGCATCCAACTAGAAAATACCTATAATTTGTTAACAGATTATTAAGTAAATCATTAATCAAAAAATTTTAATTGAAACTAAAGAACATTTAACTGAATGATGAGAAAATACAAATACTTGTGCAATACTACTAAAATAAATTATATAATCTTAGAGGCAACTATTAGTAAAAGAATAGTTTTAAATTTATAAGCTAATATCTACATTAAGAATTGGGAAAAATTGTGATAGGAAGAAAATAAAAAGATAAGAACAAAGATTGATGAAATATAATTACATTAGAGCAAATAAAATCAAATGTTTGTTTTTAAAAGGACTAAAATGATACATGCCAAAATAATAATAATAATAATGACAGAGATAGCAATCACCATCCCTGATTCAATATTGAAGATTCTAGTCAGTGTCGTAATGCTAAAAAAGAAATGATATTATAAAGTATGAAAGGAAGAAATAAATCTCCCATTTTTCATGGGGATATAAGACAAAAAGATGTGGAATATTTAGTAGGCTAAAAATAAATTTAGGAATGTAAAACTGCATTTAGAAATCCTATAGGATAAAGATCAAAACAGAAACCTCTACTGAATTTCTGTAAAACTACATAGACTTGGAAATAAAATGTATAAAAATTCTTATTTAAAGGAAATACAGAAAACACCCAGAAAAATATCCAACAAAATGTGCAAGACACATAAATTAAAATTATAAAACACTAATGAGGAAAGTTAAGAAAAAAAATAACCTAGCTAACAAGAAATATATTTTGTATATGAAAGACTCGATATTACAATGATGCTCATTATCTCTAAATTAAACTAAAATTCAACTAAACTGTTATCAGAAAATCTAACAAGTAGATTCTGTAGCATAAATGGGAAAAAAGAACAGGGCTAACCAAAACATTCTTAAAAAATAGAAAACAGAAAAGATAGCTCTTCTAGATATCAGGAATTGTTATTAATTTGAAGTAATTAAGAAAATGTAGACTGGGGTGTGGATAAAAAGGTTAGTAGAAAAGAGAAGTAGACAAATATTTTCAATAAATGGTACTGAGTCCACTGACTAGTCACATATAAAAATTGAAACCCGACTCCTATCTTCTGTCTGTACAAAATTCTAGGTGAATTGTTTACCTAAATTTGAATCAACTTGCACATCTGAATTATATATCATATGAAAATAACTTCTTGACCTATAGACAGTATTTTTTAATCTTTACACAAAATTACTTACTGAAATGAAATAATCAATTGAATTATATTAATATTAAAGATATCATCAAAAGACCAGGAAGAAAGAAAATATTTGTAACTTATTTAAATAAGTTATTATTGACATAATATTCAGATATGTATTAGTATGAGGAAAATATCAAACTTTAAAATCAGCAAGAGCTCTTACTGGTTTTTACAAAGAGAATAACCCGAAGTCTAATAAGAGAAAGGTCTTAACAAATTATCAGTAAAATTAAAATAAAAAAATACAATGAACCTACATTGATGACTAAAATTCCAAAGATTAAAAATATAAATAATTCATGAGGATATGGATCAGTGGATCTTTGGGTGAAATAGCAAATCAATAAAACTACTTTGTAAAAATATCTACTGAAGTTTGGAAATACCTACTGAAACTGAACACCTGTGATGCCTATTTGAAACCAGAAATATGTACAAGAAGTTCTTTCTGTAAAACTTAATTGTTGGAAACAACACAAATCAATTGGCAAGACAATATAATATAAAATAAATAGTGATATACAATGAAATTCTATTTAGTAAAAAAAAACTTCAAGCTGTTCACGAAAATAAATCTCACAGATGTAATCAAAGGGATCAGGAACATACTTTATGCTTTCCTTTATGTGCAGTTTGTCAACAAGCAAAATTAAACTGTAATTTTAGGTGTAAATACAAAGGTATTTACATTAGACAAAATCCATTGAAAAGCTAAGGAGTCAGGATAGATTGGAAGACTGAGAATGGGAAGAGATATATGTAATAGTTTGGGTTCATACCTGATAATATTTTATTTCTTTTTCTATGTGATGATTAAGTATTCAATTAATAAATACATTAAGTTATGTTTAATATTTTATGATCTTTCACCATAAAAAGTGAAAAACTATACTTAAGACTGAGAGAATCAAAATAAGAAATTAGAGATAGTATAAAAAATATACTGGAAGAAACATTGTGTTCACAATAAAAAGAAAAATGGCTGGTGGTAGGGGATATATGCGATTAGTTTTTGCTTATTTTTCAAAATTACAGGAGGCATTACAATGTGCATACATAATAGTCAATAATAATAATATGTAGAATTTCTCCTAGATTAATAAACTTGGAAGGATCACTTATACATAGCAGAATCAGAAAGTTTACAAAATAGGATGGAAAACCATGGAAAAGTATTTAATATCACTAAAGTAAACAAGATAAAAAACAATTTTGAAATGTCAAATATATTTTGACCTACAAAATTATAAAGTATGTGTATCTATAAGCGTGTATACTAGAGAAAAAGTGTGTATTTTGAGGAGAAACAAACATTCTGATTGTGTTTTATAGTAAAATATTGTTCAATATTCCAGAATAATATCTGATAAATGTTACTTAGAACTTTAAAATATGCTTCCTTATAAATTCTACTTCTAAGTATTTCATAAAGAATAATATTTGTATCTACATAATAATTATATGCAAAATTTTGTTGTAACTTGTTGATAATTGATGAAATAGAAAATAATCAATGTTACCATCTATGCAAAATTGACCAAAATTGTATTTATGGATATATGAAAAAGCACCAGTTATTTTGAAATTTGTGAGAACGCATGTTAGGTATCTACAATTTTTTGAGTGGAGTATCTAATATACTTTCTTGTTACCCATCTATCTTTCAATGTATTTTCATAAACAGATAATAGACAGCATTCATATACTGCCTTATTCAAATCAATCACAGTTTTGAATTTTTAACATTTATGATTTTACTTAACCTTTACAAATGCCCTATGATAAAGATATTATTCCAATATTATCTATGTTTTTTCAGCTTCAAAATGTATGATAGAGAAGGTTAATTAATCTGCCCCAAACAATCCCTAGAGATAGAGTTTGAATTTTAATTCAGGCACTTGCTTCAGCATTTATGCTCTTAAAACTAAACTGAGCCCTCATCACTACAAGATGAGTTCAAGTAATAAGGAAACAAACCATAATCTCAGCAGTTTATCTGTCCTGTCCGCTGCTAAATTTCACAGGTGCTCTTTCTCAGGAGAATTGTTTGTGCTTTAACTGACAGGAGCTGCCTAAACAGGGAAGTTCCACTCTCCCAGACCTCACTTAATACCTTCCGGATGTGTGGTCACAAAAGCGGTACCAGACCTTCAGTAGGGACGACTTTGTGGGGATGAGAGTTGACGCTACAGAGGAGTCCGTTTGTGCATAAGGCCAGAGTTAGATTTTACCTGGTACCAAATCCTTGCTCAGCTCTCTCTCCTACTTTCCTGTTCTACTTACTTCCTTCCCCACAGGCATTTCCTGAAGAATCCTCTCAACAAATCCCATGCACGTGGATGCTTGTCTCAGCTTCTGCTTTTGGAACCTAACCTAAAATATTTCATATTCTCATACCACATTTTCAGAGCACAGATACACAAGAAGTTGAGACAATCATGAAATTAAATGAAGTTGATGACAGATAATGGACTGGAAAATCGAGGCCCTCTTATAGAAGGAGCAGTTCTAGAAGGCAGCCAGGTGTGAATTCTGCATCCAGGCTTAGTTTTCCAGATATCTATTCTTCTTGAGAGATCAGAAAATATTTAATTCATGTGACAATGTCATGATTAAATTTGACAAATCCTGTAAATTAAAAAGTATTGAGGTAAAATATGTTTATAAATTAATATGGCAAGAAAGCTCCAATATTAAGTTTCTTTATTAATTTCTGTATTTCCTTTTTATATTCAGAAAGTAAATTGTAAATACAGACAATATTTTGTATCTAGAGTCTTATCTGATAAAGTGAGATTTTATCTAGCAACTAGTGTATATTGAATTCTCTAAGTATTTTTCATATTACTCAATTATAGATGAATGCTAATGTATGCATTAATAGTACCTTTTATTAAAATTATTAGCATTTATACCAGAGAGCTTAGAGAGATATATTAACTTTATCCTTTGTGGTGGATCAGAGTGTCAAGGATTATATTTTAAACATTGTACTATATATTCCTTCCAATTAATGAAATTGATCTGTTTGTTCTATTCTGCCTTGAAATGAAATAAAATTGATGAAATAAAATTAGTGGTAGGTAGTAAATCTGAATTAGGAAAGGAAAAGAAAGTGTAAGGTCTGTTGAAAAAAATGTAAAATAACCCATTAAATATTTATTTGTAAAGGAGAAACCATTGAAGTATTAAATACAGAGAAAGCAGTGTTTCTCAATTGTTGTCCACAGACAAGCTGCATTGCCATTACTTAAGAACTTGTTAGAAATCCAATTCTTGTACCCCATCCCAAACCTAAGGAAATTGAATCTGATGGTGATGCCCAGAAATCACTCTTAATGAGTCTTACAGATGATTCTGATCTACTCCAAAGTTTGAAAATCCCTGACAGAGTAAAAAAAAAATTTGTGCATAGAGCTTAGTATGTCACTCATAAAATTTTATAAGTTAGAAAGACTCATTTATTTATTTGGTTTATTTTTATTTAAATGCTATTTTAACTTATAGTTCATCAGGTTTATGGATATTTTAGATTGCTAAGCAATCTAAAAAGAACTCTGTTGATTTCCTAAAACAGATTGATAATTGATAAGAAGGTAAGAAGGTTTTGTCATAAGCAAAGAAAATATTCCAGGTATTTTATTAAAATAGGATTTATAGAGGAAATTTGTTGCCTTCAAAACATTTGCAAAGGAATGGGGAACAGAAATCATGAAGAAAAAGCAAATCTGGAAGTACAGAAGTTATGGAAGCTACTTCCAATGGTCCAGCTGCCTGTACCACTTAGGAAGGTGGGTAACAGAAGATGTCCTGAAAACCACTTCAAACATCCTTTCTTCCAGCTGCCTAAGCACTTATCCATTTCCGCAGGCATGGAAGAATAACAGCTTCTGCTTTTCTTCCAATTTCCCAAAACTCACATATATACTTTTAATTTGAAATCCGTCAGTCAAGGGAGAATGGAAAATATACTTGTTAGGTTTCCTTCCCTTGCTACATAGCAAGCTACTGATTGGGCAATGATAGTTTTTAATATAAAAGCATCCCACACAACCAGTCTGTCCCTTTGGATGCTCAAACACTCTTCTATACACATTAAAGTACAGAAATAATAAGAACCAAAAAAATAATATTTCTACATCATATGGTGCAAATATCATTGTACCAATAAACACTTAATGACCTTTTTACCAGAAAAAGGTAGGTACAAAAATCCATCCATCACTGGAGCCATTTCTGGGAGCCCCAGAGAATCTTTTTTCCTCCAAACATACACCTCATACCCTATCACATTTCTTCTTGATAACCAGGGTCAATAATCACAGCCATTCATTATATTTCATTGGCAAAAGGAGCCCCAAATGACCAGATGGCATGAAGAGGTAAAAATGGACAAGAGATTTCATCAATCTTTTGTTCAGTGGAACCATGTTTTTGTTCTATGGTGGAAATACTACTATCTCAAATAAAACAGTCTCTCTAAATTTTAAGAGGCAAAATCGGAAGAATAAGGATAATTAAGACTGTAATTAGGGACAGTAGTGACAGAACTTTCTGTTTGCATTTCTTGGTTCTTGTATCAGTGATATGGCTTCATAAAAGGTACTATATTTTAGTTTCAGGATACAAGTGCATAGTTCTTTTTCATAGAGTAACTGAACATGTAAGCTATTTTTACCTGTTTGGCATTGTAACTGATGTTTCAGTATTCTGTTAAAATTCTTTCTAGATGGTATGTATATAGTACCACTCATTGCCACAAGATGGTGTTCATTGCCTCTTTTGCTATATAAAATGACTAACTTGTCAAAACCAATGTTGTATGAGGTAGCAGGACAGTGTACAAGATAGTCACTAAATTCACATATGACTATGTGGACAGAAGCGTCAGAACAAAGAAAGATAAATCCATATTAAGATCAATTCATTTCTCCAATAAAGAAAAAAAGACTGCTCTGTCAGTTATGGAAGAAACTCTTTGCAAATTATGGAAGAAGTTCAATGTAGTCAACCTGCCACCAGGTAGCTAGCTTATTCTCTTATGGAAAGGTGGCATATAAGTGGATCAGCATTGGTCTCTGTCATGGACAGAAGGGTATTCACCAATGGTGATAGATGTTATGGTCCTTATACTATGAGAAAACAAGGTGATCATCATACACAGAACTGGATATTTGGTGCTCCTGATGATCAAGATGATCTTCTTTGACATTCTAATCAGTGGGAGGATTTTTTCCTCCCAATTTCTTGCCTAGCCACATAAAAATGTGGTTATAATGCAGCATCAGACCTCTTCCACTGGTACCAGAATCCTTTGGAACCTTCCAAATAAACAAGATTGAGAGTTGTTTTTTTTTTTTAACCCTGACAAGTTTCTTTGGAAATCTCTATAAAGGCAGAAGAGATAGGTGATGGAGAGATCTAAATACATCATCATAAGTAGCTTCATAACAGTTGAAGTCAGTGTCAAGAACTGTGAAAGATCTGAGGATTATAAATTATTTGTAGGCTAAGTAAGGCTGCCTTGCTTTCACAAATACTGGCAGGTGACAGGAGATTCCTGAGTTAGACAGAAATTAACTCCTTATGGAAACAGCAGAAGCTGGAATATCACCATTTTTTTTTTTTAGCAAATTCCTTAGTCCAAATTGCTATAAAAGAATGCAAAGAGTCAGAAACCAACACCCACACTGAGTTGCATTACAAGAGAGGAACCCTGAGCTTAGAAAATGTGGATCTTTTATAATGGGCCAAACATGACTATTTTTTCTCTTGAGAAAGATAGTTATTATACTAGACAATAAAACACACCAGCTCTTTGTTGTGAAGAGAGTGATTGAAGTACATATGTGACAAATAATTTGTATCTAGAATATATAGAAAACACTGTCTCAATAAACAATGACAAACAATTCAGTTAAAATATGGCAAATATTTGGAAAAAAACACCTCACTAAATGTACAGAAATATAAACACACAAAGTATGCTTATTGATTTTAATCAAAAAGATGTCAGTTAAATTATAATAAGATTCCACTACACTCAACAGAATATATAATATTTAAAAGACTGAGTGCCTATCTTTGGCAAGGATATAGGGAAGTTTTATTCCTCATACATTACTGGTGAAATTGCAAAAAATATATAACCATTTTAGGGAGGCCTAGGGAGCTTCCTATAAATATGATTTTTTAAAGTATACAAATCGTCAATGCCATTCTTGGGTATTTATGTTACACTTTCTAAACATCTTTAATCTGTTACCAGAAAATAAGTACTGTAACAAATATCTAAAATAACCTCTAAATCAGGGGTTCCCAATTCTGGCTATATTAATATCTAGATATTTAACTAATTATATACTTAAATACATAACTATATAAGTAAACTATATTAATTGTCATATAATATATATTACATATATAATATGTATACTATAGAAAATATATATATATATTATTGACTATGTTATTAACTATCTGGATATTGTTTTTAAAATACTTTTACAATTTATCATCACACACACACACATACACCAGTGCCTAAGCCTCACTCCAAACAAACTGAGTCAGAATCTCCAGGCATGGGCCTGAGCATCAATCTGTACTAGATGAAACAAAGCCCAATGGAGATCAAAACTATCTTAGCCATTATCTTAAGAGGCAGGGTTCCCACTTGCTAAAATGGAAGGAACGATTAAATAGTCTTACAAACTGTTTGAGGCATATTTTGCAAGTAAATTTTAAAAACATTGATACTAAATGTCAGAATGACCAAAGTCAGAAATGATTTCTATCAATAAAGTCATAGAAATATCACAAAAAAAGAAAACCAGTATATTATAATTGGGTTTGAAATCTGGTTCCATCACTGACTAGATATGTGTCCTTGAAGTTAATTATACATTCTATTTCAAATGTAAAAAATACCTGCCTTTTAATGATGTTTTGGGAATTGCCATATACTAAGCATAAACCACATAGAGGAGTACTTGGCATTTCAGCATTTTTCAATGTCTTAACTATAATACTAATATTAATACCCATTATTGGAAGTAGTGGCAGTATCTCTATCACTTTGATTACTGTTTTCCTTCTAATATCAAGATGGACTGTAATGTAATGATCTGCAGTTATGGCATCTATTTTGCTTTTAATTCTGATTATTCTAGCAGATATACTTCCCAAGAGTAATTAAGTTGCTTTTGAATTAATTTTTAAAATTTTTTAAATAAAATGATGATACAGCCTGATAAAGCAATCAAGCTCTGTAGCCAGGTAAGAAAATTAAGTAGGAACTAACTAATGAATGAACATACTACTTATTAATAAAGTACTAACAAAGTTAAGTTAACCAAACTTTGTCCTGACCTTACAAATTGAGAATGTTAGTTTCAGTCTTTGCTCATGATTGTGCCTTGTGTTTAGAACGTATTTCACAATTGTTCCCAACTGTATGACAGAAGCCCAAATTACATTTAGTAAATGATTTCCAGGTTAAGACTAAGTACTTTCTGAAATATAAATCGTGTGTGTGTGTCTGTGTGTTTATGTATGAATGCCCCAAATTACTTAATATATCACAATGGTCAATTGTACCCGACAATTATACTTAACTATAGATGAAAAGATATTACATTTTTAATTTAAAAGCTGTAGAAAAAACAACTATCCAATTCCTATTATAATCATGAACATGGTGATGTTTCTCTCAATATTGTGTTTTTCTTTTATTTGGTACATTAAGCTGTTCATTCATGTGTTTAGAACAATAAAGAAAAATTAGCTGTAAGGGTAAAATGTTTTTTCAGAGACCATACATATTATAAACTTCCACTTGCTACTATGAAATTTAGATTATGACCAACAATTAAATTCCCAAATTGATTTTTATAATTTAAGTTAAAATGTCGTTGGTATATATGAGTAAATATTCCCCAACCCATAGAGACTCCTCATCAGATAATGGTTAAGCAAGCCACCACATTTTCAAAAGCTGATATTGCTGCTTATTTTAGCCCCTTTCTTCACTTTCTGACCAATGTCCCATCTTCCTCAAAATCACAAAATTCTGATAATTTTCCTTCTTTAGTAGTTCTCATATCAATCATTTCCTTTACAACACAACTGCTTTACAGAGATCCAAGTCCTCATTATTTCTTAGATTCCTCCTATAGATTGATAACTTTTTTCTCATCATTATTCTTGTATAATTATTTTTTATCTCACTGAAAAAATGATCATTTGTTTGTATAATTGTAGCATCACATGCAAGGACATATATTATTTTTTCTTAATTATATCTCCAAAATAACCTTGCTTTATGACAACTAATATTTCTGTGATCTCTGCCCACAATTAACCTTAGTTTTGGATATCATGGACCATATATGGAATGCCACAAACTTGTTAGAAATAGGGTTATTTGAAACACTAGTATTTCAATGTTATTTATTATGTGTGTGTAGGAGCTGTCTTTTCAGAAGCAAGGAGAAACTCACATTCATATAGAATCTGAGTGAAAGAATCCATACCTCCTGCTTCTAGCCATCCCTCTTAAGTCATCTTCTACCAACCTGATAGAAATAACTCTCTGATTTTGGGTCAAATTTTTTTCCCCGTAACTCCTACAAATGTTTCCTTATGAGATGTGGGTTAAATCCAACATAAATTTTTAGGTTCTAATATGGATATTAGTTTGAAAGAGATGAAAACTAACTGTAGACATTAATTCATTCAGAAGTATTATATATTAAAAAAAATAGATCAGTTAAAAAGCCATCAAAATGTTCTTGGTAAGAGGTAATATGGTTAGGGTGATAATAACTGCAAGGGAAAGTGTCTGAAGAGAGATTATACATATTATAAGTATATGCTAAAATAATTTGATTATGCTGAGTATAGGATTAGAGCAGAAGAGAAGAGTCAAAGCTGACTCAAGGCTTTTGGCCTAAACTACACATAAAATAAGGGAACACTATGGGGACAACCGATTTTTTGGAAAAAAGTGAAAATCTAGAATTAGATTTTGGTTACGTCAATTTCCAGATACTAATTAGAAATCTAAGAGCAGAATTTCAACAGGCAGTTAGATAAGCAAGTATCAACCTTCAGAGGAAGGGATGAGAGATTTTACATGCATTTATATTTGGCTACAGAATTAATCACTAAATCTCTGCATCTTAACACAGCAATATTTATTTCTTAAATCATATTGCAGTATCTGTGGTATTACTCCACAAGAATGATACTATGTTGTCTCCTGTCATTTTTTGATGCCATCATCTGAAATACATGGTTTATGTCGCCATCACAAAAGTCAATAAAGAACAAAGAATAGCATGTAGGGATCATCAAGCCTAGGCCTGAAGGGTTCAACATACTTACTACACAGTGAACATAGTCATCCGGCACTACACTACTTGCAGAGGAAAGCTGAGAATGGTTTTTGTACTATCTACTCCTGAAAAACAAGTGACCCTGGAGTCTCTGACACACACTGATATGGAATTCGTAAGGTCCTCCTTACAAGACTACATTTCACTGTGGTTAGATGGTTCTTATTTACTCTGTGGGAGGGGTTTCTTTTGGTACAGGTGAGCTTGTGGGCAGAGGCATTTTGTGCTATAGAACATAATCAGACAGGGCTATTTCATACCATACAAGGTCTTGGAAAGGGAATTTTCAAAAGTTAGGTTGTCATCATGAAGGGGTAATTGGACAAAAATTCTTATGTCACAGAGGTGCTTTGGACAGTGGCATTTTTGTCATAAATGGCTGTGTTCCCTTAACTGGGAGAATCAATTGTGTCAGATGATGCTCACAGGCTGAGATGACCTCTGACAATTGACAATTGGATTCTACATTTAGAGGTTAATTGCTGCTTGAGAGGAATGATGGAGACAAAATCCTGTTCAGAGTGGATTCAAAATGGAATAGAAATATTATAGCTGTAAAAAATGAACAGAGAAATAATAAATAGTTGGAGGAGATATAAAGTCATCAGAGAGATTTGCTTTTTCTTCTTTCTTGTTATTTCATGTACTGGCTTGTACAGGACTGATTGAGTAAAGATGACAGAACCATGAAGTGAACGGAAAGAACTACAGATGAAAGATGATCAAAATATCACACTTGTACTGGGTCCAGTACACAAGAGCACTTGACTTTACACAGGACAATAGATGGTTCATCAATCAGTCAAGAGAGGAGGAAGACAGCTAAGAATTCTGGTAGTTTTGCATGTTTGAGTTTGGCTCCATTTTTATCCACAAATATCTGTAATTGAAATACTAGGCAATTGTAGGGGATGGACTAGAAAGTCATGTGTGCAAACTGGAGTGTGGCACACTTGGGCACTATGGGAGTTGTTATTACTGATATGGATAAGATCTAGGGTTTCAGCATAGCATAATAAGTGACTAGACAATAGGAAAGGATATTTGGAGATAAATTCAAACATTTGAGGATGTGAATTCTGCGTGACTCCATCAAACATAGTTTTATTTAGTTTTATTTTTCTCATAGTAAATTTCCTCCCAGAAAATTCCTGAATATTTCATAGATGAAAATGATCAACTTGAACCCTAAACATAAACATCACCCTGAATATTTCACAATCTTGCTTAATGACGTTAAAGAAAATATCCCAGGTGTTTTCTTTCACAATAAAGACAGAGAATCCAAATTGTGCGAAATTAAAACTAAATTTCAGCTTAGTAATCTTGACAACCTAATTCTTTCCATCAATTTATTATTTTAAATGTATTAGAATTAAATGTAAAATTAATTCATTACTTTTGTTCTCACTACATTAACATATATCAATCAGAAAGATTAAAAAAAGTGAGAGCAATAATAATTCTGAGATGAAAATTTTTTATTTAATAGGTTTAAAGAATAATGGAACATAAGCATGCCATTCTAAAATAGAGTCTAATATAAAGCAAAATATTCTTTTTTGAGGAATGTTAATTTGACTCTAAATCTCACACTAAGTTACTAAGCTCCTTTTAAGTTTTTCTCAGTTTTGACAATGCAAATTTACAGATATCTTGGGTTTATAACTAAAAAGTTCAATGTCATATTCTAAACACTCTTAATAAAGAAGTAATTAATATAATTTTACAAACTAGTATGTATAATTATTAAAACATTACTCAGGAAATAATATTAAGACATGAACAGGTAGGAGTCCATAATTTTTTATGTAACTGAGTTGTTTATAAGCTTCACTCTGAAATGTAGCAGGAGGGGGGAAGAGGAGTGAAAGGGAAAGGGGGAGATAGGGAAAAGGGACAGAGAAGGAAGGCGGGGAAGAAGAGAGAAATTGAAAGGAAAACACCCAAGAATAGTTTCCTCAGTGCCAGGAGAAATGATGTTATAGAACAGTATACATTTAAAATTGAAGGAACAAAAGCTCAGTTCACTATTTTCCTACTACTCTTCTCTATGGAGCCCTGCCAGATGTCATTATTAAGGTGGCTATTTACATACAGTGCCATAACATGGTGAGCGTAAGGTTAAAGTCGGTAGGAGAAACAACGTCATTAAAAAGGCTACATTTTAGACACAGGACGGTCTTTTTACAAGTAATGTTAAATGGGGAATTAAGGCAATGACCCAAATAATTAAAGTAAAACAAACTCTATGAATCTGAGAGAAAAATGGAACTCTGAGGCTTAAATCATCAGGAATTACTGTCTACATTCATCAAATTAATAGGGTAATTGCTCAGTATGCACTTTAAACAGGCTACGTATCTTCCAGTTGAAGTCATTTCTATATGCAGACACTGATTTAGTGACTTCGGTTTTATTCCTTCCAAAATCTCAGGGATTGATTTATTTCAATAGAATGAGCTAATTTTGTTAAGCCAGAGAAAAAGTGTGTAGTATTTGCATTTATTCTAATTTTTTGAAATCCATACATTATAAAGGTCCCATATTAAATTCACATTGTAGCAAAGGTAGAAATTTCACAATAAAATTGTATCTACACAAGTCATGTAAAATATGTACATTGGAGGCACCTGACCTCTACAACTCTGCACACCTATTAGTTCCTAAATTCCCTTTAGTGCAGTGCTGCCAGGGACTGCTGTTGCACATGTATTTCACCGTCATCAAAGGGCTTTGACAAACGATGTGCACTAGTAACATGGTCATCTTTCAAATTCAATCATTTCTCTTCCTCCTTCCCCAGCCCCCATTCTCTCCATCATTCTCTCCCTCTGTAGTCCTTTCTTTCTTTAGCAGAAGAGCAAAAGAAATGAGGAAATAATAAAGAATATAAGAAATAGTTACTAAAAATGGGATACTATCTTGGAGTTGTGTTTAAGCACAAACTAAGTTATACAACTATGTTTTTAAAAAGGTAGTTCACATTTAAAATAAGATGGTAATTTTAAGTGAAAATATAAAACAAAATGTAAAGGAAATTCTAGAAGAACTAAACTATTGTGAAAGGAAACATATGAAAAGTATTTTTGAGTAAGTCTGACTGCTGCCTGTTGTGCAGACAGGAAGCAGAATGGCACAACCAGGAAGTGTTTTGAAAATGTTCTACAGTAGAGATTGTTACACTTGAGGTTATTCGTATTCACACTTACAGAGTTGAATGGGGATTTAACAGAGTTATTTGCCCAAAAGACTAAGTCATGAAAACATTCATCACTTTATAATACCTGTAAATGTTACTGCTAAATAATTAGAACCCATCAAAGAACAAAGCAGACAAACCACTTGCTCTCTTGGGGCTCAGAGTTAGTATCTTGTTTGTGTCTGATAGAGGGAGAAATAAACAAGTCTGCCTAGCTACTCTTAATTCAAATAATGATTGTAGTTTGACTAATCCAAGGGAATTTTAAGATTTGCAAGGTTTTGTTTTTTCTACTGATATGTAGCATTGATGCAGAGTGTATGGTTTGATATTTGATCTCTTCCCATGTAATCCCCTGCCCCATCAAAAGAAAGAACATTTTCAGAATTTCAGAACTGTCTCACGCTACCTCTATGGCACTATCAAATCCCCTGGTGAAGATAATGATTATTTTTATTTCTATCACCAGAGATTAGTGTTGTCTGATCTAGAATTTCATACTGTTTTTATTCCACATTTATCTTTGAGATCCATCAATGTTTTGTGTATAGCTATTTTTCTACTTACTGCTATACTGTATTCAATTCTGTAAATATGCCGGCATTTACTTCTCTATTCAACTGATAAAGGTCATTGGGATCAGGTCTAGTTTTGTGGTACTACAAATAAAGCTTCAAAGAGTATGTGTGTCCATGTCTTTTGATGGACGTAGGCACTGTGCTCTTATCTGTGAGATGTTCCCTTTTGAGAAATTCTGGTTCAATAGGTTGTGGGAATATTCAATGCTAAGTTGTTTTCTGACATGACTGTGCTAATTTACAATCCCATGAGCATTGTACCAGAGTTCAAGTATTTACATCCCCATCAAATTTTTCCATAACCTCATGAAACCCTGGAATTTTCTGTCTTTTGAATTTCATTCCATCTGGTATTTGTGTGGTGGCATCTCATGTTGTTTTTAATTTTCATTTTTCTGAAGAAAAGTTATATTGAAAGCAAGTTTATATGTTTATCGATCACTGAAATAGTATGTTTTTGTGTGAATTGCCTCCTCTTTCACTTTTTTTACCTTTGTCTTTTTCTTATGTACCTTAGTCCTCACACTGCATCAGATACATATATTACAAAAAATGCATTTATTTTTTCAGATGTGGATATGGATAGCAATACTCATAAAACTGAAACACATTTTAATGAATGACTGGCCTGTGAGCTTGACTTCTCTATATAATTTGTTGAATACAAAACTTTCTATTTCTATGTCTGTGCATATCAGTAACCATTCTGTTCCACACAGAAGGATCAGCAGGAAATCACTGCCATCATATCTCCTACAACTAGAAGTATAAGGCAAGTTATGTAAAAGGTGAAGATATTGAATTTTCTTTATCTTTAACAAAAGGAAATAGAGAAAGCATCTGGAACAAGTATGGGATCTGGGAGGGAACAAGCAATCAGTGATGATGATGAAGAAGGTTTTTCCTCGCTGAAAGCTATGGGTGTGCAAAAGAAAATCAGAAACAGAGTCATATACTATCTCAAACTGTGTAAAGAGAAACATGAAGTACAAATGTATTAAAGCCCTGAGTCTGGTGTATTGGTGGAAGAACCAATGCCTTTGCATTGCTAAGTTTTCCTATCCATAGTAAGAGGCCACCGTAGATCAGTGCTACCTCTGGTCCACAGGCAGGACTTCCTTCAATCTTTTTATCCCCTGTAATTTTCCACAGTGCAAATGCCTAAGGCCTAATGTGTAAATGTCAAAACCCATACCCTTTCTATATACAAAGAAAAATTTAGTTTGCAGATTGTGGGAAGCTGATTAGTATTGTATTAGAAAAGAGGTCACTAGGCTCTATCAGAATGGAAGCTATTGATAATAAAAATAATAATAATTATCTTGATGATAAAGGGAAAATGAAACTCAAAATGCAGTAGCTAGAGAAGAGAATGAGGTGTAAAAAGAATGAGAGTAAGTGAAATGACTCTTTCAAGAAGAGGAAATTATATTCTATTAATTCCCTCACACTGAAAAAATAAGACATATTGAGAGACAGTTTTGGACAAAGGAGATTTATTATTGAAGCAGGATGTTAATTATACATTTAATAGCCTAAGACTCCATTCTTCAGTTTCTCTACCAGTACAAGGGAAGGAAGAAGCATTTTGTGGGACTTGTTTCTTTGTGGGGACAGGAAATTGATTTACACCTTCTTCGGCTTTGTTTTTATCTGACCTATGCTATTAACTCTTTCATAACTTGCCTCTAATTCATCTCATAGGCTTCTGTGGGGCAATGTTAAAATTGATTTTTAAAAGTTCTGCATCAAATAGAAACTGACCCTGACAAGGAAATGTATCCAATAAGTGTGTGATTTTATTCATCCTCCATGATTTTTACCACCCAACACAGATCCTAGAAGTTAGTTATACTCCTAAAAGACAATGGACTTAGTATTAATCCCATTAGGGTTACTTAAAGAGAAGAAAAAAATCTACCTAAGTCAGTCAATCTGTTAGTTGGGATAAATTTTGGCTTATGGTTAAATTCCTGTTTTATTTCTTATCTATGTTATCATTCAGCATCAATAATGGGTCACAATCTGTATATTTCTGTCTCTCTTGACTTAGGTATTCTCACCTCTTGAGGTGAATTTTCAGTGAGGTTGACTTGAATGATGCAGTGTACACTCACTTTTCCCTAAACTTTTTTGGTTGCTAAATGTATTTAGGGGCTATTTTATCTTCAATTATGGAATTTGAACCACATTTTAGGCATATGGACTTGAGATAGATGAAGGCAAAAATGGCTACTTGGGTTAATATTGTCTGCAAAACATGAGGCCTCTCCATAGCCCAGTCACCTTCTATAATGAATTTAGGCTTCAAATATCAAAACAGAATTAGAATACGACCTGGTCATGTTTCATTGGCTGTTCATAAATATATCCTTTGGATTGTGAGGGGGTGAGGGTACTGGTTAAGGATAGATCAAGTTTGGAGAATCTGTGTTACAGATATCTAAGTTTTTATCTATCTGTATCCATTATTGGTATGACTAATGATTTTTGCCCATTTCACTGTTCTAAACAATAACATAATCTCATAATGCATTTCTAGTTTTGATATTTTAAAGTGATGTCTCAAAAGGGTTGTTTGTTTTTAACATGGTAAATCTTCCTACTTAAGAGGAAAAAACTGTTCAATGTTTCCTAATGCTTGGGAATGAGCTGATTATTTGTCATAATTCTAACCAATAGATATAATCATTTAAATGGTGTTTCAGATGACTGAAAGGAATATTAGCATTGAAACTAATACCACAGCATTTTAATATTCTCATCAGAGCTGATCAGTTAACAGAAGTGGGTCATTAGAAAATAACTAGCTAGGCCTTTCATTAATATACAAATAAGCCAAAATAGTATTAACATTTTCACATCCTATTATACATGTAGAAATAGTATTCAAACACTGACTTCTTTTCCTTATTTACTGAATTTTCTTAATTGCATGCTGTATTTTTATTGATTGATATTAAAAACACTGAGGAAAGAGAAAATGTAGGAGGGAGAAAATAAATTTACGGCCATTTGATTGTGTTGAATTGGGGTCACTAGCTCAACTAGCTGAGTGGGTATCTTTGAGGTCTTTTCTAATTTGACTTTGCCGCACACTTCTTACTCTTCTCTGGGTGGCACAGCCCTTCTCGTCTCCTGACTGTCCTCCTGCCTCTCTAAGCTTCGTACTTCATATCCTCTCTGCCTTTATCCCAGCACAAACTGGAAAACTGAGAGTCACCTTTCATATTACTCTCTCCTTCATTCACATATCTAATAAACATAAATCCTTAGAGATTCCATTTAAATCACAATTTAATGGAATTATGATTGAATTCTTTCACCTATTCTCTATTTCATTGCTGGCTCAAATTACCAAAAGCCATTGTCTGGCTATTTACATTGCTCCTTTTTACTAGCTTCACCAATGAACTCACATCTCCCCTAGCTGCACACACCATCAATGCTTATTGAGTACAAATTTAGTTTTAACTTTCTTGTGCTTATTATAGTGAAAGTCCTTCACATCTGAAATACCATTTAAATTATCATATCTGCTATTATTATTATAAAAATAATAATCTATTACATGGCTATCATTCCATACCATGATTTTCTCTAGCTCCCTTTGTAGCATGTTTTCAACTTTGTCACACATTTTTATTCATGACCTAGTCTCATAGACATTCCCTGGGAAAAAATATCACATGTTCTTTCTGGATTTATAATGTCTTACTTAAGTCTTTACATATTTTTATTTTGGCTAACTCTGATTTTCCATTTAAATAACTGCTTAAATGTTCCTTTATAATAAGCATTTAAAGATATCTACAATTGAGTGGCTAGAATATATGGACTCATAGCATATTGCATATTATATTTACTAAAAGTTGTAACACACTTGATCAATTATTTGACAGTCTACTATACTAGAGGGTAAGCTCTCTGAAGGAAGAGACAGTATGTCTTGCAGATACTCCGTTTTTGAAGAATCCTTTCTGTAAAGGTCTGGGAAGATCACTCCATAATAAAATAAAAAATCAACAAGCCCCATCAATCTACACACAACTTCCAGTTAGCTTAGCAACAGTCTTACTCTTGAATGTGAACAGAGTGTCAAGGCTCACCAGACATTTGCAGAAAACCTAAAATATGAAGTACAGAAGCCAAACAAGTAGGAGCATTAAAGGAATCCAAGGAATTGGAGAATTCAAGGAAAAGAAAAAAGCAAATGAATAGGTAATTGAATAATGTTAATATAAAAAAAAAGACTATTAATTACATTACCCAGACAGAACTCTAGTAGACTCTAGAAGGAACAGTAAGAAAGATATAAACTGGACTTTCTTCAAGAATATACAAAATTGCTAAACTAGCTGAAAGTACTGAGCAAACAGATTACTCATGGAAAGTTAAGGTATGTCTTATTGCAGATACGTAGAAAATTAGGCAAGCAGAAAATGAGTCCATTATTAATTCTAGAAAAAGCAAAAATTACACATGTAACAGAATAAATTCATCATATGGCAGATTTTCATCTATGACTAATAATTCTCTAGTCTTCATAATGTTAACATGTAATACTGAAGTAGCACAAAATTATAATGCAATTATATTTAAAAAGAATATGGGAAATGGTCTGTTTAGGAAGTGGTAGAGACAGCTACAAGAGAGTTAGTTGTATTTTTCCATAGTGGGAATTCTTATTTTCCCTTAGTAGAAATATTCCAAAAGAAACAAAACAAAAAATGTAAACTCATTTCTTTTTTGAGAAAAGGAGACAAATTCAAAAAAAGTAGCTAAAGATTATGAAACCTTTATCTCCGGATAATGAGGATTTGAGAGGTGAGAGATTGAAGGATGCTGATGTTTTCATTACCTGTTCAGTAGAACTCTATTTTAACTATGAAAATTTGTATCTCTAATTCGAATGTTTACAAACCAAAAAACTTCATGCTAAGGTTTGGATAAAGTGAAAGTTCCTAAGGCCAGGATCCTCACCTGAACCTAAACTACTTGGTGATGTAACTGGCCTGCTGCTAGGCTACTGCTTCCACACCCTCGGCAATAAGCTATTCTGGACTGAGTCACTATAAAAAGAGCTCTGCCCAGTGCTCTGGGTGTAAGTAGAGATGAGGGAGGATTACAGACCTGCAGACTGTTGGATGCAGATGCAATTCTAGTGCTCGACCTATTGCTGGGAGAACAAGCCAGGTAATAAACACTTTCACCCCAAGAGCATTCCATCATCATTCCTCAGTCTCACTGAATCCATAGTGAACTTGCCCAGGACTGAAACCCATTGGCAAGACACCAGGTATTCTAGAAGTCTTGCATATAGATGTATATCATGGAAAGGTTTACTCTAGTCCTAAATAAATGCATGAATACTCAGATAAGGAAATTAATGTAAATTCTCTTTGAAGAGTATGAATTCAGGATTTCGTATATTTAATTCTCTGAAATTATCTTGAAATATTAGTGACAATTACAATATTTTAAAGCAATTTGAGGTAGTGGTAGAAATGATGGTGGACTAGGAAGGCAAAGCAGAAACCTCCTCCAACACACACAACAAGGAAGCAACTACAGAAAATACAACTAACCTGAAAATGACCTGAAGACTGCAGAACAGACCACCTGTACTTGGTGAAGAAAAGGAGGCTACACCAAAAAGGGTAAAGGGGCAGAGCTGTAATCATTCTGGACTCAAGGCCTTCCCCCATACCAGCCCACAAGCAGGAGGCAAAGGAATGGAGCAGGGAGGGGTAAGTGATCAGGAATCCTGCACACCTGGCTCTGAAGATCCGCTCTGGGAACATGAGTCCATATTGTATTGAGCTTTGGTCATTAACAGGACTTAGCACCAGGGAGAGCTGGAGCACTCTGGGAGGCTGAGTCTACTGTGATTGGGGAGGTCAGGAATACTCCATTGGTCCCACTGAAATACAACACAAAAGCAGCAGTATGAAAGATGTACAAGAAGCTAGAAATTTGTCAACTGGCAGGGGTTGGAAGGAGATATCTCTGGAAAAGAAAGGGCAGGTGGACGAACCTTCTGTAGTCTTCTATCACTCCATCTTGTCAGGTGTTCATGGAAGCCAGCCCAAACACTCCATCTCTCTTTTTGGGGACTCCACCCTGTGGTGCACTTTTCTGACCGTCCATCTGTCTACCCAGCCAACTGGCTAAGAGTGGTTATATTTTGCTGCCTAGTATGAAGACAGATACTTTGCTGGATTTCCTGGACTTCCCTCAGCCCAACTGGTGAGTCACCTATGGAAACCAGCTCCAAATGCCCCATCTCCAATTCAGGTCAGGCCCACCATGTGCTTCTCTGTGCACCTGCCCTACCCACAACAATCCCAGAAAAGTGCTGCCCAGCAAACAAAGTGCACACTGAGGTGAGCCTTCAGCTTTTCTGAGAGAGATCAGCCACTGCCCATAGGCAGGAGTAAAGGTGGCCCCAACCAAGGCCCATAAGCAGCAAAGGAGAATCTTCTGATCCACCACAAAGGAGAATGAGGTGTTAGTGAGCAAAGAGTCTTGAGCTGCTGGGCACCACAGGACACCTAATTTCAGAAAGCCATTACTTTCTAGGCCAGGCAGAATAGTGGAGCTACCTAATACAAAAGAAGAAACACAGAAACCCTGAAAAAATGAGGCAGAAGAGTATGTTCCAAACAAAACAACAAAATAAGACCAGAAAGAGGACCAAACGAAATGGAGAGCACAAATCTTCTTGATATAGATTTCAAAGTAACAGTCATAAATATGCTCACTGACCTTCAGAAAAGAACTGATGATCTCAGTGAGAACATCAACAAAAAGAAGATTTGAGACAGAGCCATGAAGAGCTGAATAATACAATAACTGAAATGAAATATACAATGGAGAGAATGGATAGCAGATTTTTGGAAGGAGAGAACAGAATTGATGAGATGGAAATTAGAGAAGAGGCAAACAACCAAGATGGGTAACAGAGAAAAAAAGAAATTCTAAAAATGAGAAGATGCTAAGAGAGCTTTGTGACAACTCCAAATGAAACAACATTCACATATATTGGGTACTGAGAGACAAAAGAATAGAAATTCCGTTTGAAGAAATAATAGCTGAAAACTTAACCAATCTGGGGAAGGGAATAAACACCCAGGTCCTTGAAGTACAGAGAGTCCCTAATAATAGGAACCCAAGGCAGACAACAACAAGGTAAACAGTAATTAAAATGGCAAAGATTAAAGATAAAGAGAGAATTATGAAAGCTGCAAGACACAGGGAAATAGTTACCTATAAGAGAAACTCTATAATGCTATCAGCAGATTTCTCACCAGAAACTTTATAGGTTGGAAGGGAATAGAATGAAATATTTAATATATTGAAAGAACCTACAATCAAGAATCTTCTACCCATTAAGGTTATCATTCAGAATTGAAGGAGAGATTAAAAGTTTCCCAGATAAACAAAAGTTAAAGGAATTCACCATCACTAAACTAGCCTTACAGGATATGTTAAAGATACTTCTGTAGATGGAAAAGTTCTTAAGCCTAAATACTTTTCATCACTGAATATAAACCTATCATAAATGTAGTAGACCAATTAATGAGCAAGGATTAAACTAAGAAAAAAAGGAAGGATTAAAGCTGGTTGTGTGAGAGGTGAGACAGAGGCTTCCTCCAAAAACTGCATATAATATGAAAATATAATTAATACAACTAAACCTGAAATAGCAACAAGAAAGAGGACTGTGCCAGAATGCATACACCTGGAGAAAAGAGCAGACCTCATGGAACAGGGCGACGTACCAAAGCTGTGTCCTGGCAGGACCCAAGCCCTTTCCCCACCCCTGCTCACTGGTGGGAGGAAGAGAAATGGAGCAGGGAGGGAGTGGAGGCCTGGGACTGCTGAATACCTAACCCCAGAGATCTGCTCTGGGAGCACAAACCTACATTTCATGGTACTTTCATGACAATCTCATGATTAAGGGGTTGGAAAGCTAAGACAGGCAGAATTCATGGAAAGACTGAGATTCCAGCTGCTTGTGGAAAGCAGGGATCCATATCTGGCTGCTCTGGGACAAAAGCTTATACCTGTGTGCTTGGCCCACTGGTTAAGGCAGTGGAGTCAGGCACAGCAGCCGGGAAGCAGGGAAGACCTCTTTCCTCCCCCCAGGCACCAATACTGCTCCCCTGAGACCCCCAACATTGCTTCAGGGGCTGAGCAGCTCCAGAGAGAAGAGCTTCTGGACACTAGATGGCACCATATAGAAATATGAAATGCCAAAGGAACCTGGTACAGAGTAAAATTAATATTACCCCTGAGTAAGATGACATGGACCTCATGACTCTTCCTGAAAGGGAGTTCAAAATAAAAATCATTAACATGCTCATGGAGGTATGGAAAGATATTTAAGAACTCAGGAATGAATTCTGGTTGGAGATCCAATTGTTGAAGAGCACAATGGAGGGTTTTAAAAGCAGGTTGGATACAGTGGAGGAGATGATAAATGAAATAGAAACTAGAGAAGAGGAATACAAAGAAGCTGAGGCACAGAGAGGTAAAAGGGTCTCTAAGAATGAAAGAATATTGAGAGAACTGTGTGACCAATCCAAATGGACCAATATTATTATAGGGGTACCAGAAGAAGAAGAGAGAGAAAAAAGGGATAGAAATTGTCTTTGAGGAGGTAATTGCTGAAAAGCCCCCCATCTGAGGAAGAAGACAGTCTCTCAGGACATGGAGATGCACAGATCTCCCAACACAAGGGACCCAAGGAAGACAATACCAACACACATAGTAATTAAAATGGCAAGATGAAGGATAAGGACAGACTGTTAAAAGCAGCCAGAGAGAAAAATAAGATCACATACAAAGGAAAGCCCATCAGGCTATCATCAGACTTCTCAGCAGAAACCTTGCAGGCCAGAAGGGAGTGGCATGATGTATTTAATGCAATAAAGCAGAAGGGCCTGGAACCAAGATTACTTTATCCAGCAAGATTATCATTTAAATTTGAAGGAGGGATTGAACAATTTCCAGACAAGCAAAAGCTGAGAGAATTTACCTCCCACAAACCATCTCTATAGTCTATTTTGGAGGGACTGCTATAGATGGAAGTGTTCCCAAGGTTTAATAGCTGTCACCAGAGGTAATAAAACCACAGTAAAGAGAGTAGAACAGCTAGTTACTAAGCAAATGCAAAATTCAATTAACTATCCCCAAAGTCAATCAAGGGATAGACAAAGAGTACAGAATATAATACCTAATATATAAAGAATGGAGGTGTAAGAAAATGGAGGAGACAAAGAAAAGAACCCTTAGATTGTATTTCTAATAGCATATTAAGTAAGTTAAGTTAGACTCTTAGATAGTAAGGAAGTTAACCTTGAACCTTTGGTAAACATGAATCTAAAGTCTGCAATGGCAATAAGTACATACATATCGATAATAATCCTAAATGTAAGTGGACTGAATACACCAATCAAAAGACAGAGTCACTTTATGGATAAAAAAACAAAACCCATCTATATGCTGCCTACAAGAGACTCACTTTAAAACCAAAGACATACACAGACTAAAAGTGAAGGAATGGAAAAAGATATTTCATGCAAATAATAGGGAGAAAAAAGCAGAGTTGCAGTATTTGTATCAGACAAAATAAACTTCAAAACAAAGAAAATCACAAGAGACAAAGAAGGACATTATATTATGATAAAGGGGTCAATCCAACAAGAAGATATAACCAGTATAAATATCTATGCTCCCAACACAGGAGCACCTACATATGTGAAAGAAATGCTAACTGAGTTAAAAGGGGAAATAGAATGCAATGCATTCATTCTAGGGGACATCAGCACTCCACTCACTCTGAAGGACAGATCAACCAGACAGAAAATAAGTAAGGACACAGAGGCACTGAACAACACACTAGAACAGATGGACCTAACAGACATCTTCAGAGCTCTACACCCAAATGCAGCAGAATACACATTCTTCTCAAGTGCACAAGGGACAATTTCCAGAATATATCATATTCTTGGCCACAAAAAGAGCCTCAGTAAATTCAGTAGGACTGAAATTGTACCAACCAGCTTCTCAGACCACAAAGGAATGAAACTAGAAATAAATTACATGAGCACAACAGAAAACTCTGACAAACACATGGAGTCTAAACAACATCTAAATAATCAACAACAGGTCAATGAACAAGTCAAAACAGAAATCAAGCAATACATGGAGACAAATGAAAACAAAAATAGAACAATACAAAATATGGGGGATGCAACAAAAACTATTCTAAGAGGGAAGTACATAGCAAAAGAGGTCTAACTCAAGAAATAAGACCAATCCAAATAAACAGTCTAAACTCAAAACTATAGAAACTATAAAAAGAATACCAATTAAATCCAAAGTTAGTAGAAGGTGGGACATAATAAAGATAAGAGCAGAAATATTACAGAGGAATAAAACAATAGGAAAAAATCAATGAAACCAAAGGCTGGTTCTTTGAGAAAATAAACAAACTAGAGAACCCCCTAGCCAGAAATAAACAAGAAATAATCAAGAAAAAAAGGGAGAGGACACAAATAAACAAAATCTGAAATGAAAAAGGAGAATTTATAACTGATACCACATAAGCACAAAGAACTGTTAGATAATTCTATGAAAATAAATTGGACAACCTAGAAGAAATGAAAAAATCCCTAGAAAAGTACAAGCTTCCAAGACTGACCCAGGAAGAAGCAGAAAATATGAACAGATTATGTACCAGTAATAAAATTGAATTGGTAATAAAAATGTCCCAACAAACAAAACATCAGAACCATGTGGAATCACATCTGAATTCTACCAAACATTTAAAGAGAAAAATATCCATCCTTCTTAAAGTATTTCAAAAATTAGAATAGGAGGGAATACTTCCAAACTCATTCTATGAGGCAAGCATTACTATAATCCCAAAAGAAGATGAGTATACCACAAAAATAGAAATTTATATACCAATATCCCTGATGAACTTAGATGCAAAAATCCTCTACAAAATATAAGCAAACCAAATTAAAAAATACATCGCAAGGATAATCCATCATGATCAGGTAGGAATTATTCCAGGGATGCAAGGATAATACAATATTTATAAATCAATCAATGTGATATGCCACATAAACAAAAGGAAAGATAACAACTACATGATTATCTCAATAGATGCTAAGAAAGCATTTGACAAAATTCAACATCCATGCATGATAAAAACTCTCAACAAAATGGGTACAGAGGGTAATTACCTCAACATAATAAAGATTATATGTGGCAAACCCACAGCTAACAGCATACTCAATTGTGAAAAGCTGAAAGCTTTTCCTCAAATATCAGGAACAAGACGAGGATGCCTACTCTTACCACTTTTATTCAACATAGTACTAGAAGTCCTAATCACGACAATCAGACTAGATATTACATACAGAAAACCCTATGACTCTACCAAAAAACTTTGAATATCTGGATTCAGAAAAGTTGCAGGATACAAAATCAATATACATCAATCTGTTGCATTCCTATTTAGTAGCAACAAACAAGCAGAAATAGAAATCAAGGACATAATTCCACTTACAATTGTATCAAAAAGAATAAAATACCTAGGAATAGCCTAACCAAGGAGGTGAAAGACCTATACTCTGAAAAATATAAGAAACTGATGAAATTGAAGACAACACAAATCAATGGAAATCTAACCCATGCTCATGGATAGGAAGAATTAATATTAGAATGGCCATCCTGCCCAAAGAAATTCACAGATTTAGTGCAATCCCTATCAAAAGACCATTGGCATTTTTCAATGAACTAGACCAAATAATGCTAAAATTCATATGGAATCACAAAAGACTCTGAGTAGCCACAGCAATCTCAAGAAAAAAGAAAAAACCTGGGGCATCATGCACCCTGATTTCAAGCTATACTACAAAGCTGCAGTGATCTAAACAGTATGGTACTGACACAAGAGCAGATCCATAAATCAATGGAACAGAAAAGAGAACCCAGATATAAACCCATGCATATATGGCCATTTAATACATGATGAAGGATCCATGAATATACAGCAGGGAAAATACATTCTCTTCCATAACTGGTTTTGGGAAAACTAGACAGTTCCATGCAAAGGAATGAAACTGAATTACTGTCTAACTCCATACACTAAAGTACATTTGAAATGAATTAAAGATTTAAATATAAGACCATGAAACCATATACATCTTAGAAGAAAGCATAGGCTAAAATCTCTTGAATATAAGCATGAGCAATTTTTTCCTTGCCACATCTTCCTGAACATGGGAAACAAAATAAATGAACAAGTCAGACTACATCAAACTAAAGAGCTTCTGTAAAGCAAAAGTACATCATCAACAAAACAGTGAGCCAAACTACAGTATGGGAGAATATATTCATAAATGATTTATACAATAAGAAGTTAACATCAAAAATATATAAAGAACTCATAGGACTCAACACTAAAGAACATATTTTTAAAAAATGGGTGATTAAAAATCAGTGGAGGACCTAACAGATATTTTACCAAAGAAGAAATACAGATGGCCAACAGGCACATGAAAAGATGCTCCACATCACTAATAATCAGGGAAATGCAAATAAAAATCACTATGAGATATCACCTCACACAATTTAGAATGGCCACTATCCTAAAGACAAGAAATAACAAGTGTTGGCAAGGATGTGGGGAAGAGTGAACCCCCCTACACCATTGTTGAGAATGTAAATTGGTGCAGACACTACAGAGAGCAGTATGGAGATTCCTCAAAATACTAAAACTAAAAATACCATAAGACCCTGTAATTCCACTTCTAAGAATTTACCCAAAGAAAAAAATGATGGAAGAAATTGAAGACACAAATCAATGGAAATCTAATCCATGCTCATGGATAGGAAGAATTAATATTGTTAGAACGGCCATCCTGCCTAAAGCAATTTACAGATTAAATGCAATCCCTGTCAAAATGTCAATGGCATTTTTCAATGAACGAGAACAATGCTAAAATTCATATGAAACCACAAGAGACTCTGAGTAGCCAAAGCAATCTTGAGAAAAAAGAAGAAAGCTGGGGTCTCATGCTCCCTGATTTCAAGCTATAAAAAATCTCTTTTTCAAAAAAATATCTGCACCCGTATGTTTACTGCTTCATTATTTACAGTAGCCAAGATATGGAAGAAACCT
Organism: Manis javanica; assembly: GCF_040802235.1. Classification (NCBI taxonomy): domain Eukaryota; kingdom Metazoa; phylum Chordata; class Mammalia; order Pholidota; family Manidae; genus Manis; species Manis javanica. The sequence continues at coordinate 105,815,809 of NC_133158.1, forward strand.
AAGTGCCCACCAACAGATGAGTGGATAAAGAGGATGTAGTAAACATACACGATGGAATATTATTCGGCCATAAAAAGGAAGGAATCCTGACATTTGCAACATGGATGGACATAGAGGCTATTATGCTAAATGCAATAAGCCAGACAAAGAAAGACAAATATATGATTTCACTTATATGTATAATCTAAAAGCAAAACAAAAGAAAATGAACAAAACAGCAGAAGACTCAGAGACTCTGAGAAGTGACCAGTGGGGGACGAGTTTGGATGGGTGGGAGGGTGAAACAGGTGAAAGAGATTAAGAGTCACAAAAATCTAAATCGTGATATAACTTGGTAATGGGGATGGAAGTGCAGTATGGAAAATGTAGCCTACTGTTCTATAACATCTTTCTTTGTTGACAGATAGTAACTGCACTAGTTGGGGTGAGGAATTAATAATGTGTGCAACTGGTGAATCACTGTGCTGTATACCTGAAACCAATATAATATTGTATATCAACAGTACTTCAATAAAAAACTAAAAATACTTTAAAACAGCTGTTTTTGTCAAAATATATTTTACATCTCTATATAAATATAATGAAGTGAATTAAACTAAGATGTGGTCTTTCTAATACAGATACAATTACATGTAATTCTGTTTAATTCTGTGGTGGTGGTGTGCTATAGAATCATGTATAACTTGGTGTTGTGAGTTAAACTATGACATTTTAAAGACAACTGATTTCCTTTGTCAAGTATACAGATACGCATGCAAAAAGGTTCACCCAATATATTTGGAATATAATGGGGCAAGTTTTCTTATAATTTGTATAATTCTAATTGTTATTTGTAATAGAAAGATTTGGAGATGACAAAAGAAATTTAACAACATGAAAATAGTATTGGCAAAGAATGTTGATAAATATGACAAAACTGTATACAGTATACTGAAACAAATTTACTGACTGGTAAATGTTCACAATGTAAATAAAAGCACAAGAGGGCACAAAAATCATTATATGAAAGTGCTTCAACAAGATATTATTTTTACTTTATATATCTTCCAATTACATCTTATTTTTAATGAATAAAGTATATACATTATTAAAATATTACTATATGCCCTATGATCAATATCACATATTTCCATTACTTAAATGCCAAAACAAGTCAATACAATGGAGCTTGAAGATTTCAATGAATAGAAGAAAATTTCATTAATTAGTTCATAGAGTATCAAGTATTTAAAATATTCTGCTTTTCCTAAACAGTTTCATAGGCTTAAAAAACAGCCACAATCTTCTAAAAAGTTATTATTTCAGGTATTGTACCTTTTGTCTTTCAGATGCCCTATTCTGACTCAAATGCAATTAAGTATATGGTTATCATTTTATGATTGTTAATGCCTGTTGCCATTTTCCACTTTAATATACAATAGATATGTATCTAATATGTAATAGATATCTATCTTTTGCCCATCAGAATTTTGTAGTCTATTTTTTTTACAATGGGATTTTCTAGTCACATAAGGCTATTGGCCACGTGTTTATCAATTCTCAGGATATTACTGAAGTGATACAACAGGAATTCTAATAGTAAAAAGGAACAAAACAACAATGGTCATAAATCAATTAAAGAGTTAAAATATCAAGTGATGCCTCCATGTGAAATAAAACACCAAGAAAGACAGAATTAAGAACTGGGAAATCTTGTATCTGTTTATTATAATATTCGGAGAGAACATAACAAAGGGTATTATCAAAGAATAGCCAGCAATAAATGAAGAGGGTTGACATTAAAAATATATATATGCCTAACGTTCAGATACAATGTTTATTTTAAAAAATAAGTAAACTACAACCTGAAGGAAAAAAACTTGCTCCAAACAATTCTTAAAGAGTGGGGTGGGGGGAAACATACAAATTGCTTAATGCAGTCTTAGAGTATGAAAGACTGTTTCTTGAAATATGTTTGATCACAAAGCCAATATGGAATTAAACCATAAAGTTATCACTGTGTAAGACTGAAAAGGTGCAAAATACATTTATGATGAAGACCAAACTATTTCCCTTCCCCCTATTTTAAGGATACATTAGTAAAAGGATATGGATATACAACATCAATAGGGTACAGGTGTAATAGCACTCAAGCTCCAAAGCACTATTAAAGGTGGAATCCTGGCTAAAATAAGAGAAAATACAAAATGTTTTCATAGGATTTGTATAAATATATAAACACAGGCTAGAGTTTTTAAGATCTCCAGTGATAGTCCAGACTTGATGTTCCTGTCACTGACTTTGGATAACTTATTTTGTCTAATAAACCATGAATTTATATAATTTTTTTTGCTTTAATCCTCTTTACCTACATCAATGTATGGCTGCATATGATGGAAATCAAGGACTAGGCAAAAAAGCACTCTCTTCTGTATTGGTTCCCTGTGGGAGTTGTTCTGAAATTGGAACTATTCATCCAGTCTCTCATTTGGAATGTTCTGTCATTCCCCTCCTTGGATCACTGAGCTCCTGGATGAATGGCAGTGAAACCATGGTATGGATATATAGAGAATCATAGAATAGTACAAATGAAATAGGCCATAATGTATCTTAGTAGCACAAATACAAAACTGCCTGATCATGATTATTTAATTAGAATTTTTCATCCAGATAAATAATAAAATGACAGTAAAATAAATTTATTTTCACCCTTGTAAGTATCCACTGATTTTGATTTTGATCTACTTTATTTCCACAAGTTAATCAAGAATGTAGTCTGATTAAATAAGGACAAAAAAAGAATAAGTGGCATTTTAGGAAACTTTGGATTAAATTCAGGAATGCCCTAAAAGAAAGCCCCAGACACAAGCTATACAGAAGAATTCAGAACAGTCAATATTGGAGCAGGAAGACTGTGGGCTCTGGGAAAAAAGAACTTTGGAGGTGTGAGAAAAAACAGTGTGTGCACTGGTGGAGAAGGCAGAGATACACAGACATCTTGACATAATGAATTATATGAAAACCAAAAAGAGGACACCATGATAAGAAAAAAAAAGTGAAGGATAAGGGTGATTTCATTCAAGAGAAAGCAAAAGAAGAGGTACATTTGGAGTTAGAATGAGTACTACTGTGTCTTAGGGTCTGGTTCTAGCCTCAGTTTTTCCTGCATCCAATTACTAACTAAATATCCTGGAAATAATTCAAAAGATAATGATAAAAGGATTCTGAGTTATGAGAAGGAAAAGGTAAATGGCTAGCAATCTTGACTTGAAGAATGACATGGTGATTATTTTTCTGTTTTTGTTAGTTTTATCTCCCATTTTATCTTCCTTATTCACAAAACTGCGCCTCTAAGAGTTCTCCAACCCAGAAAAACCATCAAGAATATATGAAATAAAATAAATAAATAAATAAAACTCATAGAAGAAAACAGTCTGCCATAGTTCTAAGCAATGACTTTTTGGATTTGACACCAAAAGCTTAATCAACAAAAGCAAAAATCAACAAGTGGGACTACATCCAACTAAAAAACTCTGCACAGCAAAAAACACAATCAACAAAATGCAAAGGCAATCTACAGAACTAGAGAAAGTTTTGCAAACCATATACTGAATAAAGGATAATATCTAAAATATACAAAGAATTTATACAACTTTGTAAACAAATTGTAACAAAAATCAATCTGATTAATAATGGATCTACATACACTTCTTCTTCCCAAGAAGACATTGAAATGGCCAACAGCTACATTAAAAGATGCTCAACATCATAGGAAAGGCAAACCAAAATCACTATCAAATACCACCTTACGCCCATGTAATGGCTATCATCAAGAAATAAGTGTTGGTCCTGATGTGGAGATAAGGGAATACTTGTACACAGCTGGTGGGAATGTAAATTCTTAGCCATGATGGAAAATAGCATAGAAGTTCCTCAAAAATTAAAGGTAGAACTATTATATGATCCAGCAATTCCTTTTCTGGGTATATATTCAAAGGAGATGAAAACAGGATATTGAATTGATATATGCACTGTCATGTTTATTTCATTATTCACAATAGCCAAGCTATGGAAACAGCTGAAGTGTCTGTAAGATAGATAATGGATAAAGAAGATGTGAAACATGTGCACACAAATGGTATAATATTTAGCTGTGAGAAAGAAGGGAATCCTGCCATTTGTGACAAAATGATGGACCTTGAGGACATTTGCTAAATGAGATAAGTTGGACAAAGAATGACAAATACTGAATGTTATCACATATATTTGGAATCTATAAAAGCTGAATTCATAAAAACAAGAAATAGAATGGTAGACACCTGAGGCTAGGGGTGGGTGAAATGGGGATATTTTGTTTAAGGGTAGAATTTGGAAACTAGTAGATAAGTCCTGGAGACCTTATATAAAGCATAATGATTATAGACACTAATACTGTATTAGGTAATTCAAAGTTGATAAATAAACTAGATCTTAATTGTTCCCACCATAAGAGAAATAATAATCATATGAAATGACAGAAGTGTTAGCTAATGCTACCATGGTAATTATAACATATAAATGTATCAAAAGTTTTACACCTTAAGCTTATAGAATGATATTACAATAAAATAAATTTATCAAACTAACATAAACATAAAAAAACAAGAAAAGCCAAGTCTCTTTGGCCTAAAGACCAGAATTAAAAAGTCCAATTGAGACCTAGAAGAGAAAGGCATCTTAGGGCCTTATCAAGTGATAACTGTGGGCTTGATCTTTCAGAGAATTTGGTACCAGCAGAGGCTGACTAGACTGACCTACTTCCATGTTTCATAGACACAAGCAGAGGTGACTAATCTATTGTCAGAGGTGACATCAACTGAGTCCAGTTGGGCCCAGTGCCTCACTCCGTAGAGCTAGACTCCCTAGTTTGCAGCTATAGAGTTGGTGGAGTGAGTCCAAGTGTACCAACCCATCCTCTGCCTCATGCCAGACAGCTGTGGCAGCTCCCATGTTTCAGTGGCAGGCAGTGTCACCAGCAACAAGGCCAAACATACCCATTCTCTGCCCAACTCATACTGAATGTGGTAGACCTGATTTATGCCCACTCCAAAGCCCCTGACACCAGTGGGAGAAGCAAACCTCATTCACAAGAGAAAGAGACAGGCAGATACCTCAGACTCAACCTGAATTTCCATAAGGCTTGCTTTCTTCTGACCTTCCATCCCATGGTACAGTGGCAATTCAGGCTCAGCATCTTCCATACTTCTATTCACCAGCAAAGTTGACCAGGTCCCGTGACCCATGGCTCTCCACCGAGTGACATAGTTACCTAGATCCAGCTACTCTTAATCATCCATCCAGCAATAGAAGATCACCTAGGTCAGACATTTCCCTCTCCCCATGTCAAGAGGCAACTTGAGTAGTTGCTTTTCTACCCTGAGGACACTGGCAGAGATGAGTAGCTACAGGAACTCAGTGGCTGCAGAACACGACAGGGGACATGCTCTCAGTTATGCAAGTCATCATCTACCTAATCTCTCACCTAACAACATCTGGTAGCTAGGAAAGCACCTTGCCACGAATATAGATGGAACCAATCTGGATCCAACAGGTACTCCACTGAAGTCCTAAGAACAAAGAAGAACGGAAAAGCATTGACAGGCTCAGAATGGAAAACTGGAATTTTAGCCTACAAAAATATTCCAGAACACACACACTAAACCTGGCCAGGGAGACTTGCGTATGTGGATTTAAATAAGATCTGTCTCCTAACATAATTTCTAAAATGTCAAGGATATCACAAAAAGCACCTTGTCAAACCAAGGACCATTAAATCACAAATGGAATGAGGAAAGACAGACGACTGATGTCCATATTGAATCAGACGGATCAGGTTTTGAACTATCTGATAAATATTTTAAAGCAGCCATAATAAAATTGATTTAGCAATAAATTACAAATTTAATTGAAACAAATGCAAAAAGTAGACAATATCCAAAGAGAAATTAAGATTATATTAAAAAAGTAAATAGAAGTTATATAATGAAAATTAAAGTAAAAGAAATATAAAAAAGACTGCATCAGCTCCATATAGAGGGGAGATGACAGAGGACAGAATCAGTGAACTCAGAACAGATCAACAGAATTTGCTCAATCTGAACAGCAGAGAGAAAAATAGACTAAAAATAGAAGAAAGAGCTTCGGGACCTTAAGACTGAACAGTAAATAAAACATCTGATTGCTTGTATCATTGGCATGCTAGGATGGCAAGAGAAAAGGAGTCTGAAAAGGTATTGAAATAAGTAAGAGCTGAAAACTTATCAAATTTGGCAAAAGCCATAAACCTAAATATTTATGAACCTCAGAAATTTCATGTAGGATATGCCAAAAGAAATCCAAACCATGCCATGTCATCATTAAACTTCTGAAAAGTAAAGACAAAGGTAAAATCTTTAAGACAGCAAGAGAATAATAACATCTTACCTGTAAGAGAAAAACTATTTGAATGACAGTGGATTTTGCATCAGAAACGGTGGAGACCAACAGAAGTGGTATAATGCATTTCAGGTAGTAGAAGTAAAAAACTATCATCTCAGAATTCTATACCTAGAAAAGTTATTCTTCAGTAATAAATGAAAAATCAAGGCATCCACAACTGTAAAGGGTGGGGAGAGACAAAGATTTTATTTCAAAGAGATCTATTGTTAATAGTAAGTAAAGGGACCTCTCATAACAGAGAGGAAATGATAACAGAAGAGGCTTAGAATCCCAGAAGGAAGTACATGGAGTAAGTATAAGCAGAGGTAAATATAATAAATGTTTCTTCTCCTAACATCAGATGTAGTGCCCAGTGTAAATAGAGAAAATATTTAAGACAATTATATTTTTTTAATTGGGACAATAAAGGTAATTAAATGGAAGTAAGCATTTAATATTTCAGATGGAGAAGTAAAACAGTATGATACACAATATACTATAAGTTGTGATATTACATATATAGTTAGAGCAACTATTAAGAACATTATACAAAGCAAAATAGTTAAAAATACTATAAGTAAATTAAGACACATTTCTGTCTAAATAATATAAAAGAATACAAGAAAAAATACTGAGAAAGAGAACAAATAGATGATAAATAATAAAATTCAAAATTGAGATTCCAAGGACTCTTGACACTCAACATTTTTAAAAAATCCAGTTAAAGAATGGGCAAAAAACATAAGATGATGCTTCATTGAAGAAGACTTGCAAATGGCAAGTAAGCATTGGGAAACATATTCAACAGTGTTAAACATTAGTTAAATGCAAATTAAAATCAGATATCAATACACACCTATCAAAATGACTTCTAACTGTGTTAATATAAAATGTTGAGGATGCAGTGAAACTGGATCACTTAAACACTTTCAGTGGGAATGGAAAATGGTGCAGATACTCTAGAAAACTATTTTGACAGTTTCTTCTAAAATAAAAATTCATCCACCATACGACCCAGCAATTGCAAACTTGGGCATCTATCCCAGAAAAATGAAAATTTATGTCCACATAAAAACTGGATGCAAATATTCTTAGTAGCTTTCTGCAATAACCAAACATTGGAAACAACCCACATGTTTTTAAATGAGTAAGTTAAACAAACTGTGTTGCATCCATGTCATGCAATAGTACTCAAGACTAAAAATGAATCAAATATTGATATACACAATGTGGACAAGCATCCACGACATTATGCTAACTGAAAAACATCCAATATAAAATATGACATATTGTGTGACTATGTTTATATAACATTCTTGAAGTAGCAAACATATGGAGATAAAGAATATACTACTAGGGGCTGGGGATGGTGGAAGGAGATAGTGGTGACTTTGGCTATAAAAGGTTAGCATGAGAAGTCTTAAGGTAATGGAAGAGGTCTGTATCTTGATTGTGGAGATGGTTTTATAGGTAATTACACACACATACACAACACAGACAATGATGCAGAAATGGTGGAATTTGAATAAGCTTATTGGCTTGTATCTATTTCAATTCCTGGTTTTGTCATTATGCTACAGATTGTCAACACTGGGGGAGGCACTGTGAAGGATTCACAGAACCTCCCTGTACACTTCTCTGCAGTCTCTTGTGATTCTGTAATTATATCTATCAATGTTTTAAAATAACTAAAACAATGCAAGCACTGGCTATATAAATTTTAATAATTATGTATATATATGTTGCAATAATGAAGGTAGAAAATCAGAACACAGTGGTCAGTGTCAGAACAGAATAAGCACTATGACAAATGACCATAAATTCCCCAACTAAATTTGTATTTTTTTCAGAAATACAGATCATAGAAAATCATTTACAAGCAGACCCATTCTGTCATGTTAAACATATTTAACCAAAGCCAATCAGACCAAAAGAAAATGGTACTGTAGAGACACCTGTATCAACAGAAAGCAAAAAAGAACACCTACATGCTAAACATATAACTTAATTAAAACAAATGATTATTTTCATTGATAAATTTCCTTAATAGACAATTATAGCAAATTGACAGCTTAAGGAAAAAATAATTACAATGCATTTTGCAGTTCATAATTCATGTAGTGGTAAAATGTATGGCCACTATTGTACAAAGAACCATTGAAAAGGTAGATATAAAACATTTAATGTACTTATGCTACACATGAAGTAATACAATATTTTAGTAAGTTAGAGTGTAAATATAAGTTAAAGATATATGTTATAAGCCCTAGGCAAGCATAAAATAAATGCAAATTGAAATAAGGAGAGGTACAACTGACAAGACTATAATGGAGATTAAATATATTATTAAAAACATTCTATTCATGTAGAGATGCAAATGGTGGTTAAAAGTGAAAAACAGAAGAGAACATGAAAACATCAATATTCAAAATTGCAGTAAATCTAAAAAATCTACATACAGATGATTTTAAGACTGGATAAAATAGCAAGACCTGATTGCTGAATTAATGAAATATATATTTTAAATATAAAGGCACACTTAGGTTAAGAGGAAAATATTAAAATATTCTTATTCTATACAATCACGTCACTGGAAAGCTGGAGAAATTATACCAACATCAGACAACCTAGATGTCAAAACATGATTATGACTAAATATAGAGAGATGAGATACGATGATAAAGGGGTCCAAAGATCAAAAAGAATAAACAATCCTAGAAGAGTATGTTCCCAACTAAAATCCTTTATATACAAACAAAATAGATAAAATTTTGACAGAATTAAAAGGGAAATTAGAAAAATCTCCAACTATTTGTGAGGGACATAACAAATCTTACATATGTTTTACTTCATAAGAGAGTTTCAAAATATGTGGGGGGAAATACTGAGAGAACTGCAATGAGAAATAGATTCATTATTACAGAAGAGACTATAATACTGCCTTCTCAATAATTATAGAATAAGTAAACAGGAAATTAACAAGTACATAGAATAACAGAATAAACTATCAGTATTTTTTAAAATAATTCAAAACATTTAATTTGTATACTAGAAAAGAAAATCTGAAGTCTATAATATAAGCTTCTAACTTTAAAAGAAGAAAAAAATAATACTATCAAATTAAACCCATAGCCAAAGAACATTAATACAGATGGCCAATAGGCATAGGAAAAGATGCTCCACATCACTAACCATCAGGGAAATGCAAATTAAAACCACAATGAGATATCACTTCACACCAGTTAGAATGGTCACTGTACAAAAGAGAAGAAATAACAAGTGTTAGCGAGGATGTGGAGAAATGGTACCTATCCCACACCGTTGGTGGTAATGAAATTGGTACAACTGCCGTGGAAAGTAGTACGGAGGTTACTCAAAAAACTAAAAATAGAAATACTATATGACCCAGTAATTCCACTTCTAGGCATTTACCTGAAGAAAACAAAATTCCCAATTTGGAAAGATTGGAAAGATATATGCACCCCAGAGTTGCCATTTGTGACAACATGGATGAACCTACGGGGTATTATGCTAAATGGAATAACTCAGAGAAAGACAAATACCATATTTCACTTATAAGTGGAATTTAAAAACAAAAACAACAAAATATGGAATCCAAAAATAAAATAAAGCAAAATGAACAAAACAATGGGAGACTCATAAAACACTGAGAAGTGATTGATGGTTACCGTGGGAAAAGGGTTGGGGTTGGTGGGTGAAATAGCTGAAGGAGATAAAGAAGCACAAAATCTCACTCATAATATAAATTAGGCATGGGGATGAATGTACAGCATAGAGAATATAGTTAATAGTTCTATAACATCTTTCCTTGTTGACAGATACTAACTACATTAGGTAGGATGAGGATTTAATAATGTATATAACTAGTGAATCACTATGCTGTAGGCTTGAAACCAATATAATATTTTGTGTCAACTATACTTCAGTAGAAATATAAATAAAGCAAACAAAAGAGAATGAGAAATTAATGAAGAGAAAATAGCATAATGAAATAAAAAAGAAATCCAAAGCTGGTTTTAAGAGAGATCATTAGTTAGACTCAGAAAATTTCAAATATCTGGAATGAAAGTTGGGATATCACTATAAATACTACAGGCATGAAAAGATAATAGAACATGGTGACCAACATTGTGGCAAAGCATTCCTTATATTATAGAAAGTGGTCAGATTCCATGAAATATACATTTTTTTACTGCTCAGGAATAAACATATTACCTAAACATGTATTAAACACATGAAATTCATACCTAAAAACCTACCTACAAAGAAAATGTCAGATGTATTTGACTCCATTAGTAGATTTTACTAAACATCTAAGGAATAAAACAAATTCTATACAAACTATTCAGAAAATGAAAGAGGTGGGGGATCTTCCCCACTCAGTTTGCTAGACTAGCATTAATATGATAACAAAACCAGAAAAAAATATTACTTGGAAATTGCTGGAACATATTTCTCACAAATACAGATATTTGATTGTAGCAAATCATATCCAGCAACAAAAGACTAGCCTACCATATCTAAATGGCGTCTATTGAAGGAATGTAAGGTTGATATAATTTTAGAAATTAATATAATTTTTCATACTGAAGTATCAACAGACTAAAAGTATGATATTTTAATGCCTATTTATGATAAGAATATTTTGACTAACTAAAAATATAGGGGGAGTTCCTTAACCTAAATAAAGACACCTAAGGAAAAAAAAGCTTTATACTATACTTAATATCAAATACTATTTCTTCTCTAATAATAGAGAGAAAACAAGGATATTAACACTCTACACTTTTATTAAACATTATATGGGAAGACATAGCCAATGAAATAAGTCACAAAAAAGAATCATGTAGATTGTCAAGGATGAATTAAAGCTGCCCAAATAATGCATACCTGATTTCCTGACCAACAGAATCTGTAAGCATAACAGAATTATTGTTTCACACACCACCAAATTTTAAGTGGTTTATTATGCAGCATAGAAAATTTAAATATAAGTTTATGAAAAGTAAGCTATAGCAATATTCCAGGGAAGTAGGATGGTGATTTAGAAAAGGTTGTATTAGTGATGTTAAAAAGATTAGATACTAGATACATATTTTGAATATGGGAGATGTCTTTCAGACATCTAAGTAGAGAGGATAGAGACACAGGTGAATATGTAAGATGGGATTTCAAGAGAATGTCTGGTTGGGAGGTAGGTATGTGAGAGTCACCAGAAATTATATGGTATTTACAGCCATGAAACTGGATGAGAAAAACTATGATGGTGAGATTATTTACATAAAGTGAAAAATTCAATAACCCTTGGCATTTCATATAGAAGAGGTCTGAGAGAAGTTTAATAACCAAAAGTAGATAATGCAAAAAGTACAGGCTGAAAAAAACAAAATTTTTATTTAAGGAAAGAAAAATGAAGCAAATTTGATTGGAGAGGTAAAACAGATTAACAATATCAGATTATGCTAAATTAAGTAAAATAAGAACCTAAAATATATGCCCATTTTATTAACAAGGAAGTAACTGGTAATTACATCAAGGTCATTTTAAGTGGTAAGCAACATTCTGATTGGAGTTGACTTACAAGAGGCTAACGGTAAGAATTGGACTAATATAAACAACTATTTAGATAAATTTGGCTCACAGGGAAGCAGGTCAAGAGAAGATTCTTCTGGTTTTCTTTAATAATATTGAATAGGTAGGAATATGTTTGCATGCTTACAAGTAAAGTTTAGAAACAAGGGAAAATGACAAAAAGTAACAGAAATATATTTCAGATTTATCTACTGTAAAATTAGGATTCATGAGCAAGATTCTGTTGGTGGACTGTTACACGTATATGATTTACAGTCTGTTTTTTCCCACTACTGAAAATAAATCTGATTGGGTATATAATTTGCTGTTTATAAGGTGGATATTTTCCATAGATTAAATGAAATCTGTAGCAATATATACTTAGGAAATTGTATTTAAAACATGATAATATATAAATATTTTAAGATATACCATTTTTATGGTATGGAAATTTGAAAGATTTTGATTTTCTGAAACTATAAACATACTGTATTGTGTTAAACAGGATTTCTCTAACAGTGTAAAAGGTATATTTCTATTATTTCTTCTCCCCAAACATTTTTCACATTTGTATCACTCAAGTTAAGATATTTTTGTAATTGAAAATTAGAAATAATATATTTTAATTCACAAAATTTTGCTTTCTTAGTATTACAAAAAATAATGGATGATCCAGTCTTTGGGGATATCTTAAAACTTACGTAATACATAAACATGTCATTTGAAATGTCCTGGTAAAAATAATTTTTCTTGTGCTTCCAGAATTGACAAAATAATGACTATAAACTGAGAAATTCCTTCGATGTAAGTTTATTTTTAATATAAATTTATTTATTAATTTTACCTTATTGATTTTTTAGGAATCACCACAAGGTTTTAAATTATCAGCAGAAATTGTTGAGGAACAACAAGCATAGAATGTCAAGAGACAGTCAAGTAGAGTCAACATATGACTCTATAGGAGTGCAAAGAACTGAATGATACTAAAGCAAATATCTATGTTTCACAACCTTTTCATGTAAAATAATACTGTTTCGGGAATTATGTTACAAAAATGAAAAAATATACATAGACTTATCACTGCAGCAATATATATTGTTCATCTACAGATGTCAACTAATTGTAGATTCATCACTCCTTTTTGCAAGATGTAATTTCAATATATTTTTACTATTTATACTTAATATACATAAAAATGTACAATATATACAGTTTACAACCATGCACAATTAACTCAATCCTCCCATTAGATCTTTTCATCATTGAAATTAAAATATATAATCATATTTTTTGCAATGACTCAAATAGTTTCAAGCATTAAATGATATTATCATAGAGTAAATATCTGTATGAGAATATGGAATATAATGTAAATCAAGAAGAAAATTTAAAAATTTGATATTATCAACTGTTAAAGGAAATCCTATTTCTAAAATAGATTGTTATGGATATTAAATCACTATTAAATTTAGATTTTAAGAAATGTATTTGAAAAATCGTTAGATTCAATGTAAAAAGGTCCATTTTAGCAATACAAGAGAAGTCCTATTACCAATATTTAAGTTAAAATGAAAACGTTTACATATGAAAATTTTGGAAGTCATAAAGCACATGAATTACTAATACAAAAAATCAAATACCTTAGCACATGCTATAAAGTAGGTATAATCAAATGCTGAAGATTTATTCTCATAGAGAAAATATCTTTTAAAATGTTGTAATTGGTTTGGAAGACAATTTAATAAAGGCCAATGAGAACACTTACAAGTGAATTTTTCTAATGATAATGCTTGCAAACCTTCAGCAAATATGATGGAGAGAAAAAAGGAAATTGGATCAAATATCCAATATTAGAATTATATACTATATCAGCATATATAAACACTGCAGGCATTATAAATCAATGTAAAATATTATGCCAATACACTGGAAAATAGACAAAATGATCAAATTCATAAAAAAGTTACCGATAACAACCAAATACATAATACACATGAATAGTCTTAAAATCATGAAATATGGTAAATATATTCCAATGCATTACTTTTCTGGGTATTTATATGATATTTAATTTTGCTTTATTTGCCAATGTATTTCATTCCAGTAATTTGTTTTCTAATACTGAACCAGTACTGTGGCTGGATAATCCATATGTGTTTTCTGTATTATTGTATTAAATTTTCTAATATTATATTAGAGATTTTTATAACTAAATTCATGAGTGTTGATTTCATTTCTTGTAATATCTTTGTCATATATTTGTAATAAGATTCTTTGTAATAAAGTTATTTGTTATATCTTTGTTATCAAGGTGATGCTGATATCATTCAAGAGTTAGGAAATGTTCTCTCCATTATATGAGGTATTTTGTTTAAAATTATCATAATTTTCTAATTTGTTTGATAAATTTCACAAGTTAAGCCAAGTGGATCTGGCTTTGAATTTGCAAAAAGTTTTAAAAATATACCCTATTTGAAGAGATTGCTATTCACATATTTAATTATTTTGTTAGATTTTTTCCCACTATTTTTCTTCATTTCATATACAATGTTAATTTGTTGTTGATAAAGTTGTTCTTAATCTGTTAACAAAGTTGTTCTTAATATCCCTTCATTACCATTTTAATATTTGTATAATCTGCAGTGGCTTAGCCTCTGTCCTGTCAGATATTAATAATTTATATTGTTTCTCTTAAACAGATATTTATCCTATTTATTAATAATTCATAAACAGATTATTCTGCATTGATTTTTTTATTGTTTCTCCATTTTTTATTCTGCTAATTTCCACTCTAAGCCTTCTTATTGCTTTTTTTCTTACTTTGGTTTTAATATTCATTTCTCATTCTAACTTCTTAATGTGAAAGTTTACATCATTGATATTGAACTTTTCTGTTGTCATGTAAGTAGTTACAGGCATAAAGAGGTTTCTAAGCACTGTCTTAATTGTATCTCAAGATTTGAATATATGGTGACTTCACTTATCATTTGGTTAATAATATTTTCTAATTTCCTTCATGATTTCTTGTTTGCTTATTAGGTTATTTAGAAGTATCTTATTTAATTTTTAAACATTTGGAAATTTTCTAGATATCGTATTATTACTCTGAATAGTAATTTGATCACACTGATGTCAGGAAAATATTTCTATAGCTTCAATCCTTTGATGTTTATGAACAGTTTTCAAAGGCCAATTAACGATTTATCTCATTTGCTGTCCCATACATACTTGAGAAAAATATAATCTGAAATTGTTAGCTGTAATACTGTATAAATAACAAATTTGTCAAGTGAATCATCACTGTTATTCAAATAGCCATGACTCTTAGTGTCTTTTTATCAACTTCTTCCATAAATTTAGAGAAAATACAATTAAATATGCAATTATTTATATAAATATATATATATAAATTATAAAAGATTTTTAAATTATAAAAAAGTTTTCTTTAAGTCACTTCATTTACATTTTGAAGTCTGCTAGCAGATCCATATATTTGGAACACTATATTCTAAACTCATGCTTTATCATTATGAGATTAATACCTTTATTTCTGTTAATAGTAAGGTAGATACATCTGATTTTATACTTCACATGTTTGCAATATATTTTTTCATTCTTTTATTTTCAAACTCATCTGAGACTTTGTATATAAAGTATACCTTTTAGAAACAAGGACTTGCTTTGTTTTGCACTGACAGACTGCACTTTATGTTTTGTTGTTTATTTGCATTTTCTATAATTATTAGTACTGTTGAACTTACCATCTTGCTATTTTCTTTCTATTTGCCCCCACTCACACTGTTCTCTCCTTTTATCATATCTTCTGGGTTTTTTTTTCCTTTTTCCTTTCTTCTTTTGGATTAATAGAGTTCCTAATATTCCATTCTAACTCTTTTATTTGTATTTGTCTGTATTTGTGTTTGCTTTATGGATGTTGTAGATCTTTTTTAAGAAATCAAAATATCCTTTCTTAATTTATCATATTTTACCTAGAATCAATATTGTACCAATTCGCATAAAATGGGAAAATTCACAACAGAACAACTAATCTGATATTGAATTTAATTTGTTCTATATCTTTAATATCTTTATTAGACACACTTTATTCTTTTTAAGCATAGTACATTAGCTCCTCCCACATACATAATTGGGGTAATATTTTCCTCCTTAGCTCCTGTGCTGGTTTTCTTTATCTTCTTTGCCCAGCCCTCCCCACAAGTCTTTTTTTTCAGGTGTACATATTAGTGAATTTTGGCATGTACACACTCATGTCACCACTGTCCTGATCAAGATATCAAACATTCTCACTATTTTTTCCCTCTTTTGATACAATTTATTTTTGTCATATTTTCTCTTTTCACTGGCACCCTTATCTTTTTCAGCTGCTATTGCAAAATCTACCTTAACCTTTCCTTTACATTCAGTCACACAGTCTTCTTATAAAACCTTAGAAAGTATTTCTGTAGTATGTACATCCCATGTCATATTTTTGCTGGTGTTTATAGAGTTTTCCCTTTATCTACAGGTTGAGATTAAATCCCTTGTAATGGTAAATAGGCCCCATATTTTATTTATCCCTTTCTTAGAATTTACTCACATATGTAAACACAGATTTATCTTCTAGAAATGCATAACACTTTTCTGTTTCTGTTTCTGATCATGACACATTCTGTCATACATTAGGGATTTGCAAGTGATTTTTTTTCCTAGCTGAAATACCTCAAGGGTGTATTTTGGAATTAGTTTATAAATTTTTTTTGTATGCAACACTGTGGGGTTTTTTAAATATTTCTCCATTTTAAAGTTATCAAATTGAACCATTCATTTTTGCTTAAGGTACTGTTTTGAAATTAGATCATGAAATATTAGATATGTTTTCATACCTTTTCAGGGAGTTTAAACAAATATTTATAATGCAATAAATCATTTTTAACAAAGTTACAAAAACAACTTAGTAGAAAAAGGATAATGTTTTGAACAAACATGATGGGAGGACTGAATATACACAACCAAAGAGTAAAATTGAACCATTTCTTACATTACACATAATAAGGAACTCCAAATGGATCATAGATCTAAATGAAAAAGTTAAAATCGTAAAAATCTTAGAAAAAATATCAAGTAAATATCTGTGATCTTGGATCAGGAATCGTAAAGTCCCCTTAGACACTCCACCAAAATCACAAGTTACAAAAGAAAAATGTAACTAAACAAAACTGATGTATTTTCATTAAAATTTAACAAATTTGTGCCTTGAATATTGTAATCAAAAACAAATGAGAAATAAACCCCAAAATGGGAGAAAATATTTGCAAATCATATATGTAATAAAGTACTTAAAATCAGAATACTTCCAGTTCAACAATTAAACAATTCACTTGAAAAATGAGGAAAAGAATTATATAGGCCCTTCTCTAAAAAATATGTATAAATCACCAATAAGCACATGAAAAGATGCCTAATTTCATTAGGTATTAAGGAAGTGACAATAAAAACAAACAAATTCAATTAAGAAATGGGCAGAATCTAGTCCATGCTCATGAATAGGAAGAATTAATATTGTCAAAATGACCATTCTGCCCAAAGCAGTTCATACATTCAATGGATTCCCTACCAAAATATCAATGGTATTTTTCAATGAACTAGAGCAAATAATCCTAAAATTCATATTGAAGCACAAAAGAGCCTGAATAGCTAAAGCAATCTTGAGAAAGAACAAGCTGGGGGTATTACACTTGCTGATTTCAAGCTACAACAAAACTACAGTGATCAAAACAGTATGTTATTGGCACAAGAACAAACCCACAGATCAATGGAACAGAATAGAGAGCCCAGATATGAACCCATGCATATATGATCAATATGTCATAAAGGAGCCATGATTATACAGTGGAGAAAATACAGTCTCTTCAAAAACTAGTGTTGGGATAATTACACAGCTACATGCAAGAGAATGAAACTGGAATACTCACTTAACTCCCCACATAACAGTAAACTTGAAATGGATTGAAGACCTAAATGTAAGACATGAATCCATAAAATTCTTAGAAGAAAAGATAGGCAGACATTTCATGAACATAAGCATGAACATTTTTTTTCCTGGATGCATCTGCAGGGGAAGAAAATTAAAAATGAATGAGTGGGACTACATCAGAGCAAAAAACTTCTGTACAGCAAAGGATACCATCAACCGAAAAAAAAGGCAAACTACAGTATGGAAGAATATATTTGTAAATGATTTGTACAATAAGGAATTAACATCCAAAATATATAAAGAACTCATACACCTCAACACCCAATAGACAAATAACCCAATTAAAAAATGGGTTTGAGGAGCTGAACAGACATTTCTCCAAAGAAGAAATGCAGATGAGCTACAGACAAATGGAAAGATACTACACATCGCTAATCAAGAGGGAAATGCAAATCAAAATCACAATGATATATCACCTCACACCAGTCAGGATGGCCACTATCCAAAAGGCAAGAAATAACAAGTACTGGTGAGGATGTGGAGAAAAGGAAATCCTGCTACACAGTTGGTAGGAATATTTGGTGCAGCCATAGTGGAAAACAGTATGGAAGTTCCTCAAAAAACTAAAAATAGAATTACCCAAAGAAAACAAAATCCCTGATTTGAAAAGATATATGTTACCCTATATTTACTTCTGTATTATTTACAAGAGACAAGTTATAGAAGCAACCAAAGTGTCCATCAACATATTAATGGTAAAGAAGATTTGGTACAGATACACAATAGAATATTATTCAGCCATAAAAAAGAAAGGAATCCTGACACTTGTGACAACATGGATGGACCTAAAGGATATTATGCTAAGTGAAATAAATCAGACAAAGGAAAATGTACCATATGGTTTCACTTACATATGAATTCAAAAAAAAAAACATAAACGAACAATATAGAAATAGACTATAAACACAGAGAACAGATTGGTGGTTGCCATAAGGATGAAGTTGGAGACAGGAAAAACTGGTGAAGGGTAAAAAACAAGTGAGAATGTTTGATAACTTCATCTGGGTGATAGCTACATGAATATACACATGTGTTAAAATTCATCAAGATGTACATAAATATTCATGCATTTTATTTACCTCAGTATAAAAAGTAATAACTTAAAAAATGCATGTATCCTATAAATTGGAGTAAAACAAAACCACAAGAAGATATCAGTTAATACTGAATTAAGTGGCTATAATCAAAAGACAAATACACGTTTTGGCAAGGATGTGGAGATATTTGAACCCTTGTACTTGAAATTTAAATGGTACAACTTCTTTGGAAACAGTTTGGAAGCTCACCAAATTATTAAAAATACCATTACCATGTGACTCTTAATCCCAGGCTTACATATATAATCACTGTTAATCCCACTCTTAGGTATATAATACAAAATAATAAAATCATAAGTCTACACAATAACTAGTACATGAATGTTCATACTGTAATTCATATTAGCCCAAAAGTTTAAACAATCCAAAATTTACATTAATTTAGGAATGGGTAGACAAAATCTGGGAAAGCCATACAATTGAATATTATTCAACAATAAATATAAATGAAGTACTGATACAATAATACAACATGGATTAACTTTGAAAACATGAAAAGTAAAATAAGCCAGTCACAAAAGATCACTTACTGTAGGTCTCCATTTACAGGAAATGACTAGAATAGATAAATGCATAAAGACAGAAATTAGGTAAGTAGTTGCCCAGGGATGGAGGGATAAGGTGAAGGGAAGTAGCTATGATGACAGAGGGTTCTTTCTTTAGTGTTAAAATTTCCTAAAATTGATTATGATGATGGTTGCAAAACACTATTAGTATGCTAAAAACTACTAATTGGAAACTTTAAATATATGAGCAGTATTGTGTATTATCTCAGTAAATCTGTAAAGAAGAGTGGAGGAATGGATAAATGGGTACAAAATTAATGAAACAGACTAAATGAACTATCTCTTTTTAAGTTTGTTCTTATTTTTGCAATCAATATTATGAATAATCTGACATTATTTATGATTTTTGTCACCTATACTAAGTGATTTGCATTTCTGAACATAATATAACTCTTGCTACTTTCTGGTAGTTTTTGATTGACATGTAAATTCTAATACATCAAAATAGTTACATAGTTTCCATCTCCTTGTTTTCTTCCTAGAACATTAATATCACTTGTAGCATTTTATTTGAAAATTAATATTCCATTAGATACATTAAAAAGTGTGACTACTTATGAATAGAAATGTAATGTGACACAAGAGAAATACTTTGCCCATGTTTATGAAATTTTCTTACAAAATTACATTTAAAAGGAGTTTTAATGATTAGCTTATAAGGAAACTTTATTAATATCGTCTTTCCATATAGAGAAAAGTGGGATGTTAACAAGGTAATCAAATAAGGAAAATTAACACTGTCTTCAAACAAAAATGCTATATTTTTTATGTTACACCGAATTTCCTTTTCAATTATTGTTTCTATTTTTCTTCTAGCATTTTTTTTCCTGAGTCAACTAAATCTGAACAGTATTAGTGTCCTTCAAATAATTTTCAGAGTCTCACTCCAGAAATGGATATGAAAAGATGCACAGGTGTTTTGACTAAATATATTAGGATTAAGTTTCAGTTTTTCCATGAATGGAGAAAAATAGGCATGAGATTTTAAACAACCTCTCTATCAGCATCTGCATCTGTCAAATACTGCTAATGTCTCTTCCTTTGAGAATGTTTCCATTTCAAAACACAATGAAAGATAAAATATCTAGCATAATATCTGATACCCAGAATGTGCCATATATAATAATGATTATTACTGTAATATGTATAATATGCAATAATATTGCAGGCCACTGAAAGGTGTTATGAACTAGACCACTGTAGGAAATCTATAATGTACTGTTAAAAAGATTTTATACAATGAAGGCTATAGTCTTAAGTTTTAGGTATACACTAAAGATTTAGGTATATACTAAAAGTATATACTTAAAATTTAGGTATATGCTAAAATTTCATGAAGCAATTGCAGTCTTAGTATTCTTCTGTCTTGTCCTTATCATCCTATAATATGATACCAAATTGGGATTGCTCCTTTCTAGAAGTTCACATAAAGAGAGTTTTCAGTCTCAGTAATTTACTTGTCAGTTGGCTTGGTGGGTTTGGTCAGTTTTCTCAAATAATCTTTTGTTAGATTTAAGCACTGTAAATAGCTCCTTACTCACTTGGCTTTTTGTGAGATTTATATATGCATAGCAGCTTTCAATGGATATACTAAGGACTAAATGAAATAAACTACATGAAGATGCCTGAAAGCACTAAGACATTCACTCTATTATTCTCTGATTTCATTTCCAAAATTATTCTATACCCTCTAGAGTATCTATATCTCCAGTTCTGCTTTCCCTCCCAAGGGCTATGTATATTCCATATCAGAGATACAAAGGGTCCTTTATATAACTGTTTTAGTGAGCACATTCACAGAAATAAAAAAAAAGAATACTTTATATATAAAATAAAGAAGAACTGAATTGTGAAATTATATTTTGTGCTTGAGAAATATTCATGCAGCAGATACATTCAAAAGCAAGTTTTTGATGATGTTTCCTGATGTGTCAACATTATTTATGGTTATAATAATCTTAATGTTATACTACATATTATATTGATGAACCTGTCATTCATATGATTTTATGCAATTCATATAGGGATAACAACATGAACTTCTGATCACTTGGCATCTATATAATGTTTCAAGTATCTGTAAGAAAATAAAATATCATAACACAGGGGTTTGATTAGCAGATAGCACAAAGAAACACATTTTCCCTTTAAATTTCATTAATCATAAACACAATGCGAAAAACTTTAATTCGACAATCAAAATATATATTATCTAAATGGTATTAAATTATATAATAGCTAACATTAAGATTTTTTTTTTGAGAGGGCATCTCTCATATTTATTGATCAAATGGTTGTTAACAACAATAAAATTCTGTATAGGGGGGGTCAATGCTCAATGCACAATCATTAATCCATCTCAAGCCTAATTCTCGTCAGTCTCCAATCTTCTGAAGCATAACAAACAAGTTCTTACATGGTGAACGAATTCCTACATAGTGAATAAGTTCTTACATAACATTAAGATTTTTAAAACAAATTAATCTTCTTGATACTTAAAACAAATAAAACAATTGGAAAAAGAAGACAGAGTGCAGTGATATCATGGAAAATAATTGTTGATTGTTTTATAGCTAAAACTCACAGCCATCTTACTAGCAATTTTTACCATGTCCTACTACACTCTTATCTTTTAACTCCCAGGTAGAACATAAACAGATGAACCAAAGGTTACCTGATATAAAAACTAGAAGTACAAAAACATTTAAAGTTCAGAATTCCTATTAACTTTCCAATTTCAGTTTCCAAAATTGCTGTTTCTTTCATTTCACCTGATCATTGAAGAGTTAGGTCTGAACTTATACTCCCCATTAAATGCCAGATTTTTAAAATTTTTATCATGCATGCCATGGAAAATGAAAGCATTGTTGCCTGACAGGCCTAGAATAAAAGAGTCTATTAAGAAAAAGAGATGTCATTAGATTAACAAAATAAAACCACCACTTGACACAATATGAAATATTGCTTGGCTATGTTAACATTTTGAAATATTACATTTGATATTTAAAAAATGAGAAGTCACCTGTACCTTTTAAAGTAAAATTATATACTTTTGTAGAAAAAGAAATCCAGCTTTTTTCTCCAGTTGGAGTTAAATTTTGATTTCAAGGGTGATTTTAAAAACATGTTAGCTTTTCTTCTTACATAAATTTCTATATATTTCTTTGTACATGTGCATTAAATTTATGCATATATATTTTAATGTCATTATTACAATAAATGTGAATATAGGACAGAACTATAATCAGGAACATAATTACAATATTATATTTTTACACTATGCATCCATCAGTTCTTTGAAGAAAGAAATAAGAACTCATCCAAGTATCTGGTAATTCCTTTGCAAAAATTTATTTAAAAGCAAGACAGAAGACCAATGTATTAATATAAATGACAATTATCTAGATTCAATGATTCAGTGACACCCTTCCTTTAGATTTTCAAACTTAGAAATTTATAATTTAAATATGAATTAAATGACATTATCAACAAACACAATAATTTTAACCCAACCCTTTTGCCCATATAACTTCTATGTGACTCTTGTTAAAATTAAATCGTTGTCAGTGTGTACTCAAGTTTACATTACAAACCACAATAGCTTTGTTTCTTTTAAAAATTTTCACTTAGTAAAGTGGCAAGAAAAATCTTTTTTTCACATTTCACACTACTAAGTTTTTGTGATTTTTATAAATGTAAAAGAATATCCTACAAAAAGTACATTGTTTATCAGTCCTTTTAAAATACTTGTGGTGGTCTTAGACCCCATTAAACAGTCTCATGAGAATTTTGGATCCTATCCTTGGATAAAGAAAATGCATATAAATATATTTTACATTTTGTTTTCCAAAATCTCTCAAAGGATTATTTTTTTAACTTTCCATTGAAGTAGCATTGATACATAATGTTACATTGGTTTTAAGTATACTGTATCCTATGAAAATATTCCGAAGTGATACTTTCATTCTTGAAATAGATCATCAATATTAAAGAAAAATGTTTATTAACATTTTATTCTATATGGCTATCATTGTGAAGAAAAATAATTGATGAGGATAGAGTATTATTAGAATACTCTTTTTAATAGTATTCTGTCTAAACCAGGAAGGAAGTTGAGAAATCATCTGTTAGCCATAAACACAGATGATGCAAAAGGCAATACGAAAGCCATTTTACAATTTCTGGAAAAAAAAAAACACAAAGAAACAGGTCATGGCAATCAATCTTCTCAAGAAAAGAGAGAATTTATTTTGTAAGTTATGTTTTAAGCCATTTTGTTTAAAGGAGAATCAAGTTGTCCAATATGGCAGGTCATGCAACTGGGTGTATTCAGCATCTTGCCCGAGTTCCTTCTATATATCTTCCAAAGCATGCCTGCTAGAAAGTATTCAGAGAGAAGACAGCAATGCTTCTGAGTTTGGAAATATAAACTACATTTCAGAGATCCCCAAGAGCTAGGGTATTGGATGTGATTTTTTTTCTGTTATTCATGTGAAACTTGAATTCATTTGGCAGTTATGCAAGAGAGAAGCAGAGCAGAGGGCCGCCTGTGGGTGTGAACTGTAGCAGGGAAGGTGGTGTCAGGATGCAGCTGTATTGACAAGTTCTCATTCCAAAGTCAGCTCCCTCCCCACGGCAGAAGGAAGAGCAAACACGGTTTTAGAGAGCGATTGTTGGAAGCTCAGTTTGAATCTACACACTCATCCCTCTTATTGATTCTGTGATGACATTATGCCCCTTACACATTCCCTGTTTCACAGAGCTATGGTATATCATAGACCTTGCAGCATCACCCTGACCACTGTCCCCATCAAGGTCATTTCTATTGTTATCTGACATTTATTCCTGTACAATACATTAAGTGCATCATATACAGACCCTTGTTTTTATCTTCTCATCCTCACTTCATTCCCCATGTCTGGGGGATGCTTCTCCTCCAGCTGTGTGCTCTTACACTCTAACAGTGCACCCAGTCCCTGCCACTAAACTGTCCATCACAGGAAGGGGGAAATGACCTGTTTGACACAGGTGGACATTCAATCTTTTGGCCAAAATGATTGGTTCAGCAGTGGATAAAAATCATGATCCTAACCAGCTATTCACTGAGACTGTTACATAAATACTGAACATTATTGTTGCTCTACCATGCAGAGAATGCTTACTATTAGAAAAAGACTGCAGAAAGGATGAGGCAGGGGCAGCTAAGATTAAAAGCTAACAAGAATCATAGTATCCTGACAAGATGAGTTCCTCAGCTCCACTCCTGGATTCCAGGTAATCAGAAAACATTTTTCCATTCCCCGAGATTCCCAAAAGGCTAAAACAATGTGCATTTTGGTTCAGAGACTATTATTTTTGTTTCTAAAGCAACTGAGGTCTTTAATCATTAATAATGATACTACCTTGCCCTTTAAATTTACAATTTGGAGTCAGTTGACTTCTGTATGCAGTAAGCCATTAAAATTTTGATGGAAGTTGCCCTGTGTGTGTCAGCTCAAGTATTTTAAGTGTTACGTGCTGATTAAAAATACTGTTATTTTGTATGAGATTTCAGGATAAATTTATCTTTTCATATTTTAGTTCCTTATATCTATGTTAAATGCTGAAAGGCAGTAACATCAATAGATTTTTAATTGTGTTACCTAAGTGTCCTCCAGAGGTGTTTTATTCATATTTCTCAAATGACTGACTGAGCAAATTTCACCAGGGAATTAATATGTTTCTCACATTTAAAAGGACTAGGGAAGATTTCTTCAAGTCCTTTTTAGGTAATTGGAAATGAGTTTGGCATAAACCAGCTTATATTTTCATTTTCAATAATACTTGGTTTATTCACCAATATTTCTGAAATATTTATTTTAAGCTCTAGTCCTATCTTATGTGGAACTTTTTATTTCTTTCATCTTATGATGTGAGAATTTAATGCGCATGGTATTGGTTATCTCAAATTGATTCAGTCATGGCTTATTTCATTACATTAGTTAATGTGGTAGGGGAAAGTAGTCTTAAACTGTGTTATTTAAGAATAAATTACTATTAGAAGGTCCAAGCTGGTAGCATAGAAAGAATGGCAGTTGCCATGGTCAGGTGTGGGTTGGGGTGGGGGACAGGTGAAATAGGTGAAGAGCATAAAAAGGTACAAACTCTCAATTATACAATAAACAAGTTGTGAGATGAAATGTACAGCTTAGGGAATAGGGTCAATAATATTGCAGTAATTTTGTGTGGTGACAGGGATAATTACACTTGTTGTGGTGAGCATTTCGCAATGCACACAATGTTGAATCACTATGTTGTGTACCTGAAACCAATACAAAATTGCATATCAACTATATTTCAAAATAATATATTACTATTAAAAAGATGGCAGCATAAGAGGAGAGACAGAGGCTTCCTCCTAAAACTGGATACAATTAGAAAATTTAATTGGTGCAACTAATCCTGAGAGAGCAACAGGAAAGAGGATGCGTCAGACTGCACACACCTGGAGAAAAGAGCAGACCTCAGTGAACGGGATAATGTACCAGAGCTGTGGCTCCGTGGGACCCGAGCCCCTCCCCAACCCCAGCTCACTGGCGGGAGGAAGAAAAACGGAGCAGGGAGTGAGTGGAAGGCTTGGGACTGCTGAATACCTAGCTCTGGAAATCTGTGCTGGGAGCACAAACCTACATTTCATGGTGCTTTCATGTGACTCGCATGACTACTGGGTTGGAAAGTTAATACAGGCAGAGTTCCTGGAGAGACTGGGATTCTGACTGCTTGTGGAAAGCAGGGATCCATATCTGGCTGCTCTGGGACAAAAATTATACCTGTGTGCCTGGCCCACTGGCTCAGGCAGTGGAGACAGGCACAGGAGCCAGGAGGCGGGGAACAGCTATTTCTGGCCCCCAGTACTGCTCCCCTGCAACCCCCAACATTGCTTCAGGGGCTCAGCAGCTCCAGAATAGAGCTTCTGGACACTAGAGGGCACCATATACAAACATGAAATGCCAAAGGAACCTTGTCCAGAGTAAAATTGTTAATACAAAACCCGAGAAAGATTTAAATGATATGGAACTCGTGACTCTTCCTGAAAGGGAGTTCAAAATAAAAATAATCAAGATCCTAATGGAGGTATGGAAAGACATCCAAGAGCTCAGGAATAAATTTAGGTCAGAGATAAAATTGTTAAAGAACACGATGGACGGTATTAAAAGCAGGTTGGATAGAGTGGAGGAGACAATAAATAAAACAGAAACTAGAGAAGAGGAATACAAAGAACCTGAGGCACAGACAGAGAAAAAGATCTCTAAAAATGAAAGAATATTGAGAGAACTGTGTGACCAATCCAAGCGGAACAATATTCGCATTATAGGAATACCAGAAGAAGAGAGAGAAAAAGGGATAGAAAGTGTCTTTGAGGAGGTAGTTGCTGAAAACTTCCCCAATCTAGGGAAGGAGATAGTCTGTCAGGCCATGGAGATCCACAGATCCCCCTACATAAGGGACCCAAGGATGACAACAGCAAGACACATAGTAATTAAAATGGGAAAGCTCAAGGATAAGGACAGACTGTTAAAAGCAGCCACAGGCAGAAATAAGATCACATACAAAGGAAAGCCCATCAGACTAACAATAGACTTCTCAGCAGAAACCTTACAGTCCAGAAGGGAGTGGCATGATGTATTTAATGCCATGAAGCAGAAGGGCCTGGAAGCAAGATTACTTTATCCGGTGAGATTATCATTTAAATTTGAAGGGGGGATTAAACAATTTCCAGAGAAGCAAAAGCTGAGAGAGTTTACCTCCCACAAACCATCTCTGCAGTCTATTTTGGAGGGACTGCTATAGATGGAAGTGTTCCTAGGGTTGGATAGCAGTCACCAGAGGTAGTAAAATCATGGTAGGGAGGGTGGAGCAGCTGATTGCGAGGCAAATGCAAAATTAAATTGACTATCCCCAAAGCCAATCAAGGGGTACAGGAAAAGTATAGAATCTGATACCTAATATATAAAGAATGAAGGAGGAAGAAAAAGGAGGAGAAATAGAAAAGAACCTTTAGATTGTGTTTGTAACAGCATAAAAAGTGAGTTAAGTTAGACTCTTAGATAGTAAGGAAAGTAATCTGGAACCTTTGGTAACCACGAATCTAAAGCCTGAAATGGCAATAAGTACATACCTATCGATAATCATCCTAAATGTAAATGGACTGAATGTACCAATCAAAAGACATAGAGTTACTGAATGGATAAAAAAACAAGACCCATCTATATGCTGCTTACAAGAGACTCACCTCAAACCCAAAGACATGCACAGACTAAAAATCAAGGGACAGAAAAAGATATTTTATGCAAACAATAGGGAGAAAAAAGCAGGTGTTGCAGTACTAGAATCAGACAAAATAGGCTTCAAAACAAAGAAAGTAACAAGAGATAAAGAAGGACATTACATAATGATAAAGGGCTCAGTCCAACAAGAGGATATAACCATTATAAATATATATGCACCCAACACAGGAGCACAAGCATATGTGAAACAAAAACTAACAGAATTAAAGGAGGAAATAGACTGCAATGCATTCATTTTAGGAGACTTCAACACACCATTCACTCCAAAGGACAGATCCACCAGACAGAAAATAAGTACGGACACAGAGGCACTGAACAACACACTAGAACAGATGGACCTAATAGACATCTATAGAACTCTACACCCAAAAGCAACAGGATACACATTCTTCTCAAGTGCACATGGAACATTCTCAAGAATAGACAACATACTAGGCCACAAAAAGAGCCTCAGTAAATTCAAAAAGATTGAAATCCTACCAACTAACTTTTCAGACCACACAGGTATAAAACTAGAAATAAATTTTACAAAGAAAGCAAAAAGGCTCACAAACACATGGAGGCTTAACAACATGCTTCTCAATAGTCAGTGGATCAATGAACAAATTAAAATGGAGATCCAGCAGTATATGGAAATAAATGACAACAACAACCCAAAGCCCCAACTTCTGTGGGATGCAGCATAAGCAGTCTTAAGAAGAAAGTATATAGCAATCCAGGCATACTTAAAGAAAGAAGAACAAACCCAAATGAATAGTCTAACGTCACAGTTATCAAAATTGGAAAAAGAAGAACAAATGGGGCCTAATGTCAGCAGAAGGAGGGACATAATAAAGATCAGAGAAGAAATAAACAAAATTGAGAAGAATAAAACAATAGAAAAAAAAACAATGAAACCAAGGCTGGTTCTTTGAGAAAATAAACAAAACAGATAAGCCTCTAGCCAGACTTATTAAGAGAAAAAGAGAATCAACACACATTAACAGAATCAGAAATGAGAAAGAAAACATCATGATGGACCCAACAGAAACACAAAGAATTATTAGAGACTACCATGAAAACCTTATGCTAAGAAGCTAGAAAACCTAGAAGAAATGGACAACTTCCTAGAAAAATACAACCTCCCAAGACTGACCAAGGAAGAAACACAAAATCTAAACAAACCAATTACAAGCAAAGAAATTGAAGCGGTAATCAAAAAACTACCGAAGAAAAAAACCCCTGGGCCAGATGGATTTACCTCAGAATTTTATCAGATGTACAGGGAAGACATAATACCCATTCTCCTTAGAGTTTTCCAAAAAATAGAAGAGGAGGGAATACTCCCAAACTCATTCCATGAAGCCAACATCACCCTAATACCAAAATCAGGCAAAGAACCTACCAAAAAAGAAAATTACATACCAATATCCCTGATGAATGTACATGCAAAAATACTCAATAAAATATTAGCAAACCGAATTCAAAAATATATCAAAAGGATCATACACCATGACCAAGTGGGATTCATCCCAGGGATGCAAGGATGGTACAACATTCGAAAATCCATCAACATCATCCACCACATCAACAAAAAGAAAGACAAAATCCACATTATCATCCCCATAGATGCCAAAAAAGCATTTGATAAAATTCAACATCCATTCATGATAAAAACTCTCAGCAAAATGGGTATAGAGGGCAAGTACCTCAACATAATAAAGGCCATATACAATAAACCCACAGCCAACATCATACTGAACAGTGAGAAGCTGAAAGCTTTTCCTCTGAGATCAGGAACGAGACAGGGATGTCCACTCTCCTCACTGTTATTCAACATAGTACTAGAGATCCTAGCCACAGCAATTAGCAAAACAAAGAAATACAAGGAATCTAGATTGGTAAAGAAGAAGTTAAACTGTCACTATTTGCAGAGGACATGATATTGTACATAAGAAACCCTAAAGACTCCACTCCAAAACTACCAGAACTGATATCGGAATTCAGCAAAGTTGCAGGATACAAAATTAACACACAGAAATCTGTGGCTTTCCTATACACTAACAATGAGCCAATAGAAAGAGAAATCAGGAAAACAATTCCATTCACAATTACATCAAAAAGAATAAAAAACCTAGGAATAAACCTAACCAAGGAAGTGAAAGACCTATACCCTGACAACTATAAGACACTCTTAAGAGAAATGAAAGAGGACATAACAAATGGAAACTCATCCCATGCTCTTGGTTAGGTAGAATTAATATCGTCAAAATGGCCATCCTGCCCAAAGCAATATACAGATTTGATGCAATCCCTATCAAATTACCAACAGCATTCTTCAACAAACTGGAACAAATAGTTCAAAAATTCATATGGAAACACCAAAGACCCCGAATAGCCAAAGCTATAGTGAGAAAGAAGAACAAAGTATGGATGATCTCGCTCCCCAACTTCAAGCTCTACTACAAAGCCATAGTAATCAAGACAATTTGCTACTGGCACAAGAACAGAGCCACAGACCAGTGGAACAGATTAGAGACTCCAGACATTAACCCAAACATATATGGTCAATTAATATTAAAAAAATTAGCCATGGACATACAATGGGGGAAATGACAGTCTCTTCAACAGATGGTTCTGGCAGAACTGGACAGCTACATGTAAGAGAATGAAACTGGATCACTGTCTAACCCAATACACAAAAGTAAATTCAAAATGGATCAAAGACCTGAATGTATGTCATGAAACCATAAAACTCTTAGAAATAAACATAGGCAAAAATCTCTTGGATGTGAGCATTAGCAAGTTCTTCATGAATATATCTCCCTGGGCAGGAAAACAAAATAAAAAATGAACAAGTGGGACTATATCATGCTGAAAAGCTTCTGTACAGCAAAGGACACCATCAATAGAACAAAAAGGTACCCTACAGTATGGGAGAATATTTTCATAAATGACAGATCTGATAAAGGCTTGACTCCAAAATATATAAAGAGCTCATGGTCCTCAACAAACAAAAAGCAAATAATCCAATTAAAACATGGGCAAAGGAGCTGAACAGACAGTTCTCCAAAGAAGAAATTCAGATGGCCAACAAACACATGAAAAGATGCTCCACATCGCTTGTCATCAGAGAAATGCAAATTAAAACCATAATGAGATATCACCTCACACCAGTAAGGATGGTCACCATCCAAAAGACAAACAACAACAAATGTTGGCGAGGTTGTGGAGAAAGGGGAACCCTCCTACACTGTTGATGGGAATGTAAATTAGTTCAACCATTGTGGAAAGCAGTATGGAGGTTCCTCAAAATGCTCAAAATAGACTTACCATTTGACCCAGGAATTCCACTTCTAGGAATTTACCCTAAGGATGCAGCACTCCAGTTTGAAAAAGACAGATGCACCCCTCTGTTTATCGCAGCACTATTTACAATAGCCAAGAAATGGAAGTAACTTAAGAGTCCATCAGTAGATGAATAGATAAAGAAGATGTGGTTCATATACACAATGGAATATTATCCAGCCAGAAGAAGAAAACAAATCCTACCATTTGCAACAACATGCATGGAGCTAGAGGGTATTATGCATAGTGAAATAAGCCAAGCAGAGAAAAACAAATACCAAATGATTTCACTCATCTGTGGAGTATAAGAACAAAAGAAAAACTGAAGGAACAAAACAGCAGCAGAATCACAGAACCCAAGAATGGACTAACAGTTACCAAAGGGAAAGAGACTGGGGAGAATGGGAGGGTAGGGAGGAATAAGGCTGAGGAAGAAGAAAGGAGGTATTATGATTAGCATGTATAATGTGGGGGGTGGGGGAAAGTGGAGGGCTTTGCAACACAGAGAAGACAAGTAGTGATTCTACAACATCTTACTATGCTGATGGATAGTGACTGTAATGGGGTTTGTGGGGGGGGGGGGACTTGGGGTAGAGGAGAGCCTAAGGAACATAATGTTCTTCAAAAAAATAAAAATTAATTAATTATTTTTTTAAAAAAGAATATATTACTATTAAGCAGCTATACTGTTTTGACTAAGAAATACTATTCCCGTTATGTAATTTAAAAATATTATTTATCAGTGAGAAGAAAAGAAAAACAGGCTGAATATAAAAACTAATTACTTTCATACAAAATAATTGTTTATATGTTGTGTCAAGATATTGATCAATACATATATACATAATGATTCTGGTGCAGTTTTCTCAAAATCAGTTTGTTTTTTTTTACAAAATAGTAAATACATGTTACTAGAACATTTACTTATGTTCTATACAATTTGTTTAATGAATAAGTTATCACAAATATGTAGATTGCTTCTTAACCCTATATGGTTGAGAACAACATGAAAGCAAATAAGGGAGTTGAAAAGTCAAAGACTGATATGCATCTCACAGACTAATCTGAAATTTTCCTTCACATTTCTCTCATTTCCTTCCTATCAATCACCATGTTTTGACAGATGTCCCAATTAAGTACTTCTCAAACTTTCTCCAACTCTTTATCCTCACTATAACTGTCTTGCCATGTTTCAAATCACCAGAATGAGCTTATTTCATTATTCATATTCCTACCATATTTATCATTCTAATTTAAGAAAAAGCATGTGTATTTATGTGTCTGTATAATACATTCATAGATTTATATGAAAATATAATGTATTCATGCATGTGTGTGTCCCTCCTTCAGTATTTCCACACAGCTTATAGATATAAAGTCAAAATTTCTTCATATCATGTAAGACCCTTCATAATCCAACACTGGCTTGTCACTAGAAAATGCCCAGTAAAACCTATCTTCATACTAAGGTTATATTTACACAATAAGCACTCTCCTTACCTTCATAATATTTTACTTAATTTCCTTCTCCTTTTCTGAATATCCTCTGCACAGAATAAATTGCATTTTTAATATCTCATATTTTAATATCTCATATCATTCACTTCCTTCTTGAGCAAATTTGATTATTTTTTTCTCTTCATTCCCAGAGCACTGTCTATATACATCTCATATCAATTGATAGGTTGTATATATGTAAATATGTGTATTTTTTTGTGGGAGGGTTTAAATTGTTTATTGTTTTTCTCCATACATGGGTAGAAGCTGCTAATATCCTATTTTAATAGTCTTTGTATTTCTAACCCCTTTTTAATGAGAATATAAAAGTTTCATAACTATATATTTAAAGAAAAAATCATGTCATAATATCCTCAAAAGATTCTTAAAAGATAAAAGAATGAATGTGAAGCCATAATGTAAACTTTAAGAAGTCATGTGGAATGTTAACAAAAAATGTGTTATCTTCTATATACATGTAAAACAAGTAGACAATAATTTCAAATTCACTCATCTTTCTGTTACTCTACTGAACTGATCTCAAAGGGAAGGCTTCATTAGTAGTAGGATAGGAATTAAGCAGTACATACTGATTGCTTGCCGATGAACTGCTTGGCTTATGAAAACCCATGTGCTTTTTTTAAATCTGCCGCTAGGCTTTGTTATAAATGGCATGTGCTATGCTATCAAGTTTTAGGTTATCATTTTATTCAACAGTAATACTCAATGATCATTCATTAATAAAGCATCCTGTTTGGATTCTAAAGAGTGAAGGCTGTATTATTTTATCAAATATGGATACAAATCATACATTTAACTATTTAAGCAACAGTTTTTTAATTGCATGAGAGCTCTATTAAGGAGAAGAAAATAAAGGTGGGTATATATATATATATATATATTTATAGGATTTATAAAGCCATTTAATTGGTATAAAAACAAATATTTATTTTGCTTTTTAATCTCAATGTATTTAGGATGCTGGAAATTCTTAAAAGCATAAAAAATTTTTAAAATTCCTCCAAGAAGCTAGAGAAATTTTTTGAGTATTATGTGTAAATAACTATATATATAATAATATATTTTATAATATATATGCATATATGAGGGAAAAATGGAATGAAACACAATTCACTGTACTTAATTAGAATAATTACAATATTCACTATTCAGAACCTACCAGTATAATAGGGCAGATATCTCTTTTGTGTGATATTTAAATTTCAGTTTCAATTTCTAATCAATTATAAAGCCAGTTTTGACACTGTCTCCATTTCTAGCATGAATCACAACACAGATTATCACATATGTAATATACCAAAAAATGTTTATGATCATTCATAAGATTTTAAACATATTCTCATTATAAATCAATTTTATTTATCTAAAGTTATTTCTTTAGATAAATAAGCTCTACCATTTCCATAGATAATAATGAATTTTGAATTTGTTATTTTCCTCCTGGATATCTGTGAATAAATTTTATTTTATGCCCACTATCAAGTTGTCTAAGAACATTCAGAAATCTGTCACTACTGATTTCAAAAATCTTGAAATATTTCAGAGCCTGCAGAAGTTCTAGCTTCATATTATGCTGAATTAACCCAATTTTG
The DNA here is from genome assembly GCF_040802235.1 of Manis javanica. Lineage (NCBI taxonomy): Eukaryota > Metazoa > Chordata > Mammalia > Pholidota > Manidae > Manis > Manis javanica. Next base: position 105,850,297 of record NC_133158.1, read on the forward strand.
TATTTCCTTTGGCAGGAAGAAAAATTTATGTTTAATAAAGTACACCAATATTCTGCATCTTCCCCATGGTACTGAGACAGAAACAGAGCAACCTACAGAGATTGAGAGCTTTTAAAAAGCTTTGAAAGATTTTTGTTCCATGGTCTATATGTATATATGTGTGTTAACTCTTTTGAAAGAGGTTAGGTTACTCTCTATCATTTGGACATATCCAGTGTCTTGTAATCTCAAAGAAATTAGCATTTAAGTTTTTACAAAGAGTTATACACCTCTATGACACCTTTCTCATAAAAATAGAGATGGAAATATTTCTTCTGCAAAATATTACTTATGCATATATTAAGAATAGCATGTAATGTATACCAATTTTTGGTGGATTTATAATATTGTAAACTCCTGGAAAACAGTACTTTTTTCTTATTTCTGATTATATCCTTCTTTTTAGCAGTGTGCCTGGCACAGATTTGATAGACATCCATATCTTTGTTGTAATGATAGGTTTATAAATTCCAGTGGTTCAGCTTATTTGAACTTATCTACATATTTATTAGACAGTATACAAAATAGTAAACCTATATAATAGTATCTGAGTACATACTGTGTATACTAAAATGCAATTGCCAAGCTACCCAACTAGGTATAGAAATATTGCTTGCTGGTTCCTGTTTACACAGGAAAAACAAAACAAAACAACACAAAACACAGAGAAATATCTAAGGAATTACCTAATGTGCTCTAAATACTTTTCAATACTATAAGTCAAGCAAATTGTTTTCACTAAAAATGCAATCTCAAGCAAAAGCCATAACAGAACAATTATCGAATCCTTGTTATTAACAAATATAACATGTACATTCACTGAAACTTGAAAAACACTATTTGGAATTTATTATTGTAACTAATTAAGTAAACAATGTGTCTCAAATTATATTAATTGAGGTCCCATATTTACTTATAAATTCAAATGTGAATGTGTATATATAATTTTAAAATAGTAATTATTCTTACCCAATTATATCATGCATAACGTTTTATTTAATGGGGGAAATGTCACGGCCAGTGGCTCAAAATTATTTACTCCATAAGTAAATTAAAGGAAAATGAAATCACCCTGAATTTTAGACATACTATTCAATTTTATCATTATGAGACAAAAATGATGGCTAGATGATTATATTTTATAAGGGGGACTTTGTTAATTTAATGTATCAATTTGGTTGGGCCATAGTGTTCCAATATTGGGTCAGATACTGGGTGTTTCTGTGAAGGTATATTTTTGGGATGAGATTGGCATTTAAATCAGTGGATTTTGAATAAAGCAGGCTATCTTTCAAAACAGGAGTGTGACAATCAATTTAAAGATAAGCTTCCCAGACCAAGAAGGAATTGTGCCAGCAGATGCCTTTGGACTTGAAGTTCTTCCCTGGGTCTCCAGCTTACTGCCTACCTTGCAGATTTTGGACTCACAAAGCCTCCACAACTGTATAAGCCAATTCTTTAAAATAAGTCTCCCTCTATTTATATAAATATGCTGTTTGTTCTTCTCCTCTGGAGAACTCTGACCAATACAGAACTTAGGAGTAAAACAGTTACATGTTTAGACTGAGCTTCTGGAAAGCTATAATAAAATTGTTCCAAGAACTAGGCCAACATTGGAAATCACCTTACTGCCTGCTAACATTTTAATTGGTACTATTGTCAGGTTTTTCATTATTACACTAAATTTTTGGTGCAACGTGACTAAACACAGTATTTATAAAATATATCGGATCCATTAAAAGGATCTGGGTAATGTACAGAATCATTTTAAATTTAAACATAAAATTACATAGCAAATAAAGCCAATAGAGATTATTCATCACAAATTTGATGATTTTATTATACATGATGTCTCCTAAACTAATAATTTGCAATTAAGAAGAATGATAATATCTGTCATTTGAGTATTAACTGTACACAGGGCCTTAAGCTATGCATAAGCCAATTCTTCAAAAATTACAAGCTTTAAGATTTATAATCACTGGTGCACATGGTGTGTGTGTGGTCACGGGGAAGACAGTGTAACTCAAGACAAATAAAGACTCTGTGGCATCTTACTACACTGATGGACAGTGACTGCAATGGGGTATGGAGGGGACTCGGTAATAAGGGTGAATGTAGTAAACACATTGTTTTTCTTGTGAAACCTTCATAAAAGTGTATATCAATGATACCTTACTATAGTAAGTAAATAAAAATAAAAAAATTAAAAGATTTACAATTACATTTTTAGTGACGAAAAGTATTCTATGAGGTAAATACTGATATACATATGATGAGGCAGGCTGAGAGAGAGAAATTCCCTATATTTATAGTAAATGGCTGGCCTGGGAAGCAAATCCAGGTCTGCCTTACTCTGGAGACCCAGAGCCAGAGACCACACACCTAAGCTAATAGGGTATGCAAACTTATTCAAGTAGATGGCTCCTTAATGATAATTCATCATCATCAGTTCATTTAAATCCTCAGTTCACTTCAGTATATTCAGAAATATTTTTATTTTCAATTGTGCTAAAATATTCATCTGTCAAATTTACTACTAATGCTCCTCAAACTTTTCCATGTCATAGCATATGATATCATGATCTTGGATTTTCAAAGTTTTAAGATTTTGGTTCATTCTTACAAAAAAGCATGCATACACTGTTCCGTTTGTATGCAACATGATCTAACACTGTTTTCCCAAACACATTTTATTAATGATTGATTTGAATGATATTGCTGTGGGAAGGTTAAGGGCATGTCCTCAGAGCCAGAATGTCTGGGAAAAAATCTTAGCCCCTCCACTGTCATCTGCATCAACATGGTCAAAGCATTATCTCTGGGTCTCAGTTCTCTCAGGTGTAAAAATAGGGATGGTAAAACTATCCACCTCGAAAGGCTTTTGTGGAGTTTATATTAGTTCATACTTGCAAAGCTCTTAAACAGTCATTAAGTATGGCACAAGGGTTTGGTAGTATTACACTTACTTTAAACAGCTTAACACATTGTATCCAAATGGAATTTCTATATTCTGAGGTTAAATTGTAACCAATTTATATTTTTAAAGTAATATTTTACCCATTACCGTTTTTGTCTGTTAATAAACTTTCTCTTACTCTTGGTTCCATTCAGTTTACAATGCCTGCTTAGTCAGCCTTATAAGCAAACCCCAATTCCAAGCAGAGACTCAGCCATCAGTTATGTTAGCTCTGTTATTTAGGATCAGTGGTTAATGGATTTCTGATGTAGATGGAAGTTTTGTGTAACTGAGATATCACTTTGACAGATGAGGTCACAATAGTTTGAACTGATGTTCTTTCAAGTCTGAGGAGTGCTTGCTTACTTAGGCTCAGCTGAAGCATTTCAGAAGCAATGCATGGTACTCAGCAGTCTACATCATTCTATGCAGACACATTAGTTTTTTAAATTTTGTTTGAAGGGTTTGAACAAGCTTTGCAAATTGATAAAAGCAAAATTCTTATTAATTATGCATAATCTTTTTAATGGGCAGTTTGAAAGGACTCGACATCCTCAGTACAATGAAATGCTGTCTTTGATGTAATTTTTATTAATTTTAATTCAAAGTTATTAAATTCAGTATCTTTTTTTCTTAATAAACTCTTACTATTTCATTTATATTGTCACATTTTCTGAGTAAAAGCTGCTGAAACAAGAGCAGTTAAATAAATGGAATTTTATTGGAATTTGATTTTATTTATTTAAATTTTATTTTTTTCTTTTCCATTAAACCTTGCTATAATCTGTAATATTAAGGCATGTAATTCTGTTTAGGAAACTAGGTCATTAAGTATTTTTAGATTGTTTTCTTCAATAAGAACAAACATACTTAGAAAGTTACCTTTAAATTTTATTTTCATCCTATCTGAGTAGTCAAAATTTCAGTATACATGTAAAATCAGTTAAGTCTAACTTTTTTTTGTAGGTTGAAAAGCGAAATCTGAGTACGTACATGTGTGTTGATAATTAAAAGAGCACAGTGCATTTTCAGATAAACGGATCAAAAGAAAAAAGAAATTACATGTAATGTATATTGAGCAAATAGTTTTAAAAACATTATAATGCTCTCAATAAAGTTCAAATACATAAGGAAACTAGAATGTTGTGTGGGTTTTGTAGTTCAATGAATATCCTTGACTGTCAACAGCAGGAAATAACATAATCCAGTGTTTTTTGTTTATTTTGTGTTTTATTTGTTTTTTAGGGAAGGGATAATTCATGATTCTAGAAGGAAAGGTCAAATGGAGATCCTAGCCTTGGGGAGGAGTAGGGACCGTTCAGTCACTGCGAGAGGAAGAAAGCTAGAGAACACAGTAAGTAGGCCATGAAACGTGGCAGAGGGAACATGCGCAAGTTCTTTTTATTTGCTGCTATTTTTCAGTGAAATAGAGTCATTAGCTGAGGATAATGAATGGAGAGAAAGGAAAAGTTAGGAATTATGGAAACTGAGAGGGGGCAAAATATGAAATACATATGGCAGAATATGAATTGACTAGGAAAGTAGATTAATAATAATCCAGTAGTGTTTCCTAACATTTCTCTTCCTCAACTTCACTTGAAGAATTTGTTGGAAATAGAGATTCTTAATGGAGATTTTGAACCTATATACAAGTTTACCGTTTACAAAGGAATCTGCTTTTTATAGGACCACAGGCAATGATATGATTATTAGAAAATTAGAAAAACCATTATGAATAAATTAGTGTTTGATCCCTTTTATCTAAGTAGTGCACCAGATAATACCAGAATTTTAAAAAATGAATAATACATACAGTCATTTATGTTAAGTATTGGAAATATGAACTTCATATATACAATAGCAAGCAGAATTTCAAATAAAAATTAACTAAAACATGTAGCAGTCAACTTGAGACTGATGAATATGATATACTCACATGGAATAAAATCAGAGGAGGGAACATTGCACTAGATATATATATATAGAGAGATGATTAAATGATCACAGAATGAAAGAATAAGGCATCAAATCAGGCTTGAAGTTTTTTAGTTCTGTTCTATTTTTTAAATCAGAAGAACCGAACATGTGAGAGGAAGGACATGAGTGCGGTATATGCATGGGGCTGCATCAGGGATGGCAAGGAGGGGATGGCAGTGACTTTTTAGAACACAGCAGATGGGTGTCACTGAAGCGGCCTTCTCATCATCAAGAATAGGAGATGAGAAATGAGAGTGTCAGGGTGTTTCACACACTGGGTATGGATTGATTGCTTATGACATGCAAAGAAGAAAGGAAGAATAACAAGATAGGAAAGATGAAGATAAAAAGATCCATCCTCCAGGAGCTTACAGCCCTGTGCGGTGGAGGGGGATCAAGCAGGTCTACACATAATGAGGAGCTGTGAACTGAACTGCATTTCCCCCAAATTCCTATGCTGAGGCTCAAACCCCTGCTGCGATGGTATCTGGAGGTGGGGCCTTTGGGAGACAGTCAGGGTTAAATGGGGTTAGAAGGATGGGTCCTCACGATGGGATTACTGCCCTGATCAGTAAAGAACAGAGAGCTTTCTCCCACTCTCTCTCACTTTCTTTCTCTCCCCACCATGACGTGAGGAGACACGTGGCAGGTGGCCCCCTAAAGCCAGAAAGGGTCCTCATCAGAATCTGCACCTGTAGCACACTCATCTTGGACTTCAAGTCTCCAGAACAGGTATACACACTTGAATCCACATGCTATTTGGGTATCACCTCAGCTTCCAGATTATACACAGCTCCACAGGAAAGCCCTGCTTAAACACTGCCGCAACAAGCCATTGCCTTCCAAACTCACCCCTGCACCCCAGGCTGAAGAACATACATTTTTGTTCTCTAGTAGGATATTCTGCTTTATCTTCCTGTTATACAAATCATCCTGTAGCTTAATCACTTGATTATGTTTCATAGGTTATTGATGCCCCCAATTTTTTCTTACTGTCCTTAATTTTGTGTAGTTTTCATTACTACATCTTTAAGTTCACCAGTCTTTTTATCTGCAGTGTCTAATCTTTAGTGGCATGCATACTTCTAAGCAATCTTAATATATAAACTTCTCACAATGAATCTTCTGAGGAGGATATTTTATACAGCTCTATTTCAGACTCAGACTTTCAGTTTTTAAGATTCAGGGAAATTCTCTTATTTACTGTCTTTTAAAGCTTCTTAATGATTTTTTCCTCCTTTTGACTAATAATTTAAATATTGTTAACATAGAAAAACATAGTAACAAAAGGAGAAAGATTTTCTTTCTTAGTATGTCTGGTATACAGTTTGAGTATCAATCACTGACTGTTATAATTGAAAAGTAACAATACTTCTGGGAGTGACTGTATTTTATTTGGGACACAGGTGAACATAAAAATTAGTTTTATAACATGATAACTTGCATAAATGCTTTAAAGAAGGCATGGGAGATTGATTTCATGGGCATTTACCTGGCGACCAGATGTCATGTATCTGTGTCTGAGATGCTTAAAATCATGGTCACATTGAATTATGAGAGCAGTCTTGTCATCAGATAAACGGATTATGAATAGATTAAAGGAAAGTCATGTTTCTAGAATCAATACTGAAATTACATTCTTTCCTCATACAGGTAACTATTATTTTGCCAAAAGAATGGGAGAGTCCTTTCTTTGTGTGTGGTTTGTCAAGGGTTTTAAAGTACAACTAAACAAATTTTATCTTTCTTCACCTGCAATGTCATTTAGTGATCTTAGGATCATCACTGAAAGATCTATCTCTATATACCACTGCCTCATCTTCTCAGGCATTCTGGGGATCATTGCTCTCACCTCACTTTCCTTCTTTAAGAGATATTCACTAATATCAGCTCCCAAAGTATCTGGGACACTCTCCAGATAAAGTCTTTCAATTTTAATATCCAGAGGATGGGTGAGTAGTAAAGAGAAGCACAGATGATTCAACAGGAAAATAACTTCTAGAAGGTACTGGACATCTTAACATTCCAAACATTTTGAGTCTATCTCTGCTTATAACTAGGCCTTATGTTTCTTTCTGACCTTCCCTAGCCTTGCACTCCCCACCTCCATCCATGACCAGCATTTCTGTAAGACCAAACCAAAATATTCTTCAGCAAAAAAATATAAAATGATGTTTAGATTCTGTTTTAAAGTTACAGATATCACCCATTTTATCCTTAAAAATAGTCCTGTGACTCAGGTACTATTATTAACATTTTACAGAAGCAGTGTGGGGAAGGAATCTTTTGATGGATATGCCAATTTGTTTGCTGTACTATTTATTTTTCTATAGAACTGAAGGGATTTTTAGGGCCATTTTCTGTAAAAGCACTATAGGCTCCAAACAACTGACAAAGTATAAAACTAATCAATTAAACCTGTAATATAAATAGTCAGATATATTTGGCAGAATTAATGTAATGACTAGTTAAAATGGAAGCATACACTTTCCTCCTCATCTGTGCAAGTAGTCAGTAAAGTTTTTCCATATAGAACACTATTAACACTTGACTAAAATATATATTGGTAGTATTGATGCCTCACATTATGTAAAGGAAACATTGTATGTCTTGATTTTTTACATTTTACATGTTAGTGTTTAAAAGAAGCCTTAATCATATACTTTTCTTTACTCTGCTACTGTTATTTAAATTATAATAATGTTTGATAAGAAAGAAATGTAAAACTATGCAATGGAAATATCAACTTTGTGACAGTCTGTCCTCACATCTTAACACAGGGTAGAATCTATACTCTGTTTTAAAATATGTTTCTTGAAGTTAAAACCACAATGAGATATCATCTCACACCTGTTAGAATGGCCCTTACCAAGACAAGAGATAACAAGTGTTGATGCGAATATGGAGAAAGGAAACCCTTGCACACTGTTAGTGGGACTGTGAATTGGTACACCTACTATGGAAAACAGTATGGAGGATCCTCCAGAAATTAAAAATAAAACTACCACCTGATCATTTGATCCAGCAATTCCCCTTCTGAGAAGATAGCCAAAGGAAACAAAAACACTAACTTGAAAAGATATCTCCACCCACATGTTCACAGCAGCATTATTTACAATAGTCAAGATGTGGAAAAAGCCTGTGTCCACTGAAGAATAAATGAATGAAGATTATATATAATAAAAAATATATACTCAGACATAAAAGAATTCAAGACAACATGGATGAATCTGCAAGCATGATGCTAAGTGAAATAAGTGACGGAAGGACAACTACTGTATGATCTTATGTATATTAAAACAAAAGTGAACTCAAAAAAAGATATCAGACTTGCAGTTACCAAAGGCAGAGGGTGGGGGGAGGGGATTTTGGAGAAAAATGATCACTAAGTACAAACTTCCAGTTATAAGATAAATAAATACTAGGGGCATAAAGTACAACATAATGACTATCTCTAACACTCCTATGATATATGGGAAATTTGTTAAGATAGTAAATCCTATGGGTTCTCATCATGCATTTTTTTAGTTTTACTTTTTTCTTTTACTTTTATTGTATCTATGTGATAATATTGATGTTAGCTAAACCTATTAGGTACTCATTTCACAGTATATGCAAATCCAATCATTATGCTGTACACCTAAAACATATATGGTGATGTATGTCAATCATTTCTCAATAAAACTGGAAAAAATATGTTGCTTCAATATATCTTAAAATAATTTAACTGGTAAGAAAAACTTTAAGAGAAAAGCGGATATACATGATGTTAAATCCCTCTACACAGAAAAACACATTAAAAATACTTTTTTCTCATATCAATAAATTTATATTCATTTCTCAGAATCTTTTTACTTGGCTGCTACTTGAAATATAATTTTATAGCTTCATAATATTGAAATAATTTTATGTCAAACTGTATGAAAAGATAAAATGCTACACTCTATACTATAAAACAATAAACATGCTTTTAGGAAAATAAGTTTAGAGTCCCACTATGAATATTTCTTAATTGTTAAATTCACTTCATAACCATTAATTGACTACTGCTGAGATAAAACTATAAAGGACTTAAACGCCATTCATTAATGCAAGGTTAACTGATACAAAGAAAATTCTTAAAATATGTCCTTTCTATCCTGATAATAACTCATAAGTCCCACATTAGGTTAACTGTTTTCTGTTGTTGAATATATAATCACACTTTTTCTCACAAGTTATGACACATTCATACTATAGGTTTTTGTTTATTTGAGATAAAAAAGGTTTATCATGAAACTTTCTTTTCCTCCATGCTTCCTTTCAATAGTGAGTCTTCTTTCAAGTCATAGATTTGTTAGATTCATAGATTTTAGCTTCAGCTAAGGCATCTTTAAAAAAATCTTTAGTTAGAAGAAATACACTAAGCTCTGTTAAAATATGTATAGCATCACCCTTCAAGGTTGCATACCTTTGTGGCTATACATTTTGGACATAATCTATACTATATACAATTTAGTCCAGATTTAATAAGTGAGGACTGTGAATCCCATGAAAACAAACTCTCATATTTAAGTTTAATTGAGAATGATTGCTTGATAAGACTAAAACAGAATTCCTAAGGCAGACTTTAGAATCAATGTCAACAGTAAAAATGAACCTGAACAACTGAGCTGATTGTCTCTGAATTTATTAATAACTTAATTTTTATCTATATAAATCATATTGTGCAATTAATCTTTGTATCTTAATGTTTATCCAAAATTCTATGCAATTTAATGTGTAATCTTTTTAATTTACTCTAACAACGAACAATTAATTATTGCTAAGATATAATTCAGAGTGTGAGATCAACAATGCAGTATAATAGGAAGCCCTGGACCCTTATTCCTCCCACAGACATGCTGATTCAACAACAGTATGAAGACCAATTCCCTATGTGAGAAATCCAGAAGCTAGTTGAGAGGTTTGTGCATCCTGGGAAAGAAAACATGAAACCAGTCACACAGAAGCCAGTAGGAAAACGTAAGACACCTCTTGCTGTAATCTCTCCCCCTGGCACAGTGCCATGTGTTCAGGAAGAAACTACCTCTCCCAGGGAGGGAAGTAAAGAGCTGGATCATATGTCCAACAGTCTGAGTTTTCTGGGAGTGATTTTCTGCATGTGACTGCTGTTGTTATGAACTTAAAATAGACTCCTATGATTAATATATATTTTATGTAAGCCCCAGGTAACCATAAGGAAAATACCTAAAGACAATGCACAGAAGAAAATAGGAAAGGAAAGCATGTTACTCCAGAAAAAAAAAAGATGAAATACAAAAGAAGACAGCAAGAGAGGTAGAGGGACAATGAGCTACAGAACAAAAAGAAAACAATGAAATGGCAATAATTCTTTCCCATCAATAATTACTTTAAGCATTAATGGATCAAACTGTTTCAACATAAGCTAGCTGAATGGATTAAAAAAAGAGATACAACTATACGCTGTCTATAAGAGACTCACTTTAGATTTAAGTACACACCCTGGCTAAAAACGGAAGTTTAAAAAAAGATACTCCATGCAAATGGTAATCAAAGGAGAATATGTGTAGCTATACTTAGAACAGAAAAAAAAGACTTTAAGTCAAGCACTGTCATAACAGACAAAGAAGGTCATTATATAATGAAAAAAGGCCTAGTTCATCAGAATATATTATAAATATCTATATCACATAATAGCACTTAATATATAAAATAAACATTGATGGAACTGAAGAGAGAAATAGACAGTAATGCAATAGTAGGAGACTGATATTTCACTTTCAATAATGGATAGAACTTCCAAAAAGAAAATCAATAGGGATACACTGGACTTGAACAACACTGTAGATGAAATGAACCTAACAGACATGCACAGAACATTCCACCTAAAAACAGAATATACATTCTTCTCAAGTGTGCATAGAACATTCTCCAGGATAAGTCACAATGGGTACAAAATAACTCTTAACAAATTTTAAAAGACTGAGATCATACCAAGTATCTTTGCTTGAGAAATAGATGAAACTAGAAATCAAAAGCAGAAGGAAAACTGGAAAATGCACATCTATTTGGAAATTAAATAATACGTTCTTGAATTACCAATAGGTTGGAGAGTAAATCAAAATGGAAATTAGACAACATTTTGAAACAAATGAAAACAAAATCACAACCTATCAAAACTTATAGGATGCAGCAAAAGCTATCATCAAAGGGAAGTTTATTGTATTTAATGACTTTACTTTAAAAATACCTCAAATAAACAATCTAACTTTACACTCCAAGAAGGTAGAAAAAGAAGAAAAAATTAAAGCCAAATTTAGCAGAAGGAAGGATACAAAAAAGATTAAAGCAGAAATAAACAAGACAGAATATAACAAAAAAATATCAGCAAAATTAAGAGTTGGCATTTTGAAAAGATGAAAGATTAGCAAACCTTTAGACTAATTAAGAAAAAACAAGACTTAAGTAAATAAGTCAGTAAAGAAAGATGAAACATTACAATGGATAATGCAAAAATACAAAGTATCATAAAGATTGCTATGAACAATTATACAGAAATAAAATGGATAACTTACAAGAAATGAATGCGTTCTTAGAAACACATACCCTAGCAAGACTAAATCATGAAGAAATAGAAAGTTTGAGTCAGTAATCAAAACCTCCACAACTATGAAAATCCCAGTACCATCTTCACTGGTGAATTTTACCAAATATTTAAAAAATTAAGGCCAAAACTTCTCAAGCTCTTTCAGAAAATGAGGAGGAAGGAACACTTCCAAAATCATTTTACTAGGCCAGTACCACCCAGTTACTAAAGCCAGATAAGGACACTGCAAGAAAAAATTACAGGAAATACTATATTGAATATAGAAGCAAAAATCTTCAACAAAATACTAGAAAACTGAATTCTACAGCATATAAAAAGGATCATACATCATGACCAAGAGGGATTTATCCCTGGGATGTGAGAGAGTTCAACAAATTCAAATCAACTAATGCAATGCATCACATTAACAGAATAATGGATAAAAATTATATGAACATCTCAACAGAAATAGAAAAATCACTTAATAAAATTCAAGACCATTCATGGAAAAACCAAACAAAACTCTCAACCAAATAGGTAAAGAAGGAACATACTTCAATATAATCAGGTCAAATCCCATCACACTCAGTGGCAAAACCTGAAAACTTTAACTCTAAGCACAGGACCAGAACAAGGATGCCCACCCTGGTCACATGTATTGATCCCAGTACTAGAACACAAGCTGTTCCAATTAGGGAATGAAAAAGAAATACAATACCTCCAAATTGTAAAGGAAGAAGTAAAATTATCTCTGTTTTTATGTGATATGTTCTCATACATAGAAAACCCTGAGAACCTACAAAAAAACTTTTAAACTAATTAACAAATTCAATAAAGTTGCAGAATATAAAATGAATATACAAAAATCAGTGATATGTCTATACACTAACAATAGACTATTTCAAATGATATTTTTTAAAATCCCATTTATAAAATCATCAAAAAGAATACAATACTTAGGAACCCACTTAACCAAGAAAGTAAAAGACTTGTATACTGAAAAACCACAAAAATATCAATGAAGCAAATTACCAAAGATATCTGCATTTCCATATTCATTGCACCATTATGTACAAGATATAGAAACAACCTATGTGTCCATCAATAGATGAGTGGAAAAAGAAAACGTGGTACATACACCAGTGGAATATCATTTCGTTATAAAAAGGAAGAAATCTTGTTTTTTGTGACAACTTGAGTGGACTTTGAGTGCTAATGCTAAGTGAAATAAGTCAGAGAGAGACAGCTACTATATAGTCCCACCTATATGTGCAATCCAAAAAAGCTGAACTCACACAAAGAAGAATGGAGGTTGCAAAGGACTGACCACACAAGGGTGTAAAGGTTCACTTAAACAACATCACTTAGTGCTAGAAATCTGCTGTACAAAATTGTGCCTATAGTTAATAATACCAAATTGTACACTTAAGATTTCATGTTAAGTGTTCTTACCACACATGCAAAACTTACAGTCAGGGACATTCAAATGTCTCCCCATTTTTCCCTACTTGTGCAAATTGAAAAACAAATGCTATGTGTATTTTTTAAAAATGCATTAAAATATTAAAGTTCAGTAATACTATTTGGATAAAATACAAAACTCATGATATTCTTGTTCAGTTTTAAAGAGACTTGCAATACAAGGTGTTAGCAATAATTATTGGAACATCTGCATGATATTCATGCCATGGATTTATTAGATCACTAAAGGGAATATGACTGTACTGTGGTTAAAGGTCAATTACAGCACTGGGGTGGTTACACTGCTTTTATATCAAGCTGTAACAGACAATCAGGAAGGTCAAACTCACGAGGACTGGCACAGAGAAAGATTAGCAATGACATTTCAAATGGGCTTGATTCAAACAGCTCCCATTTCTAAGTTTAACATTCTTATGAATTTCCATAAACAAGCTAGGATAATAAGCAGAATGTATCATATTTAACTGTAAGTCTTAATAGCCATACTTCCATGGTATCTATCTTATTTTTATATAACAGCAAACAACATATCTTAGATTTGATGGATGAAGACTAAATTAGCTTTACATATATTGAAATAATTACTCCTTATGCAGAATACTGGGAACTTTTCATAGAAGGTAAGAAAAATAAAATTAATAATGCCTACCAAAATGTATTTATCTACCAGATATGATGATCTTCATTAAAAATATGAGATGATATGGCATATTATATATGTATGTGACACCCATACATACATGTTATATATATATATATTATATTTAAATATTTAAAAATAAAGTCTGGGGTGGAGCCAAGATGGCGGTGTGAGTAGGACAGTGGGAATCTCCTCCAAAAACATATATATTTTTGAAAATACAATAAATACAACTATCCCTAAAAGAGAGGCCAGAAGACACAGGAAAACAGCCAGACTACATCCACACCTGCAAGAACCCAGCACCTGGTGAAAGGGGTAAGATACAAGCCGCAGCTTGACGGGACCGACGGACCCTCACCCCAGCTCCCAGCAGAAGGATAGGAGTCAGAGCAGGAAGGGAGAGGGAGCCCAGGACTGCTGAAAACCCAGCCCTAGCCATCCACACCAGAGCACAGACACACAGTGCAAGCATGGGGTGCTGGAAACTAGGGAAGCAGGACAGTAAGACCTGTGAGCGGGTTCCACAGCTGGCGCTCCTGGGGCAAAGAAAAGCGAGTGCTTTTTGAAAGTCTTAAAGGGACAGGGACACCACAGGTGGACGGAAGCATCCTCGGTCACAGTCCAGCAGCTGGAAATTCCAGGGAACTCTAGGAGCACTAAGCCCCTGGGCAACAGCTCTGAGACCCCTCATGGAGGAAAACAGCCAAACTGCCCCCTGTCCATTACCCCTCTGGGGCCCCGCCATAGCAGAGCAGAAGCCTGAGGCTGGCCATGCCCAGAGAAAGGGAGCTTCCCCCATACCGCCAGGCAAGAAACAGAGACCCAGTCTACATGCAATTGCCCAACACAAGTCATTAGGGGTCGCAGTTGTCCCAGTAAATAAAGGCCAGGAACAATTGGAAAAACTCTAGGCATCCCAGCTGACAGACACGTCAATAGCATACCACTGCAACTATCAACATGAAAAGGCAAAAAAATTTGATCCAAACAAGACTAATCCATACACCTTCGACATCTTCTACATCTTCCCCTGAGAAGGAACCTGGGGAGATAGATTTAACCAGTCTTCCGGAAAAAGAATTCAGAACAAAAGTCATAACCATGCTGATGGACTTGCAGAGAAATATGCAAGAACAAAGGAGGGAGAATACAGAAATAAAACAAGCTCTGGAAGGACTTCAAAGCAGAATTGATGAGATGCAAGAGACCAATAATGGACTAGAAAACAGAGAACAGGAACACAGAGAAGCTGATGCAGAGAGAGATAAAAGGATCTCCAGGAATGAAAGAATTTTAAGAGAACTGTGTGACCAATTGAAACAGAACAATATCCACATTATAGGGGTACCAGAAGAAGAAGAGAGAGAAAAAGGGATAGAAAGTGTCTTTGAAGAAATAATTGCTGAAAACTTCCCCAAACTAGGGGAGGAACTGGCCTCTCAGACCACAGAGGTACACAGAATTCCCATGACAAGGGATCCAAGGAGGGCAACACCAAGACACATAATAATTAAAATGGCAAAGATCAAAGTCAAGGACAGAGCATTAAAGGCAGCCAGAGAGAAGAAAAGGTCACCCACAAAGGAAAACCCATCAGGCTATAATCAGATTTCTCAACAGAAACCTTACAGGCCAGAAGAGAATGGCATGATAAACTTAATTCAATGAAACAGAAGGGCCTCGAACCAAGAATACTGTATCCAGCATGATTATCATTTAAATATGAAGGAGGGATGAAACAATTCCCAGACAAGCAAAAGTTGAGGGAATTTGCCTCCCACAAACCACCTCTACAGGGCGTCCTACAGGGACTGCTCTAGATGGGAGCACTCCTAAAAAGAGCACAGAACAAAACACCCAACATATGAAGAATGGAGGAGGAGGAATAAGAAGGGAGAGAAATAAAGAATCATCAGACCGTGTTTATAATAGCTCAATAAGCGAGTTAAGTTAGACAGTAAGATAGTAAAGAAGCTAACCTTGAACCTTTGGTAACCACAAACTTAAAGCTTGCAATGGCAATAAGTACATACCTTTCGATAATCACCCTAAATGTAAATGGACTGAATGCACCAATCAAAAGACACAGAGTAATAGAAGGGATAAAAAAGAAAGACCCATCTATATGCTGCTTACAAGAGACTCACCTTAAACCCAAAGACATGCACAGACTTAAAGTCAAGGGACAGAAAAAGATACTTCATGCAAACAACAGAGAGAAAAAAGCAGGTGTTGCAATACTAGTATCAGACAAAATAGTCTTCAAAATAAAGAAGGTAACAAAAGATAAGGAGGGACATTACATAATGATAAATGGCTCAGTTCAACAAAAGGATATAACCATTATAAATATATATGCACCCAATACAGGAGCACTAACATATGTGAAACAAATACTAACAGAACTAAAGGAGGAAATAGAATGCAATGCATTCATTTTGGAAGACTTGAACACACCACTCACACCAAAGGACAGATCCACCAGACAGAAAATAAGTAATGACACAGAGGCACTGAACAACATACTAGAACAGATGGGCCTACTAGACATCTACAGAACTCTACATCCAAAAGTATCAGGATACACATTCTTCTCAAGTGCACATGGAACATTCTCCAGAGTAGACCACATACTAGGCCACAAAGAGAGCCTCAGTAAATTCCAAAAGATTGAAATCCTACCAACCAACGTTTCAGACCACAAAGGTATAAAGGTAGAAATAAACTGTACAAAGAAACAAAAAAGCTCAAAAACACATGGAGGCTTTACAACATGCTCCTAAATAATCAATGTATCAATGACCAAATTAAATTTGAGATCCAGCCATATTTGGAAACAAATGACAACAACACAAAGCCCCAACTACTGTAGGATACAGCAAAAGCAGTCTTAAGAGGAAAGTATATAACAATCCAGGCATATTTAAAGAAGGAATAACAATCCCAAATGAATGGTCTAATGTCACAATTAGCAAATTGGAAAAAGAAGAACAAATGAGGCCTAAGGTCAGCAGAAGGAGAGACATAATAAAGATCAGAAAATAAATAAATAAAATTGGAAAAATAAAATAATAGCAAAAATCAATGAAACCAAGAGCTGGTACTTCGAGAAAATAAACAAAATAGATAAGCCTCTAGCCAGACTTATTAAGAGGAAAAGAGAGTGAACACACATCAACAGAATCAGAAAAGAGAAAGGAAAAATCTCGACGGACCCCACAGAATTACAAAGAATTATTAGAGAATACTATGAAAACCTATATGCGAACAAGCTGGGAAAACTAGGAGAAATGGAGAACTTCCTAGAAAAATACAACCTTCCAAGACTGACCTAGAAAGAGACAGAAAATCTAAACAGACCAATTACCAGCAAAGAAACTGAAGTGGTAATCAAAAAACTACCAAAGAACAAAAACCCGGGCAAGATGGATTTACCTCAGAATTTTATCAGACATACAGAGAACACATAATACCCATTCTCCTTATAGTTTTCCAAAAAAATAGAAGAAGACGGAACACTCCCAAACTCATTCTATGAAGCCAACATCACCCTAGTACCAAAACCAGGCAAAGACCCCACCAAAAAAGAAAACTACAGACCAATATCCATAATGAACATAGATGCAAAAATACTCAACAAAATATTAGTAAACTGAATTCAAAAATACATCAAAAGGATCATACACCATGACCAAGTGGGATTCATCCCAGGGATGCAAGGATGATACAACATTTGAAAATCCATCAACATCACCCACCAAGTCAACAAAAAGGACAAAAACCACATGATCATCTCCATAGATGCTGAAAAAGCATTCGACAAAATTCAACATCCATTCATGATAAAAACTCTCAACAAAATGGGTATAGAGAGTAAGTACCTCAACATAATAAAGGCCATTTATGATAAACCCACAGCCAACATTATACTGAACAGCGAGAAGCTGAAAGCTTTTCCTCTGCAATTGGGAACAAGACAGGGATGCCCACTCTCCCCTCTGTTATTCAACATAGTACTGGAGGTCCTACCCACGGCAATTAGACAAAACAAAGAAATACAAGGAATCCAGATTGGTAAAGAAGAAGTTAAACTGTCGCTATTTGCAGATGACATGATATTGTACATAAAAAACCCTAAAGACTGCACCTCAAAACTACTACAACTGGTATCAGAATTCAGCATAGTTGCAGGATACATAATTAACACACAGAAATCGGTGGCTTTCCTATACACTAACAATAAACCAATAGAAAGAGAAATCAGGAAGACAATTTCATTCACAATAGCATGAAAAAGAATAAAATACCTAGGAATAAACCTAACCAAGGAAATGAAAGACCTATACCCTGAAAATTATAAGACACTCTTAAGAGAAATTAAAGAGGTCACTAACAAATGGAAACTCATCCCATGCTCCTGGCTAGGAAGAATTAATATCGTCTAAATGACCATTCTGCCCAAAGCAATATACAGATTCGATGCAATCCCCATCAAACTACCAACAGCATTCTTCCATGAATTGGAACAAATAGTTCAAAAATTCATATGGAAACACCAAAGACCCCAAATAGCTAAAGCAATCCTGAGAAGGAAGAATAAAGTGGGGGATCTCACTCCCCAACTGCAGGCTCTACTACAAAGCCACAGTAATCAAGACAGTTTGGTACTGGTACAAGAACAGAGCCACAGACCAATGGAACAGAATAGAGACTCCAAACATTAACCCAAACATATATGGTCAACTAATATTTGATAAAGGGGCCATGGACATACAATGGGGAAATGAGAGTCTCTTCAACAGATGGGGCTGGCAGAACTGGACGGCTACATATAAGAGAATGAAACTGGATCACTGTCTAACCCCATACACAAAAGTAAATTTGAAATGGATCAAATACTTGAATGTAAGTCATGAAACCATAAAACTCTTAGAAAAAAACATTGGCAAAAATCTCTTAGACATAATCATGAGTGACCTCTTCTTGAACATATCTCCCCGGGCAAGGGAAACAAAAGCAAAAATGAACAAATGGGACTATATCAAGCTGAAAATCTTCTGTACAGCAAAGGACACCATCAATAGAACAAAAAGGTACCCTACAGTATGGGAGAATATTTTCATAAATGACAGATATGACAAAGGGTTGACATCCAAAATATATAAAGAGCTCACACACCTCAACAAACAAAAAGCAAATAATCCAATTAAAAAATGGGCAGAGGAGCTGAATAGACATTTCTCTAAAGAAGAAATTCAGATGGCCAACAGACACATGAAAAGATGCTCCACATCACTTGTCATCAGAGAAATACAAATTAAAACCATAATGAAATATCACCTCACACCAGTAAGGATCGCCACCAACCAAAAGACAAACAACAACAAATGTTGGCGAGTTTGTGGAGAAAGGGGAACCCTCCTACACTGCTGGTGGGAATGTAAATTAGTTCAACCATTGTGGAAAGCAGTATGGAGGTTCCTCAAAATGCTCAAAATAGAAATACCATTTGACCCAGGAAATCCACTTCTAGGAATTTACCCTAAGAATGCAGCACTTCAGTTTGAAAAAGACAGATACACCCCTATGTTTATCACTGCACTATTTACAATAGCCAAGATATGGAAGCAACCTAAACGTCCATCAGTAGATGAATGGGTAAAGAAGATGTGGTCCATATACACAATGGAATACTACTCAGTTTTAAGAAAAAAACAGATCCTACCATTTGCAACAACATGGATGGAGCTAGAGGGTATTATGCTTAGTGAAATAAGGCAGGCAGAGAAAGACATGTATCAAATGATTTCACTCACATGTGGATTATAAGAACAAAAGAAAACTGAAGGAATGAAACAGCAGCAGAAGCACAGAACCCAAGAATGGACTAGCAGTTACCAAAGGGGAAGTGACTGGGGAGAACGGATGGGAAGGGAGGGATAAGGGTGGGAAAAAAGAAAGGGGCATTACGATTAACTTATATAGTGTGTGTGGGGGGGGGCATGGGGAGGGTTGTGCAACACAGAGAAGACAAGTAGTGATTTTACAGCATCTTACTATGTCGATGCACAGTGACTGTGAACGGGTATGTGGGGGGACTTGGTGAAGGGGGGAACCTAGTAAACATAATGTCCTTCATGTAATTGTAGATTAATGATACCAAAATAAAATTAATAAAAAAAATAATAAAGTCTAAAATGTGTACACATACTTTTCCACTACTTAAAGTTCAACCTATAAATCTCTCCAAGAGCTATACACATCTGCATTGTAATACCTAAGACACTGGACAAAACACTAATCATTTAAGTAGGACTGGAGAAACAGTGTGTTAAAAACTTTGCAAGTGATTCTCATATGCCACGAAACTTGAGAACCAAAATTCTACAATATAGAAATCACTTTGAAGAATCCAGAATAAACAGCTGCCAATTTTTCTCTTAAGAATCACTCTCTTACTTTTGAAATATAAAAACAAAGCAAAACAGAAAGAACACTAACAGGTGACAAATGATTATCAAGGAGGAGAGGTTGGGGCATGTTGGGGAGATGGTGAAGGTTATAAAGGGGCACAAAAATTTGTAATCTCAATGTAAGTTCATCACAGGGATGGTGTTATAGCGTAGAGAATATAGTCAATGATTCTGTAACGTCTATGTTGATAATAGTAACTGCATTAGAGGGGTTAAGGATTTAATAATATGGGGAACTCTTGAACTACTGTGTTGTATATTTGAAACCAACTTAAGATAGTATATGAACAATACTTCAACTTACAAAACAGAATCGCTCTCCTAATTATTTCTGCATTCAAACTGAGATTGTGAGTTTAATAAAAATATAAATGCCTGCCAAATGTTTGTATCTCCATTTTACATAATAAATGTGTTAAAGTTAGCTTATGTCATATTTGGAGGGAGCGGAGTGATCAATGAAAAATGAGGTTAGTCTGTACTTCCATTATTACAGTTCACAGTTAAAGGTTCCTAAACTCCAAAAAGGTCATGGGTGTGCCATTGCATGTCTATTAACTTTACACTTTCAAGAGGAGAAACAAGTGTGGATAAACTAGCTTTCTTCCCCTTTGTTTCTTAAATTACTACTTTCAGCTTAGTGTATGTATGCATGGATGAATTTTTAAGTTCATAATATTGTCTGGCTCCTGTTAACAAGGACCTGTTACAATTCAAATAGAATATGTAAACAAATGACTTCCCTAACACCCAATCAGCCTAAAGTTCTCATTATTTCAAAAAGCGCATGTAGCAATGCAATTGTCCTATAGTCCTTCTACAATGCACTGAGGCAAATTTCACAAAGGTTTAGACTTATAGGTTCTGATCCCTGCATAATTCACTTTACTGTCATGCATTTTCCAGAACAAGACTGTAATTACTATCGGTGGTTCAAATATAGCAGAATCAGTAGAAACCTAAAAAAAAACTCTGTTTTTTTGTTTGTTTTTAAAAGTCAATTAAGATTTATACTGTAGCATTTGCTTAATAGTCCATGGAAACTTACTTATTTTAATCAATAAATATAAAAATATATATATGGATTCTTTTAATCAGTGTTCATTCATTAAATGGGCACTCATGAATATTTTGCATTTTAAGACTTAACTGGGAAATTCATATGTTAATCATGAAGATGTTTATAAGCATATGCACATGACTAATTTTGTTGTTCTTTATTTGTGTATACATCTTGACTAATATCCCAAGTATTGACTAATATCCCAGGAATCCACTGTTGTTTTCTGATATGCAGTACAATCTCTTCAGAAGAGTCTGTGTTTGCATATCTCCTATAAAGCATACAGGCTTGCATGGGAGTAGTGTTCTCACCACTCTCTTCTTACTTTCTGTCACCTCTTCTCAAGTACACAAGTTTGTTCTCTATTCTGTGCTATACTCATATTTTCAATTGGTTGGTAGTATTTTTACATAAGGTATTTCCAGAATGAGAGTATTTCAGACAAGAAAGACAAAAAGGGCAAAAATGATCCATTTTAGGTTATAAATTCAGAAATTTTATACCTGATTATATGGGGATGGATATTCAGAGGGCTACATCAGAAATAATCAATTCAATGTTGGACCTATAAATAATTATAAAGATGGTGACACTATTAACTAAGAAGGGAAGTGTCAAAAGCAGCATATATACCAGGGAAAAAAAACATGTTCATTTTGAAAATAATTGTGCATTTAGTCTACCTCACTTTACAAGGAGTGCTAGATATTCAAGGATGAACTTTTAATCCTTTGCTATATAATAGAAAGTTATGAAATCTCTATTCAGTGACTATTATATCATTTTTATAGGCATTCTGCATATTTTTAAAATGTTTTCTATAAAAATATTTACTTTGAAACATTTCTGTCTCATAATTTTTTTTTAGTGAAAGGATGTGCATTTATTTTTATTTTTATTAAGGTATCATTGATATACACTCATAAAGTTTTCACAAGAAAAACAATGTGGTTATTACATTCACCCTTACTACTGAGTCCCCCCCATACTCCATTGCAGTCACTGTCTATCAGTGTAGTAAGATGCCACAGAGTTCCTATTTAAAGAAAACATCTTCTCAGATTCAAAAAGACATATGCACCCCTATGTTTATTACAGTACTGTTTACAATAGCCAAGATATGGAAGCAACCTAGTGTCTGTCTCATAATTTTAAGTGTTGGAGTTTATTTTCTAATTCACTGTGACAGAAATACTCTTATGTTTTATTTCACATCAATTTATGCTATTTCACAGAAAAATGAATGTTTTGAATAAAGAATATAAAACATGACAAATGAATTTGAGAAAGTGGGGCACAGGAACAGATGTGAATTGCCTAGTGATATTCGATCTAACATTGTCATATAACACTTCAAATACAGTTTTGCCTCAAGTCCAGTTTATCCTGAGCAGATATCCAGATTTTGATAAGGAAATAAAATATCTTTTAATTTCAAAAACATTGTTTATGGAACACAGGTTTTATTAAATATTATTTTGACATTTTTTGAAAATCTTAAAGCCATTTATATAATCCCTTTTCATTAAGATGATTCTAGGTTAAAAAGCAGAAGATGTATCATTTATCAGAGTTTCATACTTATTAGTGGGCCAGTTCTAGTTTAACTGATTCTATGAAAATTATGCCTATGCCCATAACCAGTTATATTTCATTTAAATTCTGTATTTTATGTGAAGATTCCTATACCTGATTATCTGAGGCTATCACAAAATTGCTAGCCTTGATGGCAAATATCCTCAAACATTTTGCCTTTTGCAGGGATGAGATATCTGTAATAATTTAACAAATAAGTTAGAAATGAGACATTAAAAGATTTAATATGATATAAAGTATTCACAATTTAAATATTTATAGAAGCACCTTCTCAAACATTTAAATAAATGTTTTATATTTTAAGTGTTCTTTTATAATATACATAGGCATTCTTTTCTTTAATGAGTTTTTCTGTATATGCAAGATACATTTACTTACATAACTGGAATTCTGACATTCCAGGCTAGTATTCATCAATGTGTTAATCTTGTAATTTTTTCTCACATTTAACTCAGTTAATTGGAAGCCAAAAGTAAAAATAGGGCAGTATATTTGAACAGATATTGACTATGGTGATGATACACAAATGGCCAATGAGCAATGAAAAGGTACTTATTATCAGTTACCTTGAAAATGCAAATTAATAACAAACAGATATAGATATATGCCCAAATTAGAATGGCTAGTTGTTTAAGATTAACTGGAAATAGGCATAAGAGAACATTCTGTGGTATCTACAAAGTCATATTCATTTGTCAGCTACTATTGTATGCTTAAAATGTGTATATTTTAATTTAAAATATTATCTCAGACATTAAAATATATAAACACAATTACCTTAATCTAAAAAAGCATCATGAAGTTATACTTAATAAAGTCAATATGAGGTCATATTGGAATGGGGACCCACCCTAAATTGCAGGCCCCTATTCCAATATGAGTTGTCTCCACACATAAAGAAAGAACACCAGGTGAGTGTGAAGATGCCATCCACAAACCAAAGAGAGACCTGACACAGATCCTTCCCTCAGGGCCTTCAAAAGGAACTAACCCTGCCAAATTTTAATTTCATATTTCTAGTCTCCAGAACTCTGAGACAAGAAGTTCTATGGTAAAAGCCATACTGTTTGATTTAATTTGTTATAGGAGTGCTACAAAACTAATACACTTAATTAACACATAAAGAGAAAAGAAACCATATACCAGGCCTAATGGTGAGAGAATGAACGTTTCTTTAAGATGAAGAATAAGACTAGTATGTCCTCCTTTATCTCCACTACTCTTCAAATTTTTTTCAGAAGTGCTAGCTAGGACAATAGGGAGTAAAAGAAAATAATGATCATTCTGATTTGAAATGAAGAAATAAAAGCTTCATTTTTTGTAAACAACATGATGATCTCCTTTAAAAACACCTAAGACTAAAAACAGGGGAGCCAAGATGGCAGCGTGAGTAGAGCAGCAGAAATCTCCTACCAAAACCACATATATCTATGAAAATATAACAAAGACAACTCTTCCTAGAATAGAGACCAGAGGACACAGGACAACAGCCAGGCTACATCTACACCTGCGAGAACCCAGCACCTCACAAAGAGAGTAAGATACAAGCCCCAGCCCAGCGGGACCCGAGGCCCCTCACCCCAGCTCCTGGCAGGAGGAGAGAGGTCTGAGCAGGAGGGAGAGGGAGCCCAGGACTTCTGAACACCCAGCCCCAGCCATCCGGACCAGAGTGCAGAAACAGTGCATGCGTGGGGCCCTGGATACTAGGGAAACAGGGCAGCAAGAATGGTGAGTGGGTACCGGAGGCTGGCGCCGGAGAACAAAAGAAAAGCGAGTGGCCATCTTTTTGTTGTTGTTGTTGTTGTTGTTGTTTTGTTGTGGTGAGTGCTTTTTGGAAGTCTTAAAGGGTCAGGGACCCCAATACTAGGGAAACAGGGCAGCAAGACCGGCGAGCGGGTATTGGAGACCGGTGCTGGAGAACAAAAGAAAAGTGAGTGGCCACAATTTTTTTTCTGTTGTTGTTGTTGTTCTGTTGTGGCAAGTGCTTTTTGGAAGACTTAAAGGGATAGGGACACCAATACTAGGGAAACAGGGAAGCAAGACTGGTGAGTGGGTGCCTGAGGCTGGTGCCAAAGAATAAAGAAAAACAAGCAGTCATTTTTTTTTTTTTTTATGGTCGTTGTTTTGTTTTGGCAGGTGCTTTTTGGAAGTCTTAAAGGGGCAGGGTGGGACACTTAGTCCAGAGGTAGGGAATCCGGGGATTTCTGGGCACTCTAATCCCCTGAGCTGCAGGGAGCATGGAGGCCTGTTATGGAAAAAAATAGCCGCCCAGCCACTCTGCCTCCAAAGCAAATCCACCACTTTGGAGTAGCAGCCTGAGCCAGGCATGCCCATGGCAACAGCGGAGATAAACTCCATAGCAGCCAGGCAGGAAGCAGAAGCCCTGTCTGTGCGCAGCTACCCAGCACAAGCCACTAGAGGTCGCTGTTCTCCCAGGAGAGGAAGGCCACAAACCAACAAGAAGGGAAGTTCTTCCAGCCGTCACTTGTCCCAGCTCTGCAAACTATTCTTATCACCATGAAAAGACAAAATTACAGGCAAACCAAGATCATAGAGACACCAGAGAAGGAGACAGACCTAACCAGTACTCCTGACAAAGAATTCAAAATAAAAATCGTAAACATGCTGACAGAGATGCAGAGAAATGTGCAAGAGAAATGGGATGAAGTCTGGAGGTAGATCACAGATGCCAGAAAGGAGATTAAAGAAACAAAACAAACTCTGGAAGGATTTATAAGCAGAATGGATAAGATGCAAGAGGACATTGATGGAATTGAAACCAGAGAACAGTAATGCATAGATGCTGACATAGAGAGAGATAAAAGGATCTCCAGGAATGAAACAAAATTAAGAGAACTGTGTGATCAATCCAAAAGGAACAACATACGTATTATAGGGGTACCAGAAGAAGAAGAGAGAGGAAAAGGGATGGAAAGTATCTTGGAAGAAATAATTGCTGAAAACTTCCCCAAACTGGGGGAGGAAATAATCAAACAGACCACAGAAATACACAGAACATCCAACAGAAAGGATGCAAGGAGGACAACACCAAGACACATAATAATTAAAATGGCAAAGATCAAGGACAAGGAAAGAGTTTTAAAGGCAGTTAGAGAGAAAAAGGTCACCTATAAAGGAAAACCCATCAGGCTAACAACAGACTTCTCGACAGAAACCCTACAGGCCAGAAGAGAATGGCATGATATATTTAATGCAATGAAACAGAAGGGTCTTGAACCAAGGATACTGTATCAAGCACGACTATCATTTAAATATGATGGCGGGATTAAACAATTCCCAGACAAGCAAAAGCTGAGGGAATTTGCGTCGCACAAACCATCTCTACAGACCATCTTACAGGGACTGCTCTAGATGGGAGCACTCCTAGAAAGAGCGCAGAACAAAACACCCAACATTTGAAGAATGGAGGAGGAGGAATAAGAAGGGAGAGAAGAAAAGAATCTCCAGACAGAGTATGTAACAGCTCAATAAGCGAGCTAAGTAAGGCGGTAAGATACTAAAGAGGCTAACCTTGAACCGTTGGTAAACACGAATTTAAAGCCTGCAATGGCAATAAGTACATATCTTTCAATAATCACCCTAAATGTAAATGGACTGAATGCACCAATCAAAAGACACAGAGTAATAGAATGGATAAAAAAGCAAGACCCATCCATATGCTGCTTACAAGACACTCACCTCAAACCCAAAGACATGTACAGACTAAAAGTCAAGGGATGGAAAAACATATTTCAGGTAAACAACTTCGAGAAGAAAGCAGGGGTTGCAGAACTAATATCAGAGAAAATAGACTTCAAAACAAAGAAAGTAACAAGAGATAAAGAAGGACACTACATAATGATAAAGGCCTCAGTCCAACAAGAGGATATAACCATTCTAAATATATATGCACCCAACACAGGAGCACCAATATACATGAAACAAATACTAACAGAACTAAAGGGGAAAATAGACTGCAATGCATTCATTTTAGGAGACTTCAACACACCACTCACCCCAAAGGATAGATCCACTGGGCAGAAAATAAGTAAGGACACAGAAGCACTGAACAACACTGTAGAGCAGATTGATCTAATACACATCTATAGAACTCTACATCCAAAAGCAACAGGATATACCTTCTTCTCAAGTGCACATGGAACATTCTCCAGAATAGACCACATAGTAGCCCACAAAAAGAGCCTCAACAAAACCCAAAATATTGAAATTCTACCAACCAATTTTTTAGACCACAAAGGTATAAAAGTAGAAATAAATTCTACAAAGAAAACAAAAAGGCTCATGAACACATGGAGGCTTAACAACAGGCTCCTAAATAATCAATAGATCAACAAACAAATTAAAATAGAAATCCAGGAATATATAGGAAAAATTACAACAACAACACAAAGCCCCAACTTCTGTGGGATGCAGCATACGCAGTCCTAAGAGGAAAGTATATAGCATTCCAGGCACACTTGAAGAAGGAAGAACACTCCCAAATGAATAGTCTAACATCACAATTATCGAAATTTGGAAAAAGAAGAACAAATGAGGCCTAAAGTCAGCAGAAGGAGGGACATAATAAAGACCAGAGAAGAAATAAACAAAATTGAGGAGAATAAAACAATAGCAAAAATCAATGAAACCAAGAGCTGGTTCTTTGAGAAAATTAACAAAATAGATAAGGATCTAGCCAAACTTATTAAAAGAAAAAGAGAATCAACACAAATCAACAGAATCAGAAATGAGAATGGAAAAATCATGACAGACTCCACAGAAATACAAAGAATTATTAAAGACAACTATGAAAACCTATATGCCAACAAGCTGGAAAACCTAGTAGAAATGGACAACTTCCTAAGAAAATATGCCCTTCCAAGGGTGACCAAGGAAGAAACACAAAAATTAAACAAATCAATTACAAGCAAAGAATTTGAAATGCTAATCAAAAAAATACCCAACAGCAAAACCCCTGGGCCAGACAGATTTACCTCGGAATTTTATCAGACCTACAGAGAAGACATAATACCTATTCTTCTTAAAGTTTTCCAAAAAATAGAAGAGGAGGGAATACTCCCAAACTCATTCTATGAAGCCAACATCACCCTAATACCAAAACCAGGCAAAGACCCCACCAAAAATGAAAATTACAGACCAATATCCCTGATGAATGTAGATGCAAAAATACTCAACAAAATATTAGCAAAACGATATCAAAAGGATCATACACCATGACCAAGTGGGACTCATCCCAGGGATTCATGGATGGTACAACATTTGAAAATCCATCAAGATCATCCACCAGATCAATAAAAAGAAAGACAAAAAGCACATGATCATCTTCATAAAAGCTGAAAAACCACTTGACAAAATTCAACATCCATTCATGATAAAAACTCTCAGCAAAATAGGTATAGAGGGCAAGTACCTCAACATAATAAAGGCCATATATGATAAACCCACAGCAAACATCATACTGAACAGTGAATAGCTGAAATCTTTTCCTCTGAGATTGGGAACCAGACAGGGATGCCCACTCTCCCAACTGTTATTTAACATAGTACTGGAGGTCCTAGCCATGGCAATTAGACAAAACAAAGAAATACAAGGAATCCAGATTGGTAAAGAAGAAGTTAAACTGTCACTATTTGCAAATGACATTCTAAATATATATGCACCCAATACAGGAGCACCAGCATATGTGAAGCAAATACTAACAGAACTAAAGAGGGAAATAGACTGCAATGCATTCATTGTAGGAGACTTCAACACACCACTCACCCCAAAGGATAGATCCACCGGGCAGAAAATAAGTAAAGACACACAGGCACTGAACAACACACTAGAACAGATGGACCTAATAGACATCTATAGAACTCTACATCCAAAAGCAACAGGATATACATTCTTCTCAAGTGCACATCGAACATTCTCCAGAATAGACCACATACTAGCTCACAAAAAGAGCCTCAGTAAATTCCAAAATATTGAAATTCTACCAACCAACTTTTCAGACCACAAAGGTATGAAAGTAGAAATAAATTCTACAAAGAAAACAAAAAGGCTCACAAACACATGGAGGCTTAACAACATGCTACTAAATAATCAATGGATCAATGAACAAATCAAAATAGAGATCAAGGAATATATAGAAACAAATGACAACAACAACACTAAGCGCCAACTTTTGTGGGATGCAGCGAAAGCAGTCTTAAGAGGAAAGTATATAGCAATACAGGCACACTTGAAGAAGGAAGAACAATCCCAAATGAATAGTCTAACATCACAATTATTAAAACTGGAAAAAGAAGAACAAAGGAGGCCTAAAGTCAGCAGAAGGAGGGACATAATAAAGATCAGAGAAGAAATAAACAAAATTGAGAAGAATAAAACAATAGCAAAAATCAACGAAACCAAGAGCTGGTTCTTTGAGAAAATAAACAAAATAGATAAGCCTCTAGCCCAACTTATTAAGAGAAAAAGAGAGTCAACACAAATCAACATAATCAGAAATGAGAATGGAAAAATCACGACAGACTCCACAGAAATACAAAGAATTATTAAAGACTACTATGAAAACCTATATGCCAACAAGCTGGAAAACCTAGAAGAAATGGACAACTTCCTAGAAAAATACAACCTCCCAAGACTGACCAAGGAAGAAACACAAAAGTTAAACAAACCAATTACAAGCAAAGAAATTGAAACAGTAATCAAAAAACTACCCAAGAACAAAACCCCAGGGCCGGACGGATTTACCTCGGAATTTTATCAGACACACAGAGAAGACATAATACCCATTCTCCTTAAAGTGTTCCACAAAATAGAAGAAGAGGGAATACTCCCAAACTCATTCTATGAGGCCAACATCACCCTAATACCAAAACCAGGCAAAGACCCCACCAAAAAAGAAAATTACAGACCAATATCCCTGATGAATGTAGATGCAAAAATACTCAATAAAATATTAGCAAACAGAATTCAACAGTATATCAAAAGGATCATACACCATGACCAAGTGGGGTTCATCCCAGGGATGCAAGGATGGTACAACATTCGAAAATCCATCAACATCATCCACCACATCAACAAAAAGAAAGACAAAAACCACATGATCATCTCCATAGATGCTGAAAAAGCATTTGACAAAATTCAACATCCATTCATGATAAAAACTCTCAGCAAAATGGGAATAGAGGGCAAGTACCTCAACATAATAAAGGCCATATATGATAAACCCAAAGCAAGCATTATACTGAACAGCGAGAAGCTGAAAGCATTTCCACTGAGATCGGGAACCAGACAGGGATGCCCACTCTCCCCACTGTTATTTAACATAGTACTGGAGGTCCTAGCCACGGCAATCAGACAAAACAAAGAAATACAAGGAATCCAGATTGGTAAAGAAGAAGTTAAACTGTCACTATTTGCAGATGATATGATACTGTACATAAAAAACCCTAAAGACTCCACTCCAAAACTACTAGAACTGATATCGGAATACAGCAAAGTTGCAGGATACAAAATTAACACACAGAAATCTGTAGCTTTCCTATACACTAACAATGAACCAATTGAAAGAGAAATCAGGAAAACAATTCCATTCACAACTGCATCAAAAAGGATAAAATAATAGGAATAAATCTAACCGAAGAAGTGAATGACCTATACCCTGAAAACTACAAGTCACTCTTAAGAGAAATTAAAGGGGACACTAACAAATGGAAACTCATCCCATGCTCGTGGCTAGGAAGAATCAATATCGTCAAAATGGCCATCCTGCCCAAAGCAATATACAGATTTGATGCAATCCCTATCAAATTCACAGCAACACTCTTCATTGAACTGAAACAAATAATTCAAAAATTCATATGGAAACACCAAAGACCGCGAATAGTCACAGCAATCCTGAGAAAGAAGAATAACGTAGGGTGGGATATCACTCCCCAACTTCAAGCTCTACTATAAAGCCATAGTAATCAAGACAATTTGGTACTGGCACAAGAACAGAGCCACAGACCAGTGGAACAGACTAGAGACTCCAGACATTAACCCAGACATATATGGTCCATTAATATTTGATGAAGGTGCCGTGGACATACAATGGGGAAATGACAGTCTCTTCAGCAGATGATGCTGGCAAAACTGAACAGCTACATGTAGGAGAATGAAAATGAACCATTGTCTAACCCCATATACAAAAGTAAATTCAAAATGGCTCAAAGACCTGAATGTAAGTCATGAAACCATTAAACTCTTGGAAAAAAACATAGGCAAAAACCTCTTATACATAAACATGAGTGCCCTCTTCCTGAACATATCTCGCCGGGCAAGGAAAACAATAGCAAAAATGAACAAGTGTGACTATATTAAGCTGAAAAGCTTCTGTAAAGCAAAAGACACCATCGATAGAACAAAAAGGAACCCTACAGTATGGGAGAATATATTCATAAATGACAGATCCGATAAAGGCTTGACGTCCAAAATATGTAAAGAGCTCACACGCCTCAACAAACAAAAATCAAATAATGCAATTAAAAAATGGGCAGAGGAAATGAACAGACAGTTCTCCGAAAAAGAAATACAGATGGCCAACAGACACATGAAAAGATGCTCCACATTGCTAATTATCAGAGAACTGCAAATTAAAACTACAATGAGGCATCACCTCACACCAGTAAGGATGGCTGCTACCCAAAAGACAAACAACAACAAATGTTGGTGAGGTTGTGGAGAAAGGGGAACCCTCCTACACTGCTGGTGGGAATGTAAATTAGTTCAACCATTGTGGAAAGCAATATGGAGGTTGATCAAAATGCTCAAAACAGACTTACCATTTGACCCAGGAATTCCAATCCTAGGAATTTACCCTAAGAACGCAGCAATCAAGTTTGAGAAAGACAGATGCACCCCTATGTTTATCGCAGCACTATTTACAATAGCCAAGAATTGGAAGCAACCTAAATTTCCATTGGTAAATGAATGGATAAAGAAGATGTGGTACATATACACAAAAGTATATTATTTATCCATAAGAAGAAAACAAATCCTACCATTTGCAGCAACATGGATGGAGCTGGAGGGTATTATGCTCAGTGAAATAAGCTAAGCGGAGAAAGAAAAATAACAAATGATTTCACTCATATGTGGAGTATAAGAACAAAGGAAAAACTGAAGGAACAAAATAGCAGCAGAATCACAGAACCCAAGAATGGACTAACAAGTACCAAAGGGAAAGGGACTGGGAGAATGGGTGGGTAGGGAGGGATAAGGGTGGGGGAAGAAGAAGGGGGTATTAAGATTAGCATGCATGGGGGAGTAGGAGACAGAGGAGGGCTATACAACACAGAGAAGACAAGTAGTGATTCTATAACATTTTGCTATGCTGATGGACAGTGACTGTAAAGGGGTTTAGAGGGTGGACCTGGTATAGGGGAGAGCCTGGTAAACATAATATTCTTCATGTAAGTGTAGATTAAAGATAACAAAAAAAAAAAGAAAGAATGAAAATGGGGATTACTCCCTGATAGGATAAAACTAACTGTAAATCAATGATTAATGCATTCTTTAAATATCCTTAATTTTGATCACTTAAAGGGTGTCAGATGACCGGCTATGGAGGTACACTTTTCTGATAATATTTCTTTCTCTTAAAAAAAAAAAAGAGTTCCTGGGTGATGACCTCTAATGAGTTCTACGCAATGGTATAAAGGGCATATCAAAGTGTGGGCAAAGGGTGTGTTTGTGTTTATACAGAGGATCAATGCCTAATTTGGCTACCCAGAAAATGAACTAAGATATGCTATGAAGAACTTCCAACATCAGCCCTCTCTGGAAGAGTCATACCAGATGATAATCATCAAAAAACCTCAACAAAGATCGAGGCAATGCTGCAGTTGTAGCTGTATCCATCCCACCGGTTCCAGGACTTGCCATGGGAATGAAGAAGGAGATATCTAAACTGACCTGTGCATACAGTAAAACAACAAATTTGTCTGGATCTATACTGTTGGAACTCAACCAAGAATTAGGAGAAGTGCAAGTTATAGTGCTCCAAAATCTTACAACTACAGACTATCTACTGTTAAAAGAACATATGGGTGTGAACAGTTCCCAGGAATGGGTTGTTTTAATTTGTCTTATTTCTCTCAGACTGTTCAAGTACAGTTGGACAATATTCATCATATCATAGACAAATTTTCACAAATGCCTAGGGTGCCTAACTGGTTTTCTTGGCTTCACTGGAGATGGCTGGTAATTATAGATCTGCTTTGGTTATGTAACTGTATTCTTATTATGTTAATGTGTGTGCACAATTTAATTAGTAGTTTAAAACCTATACATGCTTAAGTTACTCTACAAGAAGATATGTCAAAGAAATGATCAATCCTCCCATGTTTTCTTCCATCTGGACCTCTATAGCTTTTCTTCTTCCTTCCTAATTACAACTCTTAAATAGAATTCGTGCCTCATATCAAATTCACCAAGTATCATAATTCCTCCAAGTGGTAAAGATACCTCAAGACAAATGCTGGGCATAGAAGCCACAGGGCATAAATCTGTAAAGAAGTAAAAAGCTAACCTTTTCAAACAATATGGCTTCTCTCTCACTTACCAACTTTATATTTCCCTGTATGGCCCCGGAAGATGACTGGTTAGTCAGAGATGGGTAAGATTCCTCAAGGGAGGAACAACCTAAGACAGGCACAGTCACAGGGGGGCCATCGGTGAGAAATTGGGATTCAACAGAGGTGAGGCTTAGAACCTCAACCCCCCTGTTTTGAGAGAAATCTGCATCCGTGGATATTTTATTGCCCTTGTCTAGCTTGGATTAACACATAGTCTACAGGCACACACCTGATCATCTACATTTGCTCTCTTAAAACACTAAACTATGTTTTCTACCTTTACCTTGCATTTACCTATCACTTCAGCATTATATTAAAAATAAAAATAAAAATAATGATAATAACAATAATAATAATAATAAAGGGAGAAATGTGGGATTCACATTTAAATCAAGTATAAAAATCAAATGAATATTCATATTTGACCTGATTGTTTATAGTTCATAATGAGTGATCAAAATCGAAAGTTTTTGTGATGACTGCCCTTGTACTGTTCACCATTTAAGAACTTATTCACTATGTAAGAGTTTGTTCACCATGTAAGAACTTGTTCATTATGTTTCAGAAGATTGGAGACTGATGAGAATTAGGCTTGGGGTGGATTAATGATTGTGCATTGAGCATTGACCCCCCTATACAGAATTTTATTGTTGTTAACAACCATTTGATCAATAAATATGAGAGATACCCTCTCAAAAAATAAAAATAAAAAAGACCTAAGATTCTACAAAGTAACTGCTGGAACTATTTTTCAAATTAGTAAGATCATAAGATACAATATCAATATACAAAGTCAATTACTTTCCTATATACCAACATTGAAGTTTAGGTATGTGAAATTAAGATATAAATGCCATTTATAATGGCACAAATGAAAGTATTTAGGTGCAAATTAAAACGTGTGGAATCTGCATACACAAAAATAGAAAGCACTGAGGAAGAAATTAAAGAACTAAATATTGGGGAGATAATCTATTTTCATGGAAGAAGCCACTCAATATTTAAGATTCCAATTTTATCCATAGATTAAATGCAATCTCAAATAAAATACCAGGAATTTTTTTGTAACATTGGCAGATTGTTTCTAAAATTTATATGGCAGGGCACAAATGCCAGAATAGCTAAAGCAAAATATATATGAAAAAAAAAAGAAAATCAAAGTAAGAGTGCACATATAACCTGATTTCAGTAAAGCCACAGTAGTCAGTAGAGTGTGGTATTACCAAAAGAATAGCCACATTAATAGAGCAAGACAGTACAAAAACAGATCAAATGAATAAAATTACTTTTTTGACCAAAATACAAAGATAAATCATTGCATAAAGATAGTTTTCTTAATAAATTATGCTGGAAAAATTTGATGTCCACGTACAACAAAACAAAAAACCCACAAAACAAAAAAGGAAAACTTCACACAGATATTTTACACAAATCTTAGCCAAACTGGTTCATAGACCAAATGTAAATTCAAAACTAAAAAATTTTTAGAAAGAAATTATAAGAGAAAATGTGTAACTCTGATCTGCTGATGAGTTTTTATGTAAAATACTAAATCCACAAGCTGAAAGAAAAATTGATAAATTGAACTTTATGAAAATTAAGGCTTTTGCTCTGTGAGCGTCACTGCTATGAGAATGAATAGACAAACCATCGATTGTAAGAAAGTAACTTCAAATTATAAAGGAGTCATATGCAGAATAAACAAGTAATATTTAACCAAAAGAAAGCAAACAATCCATTTTTTAAAATGAGCTAAAAGGCTGAATACATACTTAATCAAAGTTTTATAGATGGCATAAAAACACAATAGATGCTCAACATCATTGACATGTAAATTAAATGTAAATTAAAACCACAATACGATACCACTAAACGTTCAACCGAATGGCTAAAATCCAAAGACATGGCAATATCAAATGCTGACAACAATGCACATTATCAGAAGCTTTCTTCTGATAAATGATGTAGCCACTTTAGAAGTTTGGCAGAATCTGACAATGCTAAACATAGACTTACCATTCAATCCATCAGTTGAGCACCTAAGTATCAACCCAACTTTAAAAACCTTTGTTTACACAAAACCTGCATATCAATGTTTAGAGCATTTTTTTCATGATTCCTAAGACAGTAAGCAACCAACATGTCCTTTAATAGATAAATGGATAAACAAACTGGTACCTCTCCCTTATAATGAAATATTATACAACAGTAAAAAGATGAATGAGTCATTTAATTAAGAAAACAACATGGATGACTCAAATGAATTTGATAAGTGAAAGAAGTCAGATGGAAAAGGCTGTATACTCTATGACCCATTCATATACCATTATTTGAAATAGACAAAATGTTAAGGCTGGAAAATAGGTCATTAGTTGCCATGGATTTGGCAAGATAATATTTGTCTAGGGAAAGCAAAGAGGACATTTTAGAGTAATAGAACTAATTACACTGAATTCTTATTATAAACTTTATATTTGCAAAATTGCCTACTGTTAAAATGTATTTGCAACCCTAAAATCAATATTCAAAGCATTTTCAAGGTCACTGTAAGACACACTGAGGGACGAAAAATTTGAGTCATCAATGCACATGTCCTAGCTGAGCTCTGACTTTTTGCTTTAGTTCTCATACTGTAAATAAGAATCTTTTTTGTGTACTATGTTTTGTGCTTTTTGTTGGTGATTTCACTGTTTAATATGGATACTAAATGAAGGGTTGCAGTGCTGTCTAGTGTTCCTAAGGGTAAAAAGGCTGTGATGATACTTATGGACAAAATATGGATATTAGAAAAGCTCCATTCAGGCATTAGTCACAGTGCTGTTAGCTGTGGTTCAATGTTAATGAATCATATACATACATGTTGTCCGTAAACAGAAACCCATTTTTGAAAAGGTTACATATTGATTGGTTGAAGAAAATATTGTGACCAGAAAAATCACAGAACCCTCTCCCTTTATTTCTCCTAGGAACAATGGTTCTGTATTCAAAAAGTCAATATTTGCAGTGACTTTATAAAACATCACTACTGTGAATGAAGATCATGGACTGTATATGGCACTGTACATATAGTCTCATGAGGCTCAGTATTTGTTAAAACCCATAGACCTTTCGGCCTACATTTTTTTCAACATATGCCTGCATTTAATTTGTCTGAAGTCATAGAGTAATTTAATATCTTTATGATAATAGAGTATGTCAACATTTATCAAATTGTGAGGTTTAAATAAGTGTATTTGACTGTGTCAATCATATTTTAATAAAACTATTTTTTTGGTATCATCAATCTACAATTACATGAAGAACATTATGTTTACTAGGCTCCCCATTGAAGGGGTATGTGGGGGGACTTGGTGAAATCAGCCTACTTTTTTTAAAAAAATCAACAATGGTGCAGGAGTAACCCAGAATGGGATACAGTCCCTACAATGGATTCTAACTGTACTTCAATACATGGCACAACCTGATTGAAGGCAATGGGGAGAAAGGTGCTGACCTACCTAACTTTGGACAGCGTATTTTAATAAGACCAAAAACAAAAGGACTATAAATGAATACTGTGTTCTAGTTGGTAAAATATTTTTTACAGAAGGTGTAGCAATTCTGAAATGTTATACATGTACAGTAGGATTGAAAAACAAGTAAATGGATAGCAGATGGAGAGCTAGGTTTCTCATGTTGATTACAGGCAAGCAATGCAGGAAAGCTAGAATGATGCATGTGATGTGTGATTAGATTCAATGACATCAGTATATATATATATATTTTTTGCCTTGTTTCTTTCATTAAGAATCTCTTATTATCTATTTAATATGTGCAACACATTTTCTTTTATGGAAGTAGTAGGTGAACTCAATTTTATTTTGCTTAGTATTGTTAGCAACTTATCAATTTTAATAGATTTCATAAAGAACCAACTTTGGCTTTGTTGGTTTGCTCTACTCTACATTTACCACCTATTTCATTAGTTTCAGCTCATCTTTACTATGTAATTATTTCTAATTTCTTTTATGTCAAATCCTGCTCTGTGTTCTTTTGGGATGCATATATACACCATGGATTATCACCTTTTATTCTTTTCTCATACATGCTTTTAAGTGATAACTTTTTGAGTATAATTTTAGTTTTACCCCCTGTTTTCATATTGTAGCAAGATTTGCACTTTTAGCATCAATCCAAAGTATTTTCTAATTCCAGTCCGATTTTTCTGACTCATGAGTTATTTTGATCAGGGTTGCTAAATAGACAAATATTTAGTACTACTGTTTTTTAATAAAACTCAACTGTGGTCAGAGAATATATGTTAAATAATCATGGGCATCAACTTGAATATAAAGGCAGTTGTATGAGTGGTCTTCACTTAACCTGTGTTAAAGATTGATAAATTCCTCTTCTACAGAGAACTGGCAAAGGACTCTTTAAAAATATCTTGATAAAGAAATAAAGCTTTTCTATGCACTGTGTACAAACTGGCTTTAAGGCTCAACAGGAAACAGAAATAAGAAGGAAGCATGTAATTTGCCCTGATTTTGCACCACCGGCCATGTCACTTTTCAGGATCACTAAAAATGTTCCTGGTTATACATTAAACTGCAAATTAAATATGACTCATAGTTAATGATTTTCTCAATAAGACTGAGCTCCTCAAGCAGATTTTTTTCTCATTTATAATGACTAAACTCAATATTTTCCCTCTGTGGATATCTTTCTGTTCCAATATAATTATACTATTGCTATATTTTATAGTACATGAAACAGCAATAAACCCCATTTTGAATCTTTAGCACCACTCTTTTTAGTAAATAGCTAATCATCAAAGGTACATGATTTAAAATATACAAGGTTCAGTTTTTATAATATATTTAAGCAAATTTTACTGCATAACATTATTGCTCAAATTATTAAAATTGTGGGGGGTGGCAGAGCCAAGATTGTGGCATGAGTAGAGCAGCAGAAATCTCCTCCCAAAATCATATATATTTTTGAATATTCAACAAATACAACTATCCCTAAAAGAGAGACCAGAAGACAGGACAACAGCCAGGCTACATCTACACCTGTGAGAACTCAGCACCTCACAAAGAGGGTAAGATACAAGCCCCAGCACAGTGGGACCTGAGGCCCCTCACTCCAGCTCCCAGCAGGAGGAGAGGAGTCAGAGAGGGGAGGGAGAGGGAGCCCAGGACTGCTAAACACCCAGCCCTAGCCATCCACACCAGACCATAGACACACAGTGCATGGAGTGCTGGGTACTAGGGATACAGGACCGTAAAACCTGTGAGTGGGTCCCTGCAGCCAGTGCCCCTGGGACAAAGAAAAGCGAGTGCTTTTTGAAAGATTTAAATGGATAGGGACCCCTCACTGGACAGAAGTATCCCAGGACACTTAGCCCAGAAGCTGGGAATCGTGGGGAACTCCGGGCATCCTAACCCCCTGGGTGGCAGCACAGCTCGGAGGCCCCTCACGGAGATAAACAGCCTCCCACCAGTGTCCCCTCCGATGCTGCTCCACCATAGTGGAGCAGCAGCCTGAGGCAGCAGGGAGGAGCTTCTTTCACAGCAGCCAGGCAAGAATTAGAAACCCTGTCTGTGCACAGCTGCCCAGCACAAGCCACTAGGGGTCGCTGTTCTCCCAGGAGAGGAAGGCCACAAACCAACAAGAAAGGATGTTCTCCCAGCCAACACATGCACTAGCTTACTGAAACTACCTCTATTGCCATGAAAAGGCAGAAAAATTTCATACAGACCAGATTAACCCAGACAGTCTCCCCTGAAAAGGAATCTGAGGAAATAGACCTAATCAATCTCCCTGAAAAAAGAATTCAAAATAAAGGTCATAACCATGCTGATGCAGCTGCAGAGAAATATGCAAGAGCTAAGGGATCAAGTCCAGAAGGAGATTACAGAGATGAAGCAATCTCTGGAAGGATTTATAAGCAGAATGGATAAGATGCAAGAGGCCATTGATGGAATAGAAACCAGAGAATAGGAATGCATAGGAGCTGATGCAGAGAGAGATAAAAGGATCTCCAGGAATGAATCAATATTAGGAGAACTGTGTGACCAATCCAAATGGAACAATATTTACATTATAGGGGTACCAGAAGAAGAAGAGAGAGAAAAAGGGATAGAAAGTGTCTTTGAAGAAATAATGGCTGAAAACATCCCCAAACTGGGGGAGGAAATAATCATTCAGACCATGGAAGTATACAGAACTCTCAACAGAAGGGACCCAAAGAGGACAACACCAAGACACATAATAATTAAAATGCCAAAGATCAAGGACAAAGACAAAGTTTTAAAGGCAGCTAGAGAGAGGAAAAAGGTCAACTAAAAAGGCATACCTGTCAGGTTATTATCAAATTTCTCAACAGAAACCTTACAGGCCAGAAGAAAATGGCATGATATATTTAATGCAATGAAACAGAAGGGCCTTGAACCAAGAATACTGTATCCAGCACAATTATCATTTAAATATGTAGGAAGGATAAAATAATTCCCAGACAAACAAAAATTGAGGGAACTTGCCTCCCACAAACCACCACTACAGGGTATTTTAGAGGGCCTGTTCTAGATGGGACACTCCTAAGTCTAAACAGATGTCACCACAGAAAATAAAATCACAGCAAAGAAAGCAGACCAACCAAATACTAACAAAAGGCAAAAAATAAAATCAACTACCCACAAAAACAGTTAAAGGAATCACAAAAGAGCACAGAATAAAACACCCAATATACAAAGAATGAAGGAGGAGGAATAAGAAGGGAGAGAAATAAAGAAACACCAGACAGTGTCTATGATACCTCAATAAGTGAGGTAAGTTAGACAGTAAGATAGTAAAGAAGGTAAACTCGAACCTTTGGTAACCACGAATCTAAAGCCTGAAATGGCAATAAGTACATATCTTTCAATAGTCACCCTAAATATAAATGGACTGAATGCGCCAATCAAAAGACAAGGCATAATACAATGGATAAAAAAGCAAGACCCATCCATATGCTGCTTATAAGAGACCCACCAAAAACCCAAAGACATGCACAGACTAAAAGACAAGGGACGGAAAAAGATATTTCATGGAAACAACAGAGAGAAAAAAGCAGGTGTTGCAATACTAGGATCAGACAATATGGACTTCAAAATAAAGTGACAAAAGATAAAGAAGGACATTACATAATGATAAAGGGCTCAGTCCAACAAGAGGATATAAGCATTATAAATATATATGCACCCAATACAAGAGCACCAACATATGTGAAACAAATACTAACAGAATTAAAGGAGGAAATAGAATGCAATGCATTCATTTTGGGAGATTTCAACACACCACTCACTCCAAAGGACAGATCCACCAGACAGAAAATAAGTAAGGACAGAGAGGCACTGAACAACACACTAGAACAGATGAACCTAATAGACATCTATAGAACTCTACATCCAAAAGCAACAGGATACACATTCTTCTCAAGTGCACATGGAACATTCTCCAGAATAGACCACATACTAGGCCACAAAGAGAGCCACAGTAAATTCCAAAAGATTGAAATCCTACCAACCAACTTTTCAGACCACAAAGGCATAAAACTGTACAAAGAAAGCAAAAAGGCTCACAAACACATGGAGGCTTAACAACATGCTCCTAAATAATAAATGGACCAATGACAAAATTAAAATGGAGATCCAGCAATATATGGAAACAAATGACAGCAACAACACAAAGCCCCAACTTCTGTGGGATGCAGTGAAAGCAGTCTTAAGAGGAAAGTATATAGCAATCCAGGCATACTTACAGAAGGAAGAACAATCCCAAATGAATTGTCTAACATCACAATTATCGAAATTGGAAAAAGAACAAATGAGGCCTAAAATCAGCAGAAGGAGGGACATAATAAAGATCAGAGAAGAAATAAACAAAATTGAGAAGAATAAAACAATAGAAAAAAATCAGTGAAACCAAGAACTGATTCTTTGAGAAAATAAACAAAATAGATAAACCCATAGTCAGACTTATTAAGAGAGAAAGAGAATCAACACACATCAACAGAATCAGAAACGAGAAAGGAAACATCACAAAGGACCCCATAGAAATACAAAGAATTATTAGAGAATACTATGAAAACCTATATGCAAACAAGCTGGAACACCTAGAAGAAATGGACAACTTCTAAGAAAAATACAACCTACCAAGACTGACCAAGGATGAAACACAAAATCTAAACAAACCAATTACCAGCAAAGAAATCGAAGCGGTAATCAAAAAACTACCCAGGAACAAAACTCCTGGGCCCGATGGATTTACTGCTGAATTTTATCAGACATACAGAAAAGACATAATACCCATTCTCCTTAAAGTCTTTCAAAAAATAGAAGAGGAGGGAATACTCCCAAACTCATTCTATGAAACCAATATTACCCTAATACCAAAACCAGGCAAAGACCCCACTAAAACAGAAAATTACAGACCAATATCCCTGATGAACATGGATGCAAAAATACTCAACAAAACATTAGCAAACCAAATTCAAAATTACATCAAAAGGATCATACACCATGATCAAGTGGGATTCATCCCAGGGATGCAAGGATGGTACAACATTCAGAAATCCATCAACATCATCCACCACATAAACAAAAAGAAAGATAAAAACCATATGATCATCTCCATAGATGCTGAAAAAGCATTTGACAAAATTCAACATCCATTCATGATAAAAACTCTCAACAAAATTGGTATAGAGGGCAAGTAACTCAACATAATAAAGGCCATATATGATAAGCCCACTGCCAACATCATACTGCACTGTAAGAAGCTGAAAGCTTTTCTTCTGAGATCAGGAACAAGACAGGGATGCCCACTCTCCCCACTGTTATTCAACATATTACTGGAGGTCCTAGCCAAGGCAATTAGACAAAAAAAGAAATAGAACCAATTCAAATTTGAAAAAGAAGTTAAACTGTCACTATTTGCAGATAACATGATACTGTACATAAAAATCCCTAAAGACTCCACTCCAAAACCACTAGAACTAATATCTGAATTCAGCAAAATTGCAGGATACAAAATTAACACACAGAAATCTGTGGCTTTCCTATACACTATCAATGAACTAATAGAAAGAGAAATCAGGAAAACAATTCCATTCACAATAGCATGAAAAAGAATAAAATACCTACGAATAAACCTAACCAAGGAAGTGAAAGACCTATACCCTGAAAACTATAAGACATTCTTAAGATAAATTAAAGAGGACACTATCAAATGGAAACTCATCCCACACTCTTTGCTAGGAAGAACTAATATAATCAAAATGGCCATCCTGCCCAATGCAATAAACAGATTTGATGCAATCCCTATCAAATTAGCAACAACATTCTTCAACAAACTGGAACAAATAGTTCAAAAATTCATATTGAAACACCAAAGACCCCGAATAGCCAAAGCAGTCCTATGAAGGAAGGATAAAGTGGGGAGGATCTCGCTCTCTAACTTCAAGCTCTGCTACAAAGACACAGTAATCAAGACAATTTGGTACTGGCACAAGAACAGAGCCACAGACCAGTGGAAGAGAATAGAGACTCCAGACATTAACCCAAACATATATGGTCAATTAATATACGATAAAGGAGCCATGGACATACAATGGGGAAAATGACAGTTTCTTCAACAGATGTTGCTGGCAAAACTGGACAGCTACATGTAAGAGAATGAAACTGGATCACTGTCTAACCCCATACATAAAAGTAAATTTGAAATGGATAAAAGACCTGAATGTAAGTCATGAAACCATAAAACTCTTGGAAAAATACATAGGCAAAAATCTCTTGGACATAAACATGAATGACTTCTTCATGAACATATCTCCCTGGGCAAGGGAAACAAAAGCAAAAATGAACAATGGGACTATATCAAGCTGAAAAACTTCTGTACAGCAAAGGACACCATCAATAGAACA
The DNA here is from genome assembly GCF_040802235.1 of Manis javanica. Lineage (NCBI taxonomy): Eukaryota > Metazoa > Chordata > Mammalia > Pholidota > Manidae > Manis > Manis javanica. The sequence continues at coordinate 105,893,695 of NC_133158.1, forward strand.
AAAAGGTACCCTACAGTATGGGAGAATATATTCATAAATGACAGATCCGATAAAGGGTTGACTTCCAAAATATATAGAGGGCTCATGCACCTCAACAAACAAAAAGCAAATAATCCAATTAAAAAATGGGCAGAGATGCTGAACAGACTGTTCTCCAAAGAAGAAATTCAGATGGCCAACAGACACATGAAAAGATGCTCCACATCGCTTGTCATCAGAGAAATGCAAATTAAAACCACAATGAGATATCACCTCACACGAGTAAGGATCACCACCATCCAAAAGACAAATAACAACAAATGTTGGCAAGGTTGTGGAGAAAGGGGAACCCTCCTACACTGCTGGTGGGAATGTAAATTAGTTCAACCACTGTGGAAAGCAGTATGGAGGTTCCTCAAAAAGCTCAAAATAGACATACCATTTGACCCAGGAATTCCACTTCTAGGAATTTACCCTAAGAATGCAGCACTCCAGTTTGAAAAAGACAGATGCACCCCTATGTTTATCGCAGCACTATTTACAATAGCCAAGAAATGGAAGCAACCTAAATGTCCATCAGTATATGAATGGATAAAGAAGATGTGGTACATATACACAAAAGTATATTATTTATCCATAAGAAGAAAACAAATCCTACCATTTGCAACAACATGGATGGAGCTATAGGGTATTATGCTCAGTGAAATAAGCCAGGCGGAGAAAGACAAGTATCAAATTATTTCACTCATATGTGGAGTATAAGAACAAAGAAAAACTGAAGGAACAAAACAGCAGCAGAATCATAGAACCCAGGAAGGGAATAACAGTTACCAAAGGGAAAGGGACTAGGAAGGATGGGTGGGAAGGGAGGGATAAGGGTCGGGAAAAAGAAGGGGAGTATTATGATTAGCATGTGTAATTAGCATGTAGGTGGGGGCATGGGGAGGGCTGTTCAACACAGTGAAGACTAGTAGTGATTCTACAGCATCTTACTACGCTGATAGTGACTGTAATGGGGTGTGTGTGGGGGGGTGTTGGTGAATGGGGGAGACTAGTAAACATAATGTTCTTCATGTAATTCTAGATAAATTATAAAATAAAAAAAATTGTATAAATCAAAACTCATTTGTTGCAAAGCACTTATCTGTTAATTTAACATTATAATCATTTAAAGATAGATGGATCATTAGTTAAATAAAAGGACAATAGAGCAATAAAGAAGCTTGTTTTCCAAATCAAATCTGCTAAATAATTTCAGCTGATTCAAAAGTTAATTTTACTGCATTAATCTATATTCACTTAAATCTCTTAATATTGCAGGAACAGGTTCCAAAATAATCTTTAATATTCAAAGCTCTATTATTTAAGATATTTTGAGTATAAAGTTATAATAAAACAGTAAAAAATAAACAAATTTGTCTTAAGAGTGCTGTAGGAAATCTCAGCTACAAAACTGGTCGCTGAAACCAAGGATTAATATTGCCTCTGCTCAGGTTTATAGTGTAGACCAGTAGGACCTCCAGATTTAGCCATCACCTGACGCACATACTTTGAGTGATGCATGTATTTGTGTTTCATCAATGGAGAATGATTTATCCTTACTGTTATATCCTTCAAGAGTACTAAGAATGATTCTGTTTAACCAACCAAATGTGATTCTTACTCTATGCTAATTGGAATATCAGGAGCATCCTCTTCAAAAGTCAGGGAAAAGATGTTGTAATTTAATACAAACACACAAACCCACATACTTACATATGTAATAGATCAATATTTGAATATGACTATCATAAATTAATAAATTAAGAATTATTTTATTATGTAAATTAATAAACTATAATGGATATTTATAATTTATATAATTTATCTGTATTATTTTATTATAATATAAATTTGCATATTTAATTATTATGAAATATAAATTTATATAAACGAAACCAATAAATTCCCATCTTGCTTCCTTAGACTTTGCAAAATAACTGATTTAATATTCACACTTTTCTATTTGTTTTTTATCTGTTTGCTAATACTAGTTTATTTTATCAAATTTCTCTTTTTATTCCTGTTGTACTGAATTACACATTTAACTTGTTTCTGCTTAATTTTAGATGTATCTTAAATCTTATATATAGTAGACAGTAAGCCTGCAGTGAACCAGAGCAAAATTACAGCTCCCTCCATCCTATTTATGTTTTCTTTGGAAAATGAGTCATCTTCATTCATATGGAGAGAGAATATGGAAAGTGGGACAATATCCATGTTTCAGGAATGATCTCTGAGGTTCATAGTTGAATGTCATGAATATACTGTAAACTTGGTGATTGTAATACTCTCTCTAATAAATACACATATATATTTATTATATATATACTTACTGTGATAATGTATTTGAAATATATACAATTAATTTATATTCCTGAAATTTGCTCTTTATTATAAAAAAAGGATTAAAATACCAATTCTATTGGTAGATGATACTGGAAGTCATTATTAGTTATTAAAGAACTATGGCAATCTGAGAAAGTTCTTTACTATCTATACTTCAGTTTTCTCATTTATACAGAGATGACAGTACACACTTCTTAGGTTATTGAGTGGAACTATGCATGAAGCCCTAATTGTTTCTAGCACAAAGAACCATAAAATTACCTTTCATTCTTTCCTGTTTGTTTTCTACTCCTGCCTCCAAACTCCCTTGAAGTCTATACATAGCAGCCAGTGACTGCTCTAAGGTTCAAGCAGTTTTTGTCCCTTCCTTGTACAAACAGTGCAATGGCTTCCCATTTTACTTAGAGTAGAAGTATAAGTTCTTGCAATGTCCAACAAGGCTTTAGAAATTTGACCTGTTTACATTTGGATCTATTAGCTACTACTTCCCACTTCACTTCATTCTCCAGCACAATGTCCTCTGGCCATTATATACAACTTGTCCTTTCTTAGAGTCCTGTACTCACTGTTCTCTCAGCCTGGAATTATTTAACCCGTATGTCTTGTCAACTCCGTTCCCAAATTCATCTTCCATTCAAATGTCACCTTCAAAAGAGGAGGCTGGCCCTGGTGGTCGTACATGCAATGTCAACTTGCCCTCCACATCTTTATATTCTCTATATTTTAAATACAACAGTATCATGCTATATAATTCACTGCTATGTCATTAGTCTTTCATGGCCTTTTCCATCCACTAGAATAGAAGAGATTCAAGAGACTTTTCTCAATACCAGGTCCTTTACAACTATTTCTTTCTGGGATTTGCTTTGTTGAATCACAGTTCACTGTATCTAAAGGTATTAAAGTACTATTTCCCAGTATAGTAAGTATATTGCAAATCACATCAATAGGGTTTGTAGTCTTTGAGAAATCATAGCTTAGCAGAGGAAAAAATATTACATTGTAAAAAGTCTACTCCACATCTATCTAATCTTTGTATTTTGAAGACAGTATTTTTCATCAACATTATTTAAAATTTAGTTTTTATCAGTTATTCACAAAGAATTCTAACTAAAGTAAATTAAAATAGACAAGCATTTTTATTTCCAACAGGGAAATATTGTCCAGGTGTGTTGACATTAACCTTTAGAACATAATATTAAATATACAATTATAAATAACAGTATGTAAATAAAAGTTTGATCAGGTAACCATAAATCAGGGGATCCAGATGATCATTTAGCTCTGTGATGCACTGAATAACTTCTGTGAATGATATGTTGGGGACCACCACTATTTTTTTTTCTTTTTTCCTGTGAGATTATCCAATTCTCCCAAGCAGAATTCACTGAGATCAGTCATTTCCCTAGGAAATAGCAGTGACAACAGTGCTATAAATAAAGTGACAGTAGATGTGTCTATTCCCTTCCTTTGGTCATTTCATCTACCTTTGATAAATTCCACTGGAATTCCAATGTCTCTAGTTTTACTAAAGTTTTAAACGTGGTAGTATCTCGGTCCTTAAATTATCATGATAAATTTTAAAGCTAGACTGAAAATTAAAAAAATTAATTAAAATTAAAAAAATTTTATTTTAAAATTTAAAAATTAAAAAAAATAAAATAAACTGATTTTTTTGAGACTTCATTGAATTTATAGATGAGTAAAAAGTTTCAAAATTGAGCAAGTGCCTTCTGAATAACTACTTAACCATACTGAACCTTTTGATGTTTGAGCATGTTATATTTATTTACATTTCTTTAATATTTTGCAGAAATTTTTTTTCTAATGTGCATTCAATTTGACATAGGAATTATTTACGGTATCTTCCTTTACATGTTTTGCTGATTCGGTGATTTCTGGTTATTTTTATTTATTTGTAGTTTAAGTTCATGTGATCACAGAATACGCTGCATGATGGCAATCTGTTGATTTTTTTCTCATATCCAGCATATGACAAATTTAAATAAGTGAAGAAAACGTTTTCTTGAGGTTGTGACTAGTGTTCTAACCATGTACATTAAGAAAGTTCATTAATTATACATTGAAATAGTACCTATCATTAATATTTTTTATTATTTGATATATCAGGCACTGAAAAAGTTTGAAAAAATGTTCTGATTTTTAGATATCTCTTTTTATTATTGCCTATTTATTTGTCTTTTTTACAGATTTCAAACCTATGTTGATAAGGCATAGAATTAGAGAAATGCATGAGCTTCTGTTGACTGAAACTCTCTCTTCTCCCCAGAATTGTACACTTAGTCTTAAGATTTGTGTATTTTTTTAAAGTTGTAGAACCGTTCCTTTCATTAGTGTTTATAATATAGAATGTCAGAATTTATATTTTCCTTCCTTGTAGTTTTAATCTGTGTTCTGTTATTTATAGTATGTCTTGTAACTAGGACATAGCTAGCTGGGTATATTTCCCACATTTGAAAATGTTTTACTCAAAAAAAAGTCTGTCTTAAGATAATTGTAGACATACATACAGAAGAGATGGAAATATGTAAAAAGTGTCGCTATTTGATTTTTTTTCCTCCTGTTAAAACTGCACATTTCTCAAAGAAATGGCTATAGATCCAGCTCACCCAGGAGAAACTCTTCTCTGTCACAACCTCAGTTCCTACACACATTGCTTCTTCCACAGCTCACCAATGCCTTTAAAAATATGCTTAAATATTTCCATTTATTTTACTTATGGAAGAAGTTACTGTGACCTTATGCTACAAAAAACACCCTAGCAGAAAACAGAATTTCTTCAAATTTAAACCAGTTGAGGTTCAGGATTCTTTTCATGTTATTTATTTAACAATTAACTAATGTTGTAGAAGAAACTTCTTAGATTCTTGTCATATATTTACCAAGATAATATATGATAATTCAAAGAATAGGTTATTCCAAATGACTAAATACTACTAATTATTCTTCACAAAGACACCTAATGATTTTGTATTCATTGGTGAGTATTTAAGTATTACTTCCAAAAAGTGCTTATTTTCTTGTTTCTTTATTAGGTTTCTCTAGTAATCAATGCTTTAATGTGAAACATAGGTGGACAATGTTTTTGTTACCATTAAGCCAGCTCTCATCAAATAGTTTACAGAGCAATCACAGTTACGTTTCCTTGTAAATAAAACAGTCGTTCCTCATACAATAAAACCTCTCCTGGGTTTTACCAATATCCTTTGCATGCTCAATTCCTCCCATGTCTTCTTCACTTTCTGCAAGATATCTGAAATTCTATAGAAAAGCCTTGCTCATCTAGATTCAATATGTTATGCTTTTAATGTAAGGATACCACATATTAAGTGGTATTTACCATAGTAAATAGGTTATTACCAAAGTAATTTAGTTTATGGGGATAAGATAGAGTGGTAAACAGTTGTAACCGAGAAAGAGTAGACAATAGAAGCAGAAAACAAGAGGAATGGAAGAAAGGAGGCTGCAAGCTCCAAAACAGACCTTCCTCATCAAAATTGATGACAACCTGGATCTATTGGCAACATCATATGTCAGTAGCTAAAATTTCCAAAAATTCTAAAATACTTGTATTGTCTGAGATGATAGATGCAAAATATTAACAAGAAATCCAAAGCATACAGGAAAATTAAATTTCTCCTGCCAATGATTTTAAAATGATCATTGAAAACCAAATTTATTTAGTATTATTGAGGTCTCCAGAGGTGTTTAATTATGCTATAGTGAAGACAGTTTGCTGAATCAAGGTAGCATTAATCATGAGAAGAGGAACAGTAATAAAGAGAAATTGACAATGAAAAATATTCCTAATCTGAAATTTTACATAATTCTTTAATCTTTTTTTATTAAGATATCATTGATACACAATTTTATGGTATCACATGAGCAACACTGTGGTTATTACACTCACCCATATTACAAAGTGCCCCTCCACATACCCCATTGCAATCACTATCCATTAGAATAGTTGGATGCTATAGGGTCATTATTGTTTTCTCAGTTCTATGCTGCCTTCCCTGTGATCTACCTATATTATGTGTGCTAATTACATTGCCTCTTAATCCCCTTCTCCCTCCCCACCCACCCTCCGTAGTCCCTTTACCTTTGGTAACTGTTAGTCCATTCTTGGATACTGTCAGTCTGCTGCTGTTTGGTTCCTTCAGTTTTTGCTTTGTTCTTATGCTCCACATATGAGTGAAATCATTTAGTACTTGTCTTTCTCCCCTGGCTTATTTCACTGAGCATAATACCCTCTAGCTCCATCCATGTTGTTGCAAATGGTAGGATTTGTTTTCTTCTTATGACTGAATAATATTCCATTGTGTATATGTACCACAGCTTCTTTATCCATTCATCTACTGATGGACACTTAGGTTGCTTCCATAATCTTCGTTACTGTAAATAGTGCTGCAATAAACATAGAGGTGTATATGACTTTTTGAATCAGGGGTCTTGTTTTCTTTGTGTAAATTCCTAGGAGTGGAGTTCCTGGGTCAAATGGTATTTATATTTTTAGTTTTTTTGAGGAAAAAACCTCCATATTGCTTTTCACAATGGCTGAACTAATTTATATTCCGACCAGCAGTGTAGGAAGGTCTCCCTTTCTCTGCATCCTTGCCAGCATTTGTTACTCCTTGTCTTTTGAATGTTGGCCATCTTTACTGGTGTGAGGTGATATCTCATTGTAGCTTTAATTTGCATTTCCCTGATAATTAGCAATATGGAGCATCTTTTCATGTGCTTGTTAGCCATCTGAATTTCTTCTTTGGAAAAGTGTCTGTTCATATCTTCTGCCCATTTTTTAATCAGGTTATTTGCTTTTTCTTTGTTGAGGCATGTGAGCTCTTTACATATTTTGGATGTCAACACTTATTGGATATGTCATTTATGAATATATTCATATTCTCCTATATAGTAGGATGCCTTTTTGTTCTGCTGATGGTATCCTTTGCTGTACAGAAACTTATTCATTTGATGTAGTTCCATTTGCTCATTTTTGCTTTTGTTTCCTTTGCCCAAAGAGATGTGTTCAGGAAAAAGTTGCTCATGTTTATATTCAAGAGAGTTTTACCTATATTTTCTTCTAAGAGTTTTATGGTTTTATGACTTGCATTCAGGTCTTTGATCCACTTTGATTTTACTTTTGTGTATGAAGTTAGGCAATAATCCAGTTTCATTCTCTTACATGTAACTGTACAGTTTTGTCAACACCAGTTGTTGAAGAGGCTGTCATTTCCCCATTGTATATCCGTGGCTCCTTTATCATATATTAATTGGCTATATATGTGTGTGGGTTTATATTTGGGCTCTCTATTCTGTTCCATTGGTCTATGGGTCTGTTCTTGTGTCAGTACCAAATTGTTTTGATTACTGTGGCTTTGTAGTAGAGCTTGAGGTTGGGGAGTGTAATTCCCCCTGCTTTATTCTTCCTTCTTAGTATTGCTTTGGCTTTTCAGGGTCTTTTCTGTGTCCACATGAATTTTAGAACTTTTGTATGTGATCTTTTTTCTCTCTCTGGCTTCTTGTAATACTCTGTCCTTCTTTTTGATCTTTGCCATTTTAATTATTATATATCTTGGTGTTGTCTTTCTAGGGTCCTTTGTGTTGAGAGATACCTGTACTTTCATGGCCAGAGAGACTATCTCCTCCCCCAGACTGTGGAAATTTTCAACAATTATTTTCTCAGAGATTCTTCCTTCTCTCTCTTCTTCTGGTATTCATATAATGTGAATATTGTTCCATATGGATTGTTTGCACAGTTCTCTTATTTGTCTTTCATTCCTATAGATCCTTTTTTTTCGCTTTGTGCCTCAGCTTCTTTGTATTCCTGTTCTCTAATTTCTGTTGCATTTACTGTCTCCTCTACCTCATTCAATCTACTTTTAAATCCCTCCATTGTATGTTTCATTTGAGATACTGTATTTTTCAATGTTTCTCTTTCTTGAAATTCTCCCTGAGATCTTGAATATTTTTCTCTGGCTCCATGAGCATGTTTATTATTTTTGTTTCGAAACCTTTATCAAGAATATTGGTGAATTCCAGAGAGGTGACATAGTGAATCTCTGGGCAACTTGCTGCACTGATGGGTGGTGACTGCATTGGGGTGTGGGTGGGGGCTTGATAGTGTGGGTGAATGTAATGGCCACATTGTTTTTTCATGTGAGACCTTCATGACAGTGTATATCAATCATACCTTAATAAAATTAAAAAAAAAAGAATATTGATGAATTCAGTTTCACTTAGCCCTCTTTCTTGTGTCTGTTGGATTTTTGTTCATACAAATTTTACCATTTCATATTTCTAATGATTCCTATGGAATAATAACTTTTTGTAGGTGGCACCCTTTGGTGCCCAGAAGCTCTACTCTTTGGATTTGCCCAGCACCTGGAGGGATGGCAGGGTTCACAGGTATGCAGCACCAGTGCCTGCTGGAGGAAAAGAGCTCTTTCCTGCTTTCCAGCTGCTGTGCCTGCTTCCACTGTCAGGTCTAGTAAGCTGTGTGCACAAGGAAGAGCCTCTGCATTATGCCCCTGTAGCTGCCATATTCAGGGCCACCCTCCAGCTTGAGTGGAGCAATGGTGGGGGCAGTAGGTGTTCAAACTGCTACTGGGAGGAAGGAGTGGCAGGCTGGGTATAGCACGTGGGGGTCCTCAGGGCTGCATTGCCAGCCAGAGAGAAGAGCTCCTGAATCCCCTGAGAGTTCCCAATCTGCTGGGCTGTGTGTGCCTGGCCAATTTTGTCCAACTGTCCTTTCTCCTGAGCAGCAAGCTCTGTGTAATCTTTGCCACTTTAGCACTCCTCTCACTGTTGGGAAGTCTCTCAAAGTATATGCCTTTGTTTTGTCTCAGAATGGCCAGTTGTGGGTACCTGCTCTCCACAAGTGGCTGGAATCTCTGTCTCTCCATGTATTCTTCCTGGGTTTGCTTTCCAACCCCCCTAATCTCCTTAGTACCATGTAATGTGGGTTCATGCTCCTGGAGCAGATCTCTGGTGCTGGATGTTTAGCAGTCCTGGGCTTCTGTTCCTTTCCTGCTCTGATTCTCTTCCTCCCACCTGGGTGCTAGGCTGGGGAGATGGCTTGGTCCTGCCATATCATGGCTTTGCTACTTCACCCTTTACTGTGATGTCTTCTCTTTCCCTTCACATGTGGGCAGTCTGTTCCGCAATCTTCTAGTTGCTTTTTCAGGATTAGTTGTATTTGCTCTATTTTCATGTTATATGTGGTTTTGGGAGTAGGTCTCTGCCTCACATCTCATGCCACCATCTTTTTCACCCTCAAAATCCATAATTCTTTAATATTAATTTTGCTCTATGTTTAATTTCTACCTTTTTTCCATATTGGTATGCTGTTACCATTATTAACCATACTTCTACAGAATTTTATAATTTTTACTGTGTAAATATTTTTGCATGTGTAGAACTTTATACTCCAATTATTATATTTTTAATTGTAAAAGGACCATATGTCTCTATGAACAGATTTAGTAGCTAAATTGCTGTCACTTTAAAAGGTGACTTTTGATATTTTTAATGCCAATTACTAAGTCATTTGCTTTCTCAGCTGGCTTCCTTTTCTGTTAAATCACAACTAGTTGTGTGACACTGCGATCTTCTCATTAACACTTTATACACATATAATTAGCACATTATTTATTGCTTTTTATCTTATTGCCTATTCTAAAAGATTAACACTTTACTATGTATTCTGTTGAAATAACCAAAGATTGTTAAGCATGTATCTTTTGATTTTCTTTAGGATATCAAATATCTGGGAGAAACTAATACGCCAAATTTGATTTGTAGCTGTATGGGACTTTAACCATGGTTTGATGCATACCAGGATATGCTTTCTAAAAGTTTCATTGGCACATCTATATCTACAATATACATAAACACAAATGGATCTATGTAATCTATTTATGTAGGCTTCTTTGCTGAATTGTTTTCTTCAAAGTTTAGTTTCATATTACAGAAAAAAATTGCTAAGAAAAGTAAAATTTGGAGGAAATTTGAATGTATCTTTATCTCTCAGAAATTACATTCAATATTAGGAAATAATCTTCTACAAAGAATTATACAAGTTAAATTTTGCTTAAAAGACTATTTTCTATGCCAGTTTGACATAAGGCCCTTATTCATATATTAATTGTATAGATTAGTCCTCAGAACTAGTTGTTCTGCCAAGTACATTTTCATAAACACTTTGGTGTATTTGCTAGAAATCCAGCACACTTTTATTTTATATAGAAGAAGGCTACAGAGAGTAATATCTCATATTTCTTAAATTTAAGGGTACACATATAAATAACCTTTTAATTATACTGTACGATTTATTTATATATCTAGCACTGATACTGAATACCTTATTCCTATTATGTTATTATGCATTTCCATTAATAGTTATTATTACTGTTGTTTTTCAATAGAAAAAGTCATTTAAAATTTGCTTTCTGTAAGTTTTGCAAGGGACATGTCTATGTGAATGTCAGAATGTAAGGACAGAAAGAAAATAACCAAAAAAGTAATTGAAAGTGTTGTTTCTATTTGCAGAAAGCTTTAAAAAATGAACTCCATATAGACAATTTTGGTTTAGATTAAAATGGTGCTTTTATGATTCTTTCTTGGAATATCTGTTAAAACAGATTGAACTCACTTCTCTTTCTGGCTAGCCTCAATTCACAGTGTCAAGGAAAGAGAGAGGAAAGAGATAAGAAAGAAGAAAAATAAGGAGTGAGTAGGACTCTATTTTTAAATAGCCAGAATTTTAGACAAAAAAAAAATGGCCTCCATCCAGTTGAAGGGGCGGTTTTCAAGAGATAGTTGTGCTGACTCTAACAGCTCCAGGGCATCATGGAGATAAAGCATTCACCATTGTTGCCCTGCAGCAATGACATCACCTGGCAATTATAAATTCAATAAATTTTCATATAACAATCTAGAAAAAAAGAAAACCTCTCTGTGTATCTGTAAAGAAGGAAGACAAAAAAAAAAAACTGGGGAGTTTTAGTTCCTTTTTTTTTTAACTATGATATAAAGTAACTAAGTAGCTTCTATGCCCAGCATTTGTCTTGAGGTATCTTTACCACTTGGAAGAATTATGATACTCGGTAATTTTTGATATGAGGCACGAATTCTACTAAAGGGTTGTAATTAGGAAGGAAGAAGAAAAGCTATAGAAGTAGCAGAAGGAAGAAAATATGGATGGGAAGATTGATTATTTCTTTGACATAACTTCTTGTAGTGTAACATAAGCATGTATAGCCAGAGACGGGTAAGATTCCTCAAGGGAGGAACAACCTAAGACAGGCACAGTCGCAGGGGGACCATCAGGTGAGAAATTGGGGATCAACAGAGGTTAGGCTTAGAACCTCACCCACCCTGTTTTGAGAGAAATCTGCATCCATGGATGTTTTGTCGCCCTTGTCTAGCTTGGATTAATACTTAGGCTATAGGCACAGACCTGATCATTTACATTTGCCCTCTTATAGCACTAAATTATGTTTTCTACCTTTATCTTGCATCTACCTACCACTTCAGCATTTTATTTAAAAAAATACAGGAAAAATGTGGGATTCACATATAAATCAAGTATAAAAATCAAATGGATAATCATATCTGACTTGATTGTTTATAGTTCATGATGCGTGATCAAAACTGAAAGTTTCTGTGATATGACTGACCTTGCACTGTTTACCATGTAAGAACTTGTTCGTTATGCTTTAGAAGATTGGACACGTTGAGAATTAGGCTTGGGGTTGATTAATGATTGTGCATTGAGTCTCCTATACAGAATTTTATTGTTGTTAAAAACCATTTGATCAATAAATATGAGAGATGCCCTCTCAAAAAAAAAGTAACTAAGTAGAAATTTTAAAAATTATATAATTAGATAATTTTTGTCTCTAAAAAGCTCTCTGTGATTTTCAAAATTGATATAAGATAAAGTAGGAAAGCAGAGTAAGATACTTTTAGTGTTGGATATTGTTATCTTCTCCCTAGAAACTAAGGCTATTTTCTTTTGAGGATTTAATCAGTGAAATATTCTGGATTGAAATTTTACAAGAGATTTCAGAAAAGTTTGCATTATAGGATGTGAGAAGAAAAATATTGTTTCCCAGATTTATACTTTATGAAAAATTTAGATATTTGGAAAATTAACAATTACACATTCACAACCTTAGAGAACATTGTATAGTGAGAGGTTAACTGTGTAGTGGGAAGAAGCCTGGTAAGAAATCTCCACTTTGTCTAAAAGACTGAAGGTGCTCATGTGATACATGAAGAGTTCAAGCTTTGAGATTTAGACACTTCTAGTTGCCACACAGAACAAATAAAGCAATCAAATTTGGAGTAAAAGAACAGTGAGCTCAAGGTTGAAGTGAAATCATGCTTCCAGGGATATAATGTTGAGAAAGTGAAACTCTTTTATCTTTGGAACATTAAACTTAGAGGATTATGTGGTAAGAACCAGTTAACGTGATCGCCTTAAAAATGGGTATTTAATTTTTTTTATATTGCCTGATGTTAATGAGTTCTTAATCTGGATTGAATCATTTTAGTGGATCAAGGAAAACTTTAGTTATTTGTGGATTAATTTAATTTACAGAAAGGGGAAAAATGTATGTGTGAGTACCTCACCTGAAAAGTATCTTTGATTTCAAATGTACTATGTATGATGGATCACATTGTTTCCTAACTCTTTTTTCTTCTGTTCTATTTCTTTTCTTTTTTTTTTATTATGGTATCATTAATATACGATCATATGAGCAACACTGTGGTTACTAGATCCCCCCATTATCAAATCCACACTACATACCCCATTACAGTCACTGTCCAACAGCATAGAAGAATGCTATAGAGTCACTACTTGTCTTCTCTGTGCTGCCTTCTCCATGCCAATCCCCCTACATTATGTGTGTAATCATGTTAGTGAGGATGTGGAGAAAGGGGAACCCTCCTACACTGCTGGTGGGAATGTAAATTAGTTCAATCATTGTGGAAAGAAGTATGGAGGTTCCTCAAAAAACTACAAATATAAATACCGTTTGACCCAGGAATACCACTCCTAGGAATTTACCCTAAGAATACAGGATCCCAGATTCAAAAAGACATATGCACCCCTATGTTTATTGCAGCACTATTTATAATAGCCAAGATACAGAAGAGAGGAATTCTCTGTGAATCTCCATTTTTAAACCATAAACCCCTAAAGAGATCAAATTTTTGTACTGAGTGATTATTCTACAAAGATACGTGGCCATGATACATAGATGAGTCAGAGACCTTGAACAATATTCTTAAAAGTGTTCATGTAAGTGATCCTTGCACAGTTTCTCTGTTTCAAAGTCAAAGAAAACACATGAACCAAATGCCTTAGACTGGGTTTGCTTCATAAGGACTGCAGTCATGCCTCAGCATACCATACCATATACTGCATCCCCCAGATATACAGTTCCATTACACGGAGACTGATGGATGGGGTTTGACTCAAGTATATATATGTGTGTGAGAGGGACAGAATGAGAAAGAAAGGCAGAGAAATAGTGAGTGTGTGTGAGGTAGAGAGGGCACAGTTGTGTCTCTAGAAGTAGTAATGTGAACCTCAAACACTGTTACATAAGTTTCTTCTAAGTGTTCTCCTGTGGGTGAAGACTGTATATCCATAAACTTTTATACTACATATATGGCATATTAAAATGTTTTTGTTTTAGTATATTTTGAAACAAATTTTCATTGAATCACTTTACTACTAAATCACATCTACTTAATTACTAAATCACATCTACTACTTTTCAATTGATCTTGTTCTTTCTCAGGTTAACAATTACAAACTTAACAACTTAGTATAATTTTCTCACTTTGGGAAATACTTAATCTAGATTAATTGAACAATATAACTTACTGTTAATAAGAAATTGTGCCTTATGTTTTGAAATGGAAACAAAAGGGTCTGCTTTATCTCCAATCTCCTCTAAACCTTAAACTGACTCAGAGTAATATCTGCATCTAAACAACTTGTCAACTCACATGGTTTCTGTGGAAAGATTGACAATATCAGTAGTGACAGGTTCTGAAAAATCCATATAATATTCTAATAGCCATGTAAGACAGAAATTTAGGTAGCAGGTGGTAAGACACACGTGCTAAATGTGCATCTTAAACTCATTAAGAACATCTGGTGGGGGTGTGGAATCAAGAGAAAAGTTACAGGTGCCAAAAAAATAAAAGCAAGGCCATCAGGAGCACCTCTTTTTAAATGCCAAAATTATTTTTTACTCTGTTATAGAAAAATGTTTTTGTACTTAGAGATGTTGTTAATTTTTTAAACATATTACTTGTAAAACATATCAATTGTGTCTACTTAATTTCCCCATTGAAATACAAAGATAAAAAAGATAATTGTATATGTTCATTATTTTTAGAAGTAGGTACCTGTGGCTTTTATAATTAACTTATTGAAAACCCTGGTTAGTCATTTTTTAAATTTTAATTCAAAACAGCTATCATTAAAATAATTGTGGCATCAACTACCTATATAATACTGATAAGCCATATAGCATAGCCAGTATGTGTTAAATTCAAGAACTGGACTTTTTCATAGGGCAGATTTCCACATAATAAGGTTATCACTAAGCATATGGTTAAAGTTGTTTAGGATAAATAGCACTAAGATCTTATGGAATAAGTAAATTCAACATTCTGTAATACAATGTCAATATTAATATTTATTTGACAGGGTTCTTGTGAACATTGCATGATAATGCATTCAAAGGGATTAGTGTAATGAAAGGTAAAAAGTAAAATTATTGGATAAACAAATTAACTGTATTTGTCAGCTAAATTATGTATTTGAAGCTATACTCAGATTCTGTATTTGGCAATTTCCCTAACTCCCTACTTAGTGAACAAAATCTATGCTTGAATAACTGCATTTTAGTTTATATGTGAAAAATATGAATATAAAAGAACAGTTAATTTTTCTTTTATTGAATACTTACACAGGAATTCTTGCCTAACTTGAATGTTAGACACTTTTCAGGCACACTGAACTAGTTAAAATCTGTTATTCATTATCATAGGGGTTCTTCAAGTATTTGTGCCAATAATGGTTTCTTTCTTGTTGGTTTGGAGATTTTTTTTGCCTGTTCCTGGGGAATTTAACTTTTTAAATTTTGTTTTAAAAACATTCCATTTTACTGAACAAAATCTGCAAGAATATCAAAAAGGGCTCTCACATACCCTTCACTCTGAGATCCCCCTCAAGTTTTAAAAGTTGCCACAACACTGTCTGTAGCAAAAAGATCCAATCCTGCAGCATGTATTGTGCTCAGTTTGTTTCTCTGATTTTCTTCAATCTGGAACACTTCTTCAGTCTTTGTTGACCTCAGTGGTAGCACATTTTTGATGACTGCACACTTGCTATTGTAGAATGACCTTCAATTAGGATTTGTTTGATTTCTTCACATTACTAGGCCTAAATTATGCATTTCTGGCTAGCATAGTACAAGAATAATGCTATTTCCTTCCAATGCATTTGAATGGTACATAATATCTACTAGTTCCATTTCCGATGCTGTTAAACATGGTTTGATTGACATTTTCCAGATTTCTCCATTGTACAATTCCTTTTTTTTCTTACATTTAGGAGTGTTTTTTTTAGAGTAATTTTACATTTACAAAAAAATTGAGAGGGAGGTAAAGATATTTCCCTAATATAATCTGTTCTCACATATAGATAGCCTTCTCCATTGACATCTTTCACTGAATGGTTCTTTTTTTTTTTCCCAGACAAGGATGAATTTAGGTGAAACATCATAATCACCCAAAAACTATAGGTTACCTAGGTTCACTCTGCATTAGGTGTTCTACATTCTGTGGGTTTGAACAAACTTACAATGATATGTATCCATCATTACAGCATCATACAGAGTATTTACACTGCTCTAAGAATACTTTGTGCTCTGCCTATAGACCAAAACCCATCTCTTACTTTCCTCTCCTGGCAACCACTGATATTTTTACTGTCTCCACAGTTTTTCCTTTTCACTTAGAGTCATACAGTATGAAACCTTTTCAGATTGGCTTCTTTCTCTTACTAATATGCATTTAAGATTGGTCTGTAGTCTTTTCACGGCTTAATAGCTCATTTCTTTTCAGTACCGAATGATGTTCCATTGTGAGAATGTACAACAATTTCTTCATTCATTCACCTACTGAAGAACATCTTGGTGCTTCCAAGTTGTAGAAATTATGAAAAAAGCTGCTGCAAATATAACAGCAGTGGACAGGTTAGTGAATGGACATGAATTTGTAAACCCTTTGGGTAAATAATGAAGAGTGTGATTAAAGGATCATTTGATAAGAGTATGTTCAGTTTTCTAAGAACTGCCAAAATGTCTTTCAAAGTGGCTTTACCATTTTGCCTCCCCACCAGGAATGAGTGAGAGGTCCTGTTGATCTATACCCTCACCAACATTTGGTATAGCCAGTGTTCTGAATTTGGGCCATTCCAATAGGTGGGTAACAGTATCTCATTGTTGCTTTAATTTATATTTCCCTGATGACTTAAGATGTACAACATCTTTTCATATGCTTATTTGCCAACTGTTTATTTTCCTTGGTGAGCTATCTGTTAAGATATTTGGCCCATTTTTTAACTGAGTTGTTTTCTTATTATTGAGTTCAAGTTCTTTGGATATGTTGGACAATAGTCCGTTGTCAGATGTATCTTATGCAAATTGTTTCTCTCAGTCTGCAGCTTGTCTCTTGATAACTCTACTTCATAGATTATGCCTTTAGTGACATATCTAAAAAGTCACCTCCAAACACAAGTCATGTAGACTTTATCCTGTTGTCTTCTAGTTTCACAGTTTTGTTTTTCACTCAGGTTTGTGATCCTTTTTAGTTAATTTTTTGTGAAAGTTGCAAGGTCTAGCTTAATAAAACATATTCAACGTTAATAACACCAGTCTATTCCAAAAATGTATATTAATGTCACACTTGTTAATGAAGGTGATTCAATATAAAATTAAATATTTATCATCTTGCTTGTAGGGAAAACAACGCAAAACCAATAATGCACTAATTTAAATAGTATCTATGAGATGATCTCTACAGGACAATATAGTCAAATCCATTATACTTTGTTCTAACACATAAAAACATCTATGAGGCAATGTCAAATGTATAATTAATTCATAATACAGGTAGTAACAAATCTCTTTTCTAAATGTATTTATGTGAGTTATACATAGAAAAATGTCAAGGATATACATCAATGTCTTTAAAGTTGTTATTTCTGCATAATTGGATTAGGCTGATATTTTTAATTTCCATTTTTTTCATAATAAATAGGATGAACTGTATAACAATACTTATTAAAATAAAGCAAATTTTGGAAGTGTTTTTCCTAAAAAAAATTGATTATAGTTATATAGTCTGGGAGTTCAGGGGAAATATGGATCTCTAAAAAACAAACATTTCAACCCCTGACTGTCGTTCTCCTCTAGCTATTGTGGAATAAAGTTTTTCTTCTCATGTTAGTTGACACCAAGAAATAGATTTAGAATGAACATTGGTCTCTTCCAGCTAAAGAATCAGGAGATATCTATGGATTTTAAAGGTAATACTGGCAGAGATTGGAAGGAGAATTTATTCCAGTAAACCCTAAATTGTGACATAAAATGTCTTGAAATGCCACTAGCCCTGGTGGGGTGGTAAAATAAGTTATCTTTTTCTACCACACCTGCCACTGACTTTTTCAGTTCCAGGAAATAAGCAAGTGAAACTCTCTGAGGCTTAACAATGGTGGAGTGGGAGTATTGAAAGCAAAAAACAACCTCAGTACAGGTTTATTATGAAATGTTTTACATATACATGTGGTATAATCTTTTCAGGAATAAGGCATATCTGAAAATAAATTATTTCTAACAGACAAATTGATGATCATATGAAGTCTTTATTTCCTCTGTTTAATTCTCAACTGTGTATACTATTATTTGTCAGATTAAGTAACTTAATAAAATGATGTGTTTATTATGAGAAATTCAATACACTTATAAAATAAAAAATAGTATACTTTATGACTATGTATGCTCTATCACAAATAACTAACACTTTTTAAAGAGTATTTAAGTGTGCCTCTACACACACATAAAGATCAGAGACTGTAGGAATTAATTATCACTTAAAATATCTGAAATTTCAGTCTTTTGCCCAAGAAATGGAGTTAATATAAACCTAATTCATCTCCATGCAGGAATCAAGGAGATAGCTACACAGTGCCATTAGTAAGACAAGGCAGTGATGGCCACACGATCAGTCCTCAGCGCTCCCCTTTAACAGGCTGTGGAAGCTACCACAGGATGAGAAATCTTTTAGCTACACTCTAAATAGTACCCTTAAGAAAGATTTTTTAAAATAAATCTTAATCTAAGAAGACAGCAGTGGTCACTAAGATATTTAAAAATGCCTGAAACCCTCCTCAGAAAAAAATGTATTCTAAGACTAACCAAATAGAAGAGATAACTCTGCGGCTTGTGGTGGTAGTTCCAGTTAATGTGTGGCTGAGTTGACTTAAACAAAGCTGATAAAACGTAAGTCTATTTCAATGCCTAAAAATGCTCTCATCAACTATTAGCATCAAATCATAGGATGTTAGACTAGGAATTAAACTTAAAGGAATAATATCTAATTCTAACTCTATTGGGAAAGTAAGGATCAAATATTTAAATTATACTCTCTGTTTAGGGAAAGATAATTAAAATCTATAATTCAAACTCCAGCCTACTGTTCTTTTCAAAACACTTGTACAAATGATTTTGTCTTTCCAATTCTGCCTGAGTTAAAATGACTGACAGACTGCATGTTCAGCATATGGGAAATACATATAAGAAGTCTAACGTTTTGGAAATAAAACTTTCTCCTTCACCTGTCCCATTTTTAAAGAAAAAAAAAATTCCCTGAAGAGTGACAGTTGTAGCCTTTAAGTCAACTGGGCTTAGTGAAGTAGATTCAGTATTTTACTCCCAACACAAATTGCATAATCTTTCTCATCTCTCTTTTATTCCTCATTGCCCAAATGTAATTGACTAAAATAAAATTAGTTCAGCAGATTTTTCTTCAGATTGTTGGAGCTGCAAACACTGATTCCTGAACTAACAGCATTTTTTTATAATAATGATACAGATAAAGATCAGCATCATTAGATTATAGAGTACAGTTGCCCAAAAAATTCTTGGAAAAAATAAATTGAAAGTGATTATTAAGACTATACTTATCACTGTTCCTTGAAAACATGCAGAATATCTATTGCAAAGTTGGATATAAACCATTACCTTGCTATTAAACAATTTTATTCTAAATGTCTACAGTTTAACACAATTATTATCTCATTACACAGGAAGTTTATTTTATGTAATGTAAAGTTCAACTCATTTTCTGTTTCAAAAAATGAAGTATATTTCTTCAATAGGCAAAATGTACACTAAATTAATAGGAATTAAATCTTTGAATAAGTAAAAGTTAATTTGATAAAGACTTTTATGAGGCTAGCTGCTAAAATAACTAAAATAATCAAAATAGTAACATAGCTAGCCTTATCACAGAATCAAGAGTCAGTTCAGAAAACACTATAAATGAAACACTTTAAAATGTCAGAATGTTTGTTGCAATCATCAACGAATCATTTGAAGTATTTATTGTCTCTAAGAGAAGATCCTCAATTTAGTTGAGATATTAAATGATGAATGTACCAAACAGAAATATGGACATTTTATTATATTTTTTCTTATACTCAGGGACATTGCTGCAATTTGTGTCATAATTAAAATGATTTTACAAGCAGTCAGTCATTAAGTTATTTTAATTTTTCATCTCTAACAAAAGAGAAAAAGCTCTGTAGCAGATGTATTGTGTGACTATCAAAATAGTCTAAATCTTCAAAACTGCCTGAGGGATTTCATGGATAAATGGTCCTTGAAAATTAATGCAAAAATGAAACTCTTTCTTCCCATACCTGTTTACACATATTTTTGAGTAAAAAACTGTGTATTATTTCAAATATGACTGCTGTTAATGATTGAATTTTTCCTCCCAACCCAAGACAAGAAATGTTGGATTTTTAACCTCTGGTATCACAAAATATGACTTTATAGGGTCATTGCAATTATAATTAGTAAAGTTTGAATGAGGTCATACTGGAGTAGGGTGGGACCCTACTCCAATATGACTGTTGTCCTTATAAGATAGCATGTTGCTCATGTGATTGTATATTAATGATGCCATAATAATAAATAAACAGATGATAGATAGATAGATAGATAGATAGATAGATAGATAGATAGATAGATAAATAGATAGATAGATAAAAAGAAGATGGCATGTGAAGACAGACACACACAGGGAGGACATTATGTAACAACACAGACAGAGATCTGAGTTAAGCAGCTGCAAGCCAAGAAATGCCAAAGATTTCCAGCAAGCTACCAGAAGCCAGAAAGAAGCAAGGAATGATTCCCTTAAGGGGCTCAGAGGAAACATGGCCCTGCTGACCACATGATTCTGGACTTGTAGCCTCCAGAACTGTGAGATGATAAATTTCTACTGTTCTAAGCCACCTACTTTATTTGAAACCTGTATAACTGATATTTTCTTATTTTCAGCTCTCAAGGAGACTATGAAATTGAAAAAAGAAAAATGGTTCCAAATTCTCAGTGATAGAGGTATAAAACACAAATATAAAAATATATACCTGGAGGCTTTTATATGTGCGTTTGTCAGCAATAAATACATTTATTTGTTGTCTTCCTTGGATAAGCATTCATGCCAGCTATCTTCCCAATGGGAATCTCATGTAGTTAGATCACCCAGTCCTATATAACTACCTTACAAGACTGAAAGTGAAGTTATTACATTGCTATAGAAGTGTTTGGAAATCCTTTTAGAGAAATGCTCATCCCTGTCCTTTGCAGTCAAGCTGACATTGCTGTTACAGTCTGTAAGGAGGATCTTCCTGTATTCCAGACCTAGCCTTTTTGCACATGCTTTTGTAGTATCTTTAGCTTCAATGGTCCCTAGTTTATATCTCTACTCCAGATTACTCTATTAAAGACAAGACTTATAAAATCAGTTACCTAATAGCAATTATATTCACTTGTAAGTCTAATAGACACATCAAAGCCTAATAAACCTCTCAAAGTCCATATGGCCAAAATTAAACCCCAGATCCCCATGCCACACTGACTCTTCCTCCCTGTACCACTGCTGTATGTGGCAGTTCTGCCCTTCCTACTCTTAGGCGATTAGAGAGTAAAGGCATTTTCCTTTACGTCTCCTGTTTTATAACTTTACATGTTCACATCTTCAATCTGTCAAGAAATACTATTGGCTCAATCTGAAAATATTATCCCAAATCCACTTGCTTCTGCAACTAGTACAATCTACCAGTACTTCCTTATGGAATACTGTGATCTTTTTCTAATTGATACCTTCACTTCTTCCTTTGCCCCTGGTTATTCTCAACATATCTGCCTTTAAAAAGTAAGGCTGGTGCCTTCCAATCCAGGCAAGATGGCATAGACTTCTCTTTTTCTACATGTCCCTGTTAAAGATATAAACCCTGGGAATAATGCAGGAGGGAAGCAGAAGAGAGCTCCAAAAGTTGTAAAGAAAAAGACAAAAGAGTTGAGGAAGCCAGTAATGGAGGAAGGGCACCTTATAAACCAGAGGCTCACTATTTCCTGACCACCAGCCTGTCAACAGAAAGGGACCATGCAAGCTCTTTCCTCTCCCATACAGAAAGAGAGTCAAGCCTCCAACATCCGGCTAGTAGAGCAGCATTGGTAAAGAAGACCAGTTGCCAACCCAACCAAAATTAAGGAGCCAGGAGATCTCTCCTTATAAGCCAGACTTAAAATTCCCCTACTGATCTAGAGTCACTATATGGTTGGTGTCACCCTCAGCAAAAGTGCTTTTTTCTGAGAGGCACTTTTTCTCTCTGCAGGCTGGAGATTTCCTTCCTGCATCACAAACATTCAGTCCTGTGGCAGCCACTTCTGCCTTCAGGGGCAAGACCAACAGGGACTAGTGGGCGAGGAGCCCAGCAATATGAGGTAAAACAAGCAGACAAGCATTACTAAACCTGTAAAACAGCTCACAAAACAGGCTAGGGTCTGCATGCTAAACCTAGATAGGTGGACTTCCCACCAAATGAAACAAATAAACAAACAGGATCCACAGTCTCCTAACATGAAAGCCCAAATACCAGGGATACAATCAAAGATCACCTGTTATACCAGGACCAGAAAGATCAGAGCTTAAATGAGAAAAGAAAGTCAGAGGAGACTAAAACCTGGAATAATATGACAAGGATTTTTAAAGCAGCCGTGATAAAAGTAATTCAATAAGGAATTAAAAATTATCTTGAAACCAATGGGGAGAGAGAAGAAAGTGTCATAAAACATGCAAGTTCTCAAACAGAACTAAATGGAAATTAGAGAAATGGAAAATAACTGAAAAAAAACTCCTCAAAATAGGTCCTATCCATGGCTATCAAACAATCCTCAACAAACTTAAAAGATTTAAAATCATACAGAGCATGTTCCCTGACCATAATGGAATCAAAGCAGAAATCGAGTAACAGACAACAGGAAATCTCTCCATACTTGGAAATGAAGAGACACAACACACTTCTAAACAGCCCATGTATCAAGGAAGACGTCTCAGAGGAAATAAAAAGACACAGAATTAAGTGAAAATGAACATCTCAAAATATGTAGGATATAGCTAAAATATGACAGATAATATTGTGCATATTAAAAGAAGAAAGGTCTGAAATCAATCTAGGTTTTTACATCAAGAAACTAAAAAGAAAAGAAAAATTAAAGGCAAAATAAGCAGAAAGAATTAATAAAAGCAGGAATCAATATAGAAAGCATTAAAACAGTAGATAACAAAGAAACAATAAACAGCAAAACAAAACAAACTTGAAACAATAAAACTGATAAACCTGTAGAAAGAATGAGAAAAACAAAAGGGAGGAGATACAAATAACCAGTATCAGGAATGAGATAGGGAATATCATTACAGATTTCAGCCGTCAGTATGGCAATAAGGGTATACATACTCCTATCCATTTTACCCACAACATTCACCGACACTGAAAAAATGGACCAATTCCTCACAAACTACATAGAACCAAAGCCTAACCATGATAAGATAGATATGATTCTATGATCATTTAAGAAACTTAGTTTGTAATTCATAAAAGAAAACTCCCCAAAAAAGAAAACTCAAGGTCCACCTGATTTCACTGAAGAATTTTGCCTAACATTTAAGTAAGAAGAAACACCAATTTGCACACTTTTCCAGAAAAAAAACAATGCTTTCCAGATTATTTTATGAAACTGGTATTACTCTGATACCCAAATCAGTCTAAAATAGTACTCTAAGAAAAGTGTACTACAGTATCCCTCATAAACTAAGCTACAGAAAGTTTCAACAAACTTTTGGAAAACTGGAAGCAACAAAGTATAAAAAGAATTATACTCCATGACTAATTAGGACTGCAGATATGCAATGCTGGTTCAACATGAAAATTAATGTAATGTACCATTTCAGTCCAATGAAGAAAAATATCATGTAAAATGGCACAGAATGAGTAAATGACAAAATCTAATATCCATTTCTAATACAAGCATCAGCAATTTAGAAATGGGGGAAACTATCTCAACTTGATAAAGAATGCATTTTGAAGGAAGTAATCACATATAACATTAAATTTAATGGTGAAAGATTAAACACTTTTCTACCAAGAATGGGAAAAAAGACAAAGTTATCTCATATCTCCACTCTTATTTAGCATAATGATGGAATTTCCGGCCTTTGAACTATACAGAAAATAAAAGACATACAGATCTGCAAGAAAAAAATTAAAGGTAAAATCATTAGGAAGAAATATTAACTGCCCCTATTTGAAGATAATATGACTGTATAGAGTTTCAAGTTTACAAAAAAAATTTCTGAGAACTATCAAGTAAATTTAGCAATGTTGCAGAATATCTAATCAACAAAAATATTTCATTTTCACTTCTGTATACCCGCAATGAACATATGGAAATCAAAATTAAAAGCACAATACCACTTATAATTGCCCCAATGAAAATGAAATCCTTATATATACACTTAATAAAATGTGTACAATATGTATATATTGCAAAACCAAATGCTGAGGAAAGATGTAAATAAATGGAGATATATCATATTAATGGATTAGAAGATTCAACATAGTAAAGATATAGATGAATTTTGGGAGGAATTGACAAGTTTAATGAATTCCTAACTAAATATCAGCAAGAATTTTATAGACATAAACAAGTTCACTCTACAATTTATATGAAAAGGAATGGTCCCAAGAATACCAAGAATAATACTGGCATAAAGAGGGACAATCAATAGACCCAATATTAATTACTATACCTAGCTACATGATCAAAATGGTGCCTTATTATTGCAGGGGAAAATACCTACATCAGACACATGAAACAGAAAAGATGGCTGAGAAATAACCCATACAGCATGCCCAGTGGATTTTTGACACAGGTGTAAAGCAATTCCATGGGGAAAGATAGCTTTTTCAAGATGATGCTGGAGCAATTAGACATTCATAGGCTTAACAAACAATAGTCAATAATATTGTAACAATCTTGTATGGTAACCACACTTACAATGGTAAACATTTCATAGTATATAAATGTCCAGTCATTGTGTTGTATACCTGAAGCTAATGTAATAGGTATCAACTATACTTCAATTGAAATAAAAAACAATCTAAAAGAACTTCTACTTAAGCCTCATATCTTATATAAAAATCAACTCAAAATATATCATGCCAAAACAAACTTATATATAAAATGTAAAACCATAGATGTTCTAAAAAATATATAGGAGAAACATCTTTGAGACCTAGGGCTGCGATAAATGTTCTCAGATCTTATACCAAAGTACTGTACATAAAAAGGATAATGTTGGTATATTAGACATTCACATTAAACAGAGGTTAGCTCTGAAAAGGACTCTGAAAAGGGTCAAAAGAAAAGGTACGACTGGGAGAAACTATTTTCAGACTAGTAACTAGACTGGATTTTAAAAACAAAACAACTCCCAAAACTCAAGGGAAAAATAATCCAATTAGAAAATGGGCCAAAGACATTAACATAAATTCTCCTGGAGAGTAGATGGCAAAAGAGGATATGAAAATGTATGTGACATCACTAGTTACAGGAAATGCAAATTAAAACCAATGAGATATCACTAAACAACTACTATAATAGTTAAAATAAAAAATAGTGACACCACCAAATACTGGTAAGGATGTGGAAAACTGGATTCTTTGTAATGGCTGATGGGTATTTGAAAAGTACAAATGGTTCTAGAAGATATCTTGGCAGTGTACTATAAAACTAAACCTGCAAATACCATATGATTCAACAATTCTACTTGTATTTCTTATTGGCATTTATACCAGAACACTGAAAACATACGTTCTTGTAAAAACCTATACATGATCATTCCTAGATGCTTTATTCAGAGTAGCCAACAACTTGAATCAACTCAGATGCCTTTCAATGGATGAGTGGTTAAACAAACTGGGGTACTGTAAATGTTCCCAGCAATGAAAGAGAATAAATTATTGAGAGGAAATTATGCTGAGTGAAAAAAATCAGTCTCAAATGGTTACATTACACATTGTCTGATTTCACTTATATAACATTCCTGAAATGACAAATTAGAGGAATAGAAAGCAGAATGGTATTTACCACAAGTTAAGAACAAGGGCAACAGAAGAGATATTTATGGAGATGCAAACACTGTACTTAACTATATCAAAGTCAACATCCTGGTTATGAGGTTATACTATAGTTTTGCAAAAGTTTATCATTGAAGGAAACTGAATAGGACATATAAGTTCTCTCTACATTTCTTACAAACTCATGTGAATTAACAATTATTTCAAAATTTTAAAAGATAACTTTAAATAAAAACTGTGAGGATGAAAAAAAAATCATTCCTTGGTTTAAAAATCCACAGTGGGTCCCTACTTCACAGAGAAAAGTCAATTTTCTTCCAAAACCCATAACACCCTTCTGATTTGTCCAACATTACTTCACTAAGTATCTTTTCAAAAATCAATTTTTATATAAATTCCATTCAATTGTTTAGGGAGATTTCAGCACTCCTAAAGGGCTAGTTATATCTAAACAAGTTATTTATTTTCATTTATTTCCCCCAGAAAACTTAAGACTGTAAAGTGTTCCCAAGAGCAGGACAAAATTTGACTTACAGTTTTCCTTCATTCTTCCCCAGAAATGTATTATTTACAATAAAAAGAATATGACTGAATATTTGGAACACAGAATTTTCCTGTAAAAGCATAAAAACCACATGTCAATATTTTACAGTTGTGGCCATTTTCAGAGCTGAGGAAAACATATCAGAACATTCTGTAAGTTTATTCTCTATGATTGTAAATTCCGTTTGGTTTACTATACAGTTAGAGGAACCATGCCATTTATTGATCAAATTAGAACATATTTTTGAGTAGGAGTTGCTATGGCCTAACCCTGTAATAAACTAGGTCTTTCAAAGTCAAAATGAGACATATGGTCAATGTCAATTCCAGGGTCTCAGATAATTTGATTTCTGACACTTCAAGCTAATGTCATGCCACAATCCCATTTACTTTCTAAGCACCGGGTACATTAATCTCCTTTTAGTCCCTTGCATACACCAGGTTTGCACACAGACTTTGGGGTACTTCATATCCCATTGCATCTCACTGGCCACTCTGGAGGTCTAACTGTCCTGGACTCCCTTCCAGTTAGCTTGGGCCATGTGACTGTCATTTGTGACTGTACTTTGAGGTGTCCATAAGCTACTTATATGAGATCCTCCATAGTTTCCCTCTTTGTTCCTTTGTTCTTCACACAGATAAATGCAGAATTTCCAGCAATGCCTCCCAGAGACCCTCTTTAGGTGAACATCACTCAGAATAGCTACAAAGGCACACTGCTCATCACAGGACCTCTTTTTGTCACACCATTTGTCTGAGAATCTCCTCCTGCCCCAGTTCTTACTTGTCTACCACTCTTACTCCATTTGGGGTCTTTGCTCAAAGCCATTTGGTCAAAAAAGCCTTCCCTTACTGATTCTTACAGAATATCGATTACTAAACCCTATCACAACTTGAATTTTCCTTTGTAACACCTATCAAACATACAGTACAGTTGACCCTTAAACAACATGGGTTTAACCTGAGCAGGTCCAATTTGATGCAGAATTTTTTCCAATAAGTACAGTACTGTGAATGTGTTTTTTCTGCCTTATGATTTTCTTAACATTTTCTCTTCTCTACCTTACTTTATTGTAGAATAAAGCACATAATACAAAATATATGTTAATTGACTCTTTATATTATCTATAAGACTTCCAGTCCACAGCAGACTACTAGCAGTTAACTTTGGGGAGGAGTCAAGAGTTATACATGGATTTTCAATTGCAGTGGAGGTTCAGCATCTCTAAAACCCATGTTGTTCAAGAGCCAACTGTATATGTTTATATGCACAGTGAGTGTTTTAAGTAATCTATGTTCTCACGACTGCATACTTCATAAAGTATGATTTATTCCTCACCTACTCCTCTTCCCCATTAATGTCAAACAGATTGTGAGGCAGGCAATTAGAAGACATTGTCTCACCACCATTTTATGTATGATGTAGCAAACAGGATCATAACACAGGATGAAATTTGAGCATGAAAGAAAAATTAAGAAAAATATGATGAGGAAAAATCACTTAAAATAACTTTGGATTAATACTTAGTCTATAGGCACAGACCTGATCATCTACATTTGCCCTCTTACAGCACTAAATTATGTTTTCTATCTTTATCTTGCATCTACCTACCACTTCAGCATTTTATTTAAAAAAATAATAATAATAAGAGAGAAATGTGGGATTCACATATAAATCAAGTATAAAAATCAAACGAATAATCATATCTGACTTGATTGTTTATAGTTCATGATGTGTGATCAAAACAGAAAGTTTCTGTGATATGACTGCCCTTGCACTGTTCACCATGTAAGAACTTACTATGTAAGGACTTGTTCATTATGCTTTAGAAGATTGGAGACTGTTGAGAATCAGGCTTGGGGTTGATTAATGATTGTGCATTGAGTCTCCTATACAGAATTTTATTGTTGTTAACAACCATTTGCTCAATAAATATGAGAGATGCCCTCTCAAAAAAAAAAACTTTTATTAACTAAGGGAGAGAAAAAGTATTAATGTTCCTGATAAAGAAAAACCACTGATTTAAATAAAAATAAATAAGGTGGTATATTTTTCTCCAGTAGTATTCAGTGATAGAGGAAAATATATTTATGCAGGTAGCTTGGCTGAGCAGAGATCAACAATATGTAGGCAGGAAAAATGAAGAAAAAAATTTAGAATTGTGAGAGACTAGTTCAAGCAATAGTCTGGGTTTTCTGTTACTATCAGGGAAGTTAAATACTATAGAATGAAATGACTGTAGGTCTCAATGAGGAGATAGAACAAGGGTATGCTAAGGCTTAGTATAGGTGTAGAAACTGCAGTAATTAAATATAACACTTCAGGGTCAGTGGTTGTGTTCAAATACACACAAAGATCATATGTAGAACAACAGCTTTGATTGCACAAAGAAGAGAGAATTGCTGTGCAGAAAATAAAACAAAAAATCCTATAGCTTTTCACCAGAAATATGAGTACATTTGGTATGGAGTATCATTGGTAATATTTTTCAAATGAGTAGATACCGATAAGATTTCATAAATTTCAAAATTCATGTAGTCATATAATTAAATTTCTTCTATTGTGGTAACACACACACACAAAAGAACCAAGAAGGTATTATTCATAGAAATCAAATTGTTAAGAGTTTTAATTTCCAAGGGCTTCTAGAGATTCTGGAGTTTCCTTCACTATTACATGAACTTGGGAATGGAGGGTCAGTAAACTCATGCCCATCCTAGATTGCAAAACATGGTGCACTTAGGCCAGTCTTCTTCAATTACATACTGTTTAGTTATTACAGAGGTAAGCCAAATAGCTTAGTGATTACAGGTGAATTATCTTCAAAACATGCTACCTAAGAAACAAGTGGAAAAGTAAATGTACATTTAAAATCACAAATACTCAGTATTTATATATGTAAATAAAGTTAGATGAGTAAGTTTGACATGAGATATATTTAGCATAATTCATAAAAATGAGCTAAATTTTGTGAGTAACCAAAGTAGGAGATGATAACCACAGAGTACATACAGGTATTGAAAATGCATGCTGTTCTTCACCAGGGTAATGATATGGCAATAGTGGTAATATGGATTGCATCAAAGGAAGAATGAAATGCTGGATCCACTGAGTCTTTTTAACCCACATAAGTTAAAATAGAGTTCAAATTCATGATCAGTATATTTTTTTGTTTCCTTTCTAATATTTTTTAAAACCATGAAGAATTATGTTTTATAATCTTTCTGTCATGCTTTTCCTTTTTCATGTTAGCTATCTCAGTCACTTAAATGATTATCATATGGGAAAAAAATGAGCCATTAGTATTAAACAGAGGGATGTGAATTTGGGAAATGACAATAAACACTTTTACATTCATTTTTAATCTTTTGCCTAGGAGAATGCATTAAATCACTGAATTGTGCTGATTTACATAAATCTACAAGTCTAGTTGTGGCAGTTTAAGTAACAATGGATGCATAATAAATATCTTAGAAAATCCCATCTGCTGTAAAATATGTGACCTTATTAATTCAGAAAATGTCAATTAAAAATATTGTTATAAATGGAAATGGACTAGGAATCAGATATTTGATTTTCTGTGCAAATAAAATCATTAACAGTACCAGGTTAATGGAATTTGTGAAGAAACCTAGCAACTTTGGTAATAATTAATTAACACTGATTACATTAAAACCTACATGGGAAATGTTGGGTAGTTTTACACATATAATCAGTGAACTTCATCAGTTAAATTTACATTCTGTTGAAGACAAAAGTGAGCTTTAAGAATCATTATAAATTAATTAGTACTTAACGCTTAATTGAAATGAACACATTGAAACTAAAATTTCATCTTCAGAAAATAAGCTTAACTACCATGGCTCATTTGGCTTCCTGTTCACTCCCTATTTCACTACCAAAACACTTCTTAAAACTTACCCTATAAGCAAAACCAAAATAGATTGTCACCCAATATTTCAACTTAACACTCACCAACATTAACTGCACAATCCTTATGGCTTCAGTGAAAATTTGGTTTATGAAAAATATGAACTCAAAGAACAGCAGCTCAAAAGTCTAATTCTCTGTTTACACTATTCACATTCTTGTCACTCAGGCTTTGCTGTCCTCTCTCAGTTTCTGTGAATAGACTCTCCTCTGCTCAGTGAGCATGTCTGCAAAGATTCCTCCCAAATTCTCCTAACCCCTGTTTATGGATACATTTGGGGGAATACAGTTATAGGAAGTTAATCTGATATAGCTTTGCTGATAGATCCTTGTGTGTCTTTATTTCTAAGAAAATATCAAAAATTTCACCAATTAGCAACATATCCATTTTCTTTTCCACAGGGGCTACACTTATTTGCAAAAATATAGTTCAAGAGAGGATTAATTAATTGTAATAATAGGTATAATATGGACACTGGAGTTCTCACATAGACAGAGTTCAACATTATAACCCTTCATGTTCAAAGAGTTTTGTCTTTAGCAAGCTTTAATTTCTTGGCTGTTATCAGACCACACAAAACATCTCTAGCCTCTTTGGTTACCAGATTTGACCACTGTATAATCCCAGTTTAATAAGCAATGTTTATTTGTACAAACAGTGCTTGGCTGAGACATATCTAGGACGACTGCAGCTTCAATGATGGCAGTATAATTTGAGAGGCATCCCCACAAAATATGAGAATACTGGCAAAATACAGGAAATACATAGATCTGCCTTCCAGTCAGGAGACAGAAACTAATTTAATATGAGTCCTGCCCTGTTGCTTAGATTTTCAAGGCCTGTGCTTTAGGGCACTGACTTTTAGACCCATTACTTATTATGCCACACAGTGGTGTTTATCAGTGTTAGTGAAATAGCAATCCAGTTGAAATTTTCCAAACTAAACAACAACCACACCATTGATTGGAGTGTAAATGAGAAAATTTTTCATTAGAGAATGAATATTTTAGTATTGCTAATTTCTTTCTTCCTTTAATACCTGTAATATGCATACATTGCATCGCATCCAATACTGGATACTATGCACATCCAATATGTTTAAGCACCTGCATAGGTACAGCTTTTTTATATTCTTACAATCATCAAGATTTCAAGTGATGTTTCTTTTCTAGTAATCCATCTTATTTCCCATTTAGCTACAAATAAAATCACATTTTTCAAACAGTGAGGTGGACCTTGGAACAGTTTTTAGCTTGCTAATTACAGCTCGTACCTTTCGGTGTCATCTGAAACTGAGACTAACAGGCTGCCTTCTGAAGAGGGCCACTTATTGATTTTGCAAAGGCTGGAACAGAAGAGGCTGTACTTTTTTTTTCTGTAACTGTTAACAAGCACTGCCTGCCTATATTGATTACTTATTCTTCAGTGTTATAGTAAATTGTGCAAATATAATGATGCTGAACATGTGTAGCCCAGATGATAGGGTAATGTTTAAACATCATGTGCTCTGTTCTTTGTAGATTTACTAATAACCTCTTTAATCATTTCTGTTCAAAATACATGGATTGAGAAGCAGAAACCAGCTTAATGATACAACTAATACATGGAGGCATAACATTTAATAATTTCAAGATAAATCACATCAATTATTTTTCCATCCTTTAGAAAGTATGCCAAATTTTTCCAAATACTATTCCTAATAAACCTGAAATAAATTCACAGAAATATTAATTCTATTCCTGTTCTTCTGTTATTAAACCAAAGTTGGCCAGGGTAATTGTTTCTATTATAGACCACGAGTTTTATGTTCAAAGAATATTTTCCTATAAAATAACACAAATTCCAGAAGTAAGCACATTTTTATTTAAAAATCTGTGGACCTATACATATTGGAATGAGATATCACTTAAACTCAATGTTGGGGGGATAGAGGGAGGTTACCATGAAAGATACTGTATATTTTTTCATAAAAAAATGTATTGTTACAAAATGCTCCCCTGTCAAAAACACACCAAAATTTCATCTATTACGTGGAGTTTGTTCAAGTAAAAGTGAGGATAAATATCATTCTATTTGTTGATATGAATTATGACTGAGATTGGCTTTAATGAAATAAATAGTAAAACCTTCGTTTAACAAAACTTCTACACATATTGAAAGAAAAGTGAATGATGAACACTGGTATAAACATATTTTAAAAATAAGAATTCTTAGAGTCTGAATTTCTGTCTTCATAAAATAATACAAAGCTAGCTCATTTTTCCTACAAAGTATAGCCAGTAAAATTAGGTAATTTTGTTGTTAATTGTTATGTTTACTTTCAAAGCAATGAATCTATTTAGAACCAAAGTAATAATATAGTCTCAGTATCATTCCCTTGGAACTTAAAAAATCAGGTCTAGTTATCTTAACCTGACACCATCAAAAGTACCAATTTTGAATAAGATTTATTATTAGTCCTGCATTCATTCTTTCAAATATTATCTAGTATAGTTATATCCGTGGACCCACTCATATTGGATTAGAGAGAGGACTGGATATACAATAATCTTGAAAATATAGACCACATTCATTTAAAAGAACATACAAACACTCTGTTTGTACCCCTAACAGAAGTACAAAAGGAAGAAAAGATCTACAGGGACAAACAAAAGCATCTATACGGTTGTATTTAGTTTGCCTGGAGAATTCAGACCAGGTTTCCAACATGAGGTGTTATTTAAGCTGATCCTCACTACGCTTTTTCACTAACAGTTTGATTTCTCAGTTAAGCTATGTGACCTCTTCAAAGTTGTACAGAGTAACTGATCTGATGGATTTTTTGCAGAGACTTCAGACATCAGCAGTAGAATGAGCTGCACATGTACAATCTGCTTTAAGGTATTTCTTAACATATTTGATATATGTAATAATTTTATGTGAAATTTGAATTTATAAAACTATGTATAAATATTGAACATATGACACACATAAAAGCATTCTTAGTGCTTCAGCGCAGATAAAATATTAAAATGCATGTACAATTCATTTTAATTTTTCATTAAAGACTACTAATGTGCATACAATCCATTATTTTATGTTTTCCAGTTTTTCTACTACATGTATCTTTTCACATTTATTATTTGTATGTTTCTTAAGAAATTCAGGCATCTGTACTCTGTAGCATTCTTAATACTGCTGAGAACCAAATGTAGAATTCATTTCCCAGAGACTTTCATTTATTCTTGTCTTAAATTCTACATGTATTTCTTAATTAACCACAAAACATTTTTTTTATTATATCTGTGCTCTTTGCTAAACACCTATATAACCTTAGAGCTAATTTTGAAATTGGGGATTTATAATGACCTACACATTGTTAAGGTATAACATTCTTAATCTATTTTAACTTTGATGGTTTAAACTGATATTCTTCCCAGCAATTTTCTAAAAGGTTCTAATTTCATCCCTTGAGAAATACTAAATTTAAACTTACTATGCTGTATTGTTTATTGCCATCTCTAGTCATAATACCCACTAAGTAAATTCCCAATCATACACCGACCCATTGCAGTCCCCTTCCACTCGCAATATATCATAAGGTAGCTCTCGCTAAGGTCACTAATAAAGGCCAGGTTTCCAATCTTTATATGAATTCTATGCGGATACGTCAGAGTCAGAATACCTTGCCATCTTTCAAATTTGTCTTTTCTTTCGTTTTTCAGGCAATGAAAACAACTCTTCTGTTGATAGGAATTCTTAGGGCTACAATGTAATGTATACTAAAGCATTCTAAGTATATTTAATTGACCCAATAATGTTTTGCATCACCATACAAGCAGGTGGATTCTATCTCCTGCTTGATTCTAAGAAGATATCCTACATGAATCTTTCTTACCTTCCAAGTTAGTCTTGTTTGTAAATCAAGATAATGACAGTTAAGACAGTCAGGAGGCCTTTGTTTTTACATTTTAACGGTGTTGGCAAAGGGTTAACAAAATTGTTCCTCTTCTACCTGAGAATTTTAGTATCAGTTAAATTCCTTAGCTTTGTTTCCCTAGACACAGGTAACAATGCTATTTGTCAACTAAGTTACTAAGCAACATTGCTCATGGTAAAATGACCCCCTATTTGTAGGCTGGATTAAACCAGCAGCAATAAATACTTGATAGGAAGCCCTATTGTGAGGCTCCCCTGAGAGTGGATACTTTCATAATTGGACATGTACCTTGTGGGGTCTGTGAAAGGTCTATGAAGTTGGTAAAAAAAGATTATGGCTCCTGTGGGACTTTTAATCAAGGTAGATTCCACACCTGTAGATTGTATATTTTATCTCCTTATACCTGAGCCTTTATCTAGGGAAGAGAGGTCACCAGGGCTTTCTGGATTTCTAAAAGAACTGCTGTAGATTTTCACTGAAAGGAACATCTGCTGAGGCCCTCCTGGCATCCAAGGTTCTGCCATTTATCGTTGTGAATGGACTGGTGCCAAATACCACCTTCTGTGGTCTTGCAAGTCTGAATGTCTAGCTCAACTTAAGAAGCACCCCTTTTTGGTGGGCAATGCAGGTGGTGATCAAATATACAACTGCACTACTGACTCAATTTGAGATGCCTCTGTATGCCTCAATATTTCCAGATTCTCAGCATCTACATAATTTTTCATTTCATATCTTTATTTTCTATGTGCAGTATTTGTATGCTAAATTTTTCAGTTATGAAAATTCATAAGATAGTAGAGCTAGCATATCTGAACTCAAAACACACACAGTAATAAGTGGTTATTCTTTCATTTTCCTAGAAAAAGCAGGAAAGGAAACAAATATGAAAATATTGTCATATTATATATGTGGATTAACAGCATATAGAATGGTTTACATGTTTTATGGAAACAGAATCAGATAATTTTCACAACATAGACACTGAAAATTTATTCTCAGCAACTTGAAAGTTTAAAATGAAATATACAAAGTTTGCCACGAGTTATTTTATCTTCAAATGTGCTTCATTAATTCAGTATATGATTCATTAGCTAATCACTTAATTTTTCTCCATTATTTCAAATTATAATTTGGAAACATAACACACACACAAAATCAAACATGTTTAGAACATGTTAATTATGTCAGAAGTAATCTAAATCTTAGATAATAAAATATTCACACTTTATACTAGCAAATGAGCAAAAAATATCCTTACTTTTATTCAGAGACAATACAGTGATACTGTAATTATAAAATTATTTTTGAAATTTAAAGTGCACTGTTTTAAATGAAAAGGCCCTTTATAGCACATCCAAACATTGTAAATGCAATTTCAATTTCAATATTTAAGAAATTATTTCTTGTTAAACTTCTTTCCACAACTTTT
Organism: Manis javanica; assembly: GCF_040802235.1. Classification (NCBI taxonomy): domain Eukaryota; kingdom Metazoa; phylum Chordata; class Mammalia; order Pholidota; family Manidae; genus Manis; species Manis javanica. The sequence continues at coordinate 105,929,712 of NC_133158.1, forward strand.
ATCTGTTATTTTCTGTCAGTTGCCTTATTTTTTTTTAACATCTTTAAATTTATGGTCTACATCTATAAAAAAAAAATCCATGAACATGTCTATGTTTAATTTTGAGTATTTAATTCAATAAGTTATAAGTATTTGACCAGTATCTGGGTTGCTGGAGCAATACCTTCTATAGTGAATGTTTATTAATTATACTCTCAACAATTTCATAATTGTCTTATTTTACTTGCCCATAAGATATGAAATATTTACATAACTACTTTATACAAACAGAACATATTTGGCTTCTGGAATGCAACCAAAGAAATGGTAAGTATAGTAGCTGTCAGATACTATTCATTTATTCACTTATTTATTTTAGAATATCAGATGGTTTCTCAACTAGAACAAAGTAATTCTTCCCATAAAATCAGGATCTAAGGAATATTATCAAGCCCACTAGTAGGTAAATTTTCAGTAGTGAGAAAATTAAGAATTGGACTTAAATTCCTTAACTAAAATAATAGGTGTGTAGATTTCATGTTTTCTCTTAAGAGCAGTTTCCAATTAAATGTGGAAAATAAATGACTGTCATAATTGGCAGGGAATGCATTAAACTTCTGGACAAGGAAGTATGGAAATGAATGGTTTCCGATTTGTTTGAATGTGAGTTAAATGAATTTATTCAAGACCAAATTAGATCCCTGGTGGAAATTATAGTGGGCTATAAAACATTATAATCTAGCTTTGTATTTTGGCTTTACCAGACTTGCAGAATTAGTTTAAGCAATCTTCAGAAAAATGTACATTCTCCTTTAACTATGTATATAGTAATAATAATAAAAGCAGGTCAAGATATATGAACAAAAATTCAGAATATTTTTCCCCTCTGGTTCAGATAAATTCCATAGAGTAATAAAAATCATAGCCATATTACTCTAATAATCTTGTACTGAGAATTTAGGCAGACATTCAAACTCTATTGATAGTAATAAAAAATTTGAGACTTAGGTAATTAGCAAACAAGGGTGAATACTCAGATTTTCATTTTCAGAAATAAAAAAACAGAAGTATGAATTATGAGGCTAAATATTCATAAAGTTACTGGCATTAACTTATAAAGCATGACTTAGATACGTAAGTGGAAGTCATCACGAACAATGACAGATCCAATGTGATGGTTAATTCTGTGTGTCAGCTTGACTGGGTGTGTCTGAGGGTGTTTCAGGAAGAGATCATTAGCATTTGAGTCAATAGATTAAGTAACTATCTGCCCTTACCAGTGTGGGTGGGCATCCGTCAACTGACTGAGGACCCAGGTAGAACAACAAGGTGGAGGAAAGGCAAATTCTTCCTCTTTTTAAGCCGGGACACTCACTTCTTCCACCCCTCTCCTGTCCCCCATTCTCAGTTCTCAGGGCTGCATCCTTGGACTGGGACTTACAGCAGCAGCTCTGGCCCGGGTTCTTAGGTCTCGGACTCGAACTGAATGACACCACCAGCTTTCCTGGGTATCTAGAGCACAGAGGGCAGATTGTGGGAATTCTCAGTCTCTGTAAGAAAATTCCCATTATAAACCTCCTCTCATATAGATGTATCTGTATATATATCTTATTGGTTCTCTTTCTCTCTAGTATCCTAATACATTCAGCTACATCAAATAGTTACATTGTTTTCCTAAGGTAGCTTTTAAATTAAAAAATAGAGAGACCAGAGAGCACTTAGGTGTTTGTTTTTCAGCACAACTGAAACTTTCTCAATCCTCAAGAATAAGATGACACACTTTAACTGATTAATAGTAGACTGGTATGATGAGTAGTTTAAACAAGGCATGTGAATTCATAGTAAACTGAATTGAGACCTCTGTTACATGGTACAGTTTCTATACTTGGTGATAAAATTTTAAAAATATATTTAATATATTATTTTTTTAATTATTCACTTTCATTATTCTAGCTAGTTTTCAGAGGAAAAGAGAAAATAGATAATTAGTTAAGACACTAGTTCTCCAAGTGTGGTCTTGTTAGTCTTTCATGTCCCTAAGACCCTTTAATGGGTCCAAAATGTCAAAACTATATTCATAACACTAGGAAATTCTTTACCTTTTTTGCTCTCATTAGTAGGATCAGTGATCTTCACCAAGGGCTGCAATAACATGTGATTTAATGCAAAAAGACTTAGGAATCCACCTTTCTTATATTAAGCAACATATAAAAAAAATCTGAAAAATGTAAAAAGATGTCACTATTCTCAAATTGTGTATTTTGAAAAGTATAACCATCTTCATTGGGGAAAAATGTGATTTATGTTTATAGGAAATAGATTCTAGTTATCTTTAAATGAATTAATACTTTTAATTATTAACTTTACTTTCTAATGGAGTAACTTGATAGATATAATCTACATAAACAAAAACACTTTTGAGTCCTAGGTAATTTTTTATTATTCTGGTTCTTGAGAAACAGTTTTTGGGAAGTAAGAACAAACAAGTTAAATCATCAGACCCACAATCCAATAAAAATAAAGTAGAAATAATGACAAAACATCAGCAGTACATAGAGCACAGTGGAAAGTCAGAAACATGGAGAAGATTGGGGGAAACGATGATGATGCTCATGCCGTGCACAATCATAACACTACATGTTTAAACACACAATTTCTGTCAGGATCCAAGGCATCCCTGACTGGGAGTAAAGTAAGGGCAGGCCCCTGGACTCCAAATGTATCTGAAATGCTGTGTATCATTAAAGGATCACTTCTGAATTATTTAGGTAGGACCTCCCAATTTTTAGGCAAGGTAGTGCTTTAGAGAATTTGTATATTAGTTATCTCTAATTGCCTAGCAAATTACCACAAAATTAGCTTGAAAAAAACACATTTATTATTTCACAGCTTTTATGGGTTGAGAATTGGCACAGCTTAACTGCATTCTTTGATTCAGTGTCTCTCACTGGCTGTGATCAGTTTGTTACTAGGAGCTGGAATCTAAAATGAAGATTTGGAATGGTAAAGGGTCCATTTTAGGTTTCTGGGCTGCAGATAGAATGCAGTTCCTAGAGACTGCCAGACTGTTGGCCTCAGTGTCTAGCTGCCTCTCAGCTGGGGACTGCCCTCAGTTCCTTGTCACACAGGCCTCTCTAGTACAGCAGCTTGCTTCATCAAAAGGCAGCAGCCAAAGAATGGAGTCTGCTAGTAAAGCAGAAGTCATGATCTCATGTAACTTAATCACATATGTGACATCCTGCCCCTTTTACCATATTATATTGCTTAGAAAGGAGTCACTCAGTCAACCCAGCTCACCTCAACAGGAAAGGAATACACAAGGGTGTGAATATCCAGGAACAGGAACCACAGAGCGCCCATTTAAGTGAACCTAACACACCCTGTTTAGACTCAAAGCATAGGAAAAATGAAGCTGAGTTCTTATAAAAAGCATGTTTTCATTCACACATGAATTTTCCGATTATTGTCTTTGTGAAATGCTCACTTTATGAGTGAAGATGAAAAGACAACTACGACAATTACTGCCTGTCTGAAATAAATATGAATTCCTTAGATGAAGGCAACAAGTGAATCTTTCCCATTAGCAATTATAATAATTTGCTACGGGTACCCCCAGAAATGGTGTATCAGGTTTACTGTGGTAATTGCTAAGGTGACACTAGAATTAAATCCTGGAGGACTGAGAAGCATTAATGAAGTGAAAAATGTCTTTAAGAAATGAAGACTGCTATGTAATGGCAAGAAGTAGAAAAGTAAGTTTACAGAAGCATGAAGTAACTTGAAATCTGGAAATTGCAAGGTACTGGGCTACGTCAAGGGATGGGTCTGATAGTTAGGAAGGGGTCAGATCATGAAGGGATGTCTGCTAAATGTGCCATTTAAACTTTTAAATCTGAAAGTTATTGAAAACTATAATTTCTAATTACGATAAATTGTATTTATACAGTGTGATCAATTAATTATGAAATTTAGAGCTATCATGCTGGAACTGATGGGATGAAATGATTTGGGGGAGTTTAGACTAGTATCAACATAAAATTTAGAGGTCTAGTACCCAGGTAAGAAGTTTTGAAGATTAAAGGATGTATTATAGAAAACAGATAAGCAATCACATAAGATATTCAGAAAATAGGCTGTTAATTGATGATAACTTTTTATTTGAGAGGGTGATAGAATAGTGTAGACATTTCTCCTCCCTCTACTCCAAAGTTAATGTATATCCAATACATGTACATGCAAAATCAATTTTATTAACATCTGATTTTATAGGTCTGGAGTAGGGCCTAAAAGTCTGCTTTTCTAATAAGCTCCCAGATGCTGCTGGTCCTCAAACCTTATTTTCAGTACATGAACTACATTACTAAAGGTGTCATGATTAGAAAATGGCAGGATAGATTAAGACAAAGTATGCATGGTACACACCTACACTTCCACTGAATGTAAAGAGAAGAACACACGGAGTTAAAAGGATGTATGAACTGTATCACCGTAACACAAAGGGAGGCTGACAGTGATGCATAAAATTATAGTTATCTGTATCTGGAGAGGAAGATTTCAGAGTGGTCCCATCAGTTGTCCTTTTAAAGTAATTCAATAATGTGCAGTCTGTTTTACTACATACTAGGCCTCCTTTGGTTCAAGAAATTTAGCACTTATTAATCTCTACAACTGGAAAAGAAGATTAATGCTGGGAAGTATTTTGGAAGGATGGAGATGATGCATGAGGCCAAAGGCACATACTTTTAACAGTATGCTAAAATTTCCTCATTTCCTATGAAGTAGATATAGTTAAAACTCCAAAAATATTATAAAGTCAGGAGGAGTATAAAGAAAGATGTAAACCTTATCATCTGAGGAGAATGGGGGGGAAAAAGTTGACTAAAAATACTTAAGTATTATTAGAAAGAATTGATGAGTCCATTTGAGTTGTGGACTCAACTTTGCAGCAGCAACAATGCACATAGCTGTTAAAGGTTTTTTTTCCCCCTTCCAGAACAAATGCTTCTCTTTTATCTACCCACATCTCCTTTTTCTAGAGAAATAGTACTCTTTCACTGTGGCAATTGTATTTTCTCCTTGTTCCAAATATATTTCCTACATGATCTAATAATTAATGATATAATTTATTTTTAGGGGCATAGTTGATTATAGAAAGGGTGGGAGTCTTTTCCTGGAGACTTTTACACTGAAGCTGAACATGAGTATCTTTCTCTCTTGGAGTTTTTATGTACAAATTATTATCAGTAGCAATGAGTCCCATCAGTTGACAAAGCTGGTTGGAAATGAGAGAGACTGGAGCCAAAATTCAAAGAAAAGCAAGTATATGCAACAAAGAAAATGGTAGTGGATTTGGAATCTGTTTGATATTGATACTTAATGGCCTTTCCTAATCTCCAAGAGTTTTGATTATCCAACATTCCACAAGTATCACAGTCATATATTCAGCACCACCTTCTATAGTCTATTCCCCTGCTGGTTAAGGATTTTCTTTTGCGACAAAAAAGGTATGACAAATTTGTCTTCAAAACAACATTACTTACAGTAAAGTACAAAATAAGAAATACATTTTCCATTTCTTTTCTTTTCTGAATTTTATCATAGGCACCACTCTGAAGGGCTCAATAAAGTTCAATGTCAGCCAAACTTTATTGATTCAGCTCAGCTTCACGGGGTTACAGTGAAGTATTGTTCACCCTAAAAGAATGCTAATCAAGTAATTCTATGACAACTATATAACCTTACAGTAAAAAGCACACCAGTGGAAAAGTGGGTAAATTACAAACTATTTGATGCTTGATTTACTCCACAGCTGGCCCAAGCAATGAAACATAGCAGCCAGGAACTAAAGCTTGGGTGGTTTTAACAAATAAGGAGTTATTTGACAAAGAGGTTAGACCTCTGGGGAAATACTGAGAATGAACTGAGTTATTTAAAAATGCTTTTGGTTTTAGCAGGGTCACAGACTTCAAGAAGGGACTAGAAGTTACCAAAGGGAAGGGGGTGAGGAAGGTGAGTGGAGAGGGAGGGAGAAGCGCATTAGGGGCATTATGATTAGCACATATAATGTAGATGGGTCACAAGGAAGGCAATATAGCACAGAGAAGATCAGTAGTGACTTTACAGAATCTTACTACGCTGATGGACAATGACTGCAATGGGATGTGGGGGCGGGGACTTGTTAATATGGGTGAATGTTGTAACCACGATGCTGCTCATGTGAAACCTTCATAAAATTGTATATAAACGATACCTTAATAAAAAAAATGCTTTTGGTTTTGTTAGAATCTGGTTTACCTTTGGATTTGCCTCTGACCAAAGTAAGTTAAGAAATGACACAGACACATATTTATCTTTCTTTGTTATTCTATTTAGGGTCACTAAGAAGTATTTCATCAAAACTGCTGTAGGAAAGGCTAACACTTAATCTTTATCAGTGTAAAAGAAAATAGGATATGCTTAAAACATGTGCCGCTCCTACTTAACAGTGCCACTTAGGCATTGATCAAATTCTCCTCAAATTCTGAATATTTACTTAAGTTCTGGACTGGATATCATGTTTTTGAAAATTAATAATATTTTAAGATTACTATAAAAAATGAAATAAACTTCCTTAATCTTCAGATCAAGTGTATAAAATCTAACAGCAGTATACATTTCTAACCTATTTTTATAGAGATATGCAACCATGATACAGACAGCATTATGACATTCAGCCAGTACTTTCAGGCATATCATTTTACATAAGGATCTTAAGCAGCAATTTACACCTTGAGGAAATTATTGACAACTGCTAATTAATGTTCCTGCTGGTTCTTCACAATAGAGGTATTTAAACATTAATACAAAAATTTGATACTTCCAATTTTCATGCACCAAAGTATTGGTTTGGAATATGTCCCTTAAAATTTGATACTGAATTAAATACTTCAGTCATATATAGAACAATGAGGCCTCACATATGTTATCTTATTATGCAAAGTAAAGGGAATTTTTAAAAATAATTTAATCTAAAAATGTACACACTTTGGGGGGCGGAGACAGGATGGCGGCATGAGTAGAGCAGTGGAAATCTCCTCCCAAAAACACATAGAGCTATGAAAATATAACAAAGAAAAATCTTCCTAAAATAGAGACCACAGGACACAGGACAACATCCAGACCACATCCACACTGCAAGAACCCAGCGCCTTGTGAAGGGGAGTGCTTTTTGGAAGTTTTAAAGGGGCAGGACAGGTCACTTAGACCAGAGGCAGGGAATCTGGGGATCTCTGGGCATCCTAACCCCCTGGGCAGCAGGGAGCACAGAGACCCCTTACGGAGATAAATAGCCTCCTGGCCGCTCCCCCTCCAAACGGGGCTCCACCATTTTGGAGGAACAGCCTCAGCCAGACCAAGCCCACAGCAACAGAGGAGATAAACCCCAAAGCAACTGGGCAGGAAGCAGAAGCCCTGTCTGCGCACAGCTGCCCAGCACAAGCAACTAGAGGTCGCTATTCTCCCAGGAAAAGGCTACAAACCAACAAGAAGGGAAGCTCTTCCAGCGGTCACTTGTACCAGCTCTGCAAACTATCTCTATCACCATGAAAAGGCAAAACTACAGGCAGACAAAGATCACAGAGACAACACCTGAGAAGGAGACAGACCTAACTAGTCCTCCTGAAAAAGAATTCAAAATAAAAATCATGAACATGCTGACAGAGATGCAGAGAAAAATGCAAGAGCAATGGGATGAGATGCAGAGAAAAATGCAAGAGCAGTGGGATGAGATGCAGAGAAAAATGCAAGAGCAGTGGGATGAAGTCTGGAAGGAGATCACAGATGTCAGGAAAGAGATCACAGAAGTGAAACAATCCCGGGAAGGATTTATAAGCAGAATGGATAAGATGCAAGAGGCCATTGAAGGAATAGAAGCCAGAGAACAGGAACGTATAGAAGCTGACATAGAGAGAGATAAAAGGATCTCCAGGAATGAAACAACACTAAGAGAAATATGTGACCAATACAAAAGGAATAACATTCGTATTATAGGGATACCAGAAGAGGAAGAAAGAGGAAAAGGGATAGAAAGTGTCTTTGAAGAAATAATTGCTGAAAACTTCCCCAAACTGGGGGAGGAAATAATCGAACAGACCATGGAAGTACACAGAACCCCCAACAGAAAGGATCCAAGGAGGACAACACCAAGACACATAGTAATTAAAATGGCAAGGATCAAGGACAAGGAAAGAGTTTTAAAGGCAGCTAGAGAGAAAAAGGTCACCTATAAAGGAAAACCAATCAGGCTAACATCAGACTTCTCAACAGAAACCCTACAGGCCAGAAGAGAATGGCATGATATACTTAATGCAATGAAACAGAAGGGCCTTGAACCAAGGATACTGTATCCAGCACGACTATCATTTAAATATGATGGTGGGATTAAACAATTCCCAGACAAGCAAAAGCTGAGGGAATTTGCTTCCCACAAACCACCTCTACAGGGCATCCTACAGGGACTGCTCTAGATGGGAGCACCCCTAAAAAGAGCACAGAACAAAACACACAACATATGAAGAATGGAGGAGGAGGAATAAGAAGGGAGAGAAGAAAAGAATCTCCAGACAGTGTATATAACAGCTCAATAAGCAAGCTAAGTTAGGCAGTAAGATACTAAAGACGCTAACCTTGAACCTTTGGTAACCATGAATCTAAAGCCTGAAATGGCAATAAGTACATATTTCTCAATAGTCACACTAAATGTAAATGGACTTAATGCACCAATTAAAAGACATAGAGTAATAGAATGGATAAAAAAGCAAGACCCATCTATATGCTGCTTACAAGAAACTCACCTTAAACTCAAAGATAAGCATAGACTAAAAGTCAAGGGATGGAAAAACATATTTCAGGCAAACAACAGTGAGAAGAAAGCAGGGGTTGCAGTACTAATATCAGACAAAATAGACTTCAAAACAAAGAAAGTAACAAGAGATAAAGAAGGCCACTACATAATGATAAAGGGCTCAGTCCAACAAGAGGATATAACCATTCTAAATATATATGCACCCAATACAGGAGCACCAGCATATGTGAAGCAAATACTAACAGAACTAAAGAGGGAAATAGACTGTAATGCATTCATTGTAGGAGACTTCAACACACCACTCACCCCAAAGGATAGATCCACCGGGCAGAAAATAAGTAAAGACACACAGGCACTGAACAACACACTAGAACAGATGGACCTAATAGACATCTATAGAACTCTACATCCAAAAGCAACAGGATATACATTCTTCTCAAGTGCACATCGAACATTCTCCAGAATAGACCACATACTAGCTCACAAAAAGAGCCTCAGTAAATCCAAAATATTGAAATTCTACCAACCAATTTTTCAGACCACAAAGGTATGAAAGTAGAAATAAATTCTACAAAGAAAATAAAAAGGCTCACAAACACATGGAGGCTTAACAACATGCTACTAAATAATCAATGGATCAATGAACAAATCAAAATAGAGATCAAGGAATATATAGAAACAAATGACAACAACAACACTAAGCGCCAACTTTTGTGGGATGCAGCGAAAGCAGTCTTAAGAGGAAAGTATATAGCAATCCAGGCACACTTGAAGAAGGAAGAACAATCCCAAATGAATAGTCTAACATCACAATTATTAAAACTGGAAAAAGAAGAACAAAGGAGGCCTAAAGTCAGCAGAAGGAGGGACATAATAAAGATCAGAGAAGAAATAAACAAAATTGAGAAGAATAAAACAATAGCAAAAATCAACGAAACCAAGAGCTGGTTCTTTGAGAAAATAAACAAAATAGATAAGCCTCTAGCCCAACTTATTAAGAGAAAAAGAGTGTCAACACAAATCAACATAATCAGAAATGAGAATGGAAAAATCACGACAGACTCCACAGAAATACAAAGAATTATTAAAGACTACTATGAAAACCTATATGCCAACAAGCTGGAAAACCTAGAAGAAATGGACAACTTCCTAGAAAAATACAACCTCCCAAGACTGACCAAGGAAGAAACACAAAAGTTAAACAAACCAATTACAAGCAAAGAAATTGAAACAGTAATCAAAAAACTACCCAAGAACAAAACCCCGGGGCCGAACGGATTTACCTCGGAATTTTATCAGACACACAGAGAAGACATAATACCCATTCTCCTTAAAGTGTTCCACAAAATAGAAGAAGAGGGAATACTCCCAAACTCATTCTATGAGGCAAACATCACCCTAATACCAAAACCAGGCAAAGACCCGAGCAAAAAAGAAAATTACAGACCAATATCCCTGATGAATGTAGATGCAAAAATACTCAATAAAATATTAGCAAACAGAATTCAACAGTATATCAAAAGGATCATACACCATGACCAAGTGGGGTTCATCCCAGGGATGCAAGGATGGTACAACATTCGAAAATCCATCAACATCATCCACCACATCAACAAAAAGAAAGACAAAAACCACATGATCATCTCCATAGATGCTGAAAAAGCATTTGACAAAATTCAACATCCATTCATGATAAAAACTCTCAGCAAAATGGGAATAGAGGGCAAGTACCTCAACATAATAAAGGCCATATATGATAAACCCACTGCCAGCATTACACTGAACAGCGAGAAGCTGAAAGCATTTCCACTGAGATCGGGAACCAGACAGGGATGCCCACTCTCCCCACTGTTATTTAACATAGTACTGGAGGTCCTAGCCACGGCAATCAGACAAAACAAAGAAATACAAGGAATCCAGATTGGTAAAGAAGAAGTTAAACTGTCACTATTTGCAGATGATATGATACTGTACATAAAAAACCCTAAAGACTCCACTCCAAAACTACTAGAACTGATATCGGAATACAGCAAAGTTGCAGGATACAAAATTAACACACAGAAATCTGTAGCTTTCCTATACACTAACAATGAATCAATAGAAAGAGAAATCAGGAAAACAATTCCATTCACCATTGCATCAAAAAGAATAAAATACCTAGGAATAAACCTAACCAAAGAAGTGAAAGACTTATACTCTGAAAACTACAAGTCACTCTTAAGAGAAATTAAAGGGGACACTAATAAATGGAAACTCATCCCACGCTCATGGCTAGGAAGAATTAATATCGTCAAAATGGCCATCCTGCCCAAAGCAATATACAGATTTGATGCAATCCCTCTCAAATTACCAGCAACATTCTTCAATGAATTGGAACAAATAATTCAAAAATTCATATGGAAACACCAAAGACCCCGAAGAGCCAAAGCAATCCTGAAAAAGAAGAATAAAGTAGGGGGGATCTCACTCCCCAACTTCAAGCTCTACTACAAAGCCATAGTAATCAAGACAATTTGGTACTGGCACAAGAACAGAGCCACAGACCAGTGGAACAGATTAGAGACCCCAGAAATTAACCCAAACATATATGGTCAATTAATATTTGATAAAGGAGCCATGGACATACAATGGCAAAATGACAGTCTCTTCAACAGATGGTGCTGGCAAAACTGGACAGCTACATGTAGGAGAATGAAACTGGACCATTGTCTGACCCCATATACAAAGGTAAACTCAAAATGGATCAAAGACCTGAATGTAAGTCATGAAACCATTAAACTCTTGGAAAAAAACATAGGCAAAAACCTCTTAGACATAAACATGAGTGATCTCTTCTTGAACATATCTCCCCGGGCAAGGAAAACAACAGCAAAAATGAGCAAGTGGGACTACATTAAGCTGAAAAGCTTCTGTACAGCGAAAGACACCATCAATAGAACAAAAAGGAACTCTACAGTATGGGAGAATATATTTGAAAATGACAGATCTGATAAAGGCTTGACGTCCAGAATATATAAAGAGCTCACACGCCTCAACAAACAAAAAACAAATAACCCAATTAAAAAATGGGCAGAGGAACTGAACAGACAGTTCTCCAAAAAAGAAATACAGATGGCCAAGAGACACATGAAAAGATGCTCCACATCGCTAATTATCAGAAAAATGCAAATTAAAACTACAATGAGGTATCACCTCACACCAGTAAGGATAGCTGCCATCCAAAAGACAAACAACAACAAATGTTGGTGAGGCTGTGGAGAAAGTGGAACCCTCCTACGCTGCTGGTGGGAATGTAAATTAGTTCAACCATTGTGGAAAGCAGTATGGAGGTGCATCAAAATGCTCAAAACAGACCTACCATTTGACCCAGGAATTCCACTCCTAGGAATTTACCCTAAGAACGCAGCAATCAAGTTTGAGAAAGACAGATGCACTCCTATGTTTATCGCAGCACTATTTACAATAGCCAAGAATTGGAAGCAACCTAAATGTCCATCGGTAGATGAATGGATAAAGAAGATGTGGTACATATACACAATGGAATACTACTCAGCCATAAGAAGTGGAAAAATCCAACCATTTGCAGCAACATGGATGGAGCTGGAGAGTATTATGCTCAGTGAAATAAGCCAAGCGGAGAAAGAGAAATACCAAATGATCTCACTCATCTGAGGAGTATAGGAACAAAGGAAAAACTGAGGGAACAAAACATCAGCAGAATTACAGAACCCCAAAATGGACTAACAGGTACCAAAGGGAAAGGAACTGGGGAGGATGGGTGGGCAGGGAGGGATAAGGGGGGGGAAGAAGAAGGGGGGTATTAAGATTAGCATGCATGGGGGGAGGGAGAAAGGGGAGGGTGGGCTGCACAACACAGAGAGGACAAGTAGTGACTCTACAACATTTTGCTAAGCTGAGGGACAGTAACCGTAATGTGGTTGTTAGGGGGGACCTGATATAGGGGAGAGCATAGTAAACATAGTATTCTTCATGTAAGTGTAGATTAAAAATTAAAAAAAAAAAAAGAAAGAAAGAAAGAAAAGGGGGATTACTCCTTAACAGGATAAAACTATTGGTAAATCAAAGATCAACGCATGCTTTAAATATCCTTAATGTTGATCACTTAAAGGGTGTCAGATGATCAGCTATGGAGGTACTCTTTTCTGATAATATTCCTTTCTCTTAATTAAAAAAAAAAAAAAAAAGCAGTTACTGTGTGCTGACCTCCAATGAGTTCTGCACAGTGGTATAGAGGGCATGTCAAAGTGTGGGCAAAGGGTCTGTTTGTTTCTATGCAGAAGATCAAGGCCTAGCTTGGATACCCAGAAAATGAACTAAGATACGATATGAGGAGGAGCTTCCGGCATCAGCACTCTCTGGAGGACTTGTGCCGGGGGATGATCATCAAAAAGCCTCCACAGGGATCCGGACGATGCTGTGGTTGTGGCTGCATCCAGCCCACCGTCTCCTGGACTTGCCATAGGAATGAGGAGGGAGATGTCTAGGCTGGCATGTGCATACAGTGAGACAACGAATTTGACCGGATCTGTACTGTTGGAACTCAACCAGGAGTTGGGAGGGGTGCAAGTTGTAGCACTCCAAAATCTCATGACTATAGACTATCTATGGTTAAAAGAACATATGGGATGTGAACAGATTTCAGAAATGGGCTGCTTTAATTTGTCTGATGGTTCAAGTACAGTTGGACAATATCCATCATATCATAGATAAATTTTCACAAATGCCTAGGGTGCCTAAATGGTTTTCTTGGCTTCACTGGAGATGGATGGTAATTATAGATTTGCTTTGTTTATGTCACCGTATTCCTATTATGTTAATATGTGTGTGCAAATTAGTTAGTAGTTTAAAACCTATACATACTTAAGGTACTATACAAGAAGATATGTCAAAGAAATAATCAATCCTCCCATGTTTCCTTCATATGCTACATCTATAGCTTTTCTTCTTCCTTCCTAATTACAACCCTTAAATAGAATTCGTGCCTCATATCGAATTTACCGAGTATCATAATTCCTCCAGGTGGTAAAGATACCTCGAGACAAGTGCTGGGCATAGAAGCCACAAGGCATAAATCTGCAAAGAAGTAAAAAGCTAACCTTTGCAAACAATATGGCTTCTCTCTCACTTACCAACTTTACATTTCCCTGTATGGCCCCGGAAGATGACTGGTTAGCCAGAGACGGGTAAGATTCCTCAAGGGAGGAACAACCTAAGACAGGCACAGTCACAGGGGGGCCATCAGGTGAGAATTTGGGGATCAACAGAGGTGAGGCTCAGAACCTCACCCCCCCCCTGCTTTGAGAGAAATCTTCTGCATCCGTGGATGTCTTGCTGCCCTTGTCTAGCCTGGATTAATACTTAGTCCATAGGCACACACCTGATCATCTGATTATCTACATTTGCCTTCTTACAGCACTAAACTATGTTTTCTACCTTTATCTTGCATCTACCTACCACTTCAGCATTTTATTAAAAATAAAAATAATAATAATAATAGGAGAAATGTGGGATCAACATATAAATCAAGTACAAAAATCAAACGAATATTCATATTTGACCTGATTGTTTATAGGTCATATTGCATGATCAAAACCGAAAGTTTCTGTGATGAATGCCCTTGTACTGTTCACCATGTAAGAATTTATTCACTATGTAAGAATTCGTTCACCATGTAAGAACTTGTTTGTTATGCTTCAGAAGATTGGAGACTGACGAGAATTAGGCTTGAGATGGATTAATGATTGTACATTGAGCGTTGACCCCCCTATACTGAATTTTATTGTTGTTAACAACCATTTGATCAATAAATATGAGAGATGCCCTCTCAAAAAAAAAAAATGTACACATTTTCTCTCCAAAGATATTAATTTAGAATCAGTATTTATAGTTTCTATAAAGTTCATTATGTACATGGAGTAACTCAGAATTTATTGATAATTTTGATGAAGTATATGAAACTCATAAGTCAAAACACAAAATGAAAACATATACTCAAAAATTGAGGGAAGTTTAACTTTTAGTATTTTTGTGGTTCTACCAGACATTTGACAACACAGCACGGTGTATATGGAATATATTAATGTTGCTATAGCCTATGATTCTCATTATCTAATAAAATAATGATTACATATGAGAAATGAGAAAACACACTAAATATTAGTATAAGAAAACCTGGTAAAACTTTAAGAGATGGAAAAATTAAGGATATTTCTAACATTTAACTGCACTGTAGTTCATAGCAGTCTGATACCACACACAGGTCACTCGGTCTGTATCTCCTCTCCTTTGATACACATCACCTCCTTTGTAGAAAATCACCTTAAGTTCCATTTTCCTTTTCCTATTAACCAAACAATAGATGAAACACGTTTTTTTTAAAACATGGTTCACAAATGCTTTTATTTACAGAAAACTAATTTCCCTTTGAACTTCACTGACATAGTTATACACAATTATCGATTGTACTTCATAATTATTCAAATTAGTTTAGTGATTCAACGTTAACTTTTTGCTAGTAGACTATCCTCACCTTTATTAGGAATATTTTTGAATTATAAAATGTGCTTCCTTTCACACTTCAGATATCACAATTACTTTTGGGGAATTTGGTTGTGTAACTAAATGTTTTATTAATAATGGGCCTGAGGCAAGAGCACATAAAACTATCTTGTAACTGAAATACAAAGTTCATGATTTAAAAATCCTGTGAAAAAATTATCATTTATTATTCAATAGCCAAGTAACAGACCCATGGCAAAATTGCTTTGTCTGAAAACTTCAGAATCAACTATTTATGTGAATCTCAGGTTAGTTCAGTCAAAAATCTACATTGATTATTTGTGTTATTAAATTTTTTGAATAAATAAAACACTTTATAGATACTCATAAGAAATGATTTTATATACAGCTAATTTATTAGGATGGTCACAAAAAACTCCCCTTTAAACGTATTTTGGTATATCCATACAATAGGTTATTTCTCAGAAATAAAAATGATTAAAATACTGATGCATGTAACAACATGGATGAATCTCAAGATACTTAATGCTGAGTGAAAAGAAACTATGCAAAGAATATGTGTAAAAATTCAATCCATGGTGGAAGAAATCATATAAATGGTTATCTAGATTACAAGAGAACGTGAGATAATTTTTGTAGGTGACTGATATGTCTATAAACTGACTTTTTGATTCTATGAATGGCTTCACAGGTGTATTGAAATGGCTGTTTTCATTAATGCACTACAGTTTTATACATGTTTTCTGTACAGGGAACTGCCTAACTCAAACCACCATTACCAGAAACAGCTTCATGAAACCTTATTTTCATAAACATTAATTATAAATGTTCATTTATTCACAATCAATCTTTTAAACATTGTGCAAAATTGTCAAAATTATATTTGTTTTTTTCGAAAGGTATCAACCCAACTATCTTTAACATATTTTATTATAATTTGGAATTAATCTGCATCTGCCCTCTGAAGAAAAAGGTATAATAACCTTTGGTAGAATTAATACACAAAACTTCAGAAATATTCAGTCTTCCTGGTGGTTGCATAGCTAGAGGCATTAGAGACTAGTATCTACGAGGTCCTCTGTTAAATATTCTTCAACGAGTTGTCTAGCAAGGTATGATTAAAGCCATGAAAATTTAGAACAGACAGTGACAAAAAAAAGTCTTCAAATGATTACTTAAAGAATCTTAGTGTGGCAGGCCAAATTCTATAAAACAAATATTTCCATGTATATAAAATATTCTCAAGAGGGCAGAGCCAAGATGGTGGCATGAGTAGGACAGTGGGAATCTCCTCCCAAACACATACCTATTTTTGAAAATACAACAAATACAACTATCCATAAAAGAGAGACCAGAAGACACAGGACAACAGCCAGACTACATCCACACCTGCGAGAACCCAGCGCCTGGTGAAAGGGGTAAGATACAAGCTGCAGTCCGGCGGGACCCAAGGCCCCTCACCCCAGCTCCCGGCGGGAGGAGAGGAGTCAGAGTGGGGAGGGAGAGGGATCCCAGGACTGCAAAAAGACCCAGCCCTAGCCATCCACACCAGAATGCACACACAGTGTATGCATGGGGTGCTGGAAACTAGGGAAGCAGGACAGTAAGACCTGTGAGTGGGTCACGAAGCCAGTGCTCCAGGGAGAAAGAAAAGCGAGTGCTTTTTGAAAGTCTTAAAGAGACAGGGACCACACTACTGGACGGAAGCATCCTGGGTCACAGTCCAGGAGCTGGAAGTTCCAGGAAACTCTGGGCACACTAACCCCCTGGTCAACAGCTCTGAGACCCCTCACAGAGGTAAACAGCCAAACAGTCCCCCATCCTTTACCCCTCCGGGACCCTGGGATAGCAGACCAGAAGGCTGAAGCTAGCCACATCGACAGCAAGGGAGCTTCCTCCATACCGGCCAGGCAAGATACAGAGACCCAGTCACTGCCCAACACAAGCCACTAGGGGTCACAGCTGTCCCAGTAAAGAAAGGCCAGGAGCATTTGGAAAAAGTCTAGGCTCTCCCAGCTTATAGACTTGTCAATAGCATACCACTGCACTTATCAACATGAAAAGGCAAAAAAAATTGATCCAGACAAGACTAACCCAGACAGCTTCGATATCTTCTACAACTTCCCCTGAGAAGGAACCTGGGGAGATATATTTAACCAGTCTTCCTGAAAAAGAATTCAAAACAAAAGTCATAACCATGCTGATGGACTGCAGAGAAATATGCAAGAACTAAGGAGGGAGAATACGGAAATAAAACAATCTCTGGAAGGACTTCAAAGCAGAATGGACGAGATGCAAGAGACCATTAATGGACTAGAAAACAGAGAACAGGAACGCAGAGAAGCTGATGCAGAGAGAGATAAAAGGATCTGAAGGAATGAAAGAATTTTAAGCAAACTGTGTGACCAATCAAAATGGAACAATATCCGCATTATAGGGGTACCAGAAGAAGAAGAGAGAGAAAAAGGGATAGAAATTGTCTATGAAGAAATAATTATCGAAAACTTCCCCAAACTAGGGGAGGAAATAGCCTCTCAGACCACAGAGGTACACAGAACTCCCATGACAAGGGATCCGAGGAGGGCAACACCAAGACACATAATAAATAAAATGGCAAAGATCAAAGACAAGGACAAAGCATTAAAGGCAGCCAGAGAGAAAAAAAAGGTTACCTACAAAGGAAAACCCAACAGGCTATCATCAGACTTCTCAACAGAAACCCTACAGGCCAGAAGAGAATGGCATGATATACTTAATGCAATGAAACAGAAGGGCCTTGAACCAAGACTACTGTATCCAGCACGAATATCATTTAAATAAGGAGGGATTAAACAATTCTCAGACAAGCAAAAGTTGAGGGAATTTGCCTCCCACAAACCACCTCTACAGGGCATCCTACAGGGACTGCTCTAGATGGAAGCACTCCTAAAAAGAGCACAGAACAAAACACCCAACATATGAAGAAGGGAGGTGGAGGAATAAGAAGGGAGAGAAATAAAGAATCATCAAACCACATTTATAATAGGTCAACAAGTGAGTTAAGTTAGACAGTAAGATAGTAAAGAAGCTAACCCTTAACCTTTGGTAATCACAAACTTAAAGCCTGCACTGGCAATAAGTACATACCTTTCAAAAATCACCCTAAATGTAAATGGACTGAATGCAACAATCAAAAGACACAGAGTAACAGAATGGATAAAAAAGCAAGATCCATCCATGTGCTGCTTAGAAGAGACTCACCTAAAACCCAAAACATGCACAGACTTAAAGTCAAGGGATGGAAAAAGATATTTCATGCAAACAACAGAGAGAAAAAAGCAGGTGTTGCAATACTAGTATCAGACAAAACAGACTTCAAAATAAAGAAAGTAACAAAATATGAAGAAGGACATTACATAATGATAAAGGGCTCAGTAAAACAAGAGGATATAACCATTATAAATATATATGCACCCAATACAGGAGCACCAACATATCTGAAACAAATACTAACAGAATTAAAGGAGGAAATAGAAAGCAATGCATTCATTCTGGGAGACTTCAACACACCACTCACTCCAAACGACAGATCCACCAGACAGAAAATAAGTCAGACACAGAGGCACTGAACAACACACTAGAACAGATGGACATAATAGACATCTACAGAACTCTACATCTAAAAGCAACAGGATACACATTCTTCTCAAGTGCACATGGAACATTCTCCAGAATAGACCACATACTAGGCCACAAAAAGAGCCTCAGTAAATTCCAAAAGATTGAAATCCTACCAACCAACTTTTCAGACCACAAAGGCATAAAACTAGAAATAAAGTTTACAAAGAAATCAAAAAGGCTCACAAACACATGGAGGCTTAACAACACGCTCCTAAATAATCAATGGATCAATGACCAAATTAAAATGGAGATGCAGCCATATATGGAAACAAACGACAACAACAACCCAAAGCCCCAACTACTGTGGGATACAGCAAACGCAGTCTTAAGAGGAAAGTATATAGCAATCCAGGCATATTTAAAGAAGGAAGAACAATCCCAAATGAATGGTCTAATGTCACAATTATCTAAATTGGAAAAAGAAGAACAAATGAGGCCTAAGGTCAGCAGATGTAGGGACATAATAAAGATCAGAGAAGAAATAAATAAAATTGAAAAGAATAAAACAATAGCAAAAATCAATGAAACCAAGAGCTGGTTCTTTGAGAAAATAAAGAAAATAGATAAGCCTCTAGCCAGACTTATTAACAGGAAAAGAGAGTCAACACACATCAACAGAATCAGAAATGAGAAAGGAAAAATCACGATGGACCCCACAGAAATACAAAGAATTATTAGAGAGTACTTTGCAAACCTATATGCAAACAAACTGGGACCCCTAGGAGAAATGGACAACTTCCTAGAAAAATACAACCTTCCAAGACTGACCCAGAAAGAAACATAAAATCTAAAAAGATCAATTACCTGCAACGAAATTGAAGCAGTAATCAAAAAACTATCAAAGAAAAAAACCCCTGGGACAGATGGATTTACCTCAGAATTTTATCAGACATACAGGGAAGACATAACACCCATTCTCCTTAGAGTTTTCCAAAAAATAGAAGAGGAGGGAATACTCCCAAACTCATTCTGTGAAGCCAACATCACCCTAATACCAAAACCAGGCAAAGACCCCACCAAAAAAGAAAATTACAGACCAATAACCATGATGAATGTAGATGGAAAAATACTCAACAAAATATTAGCAAACCAAATTGAAAAATTCATCAAAAGGATTATACACCATGACCAAGTGGGATTCATCCCAGGAATGCAAGGATGGTACAACATTCGAAAATCCATCAACACCATCCACCATGTCAACAAAAAGAAAGACAAAAACCACATGATCATCTCCATAGATGCTGAAAAAGCATTTGACAAAATTCAACATCCATTCATGACAAAAAACTCTCAACAAATTGGGTATAGAGGGCAAGTAACTCAACATAATAAAGGCCATATATGATAAACCCACAGCCAACATCATACTGAACAGCGAGAAGCTGAAAGCTGTTCCTCTGTGATCAGGAACAAGACAGGGATGCCCACTCTCCCCACTGTTATTCAACATAGTACTGGAGGTCCTAGCTAAGGCAATTAGACAAAACAAAGAAATACAAGTAATCCATATTGGTAAAGAAGAAGTTAAAGTGTCACTATTTGCAGATGACATGATATTGTACATAAAAGCCCTAAAGACTCCACTCTGAAACTACTAGAGCTAATATCGGAATTCAGCAAAGTTGTAGGATACAAAATTAACACACAGAAATCTGTGGCTTTCCTATACACTAACAATATAGTAATAGAAAGAGAAATCAGGAAGACAATTCCATTCACAATAGCATCAAAAAGAATAAAATACCTAGGAATAAACCTAACCAAGGAAGTGAAAGACCTATACTCTGAAAACTATAAGACACTCTTAAGAGAAATTATAGAGGTTACTAACAAATGGAAACTCATCCCATGCTCCTGACTAGGAAGTATTAATATCGTCAAAATGACCATCCTGCCGAAAGCAATATACAGAGTCGATGCAATCCCTATCAATCTACCAACAGCATTCTTCAATGAACTGGTACAAATAGTTCAAAAATTCATATGTAAACACTGAAGACCCTGAATAGCTAAAGCAATCCTGAGAAGGAAGAATAAAGTGGTGGGGATCTCACTCCCCAACTTAATATCTACTACAAAGCCACAGTAATCAAGACAATTTGGTACTGGCACAAGAACAGAGCCACAGACCAATGGAACAGAATAGAGACTCCAAACATTAACCCAAACATATATGGTCGACAAAGGGGCCATGGACATACAATGGGGAAATGACAGTCTCTTCAACAGATGGTGCTGGCAAAACTGGACAGCTACATGTAAGAGAATGAAACTGGATCACTGTCTAAGCCCATACACAAAAGTAAATTCGAAATGGATCAAAGACTTGAATGTAAGTCATTAAACGATAAAACTCTTAGAAAAAAACATAGGCAAAAATCTCTTAGACATAAACATGAGTGACCTCTTCTTGAACATATCTCCCCGGGCAAGGAAAACAAAAGCAAAAAATGAACAAGTGGGACTGTATCAAGCTGAAAAGCTTCTTTACAGCAAAGGACACCATCAATAGAACAAAAAGGTATCCTACAGTATGGGAGAATATATTCATAAATGACAGATCTGATAAAGGGTTGACATCCAAAATATATAAAGAGCTCACAGACCTCAACAGTCAAAAAGCAAATAATCCAATTAAAAATTGGGCAGAGCAGCTGAATAGACAGTTCTCTAAAGAAGAAATTCATATGGCCAACAGATACATAAAAAGATGCTCCACATCGCTAATCATCAGAGAAATGCAAATTAAAACCGCAATGAGATATCATCTCACACCAGTAAGGATGCCTACCATCCAAAAGACAAACAACAAATGTTGGCAAGGTTGTGGAGAAAGGGGAACCCTCCTTCACTTCTGGTGGGAATGTAAATTAGTTCAACGATTGTGGAAAACAGTATGGAGGTTCCTCAAAATGCTCAAAATAGAAATACCATTTGACCCAGGAATTCCACTTCTAGGAATTTACTCTAAGAATGCAGCACTCAGTTTGAAAAAGACAGATGCACCCCTATGTTTATCGCTGCACTATTTACAATAGCCAAGATATGGAAGCAACCTAACTGTCCATCAGTAGATGAATGGATAAAGAAGATGTGGTACATATACACAATGGAATATTACTCAGCTATAAGAAAAAAACAGATCCTACAATTTGCAACAACATGGATGGAGCTAGACGGTATTATGCTCAGTGAAATAAGCCAGGTGGAGAAAGACAAGTACCAAATGATTTCACTCATATGTGGAGTGTAAGAACAAAAGAAAACTGAAGGAACAAAACAGCAGCAGAAGCACAGAACCCAAGAATGGACTAACAGTTACCAAAGGAAATGGGACTGGGGAGGACTGGTGGTAAGGGAGGGATAAGGTTGGGAAAAAAGGAAGGGGGCATTACCATTAACATTTATAGTGTGTGTGGGGCGCACGGGGAGAGCTGTGCAACCCAGAGAAGACAAGTAGTGATTTTACAGCATCTTACTATGTTGATGGACAGTGACTGAGAACAGGTACATGGGGGGGACTTGGTGAAGGGGGAAACCTAGTAAACATAATGTCCTTCATGTAATTGTAGATTAATGATGCCAAAATAAAATTAATAAAAAAAATATTCTCAAGAGTTTTTATGGAAGATGTTAGAGTGTATCTATTTTTAATAGAATTAATGATTGTGTTATAAATGAATATGTCCTAAAAAAGAAAATAACATGGAAAAAGACATATCTAAGGAATGTGAATCTATTTTGGTAGTGACAGTGACTTGTAGTTGAGAAAAATACAGATTTAGCCCAACACCAGAAGAAAACTATGTTAATAGGTTTTTGATTTTACGTCCACACCTAAGATAAATTGATTTTGAAATGTATTATCCAATGATTATGTTTCCATTAATAGTCACTTGCATCTAGTAGTTTTCTTATTTGGATTTATTTCATAGGCAAATAGCTACAGAGTTCTTATCTCACCCCAGATAAAGTCATTGACAGCATGTATGTAGTCTCAAAGTGGACGTGGCAAAATGCAAATTAGTGCTAACAATACCCATAATCTTTTGCAAATAGACATTTCTTAATAACATTTAAATGTAATATTCTTAAAAGAAGTATTCATTTCTAATGTAACTTAAAAAATATACTCTCTCTATATATATAGACACCTGCCTTAATTATCCCAATCCAAATAATCATTAGCAGATGTTCTATTCATATTTTTAAAGATATGTGTTACCATTGTTTTAAAGCTTTTCTTACAAGTTTTTTGATTCTATTACAGCTCACTCAATTATAAGTCAACGTCTTCTGACTCTTGCACTCATATTTTCTCTAACTCTTGACATCTTTCTATTCATCTTACATTCGAACAAGTTTTTTTTTCACTCTGAATTCATGTAAAATTGAATAATATCACAAATTTTAGAAACAGTCACAACAACAAAACAATTTCCAAAACAAAAGTTACTAAGATCAGCTTTTTAGGCCCTTGAAAGAAAGGGTAAAAAGTAAAGTTCTGCCTTCCTTATAGTTCAACAAAAGAAAAAAAAAGATTAAATCTGTCACATTATCATCTTCACTTTGATTTACAGCTGTTGTAGTTAGTGGTTTTGACAAAAGGCCTCAAACTGAGAAAAAATAATTTTCTTTCGCTTTTAGCCTTTGGAATTCAGCTGTCTTACCTGTACAGATGTCAAGAAAAATTCTTTTAAAGACTTGTTGGTGTGCTTTGGCAGAGAAGATGGTGGAGTAGGAAGGCAAGGCGGAAACACCCTCCCCCACACACACCAAGGAAACAACTACAGCAAATACAACTAACCTGAAAATGACTTCAAGATTGCAGAACAGACCACCTACACCTGGGGAAGAAGAGAACACCATACAGAAAGGTAAGCTTTCAGAGACATGGCCAACTAGGACACCAGTCTTTCCTCCACTCCAGCCCATAGGTAGGAAGGAGAGAAACGGAGTGGGGAGGGGATAAATGTTTAGGAATTCTGCACACCTCAGAGATCTGCTCTGTGAACAGGAGTCCACATTGTACTGGGCTTTGGTGAATAATGGGGCTGGGGACCAGGGAGAACTGGAGCACTTTGCGAGGCTGAGACTCCATTGCTTATGGAGGATAGGCACACTCCACTGGTCCTGCTGAGACCCAAAACAGAGGCAGCAGATTGAAAGATTCACCAGCAGCAGGAAGAGTACCAGAGAGTTTGGGGTCAGAGGGGGCTCTTTCCTCAGGAGAAAGGGCAAGTGGAGGACACTTCCCCAGCCCTCCCCCAGCACAACTGGTCAGGGACTCAAGAGAGCCCCAGTACTCTATCCCTTTTTCTGGTGGCTCAGCTCAGAAGCACTTGTGTGTGCACCCACCTGTCTGCTGGACCCTCTTGGCAAAGCATCAGACTTTGCTGCCCGGCAGGTGGAGGGACATGTACTGCCTGGCAGGCCTTCCAAGCTTTCTCAGCCAAACTGGAGAGTCACCTGAGGGCGTTAGCTCCAAGTGCTCCTTGCTCATGGACACCATGCCTACCTCACTGGCCCACCAACCCTGTCTTTGCTGCTGGGAGTCAGAGGATGGCCCCACCCACAGCTATCCCAGAAGACGCATGGCTACTTGGCTCACAAAGGGCTGACTGATGCAAACTGCCACCCACAGAAGACTGAGAGAGAACTCTGCCAGAAGACAGAAAGGCAGCCCCGCCCACAGCCCACCAACAGCCACTAGGCTTTACTGCAAAGAATAACTGGAAAGTAAAGAGTCTTGAGCTTCTGGGCACCACAGGACACATTCTTCATAAAGCCATTGCTCTGTAGAACAGGGAGCATAGTGGATCCATCTAATACAAAGGCAGAAACAGAAACTGTGGCAAAATGAGGCAGAGAACTATGTTTCAAACAAAACTACAGGATAAGACACCAGAAAGAAGGCTAAATGAAATGGAGATAACCAATTTTCTTGATAAAGATTTCAAAGTAATACTCATAAAGATGCTCACTGATCTGCAGAAAAGTATTGATGATCTCAGGAAAGGCTAAAAGATATAGAAGAGTTGAGAAAGAGATACTCAGAGATGAAGAATACAGTAACTTAAATGAAATATACAATGGAGGGAATGAATAATAAATTGTTGCAACTGTAAAAGACAGTCAGTGAGATGGAAATTAAAGAACAGGGAAAATCAAATCTGAGGAACAGAGATAAAAAAGAATGTCTAGAAATGAAAGAATGCTAAGAGGGCTGTGTAACAAGTCCACATGAAACAATATTCGGATAATGGTGGTACAAGAAGGAGAAAAAGAGAAACAAAGAGGTATAAAACTTTTTGAAGAAATAATTGCTGAAAAATTCCCCAATCTAGGAAAGAAAATAGACACCCAGGTGCTGGAAGCACCCCAGGAAGACAACACCAAGACACAGAATAATTAAAATGAAAAAGATTAAGCATAGGGAAAGTGTATTGAAAGTAGCCAGAGTGAAAAATATTATAAGGAAAACCTTATCTGGCTATTAGCAGATTTCCCAGCAGAAACTTTACAGGTCAGAAAGGAGTGGAATGATGCATATAATGTATTGAAACAGAAGGATCTTCCACCAAGAATCCTCTATCTAGCAAGATTATTATTCAAATTTGAAGGAGAGATTAAACATTTCCCAGATAAATGAAGACTTAATAAATTCACCACCAAGAAACCAGCACTACGTATGTTAAAAGGATTCTGTAGTTGGAAATGTTCTTAAGCTTAAACAGTTTTCACCCACACTAAAGGTAGTAAGTAGACCAATTACTTACCAAGTAGGAATAAAATTGAAACAAAAGTAGTAAAACCAACTATACATAAAATCAGTCAAGTTGTACACAAAAAAATGCAGATAATGACACCTAGTACATAAAGTATGGAGGAGTAAGAAACACAGAAACTGTGACAAAATGAGGCAGAAGACTGTTTCAGACAAATTTCCATCTCATTGATTGTCTTCTCCAGTTGTGGCAGTTTATTATTAATTTGCTCCATTGTACATTTCATTTAAATTACTATATTCTTCAGCTCTGAGAATCTCTTTCACTTTTGGTCATCCCTGAGATCATCAATACTTTTCTGTAGATCAGTGAGTATAAGAGAGGAAGAAAGGAAGAGAAAGGAACCACAAAAACAACCATAAAATAGTTAATAAAATGGCAATAAGAACATACCAGTCAATAATTAGCTTAAATGTAAATGGACTGAATGAACCAATCAAAAGACATGGGGTAGCTGAATGGATAAAGAAACAAGACCCATCCATATGCTGCATACAAAGCCTCATTTCAGACCTAAAGGCATACAGAGAGTGAAAGAGTAGGGATGGAAAAAGGTATTTCATGCAAATCACAGGGCGTTAGCTCCAAGTGCTCCTTGCTCATGGACACCATGCCTACCTCACTGGCCCAGCAGCCCTGTCTTTGCTGCTGGGAGTCAGAGGATGGGCCCACCCACAGCTATCCCAGAAGATGCACGGCTGCTTGGCAAAAATCTTCAACAAAATATGAGCAAACTAAATTCAACAAATACTAATAGAACTAAGGGGGAAGTAGACGGAAACTCATACATATTACAGGACAGTAACGTGCTACTTACATCAATGGACAAATCAACCAGACAGAAAATAAGGAAACAGGCACTTAACAACATATTAGATTAGATGGACTTAATAGATATCTACAGAATATTCCACTCAAAAGCAGCAGGATACATATTTTTCTCAAGTGCATATGGAACATTCTACAGAGTAGATCACATACTAGGCCACAAAAAGAGCCGCAGTAAATCTAAAAAAGATAGGAATTGTATCAAGCAATGGTATGAAACAAGAAATACAAAAGTGAAGAAAACAAAAAGGCCCACAAACACATGGAGACTGAACAACATGCTTCTCAGTCAATGGATCAATGACCAAATTTAAACAGAAATCAAGCAATACATCAAGACAAATGAAAACAAAAATTCAACAGTCCAAAATTGGTTGGGTGCTGCAAAAGCAGTTCTAAGAACAAAGTACACTGCAATACAGATCTACCTCAAGAAACAAGAACAGTACTAAATAAACAGTCTAAACTCACAAACTAGAAAAAGAAAAAATGAAACCCAAAGTTTACTACTAACATAAGGGACATAAAAAATATCAGAGCAGAAACAAATAAAATAGAGAAGAATAAAACAACAGAAAAATCAAAGAAACCAAGAGTTGGTTTTTGAGAAGATAAACAAGATGGACAAACCCTTAGCCAGACTTATCAAGAAAAAAGAGAGGACACAAACAAAATCAGTAACAAGAAAGGATTATAGCAGTGGATATGACAGAAACATAAAAAGTAGTAGAGAATGCTATGAAAAATTATATGCCAATATCTTGGACAACCAGAAATGGCCCAATTCCTAGAAACATACAACCTTCCAAAGACTGATCCAGGAAGAAGTATAAAATCTGAACAGACCAATTATCAGTAACAAAATTGAATTGCAAATCAAACAACTCCTGACACAGAAAAGTTCAGAGGCAGATGGCATCACAAGTGAATTCTACCAAATACTTAAAGAGCAAATACCCTTTCTTTTAAAAGTATTCCAAAAAGTAGAAGAGAGAATACATCCAAACTCATTTTATGAGGGTATCACTGTAATACCAAAACCAAATAAAGACACTACAAAAGAAGAAAATTATAGACCAATATCCCTGATAAACATAGATGCAAAAATCTTCAACAAAATATGAGCAAACTAAATTCAAAAATACATCAAAAGTATCATCCATCACTACCAAGTGGGATTACTTCCAGAGATACAAGGATGGTACAATATTTGTAAATCAATCAATATGATATATCACATTAACAAAAAGGATAAAAACCACATGATCATCTCAATAGATGATGAAAAAGCATTTGACAGAATTCAACATCCATTCATGATAAATACTCTAAGTAAAATGGGTATAAAGAGTATGGACTTAAGCATAATTAAGGCTGTATATGACAAACACACAGCTAGCATCATACTTACGGCAAAAAGCTGAAAGCTTTTCCTCTAAGATTATAAACAGGGCAAGGATGTCCATTCTCACCACTTTCATTAGAGTTCCTAGCCATGGCAATCAGACATCCAAGTTGATAAGGGAGAAGTTAAACTGTTGCTGTTTGCAGATGACATGATATTATATATAGACAACCTTCACGACTCCACCAAAAAACTATAAGAACTAACAATTGGATTCAGCAAAGTTGCAGGATGCAAAATTAATACACAGAAATTTCTTGAGTTCGTATATACTAACAGTGAACTAGCAGAAAGAGAAATCAAGAAAACAATTCCACTTACAGTTGCATCAGAAAGAATAAAATACCTGTAATAAACCTAACCAAGGATGTGAAAGACGTGTACTCTGATAATTACAAGACACTCATGAGAGAAATTAAAGAAGACACAAATAAATGGCAATTTATCCCATGCTCATGAGTAAGAGGAATATTGTCAAAATGGCCATCCTGGCCAATGCAATTTATAGATTCAATACAATCCCTATCAAAATACCATGGCATTTTTCAGTGAACTAGAGCAAATAATCCTAAAATTCACATGGAACCATAAAAGACCTGAAAAGACAAAGCAATCCTGAGGAAGAAGAACAAAGGTGGAAGTATTATGCTCTCTGACTTCAAGCTATACTACAAAGCTACAGTAATCAGAAGAGCATGGCACTGGCACAAGAACAAGTCCATAGACCAACAGAAGACAGAGCCCAGATAAAAATCCATGTATATATGGTCAATTAATATATAATAAAGGAACCATGAATATACAGTGGGGGAAAAAGTTTTTTCAATAACTGGAATTGTAAAAACTGGACAGCTACATGAAAGAATAAAATTGGATTACTGTCTAACTCCCCAAACAAAAGTAAACTTGAAATATATTAAAGACCTAAATATAAGCCATGAAACCATGAAACTCTTAGAAGAAAACATAGGCAAAAATCTCTTGAATATAAGCATGAGCAATTTTTTTCTGGGCACATCTTGTGCAAGGGAAACTAAATAAAAAATGAAAAATGGTACTACATAAAATTAGAAAGCTTTTATACAGAAAAGGGCACTAACAACAGAACAAAGAGGCAACCTACAGTATGGGAGAATATATTTGTAAATGATTTATCCAATAAGGTGTTAACATTCAAAATATATAAAGAACATATAAACCTCAACACCAAAAAAAAAAATAGCCTAATTAAAAAATGGGTGGAAGAGTGAACAGACATTTTTACAAAGAAGAAATACAGATGGCCAACAGGCACATGAAAAGATGCTCCACATTGCTAATCATTAGGAAAATGCAAATCAAAACCACAATGAGATATCACCTCACAGCATTTAGAATGGCCACTAACTAGCCTAAAGACAAGAAATAACCAGTGTTGGTGAAGATGTAGAGAAATGAGAATCCTCCTAACACTCTTGGTGGGAATATAAATTGGTGCATCCTCTGTGGAAAACAATTTGGTAGTTCCTCAAAAAACTAAAAATACAAATACCATCTGACCCAATTCCACTTCCAGGGATTTATCCAAAGAAAACAAAATCTCTAATTTGAAAAGATATATGCACCCTATGTTTATTGCTCCATTATTTACAGTTGCCAAGATATGGGAGTAACCAAAGTGTCCACCAATATATGAATGGATGAAAATTTGGTACATCTAAACAATGGATTATTATTCAGCCATGAAAAAAAGAAAGAAATCCTGATATTTGTAACAACATGGATAGATCTTGAGGGTAATTTCATTGAAATAAGCCAGGCAGAGAAAGACAAATACTGTATTATTTCACTTACTTGTGAGATCAAAAAAACAAAACAAAGCAAAATGAACAAAACAGAAATAGACTCTTAGACTCTGAGAAATAACTAGTGGTTATCATGGGAAGGAATAGGTTGGGATGAGTGTTTCGGGATGAAGAGGATTAAAGGGCACAAAAATTCTCAATCATAATGTAAATTGGTCACAGGTATGACAGCACAGCATAGAGAATATTGCCAAAGATTCTATGTTGACAGTAACTGCACTAGTACAGATGAGGGTTTAATAATATGGGTAATTGTTGAACCACTCCACTGTGTTGTATACTTGAAACCAATATAAGATTGTACATCGAGTATTTTTCTAAAAACAAATACTAGTTGCATGTGAAATTATTTCCAAGTGTGCATCAACCCCTGGTCAAAAGTATCTAGTATATAAACGCTGTTTTAAGAGATGCAAGAGAGAACAGGAATGGGCCTTGTGCTAGGGAAGAATATGTCTTTCTTAATGACTAATGAAGATTCTACGATATTTTTTGATATTTCATCTGTTGTAGACCATGAGAAATGGTAGTGTTCCAAATGGGAGAGAATGATAAGAGGACTGAAACCTGGCTCTCTTGACTGCTAATGAGAGTAATGAAAATGAAAGATAAAAGTAAGGGCAGGGGTAGATACTAGAATGGCCCTTAGTGATATTGCTTCCATATTTTCATGATTTTTAATCTAATCTGGATTTTATTTTATCCTTAAAAATTTTTAAATAATTCTAGCAACATTTAGTTACCTGGAAAACTTACTGATGCAAACAATTAGTTCTGATTTTAAAGAAATATATTTAAAAAGCTTAATGATATTTCAGGAAAGTACTGATAATGCTCACATAACAAATATGAAGTGTTTATATGAATTTAAAGTGCATGATGAACCAAGGGGCTACCATAGGGCAACTACTAGTTGAAGATTAAAATGGGAAAGATTTTCATAGTATGCTGAAAACAAGAGATGGATCAGAAGCCCAAATTGTCAATAACAGGGGTCCATGCAAACAAAACCTTCAGTGAAAGACTGTGCACTAGGAAAAATAAAAAATCAAGAAAGGAAAAGGTAAGTAACATGCACAGAAAGGGAAAAGTAATACTTGTCACTAGGGTGAAGGTAAATGAGAAGAAAGTTCCTCTGAGAATTCTGAAACAGTGTTTGACACTCATGAGTTTAGGGTTAAAGTTCATACTACATGCAAAAGACTTCTATACAGTATATTTGTTTAAAGTGTCCCCGATAATCCAAAATAAACAAAACAGAAAATAAAAGTTATTTCTGGAAAAATAAATCCTCTTCCTGAATGAATTTCAAATAAACACGTGTGCAAACCCACAAACCAAAAAAATCACACTATGAAACAGGCCACATTCATTCAATATTAATTCAACAAATATTTATGCACACCTACTTAATACTAGATATGGTTCTATATTATAGCACACTATGTAAACAAAAAGGAAAAATAACCCTTGCACTCATGGGTCTCAGCTTCTGATAAAGGCAAGATAGAGAAACTTCCATATATAAGTGCATGGTATGTGTTCAAAGGTCACAGCTTGTATGGAAAATGGTGAGTGGGGTAAATGAAATGTACAGAGATGGAGGACAACATAATGAATAAGCAGCAGTAGAAAATGACCAACCAACCCATGGTTCTCTGATGACTTTTACTACTAGGGATGTCAAATAAGAGAATTAACAAGCAATTAAAATAGATGAAGCCGAGAAAAAGAGAGAAGATAGGAAGATTGTGTCCATATTGCCCAGATGATGAAGAAGATAAGGAATATGGAATACTGAATAAGAAGATATTTTTAAAACATCTCTTAAAATCAGGTAGAAGATATTTACACAAGGGGTATTATAATAAAATATAATGAATATAACATATCTGAATTTTCCAGGACTGAATAAACCCATGATTCCAAAAGCATCAGTACTAATCCTCCTTCAGTACTAATAAAAATACCTTAGTGACTAAGGTAACACAACTATAGAATAACATAATGAAACATGGTATGATGGATCAACTACAAAAAATGAGATTTTTCAACAAAGAAAAAGTTGATAAGAATATCTTCAAGATACAGAAAAAAATGCTCATCTAATAGAATTGTGTACTTATTGTAAGATAAATGCACAATTGCAAATATCTCTGTCAACAGAAAACAGTTATTGTTGAGAGACAGAATCATGGCTTGTCTGGGGTTAAAGTTTCCTCATTCCAGTGAAAACTTCACAATACAAGCTCTGCAGAGGTAGCAAAGGCAGGATACCCTCTGAATTTTGCTTCCAGACATTTATTAGCTAGTGAGCATGAGCACAAGAACATAAATGTCACATTTACAGGATGACAGATTCAGCTCCAGATGGTCTGGTCATTACACACCCTGTTTTCACTATTGTACAGTTGATCGCTTGTATCCATGGATTATCAGAAAGGCCTCTGTTGTTCGCAGGTCTTATTAAATCATACCATATCTACTATACTATTATAATCAATTAAGTTAAAAAATTATAATTCTGGCAAAACAGAAACAGTTTCAGAAAAAAAAAAAATCACCAAGAAGCTCATTTAAGAAAAAAGTGAATATATTTTTTAAAAGGTCAATGTTCCCCAAAATGAATGTTAATCTTCACATGTTGAATATCACACAAAGAAGTTGGTTATCATCTGGATAAACCAAAATATCACTTGATGGTATAAAATATTATAAAACAATACATAAATTACAGGGAAAATCAAAAGGACCAGATTAATTTAATGAGCAATGCATGCATGTAAATTGTTAACAGGGGAGTGTGCGGGTGATTTGGAAAGTTCTAATATTTCCAGTACTGTCTGAAAGGAGAGGAAATATCTTTACTAAATTTGGAGTTGAGTATATATGTTAAAATATTAAAAGTATCACTAAAAGAATAAAAAAGGATTTTAAGGTCACAAAGAGCAGTATAAAATGGAATTAATTCAATAGAGGAATAATACAAACAATAAAGTGGCAGAAATACACACATATGTATAAGTAAACATAATGTAAATAAAGATTGAGACAGGATGAAAATCATTGTACTTCATTTTCTTTTAGAAAAGGCACCCCATAAACAAGGTAATGGATAAAAAGAAGGAAGGCAAAATGTATGAGACACTGCAAACATTTGAACTGTTTAAGGACAAAAACAGATTAACCATCAAAAGAGCAGGAAAATAAAAAAAGTGAAAGCAAAATCTAATAATTGAGGAAAGACAATAGAGTATGAGAGAAGAAGGAGTATTTGAAAATAATAAATAAAAAGACTTGAAAGATCAGGAAAAAATGTGAAACAGCTACAGATGTATAATATACATAAAACAGTAGAGGAAAGAGATCTGTGAATAATAGTTACAGTGGAGATTTAGAAGATAAGATAAAGCACTGTGAACAATATCATGTCAATAAATTGTAATATTCAGTTGAAGCAGAAAATGTGATTTATCCAAAGTAATTTTAGTAAATGGCTGAAGTTATTTATGAGCATTAACAACATTTAATCAGTGATATAAGTTCTTCATATACCCAGGTCACAAGATTATAAAAATTAATACCAACAAATGTTTAAGAAAGAAACTATTCTAACCTAAACTTGTCCAAATACTTTTTTAAAGGGAGAGATCTGCTTTTCTTTTAAAATCAGACTTAGAGGGCTTGATACTGATACTGGTCCCAAAAAGTACAAAAAATGAGAAAAGCTGGTCAGTCTTTTTTGATCAAAATCTTCATACCCAGAGTCTAACATTGTACAATAAAATATAAGGCATTATGACCAAATATTGTTTATTCAAAAATGGAATAAATGTTACTGTAAGATCTCTAATTTTATAAAATAAACTATTTATAAATTAACAGTAAGAGAAATATTTGATTTAAGTGGAAACAGAAAAAGATCCCTGAAATTTAATTCTAAGGAATTAAAAAAAACCTTTGCAAACTAGGAATAGAGCAAATTTTCTTCACCTGATTAAAGAATACAGCAAAAGTCCTAGTAATCATAATACAGACTGTTGAAGCACAGAAGCAATTCCTTGGGCGTAAGTTTTAAACGGTAGCTGATATTCCATTTAGTATTGCACTTCAAGTCTTAGAGAGTTTAGTAAGAATATTATAATTACCCATTAAGTTTATAGCAAGGAACATGATTACATGTTTTTAAGACAAAATCAGTATTTCATGATATTTAAGAATAGTCATTCAAGTATCATAAATTATATTGCTTATAATTTGATGATTCTTCTCAACATTAGTCATTCAATTAAATTTCATAAAATTTTCATCAATTTCTATTTGTGAATATAACCATGATTTTATTTAATGCCCCAGTTTCTTAGTTATAATAGGAAGATTCATGTTTTACTAATAAGAATTTAAATCAGTTTCCTTATAGAAACTTATTATAACATAAAATTATTAATCTATACCATGAATACAATAATGAAAATTATATTTTAGAATTCAGTGGCACTTCACAAGAATTTTCTCCTTAAACCTGCTCCAAAGTAATGCAGTCTGACATCTTTTATTTCCAATTTTCTTCCTTATGAAACATTATTAGCAAGTATATGTGATACATCCTATATGTGATGCTATGTATTAAATATTTTATTATCAAATTATTATCCCTTTTGCCATATTTTACATCATTTGAGAAAGTTTGTAGTTTTACTAATTTTAATCAGAGCATATTATTTTACAGCAATCATATTTTCATTTCCTTAATCACATTATCCTTTTCTGGTACTCTCTCTCCAGAACTTGCTCATTCCCTTGATCAAAAAATACTGTGGAGACTACAAGAAGTGACTAGCAGTTACCAAAGGGGAGGGGTATGGGAAGGCGGGTGAGGAGGGAGGGAGAAGGGGATTGAGGGGTATTATGATTGACACACATGGTGTGGAGGAGATCATGGGGAAGACAGTGTAACACAGAGAAGACAAGCAGTGACTCTATAGCCTCTTACTACAATGATGAACAGTGACTGCTGGTATGGGGGGGACTCGATAATATAGGTGAATATAGTAACCACATTGTTTTTTCATGTGAAACCTTCATAAGAGTATATATCAATAATATCTTAAAATAAATAAATAAATAATGCTGTGGTGAGTTTTTTCAAGTTAAAATTTATAGACATTATAAGTTATGCCCATCTGTATTTTTTTTTTTTACCTTGAGGAGAGTTATTAGAGTCCATTCAAAATGAAGACCTTAAAAGGTCTGTGGCAAACTCTTTGCCTTAAGAATATTTTTTAACATTTTTTTCTTTTGCTTTAGAAGTTTGAAGTAGTTAATTTTGAACATTATAATACATTTACTTTTAGAATATATTAATATTTTAAACCAATATTATTTCCCCTAGTTTCACACTCAAAAGATAATTCCACAACTTTAACTTGCCATGAAGTTTATATTCTATTTGATGTGTGTTATGTTAATTTTTAAAGAAGCTTGGACAAAATATTTTTTAAAAAAGGAATTAGCTCCAACACCAGTACTTTAATAGGATATAAAAACAATAATTCATTGTACCAACTCAAGAAACATTCAAAAATAGGAGGATGGCAAATATAAGCACAAATATTAAGTTCTTTTTACAACTCATAAAATGTGAAACACTGGAAGAATTTACAATACAATATACTATGGGTAGAATAAAAGAGTGTTCATTTGTCTAGGATAGTGAGAGAAATAGTATCGCACACAGTGTTTCAAAGTTCTAAATGAGGTAACTAATCATATGGGTGGCATATGAAAGTGTGGGTGAATCTCCATGTGTCTGTGAAATGAGCAGGGCATTCTGTTTGCCTCTCCAGGTCTTTTCTCCTCTTATAGTTTTGTTCCTTGGAGGCTATAGCTCTAACTATGCATATAAACTTGATGGGGAGTTCTACAAAGAATCAACCAGGAAGATCTCAGCTGTGGGTCTTTAGAAAGGAAAAGGCTACACCTCTGTCTGCTTCCATGTTAAAGGTCCAATACTATCTCCCTGTCTTTTCAAACCTAGAAGTAGGAATACTCCGCTTCCCCTGTTAGCCACAGCAGGTGTCGGTGTCCTTTGTACCTTCTCCTTAAGCCCTCTCACAAAATTGTCAATAATACCTATGGGAAACTCCTCAATTACTTTATTTGAACTAACTCTTTGTCTCTACCAGGTCTCTCTTGAAAAAAGAAAATTATAATTCATTTTATATTTCTTGGATGTTAACTGTTAGATGTTTCCTAAGAATTAGAAAAAGAATGAAAAATTACATAGGGCTTATAGAAGAGAAAATTTTGTTTGCCATGGCAAGGAAATAATGGAGCCTCTGAAAGACTTTAAGACCTGGAAAATATTAACATTTCCCAGGGACATTGTGAAGAATAGATTCACTATTCTCAAAACTAGAGTCAGGGAGATTAACAAAACATAATTCTTAAGGTTCATGAGGACATGATCTAATGTTATTGCCATAATAGTGGAAAAGAAAGTGATTTTAAAATATATTTACTAACAAAATTAATCGTGACACAGTTTATCAATAACAGTTTCAAAATGGCAATTGCCATGTTATTAGTAGTATGAGTACTGTCAGCATTACCACGGATCAATTAATCTGATTCATAAAATAATTTTGTAGAGGATAAATATACCAATCCATAAAGCAATAGCATATCATGCTCTTGAATAATTTACAATATGGAATTTCTGATAATCAAAAAAGACAATGCCATTTGCTAACAAGTATTCTTGTGAAATCCACATATAGATAAAACACTAGTGTACCAAATTCTAATTTCAAACCCATCATTTAATGATCTTACCATCCCACCAAATACAGAAGGCATGTTACTGTAATCAAAGAAATCAAACACTAGCCTCCATGAAAAAAATAACAAATGCTTAAATATGTTTTCTCTCAAAAATACTTCTAGATAGGATAGTATCAAGACCTAAAGTAAAATAGACATATTTTCTTCCATATGAGTCTTATAAACAAAAATATTTGACATCCATTTTCTTATCATCTCTAATAGATTATAATGCTAGATTTTGTAATGCTAAAACTTTTACCTTCTTCAATTGAGTATAAGTATTTAACATGAAGAAGGGAAAGAGGACAATGACCCAAGGCACGCCCCTAGAAGCTGGAAAGGAAATTGATTCTCCCCTAGAGCTACCAGAAATGAAGGCATCCCTGCCAATACCTTGGTTTTAATCCAATGAGATCCATTTGTTATCTGACATACAGAAGAGTATATATTTGTGGGGTTTTTGTTTGTCTTAAAGATTTTTTTAGAATAGTTT
The DNA here is from genome assembly GCF_040802235.1 of Manis javanica. Taxonomy (NCBI): domain Eukaryota; kingdom Metazoa; phylum Chordata; class Mammalia; order Pholidota; family Manidae; genus Manis; species Manis javanica. Next base: position 105,966,919 of record NC_133158.1, read on the forward strand.
TAGGTTCACAGCAAAGTTAAAAGGAACATGAGATTTCCCATGTACTCCATACTCCATACTGCATAGTTTCCCCAAACTGTCAATATTTCCATCAAAGTGGTATATTTGTTACAACTGATAAACCTATATCAATGCATCATTATCACTCAAAGTCCATAGTTTACATTGTAGTGTTCTTGGTGGTGTACATTCTGTGAATTTGGACAGATGTATAAAACATGTATCCACCACTATAGTATCATACAGAATATTTCATTACCCTAAAAATTCTCTATGTTCTACCTACCCATTCCTTTCTTCCCTTACATTTGTGTTGTTTAAATCCATCACTTGTGATAATTTGTTACAATAGCAAAAGAATACTAACATAAGATGGTAATGATGATGATGAGAAAGGATATTATTGTATGTCATATATTTTATTTGAAATAATAGTAAACTATGATTTTCATTAATGACCTCAGATTGTTTTTTTCATGTTATGACTCTCCTTTTGTCTGATACTTAATAAAAATTTTACAGAAACACACTTTTCAATATGATTCCATATATGCTGTATGTTTCAGAACATTCTCAAATATGTTCAGCATGTAGATGATTCCTTGTTACAATTTATGTAGTAGTAATGTTTTAAAGATTATCCAGAAAGGGTGAAGTAACTGTCTACTCATCTTCACAGGTATTAAGATTATTAATTCTTCATAAGTTAAAATTTTCTAAAGCACAACCCAGGAAATTTATACCAATTTACATTTCTCCCAATAGTGTATCATTGCCAGCTATTTCCCACTTGTCAGTAAATACGTGCATCAATTAATATGATTCTTTAAACTTTGCCATTTTGTTAAATTAAAAAAATATTTTAAGAGCAATTATTTAATTCAGATTGCTGTTGGACATTTGTAACTTTGCTTACTATATGAAGTCATTGTTTTTAACTTTTGTAAACAGATGATTCAAGCAAATTGAAAAGGCTGTAAATGTTCTACTCAAGATAATTTCTGTTTGAAACATGCAAAACTATCATAGAAAGATAGGAAGTACATAAATAGCCAGCAGAAAACACTTATATTTTATGATTCATTACCTCTTTAAATTATTGCATTAAAGAGAAAATATGGAAGTTAGGAGAAAGTTAAACAGAATGAGAAAGCTGTTTCATACAAATTGCATATAAAAATAATATATTTTGGAGAAGAACCATTTTATGTTAACTAAATAAGGCTCTTTGTGGAGCTGACAAAATATTCAAAAGTTTATATGAAACATTTAATGTTGATATATTGAAAGGCATGGGGAAAATATTTAATTTACTATTGTCATTATAAATGTAACAAAGTTAAAATTAAGATGTTTATCAATAATTTCAATAATTTACAAATATAGATTTTAAATTTTTAAAAGTGCACCAATGTGTTTTAATTTGCAATGAGATGCATTGAAAATAAAAATTATCAAATTTATAGACTAAAGTCATTATCATCTTAAGACTTTATATCTGTATCTAGATGTAGAGCAAATATCCTTATATTTTAAGATAGGTTCTCTAAAATGACAGTATGGTCCTAATAAAGTTAATAGCTAAGTCTAAGAAAGAAAAATAGTTGATTTTAATAGTTTTAAAACATTTATGGCAGCAAAATGTAATTAAAAGATTAAAAACGGTAACAGTTTGTCATATTTTTTAGTAACCTTTTTTTGCAGGTCATGGTGTTCTACTGATTGTATTTTTTTCTCTATACACTAATTTGCTTAATATAAATACAGAAACTTGCTTCATTTAGCATTCTTCTCATGAACACACTTGGAAAATCACAATTTTAGAAATCTTTTACATATGGCTACAGAAGACACATTGGAATATACAAACAATAAATAAAGCAACTAAGATACAGTCATTAATAAAGTAAAGATAAACTATAATTCTCTTAACCTGCAGATTTGTTTTACATTGCAGCTGACAAATGACATAATGATTATAGTTACCATTGTCACCCGGGGAGAGATTATTTTATTATGCTGTAGTCTACTTTTCACATGAGTGAATTAAGAAAGATGTTATGGCCAAATGCACAGCATTTCCCATAGGCTGCATAGATAAGTAAATAAATCAAACAATTATTTCCTAATCACACCAGCAACCATGAATTGCTCAAAAAATGCCAAGTAGTAGTAATCACTTCTGTAGGCTAGATATTTAATTTATCTTGGTGGCAGTATGAAATGAAAGTGCAGACTCTCAATGAAATAGCATATAAAACATGGCAAAGAATAGTCTATTATTAATAGAATAATGAAATAAGGAAAATTTTAAATGTGCAATTAAAATATTTAAGAAGAGCTAAGGTGGTTAATGGTGTATAATAATATAGTATTACAGCAAGTTATTTTTGCTGTTTGAAATGGGAGTATCTGTTGTTCACAGTATAGATAGCCACTATGTATGCTCAATAAAATTTGATTAAAATTAGCTCTACTCTTCAGGCATTTGACTTTCTTTGAAGTCACTCTATTAAAAATAATAGGGAACAGAATCTAATGACACAAGTTACCAGATAGCCAGCACACTCTCCCCATCACATATAGGGCTTGAAATAAAAAACTGAATATAAAAATCTTAAAAAAAATCCACAAGGGCACTGGAAATATTTTATAAGATTTATTAATATTCCATATATGGAGAATCTTTACTATTAAAAATGGGGGTAGAATTATAATAAATACTATGCAGAAACTCACTGTCCAATCAAAAAAGTGAAAGATGATTATGCAGGGATTTAGTTAAATCTTTGACATGGCTTCTTGAGGATCCTGTGTAAGACAGACTATGAAGATATGAGGGAACTAAACTGTCTCACTCCAGTTAACTTAAATTTACTAGACTGTGAGATGAAAGTAAGTACTTGATTGCAGTATTCAAACCAAGGAAAGGGGAGAAAAACATACTTTATAGATGAAGAGAGTGGTAAATAAATACCTATGATCTAAATAAAACCTTATTTTATGAAGTTATACTGTAAAAACATTCTCTTCCATGCCCAAACTATTGAGCTCCAAAATGTAAAATGAGTGTATTGTCTATATAAATAAGACTCTTTTTCTTAAAGAGAACATATACAGAAATTTCAGTATTTTCAAAGCAGCAGCTATAACAGTTCTGAGTGATCCCACATCTAATTTAAATTAATATACACCAATTGTGAATGCAAAAACAGCTAAGCAAACAGGAAAACGTAAATGGTCTAAAAAAATTGAATATAGTTTATTAAAAGTGAAAAACACTGACAATTCACTATGAAATTAACTTAGTGGTTACAGAAATAATTAGTATTGAAAAATTTTTTGAGTCATACTTTCAATGGATTCAGGGAGGTACTTTACATGTGAAAGGAGAACAAGCATTTGTGAGGAAAGTAATCAAATGAGGAAGTGTACACGGGAATTAAGAATAAAAGAACATACGATTTCTGCTTTCAAATTATGAAGGAGGTAGTGAATCAAAAGTTAATAACTACAGAATCCTCAACTATTAATGATAATCTCTGGAGTATGCATACCCTCCTGGAAATAGAAAGGATCAGATGGTAATTTAAAGCCCTGGTAATCTAAGTGTGGTCCTGGACCAGAAGTATTAGTTTCCTGTAGGAACTACTTAGAAATGTAAACTCTTGGACCCACTCCACTTAATCATAAGCTCCTTTTATTTTTCTTTTCCCAAACAAAATTCACTAGTGAGTCATGTGCAAATTAGAAATAACCAAGTACATCCTAAGGCCAAAACTTCTAGGGTCACCTACACTTTTACTACCTGAAGTCCTCTGCAGCCTGTGAAGCCAATGAATAACATCTGTGAGATAATGATAGATGTAAATTAATGGATTTACTGGCAAAGTTTTGGTCAAATATGTATACAAAATGACACGCTGTATTTAGAAGTTCTTTTGCACATATCTAATATTTCTCATATTCTTTAATTGGCATAATCCTTTCCCACAATCTTCCCTACATTTCTGTAATGTGGAAGTCCTTTTGTTCGATCCTTACTAATTGCTTATTTTGTACTTTTTGTAATTATAAAATAATTATCACTCCAAAGGGGCCTTCAAGATACTCTCTAAATATCCCATTTTATTTTATGCCTCCATTTTTGTTTTGGCAGGATGCAACATTCTGAAATTTGTTCCTAATGCCTACTGCTTGTTTGATTTTATGTTTTTACCCCTAGGTCATGATAACTTGAACACAGGTCACTGGCTTCAAAGACTCTACTCATTTTAACTATATTTTAAATATAACTTTAAAAGCCTGACTTTAAAAACTCTTACCTTCTAATAAAATATCTTTTATACTTCACCAATGCATTAGATAATTAAATGGAAGTTATTTTAAAACCTTATCACAATTTAGACAAACTAAAATGATATATAGGAACAAACCAGTTGATCCAATCTATGAATAATAAGAATTACAAAATAAGGGATATGAACAAAATACATAAAATGGTAAGACTTTGTTCTTTAAATTTTAAAATTGAATGGGTAAAATATATTACAGATGAAGTGATACATTGAACAAATAACTAAACACATTGCTTGCAATCAAGAAGACATTAAAAAAATACAGTGGGTAGGATCATAACTAAATAGAAGCAAATGAAACAACATCTGTGGAGCTCTGAAAAAGTAGTTTAGGTCCTCTACCTAGGGAAACATATCAAAGAACCAAGTGAACTCGTCAAATAAATGATTTGAACGCCTATGTCCAAAATATAAACTATATCAGTATTGAATATTTTTTAAAAGATGAAAGGTAGAGGATAGTCATCAGATGTAACTGAATTTACTAAACAATTCTCAATGTCACAAATTTTCTAAACAATTGTTTGGCATGAGTTGACATTAGATGGCAACAATATTTTGGGCAGTGGATGTATTGACTGAAGTTATTATCATTTATTTAACACATGGATTTGGGAAACCGAAAATCCAAATTTTAAAACAAATAGAAGATAGTAAGTTGGGAAAATCATATGAAGTAGTATTTTAAGAAAATAAACTAAGATATTTTATATGTAACAAGAAGCAAATTAAAATAATGTGATATACCATTTTACATTAAAAACTAGAGGACATTAAACTAAGTGAAATAAGTCAGATAAAAATATACCATGCATTCTTTTTGTATGTGGAATCTAAAAAATTAATAAATAAAAACAAGTGCATAGATACAGAGAAGAGATTGGTGGTTGCATGAATCATGGGGTAGGTGCTGAGAGAAATGGGTGAACTGATTAATATTTTTTAGTTGAAATAAATTGGACTAAAAAAACACAAATTATAAAGTGATTATTGGCAAGAAAGGGTGAAATGGAAAAGTTCAGGCATTGATGCTAACAGCATGAAATGATATAGTCATTTGGAGAGCAGTTTGTCATTACTTAGTGAACTTTAGCTCCACAGTTCTACTCCTGGGGATATACTCCTTCAAACTCTAGCATAGTCATGAGCAAGGACATGTGTGAGAATATTCATTACACTATTATATGTGATAGTGAAGCCTTGTGAGAACATTAATTTTCATCCATTTTTGAAAGTATAGATAAAATGGGGCATATGCATACCATGTAATATTACAGCTTTCAAAATAAATTAATTTTTCAATGAGCAGTTTCGAAAGGTGTAAAATGTTGAGTAAAATAAATGAGAAGCTGAACAATAGTTCAGCACAATTCATGAATGTACTCAGCCCATGTTCATAAAAACAAAATATAACATTATTTATAGATTTATCATTATGCAAATATATTAATAGCAGATTGAATATAAAAGCATAAAATTGTATGAAGGTGGTGCCTAGTGGGAAGAAGGCATATTTAGGTTGAAAAATATGTACACTGACAGCTATTGATTACAATGTCAACAACTAATTTTTACCTAGGGTAATTATTTTATGAAATGGCATTATAATTTCACTTCATTGGAAATTCAATTCATCTTGATCTCTTGGTAAATAATTTTGGGGGGAGAATAGGGGCAAGATACTTCCATGTGGCAAGGCAAAAACTTATTGATAGTGTCTGAACATTGCAGAATAGTTAATTTATTACTGATGCCTTGGGTGAAGCAAATGTGAATCTCAAATTTTAAAGGAATATGAAGAAAATGAGTGTTTGAACCCCTGTGGATGAATGCAAAAAAATTAAATATTTAAAAATTTTAGTAGCTATGAAAAACAATTGCTGTTGTGAAGCCTGCTGTTTCCTTTTAAAACATGGCAATATTGTGTAAATTAAATTGCAACAGGAAGCATATATTACAGAATAATATCATAGTTGCTTTTCTTGCTGAGGTAGATAAATGGAAAATATATGATAATTATAAAGCAAAAGGTATAAAAAAGATATTTAGTCAGCTTAAGCCATTTAAAATTAGCCACTTGCAGAATAAAGACAATTAAAAAAATCAAATTAAAGTGAGTTGTTTTCAAGATAATAGGGATCAAGAAAGATACATTGGTCTAAGATCTAAATTTTATTAAAATTAAATGATATGTTATTATTCACTAATAGAAAAGCTTCATATAGATTAGAGAGAAAAGAAATTAGAATAGCCAATTTAGTATTTTAAGCTTAATGAACTAAGTGGACATATGAAGTAGTTTCTCCTCACCAAACAGATATTGTAGGAACATATTCTTTATGCAACATACTCTAACATTATTTCTTCTCTGAAATACTTTAAAATTTGGTAACAAAACTCTGTTTTAAAACTATTCCAAAAATGATATTCCTTGATAAAATTTTGAGCACAAAAATGATTAGTCTTTAATGTTGACACTACTGTACAATAGTTGGACATTATAGTCTCAAGTTTTAGGCAGCAGAACTGTAGATTAAAGTGGCTAAGTGAGGAGCTCTTGTTCTTGGGAAAGTCTAAAGCATAGATACAGACTACATAAAAGTTAAAAATAAAACATTAAAGGCAAATTTCCCTAGGAACAATATAGTACGTCTCACGGTTCCTTGATCTGGTCAGGACAGAAGTGACAAATACATCACCCTTGACTACTGCCTACTTAACCCTTGTGTGCTCACCCCTCACAGCATCAGATCCACAGAATTCCTGAGTTTTGGTACTTGTTTCTACAGGAGCTGGCTCAGCCTTATCTTCCAATGTGCTCAAGACGCTGTTTTTGAAAACAGTCTACAGAAAAGCTAGGGACACACAGTTTTCTTCCATAAGTTGGCATCCATTTCTTTCCTTGAATTATTTCGCATTTTTTTCTAAAATGCAACTTTGCATGATAAAGATTATTTAGCATTCTTTTTTTCAATTGACTTCATATCTTTAGCCAAAAATTTTATATGACTATTTACCAATTTGTTTTAAGGCTTTATTTTAAATGAATAATAAACTTGATATTTCCTTTTTAATCCACTTGGAAAAGTCTATTTTAGATTTTTAATTAGAGTATTTACTGGAATGATGGAAATGTTTTGATGGCTCAATCATTTTGCAATATATAGAAGGTAATTGTGCAAGTAAAATGGAACAAAAGGCACTTTGGATATAAATTTGAGTTTCTAAATAGTTTTACTGAGAATAAAAGTGTCAGGGAATGATAAAATCTAGGGTGTAATTTTAAGTAAATGACTAAAATGATATGAAGAAAAATATCCCTGGACATATAAATACCTCAGGAAGCTGAGGATTTGAGGTAATGGTTTGGCTCTTGGGGACAATGAAACAATGACAGAAACCAAAACTCTTGAATTGAGTGCCACTGGATAAAGGGAGAATATAGGTAAGGGACCTCAAGCAGTTCAACATTGTAAGCCTGGCAGTTTAATTACAGAAGTCATTATTATTTTTTTGGACAAACTTTGATTGGTATCATGTCCTGTTTATAATCTTTAACTGTGTTTTTCACTTTCAGTGAATTAGATGGGTTCAGTTTACAATCTCTGAAAATAACTGTACATTTAATGGAATTTGTTTTATTTATACTAACAATATTCAATGGTTTATATTAGCTTGGCCTAAAAAATTGATTTATTTTTTAATCCCTAGTATGCCAAAAGGAGCAGTTACATATTACGTGGAATCCCGTCCAAGAGAAAGTATGAGGCCCTTGTTCAAAAATTAAGCATTTCAAGCCAGTTACAGTAGAGCATTAAATGAAGTGTGGAGTCCTGATCATAGGGCCTTTACCACTACACAAGGGCTTGGGTAGGAAGCTATCCTGGTGCCAAGATAAACATTTAAAATAAACTATATGGAATTTGTTTATTTCCATGCTTCAGTGAGTTTCTTTTTTTAGATACTAAGGATTACATCCCTAGTCAGGCACCTTACATTAGTTACTTCTGCCATGTCTTGAGTTATCGCTTCCTCAAGTATCTAAATCAGATAAAGAATTTCCGTTGAAGAAAGGTTAAGATGAAATTGGAGACAAAGGAAGACTGCCACCAGAGAGAATCTCTGAGCAGACCTTCCCCTGAGCCATGAAATCAGCTCTAAGGAAAATGATAGAGATGCAGTAGACAAAGGTAGGGAAATGAGTGCAGAGGAGACCAACCTCATGGATCCCCTCTAAGGGGACACAGTGTGGCAGCCAGTCTCAACCACAAAGGAAAAAGTGGCAGAGTCTTGCTTTGTGGAATAAAATAGGCATATCCTCAAATTGTTCCATAAACTTAATGAAAAATGAATGAATAAATGGAGGGTATGTGATGCTTCCCAGGCCCATTAAGTGGCCAAACAACTAGCTGAGAGTATATGGCTTGAAGAGGACTTTTACTTTTAGAAGATGGGAAGCCTCAGTTGAAATTTCTTAACCATTTATCCAGATATCCATTCCAGGAATAGGTCCCCTAACAGTTACCAACAGGGAGATATGATGGTGCCTCAGAAAGAGAGGAATACTTCAATTTTCATTAGCATCCACCTCAGGGACACATCAAGACATAAGAGCAGGCAGATACCTCCTCTCCAATGATGCTGCATGAATTAAGCCTTCAGGGTTTAGAATTGATCTTAGGAAGAAGGTAGGAAAAGTGCTTAAAATGGCTTAGTTTTCTGGGAATATTATAAATACATTTTCTTCCTCCTTGTATAATTAATGTTCACTAATTTGAAGTACAAAAAAAACCTTTCCAAGCATATTTGATATTCCATTTTTAAATTATTATACTCACTAAACCAGCACTTACTTTTTTTGTCAATTAAAACTTATGCTTTAAAAATAAATCATTATTCATGTTAAGAACAGGAAAATATTAATAAACTGATTTAATATTTAAGAAGGAATAATATATTTTTATAAAATTTAATTACTTAAGACATTGTTATTGTTATACAATAATTTTAGATTGTGGAATATAAATAGTTCATAATATTATGACATATTCACAAAATCACTTGCCCAAGGTATAAATCTATTTTTTTAACAATGACATATTAGGCAAACACTTTTTAACCCGAGGGCCACAAGTTTTCATATTACTTTTTCTGTGTTTCACCTTATTTTCATTCTCTTATGCCAAGGGCAAATAATAAAACATGCTATTTGTATTTGTTTTCACTTTTATTATACCTATTTTGAAATGACTCAAGGATTTAATGTATTGAGCTATCATGTACTAAAATGAGAATGTTATGAAGGAAAAAGTATCCTATATATGTTCAAATCGTCAAGGCAGATTGATTTTACCCTGAATTGTCATATTACTTCAATAGAAGTAGCATATGTCTGTCATGGGATCCCTCCCTAATTTTGAATGTGGAATAAGTTATTTAACCTAAAATAGTCATAATCCATATGTAAATTAACTGTATTACTCACTAATGGATTGAGTTACTCATTAAAGTTTGGGGTAGCTTCAGTAATAGTTTGCTAGGGCAGCCACAACCAAAGTGCCACAAACTGGGTGGTTTAACAGATTATTGTTTCAGAGTTATGGAGGCAAGAAGTCTGAGATCAAGGTGTCTACAGGGTTGGCTCTTCTGAAGGCTCCAAGGGAGAATCTGCTCCATTCCTTCTTCCAGCTCCTGTCAGTTTGCTGGCAATTTTTGGCATTCCTTGCTTTGTGGCAGGAACACTTTGAACTTCACAAGGTATTCTATTCTCCCTGTGAATATGCTTCTGTGTCTAAATTTCTCCTTCTCCTAAAGACATAGTCCTATTGATAGGACCCACCCTAATGATCTCATCTTAACTTGATCAACTGCAAAGACCCGATTTCTATAAAAAATCACATCAGTGGGTGTTGGGGATTAAGATTTCAGCATTTTCAAGGGGACAATTCAACACATAACATTTGCTTTTCAAATAGAATGTGCTTCAGATATTTAGTTAATACTGTATCTCCAAAAGTTGACCTGCTATAACTTTTCCTCATTTTCTTTAGTTACTGGTTGATTTTAAGATTATGTCTGGAGGTAAAGAAAGAGATTTTCTTTGTTCCTTAATCTAAATTGGTATCCAAGCCTAGTTTCCCAGCAAATACTGTTTGGAACTTTCAGCATGAGTCTGACCTTCATTATCTCCCCATTTGTTATTCTTTCAGGAGCCCATAGGGATTAGCAGGTGTAATTAATAAGACATTATTTCTGTGACCCTGAAAAAGCATGATCCTATAATGATTCTCCATCATAACCTTTAATAAGAAACTTTTTTTTGAAGTGCCTAATCATGGTCTGTTAACTTGAAATAACTTAAAAAACTGCCATATATAAAACTAGTCTTATCTCTGCCACCAATATACTATATACAAAAATATGCATTTCCTATGCCTAATTTTAGAGGCAAGGAGCATTGCAAGTATATAATCTTTCTTGCTAAGACACACTTCCCAAGCACATTTTCCAAGCATATTTGAACATGAGGAACCTGGTTGAAATCAAGCACCCAATATTAATACTCACATAAGTATGTGACATTTTATCAGAGGACCTGAAAACCTTTGGAGCTATAGCAAGTCTTGAACATACTTTTAAACTGTAGAGTGAGTGGGGAAGAGAGGATGAGGAAGCTAAATCATCCTGTATCTCTATTTTCTCCTGAGTAAATAAATTTATTTTAAAAGTTCAGGTATCAAGAAATTAATTAGAATAAATAATACATTGAAATAGGAGGCCAAAATAAACTCTTCATAATGAGGCAGGATTCATGACTTTCTTTTGTTCTTTTTAACTTTGTTTTAATTCCTTATTTGATTTTTACAGGTACGACCAAACACTGGAAAATCTGAGCTCAACAGAAAAGAAATTGCTACTGGGGAGGCCTAGTGAACTTAAGCATTTCAGCTTTAGTTCCTAATTGGTTCCTGAACTTATAAAATAGTAGGAGCTTGTCCCCTGCCTGGCAGCTATTCTCTGTGAAATATCCTATATGATCTTAATTTTGTCTAAACATATGTTCCCGATCAAGATGGCTAGATGTTGTGTAAGTAACATTAAGAAAGGAGAGAATATCAAGGATTTGGGGCCTCAGGGGAAATTAACTGTTAGGTAGTGATTTGTTTTGATTGTACCTGCTGAAAGCAGTGCCATAGTGAGCAACTTATACACATTCAGGTCTGGGAGGCAGACAATCAGTTAGGAGGTAGTTGAAGAGAAAAATAAACTCTGGTATAAACTATAGTAGTGGAAGAGAGAGAACTGTGATGAAATTCAATAGATATCTAAGTAAATAATATACTGGTTAGAACGAGAAGTTTTAGAATATTTAATATGCAAGACCCAGTGAAGACACCATCATCACTGGTTTCTCCTCCCCCTACTCCTCTCCCTGTTTTAAAACAAGTCCCATTAAATTTAAAAGGATTTAAATCATACAAAGTATGATCTTTAATACAAAGGAATTAAATTGGAGATCAATAACAAAGCACTAAGAAAAGGTTAAGAGTATGTAGAAACTAAACACTATTCTTAATATTCAATAGGCCTTAGAGAAATCACAAGTTAGAAAATACTTTGAAGTAAATGAAAACAAAAACACAACAAACTAAAGATTATGAGATAAAGCTAAAGCAATACTTAGAGAGGAATGTATAGCTATAATTACTATATTTAAAATATCTCAAACCAATAATATAACCTTATACCTATGACACTAGAAATAAATCCTCAGGAAAATACTAGTCAGTAGAGTTCAAAACTATATATACATGTATTACACACCATGATCAAGTGGGGTTAGTCACAAGGTGTCAACATTGATTGAACATAAGAAAATCAACCAATTTAAAAGATTGTATTAATAGCATCAAGGACAAAAGCACACATATTCTATTCAGCAGATGCAGAATGAACAGTTGAAAAAAACATTTTCTGATAAAAACAACAAACAAAAAAGGAATTTCCTTAGTCTGATAAAGAGCATTTATGAAATACCCACAGCTAATGTCATACTTAGTGGTGTAAAATGGAAAATTTTCCCCCTAAGATCAGGAGCAAGATAAGGATGTCTGTTTCCACCATTTCTAATCAACATTGAGCTGGAGAGACTAGCGAGAACAATTAGGTAAAAGAATACATCTGGATTGCAAAAGAAAAAGTAAAACTACTTGCAGATGACATGATCGTTTACATTGAGACCCTAAGGAATTCACACAAAACTTTTAGAACTGGAGTAAGGCTGGAATTATAGATCAATATAATAGCTTTAGAGTACAGAAATAAATTCTGATATATATATATATATATAAACAGTCAGTTAATTTCATCAAGGGTACTATAAAAAATCAATGGAGAAGAAATAGTCCTTTCCACAAATGTTTTGGGGCAACTCTTAGAAGAAAAAATAGTATATTTGTATGATCTTGGATACATTTGAAACCCAAAACATCACAACAAAAGAAAAAATTGATAAAATGGACTTCATCAAAATTAAAAACTTTTGTGCTTCAAAGGAAACCATCAAGAAAATACAACTCATGAAATGGGAGCACATACTTGAAAATTATGTCAGGCCAGGAACTTGTATGCAGAATTTATTGAGAACTTTTATGACTCAACAAGAAAAAGACAATTCATTTAAAAACTGGGCAAAGGGTTTGAATAAACATTTGTTCAAGAAGATGCGCAAATGACCAATAAACACATGGAAAGGTATTTTATATTAATGACTAGGGACATGCAAATCAAAACCACAAGATACCACTTTACACCAAGTAGGATGATTGTAAGAGCTGGCTAAGATTTGGAGAAGTGAAATTCTCATACATTGCTGTTAGGATTTCAAAATTACGCAGTTTAGAAAACATTTTGGCAATTCCCCAAAATGTTAAACACATCATTATTATATGACCAAGAATCCCATCCCTATTATGTAATGAAGAATATTGAAATTATATGTCCACACAAAAATGTGCAGTGTTCAGAGACATTATTCATAACAGTCAATAAACAGAAACAAATCAAATGCTCAATTTATGAGAAAATAAAACATGTGTTCTTATAATGGAATATGAATATAAATAATGAATATTAATAAATTATTAATAATAAATAAGTGGAATGACATGGATGAAAACATTATGTTAAGTGAATGAAGTTAGTCACAGAAGACCATACGTTGTATGATTTCCTCTATAGAAAAGACATAAAATAGATTTTATGAACAATGAAAAAGAGAAAACAGATTATTGGTTGACAAGGAACAGATGGAGAAGGACAATGATATGAACTGCTGATAGATGCAGGGTTTCTTTTGAAGATGATGAAATTGTTCTGAAATTAGATGGTGGTAATGACTGTACAACTCTGGAAATATACAAAAAAAATGACATGGAACTATTCAGTTTAAAAGGCTAAGTTTTATGGTATTTTAATTATAAAATACAACTTTTTATTTTGAAATATGACCCTCACAGTTAAGTGATTACCAGTGTTTGATAAAGAAGATTTGTGGAGCATAATTATCAATTTTGTTTCAAAATAAAATAAATAAAATTAGGTAATTTAAGCAGTTCTCCATTGTTGCTTTATTTTGTGGATAGTACTTAGAAAATGAGGAATCATTTATTATTAAAACAAATTCATAGCTATTTATTTTGTTGTTTCCTACCGGTAGTTCCTTTAGTCTACATTGTAAGAAGAACATTAAGTTACTTTGTAATATTGTCCAATTACAATCACTGTGCAACTGGCTTTTTCATTTTGGACATGTGATGGTGACACAGATGAGCCTATCAGTTAGTTATTGAGAATGGTGCCCAAAATCCTTCCCAGCTCACTCGTGCATGTAAATCACCTTCAGAAATGTTCATTGCATCAAGGAAGACGACTCCTACATTCTTAAACCATAAATTGGATTCTTAATTTCCTTTGGGAATACTTAGACACCTATATGCCTGCTTACATCATTTATATTTTCCATAAAAAAAAAGAGTCATGAAAATTAGTGTCCTAGATTATTTAATTCTGTATTAGTTTGCTAGGGCTGTAATAACAAAGTACCCCAAACACAGCTTAATAAACAAATATAATGTCTCACAGTTCTGGAGGTTAGAAGTCTGGGATAAAAGTGTTGGCAAGATTAAAGCCTGAGAGGAAAAATCTGTTTCAAGCGTCCCCCCTTTTTGGTGCTTTGACACTGCTTGGTTTGTCGAAGGATCACACCAAACTCTGCTTTGATATTCTCCCTGTGTGAGTGATTGTGTCCAAATTTCTCCTTTATAAGGACAGTATTCATTTTGGATTAGAGACTTTCTCTATGACAGTTACATCAGCAACTGCTTACTTACAGATGAGGTCATATTTTGTAGTATTGAGTTAGGACTTTAATATATGAATTTTGGGAAGATACAATTCAACCCATAACAAACCCTAAATTTATTTAGATTGTATTTTATGTCATATTAAAAAACGGTATTTCACATTTTATATGAGAATTTAGACTAAAATTGGTTCAGTATACAAAACTATTGTGTTTTCACATTATGGTAACATTGAATAAAAAAAAAGCAGATATGAAATCAAAGCTGTTTATATGGTAGTCCCTAGCTAAGCACATTTTAAGGTTTATTTTATGAAATGCTCAACATGTCCACATGGAAAACCACTATTTCTTCATCCATATGGTTGTCAAGACAACTGGAATCTCAATCAGTTAAATAATCTTTCCCAGTCTGTCACTTATCCTGTAGCAGATTTTCTTTGCCAAATCCTGTGCTTAACTATGTTCTTCTGTTTAGAGCTTCCAAAAATCACTCAGTAAATGATATAAAGTATGCTGACATAAAAGTCTCCCATTACCTGAAAGCTGGCAAAGCATATTGCCAAATACATTTTTAAAATTACAGTATCATTTGGGGTTTATTTGGATAGAAATTATCCAGCTTCAAACACCTTTGCCCATGCTAATTTCCTTCACTAAAACATAGTGAATGCCTAATATTTAAAAATAATACTGTCTCTCCTGAAGGTTTCAGCCCTAGACAAGTTCACTCTGGGTTTGGTGAGACTGAAAAACAACAATGACATGTTTGGGTGTAAAAAGGGGCTTATACCATATACACAATGGACAGTGACTGCAATGGGGTATTGCATCGAGGGGGTGACTCGATAATAAGGGTGAATGTAGTAACTGCATTGTTTTTCTTGTGAAACCTTCATAAGAATGTATATCAATGATACTTCAATAAAATAAAAGGGAGGGGTGCGGGCTTATACCAAGCTTTATTCTCACTGGCAGTAGCTGAGTGCTGGAATCTCATCTGCCTCTGTCTCTGCCTCTGCCCTTGACTCCAGTCTCTGCTCTCCTCTCTCCTGCTCTGTTCTCTAGGCTCTGCTCTTAGCACCAGGGGAACTCTTTTTATAGCATTATAGGCAATACTGGCTTATGTATATATGTATATAAATATTTGCCTACCAGTAGGCTAAGTATTGCATCATCACACTACACAATGGGCAAGTAGATCAGGATAAGGTGAGGATCCTGGTCATGGAACTCCATTTTCCCTACAAATACTTATGCTTTTTTTCTTTGGTATCATTAATATACAATCACATGATCAACACTGTGGTTACTAGATTCCCCCCATTATCAAGTCCCCAACACATTCCTCATTACAGTCACTGTCCATCAGTGTAGTAAGATGCTATAGAGTAACTACTTGTCTTCTCTCTGTTATACTGCCTTCCCTGTGCCACCACCCCTTCACATTATGTATACTAAAGGTAATGCCCCTTATTCCCCTTCTCCCTCCCTTCCCACCCACACCCCCAGTCCCTTTCCCTTTTGCAACTGTTAGTCCATTCTTGGGTTCTGTGAGTCTGCTGCTGTTTTGTTCCTTCAGTTTTGGCTTTGTTCTTATGCTCCACAGATGAGTGAAATTATTTGGTACTTGTCTTTCTCCACCTGGCTTGTTTACTGAGCATAATACCCTCTGGCTCCATTCATGTTATTGCAAATGGTAGGATTTGTTTCCTTCTTATGGCTGAATAATATTCCATTGTGTATATATACCACATCTTCTCTACTCATTCATCTACTGATGGACACTTAGGTTGATTCCATTTCTGGCTATTGTAAATAATGCTGTGATAAACTTAGGGGTGCATATGTCTTTTTCAAACTGGGATCCTGCATTCTTAGGGTAAATTTCTAGGAGTGGAATTCCTGGGTCAAATGGTATTTCTATTTTTAGTTTTTTGAGGAACCTCCATACTACTTTCCACAATGGTTGAAATATTTTTCATTTCCACCAGCAGTGTAGGAGGGTAGCCCTTTCTCTGCGTCCTCGCCAGCATTTTTCATTCCTAGTCTTTTCTATGTTGGCCATCCTAACTGGTGTGAGGTGATATCTCATTGTAGTTTGAATTTGTATTTTCCTGATAATTAGTGATGTGGAGCGTCTTTTCATGTGCCTGTTGGTCATTTGAATTTCTTCTTTGGAGAAGTGTCTGTTCACATCCTTGCTTTTTTTTAACCTGAAGTGTTGAAGTGTAAACCAAGGAATTTTGTTTCAAAATAGTGAGGTTTTAATCATTATGCCCATCCAGGAAACAATGGTAAAGAAGGAAAGGCTGTGAAAGATGGATATATCCCACTTTATCATACCATCCCTAATTTACGGTAGAGCAGTAGCACAATTTTAGAGTGCCAAATGCTTTTACCTTAAATTTTTCTTGTGATTGTTGTATATTTCCCCTAAATTAGAAGAACTTACTATTTTAATAATTAGTTACTCATGGAAGTAAAACAGAAAAACTAATGTTTTAATGTAAATCTAATATTATTCCCATTAAACCTCATTACCTCAAAGCCCGTACCATTTAATGTTGGACCCAAGCAAGAACACTGTTAATAAGAGAAATGAGGTAAAAAGTTTCTAGACTTTGTCTTTCCTGTTCCTACCTCCTTTACAACTCCATAGCTGTAATCCAAAATTATCTTACACTTCACTGATTTCATTCATAAGAAATCTTACATATCTGTATATTTTAAAGTTATAAATTCATGGTTACATTGAACCTCAGCTCAGTGATAATTATAGTTTCAGAAAACTATCAGGTAATCCCCATTTTAAAGTTACAAGTATCAGAATTTGCAACCATCTTGATCTTTGGAGCAGTTTATTATGTAATCAATAAAAAACCTGGGTTTTTCAAAAAACATTCTTGTAAATAATTTTAATGGAGTTCACTTTGCCACTACTAATTCACATTTTTTTTGATGGGTGATTAGCATGAATTTTTTTATTTTAACAGATTTATAGATTTCAGACTTTATGTTAAAACCTGAGTTCTAAAAGTTTTTTTAAGATTTAAAAGTTGCCTAATGTAGCTCTTTTCATTATTGATATCAGAAAGTTTCAACTCTTGTGTATGAAGACAGAGAAGACGGTCTTCAGAAGAGAAAAATGAATATGAAAAGAGGCAACAATAATCACAAAAAATATCTGAGTACAGATTTGTGATTTCTAGAAGAGCAAATATTGTGACAAGAAAAGTGTGAAGTTTCTATTTCCTAGATAGGAAATTTAACATCTGTGTTTCTGATTTAAAGTCGGCCAAGGGGAGTTGTGAATAAATAATTTTATGATTATTATACTCCCCTTTACTTAGCAATAAAAAAGTTTATTTCTCTAAATGTAAGAGGACATATTGTTAGGTAGAAAGATAGATATGAGCAACTGGGGAAGGGGAAGGTAAGGTTCAAGGAAAAAACTGCCCAGGTAGGTAGGGGGTGCCATGTTAAGAAAACAAATGCTTTGCAGGGAGGTAACTTCTTTGCCTACTGGGACCAGGTTAAACTGGTCCCAGCCTGATCCCAACATGGCACAATCAAAACTAAGAACCACTCAAATCAAACCTCATCATAATCTCATTAAAATAAGATTGCTCCCCGTGCCCCCATTTAGCCATGGGCTTTTCTGTGTGCACTTTGGTAAAGGACATGTGCACCAAGAGGAACGGGTGTATAACTAGAGCTATCAATCATATGACCTCACCCTGTCAATAAGAAGTGCCTTCCCTAAAAGTCCTGTGCCTTGTCTGCCTTGACTCTGGCCCACTCCTCCCTTGGAGTGTATTCAAATAAAACTGCTCTATTTCACTATTGCCTCTCTGCCTTTCAAATCTTTGTTGTGGCAGGAATAAGAACTGAGGAGAACAAACTCAAACCATAACAAAATCTTTCAATGAATTGATTAGTTACATAATTTTGTAAATTTTGTAGCTTGGTGTTTATATTTTATAAAAACATCAGCATTATTTGAGTTAATGGAAAAATATTAATTTTCAGTAATAACTTCCTAACTTCTCAGCTAGGGTGACTTCTTTGAAAACTACATTTTGCAAATTAGTATTTATGACATAAATTTAGTTTCTTGTGAAAGTCTTCAGACTTATCACAAAGCTTGGTACA
Source organism: Manis javanica (assembly GCF_040802235.1). NCBI lineage: Eukaryota > Metazoa > Chordata > Mammalia > Pholidota > Manidae > Manis > Manis javanica. The sequence continues at coordinate 105,985,795 of NC_133158.1, forward strand.
TCAAATTCTCCATTTCAACTAGTATATTCTATGAAGTTTCCTTTAAATGAGAAAAAAAGAGCTTCTTCTTCTATCTAGAGTGTTTGTATCAATCATAAAAAAATCAGCTCATATAAAAATGGTTCTACAAAGGATAGTTTACCTGCAGCAGAGTTCAATGCATGTGGAAAATATAAGATGGAAACTAAAACTTGAACTTTTTTAATGAAAAATGCTCACTGATTTTGAGTTTGCCAACACAGTAATCCAAATATGTCCATCAAATAATGGAGTCTTTATCATTAAATCACCTTCAGATCTGGAAGTAAATATCAGTAAAACCTTTTCCTACCTGACCTCTACCCACAAATAGAGAACCACTAGTCTTTAATTTCTGCCAAGGATTAGGAAAAATAATTTGAGTTTATTGTTTATAAATCCAGGAATCATAAATTTTCATGCAAATTAGGAAGTTCTACAACTATAAAAACTAGCAACAGATAGAACTATCCTAGTTAAAGTTATTGGTGTATAAAATTGCATCAGGTTTAGTTCATTTTTTGGAACTAAGCATTGCTCTTGTTTTGCCATTCACTTCTTTTTTTCAGATGTAGATATGCATATTGGTAGGGCACATTCAATAACTAAAATATCTACATGTGATTCTAGGAGATTTAGGAAGACAAGAAGGGGTCAAGAGGGTGAGCTAAGGAAGATTGTGGGGAAAGGGAAATGTTACAATCAATTCTATAGTTTAAATGAGAAATAAAGTATACTTCACCCAAAGCAGTTTAAGCTTCATAGAGAAAAATATTTTAATGAAAGACTAAATAAAATATACCCCAAAAGATATCATCAATGTTTTAAGAGCTCAGGAAACAGAAATAAAAAAATGGATCATATGTTGTTTCAGGAAGCACAGTTTTAATAAATCCTAAAATATAGAAATATTGTAGATAAGCTATATAACTAATTACACTAAAATATCAGTAACATAACCAGATAAAGAAAATGCAACTTAAAAAAGTATCCATTATAATATAGCATTGAAAACCATATTAATTATTCCTGGGTCAAATTAAAGAATATAAGAGTGTACCTGAATGTGTACATACACATATGTTTAATTAAAACTATGTATTAGCCCTAATGGGATGCAAGTAAACTTGAACAGAAAAAAGTAACAGTACTAGGAGACTTCAAATGTTTTTTTAAAAATGGAATTATATGTTTAACAAAGGAAAACAACAAAAACTATAACCTATGAAAGAAAAAGCGAGCAATCAAAGATAAAGGCAGAAAATAGCAAACTATGAAACAATGATATAACGGAAATAAATGAAATGCATCATCTAATAATAAAAATAAAATGTTATCTAACAACTAACAAAAGTGTAGAAAATTAAGACACTCAAAAAAATAGTTATTGGGAAATCATAATATTCAGCTAGTTAAATAGTTTTAGTCAGTGCTTATAAATATATTTTTTTCTTTACTTAGCAGTGGCCAACTTATATTTTGATTGAAAATTTTTGTTCCTCTTTATCTCCCTTGCTCTTCCCACCCACACACTCCAACCTCTCCCCAATGGTAACCACTGGTCACTTCTCAGTGTCTATAAGTCTACTGTTGTATTGTTCATTCTATTTTGGTTTCTTTTTATATTCCACAAATAAGTGAATCATATGATATTTTCCTTTCTCTGCTGGCTTATTTCATTGAGCATACCTTCTAGATCCATTCATGCTGTTGCAAATGGCAGGATTTCTTTTTTGATGGCTGAGTAACATTCCATTGCAAGTAAACTATCCTTTGTAGAACGATTTTCATACAAGGTGATTTTTTTGTGATTGATATAAACATTCTAGATAGAAGCAACAGTTCTTTTTTTCTTATTTAGAGGAAACTTTTCATAAAACATACATATTTTTTATCCATTCATCTATTGGTAGAAAGTTAGGTTACTCCATATCTAGGCTATTGTAAATAATGCAGCAATAGACAGTGGTGCATGTATCTTTTGAATTAGGGATTTTATTTGGGTAAATTCCTAGAAGTGGAATTACTAGTCAAATGGTATTTCTATTTATAGTTTTTTGAGGAACCTCCATACTGCTTTCCATAGCAGTTGTACCAATTTACATTCCCACCAACAATGTAAGAGTGTTCTCATTTCTGCACATCCTCAACACTTGCTATTTCTTGTCTTTTGGAAAGTGGCCATCCTAACTGGTGTGAGCTGATATCTCAGTGTGGTTTTGATTTGCATTTCCCTGATGATAGCAATGTGGAGCATCTTTTCATGTACCTGTTGACCATCTGTATTTCTTCTGTGGGAAATTGTCTGTTCAGGTCCTCTGACCATTTTTTAATTGGGTTATTTTTTTACTGGTATTGAGGCATATGAGTTCTTTATATATTTTGGATGTTGATCCCTTATTGGACAAATCATTTATGAATGTATTCTCCCCTACTCTAAGTTGCCTTTTTGTTCTTCTGATGGTGTCCTTTCCTGTACAGAAGCTTTTTAATTTGGTATAGTTCCACTTGTCCATTTCTTATTTTGTTTCCTTTGTCTAGGGAGATGTGTTAAGGGAAAAATTGTTCACACTTACGTTCAAGGAATTTTTACCATTTATATACTTATATCTAGTAATTCATAAGCATCCAATACTTTTTAAACTTCTGAGCTCTTTAGCCACATTCTTCTGCCATGAACTTTAGAATTTCTGAATCTTTAAAAGGTTTAGGATATCTTAAATTAAATACTTTGCAAGGTGGTCATACTTTTGTGAAGAGGAACCTGCCTCATATTTCTATTACTACCATTGCTCCTAATTTGGTTCTATACATACATTCTCAATATATACATACTGGAAAACAAAAAGATAAAGGGCAGACCAAGAAAACATAATTGCTACAAACATATATGCCACCTGAACACACAGAATGTGGCATCAAATAAAACGACAAAGTCCACAAGTAAAGTCATATATTTTAAGAAAAAGAATATTAGTATCTACAAGGAAATTTTAGAAATTTCCTGGCTATGAAACCTTTTGAATTTTGAAAAAGAGACACAATAATATAGATTGTTTTCCTCTTTGTAGTGTTTCTTCTTTCCTATGTTGCAAGAACTTTTTTTTAACTTCTTTCAATTTGTTTTAATCACTAATAATGCTCAAACAGTTCTGTAGTGCATATTTACTTGCTAAATTGATTCAGCTTTTAAGCAATCTTTAGAATTCAAATAAAACTTGCTATTCTGCTGAGTCTGGCTAACTGGAATTCCTTACTATCAATCAAATGCATTTATAAATCATGTAAAAGACAGTACCCGCACTTCATACAGGCACTAAGAGTCCCATCATTAGTAATCTCTAATGATTTTATTTTAAATTACTTCCTCTAAGGAGGATTTTTTGTTATATCTTAAATATTCTTGTTTGGTTTTAAGCTTGTAAAGGGACAAGTGTTACCATTTAAGTAAAATTTATTAGTTGTGTGTAAGTGGCTCTGAGGTGAGGAAAATAATGTGTCTGCCATGATGTTACAGCATGTCAGAATCCAGTTTTATTCACATTTTCTGAGTAGTCAAAACTTACAGATTTCTTGTAGGAAGGCATACAGGCTCTTCAGTCTGACAGATGGGTTCAAATCTTTTCTCTGTCATTTGTTGGCTCACTGATATACTGATCAATTTACTTAATTATAAAATGAAGCTGTATCTTGCTCACTAAATTATGAGGATTAAATGAGGTCTATATTAAAGTCTGAAATTTAGTATGCTTTAAATGTCGCTTTATTTCATATGTCCTAGATACAAATGTATAAACCCTCCCCTCTATTGCTCACAGAGAAACTTCATTTCCTTTCTGTATTAGTTTCCTTGGGCTTCCAAAACAAAGTGCTACAAACTGTAGTGGTTAAAACAACTGAAATCTATTTTTTCAAAATTCTGTAGGCTTGAACAAAACCTAGGTATTGACATGGCCACCCTCCCCCCAAAGCTTCCAGGGGAGAATGTGTCCCATGCCCTGCTCCTGGCTTCTGCTGCCACTGCAAGTGCTTGACACTCCTCTGCTTGCAGCTATGTAACTCCAAACTCTGCCTAGATCTTCATATGGCCATTTCCCTTCTGTGTCTGCGTTTCTGTGTTTCCATGTGTTCTGTCCTCTTATAAGATCACCAGTCATTTTGGATTAGGGCCCATACTGATGATACCATCTTAACTTGATTATCCAAGCAAAGACCCTATTTTCAAATAAGGTTACCTTCACAGGAAACAAGGTTTAGGACTTTTAAGATATTGCCTGGAGTTGGGGGAGGAGAAAGATGAGGGGAGATCCAATCGAGCCCATAACACTTCCTAGTTCAAGAAACATATTCCCATCCCAGCCAGTAAATACACCCTTTCCTCTCAATTTATACATTCTCTGCACTCTGATGTAACTATCAGATAAGCTTCCAAACAGTTGTAGAAATGTCACATTTACCATTGTATTATTATGTAGAAAATATTTTTGGTTTATTCATTTTTGAAGCACACAATGTAATTGCCAAAAACAGAAAAAAAAATCTGAAAAACATAGTTCCAGTGCATTTAATTTATTAAGCTGAAAAGTATGTAAGATTATATTAAGTATTAGAGAAACTAAAACTTTGACCCTTTCTATCAACTGTTGATAGGAAAAACAAAACATTTTTCCTATTTCGATATACTGTGTGCTTTGAAGCAGCAGTGAAGTGAACCATTAAAACATAAAACACTCCATTGAACTGAAAAACAAACTCTGAATGGGAAAACAAATGCCTTCGGAAAAAGAAGATTTTGTAATTTCTGCCTTCATGTCTCTTTGTGTCTTTGATGGATGATGAAAAAAGCTAAATTCTAAACAAAAAAGCCATAGTGACCACAATACTATTAATTCTCGTTTCGCACATGAGGAAAAGTTTTAAAGATATCAAGCAAATGGAAAGTGACAGGACAGTGAGAAAACCACCATATCAAATTTACCATTTTATAGTTCACTTACTAATAACAAATGAGACTTCTCTATTTCACAGGCCTTCAATTTACTTGATGAAAGTAAGTGAAAAAGTTGCTCTTGGATTGCTTATATTGTTTTTCAAGTTTCAAAAGAGTAAAATTAATTTCCCAATAATTCACACTCAATATACTTATTCATTTGGCTACTTGTTTTGTATCATGTTAAAAGAAGTGGTATGATGTTTGCAGACGGTAAGGCACCTTTCTGAAGGTAACTTATTAATAAGCAAAGGAGTCTTCTTGGAAAGTGTTGGCTGTGAAAAACAGATTCATAATCAATCTTACTTTGCAAGGTAGATATAGTCCTAGAATATATGTTCAAGACCCAAAACATGTAACTTACTTAACCACAAAATCAATAAAAGACTTAGAGCAAGGCAAAGGGGAATTAGAAGTTCCAAATGGTTTAGGAGCAGGTGAGAATATTAAAGAGGGTAAATAAGGCAAACCTGACTGTGAAGATAAAGTTTGACAGGTATGAGGCTTAGCCAACAGGCTAAATGGAGCTCTAAGGCAGAGCTTCCCAGGCAGAATGACTAGCTAGAGTTAATGTCCTAAAGCACTGAGTGCCTGATACACATGAAGAAGAGGTTACAGAAAGAAAAATTAAGGAGAGAGAATAAAAGAATACCAAAGAGATAACAGGCACAAGCTTTGTATAGTCTCATAGACGTTTGGTTCTAATTTGAAAATCCACTGCAAGGTATGTGTGTATGTGTGTGGGGGGATGTGTGCATGGGAGGGACAATATCATACTCTGTCCCTTGCTTAAGAAAGATAATTGTAGTTAATATGAAAAGAGTAGATTGTAGGGGCATGGGTAAAATGGTACAGAAATCTGTTGGATGCTATTGATATCATCCTTGAAAGTAATGCTTGGACCATCAGACTAGGTGCTTAGAAATCACAAGTCTCTGGTTATACTTTGAAAACAGGATTGAACTGATTGTGAAGATTAGATGTGGAGTGATAAGGAGAAAATTGTGGAGTTTCAGGAGAGGGGAGTGAGAGGGAGAATCAAAGATAATTCCAGTTCTAAAGTTTGAACCTCATCAACTGGAAAGACAAAATGATAACTGAGGGGGAGGTGTATGTGAGTGGGTCAAATCTGAGTGCATGTATGTTATATGGGATTGGGGATTCAGAAGCTTAGTTTGGGGACAGTTAAGTTGGAAATATCTATTTGCCATCCATTTAGTAGCACCAAATGATGTCAGAATGTTGTACCTTGCACTCACTCCTTCCCCATTTGTCCTCACCATGAGCAACTGTGGGAAGAGGAGGTATGGAAGTGGAAAGGGGAATGGGATTCGAAGACACAATCAGTCTTCCCTTTCCCACCACAGACTGCAAGTGAGTCATTAGCACAATTTAATCTTGGCATAACCAAGGACATTACGTTCAAACTGGACAAGATAAGAAAGATTTAAATTCAACTGGATTACATTTTTTCATATCTGAAAATAACTAGAGGTTTTGCTTTAGATAGTATTAACTATGGAAATGGGGAGAACAAATCATATGTGAGTGCAAAGTTAGTTATTTTCCAGTTTATATTCCATCAAGATCAGCCACAAAATTGCCAATATCTTAAATATGTCCTAGACTTATGTATATTAATTATAGTAAAATATGAGACATACAATCAAGTCTATGGGAACATGGAACAATCAAAAATGTATTTTGCCATCTAGAGTCATGGAAATAGGATTTCATAATTGAACATGTGTGTACAAGATATAATTGAGATATATTGAAAGATGTTTAAGTGGAGGTGCGCAGTTTATTGTGACAATATAAGCTAAATTAAAAGAAATAATAAAAGTAAGGCTGAAAGTACAGATTATAGGAATATTTTAAGTGGCTGGGACAACAAAATGGGTTTCTTTCTTAAATGCAATAATGAATAAGGATGCTATTAAATGGTAACTGGGAATCTAACCTTTTCTAATGCAGTATGGTATTTGTTACTCCCTTAACAAGAGGAATTTTAAAATATAGTATATCTTTTCAAAACAATGAGAAATTTTGTCCATTTTTAGTAATACAGCAGATTAGATTTGTAAACTCCTATTAAAGTATACCTAAAATACTAGAGTGAATGTTAAAAAGGAGTATTTTTAAGCAACTATCAAGTTTATGATAGAAAAGGAGAACTAATCAGACGCTAAGAAAAAAAGCAAAAGGGAAAATGCTGAAGGTTGGGGATTCACAGATGGAGTGCAAGTTAGAAGGCTAAATAAAGGAATTTCACAAAAAGAAAGACAGTATGGTGATTAGGGGGATAAAAGACAAAAACCAGCAAACAAACCAACTTCATCAACAGAGAATTTCTTGTTTGCTTTGAGTAGAAAATAAAACTAGAAAGGCTCTCCTCAGAAACCCTGTTTTCAATTCCTATACTTGACTTTGTATTGTACTGTTGAAGCCCAAATTCATAGCCTGTGGTGCCCCAAAATCCTGAAGATGAAGATCCATCATTGGTTGTGCCACCAGACCACTGGCAGAATCATGTTCAAATTCTCACAGAATTTTTAAACGATCCTCAAATAAAAGTCATAGGTAAAGTTTCAAGAAATATGAACTCATAACTACATACCACTGAGAAAAACATTGAGAAAGCAATTACTAAAATCCTGTAGAATCACATATAGATTTTAAGTTTGTATAATAAATAAGTATGGAATAACATGAGGGAGAAGAGGTAGCTGAAATACATCAGGAAGACTTGGAAAGAATTTCTAGATTTGAACGGATATACATATACATTATGAAATGGAATTCAGTTTGTGTTTCTTTTCTGGTTGTGATACTGAAGGATGGGAAAAGCACTGCTCTTACTAAAAAAAATTAATAAAATGAAACAAGAAACCATTAGAGAATGAAAAATATTATTTGCTATAGATTGGATGTTTTTGTCTCACCAAAATTCATTTATTGAAACAGAAGTCCCAGAATAATGGCACTTGGACATAGGACCGAGATAGGACTTTAGGAGGTGATTAGGCCATGAAGGTGGGGCCCTCACAGAAGAGGCTTTAGATGTTTCCTTTGCTCCATCTACCATGTGGGGACACAGAGAGAAGAAACCCATCCATGAACCAGTGAGCAGATCCTTACCAGATGCCAAATCTGCCAGCCCTTGGTCTGGAAATTCCCTGCCCTTAGAATTGTTAGACATGAATTTTTGTTGTTTACAAGTCACTCAGATTATAGTGTTATTACAGGAGCCTGGTGGGACCAAGACATTATTATTTAAGGCCATCAAAGTGCTAGATACAAAATTACTAAATTCTGAGATGTTGCTCCCTTCCTAAGCAAGCTAGTTGTGGAAGACACTTTTCTGTCTGGTACTGAGGTCTCAGGCAGAGCAGGTAGTAGAATAATCCTGGTACAGAAGAACATCTTCGCTCAGGTGAGGAGAAGCCATAAAACTTTACATAAACCTACGTGTTGGAGAAGTGGATTTCATTTTGGAGGAGACGCTCAGAAAGAGAAATGATTTTTTAATCATTCTCTCACAGAGAATATTGTCAGAAAAAAACAAGTAATGAAGTTGGGGGTGGATAAGAAGCATACTGAGATCTAACAACCTCAGTTTCACAGGAATGAGCTCTTAGAGTCTGTGGTTTAATTGTTTCTCAATTTCATGACTGAACAGTTTGCCAGGGGATCAAGTTTCATTGTTTCATGATCAGGCAGTCTCAAAATCTCAGTCAGGTGATCAAAAGAACAAAAATCACTGTCTTGAATTCTAGTAGTCTCCAGATAGAACAGTCTCAATTTCACAGAATCAAGGTTCAGTACACTCAAAGACTGGTGAGTCTGAGTTCTGCCAAGTTCAGTGGCTAGTCCTATACCTTCCCAGAAAAGATACCCAACTGTATCTTCAAAGTTGTGGAAGTCTGAGCAGAAATTAGTCGAAAAATAGATGCAAATAAAAGACTCCATTGAATTTCTGATAAGATATAAAATACTGATATGATAAAAAATATGAGCTCAATCACAGCAAAGAAAGTCAGAGCTTATGCTGCAAAGCAAGCAAGTAACTCCTTTAGACACATGGTGTTTGGATCCCAAGTCCCCGTTAGATTAGCAAAGCAGCACCCAGCTACAAACCCTATTGATCTTCCTGGTCGGTTCCTCTCCCTGGTTGCCTGCTAGAGGAAAGGGCACATTCCTTGTCCATGGAACAAAGGGAACTAGTGATATAACATTGCTTGGACCACTTACTGCAGTGTACCTTGTGTTTCTTCCTCTCCCTTTTCAAATGGCAGTGTCTACTTTGATTATCCCGTCCTTTACTCACAATTTTCTACTATGGAAGAGGACAAGGGGTTAAGTAACATTTTTTATTTAGTGGTATTTTTATCTGAGATAGTTTCCTATGAAGCCAGACCCAAGGGTCTCCTTTTCATCTGGGCCTAATTTAGAGGAGATCCTCAACTTCAATCCAGAATCAATGTTACAAAGAGATGAAACTTTGGGAAGGTTGGAAAAGACATGAATTTTCATGTCACAACAATGCACAAAGTTTGTAGAAGGTGAATTATAGGGGAGTTAAAATGACATATTTATAAGTCCTTCCACAGAAAAATATTTTCCTTTCCTTGACTCTTGGCTGACCTTGTGCTGCATTTGTCGAGCAGAGTGCCAAAAACAGACCTGGGCTTCAAGAGTTCTGGCAGTTTGTTTTCTCCTTGCCAGACATGTGATTACCTGTGCAGAGTGCTGGCTTCTCTGAAGGAGAGGACAAGAGACCAGAGTGGCTCAGAAGCTCCCAGGTTTCCCATCTGAGGCAGCAGACATACCAACATGTTTACTAGGATTTCAAGTCTCAGTCACACTTCCAGATGACTACAACCACATGGTGACTCAAGTCAAGACCAGTGGAAGTATCTCCTTACCTGAACCCAGCCTGTAGTGCAGAACTGTGAGCACATAAATGGTCAGCTTCTTAGGCCACTAAATTTAGGAGTACATTTTACATGTCTTTTGACTTACTTAAACACTGACTCTGCAGCAATATGAAAGGTGTTAGGTCCTGGACAATTAACTTTTCATCACAAAAACTTTTGATTGGCTTTGTCCATTTCTTATGCCCCTAAAGTTTCCACATTGCCTTTCTAGGCTTCAAGTTTCTGATTCTCTAAGGCAGTGTACTTATTTCAGAAGTTTTCCTTTCATTATTTTAATAGACAATAATTACTAACAAGGTAACCTTTGTGTCTGCTAAGTGATACAGATGAGTGTTTATTGTTCTAGCATCTTAATCAGAACCAAAAGCAGGTACTATATTGCTTCAGAAGTGCCTGTGGCATCCATACATTAGTGTTTCCCAAAGGTTTGCTGTATTCTTTCAAATAATCACCTGCTGCTCCTTTTTCTTTTAGTTCATGTATGTATTTTAATTTTAGACCCACAAACCTCTTTAAAGCATACCCTTAACAGAACATCTTTTTACAGCTTTCAGACCAGGGTAAGAGTATGGCTGTCACTGGAATTGTGAGTAGGATTTCAGTCATCGTCTTGTCAAGTTTCCTGACTTTGGGGAATATCTACATGCTTAAGTCAATGGTGATCTGTTTGCAGACTATCTTTTGAGTCTCACAACTTTCAGTTTAACCACAGTTTTTAGAAAATATCACTTTTATTATACCTCCAGGGTATTCTGAATTTCATGGTGAAATATTATGAAGGTATGATACACCCTCTGGCCGAGGAGTCTTTTACTAGTGTGATTTTCTAGGGCATAACCCACAGTTTTAAAAGCAGCAAAACTGTCATTCCTCCCTTTAGATGTTTCTCCTAATTTCAAAATGAATAGTAGAGAAGAATTCAGGTTATTTCAATGAAGTCTAACCCAGGTTTGGATTGGCAGAGACTGAGATATAATAACACTGCTGAGACCAGTCATGAATTTTTATGTTCCCTTTCTGCATTTCAGTCTTCTTTCAGGGTCCACAAGGAAAATACACTGAGAGAATCAGTCATGGTAACATCCTAACTCCTACAGAACATTAAATCTGTGATTTTATTCTCAAGAGATGGAAGGTCTTTTGAGGAAAGCTGGCAAGGCTGGCCCAGGGGACCCTATTAGAAGACTTAGGAGACTATTACAGCCCACAGTTAAGTTTACAAGTTCCCCAGGGAGGCATTACAATTCAACTCTCACATAACACACTCAAACTGAATTGTTCTGACTCTCAAGAATCCCTCAGCAAACCATGACTTTTTTTTAACTCCTTAATTCATACAAAGAAAAGTACTCATTCACTCTGAAATGAAAACAATTTCTCTCCTAATTTCCTGATTATCTTTTATCTTCATGGAAGAAGTAATAATTGATTTCTTGGTCCCTTTAACTTTTTCTATACACTGTATCCATTATTTTACATTGTAGTGGGAAAAGTCAATTTAAAATAAATTCAGTCTAGCAAACACAAATATCCCCCTACCAAAAATCATGCTTAAGGAAAATAATGTTTTCCTATGTTAGTGTTGATAAATCTATAGTAAGCAGCCCATGCCTAATTCCTTTGTGAGAAATATGTGGCAAGATACCAAGATATAAAATTGTGGACAAAATTGATTTGCTTTGCACCTTCATTTTATTACCTGTATGGGGGGGGGGGGTAATAGGGATAAAAGTGGGCAAAAATTAGAGGAAAACTGCATAAATTAACATACATATGAAAAAGTAAGTTTGAAAATATTCTAAGTTATATGCTTTTAGGAAGGGATGAGAAATTTCAAAAAATCAGATAACTATGATAGAGAATAAACATATATAAAGTAACATTCTTTCTGAAAATAACATTATTAATGTAATTAAAAACTATATATTTTACAAACTGAGTTTATAGGTCAGATGCTTGCATTCCAAACAAGTAAATACTGACTTTATGAATTTTTACTTAAATAAGCAGAGTCAGGTTTGAACTTCTCTCAGACCTTTGCTTCATTCAGCATGATTTCATAGCTAATAAGGTCTATGCTGTTTTTGTCTGTTTAATTTATTTGCTTTTAGGTCAGTGTGTCACAAATAATCATCATTTTTCCATTTATAAATAAGCACATAATTGTTCGGTATATGAATAAACATATCACCTTTAGTTCAGGCGTTACTGAAAAAGCTGATTTAAGTTAATCATCCCAAATAAGACTGCTCATTGGGATTTTTAGAAGGAAGGGTAGTGTTAGGCAAAAATATGATTAAATATGATTAATATAATCTTTCATGGGATTTGAAGGAAGTAAAAATCATTTAAATGATTTTGGGCTACATATAGAGGATATATGGAACCTCAAAAGTGGCTACTGATGTAATCATAATCTCTAGAATTTTAAATATTACAAATATCTTTCAAACCAATGGAAAACCTACTAATTTGACAAAATACAGACAATCTCATGTAGTTAGCTAGCTATAAAAAAAATAGGAAAAAAGTATAAACCAGTGGAATACATCCTATAGGTGAAAGGAATTATTTCAAATCTAAATATGAAAATAAAATATATTAGGCTGTGTCCCCTGATAAAAGATTTATATGTTCAATGTTTGACAGGAAATGCTAAATTCAACTACAGGCAGTCCCTATTTTGCACAGAACCATATTAAGTGGAATTTGTACATATTGGAACTAAACCCTCCAGATACGCCCAAGTTTCAGTTAACATGGTTCTATGCAAAGTAAAGACAGCCTGTGTATTTTTTATATATATAAGCCACTAAATAAAAACAGACAAGAGTTTGAAAACTAAATATTTGTAAGTATATACCTTACAAACACTTAGGTAACAATATTAAAATTAACACATAGACAACAATACAAATACCATTCAAATATAGTATTTTGACCAAATGTCAAAAGCAGACTATTTAGAGCCATTAGATTATTTATAGCTATAAGCCTTTATTTGATAAACGCTATCACAGCTAACTAAGAAAACCCAGAGATGAACAAGGAAGAATTGACATATACCTTACCTTCTTCTTTGTCACATAAATTAATCAATAATTGTATACAGGAACTGAATAATAGTATCAATAAGGTTGATTTGTGTTCTATTTAGTAGAAACCTCCACAAAGACATAATGCACTCTCAAAACCTAAAATAAGTTGTCATGTGAAGGACTATTTATCATTTTACAAATTAAGATAAACCATATAGGAGTTGAATTATCAGATACAGTATTACGAAAACTAGTAAAGTTTTAAACAACAAAAACAGTATTGTTAATAAATGTGAAATATAAAACAAGATTAATCAACCATTGTGTAAAAGAAGGAAACAAATCTTCAGAAATTTCCAGAATTTCTAACTTAAATTCTACTCAGGACAAAAAACACTGAGTTAAATGCATGAATATTTAAAATCCAAAATAATATAAAGAAAGCAGGCAGCTTAATTAGTTAAAAAGTTACAGAATTAACTAAAATAGGGAGGGGTTGGAATCAAACTGACAAACAGGTAAAGTCAATGCATTTCAAAACAACTATACTTTGTATACCTAATACTTAGCCAATACTGGATCCTTAAATTAAAAAAAAATCTCTGGAAATGTAATTTTCATCTGAGAAATACAAGTTACTATTTTATCTTTATCATAAGTTTGGGGATTAAAGGATAGTCTAAATTTCTGACAGTTAAAGCTTTTTAAATCCTGCCTTTTGACTTTTTTTAGCAGCATTATTCTCATAAACTGTTAGACTTCTAAATGTATATATTTATTTCTAGTTAGTTCCATGTACTTCTAACTAGTTATTTCCTAGCTGTAGGTCTCAATTCATTTTTGTTCCTTTGAGTACCCCTGCTCTAGTTTGAATGTGAGGCCCCTACTCCAAATTCATGTTGAAACCTCATCTCCAATGTAATGGTGTTTGGAGGCATGGCCTTTGGGAAGTGATTAGGTGATGATGTGGAGCCCTCATACATGGTCAGCGCTCTTGTACAAGTGAACCCAGAGAGAGCTCACTCACCAATTCAGGACACAGAGGAAAGAAAAGATAGCTGTCAATGAAGTAGAAAGCAGATCCTCACCAGAGAATGATCTTGGATTTCCTGGTCTCCTAAACTGTAAGATACCCATTTCTGTTGCCTACAAGCCACACAGTGCAGACATTTTGTTAAAGCAGCCCAAATGGGGAAACACACTCTGAATGAACCAATGATGGCAGTGTTGAAGGCATGTGGATGCAATAGGACTACTTCAGTTTTAAACGTACCTTCTTTGGGAAGGGCTAAATATAAGTGGGACTTTCTCATTCAAAGGCTTTTAAATGGCATTTCAATGCGTCTTTGGTGGTCAAAATGTACAAACTTCCAGTCATAAGATAAAAAGGACTAAGGATGTAATGAACAACAGGATGCCTATAGCTACCACTGATGTATGATAATAGGTAAGTTCTTAAGAGAGTAAATTCTGAGTCCTCATCATAAAGAGATGTTTCTTTTTTCTTTTCCTTTTTCTTTTTATTCTATGTAAGAAGATGGATGTTAGTTAAACCTATTGTGATAATCATTTCATAATATATGTGTATCAAACCATCATGCTCTATGCCTTCAACTTACACAGTGATGGATGTCAATTATATCTCAATAAAACTGGAATAAAAATAAAATGGCATTTCTACTACTTGTACTTTGAAAAAAAAAGTGGGCTTTACCAATACCTTTCAAATTTCTTGACATTCTGTTCTTTAATTACAAAATGCAAATTCTTCTGTCGTACTCTGTGTTATGAAAACAATCTTTTCATATTCTTGAGATTTCAAATTTCTTGACATACCCTTTTTGCTCTTTTCAGTTTGAAAATAAACTGATTGTTATCATCTGAACTTATCTCTTTCTACTTTAGACAAAAGCAGACAATAATTCGTATTTCTAATATTCTGTTTTCCAGCCCCATTCTCAAGTTTACAGACTCAAAGCCTTAGTTGAGTACCAAAAAGGATAATTTACCCAAGTATTTGCTACTATTAAGATTTATATATAGATCTTCCTTTATTCATGATGATGTTATGCCTCAAATTGTTAGGTTGAAAACATAAGTCAAAATTGCATTTAGTATACCTAACCTACTAAACATCATGCTTAGCGTAGCCTACCATAAACATGCTCAGAACACTTACATCAGCCTACAGTTGGGCAATATCAGCTAACACAAAGCCTGTGATATAACAGAGTGTTGAATATCTCATGTAATTCACTGAATACACACTGAAGTGAAAAACAGTGGGTATGGGTACAGAATGGCTGTTAAGTAGCTGACTTAATTGTGCTTTCTGCTGCTGCCTAGCATCATGAGAAAGTATCATACCACATTTTGTCAGGATAGGGAAAATTCAAAATTTGAAGCAGGGTTTCTACTGAATGCTGTCACTTTTGCTCCATCATATAGTAAGAAAATCGTAAGTTAAAACATTTAATTTGAGGACAGTCTGTATTCATATTCTGACATCAAACACAGATCTCTGGATCAGAGAACAGTTAATAGGTATTATGTCTTGGTTTCCCATATACATTTCTTCATAGGGCAATGTGATGGGGGTCAGATGTTTACCTATGTATATAGTAGTATTGCACAATCCAAGAGGAAGACCCACATTATGAAACTCAGTACTTCAGTAGAGCTGCTAGCACAACTTCCCCCATTCCCCTGCAGAAAGAGAGACTTCATCTTTTGCTCTGGAAAGTATGCAAAATTATCCAGGAAAGAAAAAAAGGTATCTCTGGGTTTACTACTATGGAATATGAAAAAATATATCTAGGGAGAGAGATTAAGAGCAGGTAGAGAAGGTACAGATTTTCTCTATATGTACTATACTTCATCTATTTTCTTTGCTCAGAAGGCCTAGGCAATGAAGTAACACTGAGAAATACAGGGATAATTATATTTTTTCACATTAGGTTCTCCATCTTCCCAATATCTCCTATCATTTTCCTCACTGACCACTTCCTGACCTTTAAATCAATACCTCTCATTTCAGGTTTTATTTATGGCAACAGCCTACTTCAATGTATCAGTTTCTGTATTATTTAAGGGAATTGTAGAAGTTTTAAGATAAAAGAAGAAAAATATACACCTTAGGCAGAAATTTATTACTTTTTTATAAAAATTCAAAATATGTAACAACAGGTTAGGTCCTCGATTTCATGAAATATTCAGGGACTCAATAAGATAATAGAGTCTGTCATCTTCAACACAGGGAATAAAAGATTTTCATGGCAACATACAGCAAGCAGAGTGTTAGGGGAAGAGAAAGAATTGTATGTGAAGAATATTTGGTTCAGGCGTAGTATGCAAGATGTCTGCACACATACACTGAACAGAAACAAATCATATTCCCATACATAACTATAAGACAACTTGGAAAATGTGGTCTTGCTGTGTTTTGCAAATAAGATACAGGTTTAACATTCAGCCAGCCTCTGCTGGATTATTATCTCTTCTTCTATATTTGCCCTGTTCTTAGCCTATTTTTTTCATCAGTTCTTGTTCAAAATACAAAATCAAAGTTTCTTGCTGGTGATTTCTGAGTATTTCCTCAAGATCAATTTTTTTTTATATTCTAATTGAGTTGTTTCGAATAATAAAGCCTCTGACAGATGAAAATATTGTTACATTTTTGTACAGAATTAACTTTCTAATACATTATTTTTCCAGGCTCTTAATATACTTTTTCCAATCTCTTAATTACCCTTTGTCATCAAACTCTGGTTTTCCCCAAAAACCTAATTTTAAAAATCTTAATGGTTTTCTACGGGATTAGAACTACTTTGTATTAAGAGTATATATATTTTTTCTTTCAATGACATTTTAGGTCAACACTTGAGCATAAAATATATTTAAATGCACAAAAGATATATTTACCTATGTACATACATATACATATATATATATGGATACAATGTATATATATATGTATATGTATATATATATATGAACACAGAAAAGCAGCCATTAGCTGAGTTTTCTCAGCTATTGAAGAATCTATATTGAATACAGAATCAACATACTTGTTATTTCCAATGCTATAATTGGAAGATTTAGCCTTATTCAGAAGATTAATTCTTGGATTATTTCATCAAAAGAGTGAATGAATGGCAGGCTGCTTGGTGACTGCACATGAAGCTAATCTAAGTTGTTGTCATGGAGTAGAAAGTATAGAAAAGCAGCTTATTCAATACAGGGACCTGACCTGCCCAGATGTGCAATCTGGGCAGACACAGGTGGCTCCTTTAGTCATGTGTCAGCTTCTCCACTTTGCTTTATAAGGGTCCAATACAATTTAGTGGGAAATAGAAAAAAACTGTTAAAAGCTGCTAAATAATTTTCTAAATTATAAAACAGTGCCTTAATTCTTTCCTGGAAGTATACAGATGTTTACTTGCATTGTTAAAGAGTAATGCACGTCGCACCTAAATATAATGCATTTTGGATAGGATCCTAGAACAAAGGACATTAGGCAAAAAATAAGGAAATCTGAATAAAACACATGCTTTAGTTAATAATGCATGGACATTGGTTCATTAGTTGTAACAAATGTGCATGCTAATATGTTAATAAATAACAGGAAAAACTGAATGTGAGATATAGTGGAGACTTTCTATTATCTTCTCAACTTCAGTAAAATTAGACTTTATTTTTTAGAACAGTCAAATTTTAAAAGTCACACACACTTGGCAAATACTTGCTCATGGATCTCATCCTCAGCCTAACATAGCACAGCAAAATTTAAAAATATTATAACCACAGCTGATAATAACAATACCTGGGCACTATCATCATCAGTGCCATGACAGAAATAAGTAAAACTAGTATTAGATCACACCTGAGAGGTGAGAGTGAAAAAATCTGTGAATATTGACTAGCCTCTGTACTTTCTGCATGTTCTTCCAGAAAAAGAATTTGAATGTTACCCTGATACTTCAACATAAGAATTATTTGCTGTTTCACATAGAGTCCTGGGTGATAAAGACAAACAGATCAATCATCTTTCAATATGTGAAGAAACTTCACAATGTAACATTTTTTTCTTTAAGAATAACAGCTAGTTGAAACTATTAGAGCAAAACATATTAGTCATGTGCATAAAAATGCTGAGAAAGAAATCCCATTAGCACTACCGACTGCCTGACTTGATACATATAAATAAATTGATATAAATATATGTTGTAGATAGAAGATTGTGATATGGCAGAGTGGGAATATATTACAAATATGGATATTCTTAACATGATGTGGTAGGAAAGAAAATTACAGAGTTTTATTATGGAACACCTGTTCTTTTTTTTATTAAACTAGTCCTTTCCTAGTTTACCACAATCTTAGCAGTTTGCTTGCACTACAGCTACTTGGGCAAGAAAAAAGTGTATAAAAACATTTCTATTGGGAACCTTATTTTTTTTTAAATCATCACAGGGAAATTAGAGAGGGTGTGGTCATTTGGGGAACCATTCAGGTTTATGGCTTTATACTCTGGCATCAAGCTCTGTTCATACCTCATCCATGTCCCACTAACTTATCCTAAAGTTCACTGGAGTTTCTTTGTCTAGTTAGCATTCATGCCAAGGCCTTCCTACTTCAAGCACTTGGCCTTTTTTCCTGAAGGTGTCTCTGGCCCTGAGGAGCAGACTGGAATTTCAAGGTAGAATATAACACCTTTTGTTGTCACCTTCAAAAAATGAGAAAGAGGAGCTAAAGGATTAATATTCAGTGATACAGAGCCTCAGTTGCCCATAGCAATGACCTGCTCATTAACTAAAACTTTTGTTTTCCTCCTCTCTTGCCATTTTTCTCTCATTCAGTGCTTCCTAGGATTATTACATAAATAAACTTTGAACCATAATCCTTGCTTCAGGCTCTGCTTCTTGTAGGACATGAATTTAGATATGTCCATACTCCTTAAGGAGGACAAGACACTTTAGATGTCTAAAAATCATTGTAATGTATGCTTTAATACTGAATATAATGCATTTCTGTATAAGATTAACATAGAAACACGAGAACAATTTAAAAAATCAATCACAACTGACAAAATTACAAAATTACCTAAGATTCAAAGAAAATAATGAAACATTAAAACTGACTTCAAAAAGAATATTAATTAGTCTGCCATTCAGTATAATTCTCCAATTTTATTCTGCTCTCTGTTTCTCTTTTAAAACAATGAATTATTGAAAATATAAGAAGTTAAGAAATAAGGCTTTCATGATAAGGATGTTTTGAGTTTTCCCAATCTTCAAACAGAAGGAAAAAATTACCAGAAGAACAAAACATGAAATACAAATCTAACTGTGGTTATAATAATATACCTATAAAAAACATGTCTTATGGAAAAATTGATAAGTATCTACTCATTGTATCTTAACTAGAAGGATTTTTTGAACATGGAACACTTAAAAGTTATATTAATGATCAATACTATAGTCCTTTCTCTTCACTTCTCTATTATCAATTGTAACTTTAACTCCTTCCAGAAAACGCTATTCGATTTACCACCTATAGTTTGCAGTTTACATGCAGTTTTGGTATTTGTCAGATGAGAAAAAGAGTCATAGGGAAACTGACTTAGTCGATGAACAGTGGAGGGTATGAAATTAGGTTAGAAACAAAAGCAGTAGTAACTTTCAGTAAAGATGAAATTTTCACAAATGAATCATTTTCTAGAAATTTCAAGAAGAGAAATATGCTGCAATTCCACAAAATATGTACTATGTCTAGGAAAAAAATAAGAGCCTAAAACACAAAATGTGGTGGAGAAAATCTGAGTCACAGACTGAACTACCTGGAAGATCTGACTACAGAGTCGCTCCTCACAGAAGTGACAACACAG
The DNA here is from genome assembly GCF_040802235.1 of Manis javanica. Classification (NCBI taxonomy): domain Eukaryota; kingdom Metazoa; phylum Chordata; class Mammalia; order Pholidota; family Manidae; genus Manis; species Manis javanica. The sequence goes on from NC_133158.1 coordinate 106,005,667, forward strand.
AAAATAGTTTCTAATGATCAGCTGAGGAAGGACAGGTTTATTAATATATGCTGCAGGAAGATCTTGTGAGGTATTCATGGGAGACATCATGACAAGGTAAAATGGTAACTTCTTATCTTACTGAATTTTATGGTGGTTCTATATAAATAAGAATTTTGATATTGTTTGTTTCTCAAGTTCTGATTAATCTAAGTTGAAGTCATTAAGTCAGCTCATTACTGCTTGTAGATGGATGTTAACTATCAGAAGCAGCAAGTGTTCACTTAAAGATGGAAATACCCAAAAATAAACATGTAACATTCAGTTAAAACTGCCTATTCTGGTATTTTCTCTAGTAATACTCCTAGTCCTAATTTGCCAGCTTTATATTTTAGATTGTGAATTCTGGGACATAAATACTTAGCAATAGGATTGTAACTCACTTTTTCTTACTCCCAGTGATTCCTGGAAAAAAAATGAAAAACTCCAAACAAACCTTCTAATAAGCATGCTAAAAAACAGACCTCCTCAGACAGACAAATAGGATTTATAGCATGAAGTTGAAAGTTCCTTTCAATGACATATTTTTTGGTAGAGTAGATAGATCTTCTCTGTTTAGGTTGCTTACTGTAATTAACTTGGGATTTAGGAATTTTGAAGAGTTGAAATTCTTGCCTGAATAGAGAATGGGCTCAGTCACATACATTAACTATTTAATGAGGTATAAGATAAAGATATTCTATAACCAAAAGTTTGTCCTGTGTAACAGTGTCAGCACATACCTTATTTCAAAGCTGCACTGCATGTTAAATCTAAAACCAAGATCCTAATGCCATAGAGAAAAGAGCTTTAAAAGGGAACTACACATGAGGGTTTCAGATTACGTTCAAGCAAAATTTTCACCTGTTGCTTGTATCAGTAAATTTGGCACTGGTTTCAATCGTTAAGATTATTCATGCAAGCCTCATTTGACAATTAAAATTTCTGCATGGCACTTTCATTTCAGCAGTTTTTGCTCTATTAGAGGAGAACAGGATACTTGGGACTTCATAATTCTTGGCCAAACTTGACATCCTTTAATCATTTGATAATAAAAAATCTTGTGATTCTGGAAAATATTTAGTTATTCTCATAGGCAATGTTATAACATCATGACATTTAAAATAAAGTGACTAAGATAGTAAACATGTAAAAATAAAGGAGTGTTAGGGAATAATGAGGAGGAAGGAAGTGCTGTCAAGGTAAGGAAGGATTCTTTGTAAAGTATATATTTGGTTAAAGTTCTGAATAAAGTGTCTGTCTATTGGCAAAGAGAAGAGAAAATCCATCAAGTGAGGTAGGAATGAGTTTGTTGTGTTTATTAGAGAAATATAAAGAATGCTAGTGTCTTAGATTTTGCTTTTGAGGAAACCCAAACACAAAAGCTTACATTCAACACATTTAATTTTTTAAGTGTTCCTTTGTCAAAAGAAGAAAGAAGCATAGAAGAGAAGCAGTCAAGTAGAGGAAGTTCATTCAAAGGTGTTATCAATCTGTTTACTACTGTGGACAAATGGGTTTCAGTCCTACTGGGGAATCTCTTGTGCACCATATCAAATGAGTTTCAGAATTTTCCACTAAGGTATTCAGAAGAGGCAATTTAATCCACCAGCACCCAGAGCTCATTGGTCAAGATACGCTTCTCTGGGTTAACTACTTCATATTTCTGGGTTTGCAAATTCTCAGAGTGGCTAAGACTTTCTACATGAAAGCAGGAGAGAAGCCCATCGGGCAACGGTAAGTAGTATTTACATGAAATAAGTATTAGGCATGTTTTCTGGCTGTTCCTGGATGCAGATGATTGTTGAAGCAGTGACAAGAGTAGAAAGATGGGCTGGAATACTGGGGTAGAATTTAAGAAGCTTAATAAACTACACCCTTTGTTCTAATCAGCTTCAGTCAATGTACATGTGGCTTCATTATCTATGAAATATTTAATGACCAAAATTGAGTGGAACAAACTAATACAACTGCATTCTAGAGACCATATTTAATATTTACTTCTCTCTTACACCATCCATTTTAGAGTTCTTATATTTGGTCATCACTTCAACATGTCTGGATTTCTGGCACTGTGGGGTGCTTCTGACCCTCTTAACTCAGGAGTTAAACTAGTCTATTGCTTCATATTTGTTAATATTTAGTTATTGCAGTTCATTGACAGTTATCACTGGTTATGAAGCACCCAGGACACTGTCAGGGATGTTCTGGGATGCAGCCATACTCCTTCCTGCTGCCATTGTGAAGGAGCAATCTCAGTATCTTACAAATACACTTTATCTCTTTCTCACTGGTAGGGTTTTCTGGCTTTGGTCAGGAAACTGAGTGAGAGATCTGAATTTCTACTGTGGCAACAGAGTTAGACATTCTCAGAAACTTTTTTTAAATTTTATTATATAAATCAATTAATTCTAGTTAGCTTCCATCTGTCTCAACATTACAGATACTTGTGGGTTAACTGTAATCTTGATGCTCATTATGACAGTTCCCTTAAGATTATCCCCAATGATAATTGACCTCCTGACCTTTTCAATTTCAGAATCTAACCCCAGCAGGACTAGGAAGACCAGTCCCATAGCAAGATCCGCTAATGTCATTCTGGGACTAGAGAAGGAAACAACAATGTTCAGAGGTGTCACTGTCTCCCTTAGTAGTTTATTTCTTATTGTTAGTGAAAGAAATATTCTGAAATTTCCCATAGGACATACTTCAGTGGCAGACTGTCTGATCTCACATATTGGATCCCTTCTGTATTGCTCACCTGGATCTTCTGACACTGTTCTAAATATTCTATTTCATTCTCCAAAGACCATCACCGTTTCTAAGATTTAAAAAGTAATTCTGAGTATTGTCTTCAGTCTGCAGATGTCCCTGCCAGTGCATTAAACACTGAGTTGCAATAGAGTGCCCCCAGGTCAGTAACAAGCTACATATTTTGTAGTCCTGCTCCAAATCCTGAATCCCAGATATACTCCAACATATGCTCCAAAATATTTTCCAATACTTAATAGATATTTTAATTATTTGGGTATGTTTGTCTCTTTTTCTGAGAGAAATGACTGTATTATCTTGCCTTTGCTCTATTACACTTGTTCCTACTTACAGATCAGAACACAATGAAGTGAGAGGGAGTCAAATATTGAGTAATACAACCATCATCTTGCAAGGCACCTGAAACAGATGAGTTCACTACTGGAACTCTATGTTAGGAAAGGATTAACTACGGGGCAGGGAGCTGCTCGTTCCAAAACAAGCTATTTGAAATGAACACAGACATTCAAAATCTTCAGGCTTTTTCACCTAATTGCCTGTAAGCTACATTTTTCTTTTATTCTAAATAAGGTATTTTCTTTGGCATAGGAGGCCCATAAAGACTGTTTATTCAATATCCTTTGTAGTTCAATTAAATTTATATTTAAATCCTAGACCTAATTATCAATGTTTTCTGTTCTACCAAGAGGATTGCTAGTGGGTTAATTTAAAATTGCCATTTTTTTCCCATGAGCTTCTAAAAACATTAACAAAGTTCAGCTAATTGCACAACCTGTAATATTATTATTGCTCAGCTATTAATAAAAAGTGCCATATTGTACAAATGAACACTTTATGTTCTATATGTACCAAATTCCAATCCACCTTTTACAAAAATATTAGCAATTATAATCTATTACATGCCAAGAATTAACACCACTCCACTTAACCCTGGCAAATGGGAACTTAATTAGAGGACTCTAGAATAACATTACTCACTGAAGAAAAATGTTAGTGTTATTACTAATGGTCTTAGGGTACTCTGAAAGAAGACCCTGATAAAAATGTATGTATGCAGGTGCAATAGGAGTAAAAGGCCAGGACAAGTGTGATGGTGACATGGAAAAGGAGGGAAAGCCAATCCAAGAATAACTAATTTTCTTCTGAGCATTTGAGGCATAATCCCTCTAGGAAGCGCTGAGGAACAGCATAAAATACACTTCAAAATTGTTCTATAAGGGTTAGAAAAGAGGAACATTACAAACATCAGTCCCCACAGGTCACAGGTTACAGGGTGAAGTATTAAAAACTAGCACATTTATGTGGACACATACAGCAAATGCCTAAAAACTTCCTGTAGGCTTCTGAGTGGTGGTGGAAAAGAAGTATTGGGTATAAAGTAAGAGATACAAGGTAAAGCTGAGGCAAATAGCTAACAGACTGCCCTTGTATGCAGCTAGTTGCTAATTCAGGAGGGGTCTAATAGACTGAATGTGGTTGTAACAAGTTAAACATTATTAGATTACCATTATAATCATCAGATTATCATTCACTGATTTTTGAATGTTGAACCCGGCCTTACCTCCCTGGGATGAATCCCACTTGATGAGGTACATAATTATTTTTATACATAGGTAGATTTGTTTTACTTAAAATTTATTGAGGATTTTTGTATTCACGTACATAAGATACTGATCTATAGTTCTCTGTTTTTTTCTTGTAATGTCTCTGTGGTTTTGGTATTAGGGTAATATTGAACTCATAGAATGAGTTGTGAAGTATTCTCTCTGCTTCTGTCCTCTGAAGGACATAGTATTGAATTGGTACATCTTTCTTAATTTTGACAGATTATCTAAATAGGTCTATATCAAATAAATTGAATCAATAATTAATTAATAACTTTCCCAAGCAGAAAGCACCAGGCCCAGATGGTTTCACTGGTGAATTCTATTTCTTCTTGTGTGAATTTGATAGATTGTGTCTTTCAGGGAACTGGTCCATTGAGTCTGTTATGAAATTTGTGGCCAGAGGGTAATTCATAGTATTCTTATCATTTAGTGTCCTTAGGATCTTTAGTGACATCCCCTTTCATTTGTCTTAGTAGTAATTTGTGTCCTGTTTTTGTGTTTTCTCTTCATGAATGTGGCTAAAGGCTTGTCAATTTTATTGATCTTTTCAAAGCATCAGATTTCATTTCCTTGATTTTCTGTATTGATTTCCTATCTACAATTTCATTAATTTCTACTCTATATTTTTCTTTTGCTGATTTTGAATGTTCCATGGGAGCTTGACAAGAATGTGTGGAGAATAGAGTGGAAATAAAGAGACCAATAGAAGCTTCATAAGTAGTCTAAGCAAGGGAGTGGCTAGAAGTAGCAGTGGAGCTAGTGAAAAGCCACTTCATATGATGTGAATCTTGGAAGTATGCCCAACACATGTTATGAAGAAAGTGTAAATAAAGGTGATGGTATTTTTCCCCTCCCTTACCAGGTGATTTTTGGAGTCATTTACTGATATGCATATGGGAATGCTGAATTTTAATTCTTTTTCAGACGTGTGAAGGATGTTTATTTAATTGAAATTCAAATTCAAATGATAGGTGGAAAGTCATATATGAAACTAAAGCTTCAGGAGAAATGGGGCTTTGCTGTATAAATTCAGGAGGGATCAGTAAACAGAACTTATTTCAAGTCATGGGAATTTCACATCACTTGGAAGGCACTAAGTGTAAAAGAGAAATTCTGAGAATCGATTCTTGAAAACCCAGATGTTTACATATAGAAAACAAATTCTACTACTTAGATATTGAAAATAATGATAGTAGTGAGTATATTCAAGGGAAAACCAAGAAAATTCCATGATTCAGAAGTCAAGGGAAGAAAGAGTTCAATGAGGGAGGCACCTATCAATTTACTGGATTGTAAAATAAATAAACTCAAGTGCCTCTATGACTTTATACAACAACCTGCAAGATATACGTGTGAATGAGGACACCCTTGATCATCTAGACACAAGCCAATCAGTCCGTTGACAACAACTGTACTGTCAAGACCAACAGTTATCACCTGGGTTCTCTCAGACCAGAAGAGTCAGCCAATAAACTCACAACTGTGGGCTGAGTGGTTAATGTTTAAACTACTAAATTCGGAGATGCTTCCATAAGTAGCAAGGGATAAAATACCTTCTATTTCTAGAAATAATTCTACTTCCAGTGGGCTTAAAAAGCACTGCTGAATTTAATCCATCCACAATTATATAAAAATATTCTCATAGTAATGATATTGATGTTGCTTTAATTGACTGTGATTATATACATTTAAAAAACTAAACAGAAGACAATCATATAAATATACAGTTAAGCTCATGAAAAATATAGGACTAAATCCATCCTGTCCTTTTTATTATAAAACTTACATACTTGTGCAAATTATTTTAGGTATTTGTAAGCTTCTAAGATCTAACTATCCACATATTTAATTTCATCTGTAGGTTTCTTTCTTACCTCCTCCGTATGCCCTTTTAGTAGATAAATCTTATCATAAAAGATAATCAATACATTTGCATTGTATTTGTACAAAGGATTTGTAGCATCATTATGTGTCATAATTAAGAAAGGCTTAAAACCTTTTGAAATTATTTAAATGATTATGTTTATGCCTGTAATTTTATTACTATGTGTAAGAAAAAGACAACATGTTCACTCATGTTGTTCTGTTAGATATTTTCCAACAAACGGCATGGGGCAATAGTACACATATGTTGCTTCATTATCCAAAGGATTAAAAAAATGTATTTAGTAAACTTGCTAGAACTTAGTGATTTAAAATTCTAACGAACTTCGAGTAGTCAGGAAGACTATTTCTTCCCTCTTTTCAGCACTATTCACAGGATATATAATCAATTTTCTGTCATTCTCTCTCCCTGGATAAACTAACATTATGCATGCATTCACCTGCATATCTCCTGTGGTTTTAACTAACTGCTATGTAAATAAGAGACCTATAGGACAAGAAAGAAACTCTTCTATTAGCCTTTCAATTCTACTAAAACTATTCAACCAATTTAATTACATGGTTAATAAATGTGACCCCATGCCTTGGAAACCTGACTCAGATTGAAAATCGAGGAAGAAAACTGGTCATATCTTTCATATTTCTGTTTCCAAATTCTGTATATGTAACCAGCACACTCTATTCTTGGCTATAGCGACAAATTTGACTTTCATAATTGACCAAGTAAAAAGAATATAAGGGAACTCTAATAGTGGAAGATTGTGATGAGTTTAATATTGATCAAAGAGTGTACCTATTGAATAGGAAAAGGGCTAACAATTAATGTTCACTAATTGAAACAGAAGTTGAATTAGCAAATTAAATACAAAGAGTTAGGGCAACCCAGACCTTGTCAGGGAAAGGATACTAAACAAGAAATCTAGTATAAGTTTAGGATAATTTATATTCTTTTAATTCACAGGAATCAATGCAGTCAAAAGCACCTCATTATTCTGACTAGTTGGAGGTAAGTGCCTAGGTCAAAGTTGTAACTGCATATATCTCATTCCAATTCCCCTCGTGATATGAACTTCCAATTATAGTATTAGAATTGGATGCAAGTGAGATTAAATGTTAATTAGGATGAAACACTTAAATGAATCATCTGTCACCACCTTATAGGAGTGTATGTGAAGGATTTTTGTAGGAGTTTGTGACACAGAATAAGAATGAAGTCTAAAAGGAATGGATATGAATTAGGCACAAAGCAGATGACTTAAATCTCAGTATGCAAGAGAAATATTTTCTGAGTATAGCTAGACTTTCTGGTCTCCAGCAAACTGTAATCAGACCCAGTATTAAGCAATGATCATGTAATCTATATATACCATATATCATTCAAATCTACAACCAAATTTCCTGTGGACGGTTTCCAGATACTAGGACTGAGAAAGGAGAGATGTTCACACTTCAGATGCTTTTTCTAAGGATTCACTGAATCAGGGAGTCAATTTTTGGGTTTGTTCTCTATCTTCACAATCATCCCAGAGAGGATCCCTGATGCTAATCAAATTTGAGAAGCAGGCTAGCAGTCGACACTTTCTTTATTCCAAGGCCATTTGTAGATGGTGAGAGCTTTCATTTACCTACATTTAAGGCCAAAGATTTCAACTTATAAATTTTAGATTATTTGTTACCTTATACAAAAACTATATAAAGCAATAGACAATATGCACAGAGCTTCCTTTTAACTTCCCATAAATTATATGGGAACCCTGTTCTCAGTTCCTGCTCAAGTAAAATGTTCTATCTCTGGTTTCCAAATCCCTGGGGCTTCTCTGAATGTGCCACTTAAACTGGAGTAGGTTTCTGATATTAGGCAATAAAAACAGCTGAAACAGGAAGAGAATATTCCCAAGGAACATTGAGGGTTATGCTTTTATTAATTTTCCATTCCTGTTCTAAACAGTGATATTTGTGTGTTCCCTCTACTTCATTAGACACTATAACTTAATCCCCCCTATAACGATTCTTATTCCTGAATTCCAGAACTCCTCCCTAGAGTCTCCTTGCAAACCATGGCTCAACTATATTTAAGCAGGCAGTGCAAAAATCTAAGATCAGGAGCCAGTTTCAAAGGCATTGCAGAAAGCGCAAAAAAAGTCAGAACATACATTTAAGATCTTAGCCAAAAAGTTACTAACTTTAATTTTAAAGATGTGAAAAAGACTCAGAAGACTATAAATTTGTAGATCTGAAACACTGTGAAATATATAAAGAGAATACTGAAGCCATAGTGAAAAGAAATCTCATACTACAGAAAGATACAATTGTAGGAGGCTTAAGGAACCTATTTCATAAAACCTGCATTAATAAATAATGCCAACCTCATGCTAATTAACAAGACCAGTTAATATAATCTAGCTATTAACAAATAAAGAAAAATAACATGCTATGTATAACATCTGTAGAAAACATTTATTAAAAATATAAAACAATAATGGAAATCTTTTATCCTTTTAGAGGTTATCTAATAAATGCTTGATAATCATATGGGGTAAAGTAAAATCTTTAGGGACCATCCATTAAACTCAAGAATTATCCTAAACATTTTTTTCCTGGTGTTAGCCAATAAATAAGTCACAGTAAAATTATTTAGAATAAAGAAGCAAAACCTGCATAATTGAAAAATATTATTATAGTAAATACAAGAAATGTAAGAAAGGAAGAAATAGGAATTTAATAGGTCAGGATATAAAATCAACCTAGAAAAAAAATGAATGGCATAGCTTCAATAGTGATGTATGCAACACAACAGAAAATGTTACAAAGTATATAAAATATAAAGTTAAAATAATTGTGCAGCTAATATAATAAAAGTTTATTGTAATCCATAAAGCAACAAATATATAATGCTTCTAAGTGGAAAAGCTAATAAAGACAAACTAGTATCTACAAACTGATCTGTAATTCCAATTTAATTTCAAAAAATATTTCATAATTCAATCATGAAATGTATTTTGAGGACTGAGTCCCCTAACATACTCAAGTAATTTGTTAAAAGAAGAAAACAGTCTTCTCTTGTGGGTTATCAAAATATTTTCAACTTTAGGACAATCACAAACATTTCGATATTAACACACACAAGAAATGAAATATATAGATGACTGGGTTAGCAGAAAGGATCCAGAAATAAAATGATGCTGATGTAGTAATTTCGCATAGTATAAAAGTGGCATTAGACATTGGTTTGAAGATACAATAGACAGAAACTTGTAGAAGTAGTGGTGTCATATACAGAAAACAAATTAGTGCTTGCCATCACACAAAAAGATTATACATAATTGAAGTTCACAAAAAAGCAACACAATTAGAAGAGGATTTGCTTCCCATGAGGGTTTAAAAAAGATGAAAAGAATTCTCACCCATCTTAGCAGCAATAAATCTCTAGACATACCCTGACAGATATAATCCTACTTTTTCTTTAAAGCTGTTCAAGAGTTGTGGTCACAAAGATTCAAGAAATAAAATAAAATCTAATCGCCAGAATAAATTGCCCTTCCTAGGCAAAGAAAGTGTGCAAAGGATTTCAATGCTTGTATGTCTGCTATGGGTTGCCTAGGTTCAAGGATGAAGCAATGGAGGAGACTCTCTCAAATATGAAGTCTTTTGGGGACAGAGAAATCAGATAACATTTGGCAAAAAATAACCTGATAGATCATGTTTGATTATCAGAAGAGTCCCAGAGGGAGAGAGAGAATCCTCTCCCTGCAACAATTCCCTCATATTGGAGTTTTGTTAAGGAACAGAGTTGGATGTGGAGCTGGAAGTTATAAAGAGATCTCACAGTTTTGTAGTCTCATGACCTTCCAAATTTACAGTTTTGAATTTTCAAAGGCAAAGTTCATGGTCTTGATTTATATTTGTTCTCTCCTTCCAGGAAAGCCCTGATACCAAATTCTGAGACTGCTCTGCCTTGTAACTTGAAGACTGTAAATTGCTAGAGCTGGAGCCCAGCGGATTGTGAGCCTGTGAGAATACGAGACTTCATGACTGCAAGGCAGTGAAAATTTCGAGGTTGTGAGCTCATTAGACTTTTTGCCAGGAGGTCATGAGACTATATGCTAGAAATGTACATGATCATTTATCAACAATTATAAGAAAATACAACACTCTGTTGTGCCCTATATTTTAGTGAGTCATACACAAATATAATTATGCCTTTTACAGTGGTGCAACATTTTGTGGTAATAGCTTCCAAAAGAAAACACAGTAACAAGTCTCCTCAACCACAATTATAAATATAAACCAAATATGTACTTTTCCATGCTTTGGTTATTTTCATCCTGTTATTGCACATATGAGCCCTATACAGTCTTTACTTGCATGAAAGTGCCTCATAGGTATGACCCGAAGAGAAGTGTCTGAGAAGCAACTACAGATATAAAAGTCGTTAAGTACCCACCCTTGAGCCCTCTTTTTGTGTGTGTGCCAATTCATATTATTTTTTGGGTAAGAAGTAAAACATATGATGAGGTATATTTTTTTGAGAGGGAAAAGGAAGCACATAGTTTTACATTTGATTTAGGTTAGAAAGAAAATTATGAGTCTGCTTGAAGAACAATCTATTACAGAGAAAAATCAGTGGCAGGTGTGTGAATTTTTATTAGACGTGATATGGGCATTTACCATTTTGCACTCCTATAAAATTTTTACTCCTATTTTAACTTTCTTTTAAAAAGAATCATTCTTTTTGAGTAAAGAAATAGGCAACTGAAACATTCTTGTGTTATTAGCAAATGTTATCTGCAGTCACAAAATCTGGGTTCAAATATAATTTCTTAATTTTCCAGCTATCCCACCTAAAGCAAGTCACTGAATTTCTCAGCCCAATTTTTATCTCTATAAATAAGGATAATAAATATGTCATATTTGACTCATAAACTATTATGAAGGTCAAGTGACATAAGTAAATAAAAGAACTATGCGCATGTACCAATATATCAGAACAAATCTATTGCAATTTTAGCTTTGGCAGAGCTCCCAAATCAATGTGTGTCAACTCCAAGTTTCCAAACTCAGCCATGGTAACACCACACATGCTTTTATTCACCTTTTTGTAGGTCAAGTTTTCTATTACCTTCAAATACATAGAATGTATAAAAGGGTCCTCATGGATAACAGATACAGAAATGTTCTTATGCTATGTGTACCACACACTCCCAACTAGGGGTGGGTAATGATGGGGATTTTAATCCTCAGCTCAAAAAACTGAATCGGACTTCAGAGACAATGTGGAAACTTCCATGTTTCTTAAAAACTGTTGGGGGACACAATTGATAGCTCTGTTTAGAAAGTGACTAAACTCTTCCCCAAGGAATGATCTAATAATGTTCTTTTTTTCCCCCAGTGTCATGCCTAAGTTTTATGATTTTTGTGAGACAGAGACTCCATGGGGTTGATTTAGCCACAGCTCTTTTGACCTCAGCAATAGTCCAGAGAGCATTCCACTAAAACTGCTTCTCTTTAGACCTCTGGGCTTTCTCAGGAGGATTCAAGAAGGAACCACAGATCTCTGAGTGTTCCCACGAAATGTCCACCTTGGCTTCTACCTCCAACATTGTAGAAGTTAGGAACAGCTCCTATGATTCCCTGTGCTGCTTCTAAGAATGTTCCCTTCAACTTAAGAACCTGTCCATTGTGGCCTGACTTAAAAATATCTGGATCACTTAGTATGCCTGTCTCTTCACAGTTTGTATTCAACTTGTAAACAGCAACTTCATTCTTCCAGCTGAGGAGACCCAAAAAAACCTGGTATCATTCTTGACTCCTTTCTTTTACCCATACCTCATTTCTGATCTCCCAGAATATCCCATCAGGTCTACTGTGAGAAATACTCAACTATCATCTTGACCCAACACACCACTGTGTGGAATTCTTCCATGGCCACCTAAGAGGTTTCATTATTCTGTTCTTGGTCCTCTAATACCTTTCATCAAAACAGTAACAGGAGACATCCTTTAAAAATATTATTTAGATTAGGCCACTTCAGTGATCTCCAACTGGCTCAGAGTAAAGATATCCATAGCACCCTTGACCAGTTGTACTCAGATTTTCCTGTATAATAAAATAACTGGGGGTTTTTAAGATTTTTGCTAGAGATAAAGCCATGCATCTGAAACCAGAATCTCTGGGGGGTGTAGCCAGTCACATTTTTCGTATGCATCCTGTATGCAACCTGACCCCAGTCACTTTTTTATCTGAGGTCACTCGAGTGTCCTCCACTCCAACCACACTAACTCCTCACTGTGCCTGGAATATCTATGTGCATTTTAAACGGTGGTACTCTGTACTCCCTTCCTCTTTCTACTACAGTATCTCTAGTGCCTTGAATAGTGTTGGCATATACTGAGTGCTCAAAAGTACTTTTTCATGAAAAAAACTACAAGGTCTTTGGAGATGGGGTTTTTAAAAATCCATTAATGCTTCCATGAGAGTCAGCTTTAAATATCTGCCAATTACAGAGTAACTCAATACCCAATCAGTTCCAACGTTTAAAGTCAAAGTATGATTTTCATCTTCTTACCTCCCTATATGCTCCATGCTCCAACCTAAAGGAAGTAAGAATTTAAAGCCAGGGAAGGTGTGTTGGGCTGGGAGGACTTGAGAAGTGGTGGACAAAAGATCACACCCATTCATAGAAGTTTCTTCAAGCTGGGGGCAGAGGAAAAATTCAAAGCTTGATGAAGTTTAAAACTCTATTAACCCAAAGTGGACATGATTAAACTGAGACCATTTCTTGGAATTAAGTGGCTAAAGTTTTATTATCTTTAAGTGATGATAAATCAGACAGAAACTACCATAGATTTCATTCCATGGGTCAGTATTAGTTTGCAGGAGCAGTTTTTAAGAAAAGAAATATTTCTTCTCCGATTAAAACACCAAGTTCCCACTGAGAAGTAGAATTTTTAACACGAGTTAATATTGATATTATATTTTAGCCTGGGTTAAATATAAAAGGATACTTCTTTAACCTCCTTTAAAACATTTTCACAAAACATTTTTTTAATTCTTTGCTTATGGTGTGTGCAAAAAAGTATTTATATTCTCATAACATATCTACTCAGGTATAACCCAAAACAAAGAAATTATGAGTAACTGTGATACAATTATAATCAGACATTTATGAGAAAAAGTATAGTTTTGAGAAGAGTTGATTTTTATAGTTTTCCAAGTAAGTTTTTTCCACTAATGTTTTTTTCTTTTTACCCCAAATTTTAATTCTCCCTCACAAAATGATCTATCAATTTTACTTTAATATTGCAAAAGCAATTCTTGGTGTAAAGGGTGATTTCATGGCTGAAGTTCTCATTTGCCTATAATTTTTCCTTCACAACTAAATGATGAGTTAACACTTAACATTTTTCTAGGAAGCAATGGACAAACTCTTTACAGTATTAACTGGTATATGCCAAAAGTAACCAAAGGTTTTTTCTGATTGTGAATGGAAACATTTTGCACTCAGAATTTTCCTTTGCTTACTTAATGGGATTTTTTTTTCTAAACCTCAACTACACAGCAACATGACAACTTTTATACTGGTAAAAAATAAAGCCTTCTCAGGTATGTAATATCATGACATGATTATCCTACAAAATACTGGTTGAATAAAGTACATCATGTGAAATTTCATGGGGAAAATCAGGCCTGTTCTTCCTTATCTGATATGGTGAAAAAAATTTGATTTGATGTAAGTGGATGTGAGAGAGGTGAGGGAAGAGAAAAAGAGAAAGGGAGAGAGACATGCCAATGACTATTATAATACCTTTCTCGATTAACTGCCAAATATAAAATGAGAATTGTATTAATGTGCCTCCCAAAGAGCTTGATAAATCTTAGTTGCCTATAAATGGTCAGCTCAGCCTATGATTTTTATTAAGATAAGTGTGTATAATGCTATAGAATCACATCAAAAATCGAGGTAAACATGTTAGACATCTCACAGAATATTGGGAGCATGTCACCACCACTCAGACTTTTCCCCCTAAACTCTTACATAGAAGTTAGTCAAAATACACGTTTTTTTTGCATTGGCCATAAATATTAAAACATGTCATGTGTCTATCATGAATTGACAAACTGCAGATTATAAAACTTGTTTCAGCCAATTGTTTGTGTTTATACATACCATGGGTCTAGGGTTTAAGGTTTCTAGTAGTCCGGGCAGGTTTCACACATTTGCACAGCTTCCAGTTTCCTACAGCAAGTGCATTCCTCCTTGGTCGTGTTGGTTGGCAGGCTACTGAATTTATAAGTTTTCAACAGATGTCTCCAATCAGAAGCATATACTTTGTATAGTCAAAGATGAGTCAACAAAGCTGATCAGAAGGTAGGCAATATGCAGTTTTATTTTGTCAAGAAAGGTATTAATTTTAGTGTGCCCCTGACAATTTTGATTTTTATACCTAGGTAAACAATCTAAGTGAAACAAACAAATAGAAGATCACCACATAAATGCATTTAGCCGAAAAATCTCAAAAGCTTAAATTTTCACATATATACCTTTTTATTTCTATTTTTGTTGGTGGAATATTTATTTAAAAGTCATTTTACTCCCTAGCATGAATAAAGACTTCTAATAGAATGTGAGGTAGTCACACTGAAAACAGTTAATTACATCTTTATTCTTACACTTCAGAACATCATGAAACTAGATTATCACTGAGAAAATGGATAATGAGTAACTAGCCAGTTATATTATATTTTAAGAGTTATTTTTGCTTTAGTTAAGTTAGGATTCTATGACGATTTGGTGATTTAAACACAAGTTCCCACACTGAGGTAATGGATACAATAGCCAAGTTCAACACGGTCTTTACTTAAGCATTCTCAATAGTACTGCCTCCACATCACTCATCCCTACACAGTCTAACATCTGTTCTTTATTGATATATGATTTTAGATAGTCCATCTGCTGCCTGTGTCTTGGTCCCCAACTGAACACACTGACGTTTCTCTGATGCGTTTCTCTGATGGGGTATTCCATACTCTCTACTTTGAGTCTTTTTGCTTTACGCTTGGTTCTATACTTCATTACATTGTTATTCAATCTATCCATGTATGACATTTCATCTCAATTCACAGATACCTACCTCACACACATATACTTCTGCATATCCACAGAAATAACATATGAAAATATTCACATCACATAATTGGAATCATACATGTTGGTTTTTACAGTTAAATTCTTTTATTGTGATTTAATTTACTTTTGTCTCTAACTTTACTCTGACTCTCAGACATATTTCCCAACACACATACAAACACACAGAAAAAAACAAAATACCATGTATTCTACCAGGATAACTTGTTGCTAATTGTTACATGTGAAAATACATATAATATTGTTTATAAGAGGTATAATATTATCACACATATGACTCTATTGGTCGGTATAAATGGATTTTAGCATTATCCATTTTCCAATGAATATTACATTATGCTTATTTTTTCTATATTTTTGCCACTCCTACTATCAAAAAATATTAACTGAACGCTTGCAGTGTGCTCAATACCATTTTAGGCACCCTGCACATAACATGTAAGAAAAGAGAACCAAAAATATGTTAGCTTAAAAAAACAAACCTCTCTAAATATTAGAAAAATGTTGTGTTGTAAATTTATTTCAAGACTATTCACTTTATATTAGAGGGGAGAAACATTCTTTCTTTAGGTAAATTTGCTTTCAAAACTTAACATCTATTTCCAGTTTTGCCTCTTTGACAGTATAATTTTCAGCTGTTTATACATCTGGCTGGACACAAAATGAGCAGGTAGAGCCCACTAAATCCTAAAGTATATAGTTACAGCTGTCAGTATTATACTACATTAGCATATTAATTGCAGGATAGTGGCAAAGAAAATTCAAATGGTTTCATTTGGCAAAAGTCCCAAAACTTCAGATGGTTTATGTTATTTCCTCAAATCTATATTTTATTATGATATTTTCATTTTATTTTTACCTCAATTCCTTAACCAAACTCCTGAGAAGTTTTATATAATTGAGGGACACTTTTTTTCTTATCAAAGAGTATAGAAATCAGTTTTAGTATTTGCACTTACCTCAGAATCAAATTCTTTCATATATTTAAGTTTTCAAACTATTATTTTAAATTTTGGTATGCTATGGCAAACCTTTTCTCTAAAGTTGATATCAAATACTTATATGTATGTATATATAATGCACAAATATATATAAATATATTTATATATGTTTTATGTATATAAATAAATCAAAGTCGAAAATTAGATTAAGGTTTCTTGAAAATTATGGCACTCCTTACTAAAATTCAAACATTTTCAGAGCTTAACTATTAAATTTTCCCATTCTTTGAGCAGGAGCTTAAATATGGGTCCCTAAAATCACCCTCCTTTTTGAGAGATCTTCAGTTACTTTTAAGTATATAAAGGGAAACAAAAATAGAATAAGCAGTAGACTAAAATAAAGAGTGTAGAGCCTAATGCAGGTTAAACAAAAAACAACTGGAAGGGTAAATGAGGCTTTGTAAAAGAACGGAGTTAAGTATTTCTTGAATTCAGAGGTAATATTTAAGGTAAACTTCCTGAGCTGAAGGGAAGTAGCTATCATTTCTTAAATACTGACTATATGAAATGACAGCCTTGCCAGTTACTGTATATCCTTAAAACTGTGCCTGATTGGCATTAATGTTTCCCAAAATCATGGGTTTAATAGAGTGACCACAGGAAGAATACTAGGATCCTAAACAACTGAAATCTGAAAACTCAAAAATTGACCAAGCATAGTCTTCAATAGAATAACAATTATTTGATAAAGACTTTATAGGTTTTATTTAATTAATAATTGGTTATTAGGAGAAAGTAATGAATTATGCCATTATCACCAAAGCATGTCTACATGAAATTGTTTAATGGTTATTGATTAGGAGAAATAAATCCCCTGATGAAATGAGATGCAAAGCATGAAAGCTGGATTGGGATTGAGGTGATTCAAGAAGAGTAGATCCAGATAAGAATGATGTTACAGAACTGGCTATTCATGTGCCAACGCTATCTTCTGCTAGCACTACTGTAATAGCTACCACTATGCCATTTAAGTTTACATGTTAATTTTTATTTTTGGAATTGATTATCTGATAGTCAAAGTAATTGAATAAATTAGACAAAGACACAGATGATGAAGTAAACATTTCAAATAAAGGCAATCAAAAGATTAATAAATGTACATGAATTCATATAAGCATATTTCCATTCACTTTTCTCATATAAAGAAAAGTATATTTTAACTTTCAAAAGTCTTTAGTAAAACAATTCAATTGTGATTATCTCTACTGTTAAATTTAAAAAGCTTATGTTTATAAAATTTAAAGTATACAAAGCCAAGAATAAGTAAACAGACTCAATTTGGAGGAAGTAGATCCAAGATGAGTTCAAAATTAATACAGTTTCCCAATTTCAAAGAGATTTAGCTAATGTT
This sequence comes from Manis javanica, assembly GCF_040802235.1. NCBI lineage: Eukaryota > Metazoa > Chordata > Mammalia > Pholidota > Manidae > Manis > Manis javanica. The sequence continues at coordinate 106,023,445 of NC_133158.1, forward strand.
TCCTAGAGATATAATTTGTTGTTTCCACTAGAATATATTTGAAAATATATAGCAAGCTGAAAAAGCATAATAAAGTGAAATACAGGTCAAATATTTTTACCCAACATTTGAAGAAATTCCACTGATAGTTTCTCTTATTAATGCAAAAGATTTTCTGACAAATTTACCACTGAAAGAGAGATAAGCATGCAAAAGTTTCTAAGACTAAAACATAGAATAGTGATGTTTTGAATTTATCTGAATGTTTGTAACTATATTCTGTTAGGGAAGAAAGAACATGAACAACCTATGAATTCCCAATTCCACCCATAGTTCCTCCTATAATGCAATTAACATACAAAATAAGAACTGAAGTAAATCTAGGGATCAGTGGGTAGCAGTTGGGATTTGCACTTTTTGAAGGGATTTTTCATCCAAACCACTAATTCTGTTGTATGAGCGACGAATGGAAGAGCCATGTTTAGTATGGCAAACACTTTTTACAGTATACTCCCTTTAATAAGTTTATCAGAGAAAATAGCAGAAAAGACAAAATATCTCACCTCAGAGAATCCTAGTGAATTCATGCTAGATCCTATATATTAGGCAAATAATTTTATAGGTTAGTCTGATTTCTCTTACTACACTTTAATGATAAAAGACTATAAACGTCTATAGTCACTTGACATGGATTATTACAGTTAATTCTAAAACAGAAAATACTATACAAGAAATACATTTTCTTTTATAAATGAAGATCTTGCACCAAAGAGATATTAAATTACATGACTAAGTTCAAACAGTATTTGTCAGATGCTGGGAACAAACTTCTAAACAATTTAAAAAATAAAGCTAGATTTATTAAAGAGTTGAAGAACTATAAGAAAAAAATAGTGGCTGGAAATTTTCCAAAAATTAAAGAAACCACAGATCAAGGATACACAAAATTTATCTAACAGAATACAGCAAGAAAGGAAAGAAGGAAAAAAATAGGTACACAAAAATACCAGGAATTAGAGATAAGGAGAATTCCTTGAACACCTTCTAAATATAAAAATACCAAATGGGTATGTGCCTAGCAACAGAATTCCAAAATGCATCAAGTAGTAATAGAATATAATTATTCAAAAAGCAGAAGAGATATTTTTGGGTATTTCAATTCTCAGTAATTTAAACTAGAGGTATATCATTAAGGTTGGAAAAGATCTGGGAAAAACTATTCATAAATTGGCTTTACTATCATTTATAGAACATCCCTCCCTTCAGAGTATTATTTAATAAAATGTATCAATTAGACCATATTCTTGTCCCTAAAACAAACTTGAATATATTTGAGAACTGAAACCACACAAAGAATATTCAGACCATAGTATAATTACACTTGAAATCGATAAACATTCAGTTCCATGTGGAAAAAATGAAAAAAATGCCTTAATATGCAGAAAAATTACTTGTGAAATATACATACAGAAGGAATTAAAAGAGAACAACTCAAAATTAAAGTATCCAACTAAGAGATCAGAAAAATGTAGAATAAATGCAAACAGGTTGAAGTAATTTTATAAGCAAAAATTTAAATCAAATGCAGACGTAGAAAGGAATAACATTTTAATTGAAACTTTAGAAAGATTACACATTTATTTAAAAAACAATGAAACTAGGACAATATACAAATAAAACAAGATATTTTTATATATAAATATATAAACAAAACTGCAGTGACTAAACAAACATGAGGGTTTTATCTAAAATTGGATTTTGAAAACCCAGAATTTGTGGAAAATTATATCATAGGTAAAACTGATCTTACAAAATATTGGGAAAGAGAAGCATCAATAAACTTATTGAAAGGTTTGAGTCTCTAAAATATGCTTTGAGGAAATTTTCAAAGATAACTCTCATCCAGACCAGTTTAATATTAGTATACTATCAAATATTCAAGGAGTAATAATGCCAATTTACTTTAAAATTTTCTAGGAAATATAAAAAACAGTATTTCCAGAAAATGTATGAGCCTTAATGGCCATACCGATTTATAGATGTAACATAACTTTAAAAAGCTGCAAAGAAAATTAGGATCCAACACCACACATCAATGTACATTTAATGATAATGACTAAGTATTATAAAATGAATTCAACATCATACAATAAGACCACCACATCAAGGCCAAATTGATCTATCCCTTGCATATAGGGCTGTTAATGTTAGAAAATCCATGTATGTAATTTATAAGATTAAGAGATTATGAACAATTATATAAGTAGCATAATTATAGCATATAAATATCTAAATACTGTAAAATGTTTGAAATTGACATAAACAAAAAATCCTTTTTATATTAGAATGGAGGAAATTTATCTAAGATTTTTGAAAAGCTATTTAAATGTTACTTCATTGTGAACTATTGAAATTACTGCCTTTGTTATCAAGGAAAAAGTACAGTGCCCTTAACCATTCCACCTTGTAGTAGAAAAAAGAAAATATATTGATGTTTTAAAAAAGGATTTCAAAATATTTTCTGCATACAGAGTCACACCTCCCCCACCATCTACTAATAAAGGAACAGATTTGGTAAGAATTTAGCAGATTGAATAAAACACATTCAAATATACATACAAACACAACACATACACTCAATATGTAAAAGTCAGTTTTCTTTACATTGACCACAAGATGTTGGAAGCTACATTACTACCAGTGAAATTTACAATTGATAAAATATACACATACAAAGTTACAAAATACACCACATCTTCTATTGCAGAAAAGATATTCTACATTCTTGGATAAAAAATATATAAAAATAAGATACTTCAAATTGACCCATGGTTTCCTATAAAAATCCTTACAAAATTCTGTGTTAACTTGAGCCAACACTTCATAAGACAAAAATTCAACAAGTTTTTGTGAAGACAGAGAGCGGTCTGTGGGCTTTCCCCTACAGTGAACAAAGTGATACTAGAAGTTTCCAAAAATAGGAACAAGTCAATCGGCTATAAGAAAGAACCCAGAAACACATCTATATATATGAAAATGTGCAAGCATGTATGTCCAAGTTGACATTACAGAACAGAGGGAAATGGTGCCTTGATAATTATACACTTCTAAAACCACATGGATACCCTACCTCAATCTATACACAAAAATTAAATCTAATTACAGACTAGCATGTAGACTAAATTGTTAGTTATTATTTAAAGCACGTTCCACCGTCAAATAATCACATGTGATTTAATTGATTAAATCACTTTACCTTAATTTGTATCTCTTTGACTTCTTCCCAAGAACTTTTTCTTTCAGTTTATATGAGTGTTCATATTGTCTTACTACAGTTTCCAAAAACTGAACTTAAATTCTTCTTTTCATTTTATTTTATAAAACACATTGTCTTTCCTAAAACAATAAGCTCTTCTGTGTTTAAAGTAAAGAATAAGTAACAAGGGTGAATTTCAAACAGTGTTATGCTCTTTGGGAGCCAGACATATTAGAACTGCATCCGCTTGAGCGCAAAGTAGAAGAAAATATTCACTCCTACAAACTGATATCTTCCCTTGGGCAGGACTGATGCCTCTAGAGACAAGACTTTAGAAGCAGCAGAAATTAAACCTGGCTGCAGTAGAACACAGGCAGCCAGCTGTTGGCACTCCAGGGTGGATATGTCTCAATGCCCATTAGGGAACATCACAGCCACCAAGAACATGACTAGATCAACACTGCCTCCTCCCACGTTATTCTTTTGTCAACTATCCATGATGAGTTCCCAGGCAGTTTTGCATCTAAAAAGATAATGCATGAATATGAAAACTTATACTTGGTGAATAGCATATCTGAGAAAGTGAAAAAGAATTTCACTTTACTGAAATAGTCTTTATCTGGTCTAAACCTTTAGATATTGAAAGAAAGTACAAATAAATCATGTTATGTCAATGAGAACTCTGCACATATAGCTTAATTTTTAATTTTGTGAATAAAAATTAATGTTAGGATATTAAAAATAAACATTGAACTCTGGTATTGTAAAGAATTTCCTTTCCTTTTAAAGAGTAAACTATGTAATAGAGTATTTGTCTCTGATGATTAGAAAACCATGATTTACTCTATCAGTAGGTGAGCAATTATATACATTTAATGTTAGGGTTAGAAAACAACAGGGTCACAATTTATAGATTTTATTCCTATAGTTATGAATACCCAAAGTATCTACGGTAGAACTGAATTTTTCCATTCACTAAGCTAATGCATAGATATTAAAAGCTTAACTACAATTCTTAGATGTATTGAACTTACTGCTAATAATATTCTGCAAAGTTATTTGAAATTCTTAAAAGTTACATCTTAGTTTGAAACTCAATGTTTGAAAATGAGTTTGAAATATTTCTCTAACACCATTTTGTTAAATTAGGTTCTCATTGGACAACCATCCTAATGTTTATTATTCTAACTTCACAGATGACTAGATCTATATTGGCTATTTTTCCTATTTAATGAAATACTTTTCAGCTAATAACATTTAAGATTTAAATCCTCAGATAGTAAAGATCATCTCCTCTGACCATGACTCCAATATTTACTAAATAGGCTGTGTACGTTTTTGTTCTGTTTTCTATTGTTATGTGTATATGCTGGGTTTAGGTGTAGGTGAAGTACATATTTATTCTAATTCTGGTATGAAATAGTCTCAGTTGGTTTTCAGTTGAATTTTCTCTAACAACAAAACAAATAAATACAGTGTGTCTCAGGAATTCAGATTTGGATATCAGAATGAAAATACAAATATTGTTTTCCTCTGATATACAAAATTATGAGTGAACTAAAAATGAAGCTAACAAAATATCACCACCACCTACATGAAGGAAGTGACAATTTTATTCAATATTCCTTGAAAATTCAAACACATGAACAAACAGTGGGTGACACAAAGTGGAGGAGCACAGAATTGAGTTGCTTCATGTCCAAACCTTGCTTACCCCACAGCAGTTGGACGAGCAGCATGGTAAGATCCAGATAATTATCAGTAAAGTTCCCAGATTTTGCAACAATGAAACAGGATGGGTATAATTTTCTCTTTCAGATTGACAAATAATGGAGAGAGTTTGAGGAGAAACCAGTTAATTAAATAAACAAACTATATCTGACTCAAAACTATGTAAGAATCCATGATCATTTAATGAATTAAAGAAAAATATCTAAGTCTCTGGCTGTCACTTTATTAGTTTATGACAAAGACTCTTGGTTAAATTTCATAAGAGAAACAAAGACTGAGTTTTCAAATAAATACAGTATATTGCTTTGTTACTTTCTTCTCCCTTAATTTATCAATGTTTCAGCTCAATCTACCAAAGAGCAAAAATACTCTTAAGCCAATCTCCAAATGTCAAATAACCACAACGCATTAGCAAAAAACTAAGAAAAAAAAAAGAACTGACATTTAAAAGTAAAACAAAGCAAAAAACCCAAACAGAAGAAACCGAAATCAAATGCACTTTTTTTAAGGGGGTCTTAATTTTGGAAACATGAATAAAAGCAGGAATATGGTTAAACAAAACAATGTAGTGAAAATAAACAAATAATAAAAGTGAGATTATAAACCTAAAGAAATAAGTTTTAAAAGCAAACAACATATTTAGAGAAATAATTCATGAATTTAAAACCATGAGAATAACTATTATTGAATATCAAATTAATCTACAAAAGGATACTAGTAATTGCAATGAGAGCAAAAAAAATTCAAGAAGCTCAAAGAAACGACATTTAAGCAAACTTAGAAAAAAGTCAAATTAATCCAATATAAAACAGCAAATAAAACATGTTTTCAATTATCTAATGAGAATTTTCTTAACATTAAGAAAGTGTTCAAATCAAAGCACACTATATCTCTAGACAAAAATAATGTATTCAAGCATTCAATACCTTTCAGTTTCATACCACAAGAAACAAAATCTGGTAAAACTGCACTGAGAGTAGACAAACCAACAAAAATCTTAGAGATTTCAATACAGGCCCTCAACAATGGGTAGTACAAGTAGATTAAAAATCAGAAAGGATATGGACAATGTGACCTCAGTTTTAAACTAGATAAATCCAATCAAGACTGTTTTAGAATACACAACTAATAACAGTTACATAGTTATTTCAAACATATATAGAACTCTTACCAAGATAGACTATATTCTGGACCACAAAACAAGTCTCAGAAATGCAACATTACTTATGTCATTCAAAATATTCTCTGTCCACAAAGAACTAAACTAGAAAAACCATACAAAAACCTCTGCTCAAAGAAAAAATTAAAGGGAAAATCAGAGTATTTTGTACTAAATAACAATATATATACAATATACTGAAATTTGTAGGTTGCCACCAAAGCAGTAACTGAGTGGAAATTCATAGCAACAACTAGTCATTTTAGAAAAAGAGAGGTTGCAAATAAATGACTTCAGCTTTTACTTTACAGAACATAGGGGAAAGACCACATGAGGATTCCAGCTGTTTGTTAAAAACTGAAGGGTAGTTTTTCCAGCCAACAAGAGACAATTATTAAAGTCATACCTTGTAAGCCTCATAGGGAAAATCTACTCACCCCACAGCAGTCTTGGTGTGCAGCCAGCCTACACATCACAATCCCTGAAGGAAGCTGCATCAAAGAGGCAAGCCCACTGGTCTGTAGTGCTCTTATATAGAGCTGAATTCCTAGCCCAGGTGTCTTCATTTAGAGTCCTATTTAATCTGGAGTTTTCTTCTAAGGTCTTCTTCAGGAAGTTCTATAGGAGACCTCTTTATGGAAGATGGAGAGGAAAACTTGGAAGATACTTTTCTCCCCTCTCACAAAGTACTTAGTACTTTTCCACTCCTAGTATTTTCTCCTCTTCTCCCTCTACCCCCAAATCCATCAATCTGCAGCAGCCTCTACCTGTGTGCCAATCCACCAAACTCTCCTCCAGTGGCACGGCTGCAAATAGGGGAAGAAGGAACAGGTGTGGAGCAGAGCTGTCTGCTATTTAGCTTGTTCGTACTGCGGAAGTAGGTAAATAAATGTTTGACTCCTGCTTACATTTTGGTTGGTTTTGGTTGTCTACTCTGACACCTTGAAGCTCAGCTCACTCCAACTCAGTGGGGTTCCTAGAAAAAAGCAGCATATTAAGCACAAAGTTAGAAAATGAAAGGAAATAATAAAGCTCAAAGTGAAAACCAGGATAATAGAAAACAGAAAAACAATAGACAACAAAATGAAACCTAAAGCTAATACTTTGAACACTAAAGTTAATGTCTATCAAGCATGAACAGAAGAAAAACAGAAAAATAAAGGAAAAGGAGAGACGGTAAAAATGACCAGTATCAGAAATGGGAGAGGTGTTTTCATTATAGAATATACAGGTACCAAAAGAATAACAAAGGGAACATCCTTATGTCAATGAATTTGACAGCTTATATGACAGGAACAAATTCCTTGAAAAAAAACTACAGAAGCTACTTTAAGAGGAAAATAAAACACGAGTACCCTTTTTGTTGGAAATATATAACATTTTTAGTGAAAAATCCTTCTCACAAGGTCACCTCCTGGCCGTGTCTTGCCAGTGGGTTTCAGCCCTCGAAAAGTTCACGATGGATTCAATGTGACCAAAGAAATGACAGTAGAACGTTCATGGGGTAAAAAGGTCATACCCAACTTTATTCCCACGGTGGCAGGTCAATCACTAGAATCCCATTCACTCACAGCAAGTTAGCTTGCAGCAAGCCGGTCTCTGCCTCTGGGCCTCTCTGACCCTGCAGCCATTTCAGTCTCCGTCCTCATCTTCGCTCTACCGCTGCCTTGCAGCCCTGCCACGGTATTGCCCAGAGGACTGGGTGGAGTTCTTTACATAGAGTCAATAACAACGTATTGCCCACACATGTGCCAGAGCCAGGTGAGAATCCTGGCCACAGCAATCTTCACTTTATTCACACCCAGATATCTGCAGCAGCACAGAAGTGAATTTTATGAAACATCTAAAGTGGAAATAGTGCCACCTCTCTCTTACAGAAATTAAAAAGAGAAAGTATTTCCCAATTCATTCTATGAGGCCAGTATTGTCCTGACACTAAAACCAGATAATAAGATTTCAAAAAGCAAAAACTAACAGAACTAAAGAATGATTCTCTTATGAAAATAGATGTAGAAATTTTAAACATTTCAGCAAATTGAATACAACAACATAAAAATGACAGTGCATAATGAACAAGTGCAGTTTATTCCGGGAATGCAAGGTTGAGCACAAAATCAATCCATGTTATTCATCAAGGAGAAAAAAGTGATCATTTGAAAAAATTCAGAAAAAGCAGTTGGCTAAATCCAACACCTATTCCTTATAAAATATTTTAGTAATTAGGAATAGAAGGAACTTACTTATCATAGTTGAGTATTACAGCTAAATGGCTAACAAAGTTAATGGTGAATGAAAGAAGGGTTTGTCATATATGGCCTTTATAGTCTTGAGGTACTTGCCCTCTATACCCATTTTGTTAAGAGTTTTTATTATGAATGGATGTTGAATTTTGTCAAATGCTTTTTAGCATCTATAGAGATGATGATATGGCTTTTGTGCTTCTTTTTGTTGATGTAGTGGATGATGTTGACAGATTTTTTAATGTTATCCTATCCTTGCATCCCTGGAATAAATAATTCTTGATCATGATGGATGATCTTTTTGATGTATTTTTGAATTTGGGTTGCTAATATTTTGTTGAGTATTTTTGCATCTATGTTCATCAGGGATATTGGTCTGTAATTTTCATTTTTTGTGGTGTCTTTGCCTGGTTTTAGTATTAGAGAGATGCTGGCCTCTTAGAATGAGTTTGGATGTATTCCCTCCTCTTCTACTCTTTGGAAAACTTTAAGGAGAATGGGTATTAGGTCTTCACTAAATGTTTGATACAATTCAGCAGTGAAGCCATCTGGTCCAGGGGTTTTGATCTTCGGTAGTTTTTGATTACCAGTTTAATTTCGTGGCTGGTAATTGGTCTGTTCAGATTTTGTGTTTCTTCCTTGGTCAGCCTTGGAATGTTGTATTTTTCTAGAAAGTTGTCCAGTTTTTCTAGGCTATCCAGTTTTTTGGCACATTATTTTTCATAGTATTCTGTAATAATTCTTTTTATTTCTGTGGTGTCAGTAGGGATTTTTCCTTTCTCATTTCTGATTCTGTGTATGTGTGTAGCCTCTTTTTTTCTTTATAAGTCTGACCAAGGGTTTAACTATTTTGTTTATTTTCTCACAGAACCATCTCTTGCTTTCATTGATTCTTTCTTTTGTGTTATTCTTCTGAATTTTATTCATTTCTGCTCTAATCGTTATTATGTCCTTCCTTCTACTGACTTTGGGCCTCATTTGTTCTTCTTTTTCTAGTTTCAATAATTGTGAGTTTAGATTGCTTATATGGGATTGTTCTTCTTTCCTGCCATAAGCCTTTATTGCAATATACTTTCCTCTTAGCATGGATTTGTCTGCATCCCACAGATTTTGTGGCATTGAATTATTGTTGTCATTTGTCTCCATATATTGCTTGATCTCTCTTTTTATTTCATCAGTGATCCATTGGTTATTTAGGAGCATATTGTAATGCTGTCATGTGTTTGTGGGATTTTTCACTTTCTTTGCATAATTTATTTCTAGTTTCATACCTTTGCAGTCTGAGAAACTGGTTGGTACAATTTCAATCTTTTTGAATTTACTGAGACTCTTTTTGTGGCCTAGGATATGATATGATCTTGAAAATATTCCATCTGCACTTGAGAAGAATGTGTATTCTGCTGCTTTTGGGTGTAGAGTTCTGTAGATATCGCTTAGGTCCATCTGTTCTAATGTGTTGTTCAGTGCCTCTGTGTCCCAACTTATGATCTGTTCTTCAGAGTGACTGGAGTGTTGAAGTCTCCTAGAATCAATGCATTGTATTCTACGTCCCTTTTTAATTTAGTTAGTATTTGTTTCACATATGTAGGTGCTCTTGTGTTGGGAGCATACATATTTATAATGTTTATATCTTCTTGTTGGATTGACCACTTTATCATTCTGTAATGTCCTCCTTTGTCTCTTTTGACTTTCTTTGTTTTGAAGTCTATTTTATCTGATTCAAGTACTGCAACTCCTGTTTTTTCTCTCTATTACTTGCATGAAATATCTTTTTCCATCCCTTCACTTTTAGTCTGTGTATGTCTTTGGGTTTAAAGTGAGTCTCTTCTAGGCAGCATATAGATGCGTCTTGTTTTTTTTAATCCATCCAGTAACTCTATGTCTTTTGATTGGTGCATTCAATCCATTTACATTTAGGGTGATTATTGATAGGTATGTACTTATTGCCATTGCAGACTTAAGATTCATGATTATAAAATCTTTGAGGTTAACTTCCTTACTATCTAAGTGTCTAACTTCACTCACTTAATATGCTATTACAAACACAATTTAAAGGTTCTTTTTTTCTCCTCCTTTTTCTTCCTCCTCCATTCTTCATATATTAGGTATCAAAATCTCTACTCTTGTCTTAATTGACTTTGGGGATAGTTATTTTGTATTTGCTTAGTAATTAGTTGTTCCACTCTCTTTACTGTGGTTTTATTACCTCTGATGACAGCTATTAAGCCTTAGGAACACTTCCATCTATAGCAGTTCCTCCAAAATAGTCTGTAGAGATGGTTCATGGGAGGTAAATTCTCTCAGCTTTTGCTTATCTGGAAATCGTTTAATCCCTCCTTCAAATGTAAATGATAACCTTTCTGGAGAAAGTATTCTTGGTTCCAGGCCCTTCTGCTTTATTGCATTAAATACATCATGCCAGTCACTCTTCTGTTCTGTAAGGTTTCTGCTTAGAAGTCTGATGTTAGCCTTATCGGTTTCTTTTGTATGTGATCTTATTTCTCTCTCTGACTGCTTTTAATATTCTGTCCTTATCCTTGATTTTTGACATTTTAATTACTACATGTCTTGGTGTTGTCTTCCTTGGTTCCCTGGTGTTGGGAGATCTGTGGATCTGCATGACCTGAGAGACTATCTCCTTCCTTATATTGGTGAAGTTTTCCACAATTACCTCCTCAAAGACACTTTCTATCACTTTGTCTCTCTCTTCTTCTTCTGATAACCCTATAATGCAAATATTGTTCCATTTAAATTGGGCACACAGTTCTCTGAATGTTCTTTCATTCTTAGAGATCCTTTTTTCTATCTGTGCCTCAGCTTGTTTGTATTCCTCTTCTCTATTTCCTATTTCATTTATCATCTCCTCCACTGTATCCAGTCTACTTTTAAAACCCTCCATTGTGCTCTTCAATGATTGGATCTCTGACCAGAATTCATTCCTGAGTTCTTGAATATCTTTCTATACCTCCATGAGCATATTTATTATTTTTATTTTGAACTCCCTTTCAAGAAGAGTCATGAGGTCCATGTTATCTTTCTCAGGAGTTATATTAATTTTACTCTGAACCAGGTTCCTTTGGCATTTCATAATTGTGTATGGTGCCCTCTAGTGTCCAGAAGCTCTACTCTCTAGAGCTGCTCAGTCCCTGAAGCAATGTCGGGTGTCACAGGGGAGTGATATTGGTGCCTGGGGGGAGGAAAGAGCCGTTTCCTGCTTCCCAGTCACTATGTCTGTCTCCACTGCCTGAATCAGTGGACGGAGCACACAAGTATAAGCCTCTATGCTTTGTGCTTGTAGTTGCTGTACACAGATCTTCCTTCTGGCTCACCTAACACCAGGGTAGGGTTTGCTGGTTTGTGAGCCAGGTGGGGCTGGCTGAGAGAAAGGCGCGGTAGTCTGCATATCACAGAGGGGGTCCTTGGTGCTGTGTAGCCAGCCAGGGAGCTGGAGCACATGGAATCATGAAAGCTCCTAACCTGCTGGGCTGAGTGCACTTGGACAATTTTGTCTATCTGTCCTTTCTCCTGAGCACTAAGCTCTGTGCAATCCTCACTCCTTTAGCAGCCTTCTTTCTAAGGACTTCCTTGTTAGGAAGTCTCTCAGACTGCCCACCTTTCTTTTGTTCCAGAGCAGCCAGATATGGATCCCTGCTTTCTACAAGCAGCTGAAATCTCAGTCTCTCCAGGAATTATGCCTGTCTTAGCTTTCCAATCCCCTAATCACAAGAGTATCATGCCAGCACCATGAAATGTAGGTTTGTGCTCCCAAAGCAGATCTCCAGAGTTAGGTATTCCACAGTCCCAGGCCTCCACTCCCTCCCTGCTCCATTTCTCTTCCTCTCGCAGGTTAGCTGGGGTAGGGGAAGGGCTTGGGTTCTGCCAGGCACAGCTTTGGTATTTTACTCTCTTCCATGAGGTCTTTTCTTTTCTCCAGGTGTATGCATTCTGGCGCAGTTCTTTTTCCTGTTGCTTTTTCAGGATTAGTTGTATTAATTATATTTTCATATTATATCTGTCCCACCTCTCACACTGCCATCTTTAATCCCTCCTCTCCCCTTCTTGCTTTTTTGAGAGAGAAATGTGTTGTTGACACCATCTAGATGGTATATGTGACTCAATCCAGTTATAGCCTGTATATAGTAGAGATCTATTTGTCCTTGTTACCCAGGACAAGCCTCCTGTGTTGGTTTCCTTGTTATTAAAGTTATTAAACCTTCCTTCACCAATCTGACATGGTTTGCTTCTTTCTTTGACCTCTCCCCACCCTCCCTACAGAAACAAATTCTGATTTCATCTGGGAAACTCCTCAAATTGTAAACCAACAGGGTTACTTGTAAGGTCAGGAACAAAAACAATGATGTCTGTGTGAAAATAAAGGGAAACCTCACTCGCATGGTATCAAGAAGCCTGCAGGGGAAGCTCTCATGCCCACCACTCATAAATCTCAGACCTTACTAACCAAAGAGATGGACACCATACTGTTTAAGTACTTTCCCACCCATCAGAAAGAAGAAGGCTTCCACCTTCCACCTCCCATTTCAGCCCAGACAATGAGAGACTGTCACAACTCTGCCAATGAGAAGCCATGATACTTGGGATTTCCTGTCTACTCTGACTTTTGCTTAGAAATAGCTGTCCTGACTCACCATTTTCCTCTAGCAAAGAGTGTTCCTCTCCTTTGTTCTCTGGACATTATTTTGCTTCTGCATGTCCCCAGATTGTAATTCTCTGCTATTCCTGTATAAACCTGTTTTTGCTATTAAGATAACTGACTGTTTAATTTTAAGGTTCATAGTTACTTTCACCACTTCCTTCAATGTTGTACTGGATATTCTAACCCATAAAAAAAAAGGAAAAGGAAATAAAAGATAACCAAGCTGGGAAGGAAGAAATGAAGCTTTCTTTGTACACACACATACATTTTTAAGTGTCTGGAATGGAAAATGATTTTTAAATTTTTTTTAATTTAGTTTTTTAATAATGAGATGTCATTATTTAAATATAAAGGCCACGCTCATGGTATCAATTATCACTGGATGGCTCTAAATCAAATTTACAGTAAAAATATTTATAAAATGTATTGCTTTTAAACCTGAAGATAGAAAGACTACAGAAATATCAATAACGTGTTTTATTTAAAAAATAATTTGAGTTTTTACCAAGCATGAATTAGCACTGTGAAAGAAATAAGAAAATTTTTTTTTCATGTTTTAAATATCTATATTGTTAAACTTCTAAGCTTTCACCAACACTAATATATATTAAAATAGCTTCAAACACTCAATAATGTGTATTTTTTTCTATGGTAATATTCTTTATAGAGAGATTTTATTGGAAAGCAGACTCAGTTTTGAAGATTGTCAAAGAGGACTATATTTGATATAAAAGATAGTGCCTTGTAATAAAACATAATATTTTACATATATTTTTCAAATTTTATGACTATAGTATGTGACTTAAGTATCATTCTTCAAGGAGGAAAAAAAGAGAAAATCTTAAGCAAGTAGGCAGCCATTATATGGATAAAATGTTTTCTTTAATTTGAATAAAGATATTAACACAGGTGTTTGTAGCATTGAATGAACCCAGTAGTAAACAAAACCACAGAATTAAACTATGAATATCATTATTGTATGACTAATGCCATAAAAAAAGCCTTTAAAAATTTGGGCATAAGAACAAGACTAAGTTTTCCAGATTGACTGCCTTATTATAAGGCTGTTTAGAATCATGGCCAGAAATGTATATAAAATGATTCATAAAAATACAGAGGGACAAAACCTGCAATGATATATTGACATTAATAAACATATTAAAAGCAAATCTTTTTATATTTATCATATTTCAACTCAGTTAGAGATACAGCCTCTACATAAATAGATTCTGAGGTTTAACGACTCCATTTTTGTACTGGCATTATCTAGTTCTTGCTACCCGGTAAAACTCAAAAACATTAGTGATGTTATTCCAGTAATTATCACCTAATTGCATTCATGAATTCCAACTTTCCATTTTCTTTTTCAAATGCATTATTCTCTCTAAACACCTAATAGTTTTGTCAGGAGAATATAACAAAATATTGCAAAATTCACTTTTGACTAAATGACTTCTTCTTTTGTATACATTCCACTTTGAGGTCAGGAGAAAAAAGTGCAAGATTGTTAGTACATCATTCTTCATCCATCTTAAAATTGGCCCATAAATATGATAGTTTCCTTGCCATTTTACCTCCTTTTCTCATTACAAACTTTACATAGTAAGAATGGTGCCTCATAAAACATGAATGAAATATAACAATAGATCTTATTTTCAGGATAGATCTTATTTTACGTAATTGGAGAAGATGCTGTCAGTGCCCAATCCACATACACTTAGGCCAATTTTGGAGTATCCCGAAAATATTTTCTATATATACTGATAGACTTTTTTATCTATCTGTCAACTAAGTGCATCTTGGGCAACAAGAGAGTTCTTGGGTCCCTATATTGGGTGGCTGGAAACACTGGAGAGGCAATGACCCCAAAGTGGTCTACACTAATAAGGGAAAAGAGTTGGTAAAGAAATATCCCAGTGTCCTCAGCCTGTAGAGCCATAATTTTAAGGTATATTCTCTTGGTATTCAGAAAGTTCTCAGCAGACCAAGTCCTGATAACCCCTTTGGTGGATGTGTACTCATGTTGTGCCTCCTCTGTTGGCTTCCTTCTTGTCCCTACTGCACTTCCCCATTTCCTATCTGACCCATGTTTACTGGGACAACCTTACACATGCACTACTTGTCTCAGCATCTGCCTTCAGGGAAATCTAACTATCTAAACTAACACTGTACTAAATTAAAAAATGCATGTTCTAGAATGCCAAACTATTGTAAATTTGTGATACAATTATATTTGAATATGAATTATTATTTTGAAATACAAAATAACAATTTAAAGCATTTTATAACCATTTGCTAATTTTTTGATTCATGGAAATTTGTGTATATTACAAAATGCAAAGGAAAATACTGAAAACTCAGTTTATGTAAACAAACTAAACAATCATAAAGAATAAATTATAAACCTCACATGAGAATGGTAATTCACAATAAGATAAACAAAATATTACTTACTTGAGGCTTAGAGTAGGTACACTAGGTAGGAGCAATGAGTGTCAATAAGGTTTGAGAAAAGCAAGATTTAAACTCATTTTATATAAGTCCAGTGACAGCATTGAACGCAATGCATATTAACCAGCCTTAGTCAGGATCCTCTGTGCCCACAACGTTGACCTATTGAAGCTACAAACTTTCAGGGTCTCCAGCCCCTTGGCCTAATTACCTCCCAAAGGCCCCACACCCAGATGCCATCCCAATAGGGCTTCAATATATGAATTTTAGGGGACAAACATTTAGTCCACATGGTGTATGATACAGCACATTGCTGACCTGAGCTGCGGTGTGAGAACAGATGAGTAAAAACAAGAGATACCTTTGATTTATATATACTTGGATTTGTAGGGGGAAATTTAACACCAAATAAAATTGTAAAATGTGAGATGGAGGCTGATATTCACCATAGTAGTATGCAATAAGAATAGAACTAGTTTGTAAAAAAAACACTAGTCCTGTTGGGAAATAAACACTTCATCAACCTTTCCCCGATCCCCTACTGACCCACTTATTAGCTTCTGCCTCCGGACCTCCCAGAGTTCAAATATGAAAGGGTTAAAATCTTTGCATAACAGGGATTCCAAGAGGGTGCTTTAGCTCCAAGTCTGGGACCATGGGTCTTTACAGAGTAGAGTGACTGCAGTATTATTTACTATTAGGTTGTTTTCTAATGACCCCTGAGATGAAGCTTTCTTTGACATTTTATTCCCTAACTGGGAATAACTGTCCGCTGAACTCTTTATTTAAATACTTATTCTCCTTCTAGATAAACAAAGCTTTCGTGATAAGCCTTTCTACAAAACATAGCTTTCCCCCAGATTTGACTATTTAACTTGTTTTTTGAATCCTGTGTTGAGTTGTTAATGGACTCTAGCCCCACATGAAGAGTCAATATATTATGCAGTTTGTTTTCTCAGTTAGAAATTTGTAAATAATAGTAGGGCCCATATCAATACTCTAGTGTCAAATTTGATGAATAATTAGGATAAGAAATTGCAAAGCAGTAAAGCTCACTTTGGAGATGTCTTATTTCTAATGACTACTCTTTTAATTACTTCTGAATTTTTCTGAACCTCCTGTCCTTAGATTACATTAGAAAAGACATCAGTTTCAGGTAATTTTCTTTTTTTCTTTTCTTTTTTGCTTTTGACCGCTAAATATAACTAACGACTTTTCTGGTAGCAGCTTAATACTGTATGTTTCCAAGTAATACTTGTATTTTAATAGTAGGTTTCAGAGATGAGAAGTCTTTGAGCCTAGAGAAAGTATTAAATAGAGAATTCCATGACCTAAAAGAAATGTTGAAAAGGATGTTTAAAAACTAATTCTTAAATACTTAGAAACAGAAAATGAATTCCGCATAATTCCAGAAATCAGAACAGCACTAAAAAGGTTTTAGCACAGGTTTATAGCAACTGATGAATAAGTTACAGACCCATAACATAGGGAGCTAAAGGTATTAAAACTTCACAAAGCTTAGACACAAATATGATTCACTAGTGGTGCTTAGAATGTTACATTTATTTTTAAGTATCTCCTGAAATCTGATATATCTTATGTAGTTTTCTTTTGTTTTTATAACTTTTAACTACCATTGAAGTTTAATTTGGTGGGTGTGGTTTTCCCAAATGACAGGGAGGCAATTCCCTTTTGCTAATATTATATACTTAATAAATTACTAGTTTGCATGAGAAAAAAGACCTCAACAAAAATATATTTAAAAACTAGCATGAATTACTGCAACATTTTCTATGTTTTCATTTAGTTTTGATCTTCAGTTTGTAAAGAAACTTCCCCTGAAGTTTTTAAAATATGAAATGAAACTACTAAAACTCAGCATATTTAGACAGTTATTGAGTTCTCAAAACTAAGTGTCCTTTCGAAGTATAAAGGTGGCACAGTGTTTGAAGTTTCAGACATCTTTGTAGTCGTTTCAAACGTGTTGTCAACCATATAAAAGGTTATGCTTTGCCCTCAGTTCATGCACATAGAATTCTGATTGATGTCAATGGAAAGCATGTGAGAAGTTTGCAGGCGCTGTAGTTTGAAACTTTATAGTGTTTTCAGAATATCTTTGAAGTATAGTTTCTGTGGAAAAATATAAAGTTTGAAGAGTAGTTCTTCAGGGCTTATTCTTATCCACTGAGCACATGTTTAGATTCCCTGTTTTAAATGCAGAGCTAGGCTAGAATTGCTCAACTGTAATATACAAATGGAGTGGCTGACTATGGGGTTATTTCCATCGAGTTCAATTGCTAGACTTGGAGGCAACAGAAGGAAATTCCATCCTGGTAACATATTTTTATACATTATTGACTGTGGGTTTGTTTCTGCTGTGATAGTGAAAGATATACACTGCTGATCATGTTTATGCTCAAGTTAAATTAAATGCTATCATTAATGTTATCTACAAACATCTCAGCAAAATAAATGGAGTCACCTTTGCCATATCCATTAGAGACTTTGATTTTTATGCTTTGGCTAAAGGCAGATAGTATTTAGTAAGAACTGTCTATTATTAATTGGAATTCATTTTTATAAATATAGTCAAAATAAAACTAAGGCAAAGTTAAGGAAGGATAACTTAAATCCATTTTCCTAAAAGTCAAAATATTTAGTTGGGCTGCAGACTCTGGAGTAAAATGCATATTATTTAGAAGTACTCACAGTTTTATCAGAAAGAAATTGTTAACGTTATAAAAATTTTCCAGTATATTTTCCCATTTAAAGAAAAAACTCTCACAGTGAATGTCCTAAATTGTGTTTCTTAGATAACCATGATCATCATTTTATAATATAATTAATTTGTGTTTAAATTCCTGAATCTGTGAGAGATTTCAGAAGTAATCTTTGTCATTTTGGTGCTGAAGATTTATTTGCACAATGCTCAATATTCTTGACAGCTCATCTAACATGAGCCTGATAATCTATCTCACTGTAAGTGGAAGAAATCGCTGAAGCAGCACTCTAGAATTGGGATTCTTTTTGAAGAAAAATAAAGCAGAAGCAGTTTTTCAACCAGTAAACAAGCCTTTGTTGTAGTGGGGATTTTAGGCTGACTAGAGGTTAGGTGGTAAAGCAATTGAAGATTAGAGAATAGGAAGAAGGTTAAATAAGGGAATAAGACATTTTGTGTACCATAGAACTTCAGATTTTCTGCTGCCTTAATTATGCTTTCAATTGGTTACTGATAACTGAGTTACACAACTAGTTCAGAAGATGCTGTTTGTCTGAATTCTGTATGTGTATTATAAACCCTCTATAAGGCCACTATGGTATCACAGATGACTAGTCTATCTGCTTTCCCAAATACTCCAGGTGCCTCCATAACACAGCTCTTGGAGGCGATGATCAGTTTTCCCAACTCATGGGAACCTTGGATTATATCAGCTTCTAAGACCATAAGAAACTATTCCATCACTGTCACTACTCATAAACACATTCTTTTCCATCAACTAGTCCAAGACACCAGTTAAAATATCTTTACATTTATGCTTTTTTTCTTTAAATCACATAGTGTCATTGATTTCAAGCTATCTTTTGCTTTCTATTAACATTCCCTAAATCAAAGAAATCCCTGGCTATATTATTACAATTTATGGATCCGTGGAGAAAACAAGAGATAGAAAACAAAAAATGTCCCCTCAAATAATCCATCCACATACAAGAAAAGTAATTAACCAAACTCAGACATAGAAGACTAATCCCTAAATTACCAAGTCTCATAGTACATAAATTTCCAGTCCCATGTTGTGTTGGTAACAAGAGTTATGTTGGGAAGGGGAAAATGAGTATGAGGATGAAATTTAAAAAATACACAAGGAAATTAGGTGTCACAGACAACAGTAGTAACTGCTGTTATTTGCTCTTATTTTAAGTTTTAAATTATCTAAACATAAATTCAGTGACACCCACCTCCCTACCCACCAGACACCAATCCTGTTTGATCCATCTCTATAAAGCACACAGCCACACATGCCACAGACTATCTTAACAAATACAGTCTGGCTTATGGTGTCACATAAAGTAAGAATAGCATGAATTGTAACATAATCTGGACCAACATTATCCAAAACACCTAAGGTCAAATTAGGCTCAAAATAACATAAAATATTGTAGAAACAAAGACCAAATGAATGAGAGCTCACAAAGGCTATTTATTCAGAGCTTGCCATAAGAAGTGAGTCAGCTACTGTAATATGTGTTTTGGCAGACACAAAAGCTGGCAGAGTGGTAAAACTATAGCGATTAAGAAAAGAAAGCCTCAGGTATGCCAAATTGGAGGCTGTGGCATGGAGAAGCTGTAGGTGAGCCATTTAGAAGAGGAGCATCCAGGTGATTGGTTGGGGAAATATTTGGCTTTCTCTGCCTGGTCCTAAGTTTGAAATATGAACAAAATTAGAGAAGCCACAGTTATTCATCAAGTCCTTCCTGGCCATTTTAGGTTGATTGTTGCAGAGGTTACGTGGGCTTGTAACTAGAGATAGCAGTCTGACTTCCTAGAAGTCTGACTTAGAGACAGCCTCCTTATTTCTGGGCTGGTGACTTTAGGCTATTGGTTGTTTTCCTGGATTGGTCTTCAGGTTGTAGGTCAGAGTTGTATTTTTACAGATGGCCTGGCCATTGTCTATTTGTATATTCACTCTCTCAGGATATTGACATTAATACTGTTGCCCTATGCTTTCCTGATCCAGTAACATTTGCAAGAAAATACTGCTTTTTGAAAAAGAGAGAAATCTTACATGGCCAGATAATCACCATTACATTTGAGATCACATTATTTTCTATATAAAACTCTAGCTTTCAATTTAAAGCACTACTAGCAAAACAAAAGCAACCTAGCCTAATGATTAACACATAATCTGGGTCCCCATTGTCACTTCCTGTGTAATCTTATGATAATTATGTAACATCTAGTCTCACAGGTTCTTAAATGGCTAAGTGCTGTTGATCAGTAGCTATTCAATAATGTTATGGTAAGAGATAAGTGAATTAAAACCACCATACATTCAGAATCACATATAACACATTATAGCGCACACTTCTAATAAAAAGAGAAAGCTTCTCATAAATAAAGTTTATGACTTAGAAGAATGAACCACAGAAGGGGAGTTGAGATTTTTGCTATATTTCAAACACTAATTAATTTTATCCCCTGAAAAAAATCATATACTTTCCGTATTGATTTTCTCATACATAAAAAAATGTAGAATTTCTCATAATTTTATCATTTCAAAATCCTGAGTTTTCTTTCACATATCTTACTTTGCTATCAAAATTCTAGACAAAAATAATTTAAACTTTATTGATAGAGGTAAATGTAGTTGTCGTTATATAAATATGAATCTTCTTTGAGGTTGCGCATAATCCATGTGTAGGCAGACCAGGACAAGTCTTAGGTATGTTTACCAGTGATGCACTTTGGTCGTATTATTTGGTTTCATTTGCCCTAACAATGAGTTAGGGAAGCCAGCTGCTCTTGGTCCTAAGATCCAAAGTTAAAAATAAATTTGGCAGCTGAAATTCTCTCTAAGTTTTTGGTAGTTCTTGGCTTTAGTAATTTTTCAGTTTAGTCACAAATCTAAAAAAGGAAATGAAGATGTAGGTAATCTAGAGAAATCTGCTCATAAATGGGGCACTGACTGAAGATATCTAAGAATCTAAGATGACTGAGGAAATTTCAAGTTTACAATAGATTATAAATCCTTGATGAAAGACACGAGTATAATCATATCTACTATTTTTCCACATTCAACAGATGATTGCTGCCTCACAAAATTAATCAAAATAAATACAGATAAAAGTAGACCTATGTGTCTGATGACCTAATTTCACATGAGGGAGAATATGAGTGTATTTCTCTTAAATGCCTCCATTTCTACCTATATGAGCATTTCCACTATTGGGTTCTGAATCAGACCTAAAACAACATTAACATAAATTTGGAAAAAATTTTTTACTATGGAAAATAATTTTAATCTCCAGATATGAATAGTCACTTGGCAATTTAATTGTTCTTTAATGAAAAACAAAGGGATTAGATACTCACTGTAGTGGAGAAGATTGCAAAAAACCTTACTAAAATAATAAAAATTCTTCTGCTTTGTACTCATCAGGAATTTGGAAAGAAAGTAAACTTTGGTCATACTTTGTTCTCAAATACTTTAAAGTAAGTATTCAGGCATTGTCAGAAACAGTTAAGGATGGTTTAGTTGTATTTTAACAGGTTCATTTACAAAAATATTTAATCTCCAAGTATTTTAAGGCTGCCAAATTGCATAGTACTTGCCACTTGTTTATTAATTTTATTAATGTAATTGTCTGCATGCCCTTCACAGTTTTTCTCATATTATTATTGCTCTTTTCTGACAGTTGCTTTCAGTCAGATTTCCTTAAAAATTCATCATAATGAAAACTCAATGATTTCTTTGACAATATTTTTATTTGCATGAACATATGTTTTCTGGTAAAATACAGATATTGAAACACTTTATTTTTATTTTTATTTCTCTTTAATTGCATACACCATTCATTTGCTATGACAGGTCCCAGTTGACACATTACAAGACTTAACTGAATGTGAAAGTAAATATGAATTTAGCAATCATTAATATACTTTATCCATTTGCTCAAAAATATATTTACCTTAAATAGAGCAAAACATTCCATTATTTCTCTTGACATTGGATACTGTAATTCATCTACTTAAACAAGACTCTTGTACAGGCAAATCGGTTTTAAACAGTTCATGTTTTTGGAGGAAGAGCAACTTGGTACTACAACAGCCTACTATACTTTTTGGTGAATGGTATTTTCTCTATTCATTAAAAATAATTGTCTATTTATTCTTCTAGTACTTTTTTTTAACAACTTTATTGAGCTATAATCAGTGATTCTTATGCAATCACTAGAACATAATTTTAGAACACTTTTATCACCCGAAAAAGAAACCCCATACCCATTAACAGCCTCTCTTCATTCCCCTCTCCAAACCCCCTAGCTTGAGTCTACCACTAATCTGTTTTCTGCCTCTACAGATTGGCCTATTCTGGGTATTTTATATAAATTGAATCATATATAATTTGTGGTCTTTTGTGACTGGCTTCTTTCATTTAGCATAATGTTTTCAAAGCTAACCCATGTTGTAGCATATATCATTATTTCATTTCTTCATATTGCTAAATAATATTGCATTGTATGAATATACTACCTTTGTTTATCCATTCTTCATTTGAGGGACATTTGGGTTGTTTCCTATTTTGGGTTATTATGATCATCCATGGGCAATTATAGTACTTCCTATCCCAACTCTGTAAAATTTCTCATGAATTTCCAAGTTTAACAATTAGTTAATTTTTAATAATATACAATGCAATTAAAGATTGTGATCTTATAAATACATCACAGTTGGCAATAGCTTAGAAAAAATTAATAAGTTCCAAGTTTTTAATTTAACTTCATCAAAGGCTTCTTTCATTCATGGGAAGATAGTTATTCTGGGGACATCATTTAGTGTTTTCTCTAATTCTTGGGCTCACTTTTGCATTGCTGATAATCTTGATTTGCATTCTTACTTAAGGAATTGAAAGCTTGGCTTTTAAGGTCTCCTTGGGTAAATCAATGCACACAATTACATTTGGGTATATCCATACTTAACTCCAGTTATTTCATCAGCCTTTATCTCTCTAATCCTAAGGCTGATTTTAATTTTTATAGCTAGTTCTATTATCTTCATGTATCTTATAAGCTATTGCCATGTTTTTACCTACTGCCTTTATTTGACATTTCAGAGGGCAGGGACACTGTCCATCCATTTCCTTGTAAAGGGTTCAGTACTCAGTGAGTCAACACGTGGGACTAAGCACCTGTAAATTTGATTACACATATCAGTTTATCTATATTTATTTTTATTCTCAAGCATACATTATTGATATTAAATAAAGTAAGTAAACTTGATTCTACACTTGAAAACATCTCAGCAAAAGCAAAAAGTATCACATACTAAAATACAGGGGTGGCTGTATCTTGGTTATATTTTTCTCTGTTAACATTTCAACTTACGTTTTAACTTTCAGTCACAATGGGGATCCTGATGAACTTTTAAGTTTTTCAAGATCATCTAAGAAACAGTGATTATCAAATAAGTTTCATCTGTGATCCTGCTCGGCACAACAATATGGGTAATTTTAATATTACTTCCATGATAAATCTCCCAGGAATTTCTTCTATTACATTCGCTGACATTTTCACAGTGCACAGATGCATTTATAAGAGAACTTTGTACAATAAAATGAATTAGATTAATGGAAGAGAAGAGGAGTCCTAATGCCATATAGGCATATTTCGTTGAATCTATTTCTGTGCAAGCTCTTTTTGACAGAAGGAATTCTTCTTCAAATGTCATGTTAAAACTATAAAACACAGGCTTGTCCTAAAGCATAAGAATGCTTTATTCATCTGATCTTTAAAAACATTTACTGATCAATTGTAGTACATAAATTCTATTTGTGTGATATCAAATTTAAGGTGGATATTAGAAAAACACACCAAATCAAAATCCATTTAATTTGTTTTATATATTACACTGAACACATTCCTATTTTACAGATAAATACTTTGCCCAAAGGCATGTATTTTTAGAGACAAAGATACGTAATTATATTACTGAAATAGATTTCAGAGATTCAGAAACTTTTAGATGAGAGAAAAGGAAAATCTCTTATGTGATCTGCCTGTGGTACACAGCTAGTTGTGGCAGGGTTAGTACTAAATTGTACTTAAAATTTTATATTATTTTTATTTTATACTATTTCCGATACTTGTTATGTAAAAATAACGTTTTTTGCCTAAAGTTCAAGAGCATTTTGACCTGCATCCCTTATTTAAACAGTTAGCCCTAAATTAATTCACTTCACTTTAAAAAAAATTGAAATCTTTATATAAGAAAAAAAAAGATACATATACTTGTAAAATGGGGCATAGCACCATCATTAAAATTAGGATCAGAATTATTAAAATTAGGATACCAGTAATATTGACATAACTACTTGTATATAATTTATACGAGCTAATACAAAAGTAACAGAAACTGACTCATAGTGAACACTCAATAAATGTTAGCTTTGAGCTTATGCTGCGCTTTTGTTATTTCTGTTTTTATTGCCATTTACGGAAAGAGCACTACCTTAAGAATAAGATGATCTTGATATGAGATTCAACTTAACACTTATATCTCTGACATAAATAAATTGTTAAATTCTACAGAAATCAGTTTCTCTAATCTGTAACATGAAGAATCTGGAAAGATAACTTTAAACAATGTCTCCTGTGATAAATAACTTTATTTCCAATATGTCATTATTTAAATAAGTTTTCTTAGTATTATCTTGAAAGTTGAGAGCACCTAATTAGATACAGTTAAACGTGATTTCAAATACACACAGCAGCACTAAAATTTTTTTTAAATACAAACACTAGGTAAATTCATAATAATCTAACATCTTCAGTTACTTGAAAATTAAAACTTCTAAATGAAATAATTTGACATCTATACTGAACATAAAAAGAACAATCCCATTTCTAATTTTTCTTCTGAAATCTGTCTCAATAAGATCTCCTTTCTTATATTTGAAAACAAAAAAGGAAAACATTCCTAGCTTATAGTGTTACACTCTAATTCAGTGAGGCATATTTTGCTATTAAGACCTCAAATAGAACACAGTACAGTGAAAGTTATTGCTATCATTATCTTCAAATAATAGATCTTTCCTTACACATATTCACTATTTAAATATTATTGTATCTTTGGAAAGAAAAAAATTCATAAACTTCACATAAAAGCACTACAGAATATTTTTGGTAGATGGGGATACACAGAAGATTTTAAAAAATAAAATCTAATAATTTTTGCATAGTATATGGTGGAAAGCATTATAGATGGCCTTTGTATTAAAATGTTTCAAAATCAGAAAAGAGAAAATAAGGTCCCTTTCCTTCATCTATACAAACTGGCATATTGTTAGATAGTCCTATATTTACTTTTCACTAGAAACTAAAACATGTATATATTTAACAATCAAAAATGCTGTTTATGTCTGCAGAGAAATTACCTCCACCAAATCCATTAAAATACATTTTAGTCACATTACTTTTTATTGTTTTTTATGTACAAATATTTATAAATTCTTATTTTGTGTATATATTTACATGTTAGTAATGAAATATGATAGTAATATTTATGTTTCCTGTATTCAGCAGTAAAATACAAACTCTTTAGGTTCATTTCTATCTTTTTTTGCTGTACCCCAGGTAAGTTACACATTTACCCTCCTCACATAAGATAATCTCCTATTTTATAAACATACTTAATGTATCAAAGCTTTATTTTTTCCAGACATTAAAAAGAAGCAATTTATTTATTTTTAGTTAAAAAATAATGTATAGACATAGTAAACATTTACAACAGCGAAAAATAGTACTCTAAAGAAAAATTGGTCTTCCTGCCACTGCCAGCCATCGTGCAATCCCCTCCCACAAATTGGTGACAGTTTTCATGCATCTCCTTTCAGAAATATTCTGTGCACACATAAGACTGTATCTGTGCATATATCTGTATCTAGCCATCTTTGTGTACCTTTTAGCATGACTCAGACCTTGCTATATGCATAGTATTCAATGCCTTGATTTTTCTTTTCTCATATTGGTGAACTCTTTCCCTTGCACATAGTAGGTCGATCTTTTTCTGATGGCTTTATGTTTTTCTTTGCACTGTAATTTATTGAACCAGTCCCTCTAGGTGGACCTGTAGGTAATGTATCAAAGCCTTTTTATCTTTGTTCGTTATTTCTACTAAAAGCTCTGAACATCAAATACATAGTCTGGATATTAAAATTTATAAAAATACATTGGATGTGTTAAAAGACACATTAATAACTGGACAATAATTTTAAGTGATTCAAAAAGAAATATGATCACATACACAAAAAAATCAAATGGATTACTTTTTTAAAAGTTATTGGATTTTACTGAATTTTAAAATTTACACAATAATTCTATATGTGAACAGAATGAATAAATAAATGGAAGAATTTGGGGATGAGTTTTGTTTTTTCTTTAAGACAAAATCAATGCAATAGCTGCAGTGCAGACCAGAGTTATTCCTAGAAAATATTTTTCCTTCAAGTCAAGACTGCTGGTTCTCTGTCATGTGACAGTACTTCTTTCTTATGGAAATGGGAAAAATTCATTAGGAAATTATGGGATAGCTAGGTGTGGGCCAAGTGATACAATTTACCTAAATATCAATTTAGTAGCCAACAAACATGTAAGATGAGCTCTTTCTTCACTCTTCACATTCTTTTCTATACCAAAATGATTTTTTCACTGTTTTGTAATTAGAGAAAAAAATGTAATTACTGTTATCATTGTCAATTTTTGTAATAGGAGGAATATGATAGAATTGTATCAATAAATCCTGAACATTAATGATTGAAACTTTTTTTCCTGGATCGCCAACTCAAAATTGCATGAAGCAAATAAATAAATAAATAAATAAATAAATAAATAAATAAATAAGGGAGAAATGTGGGATTCACATATAAATCAAGTATAAAAATCAAATGAATAATCATATCTGACTTGATTGTTTATAGTTCATGATGCATGACCAAAACCAGAAGTTTCGGTGATATGACTGCCCTTGCACTGTTCACCATGTAAGAACTTATTCACTATGTAAGAACTTGTTCACCATGTAAGAACTTGTTTGTTATGCTTCAGAAGATTGGAGACTGTTGAGAATTAGGCTTGGGGTTGATTAATGATTGTGCATTGAGTCCCCTATACAGAATTTTATTGTTGTTAACAACCATTTGATCAATAAATATGAGAGATGCCCTCTCAAAAAAAAATTGCATGAAGCAGAAAACCATCATTCCTCTTTGGCCTTAAACACAAACAAAAACTTCAAAAGAGTTGTTTTGAGAGGGTTTTTAAACTGATACAGGCAACATAATACTAATATTCATTATTAGTTGAGAAGAAAATGAAAGGAAGCATTGAATAAAAAATATCAGCTCCTACCATTTTCAGCATTACAGTCTCTGCCTTAAAAATGAAATCAAGAAACTAAAATTAAAGTCTTAGCAAACAGCAAGGATTCTCCCTTGATATTTAGCCAAGACTTCCCTTAAAACACAATGGTAATAATAAAAATAATCTGAGTAACTAATATAATATTTTGATTATATTTGAATACATTTCAAGATTAACTGTAATTATGGAAATCTTTTTCCTAATGAAAAACTGTAGTTATGGAAATCTTCTCCCTAATGAAAATTTTTTCAGGGAAATAGGAACATGAGCAAAATAAATCGGTCATATTGCCAAAATCCCTCATATTAAAGCCATGCCTCAGGTTTTTCTATAGCCCCAAAATTAAAATTTTTAAAATATTTTTACATAAATAATTAATATTTACTATAGCCAGTTTGCCAAGTCAGATCCACTGCATGCCACTTTCCAGTTGCATATTTATATAGGTACATTCGAAAGTATGTATTTTTTTTCATATGTTAAAAGTTTAAAACATTTTTTTAACCTGTCAGTACCTTATTTCCTTCACTGGTAAAATGAGAATGCTGCCCAGAGCATGTAGAAAGAAGTCTAATATATCATTAATACAGACCTCTACACGGGCTTTCTTGAAGCTGTAGACTTCAAATTAGTGTGCACACTAGGAGTATGCAAGGGAAGCACAAGTTGTATTTCTGGCCATTTCCATATTAAAAATAAACTAAGCTTTTTAACATTTAATACACATATTGTCCCTGATGCCCTATGTCATGTATATTTCAAACAGTCATGTTTCCGGTGCAGTACTCCAAGTAACCTGAGGGAAGAATGCGAGTTCTTCAAGTGGGGATATTGACAATGGTATCTCCAGAGTTAATATGTATTATACCATCTTTTTAAAATTAAACTAAAGCAAACTCCATAAAATGCAGAGGTGATTTTAAATAAACTTGCAATTAACTGTGGATTGGGAATGACAATATATGAATCCAGTGAAACAAGACCATGGCAGAGCTGACATTTCCACACTTAACTATGAGTTCATCATCAGTCTCTATAAGGTAAATGCAGTTGTGATCTACTGGGATCTAAAGCTCAATGAATTAAGATATAGCAATATATTTGATACATAGATTTATATTCACTGTTGTAAATGAAACTCATACCACATGCATTTTGCACTGAGAAATTGGTTTATAATAGCATCAAATTTCACAATCCACAAGGTATTAAAATATATACACAAATATTTTCAATTTCAACTTTATATCAGTCTGAAAATGATGATTTGTGTATGCAAATAAATTATATACATTTAATTTTTATTCATTCAGTGCAAAAGTACAATTATGATGTGTCACTAATCACATTTATGATTTATCTAGAGTTTCTGAATAAAAAATTAAAGTTTAACCATGTAATTTTCCCTGAGATACACAAATATTGATATAAGGAAAGAATGCATTATCCCTCAAAGTAGTACAGGTGACACTGTTGTTCAGGAGGAATGATGTGTCATTAAGAGACAGATCCTCCTAGTCACTATCCACACTTAACAGTAGAGAGACATACTAGGGAGAAAAAAACTTAATTATGGGCAAGGTCTACACTAAAGTAGGTGACATCCTAACCCCCTTATATCCTTTATAACATGAAAATTATTTTCCAGCTTTTAAAATTACCAGGCAAACAACAACAAAAAAGAAAGGACTGTTAGTTTACACTATAGTTGTGTTCTTCTATCCCTACAATAAAAGGATTTTTGTTTTCACTCAGAGATTCTAATGAGTTTTTAGTAATAGTATTTAGTAAATATTTATGTTCAAACAAGGATGTCCATATATTCGAGTAAAACTCAAGTGAAAGAAAAGAAAAAAATAAAAAGTCAAAAGAAGACCCTCAGGAGATGGCAGCGTGAATAGGGCAGCAGAAATATCCTCCCAAAACCATATATATTTTGAAAATACAACAAATAAAACTATGCCTAAAAGAGAGACCAGAGGATACAGTACAACAGCCAGGGTACATCTACACCTGCAAGAACTCAGCACCTCAAAAAGAGAGTAAAATACAAGCCATGGCCCAGTGGGATCCGAGTGCTCCCCCCACCACAGCCCACTGGAGGAAGGAGAGGAGTCAGAGTGGGGAGGAAGTGGAAGCTCAGGACTGCTAAATAACCAGCCCTAGTAATCCTCACCAAGAGCACAGACACACATTGCATGGTGTGCTGGATATTAGGGAAACGGAAAAGTAAAATCTGGGAGCGGGTCCTCGAAGCCGATCCCTTGGGACAAATGAAGAGTGAATGCTTTTTGAAAGTCTTAAAGGGACAGGGGCCTCTCAGCTGGATAGAATAGTCTCAGCACACTCAGCCTGGCAGCTGGGAATCCTAGGGAATGTCAGGCACCCTAACTCCCTGGGTTGCAACATAGCTCTGAAGACCCTTACGGTGATAAACAGCCTGCCATTCATTCCCCTCCCTGCGTGGCCCTGGCAGAGCACCCTGGAAGCAGCCATGCCTAAAGCAGCTGCCCAGAGCCTTCTCCCGGCACGCAACCACCCAGGCCAGAACCAGGGCTGCTACCAGCGAGCAGCTGCACAGTGCAGGCAGGTGCAAGGAGAGGTCCATTCTCGCAGGAGAGCACAACTGGCACGCCTGCCTCTCCCTGAAGGGCTCTGGGCTGTCCCATACACCATGGCTCAGGGGATTAACAAGGATGCTGCTCCTGGTGTGCAGATAACCAACAAAGGCAGCGGAGAAGGGCACAGTGAAGAGCAAGCAGGAAGGGACTTTGTGTTCCCAGCTAACACATGTACTACCTGCTTAAGACTACCTCTATCTCCATGAAAAGGCAAAAGAATTTGGTCCAGTCCAGAATCACCCAGACAACCCCTGACAGAGGACCAGATGAGACAGATTTAACCAATCTTCCTGAAAAAGAATTCAAAATAAAGGTTATAACCATGCTAATGGATGTGCAAAGAAATATGCAAGAGCTAAAGGATCGAGTTGGGAGGGAGAATACAGAAATAAACGGATCTCTGGAAGGATTTAAGAGCAGACTGGATGAGGTGCAAGAGACCATTAATTGAATAGAAATCAGAAAACAGGAATACAGAGAAGCTGAGGTAGAGAGAGATGAAAGGATCTCCAGGAATGAAGCAATATTAAGAGAACTGCGTGACCAATCTAAACAGAACAATATTTGCATTATAGGGGTAACAAGAGAGAAAAAAAGGGATAGAAAGTGTCATTGAAGAAATAATTGCTTAAAAATTCCCCAAACTGGGGGAGGAAATAGTTTCCCAGACGATGGAAGCCCACAGATCTCCCAACACAAGGTACACAAGGAGGACAACAGCAAGACATAATGATTAAAATGGCAAAGATAAAAGACAAGGAAAGAGTATTAAAGACAGCCAGAGAGAGAAAAAAGGTCACCTACAAAGGAAAACCCATCAGGCTATCATCACACTTCTCAGCAGAAACCTTACAGGCCAGAACAGAATAGATGATATCTTTAATGAAATGAAACAGAAGGACCTTGAATCAAGAATACTGTATCCAGCACAATTATCATTTAAATATGAAGGAGGGATTAAACAATTTCCAGACAAGAAAGGTTGAGGGAATTTGCCTCTCACAAACCACCTCTAAAGGATATTTAAAAGGGACTGCTCTAGACGGAAGCACTCCTAAGGTTAAATAGATGTCATCAGACAAAATAAAATCATATCAAAGAAAGCTTTCATTAGCAATTATATACTAACTAAAGACAAAAAAAATAAAATCAACCATGCACAAAGCACGCAAAGGAAACACAAGAGAGCACAGAATAAAACACCTAACATATAAAGAATGGAGGAAGAGGAATAAGGAGGGAGAGAAAAGAAATAAAGAATCATCAGGCAGTGTTTATAATAGCTTAATAAGTGAGTTAAGTTAGACAAATGGGTAGTATAGAACCTACCCTTGAATCTTTGGTAAACATGAATCTAAAGCCTGTAATGGCAATAAGCACATATCTTTCGATAATCACCCTAAATGTAAATGGACTGAATATACCAGTCAATGACACAGAGTAATAGAATGGATAAAAAGCAAGACCCATCTATATGCTGCTTACAAGAGACTTACCTCAAACCCAAAGACACACAGAGACTAAAAGTCAAGGGATGGAAAAAGATATTTCATACAAAAAAAAAGGGAGAGAAAAGCAGGTGTTGCCGTACTTGTATCAAACAAAATAGACTTCAAAACAAAGAAAGTAACAAGAGATAAAGAAGGGCATTACATAATGATAAAGTGGTCAATCCAAGAAGAAGAGGTAACCATTATAAATATATATGCACCAAATACAGGGGCACCAACATATGTGAAAAAAATACTAACAAAATTAAAGGAGGAAATAGAATGCAATGCATTCATTCCAGGAGACTTAACACACCACACACTTTAAAGGATGGATCCACAAGATGGCAAATAAGTAAGGACACAGAGGTACTGAACAACACACTAGAACTGATGACTCTAACAGACATCTACAGAACCCTACACCCAAAAGCAGTAGGATACACATTCTTCTCAGGTGCTCATGAAACATTTTCCAGGATAGACCATATACTAGCCCACAAAAAGAGCCTCAGAAAATTTCAAAAGATTGAAATTCTACCAACAAATTCTCAGACCACAAATGTATAAATCAAGACATAAATTTACAAAGGAAACAAGAAGGCTCAAGAACACATGGAGGCTAAACAACATGCTCCTAAATAATCAATGGATCAATGACCAAATAAAAACAGAGATCAATCAATATATGGAGACAAATGACAATAACAGGAAAAAGACAAAACTTCTGTGGGATGAAGCAAAGATAGTTGAAAGAGGAAAGTATATAGGAATCCAGGCCTATTTAAAGAAGGAAGAACAAACACAAATGAATAGTCTAAAGTCACAATTATTAAGACTGGATAAAGAAGAACAAATGAAGCCCAAAGTCAGCAGGAGGAGGGATATAATAAAAATCAGAGAAGAAATAAAATGGGGAAGAATAAAACAAAAGAAAAAATCCATGAAACCAAGAGCTGGTTCTTTTAGAAAATAAATAAAATACATAGGCTTCTAGCCAGACTTACTAAGAGAAAAAGAAAATCTACACACATCAACAGAATCAGAAATGAGAAAGGAAACATCACAATGGACCCCTCAGAAATAAAAAGAATTATTAGAAACTACTATGACACTCTATATGCTAACAAACTGGAAAACCTAGAAGAAATGGATGAATTCCTAAAAAAATACAACCTTCCAAGACTGACCAAGGAAGAAACAGAAAATCTAAACAGAACAATTATCAGCAATGAAATTGAATCGGTAATCAAAAAACTACTGAAAAACAAAACCCGGGCCATATGGATTTACTGCTGAATTTTATCAGACATATAGAGAGGACATAATACCCATTCTCCTCAAAGTTTTCCAAAAAATAGAAGAGGAGGGAATATTTCCAAACACATTCTATGAAGCCAGCTTCACTCTAATACCAAAATGAGGCAAAGACCCCACCAAAAAACAAAACTACAGACCAATATCCCTGATGAACATAGATGTAAAAATACTCAACAAAATATTAGCAAACTGAATTCGAAAATACATCAACAAGATCATACACCATGTTCAAGTGGGATTCATAACAGGGATGCAAGGATGGTACAACAATCTGAAATTCATCAACATCATCCACCACATTAACAAAAAGGAAATAAACCATGAAAAACCTATACCCTGAAAACTACAAGTTACTCTTAAGAGAAATTAAAGGGGACACTAACAAATGGAAACACATCCCATGCTCGTGGCTAGGAAGAATTAATATTGTCAAAATGGCCATCCTGCCCAAAGCAATATACAGATTTGATGCAATTCCAATCAAATTACCAGCACATTCTTCAATGAACTGGAACAAATAATTCAAAAATTCATATGGAAACACCAAAGACCCTGAATAGCCAAAACAATCCTGAGAAAGAAGAACAAAGTAGGGGGGATCTCATTCCCCAACTTCAAGCTCTATTACAAAGCCATAGTAATCAAGACAATTTGGCACAAAAACAGAGCCACAGACCAGTGGAACAGATTAGAGACTCCAGACATTAACCCAAACATATATGGTCAATTAATATTTGATAAAGGAGCCATGGACATACAATGGGGAAATGACAGTCTCTTCAACAGATGGTGCTGGCAAAACTGGACAGCTACATGTAGGAGAATGAAACTGGACCATTGCCTAACCCCATACACAAAAGTAAATTCAAAATGGATCAAAGACCTGAATGTAAGTCATGAAACCATAACACTATTAGAAAAAAACATAGGCAAAAACCTCTTAGACATAAACATGAGTGACCTCTACTTGAACATATCTCCCTGGGCAAGGAAAACAACAGCAAAAATGAACAAGTGGGACTATATTAAGCTGAAAAGCTTCTGTAGAGCAAAAGACACCATCAATAGAACAAAAAGGTACCCTACCCTACAGTATGGGAGAATGTATTCATAAATGACAGATCTGATAATGGGTTGACACACCTCAACAAACAAAAAGCAAATAATCCAATTAGAAAATGGGCAGAGCAGCTGAATAGACAGTTCTCTAAAGAAGAAATTCAGATGGCCAACAGACACATGAAAAGATGCTCCACATCGCTTGTCATCAGAGAAATACAAATTAAAACCACAATGTGGTATCATCTCACACCAGCAAGGATGCCTACCATCCAAAAGACAAACAACAACAAATGTTGGCGAGGTTGTGGAGAAAGGGGAACCCTCCTACACTGCTGGTGGGAATGTAAATTAGTTCAACCATTGTGGAAAGCAGTATGGAGGTTCCTCAAACTGCTCAAAATAGACTTACCATTTAACCCAGGAATTCCACTCCTAGGAATTTACCCTAAGAACACAGCAATGAAGCTTGAAAAAGACAGATGCACCCCTATGTTTATTGCAGCACTATTTACAATAGCCAAGAATTGGAAGCAACCTAAGTGTACATTAATAGATGAATGGATAAAGAAGATGTGGTAAATATACACAATGGAATATTACTCAGCCATAAGAAGAAAACAAATCCTACCATTTGCAACAACATGGATGGAGCTAGAGGGTATTATGCTCAGTGAAATAAGCCAGGTGGAGAAAGACAAGTACCAAATAATTTCACTCATCTGTGGAGTATAGGAACAAAGGAAAAACTGAAGGAACAAAACAGAAGCAGAATCACAGAACCCAAGAATTGACAAACAGGTACCAAAGGAAAAGGGACTGGGGAGGATGGGTGTGTAGGGAGGGATAAGGGGGGGAAGAAGAAAGGGGGTATTATGATTAGCATGCATAATGGGGGGGTTTGAGAAAGGGGCTATGCTGATGGACAGTGACTGTAAAGGGGTTTGTGGGGGGGACCTGGTATAGGGGAGAGCCTAGTAAACATAATATTCTTCATGTAATTGTAGATTATTGATAACAAAAAAAAGAAAGAAAAGGGGGATTATTTCCTGATAGAATAAAACTAACTGTAAGTCAATGATTAATGCATGCTTTAAATATCCTTAATTTTGATCATTTAAAGGGTGTCAGATGATCAACTATGGAAATACATTTTTCTGATAATATTCCTTTCTCTTAAAAAAAAAAAGCAGTTCCTGTGTGGTGATCTCCAATAAGTTCTTCACAATGATATAAAGGGCATATCAAAGTGTAGGCAAAGGGTTTGTTTGTGTTTATACAGAGGAACAAAGCCTAATTTGGCTACCCAGAAAACGAATTAACATACGATATGAAGAAGAACTTCCAACATCAACATTCTGTGGAAGAGTCATTCCAGAAGATGAACATCAAAAAATGTCAACAAAGATCCTGGCACTGTTGCAGTTGTAGCTGCATTCATCCCACCAGTTCCTGGACTTGCCATTGGAATGAAGAAGGAGATATCTAAGCTGGCCTGTGCATATAGTAAAACAACAAATTTGACTGGATCTATACTGTCAGAACTCAACCAAGAATTAGGAGAAGTGCAAGTTGCAGCACTCCAAAATCTTGCGACTACAGACTATCTACTGTTAAAAGAACATATGGGATGTGAACAGTTCCCAGGAATGTGTTGTTTTAATTTGTCTGATTTTTCTCAAACTATTCAAATTCAGTTAGACAATATCCATCATATCATTGATAAGTTTTCACAAATGCCTAGGGTGCCTAACTGGTTTTCTTGGCTTCACTGGAGATGGCTGGTAATTGTAGGTCTGCTTTGGTTATGTAGCTGCATTCCTATTATGTTAATGTGTGTGTGCAATTTAATTAGTAGTTTAAAAACTATACATGCTTAAGTTACTCTACAAGAAGATATGTCAAATAAATAGTCAATCTTCCCATGTTTTCCTCTGTCTGCTACTTCTATAGCTTTTCTTCTTCCTTCCTAATTACAACCCTTAAATAGAATTCGTGCCTCATAATGAAATTACTGAGTATCATAACTCTTCCAAGTGGTAAAGATACCTCAAGACAAATGCGGGGCATAAAAGCCACAGGGAATAAATCTGCAAAGAAGTAAAAACCTAACCTTTTCAAACAATATGGCTTCTCTCTCACTTACCAACTTTACATTTCCCTGTATGGCCCCGGAAGATGACTGGTTAGCCAGAGATGGGTAAGATTCCTCAAGGGAGGAACAACCTAAGACAGGCACAGTCGCAGGGGGGCCATCAGGTGAGAAATTGTGGATCAACAGAGGTGAGGCTTAGAATCTCACCACCCCTGTTTTGAGAGAAATCTTCTGCATCCGTGGATGTTTTGTTGCCCTTGTCTAGCTTGGATTAACACTTAGTCTACAGGCACACACCTGATCATCTACATTTTCCCTCTTACCGCACTAAACCATGTTTTCTACCTTTATCTTGCATCTACCTACCACTTCAGCATTTTATTAAAAATTAATAATAATAATAATAATAATAAGGGAGAAATGTGGGATTCACATATAAATCAAGTACAAAAAACCAAACGAATATTCATATTTGACCTGATTGTTTATAGTTCATAATGCGTGATCAAAACCGAAAGTTTCTGTGATGACTGCCCTTGCACTGTTCACCATGTAAGAACTTATTCACTATGTAAGAATTTGTTCATCATGTAAGAACTTGTTTGTTATGCTTCAGAAGATTGGAGACTGTTGAGAATTAGGCTTGGGGTTGATTAATGATTGTGCATTGAGTGTCCTATACAGAATTTTATTGTTGTTAACAACCATTTGAACAATAAATATGAGAGATGCCCTCTCAAAAAAATAAATGAATAAATAAATAAATAAATAAATAAATAAATAATCAATGGATTAAAAAAGGAAATAAACCACACAATAATCTCCATAAATGCTGAAAACATATTTGACAAAATTCAACATCCATTCATGATGAAAACTCTCAACAAGAAGGGTACAGAGGGCAAGTATCTCAATATAATAAAGGCCATATAAGGCAAACCCACAGCCAATATTATACTTAACAGCAAGAAGCTGAAAGCCTTTCCTCTAAGATCAGGAACAAGACAGGGATGCCAACTCTCCCAACTG
This sequence comes from Manis javanica, assembly GCF_040802235.1. NCBI lineage: Eukaryota > Metazoa > Chordata > Mammalia > Pholidota > Manidae > Manis > Manis javanica. The sequence continues at coordinate 106,060,664 of NC_133158.1, forward strand.
TTATTGAACATAGCTCTGGAGGTCCTAGCCACAGCAATCAGACAAAACAAAGAAATACAAGGCATCCATATTGGTAAAGAAGTAGTCAAATTGTTACTATTCACAGATGACATGATATTGTACATAAAAAAACCCTAAAGACTCTACTCCAAAACTATGAGAACAAATATCTGAATTTAGCAAAGTTGCAGGATCCAAAATTAATACACAGAAATATGTTGCTTCCTTTACCCTAATGATTAACCAGCACAAAGAGAAATCAGGAAAACAATTCCATTCACAATTGCATCAAAAAGAATAAAATACCTAGGAATAGACCTAATCAAGGAAGAGAAAGACCTATACCCTGAAAACTTCAAGAGACTCTTAAGAGAAACTAAAGATGACCCTAACAAATGGAAACTCATCCCATGCTCTTGACTAGGAAGAATTAATATTTTAAAATATCCAACCTGCCTAAAGCAATCTACAGATTCAATGAAATCCCTATCAAAATACCAACAGCATTCTTCAATGAACTAGAGCAAATCATTCTAAAATTCATATGGAATCACAAAAGACCCCTAATAACCAAAGCAATCCTGAAAAGAAAGAATAAAGCAGGGGGGATCTCACTTCCCAACTTCAAACTCTACTACAAAGCCACAGTAATCAGGACAATTTGGTACTGGCACAAGAACAGACCTACAGACAGTGGAACAGGATATAGAGTACAGATACTAACCCAAACATATATGGTCAATTAATATACAATAAAGTAGCCATGGACATAAAATGGGGAAATGACAGCCTCTTCAACAGCTGGTGTTGGCAAAACTCAAAAGCTACATGTAAGAGAATGAAACTGGATCATTGTCTAACCCCATACACAAAAGAAAATTCAAAATGGATCAAAGACATGAATGTAAGTCATAAAACCATAAAACTCTAAGGAAAAATGCAGGAAAAAATATCTTGGACACAAAAAGGAACAAATTCTTCATATACATATCTCCCTGGGCAAGGGAAACAAAAGCAAAAATGAACAAGTGGGACTATATCAAGCTGAGAAGCTTCTGTACAGCAAAGGACACCACCAATAGAACAAAAAGTCATCCTACAATATGGAAGAATATATTCAAAATGACAGATCCAATAAATGGTTGACATCCAAAATATATAAAGAGTTCATGCACCTCAACAAACAAAAAGCAAATAATGCAATTAAAAAATGGGCAGAAGAGCTGAACAGTTCTCCAAAGAAGAAATTCAGATGGCCAACAGACATATGAAAAGATGTTCCACATTGCTAGTCATCAGAGAAATGCAAATTAATACCACAATGTGATATCACCTCACACCAGTAAGGATCACCACCATCCAAAAGAAAAACAACATCCTACTTTGCTGGTGGAAATGTAAGTTAGTTCAACTATTGTGGAAAACAGTATTGAGGTTCCTCAAAAAAGTAAAAGTAGATATACCAATTGACCCAGGGATTGCTCTCCTAGGAATTTACCATAAGAATGCAGTAGCCCAGTATCAAAAAGACAGATGCACCCCTATGTTTATTGTAGCACAATTTACAATAGCCAAGAAATGGAAGCAACCTAAGTGTCCATCAGTAGATGAATGGATAAAGATGTGGTACATATACACAATGGAATATTATTCATTCCTAAGAATAAAACAAATCCTACCATTTGCAACGTGGATGAAGCTAGAGGGTATTATGCTCAGTGAAATAAGCCAGGTGGAGAAAGACAAGTATCAAATGATTTCACTCATCTGTAGAATGTAAGAACAATGAAAATATTGAGGGAAAAAAACAGCAGTGGACTCACAGAACTGAAGAATGGCTAACATTTAACAAGAGAAAGGGACTGGGGAGGATGGGTGGGAAGGGAGGAATAAGGGGGAAAAAGGGGCACTGCAATTAGCACACATAATGTAGGGGGGTGGGACACAGGGAAGGCAGTATAACACAGAGAAGACATGTAGTGATTCCACATCATCTTACTACACTGATGGACAGTGACTGTAATGGGGTATGTGGTGGTGACTTGAACATAGAGGCAGTCTAGAAACTGTAATGTTGCTCATGTAATTCTACATTAATGATACAAAAATAAATAAATAAATAAATAAAGGTTAAAAATTGAAGAGAGAGTGCAGGAGGAAGATCTGGGATCAATAAAGAAATTGTCAAGCAATTCATTACAAATATAAATGCTGACAAAATCTTGGGAAATAACTACATGTAAGAATAAGACTTGAGGAATACAGAAAAGTAGTGAAAGCACATACCATAACAAAAAAATACAGGAAAAGAATATGGTACTTTAATATGCCTACATATATGAGGATACAATTTCAGAAGATAATGTTTCATTACTTTAAATGCTCCTGGCATGAACAAAAACACATAGGTCTGGAGGATTAAAGATGGCAGCATGAGAGCAGAGACAGAGGCTTCCTCCTAAAACTGGATACAATTAGAAAATTTAATTGGTGGAACTAATCCTGAGAGAGCAACAGGAAAGAGGACGGCGTCAGAATGCATACACCTGGAGAAAAGAGCAGACCTCACCAAACCGGGTAACGTACCGGAGCTGTGGCTCTGCGGAACCTGAGCCCCTCCCCGACTCCAGCTCACCTGCAGGAGGGAGAGAAACAGAGCACTGAGGGAGTGGAAGGCTTAGGACTGCTGAATACCAAGCTCTGTAGATCTGCTCTGGGAGCACAGACCTACATTTCATGGTGCTTTCATGATACTCACATGACTCCATGATGGAAAGTTAATACAGGCAGAGTTCCTGGGGAGACCGGAATTCTGGCTGCTTGTGGAAAGCAGGGATCCATATCCAGCTGCTCTGGGACAAAAACATACCTGGGTGACTGGCCCACTGGCTCAGGCAGTGGAGACAGGATCAGCAGCCAGGAGGCAGGGAACAGCTTTTTCCTCCCCACAGGCACCGGACATTGCTTCAGGGGCTGAGCAGCTCCAGAATAGAGATTCTGGACACTAGAGGGCGCCATATACAAACATGAAACATCAAAGGAACCTGGTCCACAGTAAAATTATTAATACAACTCCCAAGAAAGATTTAAATAATATGGACTCGTGACTCTTCCTGAAAGGAGTTCAAAATAAAAATCATCAACATTCTAATGAAGGTACAGAAAGACATCCAAGAACTCAGGAATGAATTCAGGTTGGAGATCCAATCTTTGAAGAGCACGATGGATGGTATTAAAAGGGGGTTGGATACGGTGGAGGAGACAATAAATGAAAAAGAAACTAGAGAAGAGGAATACAAAGAAGCTGAGGCACAGAGAGAAAAAAGGATCTCTAAGAATGAAAAAATATTGAGAGAACTGTGTGACCAATCCAAGTGGAACAATATTCATATCATAGGGATACCAGAAGAAGAAGAAGAGAGAGAAAGGGATAAAAAAAAGTGTCTTTGAGGAGATAGTGGCTGAAAACTTCCCCAATCTGGGGAAGGAGATAGTCTCTCAGGCCATGGAGACCCACAGATCTCCCAACACAAGGGACCCAAGAAGACAACAGCAAGACACATAGTAATTAAAATGGGAAAGATCAAGGATAAGGACAGACTGTTAAAAGCAGCCAGAGACAGAGATAAGATCACATACAAAGGAAAGTCCTTCAGGCTAACATCAGATTTCTCAGCAGAAACCTTACAGGATGAAAGGGAGTGGAATGATGTATTTAATTCCATGAAGCAGAAAGGCCTGGAACCAAGATTACTTTATCTGGCAAGATTATCATTTAAATTTGAAGAAAGCATTAAACAATTTCCAGATAAGCAAAAGCTGAGAGAGTTTACCTCCCACAAACCATCTCTGCAGTCTATTTTGGAGGGACTGCTATAGACGGAAGTGTTCCTTGGGTTGGATAGCTGTCACCAGAGGTAGTAAAACCATTGTAGGGAGGGTGGAGCAGCTGGTTGTGAGGCAAATGCAAAATAAATTGACTATCCCCAAAGTCAGTTCAATCAAGGGATTGAGAAAAAGTACAGAATTTGATACCTAATATATAAAGAATGAAGGAGGAGGAGAAATAGAAAAGAACCTTTACATTGTGTTTGTAACAACATTCTAAGTGAGTTAAGTTAGACTCTTAGATAGTAAGGAAAGTAACCTGGAACCTTTGGTAACCACGAATCTAAAGCCTGAAATGGCAATAAGTACATACCTATCGATAATCACCCTAAATGTAAATGGACTGAATGCACCAATCAAAAGACATAGAGTCACTGAATGGATAAAAAAACAAGACCCATCTATATGCTGCAGTGGGTCTTAAAAATAAATTTTGTACAAAACCATATTAACTATTTCATATCTTAGAATTCATCTTTCTACCAAGTACACATTCAAGTCATTGAAATTATTTTTAGTAACTCATTTTCTTAATTATATGAACACATTTTCATGTATGTGAAATAGTCTTTAAAATGTTATTATGGCAAAGTAATAAACCCTAGTGCATCACTCAGATATAACAATTATTTTCTCACGGCAAAAATTGGGACATTTATATTCTCACCCTCTCTAACTTCAATTTATTTTGAATAAAATAATAGATATCTAATTTATTAAATTTATAATTTTTTCTGAATACAAGTATACAAAATAAGTTTTTGTTACATAAACTTATTATTAGTAGTATGCTTTAAACATCAACTCAGTGCTCCAATTGTTAATCACTTCACAAATGCCACACACACACACACATAAACACATACACAAAGTGAGCTATTGTTGGTTATCTGTATAATACTTCAAATAAAACCCACACATTAAAATAGGTTGATTGGTTTTTTAAGTTGTTTTTAATATATCAAATCCTCCTCTATTTCTTAATTTTACCTTGAAAATTATTTGTTAAAAAACGTTTGTGTGTAGGAAAGATTTAACTAAGCAAACTTGGCTTGCTCAAGCCCAGCATATTCTTAAAAAGGCCTGTCTTTGCAACTGGCCCTTGCCTGGATTTGGGAGATGAGCTCTAAACCCTTGAAATATTTTGCCTGATAAGAGCCTTACCGTTTTACACCTGAAACCTTTAAATAAAGGACATTAATTTGATCAGATTATTTATGCTAGCAAAATTATCTATAGTGAATGCCTGTTTTTTTGCTCTGGAGGCTAGAATCTTACCAGCTGAGGTCAGGCTTGCAGAGACTGCACGCATAAGTGACTATCCCCAATAAATACCTTGGATAACCAGCTTCAGAGGAGCTTTCCTGGTTGGGAACACTTTGCACATGTTGTCACACATCTTTGCTAGAAGAATTAAGGAAGTCTAAGCCTGGTTTCTCCCAGACTTTGCTTATTTTAATCTGTATACTTTTACCATAATAATACTATATTTATATCATGAGTATAACAGCTCATCTGAGTCGTCTGAGTTCTAATAAATCATTGAAACTGAGGGTATTCATGAGAAGTCTCAACAAATTGTGTCATTTATGCTTTAAGCTTCTAGCCTGCCTGTGTCACATGACTAGAGGGCATAAAATCCACACAGGAACATGTGCCTCCTTTACTTGTCTCCAAGCCAAATGCATCCCACAAATGTTATCAGTTCAATGTCAAGATCAGAGTCTTTTTGAGAATAAGAAAGCCCCTGAGGAGACGTGCCTGCAAATCTCTCGGTCCTCCTTAAAATTGCCTGTATGCTCCTCTTGCTGTGTTACATTATTTGCCTTTGTTTAATACTTGCATAAACTCCGAGGAGTACTGTGAGTTCTTCCAAACATATGAACCTAAGATTTACACCCATATTACAAAATGAACATTTAAACTTAGTATCAAAGCATTTGAAATAATGATTCTAAGCATTTGTGACCTACTACTGATCATGTCAATAATTCAGCAAATGAACTTTGAAGAGATCTGGTTAGATGCATAAAATCAATATTTGATCAATTTTGTTATCAAAATATTTTTATTTTTAAAGAGGAACAATTCTAATTAACCTATATCTGTAACTATTGACATCAGAAATTGACCAGATACCTAGGAAATGTCATAGCATTTCAGTCCATTAGAGGAAATTAAAAACCTCACTATCATAGTCTTAAATTATCTGCATAAAAATAAAAAGTTAAAAAATAATAAAACTAAAAAGAATTTGACACAAAATCTTACATAATTTCATTATCACAAGTGTTTTGCTATCCCATATTTTCAGCAGTGGATAAAGAGCATTAAGTAGAATTCAGCTTTTTTTAAAAAATTTCTTAATTAGAATTTGTTTTCTAAGATTACCCAAAGCATCTCTATGTGAAATAGAAAGTAATTAAGGGATTTCTTACTACCCCTGCCCATAGGAGATGAAAGCATCAAAAAATTAATTGAATAATAAATATCACAACAGGGAAACAACATTATTTGAGTATCACCATCTTCCTGGCTGGAGTCCTGGAAGCAAGTGAACTCATGGTTTATCTAAGACTGGAAAAATAACTCATACATTATCTCTTAATTCTGCATATAAATAATTTTTTTTCTAAAATACCACTGCAAAAACTTAGCATAATCTGAAGCCTCATAAATAAGATGAAAGCAAAATAGCATGATGTGTATTTATACAGCATTGCTTATATGAAAATGCTATGTAAGATTTCTGGAATAATGGCTATATGGACTGATAATAACACATGTTATACATGTTTTCACAAAAGCATATTATAGCATTTGTTTCTATTGCTTTATCAGTCTATCACCATTATTATTTCTTTAACCAATACAGAAAAATGGAACATTGTTAGTCACTATTTTCATTAATAAAATAGATGACATAATAGGGTACTAATTTAGTTTGCAGATTCCATTTCTTTTTGAAAATAGAAATGAAATACCTGCTTGAAGGTAAGGATAAGTAATCATGTAGAACTGAACAGGCAAGTACTGAGACCTGAGCTGTCAGAGTTCAGTTGGTAGGAATCAATATTTAGGGCACAATTACGGGACAGGGAAGATAAAGAGATTTTCCTCTTAGGAAAGAAATGCCTTTAGTTACCTCAAGAGTAAAGAAACCACTCCAGATCTAGCTTGTCAGATTCTATAGAATTAGGGTTTTACTTATCTCTGTAAACCTTGCCTTAGCCATTCTTTGTAATCTCACAACTAGCTCAACAAAGCCCATATTTCAATCACCAGGAATGATCCCATTTTTCCAAAGTGCTGTTAAAACACATTTTCTCCCATTGTTCAGCCACATTCACTCAGCCTCAGTCATTCCAAAAATATCACTAATCCTAGCCTTCATGTTCAGTCTGACGTGATTTTATGCCACAATGTAGTATTAGTATATAGAAAAAATGTGTTCAGTGACTATGCTTTCACCTTATGTTTAGCCAGATTTCCTTATTCAGCGCTCTTATATTCTCATGCTTGCAATCATAGCATGAACCAAATATTTTGGTATTTGCTTTTCTATTTGTCATCTTACCCTCAAATTGAAACCTTCCTGAGAGAAGTGGGCATATTAATTGTATGCATTTTTGTACAACTAATGTCTAGCACAATGCCTGGTATTAAGTACACAGTAATTACTTATTTTTTGAAAATGTTAAATATTTACACTTTGCTTTATTTGGCCACTTTTAGGAGCTATTTTACATTTTTAGAACTTCCCAAATTATATAATATATAATAAACATATTAGTTATATATATTATGTGTAATATTACATATATATGTATGTTTTAATATTATGTATCTATGTATATATGCAATAGTATGTCTGCATGTAGAACATATAATTAATAATTTTGAGTCTAATTCCCACTTACCTAATATAGCATGAAAATATTCTCACACTTTCAGACATTGAAACACTTGCAGACTCTCCCAATGCAAAACTAGAAATTATTGATTATTTATCTTTTTCTTATTACATATTGTCTCCATTTCCACCCGCTTCCTATTTTTTCTACAAGATTTTAGGCATGCTAAATTGTTATAGAGCAACTCATAAAATTTATAAAAGTAGGAAAACTTTAACCAAACCCTATAAATAACAAATCATATGAGAAGTTTAATTAATTACTTTGATCATTCTTGACTTCCTAGGTGACCTAGGGATACACAACTGTCACTTCAAACAAAACAGATACTGTCAGTAATAGAAGGGTACAAAGATCACTTTAGAGGTAAATCTGAGTCACATAAATCTGCAGATCGTCTTGCCAAAATATGGAAACTAAGGCATTCTTTCCATTTCCTTTAGGCATAACCAAACAGGAAAGAACACTACTAGAAGCAAAACAAACACTCTGGAGAAGAACGACCTCCCTAGACGTCTCTGCTTGTTCTGCATTTGAAATTCGATTTCCTTAGGATTAATATACCGCTATGAGTTAAAATCAGCCAAACACCTATGAAGTATCCCTAAAGCACTGCTACTTAAGTACAGAGTTCTCTACATTTTGATTCCCAAAACACACCTCCTGCGCTTAAAAGTCTGTTTCTCACCCAACCCCTAGCCCATCAAGCGTACCACACTCCGTGGTTAGATAGCCACACTATCCTCCCCACAGCACATTTCTTAAGGAAATATTAATTGACTAATAAATGAAATTACTGACTCTGGTGATCATTTTGGGCAACTGAAAGATTACAGTTTGATATCAATAAAGCATCAAAAAGCTGACCAAGACAGAAACCCCTAAATAAATATATTCTCCTAGCTAGTTTATAGCTGTGTGATCATAGCTATCTACCAGTAAATGATATATAATATGATATCACAAAAGTAGTGGTTGTGAAAATCATAATCTGTCAGGTAAAAATCACTGTCAAGATTTCGGTCAACACGCTATGCCATTGTATTTGCTAGGACTGATGAAAATTCAAAATACAGCAATAGATACAAGTATGCAGAATGCATGCCATGAAAGCAGGCAGACATCTTGTTGCTCAACTTGAAAGATGAGGCTGTAAAAGGCATTCTAAAAATCATTCTAGAACACTTAAATGTGAGAAGCAGTCACATAATGAGCATCTACAGCGTGAAAGATTGTTGTGAAATATAACATCTTTTAGCTTATGATAATTATCAAGAATTTTTTTTCTGTAGTTACTCAACATTCTAATTTATATAAAAAATACTATCTATGGCTGTTTTGAAATAAAAAGTAAAATGCAAGATTTTAATTTTTTCTGACAAAGGATGAACACTAAAGAACTGTTCACAGTATGCTTACATTAACCAAACAATCCAATGTTTAGGCAAAATTAATCACAGATTTATAATGACTGTCAGAGAACATTAATTACAACACATAGTTATGTAATAAGAATTGCCTGTGCTACATAACTGAAAGCATTTTCTCACAAGACGACCAATCTTAAATTGTGATTTTTCTCATTACTGAAAGACTTTCCTACCTTCAGCAGAAAACTGCTTCAACTTCATCTAGTTGGTCCTAATAATGCTCCCAGAAAAGTAAGCTTCTTTCTCATGGGTCAGTGCTTTAAATATAGGAGGATCTCTGTCGGAAGACGTCATAGAGAGGATGTGACCACCGGCTGATCCGCAAGCTGGACCCAGACAATAGGAGACTCCTCACCTCTCCCCGTCCATGGAGTGGTCATTCCGCGTGCTATTCCCATTCCAGCAGCCGTTCCAAGGATGAAGTTTTGAGAGAATAGTGTGTTTTTGAGACCCTCTGGACTGAATACGTGACTGAGGACCAGGTAAGGCCACTTGAACCTTTTATGATTCTGGCGGTTGCTGTGGAGACCCGCTCACGTTGCGGTGCTCAGGACAACGGAACTCGCTTAAGTTCCTCTGCTTATTAAACCTGCCTCCTACAAATCTGGAGCCACCTGTCTCTCCTTGTTCTCCACAGGCTGGGCCCAGTTTCAAATTCAACTAGGAACTCCTGAGGTTGTGAACTAAAAACTCAATTAATGATTGTAGTTTTCAGGAGTGTTTTTTAATAGTTTTTGTTTTTGTTTTTGTTTTAATGTTGCAGTTAGTTTCATTTCACTACATCTAATGCAAAAGACTTTAGATTTCTAAGCTCCTGGATTTATTTTGACATCCAATTTTGCAAACTAGTTTCATAAATAAACACATTGTCAAAACGTGATTCCAGAAGCAGAGCTTCAGTTGTTAGGGATCCTGGACTTCCATTATCCCACCTAGACTGCACTGACCTGTGACTACCACTATGTTTGTGGAATGATGTAGATTACAGTGGACTAAAATCCTTGATAGCTAGTCCTGTATAGGTCATTTGATATTGACTGAAATATGGGACCTAACCTTGGTTCATTCTGTTGGGAAGGTTAAGCAGAAAGATAGACATGAGAACCTAGGGAAGGAGAAGATGAGGTGCAAAGAAAAAAAACTGCAGACTCTGCCCAGGTAGGGAGTCCCACACGAGGACCACAGACGCTCTGCAGGGAGATAATTTATTGCCTATGGAGACCAGGCCAGACCTGTCCCAAGCAGGTTGCCAACATGGGTACAATCCAGTAATAGTAAGAACTGCCCAAATCACACCTCCTTATAGTCTCATTAGAATAAAATTGCAGTTTTGTCCTGCTCCACGGCTTTTTCTGTGTGCATTCTGGGAAAAGACATGTGCACCAAGAGAAATGAGCATATAACTAGAGCTGTGCATCAAATGATCTTATTCTGTTAATCAAAGGAAGTGCCTCCAAGCTACGTGGTGATAAATAGACCCACACCTAAAAGTTTGGGGCTTTTTGTCTGCCTTGACTCTGGTCTGCTGCTCCCTTGGAGTATATTCAAATAAAACTTACATTCTGCTTTGCTACTGTGTCTCTGACCTTCAATTCTTTGTTGCAGTGGGTACAAGAACTGAGAACAAACTCAACTGATAATAATACTAAATTTTAATCTCTCAGCACCATCATTTTTGCCATCAAAACTTTTTAAATTATGGCTCTGATTTTTATGTTACAGACTCTCTCTTAGCAAGTCCTGTTTTATTTAGTCATTAAGAAAAATGCTGAATTAAGCATTGCCTGCTAAAAAGTTCCTAACTCTATTTACAGAAAGAAAATTTTTCAAAGGGGGAAATAAATAATATGTACAGCCTTGAACATTTTTTGAAAGTTTTATTTTTATTTACTTTTATTTGTTTTTAGGACTAATGTTAAGCAATCTCTGAATTAGTAAATTTGTCATGCACTCTTCCCATTCCATTTTTCAAATTTTCTTATGATTATTTCTTACCACACTGATGGCCAACTTAAAGCATTTTAATGATACTTTAGTCTTGACAGCTTTCTTGACTGACAATGGGTCAAACAAGTTAAGCACCAATATGAATACAAGCAAATGAAAAATTTTCTCTTTCTCTGTCCAAGCATTTCCTTGTGCACTTTTCCTATAATACATGCTTAAGAAATGTTTTCTAATTGTTTATTCCTTTGTTTAGTATATTATTCATTTAGGTGTCTTTCACTTGGTATTTGAAAATGAGTAGTAATAGGAATCATGCATGCACAATTTAGACTTGGTGAACCTCCAATAGTATCTGCGGATAATTAAATATACTGCATATTATTAAGGCTGAGTAATTAAAATTTCCCCGTCATATACAAATGCAATCTTAAGGAAGACAGCCAGGCAATTTAAGATATTTTTAGAGTGTTTTTAGGTTTATTGATTTTAGTATTACATAGAAAATCTGGTACTTTGTGTTATTAAACCTTGTCACATATAAAAATTAGCATAGAGACATTATTTCTATTTGCTTTTTAGAGCATTTGCTTTATTGATAAAAAGGGAAATAAACATTAGGAAAAATTCATTTAGGTTAGATTTAATTTTAAAATAAAAATAACTACAAATAAATTCACAAAATGGGATTTTGGGTGGTTTAATTTTAGAATAAGGAGCATGTTATGAGCAAAGGAAAGGATAGCCTCCAGGACAGATTCTTTGATCAGTGTTTTCTTCAATCATACTTTCTCTTAAAGCAGGTCATTCTTACAAATGAGACCCATGTTGACTATTTGTCATGTAAATGGAAGGGTCAAGATGCACAGACATTAATTGGAAAATAATATCCTTTGCCTCCTTCCCTGAGATACATTTATATGTTGTCACTTTCCTAGAAAAGCAACCTTAATCATCACCTACAGAAAATACTCACCTGCTAGTTTCATAAGATATATTCAACCTAAGCAGTGACTTACAGTGCTATTTTTAAAATAGACTGTCATTTTTAGACAAATTAATCATGTTTATTGATTGAAAGAAGTCAAGGTGCACTAGGGCAATTTAATACACACCACTAAAATAGAGCAAATTAGGATGCGGCCTACACATGTCAAAGTCTGTGCACATAACACCACAGCAATGGATCAGGGCTTGGTCATGACAGAACGTGACTACACTCAATGGCAGAAAATAATATCCTTGGAGTCAGAATCTGGCAAATGATTTATTAATTGTGCTCATGGAATAATATGAGCTTAATAAATATGAAATGTATGTGGTTGTCTGCACACAAGTATGTATCACTAAGTTTGTAAATTCAACATAAAATTCTCTACTACCAAACAGAATAAAGTTAGAAACACATTTATTTTATGCTACCTAGACTATACAACTATATTACATATTTCAGATTTTCTATTTATCTTTTTGCCAGTCTCATGTTCTGATCCCCAAAATCAGTTATTTAATCCTTAATTGAACTGAAAAATGGTATTATTCCTTCTCCAACAACCCCCTAGACACACATACGCACACACCCTCAATACACACTCCATGGCATAAGCTTCTTTTCTACAGTCTATCTGTTTAATGATTTAACAGCATAATCTCTAGAACCTTCTTAGAATTGTAATCAAAAGTCATGAGTACGGAAATTCTAAAGTTACACAGCCTTTCACTCCAGGGCAGTGGCAAACTTTTTCTAATGGTTCCAATAGTTAATATTTTGGGTGCTACACGTAGAGTCTGTCATTACTACTCAGCTCTGCTATTGTAGTATGCAAGTACCTGTAGACAATGCATAACAAATGGGTGTAGCTGTGTTCAAATAAAATGTCATTTACTAAAACAGGTAGAGGGTTGGAGTTAAGGTCCTTAGTATAAAGACCTTATTGCTAGACTAAATCAGAAAATATGAAAAGTTTCAGCCATCACACTTACGATAAGATCATGGCCAAAGAAAAGCCTATGCAAGGCTTTCTTTAAAAAAAAATGTATAACGATAGGATTTATGACAAAAGATAATAGTATGCAAACATATCCTGAAGCTGTCTTGGTGGCAACTTAATATAACTGCAATTGTTCTGGTGAATGTTAATAAGTGCACCTTTATTTACTTCAAAATTTCTGTCTCTACTACCCCTTTCTCTCTAATTATGGAAAGAATACCACAAGAATGTTGAGGCACATTTTTATATGGTTAAACTGTGTATATATATGAGGGAGGATTAAAGATGGAGGCATGAGAGGTGAGGAAGAGGCTTCCTCATAAAACTGCACATAAAATGAAAATATAGTTAATAAGACTAATCCTGAAAGAGCAACAGGAAAGACGGCTGTGCCGAACTGCATGCACCTGGAGAAAAGAATAAACATCACAGAACAGGGTAATATACCAAAGCTGTGGCCTAGCAGGACTCAAGCTTTTCCCCATCCCACCTCACTGGCAGGAGCAGAGAAATAGAGCAGGGAGGGAGTGGAAGGCCTGTGACTGCTGAATACCTAACTCTGGAGATCTGCTCTGGGAGCACAAACCTATATTTCATGGTGCTATCATGGTACTCTCATGATTAGGGGTTGGAAAGCTAAGGCAGTCAGAATACCTGGAGAGATTGAGATTCCAGCCACTTGTGGAAAGCAGGGATCCATATCCAGCTGCTCTGGAACAAAAGAAAGGTGGGCAGTCTGAGACACTTCCTAACAGCAAGAGGGCTGCTAAAGGGGCAAGGACTGCACAGAGCTTACTGCTCAGGAAAGGAAGTACACATAGATAAAATTGTTCAGGTGAAGTCTGCCCAGAAGGTTGGGAACTTTCACGATCTTCAGGTGCTCCAGCTCCCTGGCTGTCCACACAGCTTGAAGGACCCCCTCCGTGATATGCAGCCTATTGTGCCTTACTCCCGGCCAGCCCTAACAGGCTCACAAAATGGCAAACCCTACACTAGCATTTGGCCAGCCAGAGGGAAACCCCATCTACAGCAACTACAAACACAAAGCATAGAGGTTTATACCTGGGTCCTCAGCCCACTTGTTCTGGCAGTGGAGGCAGGCATAGCAGCCAGGAAGCAGGAAACAGCTCTTCCCCCACCCCCCAGGAATAAAAACCACTCCCCTGCAACCCCGACATTACTTCAAGGGCTGAGCAGCTCCAGAGAGGAGAGCTTCAGTGCACAAGAGGGCCCCATATACAAATAAGAAATGCAAAGAAACCTGGTTCAAAGTAAAATTATGAATACAACACCTGAGACAGATTCAAATGAAATCAACCTCAAAAACCTTCCTGAAAGGTATGTCAAAATAAAAATCATTCACATGCTCATGGAGGTAAAAAAAAATATTCAAGAACTCAGGAATGAATTCCAGTCAGAGATCCAATCCTTGAAGAGCACAATGGAAGGTATTAAAAGCAGATTAGATATGGTGGAGGAAATGATAAATGAAATAGAAACTAGAGAAGAGGAATACAAACAAGCTGAGGCACAGAGAGAAAAAAAGGATCTCTAAGAATGAAAGAATATTCAGGGAAGTGTGTGACCAATATTCACAATATAGGGATACCAGAAGAATAAGAGAGAGAAAAGGAGATATAAACTGTCTTTGAAGAGGTAATTGCAGAAAACTTCCACAATCTGGGGAAGGAGATAGCCTCTCAGGCCATGGAGGTGCACAGATCTCTCAACACAAGGGACCCAAGGAAGACAACACCAAGAAACATAGTAATTAAAATGGTAAAGATCAAGGATAAGGACAGATTATTTAAGCAGACAGAGAGAAAAATAAGATCATATACAAAGGAAATCCCATCAGGCTATCATCAGACTCTCAGCAGAAACTTTACAGGCCAGAAGGGGGTGGCATATTATATTTAATGCAATGAAGAAGAAAGACATCAAACCAAAAATACACTCTCCAGCAAGATTATCATTTAAATTTGAAGAAGCTATTAAACAATTTTCAGATAAGCAAATGCTGAGAGAATTGACCTCCCACAAACCATCTCTACAGTGTATTTTGGAGGGACTGGTATAGATGGAGGTGTTCCTAAGGTTTAAGAGATGTCAACAGAGATAATAAAACCACAGTAAAGAAAGTAGAACAGCTAATTACTAAGCAAATGTAAAATTAAATTAACTATCCCCAAAGTCAATCAAGGGATAGACAAAGAGTACAGAATATAATACCTAATATATGAAGAATGGAGAAGGAAGAAAAAGGAGGAGGAAAAAAAGAACCTTTACATTGTGTTTGTAACAGCATATTAAGTGAGTTAAGAAGACTTTTAGATGGTAAGGAAGTTATGCTTGAACCTTTGGTAACCACAAATCTAAAGCCTTCAAGGGGAATAAGTGAATACCTATTGATAATCACCCTAAATGTAAATGTTCTGAATGCACCAATAAAAAGACATGGAGTCAATGAATGGATAATAAAAAAGACCCATATATATGCTGCCTATAAGGCATTCACTTTAAATCCAAATACATACACAGACTAAAAGTGAAGGAATTGAAAAAGATATTTCATGCACACAATTGAGAGAAAAATGCAGCAGTTGTAGTACTGTTATCAGACAAAATAGACCTCAAAACAAAGAAAGTCACAAGAGACAAAGAAGGACATTACATAATGATGAAGTGGTCAATCCAACAAGAAGAAGTAACCATTATAAATATCTATGTGCCCAATACAGGAGGACCTACATATGTGAAACAAATACTAACTGAATTAAAAGGGGAAATAGAATGCAATGCATTCATTCTATGAGACTTCAACACTCCACTCACTCTGAAGGACAGATCAACCAGACAGAAAATAAGTAAGGAAAGAGAGGCACTGAACAACACATTAGAACAGATGGACCTAACAGACATTGACATAACTCTACACCCAAAAGCAGCAGAAAACACATTCTTCTCAAGTGCAAATGGAACATTTTCAAGAATAGATCATATACTAGGCCACAGAAAGAGCCTCAGTAAATTCAAAAAGATTGAAATTGTACCAAACATTTTCTCAGACTACAAAGGTATGAAACTAGAAATAAATTATGCAAAGAAATTGAAAAATCCCACAAACACATGGAGGCTTCACAACATGCTCCTAAATAACCAATGGATCAATGATGAAATAAAAACAGAGATCAAGCAATATATGGAGACAAATGACAACAATAATTCAACACCGCAAAATCCCTGGGATGCAGCAAAGGCTGTGCTAAGAGGAAAATATATTGCAATACAGGCCTACCTCAGGAAAGAAGAACAATCCAGTATGAACACTCTGAACTCACATTTAATGAAACTAAGAATAGAAGAACAAATGAGGGCCAATGTCAGTAGAAGAAGGGACATAATAAACATTAGACCATAAATAAATAAAATTGAAAATTGAGAAGAATAAAACAATAGAAAGAATCAATGAAAGCAAAAGCTGGTTCTTTGAGAAAATAAAAAAATAGATAATCCCCTAGCCAGACTTATCAAGAAAGAGAGTCTACAGACATAAACAGAATCATAAATGATAAAGGAACAATCACCTATTCACACCACTGAAATACAAAGAATTCTGAGAGAATACTATGAAAAATAATGTGCCAAAAAACTTAACCAAGAAGAAATGGACGAATTTCTAGAAAAATACAACCTTCCAATGCTGACCCAGGAAGAAACAGAAAATCTGAACAGACCAATTACTAGCAATGAAATTAAATTGGTAATTTAAAAAACTACCTAATAACTAAAACCCTGGACCTGAGAGCTTCACTGTTGAATTATATCAAACATTTAGTGAAGACCTAATAACCATCCTCCTTAAAGTTTTCCAAAGAGTAAGAGAAGATGGAATATTTCCAAACTCATTTTATGAGGCCAGCCTCACTCTAATAACAAAACCAGGCAAAGACACCACAAAAAAAGAAAATTATAGACCAATATCCCTGATAAACAAAGGTTCAAAAATGCTCAACAAAATATTAGTAAACTGAATTCAAAAACACATCAAAAAGATCATTCATCATGACCAAGTAGGATTTATTCCAGGGATGCAAGGATAGTACAACACTTGAAAATCTATAAACATCATCTACCACATCAACAAACAGAAGGACAAAAACAACATGTTCATCTCCACAGATGCTAAAAAAGCATTTGATAAAATTCAACATCCATTTATGATAAAAAACACTCAACAAAATGGGTATAGAGGGCACGTACTGCAACATAATGAAGACCATATATGACAAACCTACAGTCAACATTATACTTAACAGCGAGGAGCTGAAAGCTTTTCCTTTAAGGTAGGGTACAAGGCAAGGATGCCCACTCTCCCCATTTCTATTCAACATAGTTCTGGGGGTCCTAGCCACGGTAATTTGACAACACAAAGGAATAAAAGGCATCCAGATCAGCAAGGAGAAAGTTAAACTGTCCCTGTTTGCAGATGACATGATATTGTACATAAAAAAATCTAAAGAATCCACTCCAAAACTACTAGATCTAATATCTGAATTCAGCAAAGTTGTGGGATACAAAATTAATACAGAAATCTGCAGCATTACTATACACTAATGATGAACTAGCAGAAAAATAATCAGGAAAACTATTCCATTCACAGTTGCATCAAAAAGAATAAATTACCTAGAAATAAACCTAACCAAGGAAGTGAAAGATCTATACTCTGAAAAATTTTAAGACACTCATGAGAGAAATTAAAGAAGATACCAATAAATGGAAGTGCATCCCGTGCTCATAGATAGGAAGAATTAATATTGTCAAAATGGCCATCGTGCCTAAAGCAATCTACAGGTTCAATGCAATTCCTACCAAAATACCCACAGCATTCTTCAATGAACTAGAGCAAATCATTCAAAAATTCACATGGAACTACAAAGGACTCTGAATAGCCATAGCAATCCTGAGAAGGAAGAATAAAGCTGAGGGAAGTATGCTCACCAACTTCAAGCTCTACTACAAAGCCACAGTAATCAAGACAATTTTGTAGGGGCACAACAACAGATTCATAGACCAATGGAACAGACTAGAGAGCCATGATATAAACCCAACCATATATGGTCAATTAATATATGGTAAAGGAGCCATGGACATACAATGGGGAAATGACAGTCTCTTCAACAGCCAGTGTTAGCAAAACTGGACAGCTACATGTAAGAGAATGAAACTGGATTATTGTTTAACCCCATACACAAAAGTCAATTAGAAATGGATCAAAGACCTGAATGTAAGTCATGAAACCATAAAATTCTTAGAAGACAACATAGGCAAAAGTCTCCTGAATATAAGCATGAGCAACTTCTTCCTGAAGACATCTCCTCGAGCAAGGGAAACAAAAATGAAAATGAACACATGGGACTACATCAATCTAAAAATTTTCTGTAAGGCAAAGGACACCATCAACAGAACAGAAAGGCATCCTACAGTAGGGGAGAATATATTTGTTTATGACATATCCAACTAGGGGTTAATATCCGAAATATATAAAGAACTCACACTGCTCAACACCCAAATAGCAAATAACCTGATTAAAAAATGGACAGAGGATATGAATAGACAATTCTAGAAAGATAAAATTCAGATGACCAGCAGACACATGAAATGATGCTCCACATCACTAATCATCATGGAAATGCAAATTAAAACCACAATGAGATATCACCTCATACCAGTTAGGATGGCCAGCATCGAAAAGACTAGGAACAACAAATGTTGGTGAGGATGCAGAGAAAGGGAACCCTCCTACACTGCTGGTGGGAATGAAAGCTAGTTCAACCATCGTAGAAAGCAATATGGATGTTCCTCAAAAAACTAAAAACAGAAATACCATTTGACCCAGAAATCCTACTCCTTGGAATTTACCCAAATAATACAACTTCTCAGACTCAAAAAGATGTATGCACCTCTATGTTTATTGCAGCAGTATTTACAATGGCCATGATGTGGAAGCAACCTAAGTGTCCATCAGTAGATGAATGGATAAAGGAGAGGTGTTACATATACACAATGGAATATTATTCAGCCATAAGAAAGAAACAAATCCTATCATTTGCAACAACATGGATAGAGCTGGAAGATATTAAGCTCAGTGAAATAAGCCAGGTGGAGAAAGACAAGTGTCAATTGATTTCCCTCATTTGTGGGGCATAACAACTAAGCATACTGAAGGAACAAAATAGCAGCAGACTCACAGACTCCAAGAAGCGACTAGCGGTTACCAAAGGGGAGGAGTGTGGAAGGGCGGGTTGGGAGGGAGGGAGATGTGAATAGACGGGTATTATGTTTAGTACACATGGTGTGAGGGGTCACGGGGAAAACAATGTAGCACAGAGAAGGCAAACATTGAATCTGTGGCATCTTACTACACTGTTGGACAGTGACTGCATTGGAGTATGGGTGGGGACATGATAATATGGTTAAATGTAGTAACCACATTGCTTTTCATGTGAAACCTTCATAAGGCTTATCAATAATACCTTACTAAAATATTTTTTAAAAATAGAAAAGAAAAATAATTGTGTATATATTTGTAAACTTACACATTTTTAGTCAGTTGCTAAATTTACATAATTTACATCAAGAGAATCTTCATCCATCATTCCACTGGCTTACTCCTTTCTAATATGCATATATGGTTTTAAAAACATTTTTAAACAAATACATTTTTTTCTGAGATGAGGCACAATAATACATGTCACTGTATTCATAGTTCTGAAACCTACAATCTTATATAATAAACTCTTTTGAATTCTGCCTAAACACAATTAAATTTGTGAATAATATTTTCTTTATCTGTTAATTTATTTTCCATAATAATATAAGGATTTTCATAATATTTTCCTTAAATATGTAAGGATAAGATGTCCATACCTATATAATCAACACTTTAGATCCCAAATTATCTTATGTTGCTTTCTGTGGGATCCAAAATTATTGACAATAAAACTGGCCAAAAGGTTTCATTGGGACAATGAAAGACTCCATTGCAAGGCATTATTTTATTTATATTTTCTATTTCCATATACTTTCCACAATTTCTGTTTCTTTGTTACTGAAATAAACATTTACTCATTTATATTTCATTAATAACCACATTGTTCTGATTTAAATGAATTTCTATACAGTATATTTCAAAAATATTTTTCATATTCACTGCTAATATTTTTCAACTCTTATAATTTTAATTTTAGTTTCTATGATTTTATTGAATAGGAATTTCAAGTAAGTCTATACTTGTAACTGCCAGTATTTTTCTGCAACATAATTACATTGCTTTGGTAAAGATATGATAAACTAAATGACCCCTCAGTAAATTTCTGACCAGAAATTTCTGTGCTATTAAATCTGAGACACTGTGATACAAATCATTAATGATTACATTTTTGTTCTTCTTTATCATAAATAATGCTACACTTTGCAAAATGTAATGTGTATTTATTGTCAAATTAATTGCTGATTTGGATATGAGTTTCCCCCATATCAATGGTGAGTTCCTTACACAATTTCTTATTAATTTTGCTATATATATACTATGTAATTTTTACTTTGAAATGTATTAATTATAAAATAGTTTTCTACTATATAATTATTTAAAAAAGGAAATTCTGCTGTCTAATATAGCAAAATGGTAAATACTGTGGGCTCTTTCAATTACATTGCCTAGGTTTGTGCTCCATAATTTAGTAGCATATGACCTTTCAAAACACACTAAACTTCTTATGATTGAGATTCCACTCCAGCAAAATGGAAAATAGAACAAAACTATTTACTGGTATCATGTTAAATTTACATATGTTAATATACACTAAGCACTTAGACTAATACTTGATATACAGCAAATATCATCTAAAATATATCATAAGTATTATCTAATTCTTGCCCTCTCATAGTTATATTACAATAAATACATTAATTTGAATAGGATTTCCAATTTGAAAAGAAATTTAAATATTAAACATTGTATTTTAATATTCATTATTTTAGTGAATTATACTTTCCTTTTTACCAGTTTTGAAATAAAATATCTCTAAAGTTATATCTATGATCTCATATAATCCATGTTTGCATTATATTCTGGTTACAGGATAAATATGGACCAACATATTACAGATAAAAGTATATCTATGAGGAGTTAACCAAAAACTTCAATAAAATAAGTTGATAAGCAAAAGGTTAAACTGATTGGAATTTATCATCTAAAAATGAAACAAGACAATCAATGGTAATCATAGGTAACTCAAAATAAGACCTTAACTATACAGTTTGTTTATGTGAAACAGTAGGAAATTTGCAACATTGTGTGGCAGACAATCTCCTTAGTATGTTAAAAATATGTAATTTATTTTATCTCTGTAATGTAAGACTTAGTGATCAAGGATTCACTAAGAAATTAACTAGTATATAATCCTTAGTCTAGCATGAAAATAGAAATCTATATAGTTATAAAGAAAATTTGATGGTTTTAATATCAATATCCATTTTGAACCACATGTATCTAATTCTGGTGAGCTTCAAGGCACACATGCAATGCTTATGGGACTTTTTTGCTGTTCCACATAGATTGTAAAGAAGCTCTTTAGCTCCCAAAGGGCATAAGGGGAGCTTTAGAAGAAAATAACTATTCAAGTTTCGTAATAGATTCTGAAACATTCTGCAATGGTGCCTGAGAAACTTATTTTTTTTTGAACAAAATGCTAACAGTACAAGTGACTATGAAGTAGGAGTCTTTGAATCATAGTTTGAGAAGAACATAAGAGGGAATATAAAGAAAGAGTAATAAAGATTATTTAGTTTTTGGTCTGGTAAGTTTTACAAAAGTATAACATGTCTACAATCCTAACCAAAATAGAATCAAGCAAGAATGCCAACTTGATCCTTTTGGCCTGATTTTCTTTCATGAATCGATTTACTTAAATCAACCAGCCATATCCAATCAAATAATTTGGAGCATGATCACATTTCAATCTCTAAATTAGTAAAACAATATGCAAAAGTTTGGATGGAACAGATCTGTTTTCTTGCCTTTGCCTTTTGGTATTTATTAGTGTTATCTCAGAAGATTGATGGTATTTTAAAAACAGCAATTATGCAGTATATATTGTCACAGAAAGTACAATGTCCATATATTTCTTTTTCAGCTCTGTAAAAATTCCTTCCACCCTTAGCCTGTCTTTTATTTTTCTCTCTTTTGATGATCATTTACTTAGCACCTGCTTTCCATCCAACAATTTCTCTACAGACATTGGCCTATGTATATTTTTTTCAGGTTATCTGAGATTTACTTTTAATGAATTTAGTTTTAGTAATTTGGATATTTTTATATATCCATCTATAAACATAAAATTTTACATAGTAGATATTGGATTATAAGACATACAATTTTGTCCTGGTTCCATTATTTAGATACCTCTCTCAAACTTGATAAACTTTGTTTCCTCATCTCTGAATTATGAAGACTGAGTCATATAATTTCCAATGATTTTCATCTCTCAAATCCTATATAACTCCATCAGCCTTATGCCTTAATGTCTCTGTGTGTAAGAGATAACATATTTATTCTAATCTGAAGAATGATTTGAGGTCCTAATTTCAATACTTGCTAATTGTGGGATTTTACATAAAGTAAAATAGTTAATGACTCTCAATCATCTGTAGAACTGGAGTAATATGATTTGTTATTTTGTATATGAGTGTAGTAGTAGGGTTACCTAATCAATCACCTGAAGAAGCCTGACAGTGTCCATGATAGACAGATAGTGTGTGGATTATATCATTGATTTCTGTAATGTTGCTCTGTGCTTGCATAACCTAGACCTCTATTTAAGTATGTAGAATTTGACTCACAATATCTAAATTTCACATGGGAAAAAATGTAAACAGAAAAAGTTAATCAATTTGCAATCAGAAATCATAGACAGTAACCAGAATATCTGAAGTTCACATGATTATTTCAATATTTTGTTAGCATCTGGTGACTTGGTAACCCAACTGGTAATTAGATAGAGTTTGTTAATACTAAAAATAATTTGGATTATCTCATATGTTTATTTCAGATTATTTGTGTTTAATTACTCTACATTTCTTCATCAAGAATTTCTCCAACCACAATATTTGATTTTAGGTTGAGCTTTTCTCTGCTGTATTTTAGGTGTACAAAAGAAATGGGGATAGTATTATCCATTTAGTAGGATTCTATTGCCTCATAATAATGATCCGATGTCCCCAAAGTTCTACATCAACATTTTTCCCCCACAATAATTCTGTCTCCTCTTGATAAGCTTTGTCTTCATCTTTTTTTAATGTCTTCTAATTTATTTTTACACCAAAACACAGGTCAAAAAGTTTACAAAAAAAATACATTAGTGCATTTATAATTGAACATTTTATTCCACCTTGTGTTGATATTACCATTTACTAATGGCAATATTTTCAAATCTTTGGAGGAAAAGCTTATTGTCCCTTTGAATGGACAAGAAACACTACATATAATTTTTGTGAGACAAACAAAATGAGATAATACAAGTGACAGTGTTTTATAGGCTACCAAGCGCTTAAAAATAAAGTCTATTACTGTAACTATATGCCAAAACAAAAGAAAGTTCTGAATTTGCATATTGTCTGTCTAGCAAGTTGGAACCAATTACAGTATCACTGTTGGGCCAATGAGATTGCCACTGCATAATGGTGATGAAAATCATGACATCCTATTTTAGAGAACACAGCTTCTTCGTATTTGAACAAAGTGATATAAACTATATGTAATAAAAATACATATTATCTGGCGCAACAAAATCAAAACTTTCTGGAAGTTGAACTTCCAAATATTGATTAGCAATATTTGCCTTGTTAAGGTACATTTTGAATAATATAGTAGAACTTTTGTATTTTAGCCTCATATCCACACAATTTGACCAATTAAATGGTTTTAGTTTTTTACTTTTAATTAAAAGATAATATCCAGTAAATTATGAATTCAGAAAATAAGGAAATATGATTTAGGGACAATAAGAAGGAAGGAATGGTTAAGAGAAATGAGTTTGGATAAAAGGAGTCATCCTTTTCCTAATTATCCTTCAGTAAGTTGTACTTAAGTCATAATTGTCACAAGAAAATGTAACAAAAAAAGAAAGAAAGAATAAAAGAAATGTAAAACCAAAACCAAAAGTTCTACTTTTTGACATATAGTAATTATAGAAATTACTATATAGTGTAGCGTATAAAATGGTAAGCAATTAATGCACACACACACACACACACATTTTTTAATCTAGATAGAAACTTGACGAGGTTAATTCTATTGTACATCTATTTTACATACAGGAAATCTAAAGTTCAGAAAGGTTAAGTAACTTGTCCTGAACAGAACCAAAATCTGACTCTAGGGTATCTGGCTGTACTAATTCAGCATCTTAAATATCATATTATACTGGTTTTCAGAACATTCATAACAAAACCCTTTATAATCACTAGTGAACCTTTCTTTTTCCAAACTGTCCATTAGATCAACTGTTTGAATTGTATTGACCTCTCCTTGCTATTTAAATACAAAGTCTTTGAAAACAAGGAGGAGATTTCTTTTTTTAATCTTCAGATTCCAAGTACCTAATGTTATCTACTGGCACGTAATTGGTTCTAACTAAATCTTTGATAAGAAAATGAAATCCAGTTCCCAATTGGCATGTGTTTACAACATTCACAGCTCCACCGTAGTATGTCTTTCTGGTTATTTATCAAAGGTGTGGTTCAAATTTCCTTGCCAGAATTGCTGTTGCTGAAAACCTCATCAGGTCTCACAGAATTTATCATGTCCTCCTCAAAATTCTCCAGGATTCTGAGATATTTCTGCAATAGTAGTTTTACATAATATTGCTTTTTATTTTTACACATCTATATCCCCATCAGGCTTCTTCAGGATACGTATATCACTTATTATTGTTGTATCCCCAATGCCTAATTAAGTGCCTACTATGCAATCATCCTAAAGACTTAAAATGCTGTGCAACTTGAAGACAGTAATTTCTGTTTTATTTGTCTTCAATGTTAAGAAACATAATCTAACATTGGTCCACCTCAATTATCTTAATAAATAGGTTTTAGGATACATACTTATTTCTAAAATGTAGAAAGAAAAATACAGAGAATAAAAGTAAGTCTCATACTCCAGGAAGGAAAGCAAATCCTTAAGGAAGCTTTAAGCCATAATGATTTTGGTAGAGTGTTACTGAGTGGTAGAAATGTTACAGGTTGAGTTCGTAGTCCTCTGTTTTTGTCCCTGCCGACAAAGAGTTGAAAGGCAGAGACATAACAGCTAGGCAGAGGGTAACCTCCAAAAGAGGAGTGGACCAGACTCAAGGCAGGCAAGGCCTCCTCAGTCTGTTAGGCGGGAGGCTTATATATTGCATTTTGGTTAGGAGGTACCTCTTGGACTGACAAGGTGGGGTTATTTGATTGACAGATCCATCTATACAGTCATCCCTCTCAGTGAGCATGTCCTTTCCCGTGATGAGGTGTGATTTGGGCAGTTCTTGGCTCCTTTTTGTGTGCCCCTTTTGGGATCTGGTTGGGAAGGAAGGTATCTCCCTGCAAAACCTTTGTTGTCTCCACATGGGACCCCACCTGGGCAGAGTTTGGGCAGCTTTTTCTTTGAGTGGTGTCTTCCTCTTTTCCAGCTGCTCTTGTCTATCTTTCTACCTAACAGTTCTGACAGAAAGTGTAAGTTTTCAAATCACAGCTGTGATAGGATATCACCCTGTCATGTTCAAATTATGCCCTTGGTCAAGTCACCATATTGCTTTGATCTCAGAAGACATGGGCATAGCATCAGATGGCTCTCATAAGACATGTTGTATGATTAGGGAATAAATATATCCTATCTTGACTGATAAAGAAATTGAGGGCTATATATAGTGTTGATGTAAACAGCCCAAAGTCACTGAACTTGGCTTTCTATTCAAGTAAAGATAATCAAATAAACTATTGTTGGATGTTGAAATAACAGAGAGCTATATTACATAGTGGTACATATACATTTTTAAATGTTACCTGAAGAAACTTAGATGACAGATAATTTCCCTAATACACTTGTAGCAATAGGGCAACGAGTTGGAAATTAGAATATTTATAGGATGTGTTCATTCATTTGCTTTCAGTCATCTTGGAAGCAGGAATAAAAGGGAAGAAGAGATAGGATACATAAATTTCGAAAATGCAGTGTCACAAGAGATAACTGCTACTCAACTCTAAAGGGAAATGGTAAAGCTGAGTAAATCTTTAACAACATTTCAGTTTTGCTTTGAGGCATAAGTCAAAGCAAACATGTGTCTGTCAAAGTCATTGGGGAATCTCAGAATAAAACCAACTGAGGGTGTGTCACCTGTAATACTTAATTTTATGTATCAATTTGACTAGGTCATGCGGTACCCAGATGTCAAACATTATTCTGGGTGTTTCTGTGAGGGTGTTTTTGTATGAGATGAACATTTAAATCATAGACTGAGTAAATTTGATTGCCTTTCCTAATGTGGACAGCCCTCATCTAATCAGTTGAAGGTCTGAATAAAACAAAAAGGCTGACTCTCTCCAGTAAGAAAGAGCACTTCATACCAGACTGCCTTCAAACTGGACATCGGTGTTTTTCTTGTCTTAGCACTTGAACAGAAACATGGGCCCTTCTTGAGTCTGGAGGATGAATGCTTTCAGATTAGAATTACACCACTGGCTCTTCTTGTTCTAACCTCCAGACTCTAACTGGAAATAAACCATCAACTCTGCTGGGATCTCAGCTTGCTGACTGCAAACTCAACTAAAACATTGGTCTGT
This sequence comes from Manis javanica, assembly GCF_040802235.1. Lineage (NCBI taxonomy): Eukaryota > Metazoa > Chordata > Mammalia > Pholidota > Manidae > Manis > Manis javanica. The sequence continues at coordinate 106,087,709 of NC_133158.1, forward strand.
TTTTTCACTATTTGCATCATTCCATTCATGTCCATGAACTGATGATATTCTGACAGTGAGAAGAAGTGAAAGAGGAAGAAAAACTAAGTGTGAAGGGAGTGATTGTTATGGGTCATTAATCAGAAAGTTTATTTTATTATCTTACAGATGTAATGATATAAAGAATTTCAAAGACTCCAAGTTTAAGACATGCCCTGTAGTAATATACAACACATGAGTATTCCCATTTTAACACAAGAGCATCTACGTAAAAGGTGGGGAATATCAAATATTGAAGTGCTGGCAATTATGTCTTAATCATTAATTGTTTATGAGACCTTAGAAAATACATTTAATTTTTCTTTATATTTGACATAACAGATCTATAAAAGTAGAAAATGAGATTAATTGTTCATGTTCTTGCTATTGTTTATATGTAAATAGTATATTACTTTTCATTGCCAGGCAGTATTACATGTGCAGCTATATCATTATCTGTCTATCCTTCTGTTCATGAACTTTGGGATGATTTCCAAATTTTTGTTACTGTTTTATATATATTTTAAAATATGAAATGTACATAAAGTTTTATCATCCTTGCTGCAGCAAGAAAGGATTCTGCATTGACAGACTTATAGTATTGTCTCAAAATGGAAAATAAAAGAGGGGTATTTATGAGATTTTAGGCCCTGGGATAGTTGATTTTAAATCAGGTTTTGCCAAGTGGGAAACTGAAAAGGATTATGCAAAGTCTTTGGCTTAGTAGTTTTGAAATGTGGAACAAAGTGAAGCAAGAGACTTGAAGCCGATGAACAAAGCTCATCAAAGGACATCTATGTGTTTTAACTGTTTACTCCCAAAAAAACCATTAGCATGGCCTGTTGAGGAAGCAAAGTGCACTTTATTAAGCTGTCAATAGTAAGATGGGACACCGTATTGACTGCTTTAGTAGGGTATCAAAATGGAAAATTAGGGCAGCATGTTTTTAGAATTTTAAAACGGGCTAGGTTATTTTGAGATGGATTTTGCAAAGCAGAGAACTAATTATGATGGGTAGAGTTTATAACCATAGCTTTGCGTTAATGCATGCAGCATAGAGAGGACTTTGAAGCAAGTCTTGATTAGTAAACTATTACTCTTGATAAGTAAGTTATTTAGTGGATTAATGTAGGCTCATTGTGCACCCTTAAAGTTATATTGAAGTCCTAACATCTAGTACCTGTATATGTGCCTATATATAGAAATAGGGTCTTTGCTGGTATAATTAGTCAAGATGAAGTCATACTGGTTTAAGTTAAATCCTAATCCAGTAGCTAGTGTCTCCATGAGAAGAGAGAACAGAGACACACACAGAGAAAATACCACTGAGGAATGGAGGCAGAAACTGGAGTTCTTGAAATTTGTATCTTCAAACAAAGGGACCTATTAATTTCCAGTTACTTAAAGAAGGTATGAAGAGGCAAAGGATCCTTCCCTTAACCTTCAGATGGAGCATGGCCTTGTTTGATTTTGAACTTCTGACCTTGAGAACTTTGAGACAATACATATCTTTTGTTTTAAGCTACACAATTTCTGGCAATTTGTTATGACCACCCATGGAAACAAATACAGGTAATTCAGTCTCATCTTCTAGGAGAAGCTATGTCTAGAGCAAGCAGTTAATTTAATTTTTCTTGGTTCTAGTATTTAACATAGGGATGAGGAAGTATTCAATTCCCAGTACTGTTTAATGTAAGAGAGAGTTAATTATGTTAGCATCAGTTCTCAGTTACTCTATTTTTTCTTCACAATCAAAATATAATTTACTGACTGAGTATTATGTTCATAAATCAAACACACAGGACATGTTTACAACATACTATATATGTATATCGTAATTAAACAAATATATTACATATATTTTATTTCATTACCTACAATGTATATGTTAGCTAGATAGATTTATTTAGGTAGATTCAGTTCATTCAAAAATCAAAGGCATTTGTAATTGAAATATTCATAATGTTAGGGTGGGATGGGGAAATATTTGATTTATCTAAGTAGATCTATTGTATTTCTATAAATAAAAAATGAACACATAACCTTAGATGATATCATTGGAAAGGAGGTCAATCCCTAATGTGCATCTGTCTTCTGAAATACTGTACAGAAGTGACATGCTTTCTAGTTGGCAATCATTGTACCTTGGGTACTCAGTTATAATAACCTATCACTCAGATATAAAACTGGACCAATGATTGGTGCCTGACACAAAGTCATCCATTAAGAATGGAAAGCTCCAACGATAAGGTCTACTTTCAACATTTTCTGTTCATGCAAACAAGGGTCATTTCTGTTGGATCCAGGGAAAGACCAAGATCAAATAGTAAATGGTGTGGAAATACAGGAAAAACAGAATGAAGAAGCTATGATATAGATGAAAGGAAAGTATATTTGTGCTTTAGTGTTCCAAGGAAGAAATTCATAGACGATAAATCACTAATTTGCTCTTAGGGAAGAACACTGAAGCAGGGAAAATGAATTGGTGCTTGGCCTTTGGGGCAGGGATAGTGTTGAATTGTATTATTCTAATTTCTATGTTAATGACAGTCTGTGTGGCACAGGGATTTGTTTTCTGTGTTCTTTTTTTCCCCTTCTCCCTCTCCTTCTTTCTATCTCTTTCTTTTCCTCATTATATAAATATTCAGGTACTAAGTAATTGTGAGCATGTTTCTGATGCTTGAAAATGGAGGAGCTTAACAAGACTGCAGTTGTAAGCAATTATCAGAATTTGGGAAACAGGGAAATGTTTGATTGTATGAAAAGAGTAAATACAAATCCATGATGATGTGGTGAATTTTAGTGAAGCAAATAATGTTCTATCAACATTCCAAGGATTTGATTGCCTAACTAGATTTGAAGACTATAGAAAAGACTGTGTTTGGAAATAAACATTGGTATTGCAGTGGAATTCATACTTTGTGTCTATATTTTCTAACAAAAACAAAAAAACACATAAACAAATAAAAACCATAGGCACCTATACCTCAGCTCTGAAGAAGTGATAGGTGTGGAGAAGAAGGGAAAAGGTGTGAAGGGGCTGATGTGAGTGTGTGACAGTGTTGGTCTCATTTTGGTAATGGAGAATAAATGAAGTCTGCTGTAGCCACAGCTGGATTAAGGTCCAGAAAACACCACAAGACATTTGAGCTTTTAAAATTCCCCATGAACTGACGTATGGCTCTCTCCTGGCCTTTATGTCTTCACTCCCTGATCCACGTTCCCTCCTCTTCACCTGTCACTGTGTCCTAAATTCTGACCTGCGTAACCTCTATCAACAGGATTTCCTGTCCTCTGGCTTTGCCTTAGTTTTAGCCAGTGGGGAGACTTGGCAAGAAATCAGAAGTGAAGTGCTCCATTTTTCCTTCATTTTCTTCCCTGTATTACCACCTGGAACTGAATGGGACACCATTACCACCAGGGAATGTCTTTCTACACACTCACCCTCAAATTCATGAACCCCTCTTTGTCTTTGAATCTCTAGACCTAAGATAATAGGATGGTAATAGATTTGTGCTGTAATTAGCACTGGAAGATTTTGATTAATTAGCACTGGAAGTACTGTTTTAGTCTTCCCACAATCTATCCATATGTCTATAAATAGTCCCTTTATTGATGTATTTCCTTAAATTCCTTTTTCCCAATTTTATTGAGGAATAATTGACAAATATAATTTTATATATTTGAAGTGTATAATGTGAGGTATGATATAGATATATATTGTGGAATGATTACCAAGGTCAAGATAATTTAGCACATCCATCACCTCACATAGTTAACTCTTGTTTTTTGTGTATATGGTAAGAATGTTCAAGACCTACTAAGCAGCAACTTTCAAGCATACAATATTGTACCATTAACTATAGTCAACACTCTCTAAGTTAGATCCTCTGAACTGATTCTTAACTATCTGCTTCTTGATAGGCCCTGATAGCATAGAGTCTTGAGTCACTTAGTTATAGTTCCACAGAAAATTTATACTTTTCTCTTAAAAGCATAATATAAAATTCAAAGGATAAAATGGTTCAAGGAGATTGGGCTTCCTTGAAAAATACATGTGAGTTCCAGGAAATATGTTTCATTGCAATTTTTATTTTTATTATAAATACTGTCCCAGATGTAAAGGTATCTCTCAAGTGCAAGAAACAGAACACTGTCTTCTTTTTCCAAGAATCCTAGTTTAGTTAAGTGAAAGCCTTCGTAAATTTTTATTTTACTTTCCAGCCTACCTTTCACATCTTACCATCTATATTTTTCATTCACTGTCTTATGTACTCTACAGGTCCTTGTTGACCCAAACAAGAGGTCAATGCAGATTTACTCTCTACCTACCTGGATACATCTACATACATAACAAAACAAATATTGCGATTCCCATTCAGGATATTATGATAAATTAATCATATAAACTACACAATATGTTTCTAAGTCAGGTACATAAAATAGCAAATAAATACATTATCAAAAGTGGGGGTAAAAATCCCCCCAAAAAGATCTGAGAACTAGTAATGAAACAGGAGCACTCCCTATTAAATTTGAGATCAATCCTCCAGTTTGCTGAGCAGTGGGCTTAAAAGCAGTTAGTGTGTGTGGAAATTTGACCTTAACTGGGTGTTAAGAACCTGAATCAACTCACATGTAATATATGACTAGAACAAAAACTGAAAGTGTGTGGTTTGTCTAGCTTAAAAAGACTGCATTTTGATACCTGAACTAAAGAACTTACTATTAGCTGATAAAGGCTGGAGTATTTCCTAATAACAACCAAAGGACATAGTACAAAAATGGTAAATAGATCTAATAACTGATGAAAAATTCTCCTTTGCATTCATTTTCCAAGATTCTTTTCATAATGAATTTAAGATAGAATTACTTAAACCATGGAGTTAGGAAATTTCAGAACTATAAAGGGCATGAACAATTATTATGTCAGACACATAAAGAAAAATTAAGTATATTTTCCAAGATCTCATCAGTAATTAGTGAAGAAGATACAATTGCCAGTGTATTGACATGGTTTCCCCAACCTTTTGCATAGATCATCCTGTGTTTTCCTTAATTAACTTTATGAATATAAATACTTATGAGACGTTTCTCACTTTCATAGCACAGCTTACTTCATTCACTAACTCTCACTTGTGACAGGAAATTTACCACTCCTAAATCATAAATTAATGATATACTATCAGTAGAAAAAATACTCCAGAAATTTAAACTCAAATTTGTTCGTTTTGAGAATGTAGCAACTAAAAGACTGGTTAAAGCAGAAAAATAGCTCATTAGAATTTTTTTACTTGTACATTTATCTCTTACTAAAAATAGGTCAAACAGTTATTATGTGCCTGGTACAGATTGAGATGCTGTTAACACAACACTGAAGAAGAAAATTTTAAAGTAGGATAATTTCATATAGTGATAAGCGAACTGAAGAAATTAAAATGGTAATGAGCCTCAGCAAAATCAAAGTTAAGGAATGTTAGTTTCATCAAGTAAAGCATCTCTTATTATATGAAAATTGAGGACCAACATAATTACTGAGATAGTCAGTAAGACAAAGATTAAAATAACAAGAAGAAAGATTCTGTAGGGAGTAAAAAGAAAAGTAACAACAACAATTGCAAGAACAAAAACTTGATGTAACCTGAAAATGGTTGTAAAGACAATGTGAGTGCAACAGAATTGAGGAAAAGAGAGAAATTTTTGTGGGAAATTTTAGACAACATTAAGGTACATGGTATCATTGGGAGTAAGAATGTTAAACCTATGGAGTTCTTTGTTTTACTTACATTTTTGAAAAGTCAGGATTGAAAAATACATGATTTCAGAGTGAAGATCACTTTTCTAATTTTGAAAGAGAAAATTTTTCAGACAATGAAAGAGGAAACGATTCTCAAGTAACTTAAATATTCTCTTGTATCCAAATAGTAGAGAAACTTATAAAAAGCTGAACGGTTGTACTAGGCATCAAGAATATGCAAATCTTGGTGAATGTGGTATGACCAGTACTCATAAATATAGCACATAGGAGTGTTAATTGGTACAATCAATGTGAAAAACAACTGTATTCATTAAAACTGTATATTTGTATAATCTTCCTTTACAAAGTACTACTCTTAGGTCGTATTCAACAGAAACAACACATATATATATACACCAATGGACAAACTCAAGAATATTCAAAACTGCCTTATATATATAGCCCCTACCAAAAAACTACCTTGATGTCCATCAACAGAGCATAGACGCCTAAACTATATGGTAGTAAAGCAGTGAGAATGAAGAAAGTGCAAGTATACCCAGAAGCTCTGGATGACTCTCACAGGCATAAGGTTGAGTGAAAATTACACTGTTTTTTACATTTATGTAAAGTTCAAACATAGGCAAAATTAACATGCTGATATAGATAATATGATCTTCTGGTCCTGCAACATTGAGTATTTCTGAGGTCCTGCTATGTTTTATTTCTTGATATGGGAGGTGGTCATATGGCTAAATACATTTTGAGAAAATTTATCAATTTGTACACCTATGATTTGTAATTTATTTACCACAATAAAATGATGGAAAGAATAAAATCAGTATAAGTCTTATGTCATAAAAGTTTACATGTGGAGAGAGTACAAAGAAGACATTGCTGTAATTACTAGATAATTATGGTGGCTTGCACTAGATAAGGGAAAGGATGGGGTGATTGGATTCACCATAAATTTAGCAAGCAACAACTAATTACATATTAAGCTAAATAAAATTATTTATGAAATTGAGTTCAGACCTTATTTCTAAATATGTATAAAAGAAGTCTCAGGAAAGAAATAAAGGACATACAGATATGAATTTAATTTAACAAAATTTTATATATCATCTGTAAATAAAACATCTGAGTTTTATGGGAAATATTCTATCTGTTCAATTAATTTATTTCAATTATTCTCAATTATATTTAAGGTGTTAGAAAAAATAGATTATTGCAATTCCTAACTTAGTACAGATAATTTCTTAAACAATACTTTTTTTAACCTATAACTATTTTAAGATAATTGAATTCCAAATACTCTCTCCCTTCCTCAATATGATATTTTTACTTTTCTTAGTATCTCTTCTATGAATTGTCCTTTATATAAGGCAAGTTAATATAGCTCAATGTTCCAGACTTTACACTTTTAGAACAAAGGAGACAGGAAAAATAGTTTAGGTGATCTAATGGCTACATTTATAGTGCAAAAACACTTGTGTCATGATGGAGAAATGCCTGAAAGACTGTTATGGAATGTTAGCAAAGAGAACTCCAGTAGTTTTTCCTTTCCTTGCACTCTGTTCTCTACCCTTCCCAGCCCCATGACCATCAGCCCTAAGTGAGTAACTGTCTAGTATATCTGTTTTAGTTTTCCATTGCTACAATAAAATAATTATTATGAACTTAGAGGCTTTAAAAAAACATAGATTTATTAACCCAAGGTTTCTGTGGGTAAGATACCTAAGAATGAGTTAGCTAGTCCTCAAAAGGACCCAATCAAGGTATCACTCAGGGTTCAGCGATAATCTCAAGGCTCTATTGAGAGAGATCTACTTTCTAGCTTACATGGTTTGGGGCAGCATTCAGTTCCTTGAGGTTTTAGAAATAGGAGTTTTAATTTCATTCTGACCATCAGCTAGAGGTTACTCTAAGATTTTTGCCATGTGCACTTTGAATAAGTCTGTTTGCTTCATCAAACCAAGCAAGTTAATGAGACTTCAGCAAAATAGGCACTATAATCTCACGTAAATAAACAACCTAATCACAGGTGACTTTGACATATTCTTTTGGTTATAAAATCATAGATCTTGCCCTTACTGAAAGAGAAGGGATCACACAAGGGCTTGAACACAAGAAAGCTTGGAATGCCAGGAAACTGTCCATCCCAGTCCACTGTCTAGCTTCCAATGATTCACATCTGTCCTACCTGTAAGATACTTTTACCCTTTCTCTTCCAAATGCCACCAAGAGTTTTAGTCTAATATAGCATCTTCTCAATGTCCAGACCCCATGCATGAGATTGAAGCTAAGCAGTGTCATCACTTTGCTTCTTGGCAATAGAATCATGGGTGTTTGACCTTAGTCTTCTGATTGGTACTATCTCTGTCCTTTCCAGTCCTAGCTAGCAATGTCTCTGCTGAAATAATATTCTCCAGAACTTTGTGTATCTCTCATGGAACTAAGAGAGCTTCATTCTTTTACAAATCCATGTTAAGGGGTCATTTTGAGATAATCCATTCTTTATCTTGAACTCTAGCTGAGCTGACTGAAGGACATTATTCCTGTTTTCTAGAGATTCCATAGTTTGATTGAGAGGTTCTGTGGCATACCTTTAAATTCTTTAAAGGGAATTTTTATGATTAAATACTCTCACTTTTCAATTTTCCTGAACATTTAGAAAGGTTACACCATCAGACTCTCAGTTTTTTCTCTAGGCATGCTTTCCTGACAGTGCTCAGACCCATCTCTAAATTTTAGTCTCTTCCCACTGGGAGATGCTGAGAAAGTCCAAATCATTACATACTGGTTGGTGTTATTCTTATTTAACAGATCTTCCTGCAATTTATCTTACTTCTCTTGAAGTTTGCTGTATGTAGGAAAGAGAAACCAGACAACATCTCCATTCTGGTTGGATATTGACCAAATTCATTAGCACAGTTTCTACTTTCCACACTATTATAGGTAATAGAGTTGTTAAGTTTCTCTAATTATGTAATAAGGATCCTTAACCTTCCTGTTTCAATACTATGTTCTTTTTACCTTTTTAGCTCTCACCAACAGCATTTCTTCAAGTTCAGACTTGTATAGTCAGCGAGCCTTCACAGCCTGCATTGTTAAAGTACAGATTTCTAACAATCTGTTCAAGATGATTTAGATTTTGTCTATCATAGTCTTCAAAATGCTTCTAGCCTCCATCCACTGCCACTTCCAAAGCCATTCTCACATTTTAGGTTTTAGTTATGGCAGTGCTCCTTTTCTATGTGCCAGAATCTACATTAGTTTTAATTTAGTTTAGTAACAAATTACTACATATTTAGCTACTTGAAACAATTCACATTTACTGTCTTATTTTTTCTGAGGCTCATGTGTCCAGATATGACTTATCTGGGTCTTTTACAAAATTGAATTCGGAATGTTGGCTAAGGATAGGTTCTCATCTGGAGGCTCAAATGGGGAGGAATGTGCTTACAAACTTGCATTTTTGATAGGACTACTACATGCTGGCTGCCTTCTGAAGGCCACCTTTAGTCCTAGAGGCCACCTTCAGTTCCTTGCCAAGTGGGCCTGCACATGCCTATTTTCTTCATGAAAGGTTTCAAGGAAATGAGACATTCCATCAAGATGGATGCTACCTTATGTAGCATTAACTTCATAGTCAAGTACACATAATCACTTATGTTGTGTATCCTTGCCATAGTCTACCAATTATAAACAAAAAATAGGTTCAATAAACTCACAGAGACAATCACCCATATAAGTGACTACAAGAAGGTGGGAATCATGAGATCTGCCCTAAGACTGAATTCACCACAAAGTTCACAAACTTCATCCTCAAAATCTCTTTAAAACCCTACTCTTGATGTTTTCTTAGACTTAGGCACTTTACATATATTATTTAAGTTCTTTCAATAATTTCTGATTAGATGAATACTATTATTCTGATCTCACATATGACAAAATAGAAATGATTAATTTATTAGTATTAATATAGGATGTATGTGATCTTATCTAATTTTGCATCTATTGGGACATTTTTTGCAATAATTTAAATCTATGATGTCTCTAGATTATAAAAATGAAGACCTCAATATACGTTGTTTATTCAGTACACAAAGTGATTATACTATACATTGAAAATAAATGACACACTTACATAATTCAACTGATATTTGAAGTCCAAAATAAAATGTCCTTCACCTTTTTGCTCAGGTTTCATGTTTACCTTTGTGTCTTCATGTGGATGCTGAAAGGTCAAAGCATAAGAAAAAACATTGTTACTTTCATACAATACAGTATTTCCCTCTAACACTCCTTTCTGTGGTGCCTTTACAATGTCCAAATAACTTTCTTATCTTTCCACCTAAGAGAATGTACAGTCATCAATACATTCTGATTCTTGGAACTATGGTAAAATTCAGAACTTTAAAATAAAAATGCATGGTAAACGTTTAGGATTTTGAACAGTCCAGTAATATAAACAACTACTAGTCTAGTTGCTTACCAAAATATGATAAATTATTTTGATTTCTGATACCAATTGATCAGTAAGAAAACAGAAACACAACAGTTCAAAATACGTGGGATGCCACAAAAGCAGTTCTGAGAGAAGTACATAGAAATATAGGCCTGCCTTTAGGAATAACTCCAAATAAACAGTCTAGACTCACAGCTAAACAAACTAGGAAAAGAAGAACAAATTAAACCCAAAGTTAGTAGAAGGAGGGGCATAATAAAGATCACAGCAAAAATGAGTAAAATAGAGAATAGAAACAATAGAAAAAAAGTCATGAAACCAAGAACCGATTCTTTGAGTAGATAAACAAAATAAAGAAATCCCTGTCAAGACTTTTTATGAAAAAAATGAGAAAGTACACAAACAAATAAAATCAGAAGCAAAAAAAGTTACAGCTGACACCACAGAAATGCTAAGAATTATAAGAGAATTCTATGAAAAATTATATGCCAGTAAATTGAACAACCTACAAGAAATGGATAAATTCCTAGAAATGTACTACCTCTTAAGACTGACTCAGGAAGAAACAGAAAATCTTAACAGACTATATTGAAACTAATGTAGATTCTAGCACATAGAAGGAGCATTGCCATAACTAAAACCTAAAATGTGGGAATGGCTTTGGAATTGGCAGTGGATGGAGGCTAGAAGCATTTTAAAGACTATGATAGACAAAATCTAAATCATCTTGAACAGATTGTTAGAAATCTGTACTTTAACAATGCAGGCTGTGAAGGCTGGCTGACTATACAAGTCTGAACTTGAAGAAATGCTGTTGCTGAGAGCTAAAAAGGTAAAAAGAACATAGTATTGAAACAGGAAGGTTAAGGATCCTTATTACATAATTAGAGAAACTTAACAACTCTATTACCTATAATAGTGTGGAAAGTAGAAACTGTGCTAATGAATTTGGTCAATATCCAACCAGAATGGAGATGTTGTCTGGTTTCTCTTTCCTACATACAGCAAACTTCAAGAGAAGTAAGATATTGCAGGAAGATCTGTTAAATAAGAATAACACCAACCAGTATGTAATGATTTGGACATTCTCAGCATCTCCCAGTGGGAAGAGACTAAAATTTAGAGATGGGTCTGAGCACTGTCAGGAAAGCATGCCTAGAGAAAAAACTGAGAGTCTGATGGTGTAACCTTTCTAAATGTTCAAGAAAATTGAAAAGTGAGAGTATTTAATCATAAAAATTCCCTTTAAAGAGTTTAAGGGTATGCCATAGAACCTCTCAATCAAACCATTTTTATTTTTTTTTAGACCAGTCTAATTAGGGGTTGTCCATAGGTCAGTGTAAATCAGTTATTGGTCAGTCGTTACACCTATGCCTCTCTGTCAGATTTTTACCCTTTATCTATAGATGTATGTATGGCTTGAAGGCTGAGACCACATTTCAAGGAGATTATGCTTTTTCCCAGTTTTAGCCAGGGACTAATAGCTTAGATGTTCCCTCTCTGATCACTTTGGAGACAGTGCAGTCTTGAGCATGCGCACACTCTTGCAGACTGGCAGGAATGGTGTGATTTTATTTTAATCTTGGCTTCCTAAGAGTTGTTTCTGGGTCAGAGTAGCTTATTTTACAGCCAATGTACTGTGAAAGATCAAACTTCAGCCTCTTGTGCCAGTGAATCTTTTGCAGATTTTATATGTGTATGTGATTAGAAAATGTTTCCAGTAATTTCTAGTCTGCCCAATATCCTGGGCATTCAGCCTAACACACTGACTGTGATCCCAGAGGGCTCTTTTTGGCTCTTTTTCTGGTTCTCTGCTATACTTCTAATTGTTCTGCTGTTCATCTTATTACTACTATTATCATGGAACTACTAGCACCATCTTAACTGCAACTTTCATTCAATTTTTTTAAATATAGGTGATATACAATTTTATATTAGTTTCAAGTATACAACACACTGGTTCAACAGTCACCCATATTATTTAATCTTCTCACTGCTAGTACAGCTACTATCTGTCATCATAGGACCCTCATTCTACTTTCATGAAGTTCTCCAATGGACCTTTAACTTTTGAAATAGCATGTGACTATCCATATAGATAACTATTTTTAGACAACCTTGATCATTAATGTGATGACATTTAGACCAAGAAATGAGGAAAGAAATCTGTATGATTTCAGAATTTTTCCTTGTTCTCTCTTCTTCCTCTATTCTTCTGCTGGGTACATGGGCATAATGGCTAGAATTTCATCTTATAAAATGACAATGATGTGCCTCAGGAATTGTGAAATAAAAAGCTGCAAACATCATAGATCCCAAAGACTGAAATATACTGAGATGCCTTTATTTTACTTTTCATGATTGTTTAGATATTTGTCTTGTTTGATACACTTTTATTCAACTACTCAGTTTAAATTCCCTCTAATACCAATCAGATTTTCACTTCTCAAACAATCTGAATTACTCATTTACTCTTTTGTTAAATTAAACATATAGAAAGCTTAATGTACTTTCCTATACAATAGCACCCCATACATATGATTTCAAACATCACAGCTAAGTCAACTCAGATTCTTACAGGTCTCACTTAAATGTCTATTAAACTCACCACACTTTTATTGTAATTATTATAACTCTGTCACTCATATTTTTCCCCTTTGCCTCAATTAACTATTACAACTCTTGATGTCTTAGTCTTGGGTGATCAGTGTAGCCAGCATTTAATGTTAATGTCCTGAATAAATACTAATGCAATTTATCAATTAGTTTGTAACTGGATTTATCGAGATGATATAGGAAAGAACAAAGTACTAAAGAGAACACAACAAGGACATACAAAAAATTAAGTTCTAAAGAAAACTATACTCTATTTGGACAAAAGAATATATGACATTAATAGTAATAGAAGATTTAAAATACTGTATTAATGTGGTGACAAAGGTGTAGCTCTGAATATTCTTATGGAAGAGACTCAAGAAAAGCTTTGGAGGAAATTTAGAGCTAGGAAAGTAAAGCAGAGTTGAATGACATTAAAATGGAAACAATGTGGCCTTTTAAATATTTATTATCTAATTATGAATAATAGCATTTATAGTTGACCCTTCAACAACACAGATTTAAACTGCACAGGTCCACTCATATGCAGATGTTTCTCAATAAATAGACTGGAAAAATTTTGGAGATTTGTGACAATGTGAACAAAACTCAGAGATGAATCATGTAGCCTAGAAGTATCTAAAAAATTAAGGAAAAGTTAAGTATGTCAGGAACGCATAAAATACATACAGATGCTAGTCTATTTTATCATTTACTACCGTAAAGTCAATAGGCTATTCACAGTTAAGTTTGGGTAGAGTCAAAAGTTATAGGCAAAAATTTGACCTCACAGGGTTCAGTCCCTAACCCCTGGGTTATTCAAAGGTTGACTGTAATATGCATTTTTTCATCCTGTAATCTCCCCCAGCCTCACTTATTATTTCTTTATTTGAAAAATAGAATATAAGGATCAGAAATATTTTACCTCTTGCCAGGGGGAATACATTTTGGTCAATTTTATTACCCAAATCAAATCCTCAACCTCATGGAATATTAAGCAGCACTGATGAACACCAGGTATAAATTGGGCTTTTCTGATAGTGAAGAATCCACCTATTTATTCTTTCCATTGTGGTCCCTATGTAGCTGCTTGTGTTCCCGGACAAGTTTCACAATTATTGCCTTAGAAAATTTCTGATAATGCACAAAAATTACCCTATTTAACACACAATCTATTACAAAGCCTATTTACTCCTCTATAACTCAAGTTCATTTTCTTATGACTAGATGATGAATACTCTTGAAGTTCTATATTGAAGGTTAATCTGTACCTAAGATTAAGAAATAATGTTCTTATGGACAAGAGATGAAAATCTCAAGGTAGCTTATCTATAAATTTTGGAATGTAGAGGTTAATGTTCTTTTTATCAATTTCTCAAAATTCAGCACTTTTTAATTTAAAATTCATTAGGTTGGTTCCAGTTGAACAGTAATATCATATTTTTTCAGTTAATTAGCCTAATAAATTTTTACTCAACTCTTGCACAATTTTTCCTTCTAAAACAAGCCAATAATTTATATATTTTCATTCCAGACATATACACTCAAAGGACCTAAGATTTTCCTCTCTGGCAAATGCATCCTCATATATACTAAAAGCTTATTCACACTCTTTTTATGTGATTTGGAAGCAAACATTAGTAAGATAGCTTATCTGCTAATTTTAGCATTATAATTTATTGGAATAAATATAATATCAAACATATTTCAGAAATAGCTATTTTTGCTATTAGTGGACTAGAAATTATAGGCCATTTATTTTAGCAGACACAAAATTAATTATTTATGAAATTTAAAAATTCAAAATTTCAAATTTCAAACCTGTATGTGAAAAAATAAAATTCTAACCCACATCGTCCATATATGATCTGTAACACATTTTTTCAAAAAAAGAAAAAAGTACAGGGAGATGTGAAATAATGGTAAAGTTTTACTTACCTTATTCCAAATATTTTCTAAATCATACTTAGTTGTCAACACATATTGTATCAGAATTAAAATATTCCATCAGTGCACCAGCATATTTACATGCATATACGAGTATACATTTGCCAAAAGGGGTTTTTATAAGTGCTGTAATGAACACCAGATTGAACAGGCTTTACAGTCAGGCAGAAGGGGAACTGATACCTTGGCTAGATTACGTATATTACAAAAACAAAAGCATGTGAGAACACAGATGGTATATATTATATCTATATCTATAGAAGTAGATTTAGAACATTATATACAGAAGATATTATTTATCCATATACGAAAGCAAATAGATCATTTAAATTCTTAGAAAAATATTATAATTTTATTCAAACCAAAACAGAATTTGAAATTAATTAATTAGGAAACTGAGGGACTTCTCAGATATTCAATAAATGATAACTACATTTTCTTATATAACCTTCAAATTTGGTTTTTCTTAATTACCTGAATCTTTACTGACTTTTTAATTTCATAAGACCCAAAGATGCATTTGCCAAGATATCAGAAGTTTTCTGAAGTGAAAATTAAATATGTGAAGATATCTATGAGTAGATTCTGAGACTTTTGTGCTTATTATATGTAATTTTCCTCATTTAGTTTGCCATTAATATGTTTCTCTAGTTGTTCTGTACTCTTTGAACATAAAGGATAAAACATATCTTGAAAATCAGAGGAAAAAATATGTGTATATATATATATGTTCAATTTGTGATTTAACAAGATGCTAAGAAGTATGTTTGGATGCTGGTATTAAATCTGAAATAGTTGTATTGCTATGTAATCTTTCCCATTTTTACAGCAGTAGAAATGAATAAAACAGATTTTTTACCTATATTGTCATTAGTATTTCTCATTATTGCTGCTTCTGTATAATTTTTACCCTCTCTATCCCTCTGTATATTATTTCAATCCATGAAATATCTTGAAAATTTTCTTATAAATACCTTAAATAAGATTCAAAAATATGATTCACTTTATGTGTTATTTTTTATAGTGATTGTAAATGGAACAGATGGCAGTTTATTTGTGCCTCATTATGCCAGAAACAGCACTTAGAATCATTTAATTTGTAGTTCAACATTCCTATTTAAGGTAGGAATAGTTAAATTATCAACCTAAATTGCTTATTTTTGTCTTTAAGATATCACAATTACTATAAATCTGGTATTTGAAATATAAATATGATATTTTAATCAAATAATGTCTAAGATTATTTATTTGTGAATTCCACTTCCATTACCTATCATTTTTGTAAGGAAAAAACATAAGAACCCTCAGGATACTCAATTTTGCCAACTAAACCTACATTAATGTTAAATAAAAAAATGAATCTTATAAGCAAATCCCCTTGTTTCAGTTTGCAATTCAAATAAATGAAAAGTTAAACATTTCTTAATAATATGCTATTTTATGTACATGAATCAATCCACAAACTATTATTCATCTTATTTATGTACATAGTTGACCTTTCCTTTGGGATTGACAAAGGTAAATTTCAAACAAGGTGGCTGATGACTGGACAAATATTAATTTATAAAATTCCAATGTAAATTGGGTTACTTAAAGAGAACACAAATAAGGAATAATGTAGCTTAAATACTGGCATGATTAGTACAAGTACCCAATAGAGAGAAGATTGGTAGATATCCTACACAAATCATCCACCATAATTCTTTGTGTTATTCTAAGATAGCTCTATCTCTAAAATTAGATGAAACATCAGATTCTTGTAATTATGACCAAGGGATGGGAAATCCTGTTCCAATTACCTTAAAAGTATAGCCAAAATTTAGTTACTTTTCACCACCTCTTCTGCTACCATTCTTAGTTAAACCTCCAAATTAGTTCAACCAGGTTACTCTAAAATTTTCTTAAACTGTGTTTACTGCCTCTGTAACTGCTCATTTAAAGTTTATTATCAACAGAGAAACCAGGGTGGTTATTTTCTTTGTTTGATTTTAATAGCTGTTAGATCATATAAATTTTTTCTCTACATCCTGCAAGGGCTTCTCCTTTCAAGGTGTCACATAGGACTATACATCAGTCCCCTGTCCAGTTATTTCTATGACCACTCCTACTGCTCTTACCTTACAGACTCTATCCTAAGAGCACTTACCCTTCTTCTGGTACTTTGCATTCGCCTAACATATTATCACCTTGGGTCATTTTCACTGGCTCTTTGTCTTCTTGGAAAAGTCTTCCCCAGGCTATGAATAAAATTAGGGTCTTATTTTTTTCAAGTCTTTGCTCAAATGGCACCTTCTCAAAGAGGGCTACCCTACAGTCTATTAAAAACATTATTTCCTTTCTTGACACTCCATGTTTCCTTATCTTACTCTATTCTGTTTATTTGCATACATAACATTTTTCACCACCCATAGTAGATAACTATTTCTCCTCTTTATGTTTACTGTCTCTTTAACTCTGATAAAATATAACTCCACAAAAAAAACCTCAGTTTTGCTCATTGATATTCCTGGCATATAATAAATACCCAATAAATATATGATGGATATATGGAGGTATGGAAAGATAGATGGGAGAGAAGATGGGAATTGTACTTGGTATTTTATGTTGCAGTTTTCTTGCCTGAGTATATTGTTAAGAAAACACCAAGGAATTGATGCCAAGACTATTGTTTATCACAATAGTAACACTATTCTTGCTAATAGAGAATGTTTTAATATTTGATAATTTATGAGGAATCAAATAACATAAAACCATATAACCCATAATATGACCAAGTTTTGAAAACATAAAATTTAATCCATAGATATTATAAAATGACAGACTAAGGTAAGAAAACGAGAAAATGGAAGGAACTCAAAAACTATCTAGGTTTTTCTTTCCAACAAAATACATTTTATATCACATTTACAAATCTCAAAGTGATACTATATCTCTCTCTCCATATACATATATCTCCAAGGTATTTGTACTTTCTGTTAGAATATGTCCAATTTATGAAACATAAAATAAATGCCAATAATAAATATTTAGTAACCCAAGGATTTTTAAAAATATAATGAAACTAAATTTAATGACTGAATTTGAAACTTTGTATGTATAAATTATATCAATTTATTATTTAGCAATCTAGGTATAAACAGTTAATATTTTCGGCTCCTGTCTTGAGGATAATCAAGGAAACATAAGTTAAAATTTGAGTCAATAAAATAGTCATACATAGTTTAGCATTATAATATTATACAATATTAAATGCCATTTAAAATGTTTTTCACTAATAAAATTTTGTATGATTAAATTTGAAATATTTTTGGAATTTTAGATAATTTGTAGAAACAAGGACAGCTTAGTTGATCTTTAAAACAATGTATATAGAAGTTTGTTATAAGAAATTAAACCTATGTTTTATAAAATGAAAATATTGTAGTTCTGTTACATTTACATGATCATATTATAAAAAGGACAAAAAACTGTTTTTACTAAAAAAGACTTAGACTCTAATTTGTCCAAAGTATCATCTATTAAATAGAAATATGACAAGAATCCTTCTCTACCACAATAAATAATCTTTGTTTTAGGTTTACATGTACAGATCCTTTAAGCAATGCATAAAGCCCTTCTTATTTTGTAATTTGATAACCAAGATAATTTTTTCTTGGTTTTTAACCTAGTAACCTGTGGGAAAAATGGAGTTTTCTGACCAGGATTCCCTCCTGGCCTTAATAAGTATCCTGTTTACACATTGATGGGATGTTTTACCAGGGCAGGGAGGCTAGTCAGTCACGGGATTGCTGGTCCAGGGTAAAGTTGGAGAGGAAGCACCTATTCTCTCTTCCCCTCTGTTCCTGGTACGTAATTGGTCAGGTGCCTGCCAATCACCAGGGACCCACCCACAGAATTCCTCCTGGTGCAGGAGATGGGTGGAGTAGTGAGGCTTGAGAGAGATACCTCAGGAGCTGCGGGAGATGGGGTCTCCAGCAGTGCAGCTGGGGGTTCAGTGCCATGAAAAAAGGGAGGGAGCCAGGGGAGCCACTGACAGGAGCCAGGAGAGACTGAGCCATGAGAATATACTCCATTAATTTCCGACTTCTTGCCCTTACTTTTCTTCAAGGCTCATCAAATTCATAAATAACTTGCCCTGGGCAGGACACCCCTCCTGCTGTAGCTACATAACCAAAGTCATTATTCAAATACATAGTTGAACTTTTTCCTATGAGTTACAATCTGGGCAAGAATTTTTAAGACTCAGGCTATTTAATTCTCAACATTTGATTTGATTTCTGTCTTTTGAAAATGTTTTAGTCTACTTGGTTACATAGTTCTAGAATACATAATGACAAAATAAAATGTACTATTAAACATTTAATTTCATTCAAGAGAAGAGATAAAGTGGAAGTAAGGAAGAAAAAAGAAAAAGAAATGAGAAAGAATTGGCCACCAATAGATAAGAAATGATCAGTGTATAAGGTTGATCATCTTCCTCATGGGTAGACAAAGCCTGGATGTAGGAAAACCTATTTTGACAAACACAGGTCAGGAGTCACTAAAACCTGTATCAAAAGTATTTATTTTAGGTCCTTGAAAATTTCACTAAGACTACATGGTTAAAAATCTTCTAGCCCAGAGGTATGGAAGCAAAGGAGAATGGTGTCCCAATGTTAAACAAAATGATCTCTCATTTATACAGACAAGGCACAGAATTTTCACATAAGGATGCTTATTTTTTTCCTCTTTTCTCTCTGAGATCTGAAAAGTCTTGTACAAAGAAAACTTATGAGTCTAACTGTATTTGAAAGCCTTAGCATACAGTAAAAAATGTAAGTTCTTGGGTATTTGGGATTGTGCTTCCTTTTTTGTTCTAAGATAGATTTCAAATAAAAAGTCTTACTCATTTGTCACATGTAAATTCTCTTAATACTGAAATTCCAAAAAGTTCTTTTTTTTAAGAAAATCAGAAAGATACAGTCATTTAAATTATACTAGGAAGACATGAAAGACACATTGACTTGATGGACATGGATTCAGGTAGATTCAGTTCCATGAGAATGACATCAGTAAGAATGGCATTTGGGCAAACATGTATCACTAGGATCTGACCAAATACTACCACTGACTGTGATCCCCCAAGTCCATCACTTTGAGCTGAAGGAACTGTAAAATGCAATTCTTAGAGATAAAACATTAGAACAGATAGAAGAGCTTATAAGGAATCAAAAAGTAACCTTAAACAAAATTTGTCATAAGGTCTTCCCAAATATGTGGCTCTGAGGTACTTTGAATTCATCAGCTATCAGGGCAAACACACAGATGGGATCAGTGAGCCTATGCTTATTTCTTCCCCACAGACTTTCCTCTGAAAGATGAGAATTTATGACACTGAATACATAGGCAGGGAATAAAAAGCAAGTAGACATACCCAATCATGTTAGAAGGCTAGAAGGCATATTTTATCAAGGTATAATACATCCATCAGAATTCAAAGTCCGAGGAGCTAAATATAAACCTAGCACTGATAAACTCTGTGGAATATTCAGATCCCAGATTCAGAAAAATGTTTACTCCTTTCAGGGTGACCTACATAATGTGTATGGCTCAGTGCTAAATGAAAATGTGTGTGAGAAACCTTTGTTGTAAAGCAGGACAACATAATTCTTTAACATATAAAAATGTATCATATTTTCTTTAAGCTTGTTACAGTAACATTACTTGCTACTTAATGTCACTCTAATAGAATAAAAATAATTGTAAACTATTAGCATGAACTTTACCTTTCATCTTCATATTGTGCAGTTTTTGATACTAATACAACAGCATTTATTTTGCATACAGAATCACCTAAATCACACAATTCACATTCATAGCTAGTGGATACATATGCCATGTATGTTCTTACCACTGTAGTGGAGATATTGCATAAAACTCATACACTCTATTTTACTTCTTGTATTTGCATATTCTACTAACATTATCCACCTTTGGCTTACCAATGAGTAAGGAGTGAAAGCCAAAGAAACTATGGATTGCCTCATTGTTGCCTTTACTTCAGTAAAGTAATTGCCTGTCATCATTTTTGGCATAAATGGCTGGCTCATGCACAGAAGTAACACTAAGGAATAATACCATAGAGTTGCTTAGTTAGTCATATTTCTTAGAATGTCATTGTCTACTTTCTGTGTTCAAAAGTGTTCTGGTTTAAGAGGAAAATGTGGCCCCTCTGTGTTAACAATACCTTCACTTAATTTTAGAGGTAACACATGAGAAAAGAAGTTTTAAAAAAAATTCTAGTACTGTTTCTTTTGTTAAACCATTTGCTTCAGAATATTTGTACTCTGTTCCTTTGGATGCAAGCCTTTTAAAAGCCTCTTACCTCCCTGTTAGTTTTACTTTTGCTGTTTGTGCTTTCGGTGCAATGGCCAAACAATTATTGCCAAGACAAATGTCAAGAAGTTTTCTCTTTCTTTTTCCTCTAGTTTTACAGTTTCAGATCTTACACTTAAGTCTTCAATCCTTTTTGATTTTGCTTGTGTAAGATAGAGTCTAATTTCATTGCTTTATATATTGGTGTACAGTTTTCCCAGCATTATTCATTGAAGAAACTGTTTTTCCCCACTGTATATTACTGGCATCCTTGTCAGAATTAAGCTGACCGTATATGCACACATATATTTCTCAGCTCTCTGTTCTGTTCCATTGGACTATATGTCTGTCCTTACATCAGTACAATGCCATTTTACTTTGTGGTAACTGTAATATAATAACAAGTCAAGAAGTACGATGCCTCCAGCTTTGTTCTTCTTTTCCAAGATTGCTTCAGCTACTTTGGTTTTGTTTTTCTTTTTTGTGGTTCCACATGAGTTTTATGATTGTTTTTTCTATTTCTATAAAAAATACCACTGCATTTTGATGGGGATATTATCGAATTGGCAGATTTCTTTGTGTAGTATTGACATTTTAGCAATATGAAGTATTTCCCATGAACACAGAATGTCTTTTCATTTATTTATGTCTGCTTTAATTTCTTGCACAAGTGTTTCGTAGTTTTAATGCACAAAGCTTTTGCTTCCTTGGTTAAATTTATTCCTAAGTGTTTTAAGTATTCTTATGCTATTTTAAGTATGATTGGTTTCTTAATTTCCTTCTTGGATAATTTTTTATAAGTGTATAAATACACAACTTATTTTTTTGTGAATTTTGGTTCTAGCAGCTTGTGTGTATGTGCATGTATGTGTGTGCGTGGAATCTTTAAGATTTCTACAAATAAATCATGTCATCTGCAGAGATAGTGTTAGCTCTTCCTTTTTGATTTGAGGGCCTTTTATTTTTGTTTCTTACCTAGTTGTTCTGACTGTGGTTACAGTACTACACTGAATAGAAATGATGAGAGTGGGCATACTTGTCTTGTTCCTAACTTAAGGGAAAAGCTCTCCATTTTTCACCACTGACCATGATGATAGTGGTGAGCTTTCATATAAGGCTTTTATTATGTGGAAGTAGGTACCTACTATACCTAGATTGTTGAAAGTTTTTACCATGAAAGAGTATTGAATTTTGTCAAATGTGTTTTCTGCATCTATTGAGATGATTGTGTGGCTTTTACCTTCCTTCTATTTGTGTGGTGTATCACATTAGTTGGTTTGCATATGTTGAACTATTCTTACATTCCAAAGACAAATCCTACTTGGTCATAGTGTGTGATCCCTTCATTGTGCTATTGAATTCAGTTTGCTAATATTCTGCTGAGGATTTTTGCATCTATATTCATCAGGGATATTGACTTACAGCAGATTTTGTTGCTGTTTTTTACTTGTAGTGTTTTTATTTGGCTTTAATATCAGGGTAACATTGCCTCATAAAATGTTACTGGAAGGGTTCCCTCTTCTTCAGTTTTCTGGAAGAGTTTAAGAAGGATTGATATATTTAAATGTTAGGTAAAAATTTACCAATGAAGCCATCTGATCTGGGAATTTTCTTTCGTTGAGAGTTATTAGTATTTATTATTATTACCTTTTACTAACTTAATCTCTCATTCATTACTGAAATGTTCAATTTTTTCTATTTCTTTGTGTCTCAATCATGTTAGATTTTATGTTTCTAGCAGTTTACCCATTTGATCTAAGTTATCCAATTTGTTGGTGTTCTAGTGTTCATAATAGATTCTTATGATCCTTTCTATTTCTTGATTTTAGTTCACTAAAAACTGCATAGCAAAGGAAACAATCAACAAAATGAAAAAGCAATGTACGTATTGAGAGAAAACATTTGCAAACTATATATCTGACAGGGTTTAATATCCAAAATATATAAGGAACACCTAAAACTCAATAGCAAAAAATAATAACCTGATTTAAAAATGGGCAAAGGATTTGCATAGACGTTTCTCCAAGGAAGATAAACAGTTGTCTACTAGTGTATGTGAAAAGATGCTCATCATCACTATTCAGTGCCAATCAAAACACAATGAGATATCACCTCACACCAGTTAGGTTAGCTATTATCAAACAATGGATAAGTGTTGGAGAGAGTGTGGAGAAACACTGTTATACTGCTGGTAGGAATGAAAAATGGTACAGCCACTACAGAAAACAGTATCGTGATTCCTCAGTAAATTAAAAATCAAATACTATACATTGCAGCAATTCTACCTCTACATATATACCCAAAAGAATTGGTATCAGGATCTTGAAGACATATCTGCACTCTCATGTTGATCATAGCATGATTCACAATAGTCAACTTATGGAAAGAACACAAATATCTACTGGTACTTGAATGAGTAAAAGAAAAGTGATACATAGACATAATAAATATAATGGATATATAGATATAATGGATATATAACAGTTATATTTAGCCTTTAAAACAAAGGAAATCCTGCCATTTGCAATGATATGAATGAATCTGGGAGACATTATGCTAAGCAAAACAAGCCAATGGCACAGGGATAAATACTGCAATTAATATACTCCTTATTTTAGTGGAGATGATTTCAGACTGTGTTCTGGTGTTAGTCCTCTATTGCAATGGTCTTGAATAAAATTTTCTTTGCCTCTGAACTTTGCCTCTTGAACAATTTTGGCTTTGCTACTCTTTGTCTGCTGAATTACCGTGTTTATTCACATAAGGCCCTATGCAGTTACACAGGTCACATGCCCATGAAGCCTATAGTAAATTTATCATCCAAGGCAGGGTGTTTTAATGTAGGTGGGCATGCAAAGTTCATGGAAGTGTACACCATTACCAAGTCAAGTGTTTTAGTCCCCAGATATTACAATCTCAACCAAACTGTGATTGGAACCTTCACTTTTCTTTAAGCTCAATAACAACACACCTATAGTAAAACAATGCTCTGTTTATTTAACTTACAGCAAGGAAGAGGATACACCAGAGGAACAAGGGGTCATCATGTTAAGAAGGTTAGAAGCGTGGTTAATGGTCTGTTCATCTATTGGAGATAATTTTAAGAAGAGTATATAGAAATTGAGGCCAGTTCTAAATTAGATGCTGATGAGGAGTCAGTGCAAATAGATGACTGGATATCTTGCTGGGAAAATTAAAATAGAACTATAATTTTAATTGAAAAAGAAGCCTTTATTATAGTCAAGTGTGGGGGGTATTGAGGTATTTTTTTATTTGTATACTGTCTGTGTGTCTTTTTTCATACATAATATATAAAATGGAATGTGTATGTCTGTGACTTTTTCTACCAGAGTCATGTAATGGCCTTGTCTGATTATTGTTTATATATTACCTGTGTATTTTTTCTTTTTAGAGTAGATCATTACCAGCTAGTGACATTTCTTAGTCTTTCATATTTATGTCATTATTTAAGAAATCACATATATAATTATGTATTTTACATATTATATATATCAGATATAAAATTGTTTATTATTTAAATATTGAACCAAAAGTGAACATATTTATAGAACCAATGAAGGTATAGATAATGCTATATGCTAGATGTCTATCTCAGGCTTGACATAGGAAAATACTAATAAAATAATCTTATTAAGGTGATTTTTATTTATTCATATATCCTTCTTGTTATATTTAAAACCTAGGAATGCAAGAATAAATTGTCCACTCTATTTTTTATTATTACAAACTACTCAGAAGCTATCTATTTTAAATCAATGTTTATACAGAACAAAGGTACAAAACGATGGAAATACTTGACATCTGATCACTTCCATTAGCTACTTAGAGTATTATAGTAATCCTTTTACTATCTGCCTAACTGAAAGTTAATACTTTAAGACTACAGATCAGCCATCAAATAATTTCAAAATACAAAATCACAAAAGTAATCTCTACAACTGATATGTATTGGTTAAAGTAAGCAATATTGGCAATGCCTAAGGGAATACTTATAGAGGTATCATATCCCATTTCATCAATAATTTTAGGTAGTTCTTTAAAATAGTAAGTTATCATTTATGAAGAATAAATCACTTAGAATTTGTTAATGGTAGACCAGCACTTCTAAATGAAAGGATTTAAATAGAATTTCTTTGGTTATTTTTGCAGATAAGTATGAGGAAATCTGAGGTAGGGATAGTACGTCAGAGACTGTATTTGCATGAACTTCTTCTAATGGGAATCCTTTTAGAAAGGGTGACAACTATGTGATTATATATTCCCATAAAATAGGAAATTTGAAATGGTTGCTTTCAACATTTGAATAGTATCGCAGAGAATGTGCTATGTTATGATTATGGTTAGCTATTGAATAACGCATTCAAATTTTTAAATTTTTATAAGAATTTTCCAGTAATAGATTATATGAAATAATTTGATTTATATAATCAATTTGGTTAGTAAGCTATCTATACTTAGCATAATTAATTTGGTTATGTAATCTATCTGCTCTTGTACTTGTGAGAGTCAGTAATCTATACAATGAACTAATAATAAATTGCATTAATAGGCAGATTAACAGAAAATACTATATAGCAATATATTAAACACTTAATAGCTAGACTTCACTAGTGAATATGCATTTCTAGATTATTACTGCAGTCTAAACAACCAATCACCTATGTTTTAGTAATTTTCTGAGTTAAATATGAATCCTTACAGCATCCTTTTCAAATAATGAGTAATTCTTTAGTCACCACATTATTTTACCTGTACCACGTATACTAAAAATCTGTGGTATATGGGATTCTTTTCAACTTTATTGGGATAGTTTAGTTCATAACTCCACATTGATGATCTTTGGATGGGATATCATATGTTTTATTTCTTGAGTGTGGGCGTAGCCAGTTTCTCCAGACCATATGAAATGATAGGAATAGAAGTTGGTTCCTCAGATGAAAATTGGAGCTTATTTGTCACTAGGGTGTATGTAGAATGAAATTGGGGCAGCAAAAAGAGCATATATAATATCTTTTAACTGGAGAAGGGAGCTCAAACTTTATCAGATTCAATAGTTACAATATTACAATAACAATCAGTATTAAAACAATCTGTAATAAATAATTACACAGAATATAGAATTTGTTAAATTTAAAAACAAAAGAGATGTTGAAAAAAACATTATCTGCCTTTACTGCAATGTGTGAAAGGAAAAATATGTGTGTGAGTATAAAGTGAATTTTATCTAAATGCTTTGAATGAGGTGAAGGATCGGTGAAAGATTATTTGGAGTAGAGAAAAGTATTATTCAAAAGCTGCTATTTACACGTTTTATATGATATTTTCACACTTAAAACAAAGACAAAATATTAGTATCATCAACCAAACTGACCAATATTATATGTTCTAATGTGATTATTAAATTATTTTCAAGACAGACGTTGGTATTGTGTAGACATTATAAGAGTGCTTTGATTTCCATTAGTGTAAAATAATCACCTATATTCAAAAGTATACTAGTTTCAAAATTCTGTTACAAAATATATGCTTTTACTTTATATTCTTATTTTGCATACTTTCTGCCTTAAACATATATAAGGGTAATTCTGAGAGTTTGCTTACACTGTATAAGTAGATTTTGTTCCAATACAATTTCCATGAAGAAAATGAAGACAACCCTGGAATTTCTAGGTAACAAAATTACTAAATATACCATGAACTATAATAGGTAGTGGGATTACCATGGTAGGTATGATCTGTTCTACTGTCTGCATAAAGTCTATAAATGGCTGTTTGGCATTCAATCATTTTCATATGTCTCCATCTGCCTAATGACAGTTTAATGTACTGCAGAACAAAACAACTTGGATTTCAAGATATATCTCAAGAATCTCATGTCTTCTCAATTATGCACATAACTTAGATATAAGAAAATATATCTTTGTGATCTTGAGACCAGATGCTGATCAACTGAGAAACGATTGCTTCATGAAGAAATGAGACTCTGGTTGTGGGTTTGTTGAAAAGAGGAACAATTCAATAATTAATTAAGAAATAAAACTAAAGCATTTAATGATTGATTATTATGGGTGGGAACGAAGAATTCTAAGATGGCTAAAAATTTTCTGACTTGAATAATTAGCCAATTCCATTCACCAGTATAGATAACATGGCAAGAAAGTAGATCTGAGTTTGTGGAAAAGAAGAAAAAATGAGTTCATCATATAGACATAAAAATGGTTCATATATTAATTTATTCATATAGAAAATATTAATTTAATAATCACCATGATTCACATAGTCTTTTGGGATCTAGAGACATGGTGGGAAATGAAACAGATACAGTCCCTCATTTTCTGGAACTTGCATTTTAGGGAGAGAAAAATATGGGCAGTTTCAGCCATCAGGAGGTCACTAATGACCTTAGAGAAAAAAGATTAAGGTTAAGGATTAAAGAGAAGATCTAGTGATTCCAGTTTGGTTTTGGCAGAAGAAATTCTTTCATTAGAATTAAAAGTTACTATCAAGTAATATTAAAAGAAATGCAGGCCATATCTTGGTAGGGCTTTTAAGAGAACAATTGATAAATGACAACCACCCTAATAAGTACAAGCTATTTATTCAGAGGCTGTTAACAGCACATGGGTCAGCCACCATCACCTGGGTTTGCCAGAGGCTTTGAGACGTCAAGGTGTGGGGATACCTTACAGGAAAAACAAAAAAAAAGGAATGTTTCAGGTATGTTCTGATGGAAATTTTTGTCTGGTGTGGAAATAAAGACCGCTCAAATTAAAACAAAGAGAGTCCCTGTGTTCAGAACTTGCTATAACAAGGTGTCAACCACAGTCACTTTTCCTTGTCAGAGACTCAAGGTCAGGCAAGAGAGCTGAAAAGCTTAGAATGAAAAGAAATAAAAGCCTTCTGGTATGCTCTCATTGGAGACTGTTGGTGGAAGGAAGCTGAAAGTGAGCTACTTAAAGTGGGCACTTCATGTGGTTTGGGAAGTTATGTGGTTTTTTTTCTTGTTGGTCCTGAGTTCATAATGGGAACAAAAAATAAAAGGAAGCAGGTAGTCATTAACCAAGTCCTAACTTTTCTGGGCCAACAGCTGTAAAGTTGCAGATTAGGGCTCTACTGTCATGTATGGTTTAGCCAGTCTTCATTTATATGCATTCAGTCCCTTGCTTGTGCTGTTACACTGCCCAAATTTCTCTTTACAAAGTTGAAGGAACTATTCCTTCCACTCCTGGAATTGCTCACTACTGTGCCAAATCCATGTCTCCTTCCTTAGGAGAAACCCATATCCAATTACTGGATGATGTGTAGCTATAAAGATTTATATCACTTTCTCCAACTCAAAGGACTCTGAGGGGCTATTACTGCTCCAGCTCAGTCCTGTGGGTTTTACAAAAGTCATATTATGACTAAATTGCATCCCCATTTTTCTCTCTGCCTAATCTTGCTTCTTTCATTTCTTCCAGTTGTTGATCACAAAACCATTCCTGATAAACTTTCTTCAAGCATCAGTGTTCCCAGGGAACTGGACTTCCCATATCAAACAATAATATTTATATTTATGAAGGATGATAGTTACCATGCTTCTCAGCTAGACCTATAATGGTATCTTTGCCACACCAGTTCAAAAACTGAAATCACCATTAACAAGGTTATTTTTAAACATGAAGGTTTACAATTTTAATTAAAATCACATAAAACCTAATGACATATCTCTATTTCTCTACCTATATTTTTCAATCTAGAGAAGACAAATGCCCTGTGTGTTGGAAGACTATGTACACTGCTACGTAGGTGTTTGAATTTCCCTTCCCTATTAATTTCCAACATTTGATGACATTTTTTATCAGTTATTCATTTTATTCTCTCTTCTACATCGCTGTTTTTTTTTGAGACTCTTATACCCAAACTTTGTTAATTTCTCAGTTTCTATCTCACAACTTATCTTTTCTTTGGGATGTATTGATATTTGCTCACGTTTTCTTCTTTTGATGAAGTACAATATACTTAACTATGCTACACTGAGAATTCTTCAATGTGCCATTTCCCCTATTCTAGTAATTAGTTTATTTTCTTATTCTGGACCAATAGATTCTATGTATTGAAGGCAGGAAGTAGCAAATATTTATTAAATATTTAAAGAGTCCCTAGAGGCATAAAATCTGTTTATGAGTGTTCCCCTAAAATGTTCATAGAATTGATGTTTACATCTCTACAGCTGTCAATCAACAAGAATGGAATACCAGACCCAAAGAAATATAAAATTTTGTTAAAGTTGTAGAGCTCATTGGAGGCAATCAGGATTAAAACTGATATTAGATTCTGCAAATAATTACTAGAGAATGACTCATCCATTCATTTGGTTTTCACATATGAATTATTTGATTATCTGGGAATAAACATAATTGATGAGAAATAAGATAAAATAATTCAAAATGGACTTTATTTTTCAAATTTATCCAGTCATGTTCTTACCATTTGTAGGCATAACATACCATTTGCAAAACATTTGGCAAACAATGCCTTATTTACATCAACTACTGTAAATGGAAGGCCACTAGTAATGTGCACTTTTGCAAATGCACCAAGTGAGAAACAGAAGCTCTAGTTACCATGAAGTGCACCTGGTGATTAAAACCAGGTCTCTCTAGTGACAAGAACTATGCTCTTTATCATTCCACCACATTGTTTCTTAATATATTATTGGTCATTTTTACATATTAGTTGCACTTCTGTCCTACTATTCTTGTACTTAAAAATCTAGACATGAATAACATTTATAAGGATACATTATTTTAACTATACTGAGGAGTGTTTCTCTAAGATTTTCATAATCATTGCTCACACACCTCACTGATGATGGCAAGCTATGAATTTCACTTGAGTTATCTTGAATTGGTTTCAAAATGTAGTAGCTTTTAATTAATCTCTTCTTTGCTAGTTTTTCTACTTTATAATCCCCATTAACTTTAAATAATATGTCCCAGGCCATCAATTTTTATGCTTTTGTTTAGTTTAAGAGTTTGAATAAATTTAATTTCTGAATGCTTTCCCAGGGTTCTATGACTTTGGTAGATACTTTCCTTCATTTTTTTTCTTCACAAACCATATTAAAGACTGCAATTTCTAGGACATTAGCCATATTCTTATGTTCCACTCCACAGGGTGTGCAAAAACAGATGTCAATCTTCTCAGCTCATAGAAGCAGTATATATATGAAAATATTAACATGCCAAACATTCACAGTAACAAATATGATTTCAATCATTTCATTTATTTATAAGCTTATTTATATACATATGTTCTGCCAATCATCCAATTATCTCTAAATGATGAAAGCTTCATTATTTTCTTTACTATATGAATCTCAATTCTTTCAATACTTTTCTTAAATATATAAAAATATAAAACAAAACAAGTGAAGAGAGAAAGAACACAAGACCAACATATTTGACTACTGTTAACTATAGTAATTGGCAATTATTTGCAAAGCCCAAGATCTGAACTGAACTTATCACATTTCAAAAGCAATGGTTACATTAACAGCTCTTTAATTTACCTTCACTCATGAAAGTCTGCCCATCAGAAAATTCATGCCTTTGCAATAGAAACTAAACATGGGCAGCATAAAAGTTCACAGCATTCTGCACACCTAGAAAGAAGGCCAACACCTGTTCTTTGAACCAAGGAAAAGAAGATGCCCTTTTCTCTGAGTGGACACCACCCCCGGTGAGAACACAGAGCTAGGAGGACAGAAAATGGGCTTCTTTTATTCTTGCCTTGTGTCTTTTAATTTATGCTCTATTTTGCCAAGCACAATGGTGTCTTCTGGGAAAAGCAGAGCAACAAGGTGGAAGGAAACCTTTTTCTTCAAACAATGGCACCACCAGTCCTTTCTAGGACTGCTGAATATTAGATTGTTATGAAAAAAAACATTTCTAAATTATTTAATTTGCCATTATTTTTTGATCGTTTGGTACTGCAGCCAGGCCTGTATCCTAAAAAGCAACTTGCTACTTTACAGGTAAAGCCATGGGAACACAGAGAAGAAGCAAATAAAAATTATTACCATACGAAACAAACAAGCAAAAGCAATTGAAGATGAACTTTCAAAAAAAATTATTAAATAGAAGGAAATGTATATTTGGAAGGTTGTATTCCAACACCTACAGAATCGGTCCACCCTTTTTTGAGAGAATATTTCCAAAGATGTTCTCACTGGCTGCAGTCAGTGAGTATAATGTCTCCCTGGCATCTCAAGGCAAAACAATCACCGTATTGGAAGGTATAAAAAAGAGGACCAGCTGGACTTTGATGATAACCAACTTGACATATAATGATATGGTGAAATATTCCGTTCTAGAGGTTGAAAATTAACATTAGTATTTTCCGAAAGAATGGATGATCTGTATACACATACATTAAAAAGATTGTTGTATGATATAAGGAGAATATATAAAGAAAGAATCTTCATAAAAATAGCATCAAGTGTAGATGAAGACTAATGAATTAAGTAGAATATCAGAAATTCAATTTATGTATTTGATTACTTTCCCCACTTGGGGAATAAAACAACTTCCATTACAACAATTTGTTTTTGTACACATATTGGTTATGAGACTGCCACATTATCTCCCAAGCATATGACAAAGCTTTGCCAGATACCTGATCAGCGCTTCTAAAACAAGCTGAAAATTCACTAATGGTAGTGTTATTATCTAATCTTATTAGACATGAGTCACCAAATTACTACTTGCCACAAGATTCTTTAAAGATCAAAAAATTATCTTTATAAAGGATTTGGGAGCTAAAATACAGAGAAAAAGAAAAAGAAAGAAAAAAACTTGAGGATGAAAAAAATAATAATCCATCAACCACAGTAGATCATTTACTTAAAATGTTAGTTTAAGGTGCAGACTTTCATTTACAAGGTTTTAGTTGGTTTGAATCAAGGCTTAGAGAGCTAATTATTCTGTCCTCCACTTTTACTTCCTTGAAAAGCTAGAGATTTCTCATTACTGTCTCAGGTTTTATTAATTATGTATTACCAATAGATGACACTGTTTATCCATTTGTAAGCTTTAGGTGACAACCTGGACACAAAACACTTAATGTTGATACAGTGAATATTAATATCTTAATAAATTTAATAAATATGTTGTACTTTCTTAAGTCCCTTATGCCCCATAGCACCCTGTCTCCCTTATTCATATATAATGCTAAGGTGCATATACTGTAGAGCCAGAGCTATAAGTTGCTTAAAACAAGATCAGGGTTAAGAAAAGAATTTAATAGATGAATGTGTGTTTCCTAAATTTTCCACAATGATTTCTGATCTGAAATTTATCTCATCTAAGCCTCAAGTGAAGAATTGTTTTGCCTCAGAAAGAGGCTGAGATGCAATATAATTTACTTTATCTGATGGGTTTTAAATACCCTGCTAATTAGCCTGAGTAAGGAAGAAACAGCTCTCTGCAGAGACTGATAAAGCTACAGGAATGAGGGAGAATGCCGGGAACATGGCAATGCAGGAAAATAAGTTTCTGAAATTGGTCCCTGCTTGATTTGCTGATACTGTAACAGAATCTAAGGTGACAGCAAAGAGAGGGACAGATGGTCTGAAACAAAGATGGCAAATAAGAGTGCTCGTAAATTTCAGTTGCCCTTTGTTATGAGCTGAATTGTGTCCACCCCAAATTTTTGTTTAGTGTATAACTCTCAATACCTCAGAATGTGACCTTATTTGGAGACAGGGTCTTTACGGATGTAATTAATTTAAGGTGAAAACATTGGAATGGGCCTTAATTCAGTATGTCTCATGTCCTTATAAGAAGAGATTAGGACACAAACAGAGAGACACTAAACTTGTGCATGGACAGTGAGAAGGTGGCCATCTGTGTGCCAAAGAGAGAGGCCTCAGAAGACCCCAAAACTGATCTGGGACACCTAGTTCCAAAACTATGAAAAATGAATTTCTGTGTGTAAGTCGCCCAGTCTTGTAGTATTTAGTGATGGCAGCCCTACCTAAGTATAGATTCCCATAGGAATTAGTATATTAGACACTTGCCCTGTCTAGAACAGATGAATAGTAGAAGGCAGTAAGTTGGGTCAAGGAAGTGGCCTTATCAACTCTCTTCCTGACCAACACCAAACAAACAAAAAGCTAAGTATCTTCCTTCCACCACACTCTGACACCCTGCACTTGAACTGGCCTTGTTTTCACTTTATTCAAGTGATTTCTAAATATCTTTTTGTACCACCTAGTCATTCTCACCTGACATTTGCTTTTATTAAAAATAAAAATAGTGGCACTTAAGGAAATTCAGCTATGTTAACAATAGATGTGAATCTGGTAGTGCTAAAAATTACTCCTATATACAAAAACACTTGGATGGCCCTGATTAATACTTTAATAGTTGGCTAGCCAGTATGGATAAGAATCAGATTAGTTAATCAAGGTTTATTCTGCTCAGCCACAAAATTGGTGTAAATGTCTTCTTAGTGTTCAAGTTAAGCAGGTTCTACCACCAGGACCCCAGTGATGAACAGATATAAAGGATTCATATAAAGTTTTCTAGGTCCTCTTCCACTTTTATTTCTGCCATATGTGACAATTGTTCAATATAGACAAAGGTCACTCATTCTTTAGTTAAAAGTATAAATAAGATAGTAACTGATTTGAAATATACAAAGTATAAAATCTAAAATCTTACCTTGAATTTTCAAACTCTATCTCTTACAAATCTTCATGTGAACAGGTCTAAACTATTTAAAACTAGCTCACAAGAAAAGAAATAACCTATTTCTTCCAAAAATTTATGAAAAAACTAGCAGAAATAGATTTTTAAAAAGCCAAATAATCAAGTACTCTACATAACCATAAAAAAATATTAGTCTACATAACTTGCAAATGTTAGATAGAAGAGATTTTAGGAAAAGCTCAGACAAATGAATGCTCACACAGGAGAATAATATAGTGGGAAAGAAATCTTTGTAAGAATAAAGTATAGCTTATCTATAATTAATGTGTTTTTCAATGCTTATTTTACTTGTATAAAAGAAACAGAGATATATGTAAACATTCAATATCACAGAACTGTAAAACCAAGTTACTGTAAGAATAATAATCACTTTAATTATATTGAGGTAATATTAACATGTTATTAGTAAATGCAGTGTCAAAACGAATACCTGAAAAATCTATTATTTCTCTAATAGCACACTGTGTTATTGTAGCTTTATAGTTTGTCTTGAATTAGGGAGTATCATCCTTCTGATTTTGTTCTATTTCTTCAGTATTCTATTGGCTATTTTGATTCTTTTATTTTTCCATATAAATTAGCTGAATCATTTTGTTGAAATTTACAAAATAACGCTGTGATTTTTATAGGGAGTGTGCTGAATCTATACATCAAGCTGAGAAGAGCTGACATCTTGATAATACTGAATCTTTGTATCCATGAACATGAAATATCTCTCCGTTTGTTTAGATATTTGATTTATTTCATCAGACTTTATAGTTTTCTACACATAAATTTTATACATATTTTGTTAATTTGCACTAAGTATAGCATTTTTTTGGTGCCAATGTAAGTAATATTGTGATTTTAAATTTGAACTCCAATCATTCATTGCTATTATATGGGAAAGCAATTTACTTTACATTAACCTGTATCCTGCAATTTTCTTATAATCACTTATTACTTCCTATGGTATTTTGTTGTATATTATTGGGAATTTCTCTGTGTAGACAATCATGTCATCTGTGAACAAAGACATTTTCTTCCATCCCAATCTGTACACATTTATTTCCTTTCTTGTCTTATTGCATTAGCTAGTACAACAGTGAAAAGATCTTATAAGAGGGATATCCTTGCCTTGTTTCTAATGTTAGTGGGAAAGCATGTAGTTACTTATAAAGTTAGCTGCAAGATTTTTCAAGATGTTTTTTTATTAGGTTTAAGAAGTCTTTTTCTGTGAGACTAAATTTTAAAGGCATAACTCTTTAATTTGGGGCTATGATGCAAATAAATGTGGAACTTATGTTTCATCACAGTTGAGACAGCTTTAATTTTTGGTTATAGTAATATAATTTTTGGGTACTCTTTTCTTTTTTTAGTACCATTAATATGAACAACACTGTGGTTTCTAGACTCCCCCCATTATCAAGTCCCCACACATACCCCATTATAGTCACTGTCCATTGACATAGTAAGATGCTATAGAATCACTGCTTGTCTTCTCTGTGCTATACTGCCTTCCCTGTGCCCCGTCCACACATTGTATATGCTAATAATAATGCCCCTTTTCCACCTATCCCTCCCTTCCCAACTATCATTTCCAGTCCCTTTCCTCTTCGTAACTGATAGTCCATTCTTGGGTTCTGTGAGTCGGCTGCAGTTTTATTCCTTCAATTTTTTCTTTGTTCTTATACTCCACAGATGAGTGAAATCATTTGGTACTTGTCTTTCTCCACCTGGCTTATTTCACTCAGCATAATACCTTCTAGCTCTATCCATGTTGTTGCAAATGGTAGGATTTGTTTTCTTCTTATGGCTGAATAATATTCCATTGTGTATATGTACCACCTCTTCTTAATCTATTCATCTACTGATGGACACTTAGGTTGCTTCCATTTCTTGGTTATTGAAAATAGGGCTGTGATAAACATAAGGGTACATATGTCTTTTTGAAACTGGGCTCCTGCATTCTTAGGGTTAATTCCTAGGAGTGGAATTCCTGGGTCAAATGGTATTTCTATTTTTAGTTTTTTGAGAAACCTCTAAACTGCTTTCCACAAAGGTTGAACTAATTTACATTCCCACCAGCAGTGTAGGAGGGTTCCCTTTTCCCCACATCCTCGCCAACATTTGTTGTTGTTTGTCTTTTGGATTTTGGCCATCCTAACTGGTGTGAGGTGATATCTCATTGTGGTTTTAATTTGCATTTCTCTGATGGTATGGGATGCCAAACATTTTTTCATGTGCCTGTTGGCCATCTGAATTTCTTCTTTGGAGAAGTATCTGTTCAGATCCTCTGCCCATTTTTTAATTGGATTATTTGTTTTTTGTTTGTTGAGATGCATGAGCTCTCTGTATATTTTGGATGTCAACCCCTTATTGGATATGTTATTTATGAATATATTCTCCCATATGGTAGAATGCCTTTTTCTTCTACTTATGCCATCCTTTGCTGTACAGAAGTATTTTAGTTTGATATAGTCCCACTTGTTCATTTTTGCTTTTGTTTCCCTTGCCCGTAGAGATATGATCATGAAGAAGTTGCTCATGTTTATACTCAAGAGAGTTTTGCCTGTATTTTCTTCTAAGTTTCTTATGGTTTCATGACTTACATTCAGGTCTTTGATCCATTTTGAGTTTACTTTTGTGTATGGAGTTAGACAGTAATCCAGTTTCATTCTCATACATGTAGCTGTCCAGTTTTGCCAACACCAGCTGTTGAAGAGGGTGTCATTTCCCCATTGTATATTCTTGGCTACTTTATCATATATTTATTGACCATATGTGGTTGGGTTAATATCTGGACTCTATTCTGTTCCACTGGTCTATAGGTCTATTCTTGTGCCAGTATCAAATTGTCTTGATTACTGTGGCTTTGTAGTAGAGCTTGAAGTTGGGAAGTGAGATCCCCCCTGCTTTATTCTTCCTTCTCAGGATTGTTTTGGCTATTTGGGTCTTTTGCTGTTCCATATGAACTTTAGAACTATTTATTTCAGTTAGTTGAAGAATGCTCTCAGTATTTTGATAGGGATTGTATTGAATCTGTAGATTGCATTAGGCAGGATGGCCATTTTAACAATATTAATTCTTCCTGCCAAAGAGCATGGGATGAATTTACATTTATTAGTATTCTCTTTAATTTCTCTTAGGAGTGTCTTGTAGTTTTCACTTCCTTGGTTAGGTTTATTCCTAGGTATTTTATTCTTTTTGATGCAGCTGTGAATGGAATTGTTTTCCTGATTTCTCTTTCTGTTACTTCATTATTAGTGTAAAGGAATGCAACAGATTTCTATGTATTAATTTTGTATCCTGTAACTTTGATGAAGTCAGATATTAGTTCTAGTAGTTTTGGAGTGGATTCTTTAGGGTTTATGTACAATATCATGTCACTTGCCAACAGGGACAGTTTGACTTCTTCCTTGCTGATCTGGATGGTTTTTATTTCTTTGTGCTGTCTGATGGCCATGGCTAGGACCTCCAGTACTAGGTTGAATAAAAGCGGGGAGAGTGGGCATCCTTGTTTTGTTCCCAATCTTAGAGGAGAAACTTTCTGCTGATAAGTCTAAAGATAGCCTAATGGGTTTTCCTTTATATGTGATCTTATTTCTCTCTCTGGGTGCTTTTAATTATCTGTCTTTATCCTTGATTTTTCCATTTTAATTACTATGTGTCTTGGGGTTGTCCTCCTTGGGTCCCTTGTGTTGGGAGATGTGTGCACCTCCATGGCCTGAGAGACTATCTTCTTCCCCAGATTGGGGAAGTTTTAAGTCTTTACCTCCTCAAAAACCCTTTCTATCCATTTCTCTCTCTCTCTTCTTCTTCTTCTTGTATCCCTGTAATACGAATATTGTTCAGTTTGGATTAGTCACACATTTCTCTCAGTATTCTTTCATTCTTAGACATCGTTTTTTCTCTCTGTGCCCTAGCTTCTTTGTATTCCCCTTCCCTAATTTCTATTTCATTTATCATTTCCTCCACCATATCTAATCAGCTTTTAATACATTCCATTGTGTTCTTCAATGATTGGATCTCCATCCTACATTTGTTCCTGAGTTCTTGAATAGTTTTCTGTACCTCTATGAGCAAGTTAGTGATTTTTATTTTGAAATCTCTTTCTGGAAGATTCATGAGGTTGATTTCATTTGAATCTTTCTCAGGTGTATTCATAATCTTACTTTGAACCAGGTTTCTTTGATGTTTCATAATTTGTTTGTAGTGCCCTCTAGTGCCCAGAATCTCTACTCTCTGTAGCTACTCAGTCCCTGGCACAAAGTTGGGGGGTCACAAGCGAGTGGTGTTGGTGCTTGGGGAAGGAAAGAGCTGTTTCCTGCTTCTCAGCTGCTGTGCCTATCTCCTCTGCCAGAACCAGTGGGCCACACACACTGGAGTATGCCTCTATGCTTTGTGCTTGTAGCTGCCATAGGCGGGGCTTCCCTCTGGTTTGTCTAACACCAGGGCAGAAGTTGCCGGTTTGTGAGCTTGAGACAGGTGCAGGCTAGCCAGATGGAATACACAGCAGGTTGTATATCATGTTGGAGGCCCTTGGAGCTGTGTAGCCAGCCATTGGGATGGAGCACCTAAAGATCGTTTAAGTTCCCAACCTCCTGGGCAGAGTGCACCCAGACAATTTTGTCTACCTGTCCTTTCTCCTGAGCAGTAAGTTCTGTTCAATCCTTGCCCTTTTAGCAGCCCTCTCGCTGTTAGGAAATCCCTCAGACTGCTCACCTAGCTCAGCCAGATATCAATTACTGTTTTCCACAATCAGATGGAATCTCTATTTCTCTAGGTATTCCACCTATCTTAGCTTTCCAACCCCACTAATCACCAGAGCACCATGTGATGTTGGTTTTTGCTTCCAGAGCAGATCTCCAGGGCTAGGTGTTCAGCAATTCCAGGCCTCCACTCCCTCCCCTGTTTCTCTTCCTTCCGCCAGTGAGCTGGGGTGGGGGAAGGGCTTGGACCCCACTAGGTTATAGCTTGCTTTGGTATGTTACCTGTTCTGTGAGGTATGCTCTTTTCTCCAGGTGTATGCAGTCTGGTGCAGCCTTCTTTCCTGTTGCTCTTTCAGGATTAGTTGTATTAAATCATATTTTCTTATTATATGTGGTTTTAGGAGGAAGTCTCTGTCTCACCTCTCATGCTGCCATCTTTAAACCAATCTCATCATCATTAAGCAGTTGCCCCGTGTCTCTCTTGACCAGGCTGCAGCAGAAGAGAGCTGGTTACTGTTGTTTCTGTTCTTTGTTTTGCTTTGTTTTTAGCAGCAGTTAGCATCAAATTATCCAAGATAATTCTGTATAGTAATGCATATTCAAGATAAATAAAGGAGATTTTAGTAACACCCACAACACTGATAAAGACATTGACCATTTGTCCTTAAATCCCCTAACTTTAGATCTCCCTATTGTATTTGGATATTTTCCCATCTTTTCAATCAGTCAGTCAAGAGACCACACTCACTGTAGAAAGTGAAAAAATCCAAACATTTACTTTCTTGAGTTGTCTTGGAACTAGGATGTTGGAATTGGATTAAGGCTCAGATAACCAATGCACATACTTTTTACTTCTCATTCACAGCTACTGTAACAAAGTAGCATGCATAATGGGACATTCACTCAGGTGGTAGACAGTAGTAACTGTAATCAGAGCAGGAACATTAATTTTATAAGAGCATCAGTGTCTATAGTATTAGAGTTGCCATTTTGTGCCAATAGCCCACTGGATGAAATTAAAACCCTTAATGCTTTCCATCAGTTCCCTCCAAACTGTGGCTGCCTGATATATGTTTAGTATTAGCATTCAACATCCACTTACCTAGGTGTTGGTGCAGTTCTGCTGTCTGGTGCACAGACTGGTTTTTGGTATGAGTTTTAAACTTTAGCTCTTTACCATTTTTACATGTTTTACTA
Source organism: Manis javanica (assembly GCF_040802235.1). Classification (NCBI taxonomy): domain Eukaryota; kingdom Metazoa; phylum Chordata; class Mammalia; order Pholidota; family Manidae; genus Manis; species Manis javanica. Next base: position 106,127,495 of record NC_133158.1, read on the forward strand.
TTTCTTAAGCTTCAAATTTTGAGCTACCTACCAAAGTATTAACCCTCAAATATGTTTTAATAAATTATTTTATGCTTTAAAAGGTCAGAGTCATATTCTATTGCTTCCAACTAAAATTCCTGTATTATACAACTAGCATTGGTAATCTGCTATGGCAAGATACTAGGACATAATTGTTTTTAGATTGTAAAGAGTGATAAATTCTTGATCTCAATAACAATGATTTAGTTGTGCAGCTCAAACAAAATAAATGGGTGTCTTGTTGAAATCTTGCCAAACACAACTATAAAAGGCATATTACATGATTTATTCCTAAAACATGTAAAGTTTAGATCATACATACAGTAAACTCAGAAAAGAAAGTCTTTGAGCTGTGTCTGCCTATGAGGGCTTCATAAAAGATGAAACTGCGTCAGTGGGAAATTTAGTTTTAGGTAGAGAAAATATGGAGTGGTATAGTTCTGTTAGGGGAGCTAATATTTCATTCATCTTTTTATGATCAAGGTATAGTATATAGCATATTAATATTTAGTAGATAAATGGACAGATTCGTGGATGAACAGGTAGAGCTAATTTAACAGTGATGAAATGTGAAGCCATTAACATGCAAGTCATTTTTCAATAGGTACTAGACTGGTCTTCTTGGAGTACAATGATTGAGTAGGTGAATATTGAATACTAGCTGTAAAAATATAGGAGGCAGCCAGTTTGGATAAAATGTAAAGAAATCTCCAGGGGCTTTAGTCTTACCAAGTGGACATCAGGGAATAATAGAATGTGGTTAATCTACTTTGAGATATTAAAATTCATACTTGAATGTTCAGGTAATGAAGGCAAATTTATGTATTTTTATACATACACATGATGAATAATCTATTTTGTTCATCAGAAACCCATGATTTCAAAGCTCTTGTATGATTTGGTTTTCACATATAAATAGAGTCCAGAAAGAAATATCCCAAGAAAGTTTATTCTTTTGGGGATAATCATTTTACAAGTTTTAAATATAAAGTTATATGAAGAATTTCCAACACTGGTCAGCTAGCATTCAAAAGCATTGATAGCTATTAATAATTTACACTGAATCTCCAAATTGATCCAAAATGACCAATTGACCCCTCTTCCTCACCTCTGCCTGCCTTAAGCAATATGCATATATATCAATATGAATATAGACATTCAATATATAGACATAACACAGTAATCCACATGGTTAATCACAAAGAAAACACAATGACCTACATGGTTAATTACAGACCCATTCTTTTCTCTTTCTCTAATGGGTTTGTATTTTCCTGACTTGCTCTTTATCTGCCTTTAGTTTCCTTAAAACATATTTAATATAACTAAAACCTATAACTATGATTTTTCTGCACACATGTCATTAATTTTAGTAATATTTTTAAAATAATATTATTCATATCTAATTATAAATCATTAGAAAATGATAATTACTGATTGCATAACTAGTATAATTTACTGCATAAATCATACTCATATATATACTCATAAATTTCTACATTATTTTCAAAATGTAGAAATATTCTATAGTTGTACATTAAGTGAAATATTATTCAGCCATAAAAAGACAGGAATACTGGCATTTGCGGAAACATGGGTGGACCTAGAGAGTATTATACTAAGTGAAATAAGGCAGGCAGAGAGTGACAAGTTAACTGGGAATTGTCTGCTTTAATTTACATTATAATTTACACATGTACTTGATAGTTATACAAAAGTGCAGCTCTCTGAGATGAAGAGATCAAAATATCTCATATACTTTTTTACACTTATTACAAAACACACATAATTTACCTCTATAAAGGAAGACACTAGATCAATCTAATAAATAAATAAATATGTTTTCCCTTATTTGGTGGACAAGATAATGCATTTAAACAACTCTTTAATCATTAAACAAATATTTTCATATATTTGTTACACAATATATATAGTGTTAAACTCTATTTTTAAAAATACTTTGTGTCCTTTTTCATCAAGTACTACTTTTCCTAAATATGTAGAGGTAACATCTTATTTAAAAACTCACATTACCAGAGACATAGTAATGCAATACTGACCTATCAATATCTGTAATGTACAATGGGATATCAAGCCCTGGGAGAAATTGTAGATCTCACTCATTTACTTGTCAACTTATATGAGAGCTTTCTAACTCTATGTTCCTGCTAGTATAAAAGGTACCTACTAGTATCATAATTACTTGTCTGATTTAGGTTATCTATATATCAAAGCCCATTTATAATGTAAACAAACTGAAGCAAGCATCTATAAATTCCATAATATATTCTATTAAGAAAATAACTTAGAAGAGGGACTAATTTTAAGAAAAGAAACACTGAAGGTTACATAGATTAATTAGGTTAATAAATATTACATTGTGAGATAAAGAATTTTTTTGAAAGATCATTGATTGGTCTCCAAGAAGAATGGATGTAAATAGCATGGAGAAACTGGAATTCAAGAACATCACTTATCTTTTTTCTAAAAAAATGCTTTTTGAGCACTTGGTATATACAAAACTGTATGTTAGTTATTAAGTAGAGACTAAAGAATGAATTTTCAGTTCCCCTGGAGCTTTAAAGAGGTAACTAATTATTTCAAGATACATATGTTCCTTTTCAAAGGGCCATACTATAATAGCAAAAATAAATTATAAATTTTTTATAGAATTATGACGGTGTTGCTAATTTGAGTGAAAAATAATCTAATACTTAAACCACAAATTTAATTGGTAAAGAAAATGTAAAAAGAGACAACGTGTTTATGTCCAGAATCATGCAAAAACATTTTTAAAATAACTTTAGCATATTTTTCAGTTTCCATTTTGTTGAAAGATAATTTACATCACATCAACCTACCAGACCAATTTGAAGATAAATTAAAGAGCATTTTATTTTTCTATCATACTAAATTAGGAAAATGGATCTGCAGCTTATATTCTGAATAGGCTTGATTTAATATGCTCCTTTAGCCATTGAATATACTAGATGAGAAAATAGTGTACAAAAATAATTCCCAACATTTATGCTCTAATGATCAAATTAGTTCAAAGGTGTACAAATTCCACAGATATTCTATTTAACTGAAAGAATTGTTCACTAGCCTTTCCAGTGAGTTTTTAAGCAAACATGTTTCTGCTAAGAAAAGATAAGTATTTATTCACTGATAAAATGATTCTGATTCTGGATTAGACAAGTAGCTTGCAGGAGATCAAGAATAACTAGAAAGCACAGACAAAAATAAGTCTGCCTAGGTGACCAGGAACAGAGGAGCCAAGTCACCTTCAAAGTACCAGTTGATATTTGTCAGCCTCCTTTGTCCTTGGGTCATTTCAAACTTAGTGGGCAAGAAACTGAAAGGCCACATGAAAGACAGCAAACTTGGGGCAGAGAAACCAGCATAGCTTTTAGCAATATCAAAGAGTTGGAAAAACAAACTTATGTATCAGAACTGGTAAATCAGTCAGGACTGGAGCAAACCAAACTGTGGGGAGAGGCAAAGAACTGAGAATTTACAGGAGATTGGGATAGTCCAGAGGTGAGAAGGCAACTTCTTTAACACCAATGCAAGTGTGAATTAAAGCTCAAAAAATTCAATACCTGGAAACAAATGATTAAAAAAAAAAAAAGAATATCCATTCCAACTTAAATTTAAGTCAATGCATAAGTATCAATTCTGCTTTGTCAAATTTTGATTAAATATTTCAACAATTACATATGAATTATAAAATTCTGTATATAAAATCAGCAATGAGAAAGCAGTCATGATTTAGTTTTAGATACGATTTGTGTGTGTGTGTGACTAACACGATGGTATGTTTCAGATTGATTTTTTCTGTTTGAAACTATTCTGAAAACCTTTCAAAAGAATTTTATAACTTGCTCTTTATATAAATAGTCATGAATTTTTATATTGATTATTATCATTTTCTACTTTATAAATAAATATATATGATCCTTCAGACATTGATGAGCATTTGTTTTCAGCTCCTGGCTTAAAACTGGGGTGTATAATGGACAGATAGACTAAAATATTTCCACAGGTAGTACCTAGATTTTAATTGATAGCTCCAAGTATGATCATTGTGAATATTGGAGAGCAAAGCAATCAGTTTTATATATAGATTTCAAAGTGACTTTGAGTATTTGTTGAAAGTAGACAAAATTCTCAAAGTTCCTTTAATGGAAACTATTATCAATTAAAATATGGGTCCACTCTTTGCACTTGAGAGTAAAACTTGTTAATCTGTGTCTGCCTCAACCTCTGTCTTGCTGAGCTGACAGTACCCAAAGTCTGACAACTACAGACTCAACTGCCACTCTACTGAATCAGTGAATGTACCACTTGGAAAATCTGGCAGCTACAACATCTCAAAGTAGGCTATCACTCTGGTGGAATTGTAATATAAACTGCCACAATGGATATAAAACTTCAGGGTTCACACTTACCCTTCATGTGCAGACTGTCAATGTCAGGGAATTTTCAGGAACATTTAAAAAAAATCAGTTTAATTGAATTGGACACAATATGTGATCTGTTTCAAATTTCTCAACAACCTCTTTTGGCTGGAAAGGGTGTCACATACCCATGACTGTAAAAAGACAAAAAAACTCCAACCTGCTTCATGCTGATAAATATTTACATATGTTAAAAATCATAATTATTCCAAGTGGGCCGTGAGGTATGATATTTCCATTCCATGCAAACTTCATACCTCATCTTACAGTTTTTGGATATACATAATTTCAATCAAAGAATATCTTAGATATATATCCAATCACTCCTCATTCTATTAAATTCTACTAAATTATCATACATCGTTTAAATAAATATGTTTAATCACTGAAATAAAGTTTGAGAATTAAGGAGGAACTGATCAATTCCATCATCAATTTCAGACCAGTCACTCTTTGACTTGTACTCTTGAATGTGTTGTTAAATATTTAACAGTTAGCCCTCTGGGAGATAGAGGGAAATTCTAACTTTTAGGATTTATTGATTCCCAAGATTTAAGTACTCCCAACATGTCTGATTATAAACTACCTTAAAATTTAACAGTCAGCTCCCATGCACCCATGAGCTGATTCTAGCATACCACTGCTTGTACTCTTCCTATAGAGAAAAGAGAGGAGTACATTAATTGATATTGATTAATTTCCAAATTCCTCCAAACATTACACATAACCTTAGAGATATTGGCATTTCCTTTTTCTATTGTTCATTCCCCCCAAATACTCTAATTATTAATGGTAAATTATTTCCTATGCACTGTATTTCTTTACAATATTGACTGTTCCTTGAAGGAAATTACCATATACCTGAAATTTTTTGCATTGTTCCACTGGTGTTATTATTAGGCATGCAGACATCACCCAGGCTATGAGCAGTCATGACCATATAACAGTAAGGGTCTATTTGTCCTCAAAAATCTACAGGCTGAACTCCCATCAAATTAGTTGCCCTGCAAGGCTTTCTAGAGACAGATCGCAAGCCCAGTGTTTACAGTAATAAAGTCTAGTCCACAACTAGGATTAGTCATCAACACTGACTATTCTAGGAACAGTTATTAAACTGAAAGAAGGTTAGTGTGTAGCCCCTACAACATCGTATTGATGTGATTGCCTAGACACTAATCCCAGCAGGAGAGATACCACTGCTCTGATAATAATTTATCCTAACTATCTCACAGACTATGGTCATGGTCTTTCTCCCTGATTCAGAGTTCCTTTCTTGCCATATTACTGTGTACAGTCCCCCCAGCTGAAGGGAGCAAAAGAGACCCTCAGTATGTGCTGGTGATTCTTTCTACATGAGTTCCCTTTGTGTGCTGCTCCAGAAGGCTTGAGAATTCATTGCTCAGGTATTTGCTCTTGTTTGCAAGACCCTTCATTAGAGTGCTCTGTGAGGAGTATTATCTGTCACCTTTCATGTGGGAGAAATTTGAATTTGGGTTATCTTGATACTCTAATTTGTAAAAGTATATAATTTTATTTTTTAATTTCTTTATTGAAGTATAGTTGATATGCAGTATTATATTGGCTTTAAGTATACAGTGATTCAACAGTTACACACATTATTAAATCCTCACCCCAACTAATGCAGTTACTATCTGTCAGCCTAGGAAGATGTTACAGAACCACTGTGTTCTCCATGCTGCTCTTCCATCCCTGCGACCAACTTGTATTTTAAACGCATAAAAGTTTATGAAAATACTAAATAGAAATATTTCTAAGGAATCCACATTAGAGTATGTATATAGCTTAAACTGCAAGTATTTAAATAATAGAATGTATTCTGATAATTGCTTATAACCTTCCGAATTAAACACAAAATAAAGATGTTTGGAAAAGCAGGCAGTCTAATTGTCCATTTACCCTGCCACCTTAACATTAACTTTGCAGAAGTACCTCACTAATTTCCAGACAGTATAGTGTTTCCAAAAATGAGATACTCTTCTAACTTACTCCACTATTTCTGAAGTTTATTCTCATCAAGTCTGCCTGAGCAGTTCATAACACTCTTCCAGAGAAATTAAAGGAAATGTGCAACAATTGCATAAATTGTTCAAAAAAAGGCATTCTTGGAACGGAGCATTATATATTTTCACCTTAGATATTCAGTTGCACCTACCTTGGCTTTAGTTTACACTTGACTTTGAAATATAGTTCAAAAATTTTTATTCAAATGAGCGTATTATTTCTGATTTTGTCCTGTGAGCAACTAAGGCCTGCATTTAGAATGTGGTTTGGTTAAAAGGACTGTTTTCTTAATTGCACTATTTCTATTACTCCTATTTATGTTTCTTTGGTCCATGGGAGATATTGTCCTGAATTACTGTAATTACTCAGCCACTACCCAACTTATCTTTTTGCATGCATGCTCTGCACCTGGATAGTTTATTTGTATATTAGGGACATCTTTCCCTCCCCTGCTGCCTTAAACTGGGACAAATAGGACTTGTTATCACAGGAGATAAGAATCAACCTTTCTTTCTCCCATTAAACCCTGCTCTTTTAAAACTTAAGCAGACCCCTTATCTCTACAGAAATGGGATTTTTCACAACAATTTGAAAGAAAAAAGTTATGTGATTGGCACCATAATTTGCTTGTGGCCTTTATCCAACTAAATTAGAGAAGAGGAGAGAATTTTTTAACCCCAATGCATGTACATGTATATATTTCAACTTATATATGACCCTATTATTATTGAGAAAGTTGTGCAGATACAACTTAAGTAAGCAAAATTTCATGACTTTTTTTTTATTATCTCTGTTAAACACTGACTCTTTTTCTTTTAAGATAAAGTGTACTTTAAATATATCTTTCTTCTATATTCTGGATGAATGATAGAAATAAAATAAGGACTTGTTCTTCTCCCCTTTTAGAATTCTCTCCACATCCTTTACTGAATCATATCCAGACTTGAAAGATTCTGCCCCAAACACACTTTCTCCATAAAATTATATTTCATTGTCACATGCTACTTTAATATTATCTTCAGCTACGATCCTATGCCACATCAGGCCTCTGGTAGCTTACCATTTCTTATGGTTCTTCTTGTATATATGCTTTGCTATGAAGGAACTGTAAAACAAGGATAGTAAAACAACTATCGAAGGCCCTTGGAGACAGACTCTGATTTTGAAGTCTGAATTTAAATTCTATTTTTATATTCACTAGCTATATGGCCTTAGTCACAATTACACTTTGTTCCTGTGTTTGAACTTCCTCATTCAACAATAAAAACTAAAACAAAATCAACTTGTTGAATATCAAATAACATTGGGAATGTAAGACACATTCTCTGCTTTCAGAAAGAAAATAGGATGATGTACTGTCTTGAGACCTAGGCAAGATAAGATTGAGCCTACTTACTCTGTAACAGGAGCCCTCCCATGGCCTGGAGGCTGCTGGGCCAGGGAGATGTGTCCTGCCAGGAACCTCCCTTCAATCCATCCTCAGTGTACTCTTGAATCCAGACCTTTTGGCCAAAAGCCCTGAGGACACATGCAGGGTATACATATTCTGTACTTGTATCAACTCACTTAAAGGCAAAATATACCTTTAATATGTATCCAAAAAGCCTGGGTAGGGGCTGAGACAACTGTCTGTAAAGAGTGTCTATGGAATTGAATTTGCAGGCTGGCTGCTCAAACATGTGTATGTATACTAGGTCCCTCCATGGTGGGAAAAGGAAGAGAAGATTGTAAACCACATGCCAGGAACTTCGCAACATCAAAAATTCAACTGAACCAAGTGTTACAGTCATTAGGGAGACTTGACATATTTGTCAGATAGCTGGGCAGAATATGATTTGTTATACATTTGGTAGCTTGATTTGTAACTTTTACATATTTAAATATATGAAATACAAGTCTCCAATGAACTCTTATCCCATATTAATCTCTAAACCCCAAATGAACTCTTGTAAATATTAAATAAGGCTCTAATTAGAAAGAATATCTAACTCTATTTATCCTGAAATTATCAGAGAGGGCACTCTCTTTTGAGTGAAAAGAATGCTTTATCTTAATTTAGAAGAATAAATGGAAAAGTACATTGTCAAAGTATACACTAGGTCAGCCTAATAGATCCAGATTCTATATAATACTCCTTGAAAAGAGTCAGGTTGGCATGGGGAACAGTCCCAGATTAAACAAAGTCAGATAGTAAGTTTTAAAGAAGAGTGGGCATTTCTATTTGCTGGATCAAAGTTTCCTAAAAACACCAGGAAATATTATCTGTGCTGGTGTTTATTTTTTTGTTTGCCTTCATGGCTTTCCTTTTTTGCCCTTCAAGGAAGAGAAAGAAGAGAACCAACTTAGTTACAAGCATATACAGTTGAATTTTAATCACTGTATAATTCTTTCTGGCAAGATTACCTAAAGCTCCTATACCTTCAAGTAACACTTTTAAAGGTCTATCACATCATAAGGCCAAAGGGCTATACAGACAAATGCTTATATTAATTCAGTTTTTCAATATGGTTGAAATGTGATCTCACAATTTCCGTGCAAGCAGATTAAAGTCATAAATCTGAGTTTATCACATCACCTTGGAATTAAAAAAGAGAATGAGAACTCCCCTTTCAATATGAAGACAAAAATATGGGAAAGTTAAACATGTCAGAGTCCAAATAGAGATTTGAAAGAGGAAATTTCCTATCTTGAAACTATGCAATAGTGAGGGAAGAAGAAATATAGAACCTGGCTAAATTTTCTCCAACCTGAGAGGTCAAGTCAATGATGAATGCTTAATAGTCAGGTTACTCAACCATACACTGAAAACCATATACTGCATATTCTGAAACAGAGATCAAAGTCAATAAAGATGTGAGAGATAAGGTACATTTTTACTATAATATAAATATTATTTTAATATAAATGAGTGTTTTAGAAATGGAACTTTTTAGCTCTATTCTCCCTGTATCTGATTTTTCTCGGATAACTGCCCATTCCCATCTTTAGGCTTATGACTATTTAATTTTCAGTTACCTTGGATTGAAAATAGCTTAAAATATTAGATTAACTCTCCTTTTAGCACCTTGTTTAAAAGTTAGCACCAAGTTAATATTGAAAATCAAGGAAACAAGCAAAGCAAATTCTCCCACTTAACCCCTCTCAAGTGAGAAGGATAAACCTGAAATTGTCTTCTTGTCTTTTACTTTGCTGATGAGAAATTTTCTTTAAAATCACACATAGAACTCTAAACTTCAAATCTTTCTGCAGCAAGTTTCAGAACATTGCTTACTCCAGTACATTCCTTGTTCTTATTGTATTAATTTTAGTTACATTTATGTGAGCCCTTACTTTAAAGTCACCCTACTTTTAATTCTGAGTCTATAATAAACACAGTGTATGGCACAAACATGAACAACTAAAACAAGGAAGTGCTCACTGTAAAAATTAGGATGGTAGTCAACTCTACAGAGAAGGGAACTGTGATAAGGAAAAGGCATATGGCAGTCCACCAGGATTCTGGCAATATTTTTGTGCCTCAGTTAAATGACTATTTGCTTTACAATGACTACATAAAGTATGTGTTTGTGTTTTATGCACTTTTATTTATATATACTCTATTTCATTACAAGAAGGTTAAAAATTCATTTTGTCTATTAAATTATGGAATTTTTGTAAGAGAACTATATTCTGACTCTATAGACTGTACAGATATGTTTACCCTACTTCTTGAATAAATCTTGAATATGATTTATTTTCTCTCTACATGGAGTTCCTGAAGATGTTTATTCTATCAAGGATAACTGCCAATCAGCTAAAGTTTAAAATAAGAGCTTCTGTGAAGTATTTGAGAAATCTTTCAGAAATCCAGTCTCAGAATACAGATGAATATATCTACCATGTGAAAATTTTTTCTGATTATAAGAAATGGAACATCATTTATTAACTGAACAAAGCCTATCATTAAAATATAAAATTTTTATAAGTATAGAATACTCCATGAAACATTGCATTATAATTAATTTCATTTTATTTTGGTACACATTTAGATGTTCACTAGTCGATTTGACCATACTATACTTAATAAAATGAAGAATGCTGATTCAGCTATCTCAGAGGATTAAGAGTATAATGCAAATTTAATAAATAAATTAACTTAGGTTGATCAAATTCAAGGAAATATATTTTGTCTTGAAATAAATTAGCTATTCAAAGTAATAAAATTATCTTCTGTGCAACATCTTCTAGGATATTTCCATTGAGATTGGGGTTAACAACAGTTTCTATTTATAGTGGGAAATATTTATAAATTACTGAGTGGTCACAGTATTAGGCATATATGAGTTAGAAATATATGGTCAAATAACCTTGAAACACTTTTACTGTTGGGTGGAGTCTTCCAATCACATATGTTGTAAATTTACTCTCCTCCTTCTCTACTAAGTTATCCTGCCTGCATATGCCTGAGGTTTGGGCAATGAAAATTCCATCTAATAGTTGATTGTGGAGAAAGTAATACATATTAAAAGTTACCAGTTTTGTGGGTTGACCTGAGAGTTCAGAGGCAGAAGGAGGCTCAATATAGCAAAAAAATGTCCAATGACAAAAGTTGTGGTAACAGCAACAACATCCCAACCAGAGAGATCTTGATGTTTGAGACCTGATGTGTTCTAGACCTCACTTAGTTCCTGCACATTTTGCAAGTATTCATCACATTCTTCTGAAAATTCTGCTTATGTTTAAGTTAGATAAGTTGGCTGTCTCTTTAGTTTCAACCAAAGACTGATTGATTTGTACAAGGAGAAAATATTCTGAAGCATTGTATTTTACTGTGTTGTGATATATCGTATCACATATATTGTATGTGATCATCAATATCAGATGTGTATTTTTACTGCTCTGAGTACCTCTTCATTTACCTTACACACAATGGTAATAGCCACTTTAGCTTGTGTTGTCACACCTTTTTAGAGAGCTTATTTTTTACGTTTATCTTTCAAGAAAGACTTACATTTCTTAGGATAGTGGGCATTAGATTTGTTTGACCTTGCATAACTTTAGTAACCAAAACTGAGGAGGTTCTTGAGCCAAGAAGACATGAGAAAGCCTCTACAAGTGTGTCTTTTAGACACCCACAGAGAAACCTGCAAAGTGGTGTTCACTGGGCTTTCATCCGCAAAGATGCAAGACAAAATGTTTGTCTCCTCTTCAGCACACAAAATGATAATAATACTTTTTGCAGAGTAATGCTAAAGCAGAACAAATTAGAATGGAATTAGACGATAGCCATTAATTATCAGGCAACCTGAAAATAATGTCATGATTTATTGAAAATATTTTTCATAGGGAAGTGATTTGCCAGATACGTTTTGAGGTAGCTCTTGCATTTTCAAGAGTTTCCCCTCCTAATATCTATTATTATCTGTATAGAAATCAAATTGAAAAACCTATTTACTGTATTAAATTTCTTAGAGAATTATTAAAATAATATTACAGAGCTAAGACCATCTATGAATCCACACTAATTCTGAGACTGCAAAATCCACATTCCTGAGTTCATCACTTGTTTCATATATACTGTAAGATCCTTAACTTAGAGCACAACTGTATACAGCAGCACAAACAGGACTAAAATGCTTCACTTTTTTAACAAAATTTATCTAAAAATTCTATATTATTTTATGTGTTTTATAGAACTTTTATGTGTTTTATAGTATATTGTCATGTGGAAGATTTTTAATTATTCTTTGTGAATTAAAAATTATTATAACCAGTTTTAGAATACACAAATATTATACTTAAAAAAGAATATGGTCCATAATTTTCTAAGTCTTCCAATAGGGTTTTCAATTTAGTAACCCAAGTTGCTAGGATTTATTCCCTTTCTTTGACTAATGCTAGCATGGTGGGTTTGTTACTTTAAAAAAAGATTGAAATTACAAGATGGCATTTTTATACTTTCCCTTTTATCCCAATAATTTCCATTAATAGTGCATTAATCAATAATGCATAAAATCTATATCAGTTATAAACTATAACAAATAAAAAACCCTGTGATCTGAAAACTTGTGTTGTATTTCTTGTTTTTTGGGAAATATTTTCCCTTTTCAAATTTGTTAATACATCCTCTATATTCAACTCTGTAAAATTTTTGATAATTTAAAAAAATATATTAACAAAAGTCCATATATATTCTGATTTAGTGAGGTTTTTTTAAAAATTCTTTCTATTTAGGATTATACCCAGAATACTTTATTGCATTTAGTGGTCATGTCAACCTATGTTCCTCTTCTTGGTCATGGCAGTTTTGCAGACTTTTCTTGTTTTTGATGACCTTGATGATTTTAAGTCCTACTGGTCACATATTTTGTAATATGTCCCTCAAATGGACTTGTTTGATGTTTTTTCTCATAATTGTACTTGGTTTATGTGTCTTGGAGAAGAGGCCATAAAGGAAAAACATCATTTTCATATAAAGAGGCTACATGTTATCAGCCTGACTTATCACTGTTGATATTAACCTAGAGCATCTAGCTGAGGTAGTGTGTCAGGTAGTGAGGTAAACTCTCACTTTAGAGTTACCTCCTTCTCTTCTTTTGAATACTCTTGTTATTTGCCAGGAAGTCACTGTGTGTGTGTCCAGTAGATAGATGATAGAGAAATCTATCAGTATCTTTATCTATATACAGATATCTATAGATAGATAAATCTACCTATATCTTAAATCAATTTATATCAATGTTAAGTTAAACATGAGTGAAAACTAATCTATTCCATTGCTGCATGAGTCATTCTAGCTTTTTCCCTTATTTATCTGTAATCTTTTACTTGAACAGTGAAAATCCTTGATCTCTCCATTTACCTTCCATTTACTTAATTTTATCAATGAGTACAGTGCTATTTCAGCTCCTTTTAACATTAGTTTTTCAGATTCAACTCATTTCCAAAGTCTCTTAAGCTAGTACTTTCTCACTAAACTCTTCAATCCATTTCTTTAACATAATTCAATTTTTTTTTTGTCAGAGTCTGCATCCTACCTGGGAACCTTCAACCATATATATATATATATATATATATTTAATTTGAATCCACTAAGACTCATTCTCTTTGCTCTAAATGTCTATGGTTTTGATACATACATAGTATCATGTATTCATAGCTACACTGTCATATAGAATATTTCATCACCCTAAAAAATCTCTTCTTTTGAAATATTCAACATCCCCTCTCCCCAAACACCTTGGAACCACTTATCTTTTAACCAACTCCCTTATACTGTATTTTCTAAAGTTCTATATAAATGGAATCAAAAGGAATGTAGTATTTTCAAATGGCTTCATTGGCTTAGATATATATATTCAGGAATCAATAGATCTTCACATAGCAAGACAGTTCATTCCTTTTTATAGTGGAATACTATTCTATCTCTTATCCAGTCACCTACTGAAGGTCATGTTGGTTGCTTCCAGTTTGGGACAATTATGAATAGAATTGCTATAAACACATGTGGGCTGGTATGTGTGTGCATGATTTTTCAAATCAGTTGAGTAAATATCTAACAGCATAATTACTGAGTTACATTGTAAGTCTATGTTTAATTTTGTAAGAAACTATTACACTGTCTTACAAAGTGGCTATACCATTTAAATTCCCATCAGCAATGAATGAGGACACCTGTTTCACATCCACACCAACAACTGGTAGTTTGTTTTTTTTTTAATTTTACCTATTTAAATTAGTATGTAATTACACTTCAATTGTGGTTTTAATTTGAATTTCCTTGATGATAAATGAAGCTGAGCATTATTTCATATGTGTATTTGCTATTGATAGCCTCTTTTGGCACAATAGTAGTAAATTTTAAATTAAAAAATTAAAGAATAAACACACCCAACTTTTTTTAGATACACTGCCACAAGTGAACTATAAAATACCATAAACAAACAATCTTCTGATACCTGGACATAGAACAGAAGAGAACAAGGATATGCTGGGGCCTGCATGCTAGCTAGGGGTCCCTGTGTCCTCATTGTCTCTAACAACCATAAGAGTAGTGGTCACTTCTTTTCAGATCTCTTGGAAGTACCAACTCATTCATCAAATCTAACCTGGACTACATGGGTATGGGATTGAGAGAATGTACCCAGCTTTAGACTTGAGTAATGATGCAAAGGAACAACTCAGCATTCATACTCAACTCTATATTTAACTTCCAAAGACATCAGCAATATCATTTCCCATCAAACATGATGCAACTATTGCTCAGACAACAAGGACACCATAACACTAATTTCTCTAAAGGAGTATTTACAATATCCCACTTAGTAAACCTTTATAACTGGTATGTAAATCCCTTTATATTAAATACTAACATTAAATATTTTGAAATTAAATACTGAGATAAGGAATTCACCATTCTTATGATTTATTTTGATAGTATAAGTGGCAATGTAAAAAAATTAGTTAATATTTATAAGTAATTTTTCACATCAAATAAAGATATACTCCTAAATTCTTATTCCTTAAACTGCTCAAATGGTCATAGTAGGTATTTATAAATTCTTTATTCCAGTGAATATTCCATATCAACTTTGCTCTCAGTAAGTGTGCCAAATAATGTGATTCCTTGCTTGATAGGTTGACAACAACTTTTATTTTTGCAGTTTGTGCAGTCAGCGCTTTAACACATTATTGGATTTTATTTTAATGTTATTATAAGTTTTAGACTAGTAAAAGAGTTCTTGAAGATATTCTAAGTATATTTTTCCCTGTCCATATTGTATATTAGCAAGCCAACTTTTCTTTGATAGTAAACATTCATCACCTATGCCAGTACAATGACCTTTTTTTCTATGTCTTCTGGCTCAATAGAATGGAGAGCCCAAGTAGTTAAATAACATCTTAGATTGGAGATAAATATAATCCTAACCCTTCTTGATAACTATCTTCTAACTAGCAGAAGCTAAAGAGCAGGGATGGGAAGCAAAAATTTAGCTAGTGGATAGTAAAATGATAGGTAGTAAAATGAGTAGCCACTACTATTGCTACCACTTGAATTCTACCTATGTATCCTGTAAATAGGAAGAATTTCACCAAACATTGATCACCATTTGTATATATTCATGTGAATAACATACACTACACCTAACAGAACACTTCTCTAATCCAACAAAATTTTGCCATCCAGATGCCATCATAAATGAATCTGCAAAAGGACATTCTACTATTCCATAAAATTATTTTCTTTAGTAAGACCAATGAAGCACAAGCCTCTATTCATTTGCTGTACAATGAGGTCCTCTGTCAGATGCAGTCATATATAAAATACATAGTGGTAAAGAAGGCATTTGTAAATCTATGGATGGTAGTTTTTACAGAAGTGTTGAAGTCAGAAAAGATAAATTAATGTCCAGAGTAAATGTTTATTCCAACAAGAACAAAATACTCTTTCTTCCATGGTAGAAAGGATCCTAGATAACTAATCTGCCATCAGGCTACTACTCTGGGGGATGATGACTTATTGGGAGTCCATGTTTGTTTCTGCTATTTTCAGGTTAGCAGTTCAAGACTAGCTAGAGCCATTTCAGCTTGATCAGTGGAAATCTCAACTGTTAAACTCTTATGTAACATACATTCACATCCCTGTGGTCAAGTTGCCCAATATGCCTGTTACACAAGGAAAGGGACACAGAAAGAAGTTGAATGATATCTTTGTAGAATATTTTGTGCAGCTGATAATTAAGAGTTTTTCTGCCATGGTTAAATTTGGTAAGCATTTAACTAAAGTAGAAATATCCTCAACTCTGTGCCATATGGAAAAGTCATTTCATCAATTATCCAAGCATGTTTTTTCCTTGTATCTGAAAATTCAGCCCAACTATTAGCCAGAGGTTATAAATCCATATAGATACACATTCTTTACCTTCTCCTGCTCTAGGTAAGGTAAACAACTAGATGCTCGGCTTATATTTCTGTCCCTGAAAGGACTTCCCTTCACCAGTACACTTCAGGGCCACAGTTGAGTAGGATTATAAAGAAGCAGCAATTCACTTTCAAGTACATCAAAATATTGCACAAAACATCTGAAAATGGGGCCTAAGGTTGTCTTGCTGGTAAAATTAATTGGTAATGGAAAGCTATCCTCAAATATATACATGCATTATGGGGAAGAGATATATTCAGCCAGAATTTAAGCCATAGAAAGCAAAGCAACATACTTGTCAAACATATTTAGGCCATTAGGACCTGATCAAGTTTAATGATAGATTATTACTGCCTCATGCGGACAGCCTTATTAATACCCAGTTCATGATGTGAAGCTCAGGTTGAGTGTTCATTTAGTGGCATATGTCCAAGCAGCTATCTTCTAGAGTTCGTAAAAGTCAGATGCTTTTCTTGGAGGATAAATAATTTTGGTGATGCTGATTTCTAAAATTTCTCAAGAAATACAATGCTGAGAAAATGTCCTAGGAGTAAAGAAAACACCGGCCATTTTGCTTGTTTTTTTCCCCCTACTTTAACATAGGTCAGTTTATAGGCCAGGGGAACAAAATACAGATTCTTTTAGTAAATGAAAGCCAATTTTATAATTTGCAGCTAATTACACATTCTGAAACTAGAAAACTAACTATGGGGTGAATATTAAGGACCACAAATGGACTCACTGTGAGATAGTCTTGAGCTGAAACTCCATTAATAATCTGATCACCTTAAATCCTTGTTTCCTATATTGAGTAGTAACACCAGGAATTAGTCAATCCACAACCAGTGTCCAATTACACAACAATTTATAGCATTGTCCTTTCTTTGGTTTCCTTAGTAAAGGACCACATGTTCCTTTGGGGAAGACCAGAATGAATATTTACAGTAAACATTTTGGAAGTAGAGCAGCGTTCTTCCTCAGGGGACTCAGATTCCCTTCTCATTCAATCAATTCTGAATCTGCAAATTTATTCATTTCTGGAGATGTCATAAGGGTCGTGACTTGACTATGTTCTATTATATTTGTCATATCTAGATATTTTTCCCTTATACAAATCAAGTACAATTTTATTATCCAAATAATTATTTCACTCCCTGGGACACTATGATAAATTGATTACCAAAAATATCTCCCTGCATAAATCCATTCTGATTAGTACACTGCTACTTCTGCCCATTATACTAAACATGCCTACCTTGTTTCTGGCAGGGAAATATCACTAACTCTGCTCTGATATTCTGGGAGTCCCTCATCCCCACTGCATTAAAGGAGCCTACCTAAGTGCCAATATCTCACACTATCATTCTTGGCCTGCAGAGAACATGTACTATGAGTAGTAGTTAAGGATTTTGGTCCTTCTCTTAATGCATTTCCAAAAACCTCTATGAAAAGATATCTTCTGGACCTTCATTAAAGTTGGCTGAATCAATCATGCTAATAAGTCCACTCCAGCCATTCGTCTACGATAAACAGGGCAATTCTAGCATTGTACCTTCATTTAACGAAGGCCACCAATGGGTCCAGAATTATAGTCAGGATAATAAAAATTTGAGGTGATCTAATATTATAGTCCTTCTACCCTACTTTATTTACCATTCCACTATATACTACTAAATGTTTATGTTAATAAAAGAATGAAAAAATCTTAAAATTCCTTTGGTGAGTATGGCACTGAGTCCTAGGTTATACTTTGTAATGATCTCTTGGCACATTCTCTGTTTGCTCATAGTTCTAGAGATAATGACAGTTGGGGTGGGGTGGCACCGGATATTTAAGAGAGTTAGCATTTTTCATTAAACCAACAACCTAAGGTGAAGTCACATTTTATGGCAGTAATGTTGATATGTTGATAATGTGCTAGTTGTTGAGTATTTGCATTCCAATTTACCCTCAGAAGATGGGTAAATAACTACAGAATGATTTCGAATACATAATACCATCAACTGTGAATGGCTTAAACTGAAACTCCATTTATCATATTCATTTATTAAATGATATTCATAAGATTCTACTCTGTTGCAAAACAAGTTTATTCTGTGATCCCAAGGATAAGTATTTGCTTATATTCATGTTCTAATAATATCCGAATTATTAGGAAACTTTCATTCCTTCAGTTAAGAATAAACCTGATAAGGAATTTTAGTAATATCTTGACAAGCCTAAAAGGAAGACTAATTTTAATTATCTGTATTAGTATCACAGGGAACTTTCTCAAGCATGGCATTCCTTCAATTGATGGGATCCTGGGTTTGTGAAATAATTCAGATATTGGATTTGAGGGTGCACACTCATGATTCACTGTTAGGTCTTCATATTCCATAGACGAATTACTTTCAATTTTAGTAAGAAAGGGTATTTGTTAGAAGCCCATCTGTATTTTTCCTGGGAATTCTGTGAGATTAATTGGCCTCTGTTAGATGTCCTGAAATGTCCTTTATCACTTCTGCTTTAGTAATGCCTCTTAACTATTAAAGTCAAAGATCCTATCATCCCAGTGACACCAGGAGCTCATTTCAATACCAAGAACTACAATTTTCCATCTCACAACTTACAGAAATTTAAACTTCTTCTATATTTTTAACAGATTGTATATATTTCTCTCACCTACATTTAATACATTGGAGATAGATGTTTTGTTTTGCAAAAGCTACTGGTGGATGAATGATTTACATGTGAGAGAAATCCACTCCATCAATGCTACCAGCTTAGTTGATTTCTTCCTTCATATTACTGAAAAGGATTTTAACAATTATATATTACTGAGCATTAGCCACCACTCTGTCTCGGTTTTAATTTACCAGCTATAGTTAAGTTTATCCGTATCAATAATTACAAAAAACTTTTTTAAGGCAAAATGCATTTTTTAGTTTTTGGTGAAAGAAGAGGCAACAATGCAGACATTAAAAGAGAGAAGAAAGGAGATAATAATGGCTACAGAGAAAGCAAGCAACAACGAAAATGTGGACACTCCATATGTGATCAGTAGCTGTCAAGCAATGTATGATAATTCTACATAAATGCAACACAAATACATATAGATAATGAGTATATGTCCTATGTCCTCTGGTTCCCAGGAGGGCAGACATACAAATATGGTAAATGGTAACCATGATGAGAATAAGATCAGTGTAGAACATTTACAATTCATTAACCTTCTTAAAGTTCATTGTTTTCATAATAATTAGAATAAGTTATCTATTTTTCTTAACCTGTCTATAGAATACAGACTATATATATATATATATATATATTTCCTATCTAGTAAAGACTTGTCAGCAATGGAATATATAGAAAATAAGCATGATGCAAATGCAATATCACATTCCTGTTTACATTCCACAAGTTCAGAAGCTGGAATGAAAAATGTCCACAACCATAGGGTATCAGGAATTTGGTGGTATTTGGTGGTATTCAGAAAATTACTTTCTCTCTTACTCTTTCTCCTTTCTTTCAGTCTTACTGTATGAAAAAATTTAAAGTAAGGGTGATGGTGCTACAATAAGGTATCCTTGATTCAAAGACTGATAATACATGATTTCTTAAGTCCAATATGGAGTAACAGAAACCAGAGTTACTCATTAGACTGAATTTTAAAAATAGATAAAAATATAAATAGACCTCATGTTATTGGCTATGAGGCAATGAAAAACCTTGAACTATAAAAAAAGGAAACAAGGTAGTCCTAGTGACTGTCACAATTCATTGCCTAGAGAAAAGGTTACAGGCCATTATTCAGGAAGGTGGAATCCCGGAAGTCTCTGGAAGTCTACTCAACATGAGGGTGCAGTTGGAAGATCAGGGAAGCCAAATACAGCAAAAGTGAGCAAGGAAGAGTATAGGAGAGGAGAAAATGCAAAGACAACTCCAGAGATCTTTAACAACTCCCCCTATTCAGTTGAGTATAAATTGGCACATTATGTGGGGAAACTACCTAAGTCCAGGAAAGAACCACCAGAGAAGATTGGAAGGAACAATGCCTGAGACATACTACAGGGCCAAAAACAAGATTGTTTCCAACAGCTGGAGAGGTTTTCTGTTCTTTCACATTTGAGAATTTCTGTTTCTTAATAACAAGCTCAAAGAGTATAGTGTACCTGGATCACACTTTAGTTTAGTCAGTGTTCTGCTGTCTTTCGTCATGGAGTGTAGCTGTGGAGAATTAGAAGTAATGCCATTCTCTGTCCTGTGGAGGATAGGCATTATCTACATGACATTTTCTAATTTTTCTAACTCTTGTTTATCAACTGCTTTCTATAACTTAACAAGGATATATATTTAATTTGAAAGTTCCACTTGAGTGTTTATATGCTATGTGATATATTTCTGGCTTTCATTTTAGAAGGTTTCCTTCTATTATGCATTAATAATTCTATTTTCTATGTCATTTATCATATTGGATATTATTGGTTTCTCCTTCATATCAGTTTTTATTTCTCTAATTTCTTCTCTGTTTTCTATGTTTCCTCCATATTAACTGTAATAATATCAAGATTCCCTCTATGCCTTTGGTTAGATTTTTATCAGTAACTACTGCATCTCTTCTGGTTTCTAAATGCTGAAATCTATATTTGCATCTCATTTGGCTGCTTAATCATCACATCTTGAGATCTTGAGTTCATGTTAGCAGAAGTTTCTAATTTTATCATAGGACACACTGCAGAGAATTTTTCTGTTGCTTGTCTCTTCAAAAAAATACACTCATAATCCTTCTTTGGCAAATTGATGTACTTTTCTTCTGTAGTAAGTTTCTATAGTTGCCATATTATTTCCTTCCAGTCTATTCATGTTTAATCCAGGAACTTTAATAGAATATAATCAGATACACTATTTACTTTAATATAGTATAGATGCGTTAACATTTCCCATGCATAACTACTTTATTTACCCACCTATGGAGCTACACACTTTGGGAAATTGTGTTACTTAGGAGTAGGAATGAAACTGGGAAGAAATCATAGGGAAGTACTTACAGGTCTTGTTTGCAAATTGGCCTCTATTGTCACTATAATGAATCTTATTATTAAATCTCATACCAGAGTGATCAACAGGCAAATTCTTATTTCTTTAGCTTTTTGCTTGCTTTCCCAACTCAGCACAGTGTTCTATAAGGCGAAGAAGTCAACCTATACCTTTATAAGGTATAAAGGTTTTTCTGCTTTTGTTGACTTTAGATATAAATTTAGTTTACATAACAAAAGAAAGAACGTTAAGTCTCAAAACTTAAATTTAAAAGTGAATACATAGTATTTCCAACATTTGGCAATATGAAGAAGGATAAAACATTTGAAGCCCAATAATATAGTACAGATTGGAAACACCTCAAGGAAATGCTTAGTAAAAATGGATAACTACATAAAATGATTTGCACATGAAAATGGAAAGGAATGAATGATTTATTTTTCATTATCAGGAATCCATGTAAATATAATTAAACACTTATTTAGAAATGGGTTCGAATGAATTTGTGTCTTCCCTTTGGATGTTAACAGAGAGCTAATGCTCTGAGTCATATTTACATATTTATAAATAGCAAACATTAACTCACTTGCTTTGCAGAAAGTATTTGCCATAATGTTAAGTATAATTTTTATTAGTTCAGGCTCATTATCTTATCAATTTCACAGAAAACAGTATTCTCCATGAGATGCTATAAGCCTACATTCTGTTAAAATCAAAACCTTAATATGTTGGCCATGCACTACTATTCCAGATATTTCTGTTTATCTTTCCCATTAAAAATCATACCTTCAGAAATTCCATATAGAGTAGAACATCACTGAGAATGCAGCTAAGCTACTCCATGGTGTTGCTACCTCAACAGCCCTTCAGTTTGGCCAAGTGGCTTGTGGTTTCCTTGAACTAATACTAGTACCTTCATGTAAGTGCTTGCCCTAGATAACAGCCTAGAATCACAAACTCCTGATATGACTCTCCAAACAGCCCTTGTAATTAACAGTCTGTGCTGCCTCCCACCATCTTCTCTTATACATCTTTCATGATAAGACCCCTTATAACTTACCAAACCATACTCTTCTGTTATTTTATTGAACAGTTTTTTTTTTAGTCTGGGAGCACCAAAGCACCCCACCTATGGACTCTCATAAACACATGTGCCCAAGCTCCTGCCTCTCTCTCTGCACCCTGCCTTGACCTCACCTTGGAGCTCCTCAAGTCATGCCAGACACTCCCTCCAGGACTTGTGAGTAGTAAAATCTCTATTTTAACTTATCTTGTGGTCTGTTGTTGAACTATGGCTCATCATCCTGAACCCTGTGCTTCACTTAACAAGTGTTAATTTGACAGGTTTATAACAAACATTTAGTAAATAAAGAACATGATTTAATTATCTAAATTTAATAATAAACTTAGTATGTGAGAGGAACTTGAATATATATATATAATTTGGGTACCAAGACAAATTTTGTGAAAATGTGTGTATCACTAAAGGTTGGTTGGTGTCCCTTCTTTCTGAGGCACTATACAACTATTTTTTGTTTGTTTGAGATCATCATTGATTTAAAAAGCATTCAATAAGATATATATATATATATATATACACACACACATATATTAAAATACATATGTTATATATAGATACATAAGGAATGATATAATTAATATATAATGTCTTCATACAATATATAATCATACAAACATATATTTATATGTATAGTGTTGCATTTTGGAAGATAATGACAAAAATATGATCATTTACTAATTTGTGTGAATCTATAATCTAATTGAGGAGAGTAAACTAGGCACTGCGTAGAGTTTGTTTACTGGAGGATTCAAGATGGCAACATAGTAAGAGTTTGAGCTCACCTCTTTCCACGATCACAACAAATCTACTACAACTTATGGAAAAATGTCCTTTGAAGGGGACCTAGAACTGGATGAACAGAGCTTCCAGACAAGAGACAGCAATGAGAAAGATATATTAACAAAGATACATTCTTGCAAAAGAAAAAGACACACACCCCAAACGTGACATTCCATGGTGGGGAGAGATCTCAAAGGTGTAGAACTTTTCCATGAGGAGCAAGAGATTCAAGCTCCATATTAAGCATCAGAACACTTAGATACTGCACTGGATAGATGAGCCCCCCAGCATCTGATTTGAAAACCAACAGGGAATACATTCATGAATACTGTACAACTGTAGGGGAAGGAAAACCTGGGCTTACACACAGACCCACTTGACCCAAACAGCAGGACAAAAACCATGAAATCAAAAAGCACATAGGCAATAGGTGAAGGAGACTCACTTATTAATCCTGGAACACCTACTGGAGAGACAAGATAGCTGGGCCTCTCCCCAGGCACAGAGTGGCTGGCAGGAGCCATTTTTGCTCTCTTGTACTGTCATGCTGATCCCCACAGGTACATTTTTGGAATCATCCTTCTAGACTGCTAACGCCAGAGGATGCATTTACTGAGAGCTCTGCACAACCCTGCACCTTAGTTGAACCTTGCAGCTGACAGGACAATAATCCTACTCACTAGCATGCCCATAGAAGCTGTGGGTAGGCCTCATGGCCAACCATGTGTGGGGCCAGCTCCACCCACCAGCAGCCGCAGTCATAACCACCCCAGGAGGATACATACAGCCATGCATGAGACACCCCTGGAGCACCTGGCTGTGGTGGGCAGGGAAGATTGCTCTTCTGAGCCCCACAGGTTGTCTCCTACATAAGGCAATTCCTTCAAGACTGGGAGATGTAGCTGAACTTCATAACATATAGAAACAAGCTGAGATAAGCAAAATAAGGGATATGTTCCAAATGAAGAACAAGAAAAATCCTCAGAAAAATAATTATATGAAACAAAAATAAGGAATCTACCCAATAAAGAATTCAAAGTAATGGTCATAAAGATACTAACTGTACTTGGGGGGAAAAAATGGATGAACACAGTGAGAACTTCAACAAAGAGATACAAAATATAAGAAAGTACCAATCAGAGCTAAAGAATGCAATAACAGAAATTAAAAGTATTTTAGAGTAAGTAAGTAAACACTGAGTGAGTAAGCAGTTTAGGTGATACAGAAGAATGGATCAGCCATCTGGAAGACGGAAGAGATGAAATCATTCAAAAAAACAGAAAGAAAAAAGATTAAAAAAAAGTTGTAGTTCAAGGGAATTCTAGGATAACATCAAGCATCACATTCACATTATAGAGAATGCAGAAGTAGAGAGGCAGAAAACTTATTTGAAAAATAAGAGCTGACAAACTTCTCTAACCTGGGGAAGGAGACAGACATCCAGGTCCAGGGATAACAGATGAACCCAAAGGGATCCAAACTGTAATTAAAATGTAGAAAATTAAAGATAAAGAGAGAATCTTAAAAACAACAAGAGAATAGCAAGTAGTTATATGTGCAAGGGAACCCCTATAACACTATCAGCTGAATTTTCAGTGAAACTTTTCATACCAGAAGAGGGTAGCACGTTAAAAGTGGTGAAAGGAAAAAAACCTTAAAACCGTGAAGACTCTACCTGCTAAAGTTATCTGAATTAAATATAAATGAAGAGTTTCTAAACAAGCAAAAGCAAAACTTGCTCATCACCACCAAACTGGCTTTACAAGTAATACTAAAAGGACCTCTTTAAGTGGAAAAGAAAAGAACATAACTAGAAATAAGAATATGTATGAAAGAAAAAATATCACTGGTAAAGGCAAACATATAGAAAAAGTAGTGAATCAAGCACTTATGAAGTGAATATGAAGGTTAAAAGACAAAAGCAGTAAATCAACTATATCCACAATAATAAGTAAAGGGATACATACGCAAAAAGGATGTATAATATAATGTCAAAAATATAAAATATGGGAGAAGGGAGTAAAAATGCAGTCGTTCTAGAATGAATCTGAATTTAAGTTACCATTAACTTAAAACAGACTGCTTTACACAGTTATATGAATCTCATGGTAACCACAAACTGAAAATCTGCAATAGACATGCAAAAAAAGAAGAGAAAGAATTCAGCATAACACTAAAGAAAATAATCAAATCAGAAGGGAAGAGAGCAAAAGAAGAACAAAACAGAAAAGAACTACCAAAAAAAAATTAACAAAATGGCACTGGCACTAAATATATCAGTAATTACTTTAATTATAAATGGAAAAAAATGTTCCAATTGAAAGACATAGAGTAGCTGAAAGATTAAGAAACAAGACCCATCTATATGCTGCCAACAAGAGGCTCCTGACCTAGACACCCAGACTGAAAGTGAAGGCATGCAAAAAATTATTCTGAGCAAATGGAAATGAAAACAAAGCTTGGGATGAAATAATTACATTAGACAAAGCAGACTTTAATAGAAAGGCCATAACAAGAAACAAAGAAGGCCTTCTATAATGATTAAAGTGAACAATCCAACTATAAACTTTAATGCTTGCAAATATTTATGTACTTAATGCAGGAACACCTAAATATAAAGCAAACATTAACAGACACAAAGTGAGGAATTGATAGTAGTACAATAACACTATGGCACTTCAACAATTCACACATATGAATTGACAGATCATCCACAGAAAATTATAAGGAAACATTGACCTTAAAGGATACATTAGATAAGATGAACTTAAAAGATATATACAGAACATTCTATCCAAAACCAACAGAATGCACATGCATCTCAAGTGCAAATGGAATATTTCCACGAAAAATCACATGACAGGCCACAAAGCAAGTCTCAGTTACTTTTAGAAAATTGACATCAAATCAAGCATCTTTTCCAACCACAACAGTATGAAGCTGGAAATGAATTATGAGAAAAAAAATGGGAAAAAACACAAACATGTGGAGACTAAGCAGAGTGTCACTAAACAATCAATGGGTCAATAAGAAACCAAAGAAGGAATTTAAAAATGCCTATACTTTAAGAAAAATGAAAATTGAAAGACAACTCTCCAAAATTTATGGGACACATCAAAAGTAGTTGTAAGAGGTAAGTTTATAGCAATAAGGGCCAGCTCAAGAAACAAGAAAAATCTCAAATAAACTATTGGACTTTATACCTAAACAAAAAGAACAAACAAAGCCCAAAGTTAGTAAAAGGAAGAAAATAATAAAGATCACAAAAGAAGTAAATGAAATAGTAAAAAAAGAAAGGAAAAGATCAATGAAACTAAGACATATCTCTTTAAAAAGATAAATGAAATTGATAAACCTTTAACCAGACTCATCAAGAAAAAGAGGGAGAAGGCCCAAACACATAAAATCAGATATGAAAGAGAAGTTATAACAAAACCAAAAAATATGAGATAGTAAGAGACTATTATGAAAAATTACATGATAATAAACTGTGCAACCTAAATGAAATGGATTAATTCTGTGAACCATACCACCTTCAAAGATAAATAATAAAAAAGCTCTCAACAAACAAAAGTTCAGGACCAGTTGGCTTCACAAAGAAATTCTACCTAAAATGTAGTGAAGAATTAATACCTATTCTTTTCAAACTATTCCAAAATATTGAAGATGAAGGAATGCTTCCAAATTCATTCTACAAGGGCAGCATTACCCTGATCCTAAAACCAGACGAAGGTACTATAAAAAAAAAGTGACAGGTCAATATTCCTGATGAATATAGACACGGAAACACTCAATAAATATTAGCAAACCACAAAAATATAACCAAATTTAAAAATACATTAAAAAAAGAATACAACATGATCAAGTGGGATTTATTCAAGAAATGCAAAGATGATTCAATATCTGCAAATTAATTAACACAATATACCATATTAACAAAATGAAGGATAAAAATCATGACCATCTCAATATATGCAGAAAAAGCATTTGACAGAATTAAAGATCTGTGATAAAAACTCTCAGCAAAGTGGATATAAAGGGAACATAACTCAATATAGTAAAGGCCATAAATGAAAAACCCAGAGTTAAAATCATGCTCAAAAGTGAAAATCTGAAAGTTTTCTTTTAAAATCAGGAGCAGGCAAGGATGCCCACTCGGATCCCTTTAATTCAACATGGCACTAGAAATCCTAGCTATGGCAGTTAGGCAATAAAAATATATAAAATGAATCAAAATTAGAAAGGAAGTAATAGAACCATCACTATTTTCAGATGACATGCTATATAGAAAAGTCTAAAGACTCTACCAAAAAACTAGAATTAACAAAAGAATTCAGTAAAGTTGAAAGATACAAACTCAATGTACAGAAATCTTGCATTTCTATGCACAAACAGTGAAC
The DNA here is from genome assembly GCF_040802235.1 of Manis javanica. NCBI lineage: Eukaryota > Metazoa > Chordata > Mammalia > Pholidota > Manidae > Manis > Manis javanica. Next base: position 106,155,179 of record NC_133158.1, read on the forward strand.
TATCAGAAAGAGAAATAAAGAAAATCCTATTTACTTTTGCATTAAAGGGATTAAATACCTAAGACTAAATTTAACCAAGGAGGTTAAAGACCTACACTCTGAAAACTATGAGACATTGATGAAAGAATTTGAAAACAGCAGAAATGGAAAGTAATACCGTGTTTCATAGAACTAGAATGAATAATACTAAAATTCATATGGAACCACAGAAGACCCTGAATAGCCAAAGCAATCTTGAACAATGCTGGAAGTATCAGGTTTTCCAGTGTTTAAACTACAAAGCTATAGTACTCAAATCAATAGACATTGGCACAAAAGCAGACACATAGATCAATGGAACAGAATAGAGTCTAGAAATAAAGCCACTCTTATATGGTCAATTAATCTATGACACAGAAGGCAGGAATATATAAGGGGAAAAGACAGTCTCTTCAATAAATAGTAATTTTATTATTATTGTCCAGGAAAACTGGACAGCTACATGCAAAAAAATGAAACTGGACTACTTGCTTACACTGTATACAAAATAAACATTCAAAATGCATTAAAGACTGAAATGTAAGCCCTGAAACCATGAAACTCCTAGAATTTTCATGTGAGTTCTTTGTCATCAGTCTTAGAGAAAATTTCTTGGATCTGTATTTTAGGCAAGGACAGCAAAACAAAAATAAACAAGTGGAACTTCATCAAGCTAAAAAGCTTTTGCACAGTGAATGGAAACATGAACAAAACAAAAAGGCAGCCTACTGAGCTGTAGTATACATTCACAAATGATACATCCTTGAAGGGGTTAATATCCAAAATTCATAGAGAACTCATACAACTCATATACACATAAAAAACTCAAGTAAAGAAAAGGAGGATCTGAATAGACATTTTTCCAAAGAAGACATACAGATGGCTAACAGACACATGAAAAGATGCTCAGCACCATTAATCATAATGAAAATGCCAATCAAAACCACAATGACATACTATTGCACAGCTGTCAAAATGGCTCATATCAAAAAGACAAGAAATAATTAGTGTTGGCAAGTATGTGGAGGAAAGGGAACCCTTATGCACTGTTCATAGGAATATGAATAGGTGCAGCCACTATTAAAAACAGTTTGGAATTTCTTCAAAAATCTAAAAGTATACTATTACCATACTATCCAACAATTTCACTTCTAGGTATTTATTTGAAGAAAATTAAAACACTAATTCAAAAAGACACACATACCCCATGTTCACTACAACATTATTTACTATAACTAAGGTATGGAAGCAACCTAAATGTCTATCAATAGAATAGAAAAATGGATAAGGAAGATATGGTGTGTGTCTACATATATATAGATATGTATATATAGATATAGATAGATAGATAGATGTATATATATATATGTAGACACATGCATACACACACATGTATGTATAAACAAAGAACTGTTAGACATAAAAAAGGATAAAATTGCTATTTTACAACACTAGGGAGGCACTAGAAGTATCATGCTATGTGAAATAAGTCAGACATAGAAGGACAAATACTGTATGATTTCACTTATATGTTGGATCTTAGAAAACCACCCACAAAATGAATGAATAAATGAAACAGAACAGAAACAGACTCATAGGTACAGCAAACAAACTGATGTTTGCCAAATGAGGGAGGGTAGTAAGGAGATGGACAAAATATATGAAGGGGATTAAGAAGTGCAATCTTCCAGTTATAAAATGAATAAAGCATGAGGATGTAATGTATAGCATACAGAATATAGTCAGTAATATTTTGGCAAGTTTGCATGGTGACAGATGGTAGTTAGATTTACTGTGGTGACCATTTCATAATGCATATAAATACAGATCACTTTTCTGAACATCTGAAACCAATGCAATATTATGTCAATTATTCTTCAATTAAAAAAAGTTGAAGTTAATAAAAGCAAATGTAATAAAATTAAATTAATTCAGGGTATAAGCTATGAGGATGAAAGGAAATAATGTATCTGAGAAGAAGAAGAATCAATTATAAATATCTGAATATTGTTGGCAATGTTTAAGCTGAACACAAATATATTCATAGTGTGGTTAAACAAGTAAGGAATGAGAAAGAAATTGCAGCTCCCAGTATCAGGCAACTAACCCCTAAGCCCTAGAAGTTGGTGTTGCTGGTAGGTTACTGTGCACTCATAGTCAGGCTTTAGTGCCCTCCTGTGGAGTGCAGACGGTCTCACAGTCCCAGCTGATTGCTATATTCTTCCAATTAAAACTTTAATCTCATTTTATTTTTCCACACTTTAGAGTAGATGGTTTAAGATATACAATCATATTCTTTTTTTTCTTTTAGTTTTATTTTGGTATCATTAATCTAAAATTACATGAAGGACATTATATTTACTAGGCTCCCCCCTTCATCAAGCACCCCCACCACATACCCATTCACAGTCACTGTCCATCAACATAGTGTGATGCTGTAAAATCACTACTTGTCTTCTCTGTGTTGCACAGCCCTCCCTGTGCCCCCCCACTGTACATGCTAATCGTAATGCCCCCTTTCTTTTCTCCCACCCTTATCCCTCCCTTCCCACCCATCCACCCCAGTCCCTTTCCCTTTCGTGACTGTTAGTCATTTCTTGGGTTCTGTGCTTCTGCTGCTGTTCTGTTCCTTCAGTTTTCTTTTGTTCTTATACTCCACATATGAGTGAAATCACTTGGTGCTTGTCTTTCTCCACCTGGCTTATTTCACTGAACATAATACCCTCTAGCTCCATCCATGTTGTTGCAAATGGTAGGATCTGCTTTTTTTTTTATAGCTGAGTAATATTCCATTGTGTATATGTACCACATCTTCTTTATCCATTCATCTACTGATGGACATTTAGGTTGCTACCATATCTTGGCTATTGTAAATAGTTCAGCGATAAACATAGGGGTGTATCTGTCTTTTTCAAACTGGAGTGCTGCATTCTTGGGGTAAATTCCTAGAAGTGGAATTCCTGGGTCAAATGGTATTTCTATTTTGAGCATTTTGAGGAACCTCCATACTGCTTTCCACAATGGTTGAACTAATTTACATTCCCACCAGCAGTGTAGGAGGGTTCCCCTTTCTCCACAACCTCACCAATATTTGTTGTTCTTTGTCTTTTGGATGGTAGGCATCCTTACTGGTGTGAGATGATATCTCATTGTGGTTTTAATTTGCATTTCTCTGATGACAAGCGATGTGGAGCATCTTTTTATGCGTCTGTTGGCCATCTGAATCTCTTCTTTAGACAACTGTCTATTCAGCTTCTTTGCCCATTTTTTAATTGGATTATTTGCTTTTTGTTTGTTGAGGTGTGTGAGCTCTTTATATATTTTGGATGTCAACCCGTTATCGGATCTGTCATTTATGAATATATTCTCCCATACTGTAGGATACTTTTTTGTTCTATTCATGGTGTCCTTTGCTGTACAGAAGGTTTTCAGCTTGATATAGTCCCATTTGTTCATTTTTGCTTTTGTTTCCCTTGCCCAGGGAGATATGTTCAAGAAGAGGTCACTCATGTTTATGTCTAAGAGATTTTTGCCTATGTTTTTTTCTAAGAGTTTTTTGGTTTCATGACTTACATTCAAGTCTTTGATCCATTTCGAATTTACTTTTGCGTATAGGGTTAGACAGTGATCCAGTTTCATTCTCTTACATGTAGCTGTCCAGTTTTGCCAACCCCATTTATTGAAGAGACTTTCATTTCCCCATTGTATGTCCATGGCCCCTTTATCGAATATTAGTTGACCATATATGTTTGGGTTAATGTTTGGAGTCTCTATTCTGTTCCATTGGTCTGTGGCTCTGTCCTTGTGCCAGTACCAAATTGTCTTCATTACTGTGGCTTTGTAGTAGAGCTTGAAGTTGGGGAGTGAGATCCCCACCACTTTATTCTTCCTTCTCAGGATTGCTTTATCGGGGTCTTTGGTGTTTCCATATGAATTTTTGAACTATTTGTTCCAGTTCATTGAAGAATGCTGTTCATAGTTTAATAGGGATTGCATCGAATCTGTATATTGCTTTGGGCAGGATGGTCATTTAGACGATATTAATTCTTCCTAGCCAGGAGCATGGGATGAGTTTCCATTTGTTAGTGATCTCTTTAATTTCTCTTAAGAGTGTCTTATAGTTTTCAGGGTATAGGTCTTTCACTTCCTTGGTTAGGTTTATTCCTAGGTATTTTATTCTTTTTGATGCTATTGTGAATGGAATTGTCTTCCTGATTTCTCTTTCTATTACTATATTGTTAGTGTATAGGAAAGCCACAGATTTCTGTGTGTTAATTTTGTATATTGCATCTTTGCTGAATTCCGATATTAGCTCTAGTAGTTGCAGAGGGGAGTCTTTAGGGTTTTTTATGTACAATATCATGTCATCTGCAAATAGTGACAGTTTAACTTGTTCTTTACCAATCTGGATTCCTTGTATTTCTTTGTTTTGTCTAATTTCCGTAGCTCAGACCTCCAGTACTATGTTGAATAACAGTGGGGAGAGTGGGCATCCTTGTCTTGTTCCCAATCGCAGAGGAAAAGCTTTCAGCTTCTCGCTGTTCAGTATGATGTTGGCTGTAGGTTTATCATATATGGCCTTTATTATGTTGAGGTATGTGCCCTCTATACCCATTTTGTTGAGAGTTTTTATAATGAATGAATGTTGAATTTTGTCGAATGCTTTTTCAGCATCTATGGAGATGAACATGTGGTTTTTCTCTTTCTTTTTGTTGATGTGGTGGATGATGTTGATGGATTTTCGAATGTTGTACCATCCTTGCATCCCTGAGATGAATCCCACTTGGTCATGGTGTATGATCCTTTTGATGTATTTTTGAATTCAGTTTGCTATTATTTTGTTGAGTATTTTTGCATCTACGTTCATCAGGGATATTGCTCTGTTGTTTTCTTTTTTGGTGGGTTCTTACCAAGGTTTTGGTAGTAGGGTGATGTTGGCTTCATAGAATGAGTTTGGAAGTATTCCGTCCTCTTCTATTTTTTGGAAAACTTTAAGGAGAATGGTTATTATGTTTTCTCTGTATGTCTGATAAAATTCCGACATAAATTCTCTGGCCTGGGGGTTTTGTTCTTGGGTAGTTTTTTGATTACTGCTTCAATTTCGTTGCTGGGAATTGGTCTGTTTAGATTTTCTGTTTCTTTCTGGGTCAGTCTTGGAAGGTTGTATTTTTCTAGGAAGTTGTCCATTTCTCCTAGGTTTCCCAGCTTGTTAGCATATAGGTTTTCATAGTACTCTCTAATAATTCTTTGTATTTCTGTGCTGTTCATCATGATTTTTCCTTTCTCATTTCTGATTCTCTTGATGTGTGTTGACTCTCTTTTCCTTTTAATAAGTCTGGCTAGAGGCTTTTCTATTTTGTTTATTTTCTCGAAGAACCAGCTCTTGGTTTCATTGATTTTTGCTATTGTTTTATTTTTCTCAATTTTATTTATTTCTTTTCTGATCTTTATTATGTCCCTCCTTCTGCTGACCTTAGGCCTCATTTATTCTTCTTTTTCCAATTTTCATAATTGTGACATTAGACCATTCATTTGGGAGTGTTCTTCCTTCTTTAAATATGCTTGGATATTATATACTTTCCTCTTAAGACTGCTTTTGCTGTATCCCACAGTAGTTGGAGCTTTGTGTTGTTGTTGTCGTTTGTTTCCATATATTGCTGGATCTCCATTTTAATTTGGTCATTGATTATTTAGGAGCATGTTGTTAAGCCTCCATGTGTTTGTGAGCCTTTTTGCTTTCTTTGTACAATTTATTTCTAGTTTTATGCCTTTGTGGTCTGAAACGTTGGTTGGTAGGATTTCAATCTTTTGGAATTTACTGAGGCTTTTTTTGTGGCCTAGTATGTGGTCTATTCTGGAGAATGTTCCATGTGCACTTGAGAAAAATGTGCATCCTGTTGCTTTTGGATGTAGAGTTCTGTAGATGTCTATTAGGTCCATCTGTTCTAGTGTGTTGTTCAGTGCCTCTGTGTCCTTACTTATTTTCTGTCTGGTGGATCTGTCCTTTGGAGTGAGTGGTGTGTTGAAGTCTCCCAAAATGAATGCATTGCCTTCTATTTCCTCCTTTAATTCTGTTAGTATTTGTTTCAGATATGTTGGTGCTCCTGTATTGGGTGCATATATATTTATAATGGTTATATCCTCTTGTGGACTGAGCCCTTTATCATTATGTAATGTTCTTCTTTATCTTTTGTTACTTTCTTTATTTTGAAATCTATTTTGTCTGATAATAGTATTGCAACACCTGCTTTTTTCTCTCTGCTTTTTGCATGAAGTATCTTTTTCCATCCCTTGACTTTAAGTCTGTGCATGTCTTTGGGTTTGAAGTGAGTCTCTTGTAAGCAGCATATGGATGGGTCTTGCTTTTTTATCCATTCTATTACTCTGTGTCTTTTGATTGATGCATTCAGTCCATTTACATTTAGGGTGATTATTGAAAGGTATGTACTTATTGCCATTTCAGGCTTTAAGTTTGTGGTTACCAAAGGTTCAAGGTTAGCTTCTTTACTATCTTACTGTCTAACTTAACTCGCTTATTGAGCTATTTTCAACACGGTCTGATGATTCTTTATTTCTCTCCCTTCTTATTCCTCCTCCTTCATTCTTCTTATGTTGGGTGTTTTATTCTGTGCTCGTTTTAGGAGTGCTCCCATCTAGAGCAGTCCCTGTAAGATGCCCTGTAGAGGTGGTTTGTGGGAGGCAAATTCCCTCAACTTTTGCTTGTCTGGGAATTGTTTAATCCCTCCTTCATATTTAAATGATAATCGTGCTGGATACAGTATTCTTGGTTCGAGGCCCTTCTGTTTCATTGCATTATGTATATCATGCCATTCTCTTCTGGCCTGTAGGGTTTCTGTTGAGAATTCTGATGATAGCCTGATGGGTTTTCTTTTGTAGGTGACTTTTTTTTTTCTCTCTGGCTGCTTTTAATACTTCATCATTGTCTTTGATCTTTGCCATTTTAATTATTATGTGTCTTGGTGTTACCCTCCTTGGTTTCCTTGTCATGGGAATTCTATGTACCTCTGAGGTCTGAGAGGCCATTTCCTCCCCTAGTTTGGGGAAGTTTTCAGCAATTATTTCTTCAAAGACCCTTTCTGTCCCTTTTTCTCTCTCTTCTTCTTCTGGTACCCCTATAATGCAGATATTGCTCCTTTTCAATTGGTCACAAAGTTCTCTTAAAATTCTTTCATTCCTGGAGATCCTTTTATCTCTCTCTGTTTCAGCTTCTCTGTGTTCCTGTTCTCTGTTTTCTAGTCCATTAATCGTCTCTTGCATCTCGTCCATTCTGTTTTGAAGTCCTTCCAGAGCTTGTTTTATTTCTGTATTCTCCCTCCTTAGTTCTTGCATATTTCTCTGCAAGTCCATCAGCATGGTTATGACTTTTGTGTTGAATTCCTTTTCAGGAAGATTGTTTAAATCTATCTCCCCAGGTTCCTTCTCAGGGGAAGATGTAAAAGATGTCAAAGCTGTCTGGGTTAATCTTGTCTGGATCAAAATTTTTTGCCTTTTCATGTTGATAGTTGCAGTGGTGTGCTATTGATGCATCTATCAGCTGGAAGAGTCAAGCCTCTTTCCACTTGGCTCCTGGCCTTTCTTTACTGGGACAACTGCCACCCCTACTTGCTTGTGTTGGGCAATTGCATGTAGATTCGGTCTCTGTATCTTGCCCGGCTGCTATGGAGGAAGCTCCCTTGCTGTGGGCGTGGCCAGCCTCAGGCTGCTGCTGTGCTATGACGAGGCCCCCGAGGGGTAATGGGCGGGGGCGTATTTGGTTGTTTACCTCTGTGAGGGGTCTCAGAGCTATTGCCCAGGGGGTTAGTGTGCCCAGAGTTCCCTGGTATTTCCAGCTGCTGGACTGTGACCCGGGATGCTTCCGTCCATCTGTGAGGTCCCTGTCCCTTTAAGACTTTCAAAAAGCACTCGCTTTTCTTTGTCCCAGGGGCGCCGGCTTCGGAACCCACTCACAGGTCTTACTGTCCTGCTTCCCTAGTTTCTAGTACCCCACACATGCGCTGTGTGTCTGTGCTCAGTTGTGGATGGCTAGGGCTGGGTGTTTAGCAGTCCTGAGCTCCCTCTCCCTCCCTGTTCCGACTCCTCTCCTCCTGCCGGGAGCTGGGGTGAGGGGCCTTGGGTCCCGCCAGGCTGCGGCTTGTATCTTACCCCTTTTACTAGGTACTGGGTTCTCGCAGGTGTGCATGTAGTCTGGCTATTGTCCTGTGTCTGCTGGTCTCTCTTTTAGGGATAGTTGTATTTGTTGTATTTTCAAAAATATGTATGTTTTTGGAAAGAGATTCCCACTGTCCTACTCATGCCACCATCTTGGCTCCGCCCCTACACAATCATATTCTTACTCCATATCCTGACAGTATACAACTAGACCAAATTCTGCTTCCATACACTGGCCCTAAAATCACCAAACACCAGCCCAAATTCTTTAAGTTTTTCTAACACTTTTTTCTGTTTATCTGGTAACCCCTAATTATCTGCAGTGCATGTTCTCTCTTGCAAGGAGCTGCTACCCTCAACTTTGCTTCAATACAGGTGTGTTTCCAGTGTTTTTTGGCTGGAAGGCACTGGCAGTGTCTGTGTAACATTACTGCACAAGGTAGGACACTTTTGGCTGCATGAAGCACATAGGATCACCAGCTGCATCACCAAGGGATTAGGCAAAGATTAGAAAGATCTAATAAAAGGATCATTTACTAATATGAAGAAAGGATAAAGAGGTACCCAGGAATAGCAGTAGCTGAAAGGGCTGAAGAAGCTATTTCTAGTACCTACTGCCGAGAATATGGAAAGGCCTGTCTGAGCCTACTCTGTCTGAGTCAGCAGAGAAATATTGCCTCTGCCAAAACATTGTTACATAATAAAAGAAGAGGGTAGAAGACTGTGAACTCTCTTGTCATACACTTATCTACTGTCAGTACTTTTCTTTGACCAAATCCAGATGGAAAACAAAGATATTGTTGTTGCCTCAGTATGTAAATCATGTCTGGGGCACATAAGTATTTCAACAAGGTAGAGACTGTGGAAATTGGATCTGGAGAGCAAATGGAAGATATCCAGTAGACTAATCCTGAGAGCCTTGGGCAATAGTGGTTAACTTTCTTAGCCTCTGGGAAATTTCAGGATAAAGTTCAACAGCAGGCCTGGTTTCATGGGTTTCTTACCTGCACAATCACATGAGGCACCACACTCAGAAGGGCACAAGGCTTAAAACTCTCTATCAGAATCTTGCAATTCTTAATTTTATCTTAGAGTTTATGTTTCGAAGGTGAAGTCCCATGGGGCAATGGACTATGCAAGTGAGTAGTGAAGATACATACACCATGCATGGTCTGTCCTCCTTGCTATCACTTTTTGCTGTTCCTTGTCACCCATTCACTCAGACTTGTGATGCCCGCATAAACACAGAATTCCAGTAGATCTACAATGCATGGAAGTCAGTGAGACTCAAAGTAAGCATTGGTTAGGCATGTTAGGTTGACTATTAAATATGGGTTTTGACAGCTTCAAGAGACCATACTTGCTTCAAAAGCCAAAAGAAGACAATGGTATTCAAAGAAACACACATGCCTTAGGATACCTATCATATCTTTGCCCCCTCATGTTACTTTCACATACTAGCCAACTACATAAACTGCAAATGATGACATAGAATGAAAGGGAAAGACTGGGTGACCCACAGTTCTTTGTCCTTTCAGTGCTTCTAACTTGCTAGTAGGATAAAGAGAGATAGTGTTGGTAGAGTGGGCACATGGCAACAAGATAAATAAAAACAACTGAGTTAGTTTTATGCAATGTTTTCACTGTTTTGATAAGAACAAAATACATGTGCACATATCAGCTATGCAACATAGATTGTGTAATTTCAGTGAATCCATGTAGATGATAAATGTTCTAATATTTGCAATTTAAACTGGAATTGTACAATGTAAGAGTAAGTGGGAAAAGTCATGCTAAAATTGTAAAATGTTAATTTATATTTACTTAGAATTTTAAGTGGCAAATAGAAAATTATGACAAGCTAAGAAATAAAAGAAAAACACTTTGTGGTTTATTAACTTTAACAATGCTTTCTTCCTGTTTTATGAAGAATGGTTCCAAATCTTTATTTCTTTATTTATTTTTATTTTATGCTGGGCCTCTGATATTTTTTAGGCAGTCCTTTTGGCAGCTATAAAAGTATAATATATCTGAATCATTTTTGCTGTGAATCATGAGGCCCCCCTCTTCTGTGGTCATAACATGGCCATGCAAGTTTCAAGAATATGTTCCCATTCAGTATGGACCAAACACAGGAAAAAGCTTTCATTTCCCATATGACTTTCTCTTTTATTAGAGAGAAAATGGTCTCAGAGTTCTCCCAGTTACTCACAACGCCACCTCCCATCCTCACCTAGGTTATTCACGTTCTTGAAAAGGAGGACAATAGTTTAATGACCTCACATTGTTCATTTCTGTAGAGGGAGATGCTGAGAGAAGGAAAAAGGAAGGACAATCTATTTTTGAGAGACTATCAGCCACGTGTGGCCCAGCTATGAATACCCATTACTTACACAGACTAAAATAGCAAGTTAGTTGGCAAAGCCCTGCTCATTTTAATTTACTTTTCCTTCTTTTCCAGTTGTCGACCATATCCCTATATTGAACTACTTACATATTTTAAGTCATTTTGAAATGTCTTTCATAACAGTACGTGAATTAGACTTCTATTCATAAAATTTATAAGTACATACAGTGCATAAAGATAACAAGCTTCCTAAAGTGCAGGCTTTTGTAAACCTAGCTTTTAGCTTTTATTACTTTCTAAATATTTGAACTATTCATTATCAAAATACATCATTTCTGTTCCACAGTATCTTATATATCAATGAACAAACAGAAGTGAGATGCTTGTTTTCCTTTCGAATGCCTTCGTCAAATTAAGTATGTAATGTTCTACCCTAAATTGCAAAATAATAGAGGGCATTGTGCTTGTGTACATAATACATTTTGATACTTAAGTGCCAGAGAAGTTCAATTACCTCAGATTTTAAATAATGATGAGGTACCGCCATCTCCTGTTTAGTAAATAAAGGGAAATCTCACATACACACACACACACACACACACACACACACACACACACACGAGTCAGAATTTAACTACTTTGATAACAACTCCAGGTTTGTGATAATGTTGACTTTTTTTGAGCTTGTAATTTTTTCAGAACTGGAAATGTGAAATTATTTCAAATTGGTACCTTATTCCTAAGAAGTAGATTTCACTTAATATAATACAAAATCAACAGTACTGTGACCATGATGTTTAATATGAGTATTAAGGATGCAGACATTTCTTTTTCCTGATGTGAAATGTAAAGATGTGAATGTGTCCCTCAAAACTGTTTTTGTCTGTTTACCTGTGTGTCTTACACATACACTGAAGCACTTAATCTCAGGGACACATTTAACATCACTCTAGTGTGATTAGCCTTGACTTTGTGTCACTACTGCTTGGAATTCTGTCTGGCTTTCCTCCAACTCACCAGATTGTGCTGCTTGTCCCTTCTAGAAGGCCACAGACCTGGGACTCAATAGAGCTTTCATCAAATGCCAATCCTTTGGTGCATCTTTTCTTTAGAACTCCATCAAATGCCCCACTCTGACTGTCTGTTAGCCTACTTACTCTTTTTCTTTCTTATTCCCAGTTTTCATATCACTACATGTATTTACTTGAAAATAAAATCAAGACCATCTCTCTTTTTATTGGCTGCCCTTAATTTCTCCTCCAACTATTCTATATTTTCTATTGTTCACATTTATTGAAAGATAGAGGAAATATTCATTTCAGATGATAAAAGTAATAACCTTGAGATTACTGGAGTGATGTAGCAGAATTATTTTTTAAAATGATTTATTGGAAGAAAGTGGTAATTCAAAAAGCCAAAATTAACTAAAATAACAAAAAAAAACTCTTTAAAATTTTACTTGGCTGTTGGTTTATTTACAAGACTAAGAAGTTCTTAGAGTGTCATGGACATCATGCCTCAGAACATGTTAAATGGCGGAAGGTTATAACACAAGTCCATTTTTCCTAAAACTGTAACTGAAAAAATCAGTTGAAACCTATAGGTCTTGGATATATCTCTACTAGACAGGAGAAGCAGCTTGTCCTTAGAAACCTTAAATATAGATAAAGGTCTATTCCTATTAATCCCAAACACTATTTTATTGAAGTTGAATGTGGCCTCACTGAATTGAAAAATCTGAAAAACTGAATCAGATAAATTGCCCATCTGAAGCATAAGTCATGTGTCCTAGGAAATTTCCACATGGCTCTTGAAAGAACCCTCTCCCTTACCACACTGTTTGCTGCCCAGAGATTTCAAAGGAATTATCTCCATGGAACTATTAGGACTTGGCTTAACAACACTTTAAAATTGCCTCATATGCAATTTTAGAACAAATAATTCATGAGCTTTCTCATGAATTAACAATACAGTAATAAAAATTGATTAACTTTAATTTAATCATTAGCCATACAGAGCCCATGTTTTCCATACTGTCATTTCTGCTAGTGTGTCAGCTATTTTAGATACATAAATAGAGCCTTTGAACATACTGCATGATTGTTCACCACTCTTTAGAACCATTCTTCAAATGATTTATACCAGTTCAACAACTTTGTTTCTTTTCTGTTTCCTTATCTTCTTTAAAATCTATGTTCATCTTTCACTATGATTTAACTTAAATTGTTTTCCTTTCTAATTATCATGCATTAGGAAATATAGTACTTTATTTTATTGATTTAAATCTATCTATTTACAGACTTAGAGAGTTTTTTCTGTGGTTCAATTCTATTCATTTATTTAAATTTAAATTTCTTCTTATTGCCTAGCTCTTTGCTAAATTTTGAAGAAATACCAGTGGGCAAGATGAACAAAGATTTTGCCTTCATTAATTTGCCTCACTTTACTTCATAGTCCTCATAATCAGTTTTATTTTTCTTGCCTTAATTTATTCCTTTCTTTGCTTTTCTCATTGAAGCACATATTTTGCTCTTCATAATAATTGTGTTCACTTACCAAATTTTATTGTTACTTTTTTGCCTACTTTTCTTGTCTAGTGATCACACTTTTTCTTCAATCTTCAATAAACATATCTATGAATGGTCTTGTAAATCTGTATGTCATGACATTTAATTTTTAACTTCATACCTGTAAGTACTATCACCACCACCACCACCAAAAGAAAAACAAACAAAACAACATCAACATCATCAAAATAAGAGAGATATATTCTGTCCATGTTATGGCTCCAACCCAATACACCATTACCTATTTCTGCACTCTGAGTTTCTGGCAGTTTGGATTACTTGCTATTATTTATATTCATATTTTCAATCCTTCTTCTCCCTGTATCTAGATGTCATTTCAAACAAATTATTTTCTTGAACCCACCTAAAATTCTTGTTTTCCCTTTTTTCCCCTTTTATTGCTTTTGATTCTTTTTCTTTGGCTTCTTTCTTCCCCTACATTCTCTTTTCCTTCCATCCTTCTTTCATTTATTCAATAAAAACTGAGTGATGTTTTAGTACCTATTCCAAGTGCAGAAGATATGGCAATGATGAAAACAATGTTTCTGCCAGCTTGAGTGCAGGGAAAACAGATAATTAAAAATATGCTAATAAATATATTTTGATAAATACTATGAGGAAAGTAAAGCAGAGTAAGATCTATAGGCATTGTGGAACAAGGAAATGTTTGCTTTTGGTAAGGGTGATCAAGGGAAAGCTGCCTGAAAATGTAAAATGTAACCATAGACTTAAAATAAGTGAGCACACAAAACTTAGATATTAGAGCAAGAGAATTTCAGACATAAATAATCTTCAGCAAAAATATTCCTGAAATAGGAATAGGCTTGGTCAAAGCAAATGGGGACAGATGAAATAAACTCAGAAGTACCAAATAAGGAAGTTATTGTAATAACACAGGTGGAAAATGATCACAAGTAGTGATCTTGCTAGGAAATGACCAAATTTCAGATATTTCTTGAAGTCTAAGAGAACTATTTTATTTCTATATCTATAAATACTTTATAAATGTATAATATAGTTCTATTACTCTTATCCCAGTAGTTAAATGATCATAATTAAAATGCATATAGCAATTAATCTCTACCTCATTTATGACAATTATTATTATTAACAGAGTATAATTACAGTCTTAATTTATATAGAGTTAGGCCTAAGATTAGTAAAACCTAAGAAGATCTGTGAAAATTAAGATGTGAATGGATATTGATGAATGAAATAAATGACTAATTAAAGACAATGCAACTTTATTTTCTAATAATAATTTCTAGTTAAATAAAACAACTTTATTTAGGAATACAAACATACATATTAAAGTTCGTAAAGAAAAAGAGAGGTTAATCTCCAAGTTACAATGTACACTGCTTTGATAACTAGGAATGTCAAACACTTGTTTCTCTTTCTTTTGCAGCTTACACAACCCTATTCTTATTTTGCTGTAAAAATGTTCACTTTCTTATCAACTTTACAGATTTTATTTTTATTAGTCTTTGCTTATGTTGCTCATGTAAAATTAAATAGGGGGTCCAATTTTATTTCCCAAAATATATAATTAGTTGTGCCAATTTCACTCATTGATTCAAACTACTATATTTACATATTTTAAATATCCAAATATATTTACATATCTTAAGATACCTTAATTCTTTATGTCTAATCTTTTTTTTTTCTTTTTCTTCTTTGGCCCATACCTCAATATTTGAACTGGATTTGCTTTTATTATTTTTAAAACTTAAATCTATGACTCCATTTATTGTTCATTACTTTACAATGATTTCTGGTAAACTAACTTTTCAAATAAATTAATAGTATTAAATTAAATTTCCAATTAAATTGTTAAATACTGAAGTTTTTATTGTTGTTCCTTGAAGTAAATGTAATTATGTGGCAAAGACAGATTCACTGGAGTTATGAGGGACTTCACCCTGTCTCCCACATTTGGGGTAAGAAAATAATAATACAATGAGCTACTATTATTATTAATATGAATTCATTATATTGCTCAGGTATGGCAGGATTAACAAGTTATATCAATTAGGTTATAAATCGTTGAAATATCAAAGAATGCCAAATTACACAATGGTTTAAACAAATGGTTTGTTTCTTTCACATATATGTGTCAAGGAGTTTTGTTCAACACTAGAAGGAGAATTTCCCAGGATATGGAGCCAGAATTTTTTTGTGCTGTTGCTCTGTCATACAGAATAGATAGTCCCGAATAACTATTCTTGCTCTCTCCAGCAAAATAGCACAGTAGCCACTGAAGGAAATGGCACACTTTGCCCATTTAAGGCTATGATTTTGGCTGTACACATAGCTTCTGCTCTAACCCTTATGAGGTCAGAATCTAGATCTATGACAATACCTTCATGGGAACCTGAAAAAAGTCACTTTAGCTAGGTGCCTATGAGCCCATAGGAAACTTACATAAGTGTGGAAAATGAGAAGACAAGCACTGAAGACAATTGTGAGCTCCTGTTACAGTATAAAACTAATACGATTTTTTAATAATAGTTATTTTCTAACTAATTGTTATCATGTTCTAAATTCATTACTACTTAGGAGAGAGTACATTTGCCTAGCACTTTGATTTGAATACCACATTGTATGTATTCACAATCAGAGCATGTTCAGCTGCAGTAATTTTATTGATGATCATGTTTGCTTCTTTTATGCATATGAAAATTGACTTGAGTTTTATGTATGTCCTAATGTATACCAAATGTCTGTGTACCATGGAGTTTTGAATGGAAACTATATTGTCTCCTTACAGAAAACACAATTCACATCTAATTATTAAATACAAATTCAATACATATAAGTGAATATATCAAAGATTGATATTTGTGCTTGAATTACACTGAGTACTGCATTGGCTGAAATATTTCACTTATGAAACCATTTTATCTTAAGCTATTTATATGAGAATTTTATTCTTATCCCTATCATCATAAACTAAGAGTAAATTCATAATATACCTCATGAAATACTAGTTTTTATGGAAATTTCACAAGTATACTTTCAGGAATATTGTTAATATTTTTGAGTTAACTCAAGTTCTGTCAAGAGACTGATGTCCAAAATTAATGTCTTTGTTCATATCTTTCAAGACATATTTCAATGTTATAAAATGAAAGAAAAAAATCCACTATTAATTCTTTTGATTTTGCATAAAGAGAATTCAAATCCTGTATATATCATATATGTACCTGAAAACAATGAAGGATAAATAAGGTACAGTACAAAGTATTTACAAAATAGCTTAAAATTATTTACCTAAAACATGCCAGTGAGCTTTCTAAGAGAAAATCTTCTACCTAATAATCAAAGTAACTGACTTTATAATTTAAGTTACTCAGCTTATTTGTTTCTGGAGTCCTTTATTTCCAATAAAATGTTTCTGAGGTCATATGATTCAGTGACCTTTAAAGTAAAATTGAAATATTTGATTTTACAACTTTTCTTTACTTCTCTCTCCTGCACTGCATGTAGTCTATGAACTCCAGTAGAATTAATTGCCTAATTATAGTGAAAAAAATGAATGCCTTTTGAAAGATTTAAAATTTGTATTTGCTGCCACAGATATTTGACCTGACTTCCCGACCTACACAGTTTGCACCATTAAAGAAAGAAAATAAGCATCTACTTGGAAACACAATTTTAACCTGATAATAAGTGTAACACAAATAGTCCATAATTTTAAGTTGTTTTATATTCTAAGAGTTAAATCTGAAGCCCATTAGAGTGGTTAATCCTTAGCCATAACAATTTATCCTCTTGAAAATAAGCTCCACCTTTATTGTTTTAATTGTTTTGTTGGTACAAGTTAAATATGTAGCAGAAAATTAGGCACTAAGACAAGTATTAACAGTAGCTGGATTAATAGAAGTCTGGACGGAATTTTTCAGGTACAAGATTTGATAAATATTATGAATAAGACTTAAAAAGTCCATGGAAATATACCTCAGAGAGATAGATATTCCCTCTGATGAAGGCATGTGTATTTTAATACAGGCTTTACATCTGCTTTATCTCTGGGCTAATCCTGTTTCTTTCTGGTGCCCATAGGTTCTGGGTTGATGCAGTCAGTAACTACATCAGTAATACACAGGCACGCATGCAAGCAGTAGTAGAAAGCATAGTACATAAAGGCAAATACATGTGACTGTTTAAGCTGTCTCATGTGATGTTACAGAAAACCTGAAAAAGGTGGTCCCTTTCATCTGGAATAGTCATAGAAGACTTCATAGAAGAAATAGAATTTGAAGGAGAGTTTAAAAGGGAAAAAGTGATGCATGAGTACAAGAGGATTTAGTCAAGTTCAAAGGGGACACTGTCCAGTCCAATTCCTGATATGGTAGGGAATAAAACATTCTTTATGTGAAACAAAGTAGTGTAAATAAAATGAGCTTGGATATTTGAAGTGATTTGCAGCACTCATTTTGGCCTTCTTCCCCCCCTGCTCATGGAAGAAGCCAGTGCTATGCTCAGTGTCACAGGGAGGATTCACACAGGAGGAAAGCAGAGGTAAAAGGAAGTCTCATCCTAGATGTTTGTGTTCCAAAGGCAGATGACATTCAAAGAAATAAAGTAACTTTAAAAGCTTACTGTCAGTTGATTTGATTAAGTAAGGCATTCTCCCTCATTCATTAAAAGACATAAAGAATTCTGTCCTTAGGTAGAAGGAGTTAAAGAAAAGCAAGCCATGAAATTCTCAATACCACTGAATCCAAAATGAAGGGAATTTGTTTTTGTTTTGGCCCTGACTCCAGAAAGTAGCAATATCCCAATGAGTTTTGTGCACCTGAGAGAAATGGTGGGATCCTGAGTGTACACTGGAAGAAGCAGGGGGAAAGATTGCTTAGTAAGTCCAAGCAGGCTGATCTCCAAACCAACCTCTAAGATCCTCATGTCCTCCCATGACATTCAATCTATGACTCAGTAGTATCAAAATGTGGAACATAAGATGACAATGGAAAAAAATGAGTCATGTACATAGAAAACAGGGCCAAGAACTGAGAATCAAATAGGACCAGAGAAATGTCTCTGTTGACAGATGTCATCAAATACCTCATCCATTCCCACTCTGGTACTCTTGCCTTGACGATGTATTGTCTTCCCAGTACTAAACCCAAACCTGGGAAAGGTGCTAGGAATGGGAAATCTCAAACTGACTCAGATTGTTTCCCTCTCTGATGGAATATAAATCAAATGTTGAAATATTGAAATATAAATGATATTGTTATTGAATATAGTGAGAAGAAATTGTATTCTTTATTAAAAAAAAACATGCATTTCCTGCTTAACTTTTCAATGTATATCTGTACATAGAACATTTAGGAGATAAGAGATTGGAAAGGGGAAAGCCAGATGGCAGAAACTCATGGAAGTAAGATTACAGAGTTTAAGTTATTCCCTAGACAGGATTTTTCAGTTTTTAGTATTTCATTAGAAGAAACATTTAAAGAAAGTTAATCTGGTGGTAAAAATGGTAGGAATTTGGCAGGTAGAAGTAGAAAGGGGAAACAGAATTTAAGAAATAGAAATCATACATTGGTACAATTTTGAGCTGTAAAGTGTCTAACATAAGTCATAGCAATATGTGATACAGAAGAATACATATTACACATTTTTTTTTTAGTGAAATGTAGGATTTGATGATGGATTAGCTCTAGCAGCATTGGAGAGAAACAGAATTAAGTGTGCTTGCAGTTTTCACATATGATAATTGGAGAATGACAGGGTCACTATATTACAGTCAAATTAAGAAAATTTTGTTGAGAAGGAAAGATACCAGTTTAAGTCATACCACTTGATGTCATTTGTAGAACAATCCCAGTAATAGTTGAAAATGTGACAAAGGTGCAAATAAAATAGCTGAGAGCTTAGAATAGTGTTGAGTTAGGACATGTCTATATCTGAATTTCAAATGACTCAAAGAGAAAGAAATTAGAAAAACACAAAGGAGAAGGCCTTTGTTTAAAAACAGGTGTTAACATATTCTAAAGGGACACTTTCAAAACCACTATTCAGGCACAACGAAGCTTTCTATCAGCGATCATTAACATTAGTATTATGGAAGTGGTTTAAGTTACTTTTCAATGGTAAGAAATGGTACATTTTAATTAAAAATAAGTAGAGGTATGCCAAAGTTGTGAGATATGAAAAAGATCCTTCTGTAACAGAAAATAGTAAAATATTTTTTAAGAGATGAACATAGCAATCAGAAATTCAACAAGAAATAAATCGCTGTACTGGCCCTTTTTTTTTTTGGTCTCTTTCCACTCATGTTTTCCAGTTACAGTCTCCCAATGACTGTTTCCTGTTCTATCCATTTATGTCCATTAAAACAATCAATCTCTTATACATACTTGCTCCCTGTTAATCTGCTTTCTACTCTATCTTAATTGAGTGATTACTGCAAGTAATATACAAATGTAGGAACTTGAATGGCATAAGGTTTGAAAATGCTTAATTGTAAGTCCAGGGAAAGGAAATCCCAAGGGGAAATACCCCTAAAAACCAAAATCAGTCAAAGGGAGAAATCAAGTTTAAAACCCGTTCATTGCTTACAAGCTGCAGTCCCAGGCCGTCTTTCTTTGCTCAAGCAGCAACCACACCGGCCCTCCCCATCACCTCTCAGGTACAGATAAGCTCTCTGTTACCCAGGTAATCACCTATTGATATGGAGATGAACTTCTCCACCCCTGAGAAAAGATGCAAATGTACTAAAGCCAGGTGAGATATTCTGGAAATGTTTCAATTTTACCCACAATCCACCCTTCCAGAAATCTCTCCTTACAATTTTCTTGATCCTCCTCTTCTGAATCTAGTAACATGCAATAGCAACAGCAATCAAATCTTGATAATCCTCAAGCCAGAGGATTTAGCCAATGCAGATCAAGTAAATGTACTTTACAGCACAATCTCTCACTAAGCACAAAATACGTTTCTACACTTGTTTACTCATTCCTAACAATCATGCCAGATTGCTCACAAAACTTTTAACAAACATTAGAACAAAGTCAGGCCTCTCTTTAAACATTATTTTCTTGACAACAGCAACACATTCATATTTCTCAAGCCAGAGGATTCAGCTAGGTTCAAAGTCCCGTGAAGATTAAGTCCAAAGCTCATCCATTCCAGCAGCCGTCACGCGGCAGCTGTGGCCAGGGGGCGCATCCAGGACACAAAAACAGTAGAAGCAAATAACCGTGATTGTCAGGCGCCAATTTACACAGAAGGCCAGCTTCCAGGCCTTTTCCCCAAGGTGCCAGAAGAGTCAGCCATTGCTTATCCATGTGTTGAAATGTCCAGGGCCACGTACATTTTACTCCTAATTGCTGCACCCGTCCTTGCAACACATGTCCAATAAAGTGGGTACCTTGATTGTTCTCAGTAAGCAGTGACTGACCATAGGCTGCAGAGAGATGCTCTAGGACCCTCTTGGTGGTTTGCTGATCAGCACGACGTGCAGGGCACTCCTTCCGGGCTCTGCTGACTTCTTCAAAGATGAAAAACAAGCCCCACTGACAGGCCCACATTGTCCTTTGCCCCACATGCAACAAACACTGATGTAGCCATTGGACCACATCAGAGACAGGCTTTCCTTCTAGCCAGCGCATATGGGCCAATGTGTCTGCTTCATCATTCCCTGGGGATGCGAAAGGCAAGTGGCCAGTCACATGATATACTGTAGGTGTATATCTGTGCCACACCACTCGGTGGCATTTGAGTCCAGTCTTGCACCCACTCCGCGGTGGGATAGGAGGTTATTACCTTGGTCGGAGCTGTTACGGTGATGGGCTCCGTAGACAGCAAGGTGTGGTACACAGCAACCAGTTGCTTCAAGGTGACCTGGACCCCTGATCCTTTCCATGGTTGTGCCCAGGCTCCAGCCGGCAGCAAGAGCAGCAGCAGTGGCAGAAGCAGTATCCTTAGGCTCGGGCTACGGGCCGGGGTCGGTGTGGCCAGCAGCAGTGGTGGCGCCTCCACAACCACACGAGTGTAGAGACATGTCCCTCAGCATGAGCGCCACTTCTCTCCATCATTTCTAGGGGTGGCCCTCCCAAAGGTCGCACCCATTATGACAGATTTTGGGTTTACAGGAATCCTGCCAATATTATGCCAATTGTCAGTATGGGGAAAGGAAATCCTAGGGCAAAATACCCCTAAAAACCAAAATCAGTCAAAGGGAGAAATCAAGTTTAAAACCCGTTTATAGCTCAACAACTGCAGTCCCAGGCCATCTTTCTTCTCTGCTCTAGCAGCAACCACCGGCCCTCCCCATCACCTCTCAGGTACAGATAAGCCCTCTGTTGCCCAGGTAATTACCCACTGATATGGAGATGAACTTCTCCACCCCTGAAGAAAGATGCAGATGAACTAAAGCCAGGCGAGATATACTGGAAATGTTTCAATTTTACGCGCAGTGCCAGACTTGGGTGTTACTATGGTCTCTATGTTCCCACCAAATTCATATGTTGAAGTCCTAACCCCCAACGGTGATGGTATTGGTAGGTGGGACCTTTGAGAGGTACTTATGAATAGGATTAGTGCCTTATAAAAAAGACTCCAGAGAGAGTCCTCGCCCCTTCCACCATGTGAGGCCACAAGAAGTCTGTGATTCCGAAGAAAGCCCACATCTGAGGTGCACATTCTCTGATCTTGGACTTCCAGCCTCCAGAACTGTAAAAAATAAACTTCTTATTTATAAGCTACTCTGTGGTATTTGATTACAGTAGCCAAGAAGGATTAAGACACAAATTGGGGTGAATGATATTTTTTTTCCTTTAGTGAGATGGGTCAAGACATCAAAAAGCATACAACCATGGAGTTAATTTGAGTTACAGAACACAGTCACAGGAAACTGATGGTAAATGCAGAATGGCTGGGATTTGGACACAAGGTCCAGTGACATTTTAAAAAGTGAAGGTGCAGGGAAGAAGGAAGCCAAGCAAGTTAATTTTATGAGTACATAAGAGATATTTTAATAAGTGCAAGGAAGAAGGATGAAGGCATTTGAGTTTTGTGACTGTGGTATTAAGAAAGATGAATGTTTTTGTTTTTATTATTATTAAAATAATCAGCTAGATCACAATTATGGTTTATATGTTGTGTAAAATGTCACGCCATATGTTACCTATTAAAATATTTATCTAAAACCTGTTCATGAATGTGTTTTTTCATTCCTACCTCAAAATTATAATCCTCACAGACACAGAACCTCTGGCTACCAGCAAATTACTTGTGTAATTTGCATCATAGTTGGGTAGTCTTGGATATACTGACACTTCTAGCAGGGTTAAAGAAGGTAATAACAAGGTGGTAATATCCTTGAAGTTTCAACAGTAAAAATTCCACTTAAATTGTTTTGTTAGACAAGCAGGATTTTTTTTCTAGGGAGATAATAGGAAAAGAGCATTTGCTGTAGATGTCATTCCATGAGCCAATGCAGAGACTTTGCGGAAATGGGGAAGATCAAGTGGTATGTATAAGTTTTATAAGCAATTTGCTTAATTAGGTAAGTATAGCCTTACTACCTCAAAATTGTCTAAGACTATGTGAATATTTATGCAATGGGAAAGAATTAAAGGAGCATGCAAAGCATAAAAACATATATATATAAATTAAATTAAAAACAGAGTTTGTGCATTTTAGTAACTAAAATAAAATTTTGTAATTTTTAAAAATATCAATTTGTATGGAGACTATGAAAATTTTCTCATAATAAATTTCTTCCTGTTGTAATTGCTTATTCAGAATAATTGTCCAAAAATATTATTCACCATGTAAACAATTATTCTGATGCCATTAGGATTTGTTCTCCATTTCATGAGTTCTGTGGTGAAAAACAATCCAGAGTAATTGTCCATGTACTTAATTTTTGTCTGACTGTTCAGCCTCAGGTTATTCCTTTATGCTACACTGGAGCATGAATAATAATATAGCAATCACTCCAGGAAGATGTCAGAAAACCACAGTTCTAATGTCATTGATTGAACCTCTTCAGTGTGGTTGAAAATAATAAAAAATAGTGATCCAACCATCCCGTTCTCATTTCCCCGTTTTTACACTCTTTGTAGGTAAGTATATGATACATCATGATCAAGATATTGAATTATCTATGACATTATGCAAAATGGTTAATAAATAATAATAATCTATTGAACTCTTGCCACATAAAACAACCTGCACTCTGGTGTTAGTTGGGGGTGGAGGGGCATTCTCCATAGTGTGAATTAGAGTGTCTGTATTTGAACCTGTGTTTGGGGATCTCATGTGATAGCATATTCCACCTTGTGTATTAAGTCTAGTTCCTTTTGTATCCCCACTAGAGAATATGTTATGTTAATACTAACCATTTAATCTTCCTAACTCTCAGTTTATTCATCTGAAGAATAATGAACTGCCTGAGCATGGGCTAATTTTGAGTAAAATTAAACTGCAGATTAAACTGCATACAAGATTTGAATGCATGCTGATGTAAGCCTCAGGTACTTTCCTCACATGGTGATGCTGGTCAGCACTCCAGAAAATACCTGAAGGGGACATTCTGAAGATCTCTGGACATTTTCTCTCCTCTCTGGTACTTAGGGATTCCATTAGAGCACTGCAATCCTGCTCTCCACTCCCCACCACATCCATCGTCACCAAGGGCTGCTGCTTCAAGTCACTGAACAGGAACGAAGGTAGAGCTTACGCCATTTGTGTTGGGGATCTCTGTCAAATGACAGAGCCTCATGTCCACGAGCATCTAAATCATTGGTTCATGTATTTTGTTTGATTGTTTTGGTTTTAGTTTTGTCTTTGGTTGTTTCTGTAGAGAAAAATTCTGATCTCTGTCATTCCATCTTGGCTAGAAGCTAAAGTTACTTGCTATTATTTAAATTGGAATTATAATTAATAAATAGATCAGTTTGGGGAAAATGGATATATCAACTAGATTGTATCTTCCAATGCATGAACATGGTGTATTTTTATATTTATTTAGTTCTTCTTTAATTTATCATAGCTATGTGCTGCGTTTTTCAAGGTAGAACTATGACACATCATCCATTAGATTTGTGCCTGAAAATGTGATATATTTGATGCCATAGCAAATTGACTTTATAAAATAATTTCTTATTCTTTATTGCTACTGTGTAAAAATGTTATTTTTGTGTCTTGTGAACTTAGGATATTCTCCTGTTAATTCTACTTGTTTTTGAGGATTCCTTTGGACCTTATTAAAAAATAATGATATCTGTGAATGAATGAAGATTTTTTAACTCCATTTTCCAGTGATTCATGACACATTTTTTTTAGTTTTATTTATTTCATTGGCTATTTTTTACAGTACAATATTGACTAGAAATGTTGATAATATCTATTTTTACTTTTCTACCCTTCATAGGAACAGGGTTCAATATTAACTGTGATATGAATAACCATTTATTATTAGCACTTTTTACCAAAATAATGTTTCACTCCTGTTATGGACTGAATTGTTTTCTTTCAAAATGTGTCAGTTTAAGCCCTAACTCCCAGCACCTCAAAATGTGACTATTCAGAAACAGGGCCATTGCACATGTAATTAGTTCAAATTAGGTCATCCTGGAGTAGAGTAGGGCCCTAATCCAGTATCACTGGTGTCCTTACAAAAAAGGAAATTCAGAAAGACCTGCATTCACAGGGAAAACACCATATGAAGACTGGAGTTGGCTGCCATCAGCTAAGGAACTGCTGGAAGCTATGAGAGGGGCCTGGAATGGGTCCTTCCTTGGCGCTTCCATAGGTAGCACAGCACCACAGGCACTTTGCAGATTTCTGGCTTACGGAACTGTGAGGCAATCAGTTTCTGCTGTTCTGATTCTCCCAGTCTGTGGGGCTTTGCTGTAGCTGCCCCTAAAATCTACTACAACTTGTATCACCAGTTTGCTGAGATGTCTTTAAAAAAATCACAAATGGCTAATTTTTTCATTTTTCTGCTTCTATGAAGGTAATCATGAGTCTTCCTCTTTGTACTTTTAATGTATTCAATATTATTTGGTTTTCTAATTAAACCAATGCACTGTTGCAATGCTTAAATAAGCTTCACTTGGCCATGAAATATTATTTTTTATACATTTTGGATGAAATGTCCTAATATTTACTTGAAGATTTTTGCACTTATGTTCAAGTATGATAGGATTCAGTTTTTCTTTGGTAATATCTTTATCAGATTTTATTACCAATGTTTATCTGGTTCATAAAATGTGTTGCAAATTATTTTCCTTATTGATTTCTGAGACTGTCTATTATTTTTTTATTCCTTACTATAAAGTCTTATAGAATTTAGCAGTGAATCAAAATAAGCCTGAGGATTTCATTAAGGGAAAGTTGTTTTGAATTATAAATTCACTTTTTAATAGAGAGCTATTAAATTTTCTAATTCTTCCTGTGTTAGTGTAAGTAGAATATTACAAAGTTTTTCTCTGTCCCACCTATTTTGATAAAATTATTGCCATTATGTAATTTACAGTATTGTCTTATTTTTATTTCTGTGTCTTTTCACACACTAATGTTAACATTTAGTATTTTTTCTTCTTATATGTCCATTCTAAAGTGTTATCAGTTTCATTAATCTTTTCAAAAATAATTTTAATTTGTAATTTATTTGCTTTCTTTCCTTGATATCTGCTATTTTTACTATATCCTATCTTCTCACTTTGTGATTCCTTTGTTTTTCTTTCCTTAATTTGCAAATGTGAAAATTTAAATTACATACATTTTAACTTTTCTATTATAGTTATTTAAATATCTACATTTCCATGGACATTACTTTGGCTGTATCTTCAAATTTTGTAATGCTGTGTTATTTCCAATAATGTTATAATATCCTATAATTTTCTTTGTACTGTCTTCTTTATCCCATGAATATGGATTCATAGTTTATTGCTTAATTTCTAAATATTGGAAACTTTCAGATAATTTACTGAAATTGATTTCTATGTTAGTACTGCTACATTAGGAGAACAAACTATATAATTTCAATGCTGTAAAATTTACTGAGGCATTTTATGGCTAAAAATATGGGATATGTTGGCAATATTGGTGAATATTCCATGCAAATCTAAGAAGAATGTCTATTAGGTCAGCTTGAATTGCAGTTATCCAAATATTCTACATTTATGCTAATTTTTACCTTTTTGTTCTATCAGTTGGTAGGAGTTTGGTGTTAATATATCCCAGTATGATCGTGGATTTATCTATGTTTCTGCCTTTAGTTTTGTCAAATTTTTTTTTTATGTTTGAAGTCTTTTTCAACTATATTCAGTGTGATATAATCCAGTTTTCTATTTTTATTAGATTCAAACACAGTTAAAAATTTTTTGTTTTCTTAGGAAATTGATCCTTACAAAATGACTCTGGTAATACTCTTACTCTTGAGGTCTGCATGTTTACAATCCAGATACCAGCTTTATAATCTGTAAGAGATGTTTCTCTGGTTCTGTTTTCACTGTGGTGTTCACCTTGTTTTCTGTCTTTACCTCACTATTTCTCTACCTTCAAAGTATCTCTCCATCCTGCTGCTCTACCTAATCTTCTGTGGGCACCATAATGCACTAACAAAAGGCCATGCACCAAATGGTAATGTTCGTGAGGTTTTACTCTGCAGCACACGTCACTGGTGAAGCCTATATATATCTGAGGGAGATTCATTCTTCTTGTCTTCTTTGCCTGCCTAAGTCTTCAGTGTACTGTTTATATGTAAGGTAAAGGCCTCATAGGATAGGAATGACTCCACATCAGAAGGACATTGAAATTATATTCTTTCACGGCAATTCATGTTTGGAGATAAAAATGCATTAGCCATTCAACTATTTTCTTCTTGTTCTCTATGGCAATTTGTTCCTTCATCCTGGCTTTACTGCTAAAAGGAATCATGGGGTTTCATATTTCTTAGGAAGGAGCTTCTCTGTATTTCCCCTTTATTATAAGGAAATAATAGTCTTTTAAACCTTGTTACAGCCTAACAATATGTGGAAGTGCCTCAATTTAATTTTACATACAAGAATGCTTTTGTACTAGAAAAATGTATATGAAATTATCCAGTTATACAATAATACACTCAACATATTATTAAACATTTCAAATACTATCAATGATCCCTTCACATATATGTGATCTTCTTCATGTTACTATAGCAAAAGATTGAAGTGAACTTTACTGAAATATGACAAAGCAAAATATTCTAAATATTCTTATATCATTAGTGCCTCTAATCCTTCAGTGAGATAGAAGGATAAAATAGATTCTTCTCTGTCCCTCTGCTTATAAACTTATCTTCATATTTGTGTTTATATGTATCCTAATATTTTTATGGAAATAGAATAACCTCTTGGACCTGTTTGCAAAGCCTTGGGCTGTGGTTCTAAGGTCTAGATTCTAGTCTGTGTCACCATGGTGAAAAAGAGCTTGGGAATGTTTTGCCCACAGCTGCTTATGTCTTACACTCTGAGCTTTGCTCTTTTTTAACTTCTGCAGGGCACTTGTCACCTCTTCCTTTATTTATGATGGTTATACTTCTCTT
The DNA here is from genome assembly GCF_040802235.1 of Manis javanica. Classification (NCBI taxonomy): domain Eukaryota; kingdom Metazoa; phylum Chordata; class Mammalia; order Pholidota; family Manidae; genus Manis; species Manis javanica. The sequence continues at coordinate 106,182,831 of NC_133158.1, forward strand.
CAAATTTCTGCAAAGAAAGTAGTATATGAACTTTTTGCTGCTCTCCTGGATGGGTATTTGAATAGAGCAGATAGTTTATTTAATATTATATGACTGACTGCAAGAAAAATATATTGTATGCATATATTTCATAGGCAACAAGATTAGTCATAAAACGCAGGCTACATCAGACCCTTAGAAATTATAGGAAAGAGATAATAAGATCTATATCTAAATATTCAAAATAAATCCTTTTTTTGCATAGGAAATTTGCAACATAAATTGGGTAGTTAACTAAAATAAAACTAAAATAAATGGCTCATGAAGCAGCAAATCAGTTTGTTTCAGTGCTGATTGAACACCTAGAGTAATCTGATCTGTTGTTGAGCTATCAGAAGTTATACTGAGAAAAAAGAGGGAAAGACAGAGAAATAAACTACTTTTATTTAAATTGTCAGAGCTGTCATGAAAAATACATAAATTATGGTCATAGAATAACCTATTCTTCAGTAGAATTTTATTACAAATACTCCTACTTTATGAAAGAAGGCCTTAGGCTATTAAAAAATTAATTACTTGCTTACTGAACTCATATAAAATAAGGGTAATTATATAAACACTTAAGTGTAAACCTTACTCCATTGTTAAATTCTATGATAATTTAGGTTTTCTTCCCTCTTTTAATTTTAGTGGGATATAATGTCTGATGAATTGTAATGAATTCTAAGTTCTCAGTATCACCAAGTGACATGCACTATACATGCTCATTGTGGTTCCCTGTACAGCTGACCATGAATTACTAACATTCTCAGCACTTTTAGCAATAAGACAAAATGTGACAGAGAAAGAATGTTGTCCTGAAAGGGGTGATCAGATGACTTTGAAAAACAGACACTTAAGAGCTTGAGGATGCTTTAAATGAATGAAGGCTATAAGAAAGCTGTCACTGATGGAAGGCAAACTATTAGATAGTGAAAGGTTAGGTTGTTCAGGAAAGAGAATTGGTGAGGCTGCAGGTGACATTCATTCCTGAAAGTCAGTTCTGTCCTTGAAGACACATTGTTGACTGTTATACCCATGGAGATCAGGATGCCTGGCCATGACCATTCTAGTAATTCATCATTATTGCAGGGATGCCAATCTCAGGGTAGCATCAGTATGTATAATTCAAGCATGAATGAAAAATTGTGGCATGTTCTAGTATTAGATATATAGAAAATTTCATCATTGCTTCTCATTCAATAAACAAATGAATTATAATCATTTACTGGGTATGTGGTAAGTACAAAAGTTCTGTGAGAGGCAGGATGGTTGTAGTTCAAGGTGTTTTGCCCCCACAATTTAACATTTGACAATAGGATAGATGGACCTATGGTTTTAATTTGGCACAGGCATAATAGAATATTTGGGTTTTAAACTAACTTACAGAATGTAAACATCTTAATAAGGCAGAACTATGCAACTTATCTTACCTTACAAACAATCAAGTTTCAAACAGTACATAAGCTTCTTTATAACTTTACCAAAAATGATTTTATTGGGGAATATTATATAATAAAATATTCTTAAAAATATTTGTGGCTGTCAAAATATTAGGGAACAAAACTCACTTATATAAAAAAACTTCTAATTAAACAGGTTCTTTAAAATACATGAAAATCTGGGGAAATAAATAAATATTGGGCAAATAAATACCCCATAGGAAAGAGCTTGTAGCAAATTATTTAATTACAACCCTGCTAACATCCAATATCATCTCTAGAGCAGCTATTTGGGAAATACTTCTTAAAAGCATTACCATTCTATATGTAATGCGTACAAGACATAGCTGCCTGTTATATTCAAAATATCTATTCTCAGAGTTGGGAAGTGAGAAAGAAATCAACAATAAAGGGACTTACAGAAACTATTGGCACTGATGAATATATTTATTACCTGGATTTTGGTGATGGCAACATACATAAGTATACACATATTTCCCAAACCACCAAATTGTATATACTGATTATGTGCAGTTTCTTGCATACCAATTGTACTTCAATAATAATGGGAGGAAATGTACTTTCCTGGGACAGAAATGCCTATTTCAAAAATAAAACATCACTTTTTAACATTTAAATATTCATTCACATATGTCACAGATAGTAATTCAAGCAATAAAATTTACATAAAACATAATTTTTTAAAATCTCATTATTACATTTTTAATGACTATATTCTGTTTATGTAAAATCCACAATCACAGAATTTACTGGCTAAAATATGGCTATCTATAGTTCCTTAACTTACTACCTTAACTATATTACCTTTATCAAAACTAGTTTGACAACGATGTCATCATTCAATAAAACATTATTATGACATTTTCTTGATGCTTTAAATATTTTATTTATTTATCTTATCTTGATAGTAAACATGAATTTTCTGGATGAAAGGCAGAACAATTATTTACTTGGGCAAGATCGCAGTGACATTTCTCCATGCCCCAATTTCCCACAGGATACAGTGAGATTCAAATGTCACCTGTACATGCAGAATGTGGGCTTGCCTCACAGTAGAGAAACTCTGAAATTATGAATCTCAAAGCTCACAAAGGACAGCTTGCACACTTCTTTCTTCCCCTCAGAAGAAGGAGACCTTATCTTTGTAAGATAAACAAATCGTTTTTGTGGATCAGAGGAGACGATCTCTAAATTCATTACCATGTGGAATAAACCTGTGGCTCCAGGGTTGATAAAACTGTAAACCACTTCAGAGAAATACATAATCTCTAACTTCCAATTGACTTAATCATCCCTTAACCCTGATTGCCCATGATTTTTTCTCAGAAAGTCCAGACTCTGAGGAAACATAAAAATATTTATTTAACATTGCTTCATGACACTGCTTTTATGCAGAGAAACGTCCTAAGTTACCCACCAAAAATAAACAATTACAAAAGCAGACAAAATATGGAAAACATCTGTTTTTGACATTGTACAATAGGCAGCAGGTAGAGAAGGAAAACAAATCAGTCAGTCCCCGCCACCACTCAGGTCCTTTGATGTAATACACGGACTGCAGTCCAGGAAGCAGAAAAGCCAAACAGAACCCAGCAACATCACACAGTTGATGAAACATACATCATAGTTGAAAAGTCAAGGAAACTATAATTTGTGGAGTAGAGTTGCTATAATGAGGCGATTCCCTGGAAGGAATTCCAGAAATGTTAAGTAAGAATCCCCTTGGAGTTTTTAGCTGACCACCTATATGAACATGCATAGGATCAAACACTCTGACGACTAGAAAAAACAACTTCCAGGGAAAGACAAATACCTGGGGAGCTTCAAGTCAATAAATTCCAAGAGGTCACACAAAGACAGTCAATACTGAAAGAGTATTTTAAATACACAGAACATTCATCAGAGATCCCTAAATAGTCATGCCTAAGAAATGTGGCTAATTAGCCTGAGAGTAAAAGATGTTCTAACCTATTTGAAGAGAGCTTAAAAATATGCATTTAAGAGTTCAAATTGATCTTCAAGTCATCTAGCTATCAGAACAAATTCCAACACTCTTTAAAAGAACTAAACAAAATCCAACACTTAACGCTGTACAATTCACAACATCTGTTACCTGAAACAGACAGCCAAGCAGAAAAATATGACACAAAACTAGGAGAAGAATCAGTCAATAGGAACCAAAATAGAAATTATAAATAAATAAGCAAACAACTGCTGTAAAACAGCTATTATACTGTTTTTATATTATAAAATATATATATTACATATATTATATATGTGTACTACATATACTCATACATATTTACTCAATATGCAACATGAAACATAAATAAAATGAATGAAAATAATGATATTAAAAAGAGCTAAATATAACTTTTGGGAGTAAAAAGGATGCCTGAAACTGAAAAGCATACCAAAATTTTAGTCAATATTGGAGAAAAGATTTATTAAACAGAAAGCATAAAAAAAGAAGATACCCAAAGTGAAGCACAACAGAAAGAGGGAAAAACAAGGCTGAAAAATTTACCAGACCCTCTTTGACATGTGGGTCAACAAGAAGCAATCAATGTACAAAACCAGAGTACCAGGAAGATAAAATAGTAAAATTAAAAAAAATACTGAAAATTTTCCAAATTTGATGAAAAATCTAAATGCCCGGACAGAAGTAACTCAAGAAATAAAACCAGAGCAAAATAAATATATAGACTACCATACTAAGCATACAAAATCAAATGATAACCAATCATAAAGAGAAAATTTTAAAAGAGCTGGAGGTAAAAGACACATTACATGTACAAATAATGAAAAATACGCTTATTTGAAATGATTTAGATTAAAAGAGAATGCAATGATACTTTTATAATGGCTAAGGAAAATTGTGAACTTCTAACTCTGTACCTGCAATAAACTATCTTTCAAAAATATAAACAGTAAAGATTTTCAAACAAGTAAACCTGAGAGAATATATTGCCAGCAGACCTATACTAACACAAATTATAATTAATTCTGGGTGGACGGATGGTTTTCCCCTGTTATTAGGAAGATGACAAGGATGTCCATTATATTCAACAATGTACTGGAAGTCCCAGCCAATAAAATGAAGCAAGAAAAACAAGTAAAAGACAAAAAGATTGAAAAAAAAGAAAGAGAACTGTGTTTATTTGGAGATAGCAGAATTACTTATATTTAAAAAAAAGAACAATAGGCTATAAAAACTTGACTAGAACTATGAAGTTTAGCACTTTGCAGAATACAAGATCAATAAACTGTATCAATTATATTTCTATATTTTAGCAACAAAGGATTGAAGGCTATTTTTTAAGTATGTATCATTTATAAAAACAACTGAAAACATGAAATCCTTAGTGATAAATTTAACAAGATATTTCTACTAAAATATAACAATTTAATAAAGCACTGGTGAGATAAATGAAAAACACACAAAGCAGAATGGTAGTCATTTGGGGCTGTGTGGAGGAGAAAATATGGGGCTGCTGTTCAATAGGTACAAAGTTTCTGTTGTAAAAGAATAAAGTCTTGATGAGAATTAGGCTTGAGATGGATTAATGATTGTACATTGAGCATTGACCCCCCCTATCCTGAATTTTATTGTTGTTAACAACCATTTGATCAATAAATATGAGAGATGCCCTCTCAAAAAAAAAAAAAAAGAATAAAGTCTTAGCACTGATTGCTTTAACAAAATACTATAAACAATGTGGCTTAAATAGAAATTTATTCCTCACATGTCTGCACTCTGGTAAGTCAGAGATCAAGGTGCCCACTGCTTGAATTCCTGGTGAAAGCCCTCTTGCAGACAGCTGCCTTCTTACTGTGTCCTCACGTGGCAGAGAGAGAGACCATCTCTCTCATGCCTCTTCTTGTAGAGGCACTAATCCCATTCATGAGTGCTTCACCCTCTAGACCTAATTACCTAACAGGTCTGACCTCCAAATACCATCTCACATGGGGAATTAGGACTTCAATATATGAATTTTAAGGGTTCACAAATATTCAGTTATAGCAAAAAAGTTCTAGAGATTTGCTGTACAACATTGTGCCTATAGTTAACAATATTGTATTGAGTGTTTAAAAATTTGTTGAGAGAGAGAAAGAAAGAATGTATGAAAGAGAGAGAGAGAGGGAGGGAGAGAGAAAGGAAGGAAGGAAGGAAGGAAGGAAGGAAGGGAGGGAGGGAGGGAGGGAGGGAGGGAGGAGCAAATGGGGAAGGAGAGAAGGAAGGAAGAAAAAAGACTTCATTGAATAATGTGAACATTGATTTATTTTTAAATAAACATTATTAATATTACTTACTAAGACAGCATTTAAAAAAACATATTACACAGTATTTTTGGAATAACTTGAGTTACGAAGTCTTTTCACAACTGTGAAACAGTTATGAAACAGATTTTTCACAAAGTCTAATATTTTTCTGATAATTAAAAATGCAAATTAGCATCAGTAATGATCTGACAAAATGCATTATTTCTTATAGAATATTAGTTCAATTGATATGCATATAAATTTGATATACTACAGGGGAACTTTCAGTATTACTCTATTCAGATAAGGTTCTTGTTCTCACATCAAATAATGTGGAGGCAAATTCCTGTTTGTAATTCCCAGGGTAGCCAATTCCTACTCATTAGCTGTGAAGTCCTCAAAGGTCAGGTAATTTATCACAATTATCACTTAAGTCATGCCTCATACTTTAGTATGATTAAATGCAAGTGAAAAGACTCTGTGAACTACCCTACAACTAGTATCTGATAGATATTTACTGTGTAGAGGCTAAATTTATTCTATCACCTAATATAAAAATATAACTAAAATGAGTAATAAAATATACATGCAAAAATATAGAAATCTATATGGAATAGGATAATTATGAAATTTTCTTACATTAGTTAATAATCTAATAATATTTTTACATTTGTTTTGACTAAAGAACACATCATGCTATTTTCCACTGAATTGATATTCAGTAAATTTCCATGTGAATTAGTATAGAAACATGTTTAATAGTTATTTACTTTTGTTATGCAACTTATCATTAATGATTTTTTAAAATTCCATACTGTTGTGTATATAGACAAATTCTTCATTTTGAAGAATATTATGAATAATATTGTGAATAACAATTTTGTAACTAAATTGTTTTACACTTCCATAAATATATTTTGAAATACATTTCTAGAAATTTGACTTTCATGTCAACTTTAATATTTAGTATAAGACATTTTAAAATAGACTTCCAGATATGTTATCCTAACTTTAACAACCAAGAATTGCATTTGAGAAGTTCCAATTGCCTATTTCCTTGCAGTACTTCATAATAAAATAATCTTATTTGATGGGTTAAGAAGTAATACTTTCAGGTAAATGTTTATATAATGTTTACATCCATATACATTGAAAACATTAAAAACAACATTCAATTGATTTGGCCTTTGCTAAATGGATTACAAGAGTCTACTTGGGGAAAAGGACAAAGAAGAAAAATTAATCACCCTGAGATATCAACTTTGAAACAATGTATTATTTTTAAATGACTTTTCAACTTTCCTCAGGGTATAGAAGTATTTAATACCTTTTCACTGGGTAGTATCTACAGTAAAGTAATTCTACTTATATTGTTTTGTATGAAAATATTTTTTTCCTGTAAAATAAAATTAGATATCTAAGAGTAAATGTTTAAACAGATTAAAATTAAATATCTGGAACAGGATAAATAACATTTCAAAATATAATGCTAAAAGTAAATAAATTTCTGTTTAAAAATTAAGAAACATGTTATACCTAGATAAATCTATATATATATATATCTTTATGTCTCTATATTAACTGAGCCTAAAGCCCTGAACAATAAAACTACTGCATTACTAGCAGTTTCTTATATACTCTCCATAAATAGAAAACATAAGTAGAAAATTGGAAAAATGTAGAAAAAAAATTAAAAATGGCATAACAATACAAATATAAAACAGGACTTAATTTGTTTTTGAAAGTGATTTTATTTTTTGCAACTAAAAATATAAAAGAACAAACTGAAATTGTGTTATTTTTTTTTTACATAAGAAAGGATATACTACCATCTAGTGGTTAATGGGTTTGCTCAATGGTAATATTTCACCTGCAAGTATTCTTACAAACCATAGATAGAGGAAGGCTGATGGTAAACTTCTTTAAATTAAACAACTGCAGTAAATAGTTATCAAAAATTACTTGACTATTTAAAAAATTATTAGACATTTTATGCTTTATTTGTTTCACCTTATGTTTAAGCATTTTTAAACAAGAATATAAAAGATAAGGAGCATAGATATGACTGTAAAAAATAACATCTCAATATTTTAATATCTTAAGAAGCCAGAGAAGATGAAAGTGGATACTTTGTGTAGATGTAGTCACTAATATTTAAAGACCATTAAATTTATGAATGCTATATATAAATTACCTACTACTCTGCATAAAGAAATAAAATTAAATTTTTTATATTTTGTTAGAAATTAGAAATAGTCATAATAATAGATAATAATAAAATTGAACATTAACAATTTAATTAATTCTCAAAAGGAAAATATTTTAAAGATCATTCAAGAGAATACATTTAGGGAATAAAATACGAAACTATTTTCAAGGAATCAATTTACATCTATATTGAGTTCTTTGATAAATTATGGATCATTTCCACCTCTTCTTTGTTGCCCGTGTGTGTGTGTATGCATATGTTTATTTGGTTGTGTTATATGACAATGAACATAGTTTTACATCATTTTGTTTTTATAGAATGACTTCAAGATTCATAAGCCATACATGTGGAACAATTGGCCTTTTTAAAAGCAAATTAATATTAAACCATTTAATTAAATTATTAATTTAACTAGATAATTGAATTACATTTTTATTATTTAGTCATGGGCTCCACACAGTTACCTATGATTATGAATTTCAATCATATAATACTGAAGGCAAGAGATGATGAGGTTTATAGATAATCTTTTATACTAAAACTACTTTATCAAAATCAACATTCTGCTACAAAATCCCTGGAATACGGAATTCTTTTTTCTTCACAAACTAAAGCTTTAAATCAGTATGTGGGTATTACTACAAGAAAACAAGAAGTCAAAGATACATTCATTCATTTATTCATTAACTCACTGAGTACATAATGACTACATTCTAAGGCCGTACTGTGGAGACACTGCAACAAAAAACTAAGTTTAACCTGCATAGTCTCTGTTCTTAAAGGATTAGTTCTTTAATAGAACCCATAGTTATACATAAGAAAAATATAAGATAAAAATGGATAGACTTGGAATTGGGAAAAGAAACAATCATGAAATTACCAGGCAACATGGATCTGAACCACAGAGAAAACATGCAAGTTCAACAAAAAGGGTTTGCCATGCTTCAACTGCCCAAGAAGAGAAAACTGCAAAGAGAGGTGAGGGAGCAAATGTCAAGAGTAAGAACTTAATGAGGGAAAGGAAGCAGCAGCCAGCTCATGCAAGGCCATACAGACCAGACACAAAGTTTACATTTTACTAAAGGCTTGTTTTAAATATCTCTGCCTTCATAAATAGTAGTGGAATACAATTGAAAAAGAAAGGAAATACAGAAAGAGGGGCATGTTTGAGTAAGAGGAGGGAAGAAAATAAATTCAGTTTAGACAAGCTGAAGATGAAAGTGTCTCTGTGCATCAAAATAAGTGAAGGAAGATGAGTGGAAAGGATAGCAGTAATGTTACTTCAGCAGTTGTAGTAGCCAAATCAAAAGACTGTTTGTCTTTTAGAGAAGTCAATACGAATAAAGACAAGCATATGAACACAGATACCCTGTAAACATAAATCAAGTGGTAGATGACTAGCAGAGCATTAAATCAGAAATATACTGATGTAAGGCGTTAATTCTCAAAGATGAGAAAATTTGTATCTTTTGCACAAAATAACCTTCTCATTGCTTCCCTTTGTTCTTCAGCAGTGTTATATGCCAGCATTCTGATGTTCACTATTTTTATTTATATGAGCAATTTCAGCAGATAACTTTTCTGATAAATGTTTTGTCTCACCTACATAGAGGATCCTCCAGACCACCATAAGGCTCAGTGATTTGCTAGAAAGACTCAGAGAACTCAGGAGCTGTTATATTCATGGTTACAGATTAAAATAGAAAGAGCATAGAAGAAAAGCTGCAAAGGGAAAAGGTGAAGTGCCATGGAGAAAGACTGACAGACTCCAAGCACAAGATTCAGGATTTGGAGTTTCATAGAATATGCTTCATTTTTCCAAGAATGATGTATGACACTACGTTAGCAAAGTGTTGCCAACAACAGAAGCTCACCTGAGCCTTGTCCAGGATTCTTGTTGCGGTGAGTCATCTAAACATGTAGTGTTTACATGCCTCAGATATTCAGCTTCCAGACCCCCAGAGCAAAAACAGGTGTCACCAGAAACAACACTGTTAGCAGAAACTACCTGGTCAAAGTGGTATAGCATGGCCCAAGGCTTCAGCTGTACCAACACACTTTAACGGACAGATTATTTTAAACCTTATGCTTGTTTTCTATGAACTAGACAAAGGCCAGTCCTGAAAATCGGCCTTTCTTGGGAAAGTGCAGGTTTTGAGCGACCCACCTCTGCTAAGTTAGCCCTCTCCTGTATACTACATGTGAATTTTCAAAATCGGTGTATGTAAATGCCTGGTGTTTGGAAAATGTTCTGCAACAGAGTATTAGATTTATTCCAAGTCCAAAGAATATTTAGGTGATTTTTAAGAAAAGCTCTTAGCTTAGTTTTATTATTAATGTATTATTTTTTATGATAGTTTTCATTATACTTATCTGCAATATGCTGTATGTACACATAAACTCAATATTCTGAATTCAGTATCTATCCAAGAATATGATCCTGATTCTGTATTTGTGTGAAGTTTCTCATACTGAGAAAATAATACCCATGCTTGTGTCAACACTAAATTGTCTCTAAAAGTGTTATTCTCTATATTCACTTTTTCATTTCTAGCAGGTGCCTTTTAATCTATTTCTTTATTATTCTTGGGACTTTTAATTTTATGAGGTATTGGTTCATATATTTAATATAGTGTTAATTGATATTATCTCAGCTCATTATTATTCTTAAGCTTGTGGCTAATTGTTAAATTGGGAAATATACCCAATTTAAATTTTGATAAAAATGAATGGGGTTTTGCCTAATTTGGTTCTTGATCTTATTGAGCCATATTTACATGACAACCATTACTTTTTGTCTTATTATGGTCATACTGTTGGAATATGAAGTTAATAATTTATGTTAGAAAAAAGAGGTATATATGGAAATGGTAGGTAAAGTGGGGATGGCATACAAGGATTTTTATTGGGTATCACTGTAGACATATACAAGTAGGCCAAAGGAACAACCAGTGAGTCCAGAAATAGATCTACACATGCAGTGTCACCTGATTTATGGCAATGGTGGCCGGCACTTGTATACAGTAAAGGAAGGATTGTCTTTTCAATAGATGGGGCTTGGTTAATAGCTACATGCACCAAAAATTGTCCTTAAACATTACATAATACTATAATGAAAAAACAATTTAGGAAAGTTAGTAGTTATAAATGTAAACTATAACAAAATAAAGACTTTTACTGGAAAATGAAAAAAGAATATGCTTAGAATAATACCTACCTATTATAGTAGGTAAAGATTTCTTATTTAGCATGGACAAAGTGCTTACCAAAGAGGAAAGAAAATGATAAAACATACTACATTAACATTAATAAATTCTGTTCATGAACAGATACCATTAAGAAAATAACAAGATAAAACAGAGCAAAAGAATATATTTATGAAATACACATCTAAAAATGGATATGTATGTCACATACATAAAAGAATATTATATTGTAATAAAACAAACATATGAACTAATTTTTAAGAAGCAGACCAGAGACCTTAAAGTCACTTCACAGAAATGCACATCTTAAAAAAACAGTAAACATATTCAAAAATATCAATAAGCATATTTAAAGTTACTCAACTTCTTTAATCCTTATGAATGTAATTCCACAAGTTACTTAGAAAGTTTAAAATGAAAAAGACTGAAAATACTTAGTGTTACCTAAATTTGGAGCAACTGGATTCACATTCATTGCTGGCATACAAATTGCTACAAACATGTTATAATATTATTTGGTAGTAGCTATTTAAAATCAAAATTAACATAACCTATGACCCAGCAATTTCACTTCTAGGTTTATTCTCAACACAAAGAGAATATATTCACCAAAACAAATTCACCATATCCCTGAAGCAGAAGTATTTATAAGTGTATGAACAAATATCCTACTTTTCTTTCAGCAACTAAATGGTTAAACACTGATATATTTATAATATGAAACACTGAATAGCAGTAACAATGAATAACATACATCTTTATATAGCAACCGAACGAACCTTAAAAACATTACTGTGGAGTGAACACAGCAATAAAAGAATGCACACACTTGTATTTTTTTTATGAATTTCAAAAAAGGAAATAATAACCTGTGTTGCATGAAATCTAGATCATGGTGTGATAGTTACTGGAATGAGACACAATGAGCACTTCTGAGGGTCTGATAATATTATGTTGTATCTCTTGAGCCAAATGTTCATCACATGATATGTTTACTGTGTAATAATCAGCTGCAAAAATTATTATATGTACAATTTTCTTTATGTACATTTCACTTCAATAATTTTACTTTAAAAGAAAAATCATTTCAAAATAAAAACACATCATTATGATGTTTTGAATATGACAGTTATAAATATTTACATAAATGTCTCACAATAATTATTGTGGATTAATTCTCTAATATTTTCTTCAATTCTCTTATCATCCTGTTTTATATCATGCCTTGAAGATGACAGACTCTAAAAAAATCATTTTATGGCTAATACATTTTAGCTCCATTTTACAATATAAATTTGGAGAAATAGATTGTCAAATATTTCAACCCAAGTTATCACAGATCAAACGAAATTTTGTAGAAATAAAATTCCAAATGGACAAAACAATTAAGATTCTTAATTTTGAAGATAATAAGTAAAACAGAATTTAAAATCCTAGAATCATACATGCATTTCTGTATGGTTAGGAGCAAAGATGGGAGGATGAACTCTGTCATCTCCTCTTTCCTCAGCTCCTCCTACTCCCTCAGCTCCTCCTACTCCCTCAGCCCCTCCTCCTCCCTCAGCCCCTCCTCCTCCCTCAGCTCCTCCTACTCCCTCAGCCCCTCCTCCTCCCTCAGCTCCTCCTTCTCCCTCAGCTACTCCTACTCCCTCAGCTCCTCCTACTCCCACAGCTCCTCCTACTCCCTCAGCTCCTCCTACTCCCTCAGCTCCTCCTTCTCCCTCAGTTCCTCCTCCTCCCTCAGCTCCTCCTCCTCCCTCAGCTCCTCTTCTTCCCTCAGCTCCACCTCCCTCAGCTCCTCCTACTCCTACAGTTCCTCCTCCTCCCTCAGCTCCTCCTACTCCCTCAGCTCCTCCTTCTCCCTCAGCTCCTCCTACTCCCTCAGCTCCTCCTCCTCCCTCAGCTCCTCCTCCTCCCTCAGCCCCTCCTCCTCCCTAAGCTCCTCCTACTCCCTCAGCCCCTCCTCCTCCCTCAGCTCCTCCTTCTCCCTCAGCTACTCCTACTCCCTCCGTTCCTCCTACTCCCACAGTTCCTCCTACTCCCTCAGCTCCTCCTACTCCCTCAGCTCCTCCTCCTCCCTCAGCTCCTCCTACTCCTACAGTTCCTCCTCCTCCCTCAGCTCCTCCTACTCCCTCAGCTCCTCCTCCTCCCTCAGCTCCTCCTCCTCCTCCCTCAGCTCCTCCTCAGTTCCTCCTTTTCCCTCAGCTCCTCCTCCTCCCTCAGCTCCTCTTCTTCCCTCAGCTCCTCCTCCTCCCTCAGCTCCTCCTACTTCCTCTACCCTTCCTCCTCCCTCAGCTCCTCCTACTTCCTCTACCCTTCCTCCTCCCTCAGCTCCTCCTTCTCTCTCACCTCCTCCTCCTCCCACTGCTCCTCCTTCTCCCACAGTTCCTCCTCCTTCCTCTCCTCCTCCTACTCCCTCAGCTCCTCCTTCTCCCTCAGCTCCTCCTCCTCCCTCAGCTCCTCCTTCTCCCTCAGCTCCTCCTCCTCCCTCAGCTCCTCCTACTCCCACAGTTCCTCCTCCTCCCTCAGCTCCTCCTTCTCCCTCAGCTCCTCCTTCTCCCTCAGCTCCTCCTACTCCCTCAGCTCCTCCTCCTCCCTCAGCTCCTCCTCCTCCCTCAGCTCCTCCTACTCCCACAGTTCTTCCTACTTCCTCTACCCTTCCTCCTCCCTCAGCTCCTCCTCCTCCCTCAGCTCCTCCTCCTCCCTCAGCTCCTCCTACTTCTTCTACCCTTCCTCCTCCCTCAGCTCCTCCTCCTCCCTCAGCTCCTCTTCTTCCCTCAGCTTCTCCTCTTCCCTCAGCTCCTCCTTCTCCCTAAGCTCCTCCTCCTCCCTCAGCTCCTCCTACTTCCTCTACCCTTCCTCCTCCCTCAGCTCCTCTTCTTCCCTCAGCTCCTCCTCCTCCCTCAGCTCCTCCTTCTCCCTCAGCTCCTCCTCCTCCCTCAGCTCCTCCTTCTCCCTCAGCTCCTCCTCCTCCCTCAGCTCCTCCTACTTCTTCTACCCTTCCTCCTCCCTCAGCTCCTCCTTCTCCCTCAGCTCCTCCTCCTCCCTCAGCTCCCCCTCCTCCCTCAGCTCCTCCTACTCCCACAGTTCCTCCTACTCCCTCAGCTCCTCCTACTCCCTCAGCTCCTCCTTCTCCCTCAGCTCCTCCTCCTCCCTCAGCTCCTCCTCCTCCCTCAGCCCCTCCTCCTCCCTCAGCCCCTCCTCCTCCCTCAGCTCCTCCTACTCCCTCAGCCCCTCCTCCTCCCTCAGCTCCTCCTCCTCCCTCAGCTACTCCTAGCTCCTCTCTTCCCTCAGCTCCTCAGCTCCTCCTCTCCCTCAGCTCCTCCTACTCCCACAGTTCCTCCTACTCCCTCAGCCCCTCCTCTTCCCTCAGTTCCTCCTTCTCCCTCAGCTCCTCCTCCTCCCTCAGTTCCTCCTTCTCCCTCAGCTCCTCCTACTCCCTCAGCCCCTCCTCCTCCCTCAGCTCCTCCTTCTCCCTCAGCTACTCCTACTCCCTCAGCTCCTCCTACTTCCACAGTTCCTCCTATTCCCTCAGCTCCTCCTACACCCTCAGCTCCTCCTTCTCCCTCAGCTCCTCCTTCTCCCTCAGCTCCTCCTCCTCCCTCAGCTCCTCCTACTCCCTCAGCTCCTCCTCCTCCCTCAGCTCCTCCTTCTCCCTCAGCTCCTCCTACTCCCTCAGCTCCTCCTTCTCCCTCAGCTCCTCCTACTCCCTCAGTTCCTCCTCCTCCCTCAGCTCCTCCTCCTCCCTCAGCTCCTCCTATTCCCTCAGTCCCTCCTACCCTTCCTACTCCCTTTACTCCTCCTACTCCCTCTGATCCTCCCCCTACCTCCCCTTTTTTCAGTTGTCCTGCCACTCGCTCCCACACTCAATCTACTCATTTGCCCAAGGTTATAGCCCTTCTTCGAGCGGTGGCTGGAACTGAAGGAATAGTCGGCGTCCATGTTCCCTTCTCTATGGCAGACCTCTCTGAAATTGAAAAGCGTCTAGGCTCCTATACCCCAATTCAGCCTCATACATCAAAGAATTTTAATGTTTACTCCAGGCATACATGGACATCCATGATGTACACCCTACCATGACATCTATATGATCCTTTCCAATACACTGTTTCCAGAAGAGTGCAGGCGAGTATGGGAACAAGCTCGTACTTATGCTGATGAAGTTAATCAAACTACTCCTGCCCATCAAATAGGAGCACAGGCTGTTCAGACCAAGATCCTAACAGGCATTACAACACTCCTAGTCTTCCAGGATCAATTCTCCACTTGCCTAGTTGTAGGACTTAAACAAGCCATGCAAATGGCAGTCAATTTCGAAAAACTACAAGAAATTATTCAAGAAAAACATAAAAACCCCTCCACTTTTCTGGATAGACTGACGAAAGTCCTTCAGCAATACACCAATCTCGATCCAGAAACCCCTGACAGCCATCAACTCCTCATGACCTATTTCTTTTCCCAGAGTTACCCCAACATACAGGCTAAATTTAAAAAATTGGAGAGGGGTCCTCTTACTCCCGAAACTGAGGTTTTATCCACAGCTTTTCAAGTCTATCACAAGAGAGACGAAAAAGCCAAATGGCAAAAGTACCAGATGCTAGCACAAGCCCTAAGAGGCCCCAGCCCGTCCACTGTGATGAGACAACGAGGAGGACGTCCTCCACCAAAAATGCCTCCAGGACCCCATTTTAAGTGCAGGATGGAAGGACATTTGGCACGCGAATGCCCCAATCCCAGGCCACCACACGGACCATGTCCCAATTGCCATATCTGAGGTCACTGGGTGGTAGATTGCCCCGGCCCCCACAGGGGGGCCAAATCAAACTCCAACCCAAACCCAGAACTCTTGGGCCTGGTGTCAGATGACTAATGAGGCCTTGGGACTCCCCTTCCAATGAATTTCATCACCTTCCAGGAGCCCAAGGTAACCATTCTGGCAGATAGACATGCCATTAACTTCCTCTTAGACATGGGCGCCACATTCTCAGTACTGAGAGAGTTTTGGGGACCTACCTTTCCACCTAAATCCCCTATTGTTGGGGTAGGGAGCCAAACAATATTTCCAAAAAAGAGCCCCATACTTTCCTGCTCATTCTCTGGTCACCCCTTCTCCCATAGATTCCTAGTCATGTCCCAATGCCCTGTGCCCTTGTTAGGATGAGACATATTATCAAAATTCCAAGCTTCCATTTCATTTAACCTCGCTCCTTCCCTGATCCTCATTCTTGCAAAAGCTATCGAGCCAACACACAATTGAAGCCCTTCCATCCCCCCCATAAGTGAACCCCTCAGTCTGAAACACAACTACCCCCTCTTTAGCAAAATGCATGCTTGTTAAAATTCACCTAAAAGGCTCCCTACACTTTCCTTGCCAACCCCAATATCCCCTGCCCACCACTAGCCTTCTAGGGCTTCAGCCAATCATTGCAGATTTACATAAGAAGGGACCCTTTAGGCCCACATATTCTCCCTATAATACCCCCATTTTAGCTGTAAAAAAGCCTAATGGCTCTTTCCACTTAGTCCAAGATTTAAGACTCATAAATACTGTAGTCAAACCTATCCACCCACTAGTAGTACACCCATATACAATACTATACTCCATACCCAACTCTTTCCTCTATTTTTCAGTTATTGATCTCAAGGATGCTTTCTTCACCATCCCTTTATCGCCCAAATCTCAAGACATCTTTGTTTTTACCTGGACTGACCCACACACACACCAATCCCAACAATTCATTTGGACAGTACTCCTCCAGGGTTTCAGAGATAGCCCGCACATATTCGGACAAGCCCTAGCAAATGACCTTAAGGAGCTAATGTTCCCCCAGTACACACTCCTCTAATATGTCGATGATATCCTTCTGTGCAGCCCCTCTCTTCAAGTCTCTGAAGCCAATACCATTACCCTCTTAACTTTCTTTCTGAAAAAGGATACCAGGTCTCACCATATAAAGTTCAGTTATCTCAACAAACAGTCACATACTTAGGAGTCCAACTATCACATGGCTCCAAAGCCATCACTCTAGACCAAAAAAAACTAATTCGAGAGTTACCCAACCCCAAAACAAATGAAGAAATACTCTTATTCCTAGGTCTAGCAGGGTACTTTTGAGCCTGGGTTCCCAACTTCTCCCTCCTAGCTGCTCCCCTTTATGGTTTAACAAAAGGAGAATCAAGGGAACCCCTACTCAACTCTGCCAGGACTCCCTTCTTAAAGCTCCAACAAGCTCTTCTCCAAGCTCCTGCCCTTCACTTACTGTATATACAACAACCTCTTACTCTATATGTACATGAAAACAAAGAACTGGCCTTAGGAGTCTTAGGACAAATGAAAGGCCCCATTTTCTCTCCCATAGCCTATCTCTCCAAAAACTAGACCCTACAGTTCGAGGGTGGGCTCCCTGTCTAAAAGCCTTGACAACAGCATATGTCCTAATCCAGGAGGCAAAAAAAACTCACTTTTGGAGGCATGATCACAATCATATTACCCCCATAACTTAAAGGACCACCTAACATATAAGGGATTAAAGACCCTTCCCCCCTGCCGAATCCTTTCGCTCCTCATCTCTACATGTTTCTTCTATCTCCTTTCATGCCTGCTCATCCCTAAATCCTGCTACATTACTCCCTGTTATGCAAGACCTGCCCTTCCATCACTATATTGAAACCCTTGAAGACCTTCTCCCATATAAAAGGACCCCTAAAAAACCCTACTCATGTGTAGTTCACCAATGGCAGTTCTTTTCTAATGAACAGGGAATGGAGGCAGGATATGCCGTTGTTTCCCTAAGTGAAACCATTGAGGCAAAATCTCTGCCACAAAACACAACCAACCAACAGGCCGAACTCTTTGCAGTCAAGCATGCCTTTGAACTAGCCACTGATTGCTCCCTGACACTTTACACTGATTCCAAATATGCTTTACACATCCTTCTTTCTCACTCAGCAATCTGTAAAGAAAGGTGACTATTAACTACCAAAGGCACCTCCATTACCAATCCTAAATTTATCACAGACCTCCTCCATGCCTCTCTCCTCCCTCATGAGATAGGAATCATTCATTGCTGCTCACACCAATCCAACTCATCCCCAATAACAACAGACAACTGTAAAGCAGACCAGGCCGCAATACAGGCAGCTATGTCAGAAAGCCCAACCATTGCTCTAGCCATTCCCCACTGCTCTTCAAACATTCCTGATAATTTCCCTCCCAAACATGACCTCTTTTCCTACTTGCACTCTCTATTTCACACCAGCCCACAAAATTTAAAAACGTTTCTCATCTCCTTCTTTCCTCTAACTGCCGAAGACCTCAAATACATTCAACAGCTAACCACTGACTGTCATATCAGCCAAAGAAATAATCCTAGCACCCCTTTGAAACCCAGCTCTTTTCCAACTCATCAGGCTAGAGAACATATCCCCAGAGCAGACTGGCAGCTTGACTTTACCAACATGCCCAGAGTCCAAAAACACATATCGGGATGGGTTGAGGCTTTCCCCACTTCAAACAAGAGGGCTTCCACCATTGCTTCAACTCTTCTCTCAGATATATGAGATTTGGAATGCCCACCTCATTTCAATCGGATAACAGCCCAGAATTTGTTTCCCACATTACACAAAGAATTGCAGGAGCCTTCAACATCCCATGGCATTTCCATATTCCTTATAATCGCAAATCATAGGAAAAGTTGAATGTACCAGTCGAACACTAAAAAACATTCTGACCAAACTCTCTCTTAAATTACATACTGATTGGATCAGACTCATTTTTCTAGCTCTGTTCTGTCTTTAAGGACTCTCAAAAAGACCTTCATTATTATCCCCTTTTGAGGTCATGTATGGTAGACCTCCTCTGAACCCCAGAATAACTCCTTCCCTTCACCTTTTCCATGAACACTTTCCTTAGCTCCTTCTTTCTTTCATTCACTCCCAGCTCTGGAGACATCAGGAGGCCCTATTACCTGATCCCCTGAGGTCTCACATCTCTTTATCCCTGACTCCGAGCTACCAGGTATACGTTTCTCCTCCCTCTGCAGACTCCACTCCCTTAACCCCGAAATAGAAAGGACCTCTAAAAATCATTCTCTGCACCCCTACTGCCACTTGATTAGAGGAGTCCCCTGGAAAATTAACCTTGTGGATTCATATCTCCAGGTTGAAGCTGGCCAGACCTCCAGGAGACAACTCAGAGAAAAAGCCTCAAACCCAACTCCTCCATGCTTCACCTGCACCCCCTGCACAACAGACCCCCTAAAACTCCACCTCTTCTGTCTAAAGTTCCTCCCCACCATTCCCGAGGATGGATCTTAGCATCCCCACCTTATTCACTCTTACCCTCTGCTTCTTTATTCCCTTTGCCAATACATCATATGTTTGGAGATTCAAGTTGAGCGAGACATAGACACAAAAAACACAAAAATTACTGCCCTGACAGCCACAGCTGATTGTCTCACAACAGGCTGTGCTTCTGCCATTATGATTTCCCTACACAACTCTGGGCTGATACAACAAGCCACTCGGCCCTACCTATGTTTCACATTCGGCCAGACAAAAGAATCTTGTTGCAACTGGTGGGTCGAAACTTATAGGGCCTGCTCCTACTTGTCGTGCAAAATACATAATGCATTCAACAGCACAGGAATGTTCAAACTTAACTCAAACACAAAAACCTACACACTAACAATTTCTGACCCATGCGATTCCTGAAGGGCAACCAGAGTGACAGGAAAATTCTATTCCAATGGGTATACTTCTCACCTCTCTGGGGATTTTAGCCTAGAGAGTATGTCTCCATTGCTACCCAATACTCCCAACTATCATCCAACATACAACACTCTGAGCAAATACTTGTTAATCAACTAGAAAGCCCAGACCCCAACTCCCCCCTCTCAGATCCTTCCTCATCCCCTTCACTCTACTCTTGGCTCCATATCATACAAAATATTCTTACCTTTCTTAAACCTCACTACCCTCACCCTAAAGCCAACAAACTGTTTCCTTTGTGCCTCTTTAGCTCAGCCCTTATTAGCTGCAGTCTCTCTTAACATCACAAATTATGCCTTCTTGACCTCAGGAATCTCTATCAGCCCAATTACCAATGTTCCCTTATGGGATCCAGAAACAGACAATATCTCATTCCCCTTACATGCCTGCATTTTTCCAAACTCCCTTACTAATGTCTCCCTAGGGAGAGGCAATTGCGCTTATAACCAAACCATCTCTACAACCTCCTATTTGCGACTGGGAGACTTTCTCTGGTGTAACGGCACTCTGTTAAACCAAATTCTATCCAATCAGATCCTTATTTTCTTATCACTATCATGCCTCAACTAACATTATACAGTAGCTTTGAAGTACAATGGTTGCTTCCTCACTACAGAAGCCGCCAAGCAGCCTTCCTTCCCATTATGGTTGGGATAACCCTCTCTGCCTCTGCGGCAGGAATGGGCCTCTCAGGAGGAGCCTTAAGGCACCCTTGTGGGCAGTAGATGAACTTAATGCCAAGCTACAAATTGCTTTAGATTTCACTGGTGAATTTCTGTCCTCACTACAGAGACAAGTTACATCTCTAGCCCAAGTGACCCTTCAAAACTGGGGGACCCTAGATCTTCTAACCACCAAAAAGGGAGGGACTTGCCTCTTCCTTAAAGAAGAATGCTGTTATTATGTCACTGAGTCAGAACTAGTGGAATAAAATGTACATAGACTGGCAGATCTTGCAGAAAATCTAAAAAGGTCCCCCGCAAAGACTAGCATAACAGCACTCTTCCAGTTTTCTCTCCTCACTTGGCTCCTGCCTATCCTCATTCCTTTACTCATGATCTTTCTTTTCTATACCTTCCTGCCCTACATAATTATATTAATTTAAAATCAGATTAGCAAAATTTCTAACCAGACTTTCAACCAGCTCCTCCTTAGAAACTACCAGTTGCTGAAGGATGTGGATGAGACGAGTGCTGAAATTCCTTTAAGAGCTAAGGGGAGATAGCTGGCTCCTTCCAGACATCCAACACACCAGTGATTGGTTCAAGGGACTGTTCCATCTCTGGATTCAGGGAACATTTCTTGAGTTCTCCAAGGAAAAGATCTTCACCTTTGGGGTCTGGGTGTAAGCCATCATGAAATTGACAGCCCCCACCTTTGTAACCATAACTCTCCCCTTTTGCCCTCCCCCATAACCATTCCCTTCCAGCCGGAAGTAGCCAGAGAAATCTACGACATCCCCTCTCCCACATAATCAAACAGGGAGGAAAGTTAGTCAAAATGGCACCCAACCCCCACACTCTTCGACCTAAGATGACGACCTTTAAGTTTCAGTTTCTCGAGATTAGGTTCAGCTTCCCGTTCATGACACAAAATCTCTGTGATGCCACAGACCAATAAAGTCTCGCCAGGTGACCCCAATGAATTCATAACCAATCAGCTCATGCCAAGTGCTTTAATAGGATATATAAGCCAAAGCTCCTCAGTCCACGAGGCTGCTCTCTCACTCACAAGCAGCCACCTCACTGCCACTAAATAAATCTCTTGGTTGAATATTCGCTCCTTGGTGTAGTTGTCTCTTCCCCTAAGGAATTAGGCGGTCTTTTAGAGAATGTACTGACTCCTCCACTACCATGCACACAGAGGGTTTTGGTGTTGTTTGTAAGGTATTCTTCTTTCAGGAAGAGGAATTCCAGTGATTTCTGCAGAGCTCTACATGTAAAAATAATTAGGCATTACTTCATGGATCATGGTCTGGAGAAATAATTCAGGGCCTAATTGAAGTCTCTTTTTAATAAAAAATGGACTTATGATCAGACCTTTATAAGCTTCTCTGGCAGCCCGGGTAAGGATCTTGGGTCCCTAAAGTTGGCATGTTTTAGAGTTAATTTTCAAAGATTTCTTTTCAAGAGCCACCAATAGTTCTGCTTTTCTTAAAGCATCACTACAGAGGTAAATACCCAAAGCTTGGAGATGGTAAGAAATGGAAAAATGATCAAATTATGTACTTATAGTAACACAGTGTGGTTATTTTTCAAAGCTGCTTTTTTAAGAGACACTGAAGACTAGAATTACTCATATTTGAAAAATAAGTAAAAGGCCGTTCCTCTCTAAATGACATATTCACAAACTATAGCCTATGGGCCAAATCCAGTTTGACTTGCCTGTTTTGCAAATAAAGTTGCAAATAAAACACACTTGATTGCAAATAGTTAGGGTTTTTTTCACAATACAATAGCAGAATGGAATAATTGTGACAGAGGTCATATAGCCTACATAATCTAAAATATTTACCTTTCAACCCTGTGCAGAATAATTTTAGTGACCTGTGCTCCAAATACTTAGCTGGAATTATACTTCATTTACCAGCTATCTATTTTCTTTATATAAGATAAATAACATTTTACTTTTTCTATCAGTTTAATATCTAGATTACTAGTGATTACACATAGCAAGGGATTCCTATAAAATATACAATTATTTTCCAAATTTGTCTAATCAAAAGGAACTTCTGGGAAAAAATACATTTTCAGTTTCACTATGAAATATTCTGACTTAGCATTTCTATGGTAAAATTAAGATATATGACATTTTCAAAAGGGTAATATGCAACGATTATAAGAACTTTGGGAAGAACAGACAAGACCATTTTAAGATGTGTGCATTAAGATCATCTTATGATGAATTATATTAACCGTAATGATGCCAAAATAGTTTCAGGTGGTAAATTGCTTCCAATTAGATTTACCATATTAGGATGTTCCTATCCCCACCGAAATCAAGGTGTTTATTTCAATTGTCTTTTCCAAATCATTCTACCTGAGATTCTCATTTCACTAGAACCTGATCTGATGGACCTACTGGACAGAAAAACATATGCCTCTTCTATATGTGGTATCGCATATGTGTATGTGCTTGGATATGGTAAGGTAACTGAAAATACTTCTGTTTCCAAATTCAATGAACTTTGCTTTCCATTACTAACTAATTTTCAACAGTACTTCATATATTTATATAGAACAATAAACATCACATAATTTCTCATTCTATTAATCCCTAAAATTTAAATCCCAGGCCTATTAGTTGTACCTCCAAATATCTCTGATATCTGTTCCTATCAAATCAATCTACCACCATTCTAATCTAAATCATTATCATCTCTTCTTTCTAAACGGATTTACTTGTTTCATTTGTCCATCTGTGAGATGCACCAGTGTAGGCAGAATATTCCTTCCCAAATTAATAATGATAATATTTTAAGTTTATGTGTAATCCTCCCATGGATTCCCATTGTCGCTGCAGTAACTTCCAAACACCTTCTTATAATTTGAAGTGTCCTCCAATTTATCCCCTATTTCTCAATCTCATCACTCCTCATTCTCTCTCTTGTTCAGTCATCACAAATACCATGCTGTCACTCAGACAAGAATGACAGACATGCTGTTCCATCTGCCTAATATTCTTCTTATGTTTTCTCCCCATTACATTCATTTGATTCATTTTCTACTAGAGATCCTCTAAACTACATGTGTAAAGAAGACTCTGCTCTTATATCAATCTACTTGAAATGACTTATTCAGTGCCATAAACTCTATGAAAGATAGAAACTTGATTACTCACTACCATCTGAATAATTAGCTCCACAAAGTAGGTGCCAATACATTTGTGTTAAATAGGATGCCTTTTTCCCAATATTTTATTCACATTTTTTATTCACTTGTTAAAGCTCTGAAATAAATTTATTATTATTTCAAATGTAACTAATGAAGATTCGATTCACCCCATTAACCAACTAGTTTAAGAATTTTAAGAATTGAATTCTGATCTTTTTATAATGAGTTAATCAAGTATTTTTTTTTCTTACTCTCTATTTAGTATAATATTTGAAAAATACTGATGTGTTCCCTACACTGATTTAATAAGTTAGCATTAAACAATAATTTAAACTAGAGATACAACCACAAGTTCAAGAAGCTTATTTGTATAGACAAATTTTACAAGTACAACTGGGAGCTGTTAAAATTTTCAGAGAAATATTCAGAAAACCAGTCTGTGAACACAATAAGAGACAGCTCAAACTAAAACTAATACTATAAGCCTAGTGAGACTCAATTTTTTCTGTCTAACTAAGATTGTGAGGTTCAGATACAAAACACACTCCCATGTGAAAGCTAAGATTGCAAAACTCAGAAAAACAAATCGCTATAGAATTTCATAGTACATGGAACTATTTACCATATATTATAAAAGTCACTCTGCACAGCTGGAATAGCAAAAAGGTAGATGTTGGCTGTCAAAAAATTCCCTGTGAGAACCTCTTCTTCTTCAATTTAATAAAACACATCAGAAAGCAATTAAGAAGAATATTATTTGAAAAACTTTAATATATTCTGTTTTATTAATAAGCTTTGTATAAATTACATTACTTGTCATTAGAAATAAATTACTTGCTATAATCTCATAAGTGATGGTGACAAAGTAGTGTGCCAAGAAACCTTTGTTTCTTAGCCATGTCTTCATAAATTAATTGGTAATTAAAGGAGTATATTACACTTACACATTTCTTTCCCTGATGACTTTCCAAATAGGTCATTTTTCAGAGTGAAATTTGGTATGAGAACATGTTAATGATACCAGTCCCTACAAAATGGTATATAATGCTTAAAGAAAATTTTGATGAGTAATTGATCACTAAAAGGTAAGGTAATTAGAGAGCAGAGAAGTGAATTTATGTTGTAGTTAACCTTAAGGAATGCTAAGTCTCAATAAAGTTAAGTTAATGAAATTTACCCCATTGGTCCCTGAGTAGAATAAAACTGGCATATGCATAAATGTGGTAGTTCCAGTTTCTTCTATCTTATGCAGCCAAGATAATATTTTTCAAATATGCCCAGACATGGGAAACAAAAGTCAACAACAAAAAGTATTAACAGAAGAAAGGAACTGAACTCCATTTTGATGGAGTTTAGGTACAGAAAAATATATATATATATTTGTGGAAAATTCTTATGTATAGCAAAACAAAGTTTTACAAGCTATATAAAACAGTTAAAGAGCCTTTGGTGCAAGGGACTGGTGTCTGGATATTTGACAACACACATGCCTCTTCTAACATTTAATGTATGTAAAATGACATTGATACTGATTTTCATCTACATCATAGTGTGATCACAATTCAGGAGGTCTACTGAAAGCATGTACATGCAACTTAATTGGTTTATTTTAATGACTACAAATTTCTTTATTAGAAAATAGCTTCTCCCAGATTCTTCTTAGGTGTTCACAGAACTCATGACACAAGGGTTTCTGAAGCATAGCCTACTGACACTCATTAATCCCATACTCCTATTGTTACTCTATAAGCAGCATATATGATGGACTTCAAAAATACTTACAAACAGGGAGTCAAACAAAGGGCCTAATCAGGTGGCATATGAGCATAATGGCATTTTATTAAACTTCCAATATCTCTTTCTATTGTTTAAAGCTATCTGGAGAGATTTTTTCCACAAAAGTAATTTTCTGATAGAGTTTACTTTCATTTTCAGACTGTGAATTCAAACATTGCTGGAAAGACATGTGAGTTCAACCCAGAGTGTTTCCTTGCAAATATATTTTTTTCCCATTAAACTAAGAAAAAATTGTGAAATATGTGAAATTTCTCTTAGATTTTTTGCTTTAGGCTCTAGGTTATTTTTGACCCTGGGAAGGGGTAGAAGGAAATTTTTATAGCTACTTCAAATTTTTACACTCCTTTTCCAGATTATAATAATAAAATAGAAACTGTTGAAATCAATAAATTGCTTTAAAATAGATTCTTTTTTACCATAAACATTTCTAAAAAGTAATTGAAGTATATTACCATCATTGTGATAAAAGGGTTAAAATCAGAGGTTGATTTTATAAATGGTTATTTTTGAGGAATATGTATATTAAAGTTGAGTTTGTATGATATGATTTTTACATTTACTAAGCAGTTTATACAATAGCTTTTTTTTTCTTCTTGGATCTACTATTTTAAAATCACTCCACTAAATATATTAGTGAATATTATTTTTATAATCATACAACCAAGACTATTACACTGCTGTCAATAACTTAAGATTTTCAAAGTTTGTCTTATTTTTACTGTAATAATTAATCTTTAATTTAAAATACCATTGTCTTTTCCTCAAAATACCATGTTTTGTTAATGAGCTCTGAATATCATAGGCAAAAACTTTTATTTAAAGAAACTTGGATGAATAACTATGGTCTCATTAAAATGCAAAGCCTTTAGAGAATCTCCTAATCATTCTCCTGATGATTTTCTAGTTGTTTAAGTAAGTGCAATTCTTTCCTCATTCTAGAATTGAAGAGCGATACTCTTTTCAATCTATGTAAAATATACAACATTTTAAGATACCTCATACCTCTGCCACTTCATGGTCACAAAAATAATTGTCTGGCAGTTTTCTCATAGGGCTCTTCTATATAAAAATGTATAGATTTATGGTTATTCAATCTAAGGAACTCTTGGATGTAAAAGTTTTGACTTAGTGCCTTCTGAACAGCCTCAGATTCATATCTGTAAATGGTAAAATCTAGTTATACAGATCATTAATTTGTCTACGCTTGAGAAGTGGTAATACCAGTAAGCCTAAATCATTTCTCTCAGTTCTTGATCCAGGATAGAATCTTCACTTAGAGTACTTTTTCTTTGAGATATTCTCAATTTTATTAATTTTAGTTAACTTGAAAATGCTCACAAAATAAATATTACACTTCTGTTGGAACAAATTTCTTAAAGTATGGCTCCATCTCTTCTGTTTGAGTACATATCTGAGCAAATAACAGTTTGAACTGTGCAGCACATTGCAATAAACAATTGCATTCAAATATATCTGACATCAATATGACAACACAAAACACTTCCAATCCTGGCCCTTTAGCATTTTTGAAAATTTAAGAGTCTTATATATTTGCTTATTTTTTTCTTTACACTACAATTAGAGACAAATGTGTCTAGTAGTAGGACACCAGCAAGATTCACACCTTTTTTCCTGGATTAGTACTAATAACACAGTCTTCTAGAAACCAGTCCCTATGAATTGTTTCATTTATTAAATATAGGTTCCTTAGATTCAAAACATATTATTTAGAGAAAATGATAATTTCTGTGTTTTAGTTAGGCATTGATTTCTTCTTTTAACATTTCTTTATCAAGCTGCAGAAGTTCTTATGTGCTGAACAACAAATTACAAGTCTCTGAAAATCTTGATTACTGTGGAACCACAAGGCATCACATTAATGTGCAATGTCACATGTCAAAATAATGTCAAATCAAATAACCTTTTCATGATATACTTTGTTGTTTTATTCTTAATACAACATTGATTATTTATTTAATTTCATTATTATGTTATAAAGTTTAAATGATTTTTTGATCATTTTTTATTACAATCTGTGAGTTCCTTTACACATCTACTTAATTCAATTGTACAGTTTGTTTTATGTGCATCTGTTGCTACTCTGTCATAATACTGTAGAGTACAATTGAATTAATCTAAAATATTTAGTAAATTAAAGTAGTTGGAAAAGCAGAAATGCATATGTGCTTGAAAGAAACACACAAATAGTGTATAAGTGAAAAAATACAGCTAATTTTAATGAATGATAGAACATTAATTTTGAACTTAATTTTCTAAATTCAACTTTACTCCCTGAATATCTTCTGCATAAATGCTATATTTGCCAAATACACTTGTGCAGTATAGTGACATGTGGTCCATTTACATGACTGGGTTCACTTGGTAAGCTGCCACGGATTTGGATGGTAATGAGCAAAGAATTTCAGATCATGTGCCGTGAACAATTCACATAACAATTCAGACCTTTCTTTTTCCTAATATCAAGATAGACAATATGGTGGAATTACTGAATGTGTGCAAATATGAATCACATTTCTCTAATGACATAGTTATGTAACTTGAAAGAAATTTGAAGTGAGAGCAATGACTTTGTTGTTACTTCAAGGGCATTTGCATAAGAAAGCAATATACCAAAAACCATAGCAGAAATCCACTAACTCTACTATTTTAAAATTATCCAACCTTATTTGTATAGTTTTAGCAAATTCCCTAAATGATAATACATGAAAACATAGTCTGGTATATCAAATATTGTATCATTGCACTTAAGAGAAAATATTTGAAGTTTCTTATTTACCCATAATTCTAAAATCCTCTAAACCATATTATTTTGTCAGAAGGAATGATTTTTTGAGGTTACATACACATAAATGAGAGCAAATCTTTTTTTCAGTCTGTATACAAAAGATATCACTTTTGTTCTTGTTTTCTTAAATCATCATTTATCATTCTTCTTTAAAGCAGTTAATTATCTCCTAGATATGACTAAATTGCTATTCTCCTGAAAGTTAGACTTGCTTGAGCAGTAATGTTAAGTATACCAAAATATGTCTATGTCCAGAAGCTGATGGACACTGAAATTTAATACTGACTTGTAACTGAAAATTTCTAATAAATACTTTATTAGAACTACTTTACAAGTTCATAGAAACCAAAAAGTGTATTAAATAATATTAAATAACCTCTCATTTTGACAGATTAACTTGAGAAAAGTAAGCCAAGTCCACATATATTCACTCATTCTTTCCACAAATCTAACCACATATATTATTCCAGACACTGAGCTGGAGACTTAAAAAGGAATGTGGTACTTTATCGAATTATTATCTAGGGGAAGAAACAGTTTTAAGTAAATAACTACTAAAACAAGTCAGTACTGCAAAGATCCATAACATTTAGGAATTTCTCCATTGTCTTCACCAGAAAACAATGCAACATAGAAAAAGAGAATGTGATAGTGAACCAGCAAAAAGTTAAGCAGGTGCTTTTCTCTTGATTATTTTAACTTCTTGTTTGTAAAGTTTGTTCAAGTTGAAGAAATTCTGAAAAACTCACATAATTATACACAATAAGTAGTTGGAAATGTGAGTATAAAGTTCCAGGGATTTCTTTGAATTTAGATAAGTTTTGGGAGAAAAAAATCATGTGAATGACAAATCCAGGTCAAAACTTATTGTGTGGATGTATGTAAGACACTAACTCAGCTAAAATCCAAGACCTGAAACTAAAAATATTGCTGATAATAGTAGGCCAAAAATACATTAAGTGTCCTTCCATTGACAAAAGGGAACTATTTCTGTCACCTAGGATCCAGACTGGCTGTGACCAATATACTGCAGCTTAATTGATGGAACTTCAATTCCAGGTCTAGTATTTAAGGGGATTGGAAACAGCAACTTACTCCTTGGAAGCCCTGGGACATTATGTATAAACTGTGGCTACCTTGTTGAGTCACCATGTAGGAAGTTCAACTGTCTAGTTAGCGAGGCTTTGCAAATACATGGAAAGAGATTGGGACCCAGATGAGTCTGGCCTTCCTAACACTCTGTCACAGATTAGGCATGTGGATAAAGCCTCTTGTACCCTCCATATAAGAGTAGCCACCAACTGAATACTAACTCATTAATGTCAAATGGAGCAAAAGAATTGTTCTGCCCAAATTTCTAACCCATAAAACCATAATATATAAAAAAATGAAATTTGCTCACTATGCTATGGGTATTTTTCCACATTAATAAATGATTGACAAAATTCAAAATAAAAATACCTTGGCTTGAGGGCTAGGTAAGATAATATATGTAAAATGTCAGCATAATATTGGAATCCCTAGAAAATATAGTTCCTAATTAATTAGTTGGCCAGTATTTTTGTCATAAATTCAGAATAATAGGAATAGCTCAGTGTCCTGAATGAAACTAATCATCATTGACATTTTTAGGTGTCAGCTAAAGCAGAACCAGGAAGAGAAAGAGAAAGAGAAAGAGAAAGAAGCAGGCAAGGAACAGTGAGAAGAATAAGCAGATTTAGAGAAGTCTCATGTCAAGAAAAGACCACAATCATTCAGGCAGGGTAAAAGGTATTTCCTAGTACTATTAAAGAGCTTAGGCTGTAAATGAAAATAAATGGGCGGGGAGGAAGTAGAGATTTTGTACATATGGAAAGCAGCAATCTCTTTTAAGAAAAGGCAGAAAAGAAAATATGAAGATTAAATAGGCATAAATGTATCTTCTTAAAAATAAAACTAAATTAGTCATCCTTGAAAGATGACAACAGATACTGAAAAGAAGCAGCAGCTCTATGATAATCAAGACAATGGCAAAAGAATAGACAAAATGATCAATGGAACAGAACAGACAACCAAGAAATTAACCACCTAAATATGTCAACTGATCTTTGATAAAGGAGAAAAGGCAATGCAATGCAGCAAAGGTAGTCTTTTCAAAAATGGTTTTGGAAATTTGAACATCCACATTCAAAAAGTGAATTTAGATATGGATTTTATACTCTTCATAATAGTTAATTCAAAATGTATCACAGACTTAAGTGTGAAATATAACATGATAAAAATCTCCTAGAAGATAACATAGAAGACAAGCTAGATGTTCTTGGGCTTGGCAATGACTCATTATATAAAGCACCAAAGGTATGATCCATGAAAGAAAAAATTGATAACCTGGACTTCATTAAAATTAAAACTTCTACTTTGTTGAAGATACTGTCAAGAGAATCAAAAGATAGTTACATACTGGAAGAAATTTGCGAAAGACACATCTGATAAAGGACTGTTATCCAAAATATACAAATAAAACTCAAGGATAACAAAGCAAACATTATTTTAAAAATGGACCAAAGACCTTAACAAACACCTCATGAAAGAAAATATACAGATGGTAAATGAGAATATAAAAAGACACTCCACATATCAATTCATCAGAAAAGTGCCAATTAAAACAAAATTCAGATACCACTACACACCTATTAGAATAGCCAAAATCCAGGACACTGAAAGTACCAAACGCTAGCGAGGATGTGGAACAACAGGAACTCTCATTCATTGCTGGTGAGAATAAAATCATACAGGCACTTTGGAAAACAGTTTGATGGTTGCTTACAAAACTAAACATACTCTTGCCAGAATGTCCCACAGCTGTGCTCTTGGTATTTACTCAAATGAATTAAAAACATGTCCACACAAAAACCTGTACACTGATGTTTGTAGCAGGTTTATCTGAAATTTCCAAAACTTTGAAGCAATCAAGTTGCCCTTTGGTAGGTGATTGAATAAATAAACTGGTACACCCAGATAATAGAAAATTATTAATCACTAAAAAGAAAGGTGCTATTAAGCCATGAAAAGACCTGGAGGAAACTTGAATGCATATTACTAAGTGAAAGAAGTCAATCTGGAAAGGCTATGCATTGTATGGTTCCAACTAAATGACATTCTGGAAAAAAAAAGAAACTATGGAAACACTAAATTGATCAATGGCAGCTAAAGGTTGGGGGGAAGGAAGGATAAATAGGAAGAGCACTGAAGACTTTCAGGGCAATGAAACTACTCTGTATGATACTGTAATGGTGAATCTTGTAATTATATATTTGTCTAAACACAGAGAATGCACAATACCAAGTGTGACCCATAATGTAAACTATCTACTCTGTTCCATGATATATCAAGGTAAGCCCACCAGTTGTAACAATTTGGTGAGGGATCTTGATAATGCATGAGGTTATGCATGTGTGAGGGCAGTATCTGTATGGGAAATCTCAGTATCTTCCTCTCAATTTTGCTATAAATCTAGAACTGTTGTTAAAAAAATTATCTTAAGAAAAGGAAGTAGTTCTATGTACAGTCAACCTCACTTGGGCCCTATCTAATCTACTTGGCCCATTTTTAAACTTTAATTGTTTCTGTAACAACAAGCTGCATGCTTGAGTAAATGACAACACCTACCTCCTCTGCACTAAGTATCCTGCTTTCTTTCCCAGGGTCACTAGAATATGGATCATGATAAAAACTTCTCAGGCAGTCCATGTAATGAGTAAACCTGAGTAGGGAATACAAATTCCTTGAACCAAAGTTTGAGCATTGAGCTAATAAAGCCAATTAATAAGCACTGCCCCTTTTAGCTTATTGAACAGAAATTTCTTGGGCATATTTTACAGGGTTTCTCACTGTGTTCTCAAAAAAATCTAACATGGGCAATAACTTTTCAGAATGTCAAGATGTTAGATCATGATGAAATGAGAATTCTAGCAAGTACAGAGGAAAGATCAACAAGAGAAATAATGAGAGGTATCGGGCAAAAGAAGGCAAAGTTGGTGAATATCTGCCTATAGTTTTCAGACAGGACAGATTTGAAGTGCGTAGCCTCCAAAACCAGTTTTTTTAAAAAAAGCATAGAAAATTTTAATGCCAGAACTGGATAAAGGTCTGAGGAATCATATGGCTAGTCTCAGGCTGTGCAAGTTATGGTGGAGTTAGTTAATGAAGAACTACAGCTACTCTTGGGTTCAGAGTACCAACAAAAGCCTTGGTTATGCTAACAACTTTTAGGACTTTTGTGGCGAGGCAGTTGAGCTCTCTTCTGAATAATGTTAGATAGACATGGAGACTAACCAACATCTTATTGAACAACCAATTGATCAAAGAAAAAATCAAATCAAAGAGGAAATAAAAAATATATTGAGAGAAATGAAAATGGAAACACAACAGTACAGTACCAATGAGTAGCAGCAGAAGCAGCTCATAGGGAAACACATATTTTAAGAAAAAGAAAATCCCAAATAAGCAATCTAATGTTTCACATAAAGACACTAGATAAAGAACACAGGCCAATGTTGTAGAAGGAAATAATAAAGATCAAAGCAAAAAGTAAATGAAACAGACACACAAAAATGAGAGTATCAATAAAACTAAAAGCTGGTTCATTGAAAATATAAAATAAATAAAATAAGATTAATCAAGATAAAAAAGAGTGATGGCCCAAATAAATAAAATCAGAAATGAAAGAGGAGAAATTACAACTGGTACCACAGAAATACAAAGGATCGAAAGATACCACTATGAACAATTACATGCCAACTAACTGGAAACTTAGAAGAAATTGATAAATTCCTTAGAAATAAACACTCTTCCCAGGCTGAATCATGGAGAAACAGAAAATCTGAATAGACCAATTACAAGTAATGAAATTGAATCAGTAATTTAAAAATTCCCCCAGAAAGAATTCCAGGACCAGAAGACTTCACAGGTGAACTCAACCCAACATTTAAAGAGTAATTAGTATCTATCTTCAGCTTATTCCAAAAAACAAAGAAGAGGAAGGAATGCTTTCAAACACATTTTACATCGACACATTATCCTGATACCAAAACCAGACACCACAAGAAAGAAAACATAGGCCAATATCATATCTATAATGAACATGGAATACAGAAATCCTCAGCAAAATATTAGCAGGTCAAATCCAACAATACATTAAAAACGTCATACAACACAATCAAGTGGAATTTATTTCAAAGATTCAAGGATGGTTCAACATCCACAAATCAATCAACATGATATACCACATTAACAAAATGAAGGATAAATATCATATGATCACCTCAAATGTACAAAAAAATCATTTGACAAAATTCAACATCCATTTATAATAAAAGCTCTCAACAAAGTGGGTAAAGAGGGTATGTAACTCACCATAACAAAGACCATACATTAAAAACCAGCAGCTCACATTACAATTAATGATGAAAAGCTAAAAGCTTTTCTTCCACTCTTGCCACTTTTATTCAACATAAAAAAGTCTGAAAGCAATAGTAATTAGGTAAAAAAAAGAAATAAAGGCATCCATATCGGAAAGGAAGAAGTAAAACTGTCACTATATGCAGATGACATGATACTGCATATAGAAAATCCTAAAGAATCCACCAAAACCTATTAGAACTAATAAAAAAATTCAGTAAAGTTGCAGGATGAAAATTTAATGTCAGAATTCAGTTACATTTCTATTCACTAATGAACTATCAGAAAGAAAAGGAAAAGAAAAACCTGTTTACACCTTCATCAGAAAGAATAAAATACCTAGGAACAAAATAACCAAAGAGGTAAAAGACCTATACTCGAAATACTGTAAGACATTGATAAAAAAAACTGAAGACAAGACAAATAAATGAAAAGGTATGCCATAGTCATGGATTATAAAAATTAGTATTACTAAAATATCCATAATATCTAAAGCAGTCTACATATTCAATGCATTCTCCATTAAAATACCAATGTCATTTTTCATAGAACTAGAACAAAAAAATCCAAAAATTTGTATGGAACCACAAAAACCCTGAATAATCAAAGGAATCTTGAGAAAGAACAAAGCTGGATCTATCACATAACTGTATTTCAAACTATATTACAAAACTGTAGTACTCCAAACAGTATGGTACTGGCATGCTAAGCACACACATGGTAACACACACATAGACTCATAGATACAGGAAACAAACTGAATACCAGAATGGGGAGGGTATGGGTGGTGAGTGAAATAGGTGAAGTGTTTAAAAACAGTATGGTAAGCACACACATAGATCAACAGAACAGAATAAAGAGCCCAGAAATAAACCCATGCATATATGGCCTATTAATTTTTAACAAAGGGGCCAAGAATATACAAAGAAGAAATGTCTTAAATAAATAGTGCTGAGGAAACTGGAGAGCTAGATACAAAAGAATGAAACTAGACCACTATCTTACACCACATAGAAAATGAATTCAAAATGGATTAAAGATTTGAATGTAATACCTGAAATCATGAAACTCCAGGAAGAAAATGTAGGTATTAAGCTTTTTGACATTTTTTTCAGCAAAGTTTTTTTTAGACCAGTCTCTTCAAGCAATGTCATCAAAAGCTAAAATAAACAAATGGGACTACCTCCAATTAAAAAGCTTTTATATAGTAAAGGAACCAGCAACAAAATGAAAATCAATCCTCTGAATGGGAGAAGATACTTGAAAATCATACATCTCATAAGAGATTATCACCCAAAATATATAAAGAACTGATATAATCTAGTATAAAAAAATACAAATAACCTAATTTGAAAAATGGGCAGAGGACCTGAATAGATGTTTTTCCAAAGAAGACATACAGATGGCCAACAGGCACATAAAATGTTATTCAACATTGCTGATCAGCAGGGAAATGTAAATTAAACCATGATATATCCCTCCCTCACACCTGTCAGATTGACTATTAGAAGGACAAAAAATAATAAGCATTGGTGAGAAGGTGGAGAAAAAAAAGCATTTGTACACTGTTGGTGGGAATTTAAAATGGTGCAACCATTATGGAAAATAGTAAGGAAGTTCCTCAAAAAATAAAAATAGAACTCTCATATGATCCAGCAATTCCCCTTCTGGGTATCTACCCAAAAGAAACAAAAACAGTCTTAGAGATATATGTACCCCTGTATTCAGTGCAGCATTATTTATAAAGCCAAGATATGGAAGTAAGCTAAGTATTCATCAATGGAATACATACATATTTATGGAATATGAATAGACACAATGGAATATTACTCAGATATAAGAAAAAATGAACTGCCATTTGTGATAATATGGCTGAACCTAGAGTATATTGTGCTAAGTGAATAAGTCAAGAATCATAAAATACTGAATGATTTTGCTTTTATATGGAATCATAAAACAAAACAAAACAGAAACAGACTCATAGATACAGGAAACAAACTGAATACCAGAATGGGGAGGGTATGGGTGGTGAGTGAAATAGGTGAAGTGTTTAAAAAGTATAAATTTCCAGCTTTAAAATAAAAAAATCCTGATGCATTGTACAGTTAGGGAATACAGTCAGTAATATTTTAATAATTTGTATAGTGACAAAATGTTAACTAGATTTATCATGAGGATCATTTTGTAATATAAAAATACTGAATCAGCTGTTGTATACCTAAAACAAATAAGATGTCAACTATATTTCATTAAAGTATAATAATAATTTAAAAATGGACAAATGTATAGTCAAGGAAAGTATGTTATATAATCAATAAAATATAGTTCATTAATATAATTTAATAATATCAATAATTGGTAATCTTAAATGATCATAATATCCAGAAGCATATTTTGTCTGAAGTTCACTTTTAATGATGTTTTGGGAGTTGTAACTGATCTTCTCATTATTACAGGATGCTTTCCTTGAGAATGTTTATAAGAAAGTCAATAAATAAATACTAAAGTAATAGGTCTTCTTAATGAAGTAAGGCAATTGCCCAAATATCCCTAATGAATTCAGATATCTTTGTCATTTACCACTGACAACAGCTACTGATGGACTCTTAGGTAATTGACAGTCACCAAGTCATGAGCAAAGATATTATAAGATGACAGGCTCAGGTAAGCAAATCTTATCCAAATTATTTATTTACTTTCTCCTTGGAAATAACAAGTAAAAGTGTCCATTGTTCCTCAATGTACAATATAGCCAATGGGCAAGTCTCTTGTAATTTATATTTGTCACATTAATCCTGCTCATAAGAAAATGCAGCTAATGAACACTAGGCTCTCACCACCCTCCTCATTTATTAAACCATTCACTTCCCTTAGGATACAGAAAAAGGTTAAAAAAGGGTTAGCATCCTGTAGCAAGCATTTCCTCCAAAAAGTGTGTTTTGACAGAAAGCAGTTCTCCCTGCTACACAGTGAAGGAACGTGGCCAAATTATCACCCCTATTTTTCCTAAAAATGTGTTTCATTTAAAAGTACCTTGGAAAGTAGATTTTTATGTAGACAAATAACAAATATCCTTTCATTAAGCAGGTTTGGAATAACAAGTGGTTATGAAACTGCTTCTTTATACTGGATTGTACTTTTCAAATTTTGTATGTTGAGCATATATTGCAGTGAAATTCAGAAGAAAAATAATGTGGGGTAAAAAGCTAGTTTCATAGCCAATAGGCATGTTAATATAATACTGCAGGTAGAACAGCATTTCTTTGAAGGATTTATAATTGCCAGTTGTTTGCATGCTGCAAATAATAACCCTATAATCACTTTTAAACCTAAAGCTTTTGGGAAAGAAAGAATATTTGTTTTGCACAAAAATAAATTCCAATAAAATGGACACAAAACTTTTGTTGGGATTTTCTTTTTCATTCATCTGTATCATCACAAATTTGAAATGGATGTGTATATATACATTGAGTCCAACACTTTTTTATGCTTTCTAATATGAAGGAAATTTAGGAAATAAGAATTATTTCTAGGGATTATATTCCCTAGAGCTCTGTCTTAAAATGGCTGGTGGCAAAATATTTGTTTGTTTATTTTGTGTGTGTGTGAACATGTGTGTACATACATGCTTTAATCTGTTTTGTTATCTAAGATAAAAACAAATTGGAAAGAAAAGTTTGAGTTTCTTTATCTTGACGCTGGTAGACCAACAAATTCAAGCAGGAACTCATAGAACAATTTCTGACTGAACATTTTTAGATGCTGTTTGGAAAATGAATAGGATTTGTATAGTTAATGTAATTCCCACCATCAGGGGAATACGTTGAGTGGGAAAGAAAGCTCCCCAAGGGTAAATTTTCTAACATCAAGAATAAATTCCCTTTGGAAATTTAAGAGGAGAATTAGGCTCAATTAAATTATCTATAGTTTATACAAAGAGGATAATTATCTTGCTCATTACCATTGCAGTTTGGAATTGTAGCAGCCTTTCTAATAGAGTTGAAGATTAATTGGAAGGATGCCTTAATAATTTACACATCTGAAAGCCCTTATTTTCCCTCCATGCTGGCAACTTTACCTTAGAGGGGTAATGCATGTGCCTGTCCAGATGCACAATATGATCAGGACAGTCACATCCACTGGCTGATCAACACAGGGTAATTGGCATGCTGGCTATCCTTCTTTCTGGCCTTCAGCTGTGTTATTCAGTAACATTCTGCTTATTTTTAGTGTTTCGTATCAAGTTCAGAAACTGGTCATTTTTTCTGTAGTAAATATAATAGTATGTAAAATCTGAAATAGACAACAAATATTAAAATAATTCAAATCCCCAGATAATACTCATTTTGTCCTAGATTGACAGCTGTTAGACTTTTAACATCATTATTTAAAAAATCCATTTTGGATGTAAAACTCATCAAGAAGCACTGGTATGTTAACTCTGACAAGCACACATTAGGAATACAGCAGGAATCTCATATAAACATGGTCAGTCCTGTCTGTGCTCTCCTTCCACACAAATGGATGACGCTGCAGAAGTAAACTCAGGATTTATCTACAGATACTTCCATCTTTGGCTTTTGTTCTCCTACCTATTGTCCACCTAAAGAAGATTATGATATGGAAGGGGGGAGTAGAAATACAAATGGCCGGAAGTGGGAAAGTGAAGCTGGCATTTCCTAGGAAGCACAGACCCAAGGTTGCTCCACGACTGCATCCAGATAGGGGGAAAGCCTGGAGGCTGTGAGGCAGTTCTCCTGGCCTCAGATTTTGAACTTAGACCTTAGACTTTGAGTACGATGAGTGGTCGTTGAAAGCACGTTTCATCTAATTCAAAGAAAAAAGATTTCCTATCACATGATCCATGTCCAAAACACCCTCAATTGCTGAAAAACAATCGGAATGCATCCTCCCTCATAGGCTGACACCATGCTGAGACTCTGTGGGTGCGTGTGTGTGTGTGTGCACGCGCATTGGTTGTACCAGAAAGTGTATATTAACTTGCATTAATCATTATTTTCATTATGTTGCTTAAAAAAATTAAAATATTTGTGTGGGTGCATATCTGGGTTCTCTACTGTTCCATTGATCTACATACGTATCCCACTGCTGCTAGTACCACACTTATTTTATTATAGCTGTACAGTAAGACCTAATATCAAATAGAGTGATCCCTGTTGCTTTATTCTTTGTCTGCTGTCATCATTCTATGACCCATGCATTTGCATATAAATGAATATAAATTTTTAATATCAACAAAAATCCTTACTGTAATTTTGATAGGAATTGTATTAAAACAAGGGATCAATTTGAGGAGTATTGATGTGATTGCTAAGTTCCTTTCCTTTTAATACCCCATTAGGTCAAAATGTAGATATGATCTACTTTAAAGCTTTTAAAGCCTTTTGTTCTATAACCATGACTTTCTGTTCTTCAATCTTAATTAATTTGTTCCTGATCCTAAAATAACTTAGACCTCTGGAAAACTACCCATTCATTGTACTGATTAATTATTACCTATTAATCAACCCTCCCTTTTGCTGAATAGCCTGCTTTCCTGGTTTATTTTTATATACCATTTAGTAAGTTAAATCAAATTAAATCAGCTAATGGTTTTAAAGACCTGTATCCAAATAAAGGTCCTTGAATTCTATGATCAATTCTGTTACTTTTATTGAATGCTAATTGATTTTGGCAATTACATGCTTTGATTATTTTCTTGTACCTTGTGTTAATTTTTCCTCTCAGTTAATGCTTAACAGTTTTAATTTTATTCCTTTTTAAAAGCAAAGGTGCTCAGGAGCATCCATTTTCTTCGATTACATCTTTGGCTAGATTTGATGCTGTGTTTTGTTTACTGCAACTTTAATAAAATTTGTAATATTTGTTGTGAGTTACAATTATGTATATTATTTTTAGAATTTAAATATTTAATTTGAAAAATCTATAATTTGTTTTGCTTTTGCTTTCACTGTTTTTGTTTTTTTATGTAGCTGTACAAAATCTATGGTTTCTTCTCTATGGAATATGTTGGGGTTTACTTTGTGAAATACATTTATATGTGAATTCACATACATTTATATGTGAATCTGTTTTTAAGATGAGTGCATATTCTCTCTTGTTTTAAATGCCATTAATTTGTATTGGTATATATGCTTTAAAATGCAATATTCAACCTAATGTATTTTATGTAAAATGGAAGTTCCAATGCCAGGATCGTCACCTAATCC
Source organism: Manis javanica (assembly GCF_040802235.1). NCBI lineage: Eukaryota > Metazoa > Chordata > Mammalia > Pholidota > Manidae > Manis > Manis javanica. The sequence continues at coordinate 106,222,864 of NC_133158.1, forward strand.
TAATCTACTTGCCCACTGTGTACATGCAATGATGTAATACTTACTGCAGATGCATGTTTGCATATTCATGGGCAATAAGCCATTATTGCCTATGTTGCTACAAAAAGAGCTCCATCCAGTGCTAAGGGCAAAGGAGAACAGAGGCTGGAGAAAAGAGCAGAGTCTGGAGAGGAGACAGAGCCTTGGAAGAGGCAATGCCTGAGGCAGAGGCTGGAAAGAGGCAGAGATAGAGATGGACTTGCTACTCACAAACTGCCCCAGATGTGGACGGGATTCTAGCATTCAATCTACCACCATGAGCATAAAGCTTGGTATAATCCCTTTTACCCACAATGTTCCATTGTCAGTTTTTGGTCTCACCAAATCCAGAGTGAATTTTACTAGAGCTGAAACCCCCTTTGACCCAGAGCTATAGTATTTTATGTAAATATTCTTTATATTTAACATCTACTCTTGCATCATACTGAATATATTAAGCACATTGATATTTCAAAGAGTAAGCCTAATCAATTTAAAGAAGTTTATTAATCTTGTCAGTTCTTAGTTCTAGATGCAAATAACTTTAATGGATTATACATTTTTCATTCAAAATAATAAGAGCATATTATGGTTATTCAATTCAAATGAACTAATATATTCAACCCCTGAATCTCTTTCATATCTCTTCTTCACCATTAACACTAGGTATGTACAAACTATTTTTTTGAAGAGCTAAAGAATAAATCATTTTATTATCATGGGCCATAAATTTTATTTTGCAACCACTAGACTCTGACAAGGTAGTATAGAAGATGCCATAGACAATATGTAGAGGAATGAGCATAACCGTTTTCCATTAATACTTCATTTCAAAAAAAGACAGTGAGATGGATTTGAGCTAGGGGCCATAGTCTGAGATGTCAGAACTACAAAATCATTCTATACAATGTAGATAATTTTATGTGAATTTAAACCCTGTACTTTTTCTTTCAATCATTCTTAGGATTTTTTTAAAAAGCAAACCTGATAATAGATTCTCATTGAATAGGATCACATAAATATATGAGAACATTTTTAATATCCATTCAAATAAGAATTCTGGAATTTAAAATAAGTTTTAGATATATAACATTAACAATTTGAAGCCTAAAATTTTTTGTTTTGTTTGGAGCCTGTCTTGTTGAAATGTATATTTATTTTCAAGCCATTTATTTCTGTTTACTTTTATTTCCTTAAACCTTAATTTTTCCAATAGAAAATGCTTATAGTGATTACTATAGGTCAGTAACTATTCTAAGATCTTTATATAAAGTAATTCATTTATGCTTCATAAAGCCCTTGGGTATTTATATTTAGAAAAGCCATTTTATCGATGAAGAAATTCAGGCTGAGGTTTAAGCCCTTTTTCTAACTGATCTGTACCTAATTGCCAAACTCTAATCCCTTCACTTAGTCATTAATTTGCTAAGCAGACATTTATTGATTATGTATGCACTATTTAATGTACATGCCATTTTGTGTACATCTTAAGTCATGATCAGTCTCTGGTGATTTTACCATTTTCATATTTCCAGAACAAGTTTGAAATTGACTAAAGGAAATTCAGAGTGATTATTAAAGTACAAATCAAATCAAAAGGGAAGTACAAATCTAGAGGGGAATTTTAAGTGATTAGAATTATTCTTATAAAAAAGAGTGAATTCTGAAACTGATTTAAATATAGACCACCACTGTAACAAAGAGTATTACCTGTTCAGCTCCAGTTCTGTCAAATGCAGAAAGAACTTAAATGGGCCAATAAGAAATTTTGTTGACAGCTATTTGAAAAGAAACTTTACTAAAACTGGATATGCAATATCACAGGAGATTTGTAATTCTTTCCCTCTATGGATCAATGAAAGGAAATACTTTTACTTAAAAGAACATAATTAAATGGCCTGAGAAGATCTCCTTCCAGTGCTTTTGCACTTGTAGCTGTAGCATAACTGAAAAAAACAATGAAAATTTTATATTATCTACATACTTATAATAGTCTTTAAACTTATATTTGAAAGGTTGGGAAGTTGCTCAGAACCTCTTAGGCATTTTAAACCTTAAAGGCATCAATTAATTAATGCTTCTGTTCGCTAAATAGTCAAAAACTGGCTTCAAAACTATAAACTATGTTCCAGAAGAGCCTAAAGGGTACCTAGTGAATATATGAACTGTCTGGAGGACTTGGCTCATTGGTATGATTTAAGTTTCCATAATCTTAAGCATGTAAATATCCACGTATAAATCATTTACGCAATTTTTAAAAATTTTGCTATCATTAATGTACAATGACTTGCACAACATTATGGGTAGTAGCCTCCTGCTTTATCAGGTCTCCACCACATACCCCATTACAGTCACTGTCCATCAGGGTACTAAGATGCTACAGAATCACTACTTGTCTTTTCTGTGTTATATTACCATCCCCGTGTCCACCCCCACCACATTATACATGATAATAGTAATGTTCCTTTTCCCTCTTATCCCTCCCTTCCTACCCATCCTCCCCAGTCCCTTTCCCTTTGGTAACTGTTAGTCCATTCTTGGGTTCTGTGAGTCTGCTGAGGTTTTGTTCCTTCAGTTTTTGCTTTGTTCTTATACTCCACAAATGAGTGAAACCATTTGATACCTGTTTTTCTCCTTCTGGCTTATTTCCCTGAGCATAATACCCTCTAGCTCCATCCATGTTGTTGCAAATGATAGGATTTGTTTTCTTCTGATGGCTGAATAATATTCCATTGGGTATATGAACCACCTCTTCATTATCCATTCATTTACTGATGGACACTTAGGATGCTTCCATTTCTTGCCTATTGTAAATAGTGCTGTGATAAACATAGGGGTGCATATGTCTTTCTTAAATGGAGCTCCTGCAATGTTAGGATAAATTCCTAGGAGTGGAATTCCTGGGTCAAATGTTATTTCTATTTTGAGTTTTTTTGACCAACCTCTATACTGTTTTCCACAAAGGTTGAACTATTTTACATTCCTACCAGCACTGTAGGAGGGTTCCCCTTTCTCCACATCCTAACCAACATTTGTTTTTGTTGTCTTTTGGATGTTGGCCATCCTAACTGATGTAAGGTGATATCTCATTGTGGTGTTAATTTGCATTTCTCTGATGACAAGTGATGTAGAGCATCTTTTCATGTGCCTATTATCCATCTGAATTTCTTCTTTGGAGAAGTGTCTGTTCAGCTACACTAACAATTTTTAATTGGCTTATTTGCTTTTTGTTTGTTGAGATGCATGAGGTCTTTATATAATTTGGATGTCAGCCACTTATTGGATATGTCATTTATGAATATATTCTCCCATATTGTAGGGTGTCTTTTTGTTTTACTGATGGTGTCCTTTGCTGTACAGAAGCTTTTTAGTTTGATAGAGTCCCACTTGTTCATTTTTGCTTTTGTTTCCCTTGTCCAGGGAGATATGTTCCTGAAGAAGTTGTTCATGTTTATGTCCAAGAGATTTTGGCCTATATTTTTTCTAAGAGTTTTATGGTTTCATGACTTATGTTCAGGTCTTTGAACCATTTTGAGTTTACTTTTGTGTATGGGATTAGAGAATGATCCAGTTTCATTCTCTTACATGTAACTGTCCAGTTTTGCCAACATCAGCTGTTGAAGAGGCTGTCATTTCCCCATTGTATATCCATGGCTCCTTTACCATATATTAATATACCATATATGCTTATGGTATTTATATCTGGGTTTATATCTGGGCTCTCTAGTCTGTTCCATTGGTCTATGGGTCTGTTCTTGTAGCAGTACCAAATTGTCTTGATTACTGTGGCTTTGTAGTAGAGTTGGAAGTCAGGGAGCATAATTCCCCCTACTTTGTTCTTCCTTTTCAGGACTGCTTTGGCTATGTGGGGTCTTTTGTCATTCCATATGAATTTTAGAACTATTTAATCTAGTTCATTGAAGAATCTTATTCATATTTTGATAGGGATTGCACTGAATCTGTAAGTTGCTTTAGGCAGGATGGCCATTTTGACAATATTAATTATTCCTATCCATGAGCATGGGATGTGTTTCCTTTTATTGTTATCTTCTTTAATTTCTCTCATAAGTGTATTGTAGTTTTCAGAGTATAGGTCTTTCACTTCCTTGGTAAGGTTAATTCAAAGGTATTTTATTCTTTTGAATGCAATTGTGAATGGAATTGTTTTCCTGATTTCTCTTTCTGCTAGTTCATCATTAGTGTATAGGAATGCAACAGATTTCTGTGTATTAATTATGTATACTACAACTTTGCTGAATTCAGGTATTAGATCTAGTAGTTCTGGAGTTGATTCTTTAGGGTTTTCTATGTACAATATCATGTCATCTGCAAACAGGGACAGTTTGACTTCTTCTTTGCCTATCTGGATTCTTTTTATTTCTTTGTGTTGTCTGATTGCTGTGACTAGGACCTCCAGCACTATGTTGAATAAAAGTGGGAAGAGTGGGCATCCTTGTCTTTTTCCAGATATTAAAGGAAAAGCTTTCAGCTTCTTGCTGTTAAGTAAAATGTTGGCTGTGGATTTGTCATGTATGACTTTTATTATGTTGTGGTACTTGCCCTCTATACCCATTTTGTTGAGTGTTTTTATCATGAATGGATGTTAAATTTTTTCAAATGCTTTTTCAACATCTATGGAGATAATCATGTGGTTTGTGTCCTTGTTGTTGTAGTGGAAGATGATGGATTTTCGAATCTTGTACCATCCTTGCATCCCTGGGATGAATCCTACTTGATCATGATGGATGATTCTTTGATATATTTTTGATTTCGGTTTGCTAATATTTTGTTGAGTATTTTTGTATCTCAGTTCATCAGAGATATTAGTCTATAGTTTTCTTTTTTTGTGGTGTCTTTGCCTGGTTTTAATATTAGAGTAATGTTGGCCTCATAGAATGAGTTTGGGAGTATTCCCTCCTCTTCTACTTTTTGGAAATCTTTAAGGAGGATGGGTATTCAGTCTTCATTAAAAGTTTGATAAAATTGAGCAGTGTAACCATCTGGTCCAGAGGTTTTGTTCTTAGGTAGGTTTTTGATTACCAATTCAATTTCCTTGCTGGTCATTGGTCTATTCAGATTTTTTGTGTCATCCCAGGTCAGCCTTGGAAGGTTGTATTTTTCTAGAAAGTTGTCCATTTCTTGTAGGTTACCCAGTTCATTATCATATAGTTTTTCATAGAAACCTGTCATGATTCTTTGTATTTCTATGGTATCATTAGTTATTTTTCATTTCTCATTCTGATTCTGTTCATGTGTGTAGACACTCTTTATTTCTTGATAAATCTGATTAGAGGTTTATCTATTTTGTTTATTTTCTTAAAGAACCAGCTCCTGCTTTCATTGATTCTTTCTATTGTTTTATTCTTCTCAATTTTATTTATTTATGCTCTAATCTTTATTATGTCCCTCCTTGTACTGACTTTGGGCCTCATTTGTTCTTCCTTTTTTGGTTTCATTAATTATGAGTTTAGACTGTTCATATGGGATTGTTCTTCTTTCCTGAGGTAAGCTTGTATTGGAATATACTTCCCTCTTAACCCAGTCTTCACTGAATCTCACAGGTTTTGTGGGGTTGAATTATTGATGTCATTTTTCTCCATATATTGCTTGAACTATGTTTTTATTTGGTCATTGATCCTTTGATTATTTAGGAGCATGTTATTAAGCCTCCATGAATTTGTGGGCTTTTTCATTTTCTTTGGATAAGTTATTTCTAGTTTCACACCTTTGTAATCTGAGAGATTGGTTGGTACAATTTCAATCTTTTTGAATTTACTGAGGTTCTTTTTGTGGCCTAGTATATGATCTATTCTTGAAAATGTTCCATGTGCACTTGAAAAGAATGTGTATCCTGTTGCTTTTGGGTGGAGTGTTCTGTAGATGTCTGTTAGGTCCATCTGTTCTAGTGTGTTGTTCAGTGCCTCTGACTGTTTACTTATTTTCTGTCTGGTTAATATGTCCTTTGGAGTGAGTGGTGTGTTGAAATATCCTAAAATGAATGCATTGCATTCTATTTCCCCCTTTAATTCTGTTAGTATTTGTTTCAGATATGTTGGTGCTTCTGTATTGGGTGCATATATATTTATAATGGTTATATCCTGTTGTTGGACTGATCCTTTTATCATTATGTAATGTCCTTCTTTTTCTCTTGTTATATTCTTTTTTTGAAGTCCATTTTGTCTGATAAAGGTACTGGAACTCTTGCTTTTAGCTGCCTATTAGTTGCATGAAATAACTTTTTCCATCCCTTTACTTTCAGTATGTGTATGTCTTTGGGTTTGAAGTGAGTCTCTTGTAGGCAGCATATACACGGGTCCTGTTTTTTAATCTGTTCAGTGCACTCTACTTGTCATTGGTTCATTCAGACCATTTGCATTTAGGGTGATTATTGATAGGTATGTACTTATTGCCATTGCAAGTTTAGATTCGTGTTTACCAAAGGTTCAAGGGTAATTCCTTTACTATGTAACAGTCTATTTTAACTCACTTTGTGTGCTATTATAAACACAACCTAGAGGTTCTTTTTTTTATTCCTCCTTTTTTCTTCCTCCTCCATTCTTTGTATGTTAGCTATCATATTCTGTACTCTTTGTCTATCCCTTGATTGCCTTTGGGTGTAGTTGATTTGAATTTGCATCTGCTTAGTAATTAATTGTTCTACTTTTCTGTGGTTTTATTTCCACTGGTGACATCTATTTAGCCTTAGGAATACTTCCATCTATAGCAGTCCCTCCAAAATGCACTGTAGAGTTGATTTGTGGGACGTAAATTCCCTCATCTTTTGCTCATCTGAAAATTTTGTAATCCCTCCTTCAAATTTAAATGATAACCTCGCTGGGTAGAGTATTTTTGTTTTGTGGCCCTTCTGCTTCATTGCATTAAATATATCATGCTACTCTCGTCTGCCCTGTATGGTTTCTGTTGAGAAATCTGATAATGGTCTGATGGGTTTTCCTTTGCATGTGGATCTTCTTTCTCTCTCTAGCTGCTTTTAAAAGTCTGTCTTCAAACTTGATCTTTGCCACTTCTATTATTATATGTCTTTATGTTGTCTTACTTGGGCCCTTGTATTGGGGGATCTGTGCACCACCATGGCCAGACTATCCCCTTCCCCTGATTGGGGAAGTTTACAGCTATTACCTTATCAATAACACTTTCTATCCCTTTTTCTCTCTCTTCTTCCGGTATCTCTATAATGAGGATATTGTCCCATTTGGATTGGTCACACAGTTCTCTCAATACTCTTTCATTCTTAGAGATCCTTTATTCTCTCTGTGCCTCAGCTTCTTTGCATCCCTCTTCTCTAATTCCTATTCCATTTAAGGTCTCTTCTTCTACACCCAATCTGCTTTCAAATCCCTCCATTGTATGTTTCATTTCAGATACGAAATTTCTTAATGACTGAATCTCCATCTTAAATTCATCCCTGAGTTCTTGAATATTTTTTTTCTGTACCTCCGGGAGCACATTTATGGTTTTTATTTTAAACTCTCTTTCAGGAAGATTGGTGAGTTCAGTTTTATTTGGCCCTTTTTCTGGGGTTTGTGAGATTTTGGTCTGAACCAGGTTCTTTTGATGTATCATAATTCTATGTGGTGCCCTCTAGTGCCCAGAAGCTCTAGTCTCTGGAGCTACCCAGCTCCTAGAGTGAGGTTGGGGGTCATAGGAGAGTGGCACTGTTGTGTGGGGGTAGGAAAGAGCTGTTTCCTGTTTCCCAGCTGCATTGCCTGTCTCAAGTATCAGAGCCAGTGGGCTAAGCACACAGGTGTAAGCCTCTGTGCTTGGCATCTCTAGCTGTTGTAGGCAGGTCCTCCCTCTGGCTGTCATGATGGCAGCATGGTGACTGCCAGTTTGCAAGCAGGTGCTGGCAGGCCAGGAGGAAGTCACAGCAGGCTGCATGTCATAGTGGGGGTCCTTGGAGCTGAGTAGCCAAACAGGGGGATGGAGCACCTGAAGCTCCTCAAAGTTCCCAATGTGCTGGGCAGAGTGTGCCCAGAAAACCTTGTCCACCTATCCCTTCTCCCGTGCTGCAAGCTCAGTGAAAACCCTCCTTTTCAGCAACCCTCTTGCTGCTAGGAAGCCTCTCAGACAACCTGCCTTTCCTTTGTCCCAGAGCAGTCGGTCGTGGATCCCAGTCCTCCACAAATGGCCAGGATCTCAGTCCCTCAAGCACTCCTCCTGACCCAGCTCCCCAACCTCACCAACCTCCAGAGCACCACACAATCTAGGTTTGTGCTCCAAAGCAGACCTCTAGGGCTGGGTGTTCAGCAGTCTTAAGCTTCCACCCCCTCCTCTATTCATTTCTCTCCTCCTGCTGGTGAGCTGAGGAGGGGGAAGGGATTGGGTTCCACCAGATCAAGGCTTTTGTACATTACCCTGTTTCGTGAATTCTGTTTCGTACGTTACCCTGTTTTGTGAGGTCTTTATGCAGTCTGGTGTAGCCTTGTTTCCTGTTGCTGTTTTAGGGCTAGTTGTATTAACTGTGTTTTCACAGTATATGTGGTTTTGGGAGTAATTCTCTGTCTCACCTCTCAAACCACCATCTTGAATCTCTCTCCTCATTTATGCAATTTTTATTTAAAGACGTTTGTCTCTTTTTTCTCTTTATTCTTTTATTAAGGAAGTCAAAGGTATGTAACTCTGGTTTTCTAATAAAGAGGTGAATAATAATTGCATGTGGACTGTGGTGGATAATTAAAAGTATAAAGTCTTAAGTAGCATTAGTAATTAGAAGACCCCAAATCAGTGAAGTTTAGATTTAACAATTATGCTATCTTTATCTGCTACTTCCCTGATCATCTTTTCTTTCCCTAAAAAGAGATATTCAGAATATTTCACATTTAAAGAAAATCATTAATAGTGATCCTTAGTGAGATCTTAGTAAAATATTTAGTATACAAATGTACACATGAAATTCTGTAGCCATATTTCATGCCTGAATGTACTACTAATGTTCCATGACTAAAGTTAGAATATGCTACTTATCTCTGAAATATGAAATACATTTTAAAATAAATAACACAGATGAAGAAGTATAATATTGAGATGACATTATCAGTAGGTTTTTATCCAAAAGCTATAAATCATGTCTCAAGTAAATGTATTTCACATAGTCCAGCACTCCCATTATGTTTGAATAATGGAGCAAAATCATATATCCGCTGATTCATTAGTCTTTTGGAGAGTGACATTTTAAAAATTACTCCAATGTGTCATACATACAATTTTATGCAAATATATAGTATAATTGTATAGGATATACTGTCAGCTGAAGCAAAAATAGCTCAATAGAAAACATCCATGATAATGCTGCATTGAAGAGGTGTTCAGGGAGAGTGACTAGGGCTTTGAATCTTGTTAATTCATCATGCTTGTGAAGTTAGACATGCTTTAATTTTCTTTTCACACACATTTAACTAAAATTGTTACATTTCAGATCATAAGCCAATCAAATCAAATCACATTCTAAGCAATCTCACATTAATAATCTTAAGTAATTTTCCCCCAAAAGACCTAGTTTATGTTTTCTAATCCATGACCATACAAAGCAGAGTGATAGAAGACCTAAGATAATTCATATAGGTGAAAATCTAAATAATTCAAGATAAAAATACTTGTATCTAAATCATAAAAATAAAGGTGAACAAAGATGATCAGTTGTATTGAAGTCTTCCAATTTCTATATATTTCTTTGTTAATAAATATGTAGCATTATTCATAATAAAAATCTGAGTAAGACAAAGTACAAAAATATCCAAATTTACTATTTTCTCCAAATGTAATTTTAAAATTTCTTGGAATATTATATATAATAATGATTAATATTAATATATGCATATGCAATCCAGAAATTTTTCACACACAAGCACATTCAGGAGAGACAGAGATAGAAACAGAGAAAGAATGCATGGATAAATGTAGATACCAAGATAAACAGAGAAAATAAAACCAGAAAATTCCACAGAAGTATAGAATTCAAGATGAAGAGTTCTGGAACTGAATCCTAAATGTAACAGTCCGATAATGGAGCAGTGTAAGAATCATCTGAGACTCTTCTGGGGCTATATCCTATCTTGAAAATGCAAGTAATGTGATTGGGGCCCAAAGAAGTAAGTCTGAAGATGAGGTCAGGTATTTCTAATCATCTACCTGACATTAACCAAACAATCTGTTTTATGTGTCGAGCTTCCATAAGTCTTGGGCTTAAAAAAATTCTTCTGCTTTATAAATCAAGTTCAACCAAATTTCAGGTATTTGAAATGCTATACCAGTTTGGGAATACAAAGATGAATTAGAAATGTTCCTTATTTTGGAAAACTTTGGAGAATAGTAAATGTAATTCTAAAATTACATGAAAATTTCTGTAGGGGAAAGATAGAAGAGATATGGACAGAATTTGGAGAGAATTTGTCATTTGATGAATGCTCGGTGATGTATACTAATAAGTGACCATTAAAATAATTAAATGTATGTACAACACCAACTATGAACAAGTAGCGAACTTTGAAAAAAAATGCAACAATAAACAACAGGTTAAGGAGCAAATTCTGTTAGGCAGCTCATAACTGTCTTAGTTCAGGCTACAATAACGTATTACCACAAACTGGATGGCTTAAACAACAAACATTTATTTCTCACAGTTTTGGAGGCCTGGAAGTCCAAGGTCAAGTTACCATCAGACCTGGTATCTGGTGAAATCTCTCTTTCTGATTCATACACTATAGTCCTTTTGTATGCTCACATGGTGGAGAAAGAGAACTTAGGTCTTTCATTCCCTTTTAGAAGCTATAATTCAATTCATGAGAGTTCTACTTTCATGAGCTAACTACCTCCCAAAGGCCCTGCTTCCCAATATCATCACACTGGAAGTCAGGATTTCAACATGTGAATATTGGAAAGACAAAAACATTCAAGCCATAACAGTGAGATATCAAAAACACTGATTTGTTAAAATTCCAGCTTTTCAACCTGTAAGATCTTAGTATATATGAGTTCAAATACCAACTACATGACTGTCAAGTAAGAATTTATATACAGGTGATACACATCTGTAAAACATGGATGGAAAGTCTTGCCTTGAGAACTGTTGAAAGTATTATAGTATATAAATGAACTACAAATGCTTGGCAGAAAGAATTGGCATTCAATAAATAAGTGATGACAATGCTGTTATAACACTAATATTGCTTCTATTCATTTCATCTATTCTAAGGCTCCAATGCTAATAATTTCTTTCTTACTTAAAAGTATTGAGGGAAGGATTTGACAGTATTAAGTAGTGATTTCCACCTTGCTAAGAGCAGTTAAAGACAACAACTATTGTAAGAATCTCAGATGCTCCCCTATGGCAGCAATGTTAAAATGTGCAAAAAATATGTATTAGAATTAATAAAATTGGGTAATGTTAATAGCAGCATTAATAGTGATTCAGTGGTTCTTTCAAGAAACTATAATAGGGATAATGTATCATAGTGTGTAAGCTACATTAGTCTTGGAATAGCATTGGGTTTAAATCTGTCAATGACATTTAATAGTTATGTGAGCTCAAGAAAATCACTTATTTTATAAAGTTGTTTCAAGGATTAAATATGATAATGTGTGGAAATACTCAGCACATTATCAAGACATAGCTAATAGCTTAAATGTTACTTTAAAAAGTTATAAAAAGCAAATGAGTATATGAAAAATGTTCTTCATCATATGTCACCAGAGAAATGCAAATTGAAACAAAAATAAGATACCATTATACACCTCATACGATGACCAAAATCCAGAACATTGAATCACCAATTGCTGGTGAGGATGCGAAACAACAGAAAACTCTTTAACACATTGCTGGTGGAAGCCATTTTGGAGATTACATACCCTTGCCATAAATTCTAGCAATTGCATTCCTTGATACTTACTCAAAGGAGTTGAAAACTTATGTCCACATAAAAACCTGTGCATGGGTGTTTATAGCAACTTTATTCATGGTTGTTAAATCTGGAATCAACCAAGATGCCCTTTATTAAGTAAATGGATAAATAATAAATAAATTCCAGATAATTGGACAGTACTCAGTACCCCCCATAAAAAGAACTATCAAGCCACAAAAAAGGAGAAAAACTTAAATTCATATTAATAAGTGAAAAAAGTCTACACAGTGTATGACTTCAACTATATGACATTTTGATAAAGGCAAAACTATGGAAACAATAAAAATATTGATGGTTTCCAGGTTTGGAAGGGAGGAGAAATGAACAGGCAGAGCATAGAGGATTTTTAGGTGAAAATGTTCTATATGATATTATAATGATGGATGCCATTATATATTTGCCCAAAACAACATACTATATAACACCAAGAGGACCCCAAAGGTAAATATGGACTTTGGGTGACTATATTGGTCAATGTGGGGTTCATTTCATCCTTGGTAAAGGTGCACCATTCCAGTGAGTGATGTTGATAATGTCAGATGCTATGCATGTGTCGGGGCAGAGAGCACATGGGGAATCTCTATACCTTCATCTCAACTTAATGTAAAGTCAAAATTGTTCAAAAAAATAAAACTTTTAATTTTGTTTAAGTTATAGAACTGTGAAAATATTTATTCACATACTACTCTGAATATGTGTTACTTTGGTAATAAAAATCAAGTAAAAATGTTAAATTAAGAAATAATAAATATGATAAGACACATATTTATTAACTGGTCTGGAATTTTTTCTTTCATATGTGGCTACACATAAACCTAGAAAATCAAATTTTCCAAAAGTGAGAATACCATGCTCTTGTGGAAAATATTATGGAAGTTCCATAGAAAATTAAAAATAAAACTGCCATATAACCCAGCAATTCCATTGGTGGGTATATATTCAGAGGAATTGAAATCAGGATCTCAAAGAGATATATGAACAACCATGTTTAATGTTCACAATCATAATAGCCAATATATGGAAAATAGCATTATTAACAATCATAAAAGCCAATATATGGAAACAACCTAGTGACCATCAGTATATGAATGCATAAGGGAACTTAATATTTTCATTCAATGGAATATTATTCAGCCTTAAAAGAGAAGGAAATCCTGTCATTTATTACAACATGGATGAACCTGTGGGACAATATGAAAAACAAAGCCAGTTGTAGAAGTACAAATATTGTATGATCCTACTTAGGAATCTAAAATAATCAAACACATAGAAGCAAAAGAGTAGAAAGGGGGCTACCAAGGATTGGAGAGAGAGGAGAAATAGGGAAATTAGGGCCAAAAGGTACAAAGTTTCAGTTATACAAGATGAGTAAGTCCTAGATATCTAGTATATAGCATAGTGATTAGTTACACAGATTTGTTTTAGTGCTGATTAAAACAGGGAGACAATGGAGAATTTTCAAAATGATTAAATTTACACATTAACAAGATCATGCTGGCTGCTGTTTTGAGAACAGACTGTGAGAGAACAAGAGTGGAAGCAAGCAGACTAGTTACGAGGCAATTGCATTTGTCCAAGAAAGGAGATATGATGATATCAATGGACACACTGTTGCTAATTCCTTTTTAATCTTCTCCTTACTTTACCTCTTAAAAATTTTACCTAACCTCTAGGCCATCATGTTTACCTGGTTTCCTTCTTAGAAGTGTAGTCCAGTAGTTCTCAACTAGGGGCTAATTTGACATCCACTCTCCCCGGCCAATGACATTGGCAATACCATGATAAAACTTTGGCTCTTACACCTGTGGAAAGGATGCAACAGTCAGTCATGGAAATATTGGCTGGGAGGAAGGACAGAAGGGAGCAGCGAGCAACAGTAGAGAGCCCCTGTGCTGGGAAGCAGGAGAGAGTGGAGACTTGCAGAGAAAAGCTGCAGATCCCAGTCCCAGTGCTAGGAAGCAGAGAGAGGAGCCACAGAGTTCTATTCTGTGCTAGGAAGCAAACGGGGAAGGTGCAGAACCAAGTTTTTGGCAAGCAGGAGGAAATGAAGATGGAGCTGCCAGCAGAGAGATGAGATGGGCAGACAGGAGTCCAGCGCTCGACATACTGCTGTGAGAATAAAGTTTGGTATGGGCCCCTTTTTACCGCTAAAGTTTTGTCTTCGTTATTCAGTCTTATCAAATTCATAGTGAACTTGCCCGATGCAGGGAATCCCCTCCTCCCAGAGCAATGACAGTTATTTTAGCACAGTCTGCCATGACTCCTTTTCTCTGCTTTGAAGGTAGATAATATAAATATAATCAAATAGATTCAATATGTCTAATATTTCTAATCAAATCTCCCTTTAATGTTTTCTCCATATCTCCCTGAATCTCAAAGAATATTCTCTAGTGTTCTGTATTCCAATCTGCTAACATAAGCTAATTTTACTTAGAACACAATTAAATACTCTCAAATTACAAAAGCAGTAGTCAAACTATCATGTTAATGTTGACAAGTTATTGAAAGATGAAAATATACTTTCACATTACAACAAAAAGTCCACTTCTTCATGAGTGTTGGGTTGAAAATTGTTAGGTGCACTGAAAAACTTAAATTAGTAATATTTCTTTGCATCATTTGGAGAAGTTCAGTAAAAATTTAATGTTAATAGGATTATATTTCATATGAGGGATATGGTCTAATAATAAAAAATTTTAAGACAGAATACCTACATATAGTTGTTAGCAAATAACTCTTAGAAAATATTTGAATCCTTTCATATTATTAAGTTATACTGCAAATAAAAATCTTATAAAATAGTCATCTTAATCCTAGCTGAAATAAAAACTGCTCATGTTTAACCACATGATTACATTATATCTGTGAGCAATGAGAAAACATGAGTCAAATGCAAATGTAGCCTAAATAAGCACATCTAACAAACTTTCCTCAGCAATATATCTTTTATCTGTTGTACATTTTTTAATATACACACTAACTATGCATCAAAGAATCTCAGAATACAGACATGCATTCCACAAGATTAATATGTAAAACTAACTGTGGTTTCCAGTAGCTTTGATTTGAATTCACAATCGAAGAGATAAAATAAGCACCTTATATTCTCTTTCATTGCACAATGAATTAATTACCTTTGTACTGCACTCTATAACAGCATTAGGAGTGAAACATTTTGAGAGAAACAAAACCGTTCTAATGAAGGCAATCATGTCAGTATTTAATTTCTCTAGGGGGTAAAATGTAGAACCCAAATAAAACAGTAATGCAGTTCCATAAATATCTTTAATATTGTATCCTTGATTACTAAGCCTTGCTAACTTTTTCATATTTAATTAAGGTAAACTGGGCAAAAGCACTTTCTAACAGCATGGATTTTTTTTTAACTACTCTGGCCCACATTATTTTAAATAAAAGGTGGTATAATTAGCACCAATGTGTTTTGGAGTTCTTAAGTACTTTAACATAAAGCATTTCATCAGTTGAAGGCAAGGCTATGTCTCCACCGATCAGCAGGTAATCATCTTTCAGAAATGTTCCAAACTGAAGTTTCTTTATGAAATGAAATTGAGCAACATATTGGCATACAAATAAAATGGTATGAAAGATTACTTTTTCCAAGTAAATAATAAAAATTTTAATGTGTTCCAGTTAAACCAAGAAATAAGAATTTCACATTTTATTATATATTATGTAATAATTTATAATTTCTAGATTTATTATAATTTTTATTTTCAATTAGTACCCTGAATTCCTTAGTCATAAGCCCTCATATTCTTTTGCATAAAGATTCTAACCAGAACAGCATTCTTATAAACACTTGTACACTATTTCAGGTCAACTATGGCACCGCCAATTAGTTCTTTCCTGATATACAAGCTTAGACCCTTCTCATTTTTCTGGTCCAATGCCATCCTCACTATGTGTCCTCTCTGGGTGGCAGAAGCAGATCTAAGACTCTCACTCCTCATTCCACAGTGGCTAAAATCAGAAAAAGAAGGGGATGAAGCAAACTATTTTCCATCACATGTTTCACTCTTTATAATCAGAGAACAAAATCTGCTGAAGAACACCTACAAAGTTCCATTTATATCTTATTGGCTAGAAGTATTCATACACCTTCTTTAGACTAATGATTAATGAAAGGGAATGTAATTTTTGATGGGGTTCTAAAGGGATTTGCCACATGTAACTCTATTTTTGATCAAATGATATCATCTCAGATATGGTACTGATTTAATTTAAAATTTTTAGAAAATGATGTCATTTCTAAGGAATGTAAAAGAAAAGCTTAAAAATCTAGCTTCAAGGTTAGCAGAACTTACTGTAGGCACTCAGTAAATTAAACTTTCTGGAAAAAAGTAAATACACCCTCAAATATATTTGGAAAACTTGAAGCCAAAAATATATGGTGAACAATTTTAAAGGAGAAAATAAAAGCACCTGTTTTTATTCATCTTATGAGGAATTTATTCTTTATTTAGTCTTTATTCCCTAGGAAGTTATTATTCTTAGGATCTGTTGTTTTAGGAAACAAGTATGAACACAGTAAGCACTTATGAAAAAGAAGATGCAAATATTTCCCTACTTTTTGGTTGTACAAACTTACAAATTTTCTCTGAATAATGAAGGCAAGAAAGGAAACTATGTGAAGCTTAGGGGGTCACAGTTTGGGAGAGTGAAAGGAAATGGTGTTGAGCAGAGTAGGTCAAGAGATCTAGCTGATGAAGAAAACAGACCTCCTCTTACTACGATGGTGCTCTAGTGGGACTACTCCAGACATTTTCAACTCTTGCACTGCCTCCCACAGAGGCAGCAAGAAGTCATCTATCAACCTAAACTGGGTCATGTGTCAGTGAGGGAAAAGAAACTTGAATGACATTCCCATTTCCTATTGTGCAAAGAGGTTGTTCTCACAGAACTATCAGGCTGCTCTTATTAGGAAAAAGAGGGAAGACATGAAGGGCAGGAATAATATAATGTCCACTATATTCCATTCTTTGTTGTCTAACATCCACACACCATTCTTCACGTTCATTCATTTCAAAATTGCTCTGCCAAACAACTATGTGTGCTTAACTGAATCCACATTAAGCTCCTACCCACAGAGATATAATCTGGTATGTTCCACTTAGGGCATTCTAGAGCACATGGGTAGTGATTTTCCCCTCTCATATATTCTCTGTCTTTACTAAAGAAAACTAAATGGAAATGTATTCATACAGATGTTTATGTAAAATGGTGAATAATGAAAGTGAAAGATGGAAAACTTGTGCACTTGCTTAGACATATACATACATCCACGAAAAAAAGGGAATGTGAGTACGAGCTACAGTCTTCATTTACTTATGTAAGTGGTAATCATCTGAAACTGATTTTCTTGAACTCCACTCAGATAAGCCAGCCATATTTCCTGGGACTTAGCCAACATATCAGATAATACTTTACTTAACATTTCAGGATATTTACTTAATATATCTTTTAACTGTTGTACATTTTTTAATATATAGGAGGAAGACCCAGCTTTGATTTCAAGGACTTTTCATTGCTTGCATCAATATCAATAGTTTTCCACAACTACTCTTGGTGTAATAGGAAAAGAAGGTGTATCAGCTCATTACCTGGAATGGTTGGGACTCATATCTGACACTGTTTTGTAGTTTTAATTTTGTTTTCCCTTAAAATACAGAGCAAATAACTCCAAAAATATCTCTTATATTAGTACATGTGTACCTAAAATATTTAGGCTAATGCTCAGCTTCTTACTTCGTGGCCTTATTCATTTTCCATATATAGAAACATTGTTATTTGGAGAATGTAAATTTCTAAAAAAAGAACAGAAAGCCATTGTTTTTCATTTTTATATTTTTATTTTTTATTTTGGTATCATTAATCTACAATTACATGAAGAACATTATGTTTACTAGGCTACCCCCTTCACCAAGTACCCCTCACATACCCCTTCACAGTCATTGTCCATCAGTGGAGTAAAATGCTGTAAAATCACTACTTGTCTTCTCTGTGTTGTAGAGCCCGCCCTGTACCCCTTCCACATTACACATGCTAATAGTAATGCCCCCTTTCTTTTTCCCGCCCTTATCTCACCCTTCCCAACCATCCTCCCCAGGGTCTTTCCCTTTGGTAACTGTTAGTCCATTCGTGGGTTCTGTGATTCTGCTGCTGTTTAGTTCCTTCAGTTTTTCTTTGTTCTTATACTCCACAGATGAGTGAAATCATTTGGTACTTGTCTTTCTCTGCCTGGCTTATTTCCATGAGCATAATACCCTCCAGCTCCATCCATGTTGTTGCAAATGGTAGGATTTGTTTTCTTCTTATGACTGAATAGTATGCCATTGTGTATATGTACCACCTCTTCATTATCCATTCATCTACTGATGGACACTTGGGTTGCTTCCATTTCTTGGCTATTGTAAATAGTGCTGCGAAAAACACATGGGTGCATCTGTCTTTTTCAAACTGGACTGCTGCATTCTTAGGATAAATACCTAGAAGTGGAATTCCTGGGTCAAATAGTATTTCTATTTTAAGATATTTGAGGAACCTCTATAGTGTTTTCCACAATGGTTGAACAAATTTATATTTCCACCAACAGTGTAGGAGGGTTCCCCTTTCTCAACAACCTCGCCAACATTTGTTGTTGTTTGTCTTTTGGTTGGTGGCGATCCTTACTGGTGTGAGGTGATATCTCATTATGGTTTTAATTTGCATTTCTCTGACAACAAGTGATGTGGAGCATCTTTTCATGTGTCTGTTGGCCATCTGAATTTCTTCCTTAGAGAACTGTCTATTCAGCTCCTCTGCCCATGTTTTAATTGGATTATTTTCTTTTTGTTTGTTGAGGTGTGTGAGCTCTTTATATATTTTGGATGTCAATCCTTTATCAGATCTGTCATTTACAAATATATTCTCCCATACTGTAGGATACCTTTTTGTTCTATTGATGGTGTCCTTTGATGTACAGAAGTTTTTCAGCTTGACATAGTCCAAATTGTTCATTTTGGTGTTTGTTTCCCTTGCTTGGGGAGATATGTTCAGGAAGAGATCACTCATGTTTATGTGTAAGAGATTTTTGCCTATGTTTTTTTCTAAGAGTTTCATGGTTTCATGACTTACATTCTAGTCTTTGATCCATTTAGAATTTACTTTTGTGTATGGGGTTAGACAGTGATCCAGTTTCATTCTCTTATATGTGGCTGTCCAGTTTTGCCAGCACCATCTGTTGAAGAGACTGTCATTTCCCCATTGTATGTCCATGGCCCCTTTATCGAATATTAGTTGACTATATATGTTTGGGTTAATGTTTGGAGTCTCTATTCTG
This sequence comes from Manis javanica, assembly GCF_040802235.1. NCBI lineage: Eukaryota > Metazoa > Chordata > Mammalia > Pholidota > Manidae > Manis > Manis javanica. The sequence continues at coordinate 106,242,139 of NC_133158.1, forward strand.
TTCCATTGGTCTGTGGCTCTGTTCTTGTGCCAGTACCAAATTGCCTTGATTACTGTGGCTTTGTAGTAGAGCTGCAAGTTGGGAAGTGAGATCACCCCCACTTTATTCTTCCTTCTCAGGATTTCCTTAGCTATTCGGGGTCTTTGGTGTTTCCATATGAATTTTTGAACTATTTGTTCCAGTTCATTGAACAATGCTGTTAGTAATTTGATAGGGATTGCATCAAATCTGTATATTGCTTTGGGCAGGATGGCCATTTTGAGGATATTAATTCTTCCTAGCCAGGAGCATGGGATGAGTTTCCATTTGTTAGTGTCCTCTTTAATTTCTCTTAAGAGTATCTTGTAGTTTTCAGGGTATAGGTCTTTCACTTCCTTGGTTAGGTTTATTCCTAGGTATTTTACTCTTTTTTGATGCTATTGTGAATGGAATTGTTTTCCTGATTTCTATTAGTTTATTGTTAGTGTATAGGAAAACCACAGATTTCTGTGTGTTAATTTTGTATCCTGCAACTTTGCTGAATTCCGATATTAGTTCTAGTAGTTTGGAGTGGAGTCTTTAGGATTTTTTTATGTACAATATCATGTCATCTGCAAATAGTGACAGTTTGACTTCGTCTTTACCAATCTGAATTCCTTGTATTTCTTTGTTTTGTCTAATTGCCATGGCTACTACCTCCACTATTATGTTGAATAACAGTGGGGAGAGTGGGCATCCCTGTCTTCATACCGATCTCAGAGGAAAAGCTTTCAGCCTCTCGCTGTTCAGTATGATGTTAGCTGTGGATTTATCATATATGGCCTTTATTATGTTGAGGTAGTTACCCTCTATGCCCATTTTGTTGAGAGTTTTTATCATGAATGGATGTTGAATTTTGTCAAATGCTTATTCAGCATCTATGGAGATGATCATGTAGTTTTTGTTCTTCTGTTTCTTGATGTGGTGGAGGACGTTGATGGATTTTTGAATGTTGTACCATCCTTGCATCCCTGGGATGAATCCTACTTGGTCATGGTATATGATCCTTTTGATGCATTTTTGAATTCGGTTTGGTAAAATTTTGTTGAGTATTTTTGCATCTACATTCATCAGGGATATTGGTCTGTTGTTTTGTTTTTTGGTAGGTTCTTTGCCTGGTTATGGTATTAAGGTGATGTTGGCTTCATAGAATGAGTTTGGGAGTATTCCCTCCTCTTCGAATTTTTGGAAATCTTTAATAAGAATGGGTATTATGTCTTCTCTGCATGTCCGAAAAAATTCCAAGGTAAATCTGTCTGGCCTGTGGGTTTTATTCTTGGGTAGTTTTTCAATTACCACTTCAATTTCATTGCTGGTAATTGGTCTGTTTAGATTTTCTGTTTCTTTCTGGGTCAGTCTTGGAAGGTTGCATTTTTCTAGGAAGTTGTCCATTTCTTCTAGGTTTTCCAGCTTCTTAGCATATAGGTTTTCATAGTATTCTCTAATAATTCTTTGTATTTCTCTGGAGTCCGTCGTGATTTTTCCTTTCTCATTTCTGATTCTGCTGATTTGTGTTGACTCTCTTTTTCTCTTTATAAGTCTGGATAGAGGCTTATCTATTTTGTTTATTTTCTCAAATAACCAGCTCCTGGTGTCATTGATTTTTTCAATTGTTTTATTCTTATCAATTTTATTTATTTCTTCTCTAATCTTTATTATGTCCCTCCTTCTGCTGACCTTAGGCCTCATTTGTTCTTCTTTTTCCAATTTCGATAATTGTGACATTAGACCGTTCATTTGGGATTGTTCTTCCTTCTTTAAATATGCCTGGATTGCTATATACTTTTCTCTTAAGACTGCTTTTGCTGCATCCATGGAAGTTGGGGCTTTGTGTTGTTGTCATTTGTTTCCATATATTACTGGATCTCCATTTTAATTTGGTCATTGATCCACTGATCCATTAATTATTTAGGAGCATGTTGTTAAGCCTCCATGTGTTTGTGAGCCTTTTTGCTTTCTTTGTACAAATTATTTCTAGTTTTATACCTTTGTGGTCTGAAAAGTTGGTTGGTAGGATTTCAATCTTTTGGAATTTACTGAGGCTCTTTTTTGGCCTAGTATGTGGTCTATTCTGGAGAATGTTCCATGTGCACTTGAGAAAAATGTGTATCCTGTTGCTTTTGGATGTCGAGTTCTATAGATGTCTATTAGGTCCATCTGTTCTAGTGTGTTGTTCATTGCCTCCGTGTCTTTACTTATTTTCTGTCTGGTGATCTGTCCTTTGTGGTGAGTGGTGTGTTAAAGTCTTCCAAAATGAATGCATTGCATTCTATTTCCTCCTTTAATTCTGTTAGTATTTGTTTCACATATATTGGTGCTCCTGTATTGGGCGCGTATATATTTATAATGGTTATATCCTCTTGTTGGACTGAGCCCTTTATCATTATGTAATGTTCTTCTTTATCTCTTGTTACTTTCTTTGTTTTGAAGTCTATTTTGTCTGATACTAGTATTGCAACACCTGCTTTTTTCTCCCTGTTGTTTGCATGAAATATCCTTTTCCATCCCTTGACTTTTAATCTGTACATGTCTTTGGGTTTGAGGTGAGTCTCTTGTAAGCAGCATATAGATGGGTCTTGCTTTCTGTCCACTCTATTACTCTGTGTCTTTTGATTGGTGCATTTATTCCATTTACATTTAGGGTGATTATTGAAAGATATGTACTTATTGCCATTGCAGGCTTTAGATTTGTGGTTACCAAAAGTTCAGGGTTAGCTTCTTTACTACCTTATTGTCTAACTTAACTCACTTATTGAGCTATTACAAACACAGTCTGATGATTCTTTATTTCTCTCCCTTCTTATTCCTCCTTCTCCATTCTTATGTTGAGTGTTTTGTTCTGTGCTCCTTTTAGGAGTGCTCCCATCTAGGGCAGTCCCACTAAAACACCCTGTAGAGGTGTTTTGTGGGAGGCATATTCCCTCAACTTTGGTTTGTCTGGGAATTGTTTAATCCCTCCTTCATATTTAAATTATAATTGTGCTGGATACAATATCCTTGGTTCAAGGCCCTTCTGTTTCATTGCATTAAATATATCATGCATTCTCTTCTGGCGTGTAAGGTTTCTGTTGAGAAGTCTGATGATAGCTTGATGGGTTTTCCTTTGTAGGTGACCATTTTTCTCTCTCTGGCTGCCTTTAATACTCTCTCCTTGTCCTTGATCTTTGCCATTTTAATAATTATATGTCTTGGTGTTGTCCTCTTTGGGTCCCTTCTGTTGGGAGTTCTGTGTACTTCCATAGTCTGAGCAACTATTTCCTCCCCCAGTTTGGGGAAGTTCTCAGCAATTATTTCTTCAAAGACACTTCCTGTCCCTTTTTCTCTCTCTTCTTTTCTGGTACCCTTATAATGCGGATACTGTTCCTTTTGAATTGATCACAGTTCTCTTAATATTGTTTCATTCCTGGAGATCCTTTTATCTCTCTCCATGTCAGCTTCTATACATTCCTCTTCTCTGGTTTCTATTCCATCAATGGCCTCTTGCATCTTATCCATTCTGCTTATAAATCCTTCCAGAGATTGTTTCATTTCTCTAATCTCCCTCCAGATATCATCCCTTAGCTCTTGCATATTTCTCTGCAGCTCTGTCAGCATGTTTATGATTTTTATTTTGAATTATTTTTCAGGGAGACTGGTTAGGTCTGTCTCTGCAGATCCTCTCTCAGGGGTTGTCTGAACTATTTTGCACTAGACTAAATTTTTCTGCCATTTCATGGTGATAGCAGCAGCTGTAGGCAGGTTGTAGGTGTGTCAGCTGGGAGAAGAAAGTCCTTTCCAGCTTGCTGGATGCTTTGCCCTTCTCCTCTGCCTGTGTCTGTTACCCGCACTCCTGGAGCAGCCACCGGGTTAATCCCCTAAGCTGCTGTGGGTGGGGTCTCCGTCAGAGCAGCACGGAGCCCTGCAGGGAGTGGCAGGTGTGCCAGGTGTGCTCCTCCATGATTGCAGCACCCCTGCCAGGCAGCTGTGCACCATCAGCAGCCTTTGGGCCTGACCTGGGAGGCTGTCCATCGGGCTGGGATTCCAGTCAGCTGCTGGGAGCATGGCTGCTCCAGGTGCACGCAGGCCTCTCCTGTGCCCCTCTGGTACCGCTGCTGCTGGCATATGTGGGCCACTCCCAGGCCACTCGGTCACCACCACTAAGGGCTCACGTGGACCTCTCCCGGGCTGCACTGGTGCCACTGCCACCAGCGCACGTGGGCTGCTCCCTGGCTCCTCAGTCACAGCCACAGCGGACTTGCACAAGATGCTCCCAGTCCCTTCTGGCACTGCCGGCACATGCAGGCTACTCCTGGTCCCCTGTGGCTGCACCACCCTCTGTGTGCGCTGCCACTCCCCCACTACTGGGCCAGTGTGTCGTGGTCCACGCCAGTTAGGGGAATAACTGGCAGGCTGCTTAGTGCCATGAGGGGCTTCAGAGCTGCGCTGCTGCCCAGGGGTTTAGGGTGCCTAAAGTTCTTGGGGATTCCCAGTTTCTGGCTAAGTGTGCTGAGATGACTTCATCCAGCTGTGGGGTCCCTGTCCCTTTAAAACTTGAAGAAAGCACTCGCTTTTCTTTTGTCTCAGGGGCACTGGTTGTGGGGACCTGCCCACAGGTTTTTTGCTTTTCCTTTTCTCTAATATCCAGCACCTCATGCACCTTGTGTCTGCGCTCTGGGTGTGGATTTCTAGAGTTGGTTTTTTAGCATTCCTGGGCTTTCACTCCCTCCCTGTTCTGACTCCTTTCTTCCCACCAGGTTCTGGGGTGAGGGGGGCGTCCAGTTCCCACCTGGCCGCAGCTTGTATCTTACCCCCTTTGTGTGATGTTGAGTTCTCACAGATGTAGATACATCCTGGCTGTTCTACTGTATCCACTGATGTCTCTTTTAGGAATAGTTGTATTTATTGTATTTTCATAAATATATGTGTTTTTGGGAGGAGATTTCCACTGAACTAGTCATGCCGCCATCATCCTGTGATCCCCCTCAGAAAGCCATTGTTTTTAACAGAAATTGAGAACTATTATTAGGAAATCATTAAAACAGCAGCATTTCTCTTTATCACTTTATTTATACTTTGTGTTTTCATGTATAAATAAAATGGGTGTGTATTTATGTGTTCCAATACATATGTGTGCCTCTCATTTTTCTCTACTTTCTTTGTCTTTCTGTTTCCCTTTTAATTCCTTTCTTCCTAGTTTTCTTTTGGCTACAACATGGAACTGATATATTTGACTTAGTTTTTAATGTAAACACATTTGACATTTCCTCTTTTTAAGTATATGTGCAAGCAAATCCTGTTATAAATCTCTTTCAATCTAAAATTCAAGAAGATAATTCTCAATTATTTTAAATGTTGCACATTCTAGATCTAATAATCCACTTCCCAGTGCTCTGAAGTTATTTTGCTTTTCATAAATAAATAGACATGCACACACAAATGGATCATCACAGCAAGTAATTCAAAGTTATAAGCAAAGTAGGAAATTTGTGAAATATCTGTAAATATATTTGGAAGTCAAAAGAAAAATGGTCCTCATGTGCAAATTGAAATTTGGTTCTTAAAAACACAAAGAAAAGCATAAAGACAGAATTCTAGCTTTTTTTTTACTTTTAGTCTAAATTGAGTAGAAGCACTCTTAATTCCTAATTTCTAGGCACATAGGACTTACATTCTTGAAATTGTGTATTTTTCTGGTCTTTCATTTGCTTACAAAAATTGCCATTTGTACACCAACATGTTTTTCTTGGCAATATCCCACTAGAATTTTTATTTCAAGTATCTGTCTAATGTTTATCAAGTCTTGAAATTGGTTCATTGTTGAATTTCTTTTAAGGATCATTTCCACTTATTTGGCACAGGACCTTCAAAATGAATAAATCATGGAAAAGTCTTTGTTAAGGACAGTAAATGTAGCCTGACATAGCAATTTGAGTCTGGGTTCAAACCAATAGATTCTGGTCATTCACACCTGGACCAGTGAAGAGCCAACTGATGTCAGTCAGAAAGGTAAAACGTATCTCTTGTTAACAACTGTGCTTTCTGGAGCCAGATTTCGTGAGTTAGGATCCTTCTTGGCATTACCACTTGCAAGTTATGTGACATTTAGCTTGATAACTTAATCTCACTGAGCCATAGGTCTCATGTTTCATAAATGCTCATAAAAATAACACCTATGTTATGGGTTATGAAGATTAAATTATTTATTTCATGTAGTGTTATTAAATGTAATTAAAACAATTTTAGCATTGAAAATTCTCAGTACATACTAGCTTTTATTATCTCTTAAAATGACTGATCCTATATATACCTAATTCTAAGAATTTTATTATTAAGTTATTAAGGAATGCAGTAATGACAATGACAACTAACAAATTATGTGCTCTGAAGCTAGACAGGGATCTGCTACTTACTGACTGTGAACATACACTGATTACTCAGTCTCTCTAAGCTTGTTTTCTCTTCTATAAAATAGGGTAAATAATGGTGAGTGTTTAACTCAGACTTATGTCAGAAATTATCAATATATTTAAGATACTTAGTAAGGAGTTTAGAGTATATATTTTATCACCATAATGTTATTTTTAATTTAAATATATATATATATCTTTTAAAAAAATCTAAAATAATTGTTGTCTAAAGGTAATGGGTGTGTGTGTATATATATTCTTTTCATGTATTTTAAATTATTTTTTTATCCTGAGGGAAAAAATATCATCTGAAAATGTTGTCTTCTTTCAATAAAAAGAAACAGAATGGCTACTTATAAAACGTGAGCCTAAACTTCATTTTGGACCTATACTGGAGTGGCAAGATTAAATTGGTCAATTGATCTTTAAAAAGATGACAACTTCAGGAGAAACTATCATACCTCTAAACACAAAGTTTTATAAAAATGGGTTACACAGTAGAAAAATACTTATTAAAAATTAAAATCTTCCAGCATAAATATGATAATGTATAAAAGCATGTACATTCCCAGCACAAAGATAAAAATGAAGAATATGCTTAAAATTAAAGTTATTAAAATTCCTTTCTCCTGAGACATGCAATGAAATAACACACAAAAGCAGGGAAGAAGGCCAATAGCTGCAACAGCAAATAATAGGCAGTTAGCAATTTACATGTAAAAGCTGAGTGGAAAGGAGCCACAGCAGAGAAAAGAAAAAAAATATCATAAAGGTGTGTCTTTTAAATAGAGAACATATTTAAATGCCATCTTGAGAAATAATTCAAAATCATTTTTAATACTGTAACAAATTTTGGAAAGGCAATTATAGTACATTGCCTGCCTGCCTGTTAATATTTTCTTTATGCTGACCATCGAAGTGGGCAGAAGTGTTTTGAATAGTTTTTCACTTTCTGCATCCTGACAGAGCTCCACTATATTTAGCTGCATGCTGATTATCACCTCTCAAGAAATTCCTTGCCTTGCATTATTTTTCTTCCTTCTCTCTTTCATTTTTGAGCTAAAGAACTATTTTACAGAGAACTGTGTGAACATAAGATAACACACATTTTCATCTCACTGTATGGGCCCCAGAGTTGTCAAGAATGCTAGTACTTTGCATTTTGATTCTATTATAATGTGAATAATTCCAGTCATTATTTACTGAAAAGAATTAGGCATTAAGAAATGGATAAGTGAAGCATACAAAAAGATGTTTTCTGCAATCCTTGGGAACCTAAGGCCGGTTTCTGAGTTTTTTTTTTTTCTTACTCAGATTCTTTCTCTTTGGTTTTCCTCCCATATGTAGGCTGCAAAGATTGATAGAGAGAAGATACTCTGTTTATTAGTAATGATTACATCAATTATTCTGATTGACAAAATATGTAATTGGAATATTACAGATCTAGTTATTTATTTTATGCCTATAATTCCAGTTTTTTAAAGAACCTTAATACAACTCCCATTTTTAATTTATGCATGTACTTTATTTGTCACATTTATGAAACCAACAATAACTGAAATTGTTTCTTTTTAAGTAACTGAAGATTTTCAATTTCATGGTTGAACCATGTTTGTAATTTTACTTCATTTAGATTATATACTTAATGAAAATTTACTTTACAAGGGGAAAATTGGAGAATTTTTTAAGTAGTCTATAATTCCACATCTTAGAGATAACATCTATATTATCTTGTTTCTTTTGACATTAAAAAACTATAAAACTTCTTCATGCTTTTTTTACTGAAAATTTACAAATAATGTATGCTCCCTTTAATAAGGAAAACTAAGCAGTTTCTAAAGTAAACTAAACTGTTTGAAATTAAACAGTCTGAATCCTGAGCCTGTATAGGTAAAGCCATGCATATTTAAAGCCACCTAATAGTTGATATGCATAAATTATAATTTATTTCACACAGCTCTTATAGTTGTGTGAAATCTTTTCTTTAAAATCAAAATTGTTAAGACTGACCATGGAAGAAACACAAAATCTAAACAAACCAATTACCAACAAAGAAATTGAAGCAGTAATAAAAAAACTGCCCAGTAACAAAACCCCCGGGCCAGATGGATTTAACTTGGAATTTTATCAGACATACAGAGAAGATATAATACCCAATCTCCTTAAATATTTCCAAAAAATAGAAGAGGAGGGAATATTTCCAAGCTCATTCTATAAAGCCAACATCACCCTAATACCAAAACCAGGCAAAGACCCCACCGTTAAAGAAAATTACAGACCAATATCCCTGATGAATGTACATGCAAAAATACTCAACAAAATATTAGTAAAATGAATTAAAAAATACATTAAAAGGATCATACACCATGACCAAGTAGGATTCATCCCAGGGATGCAAGGATGGTACAACATTTGAAAATCCATCAACATCATCCACCACATCAACAAAAAGAAGGACAAAACCACATGATCATCTCCATAGATGTTGAATAAGCATTTGAAAAAATTCAACATCCATTCATGATAAATGCTCTCAACAAAATGGATATATAGGGCAAGTACCTCAGCATAATAAAGGCCATATATGATAAACCCACAGCCAACATCATACTGAAGAGCGAGAAGCTGAAAGCTTTTCCTCTGAGATCGGGAACAAGACAGGGATGCCCACTCTCCCCACTGTTATTCAACCCAGTACTGGAGGTCCTAGCCACAGCAATTAGACAAAACAAAGAAATACAAGGAATCCAGATTGGTAAAGAAGAAGTTAAACTGTCACTATTTGCAGATGACATGATATTGTATATAAAAAACCCTAAAGACTCCACTACCAAACTATTAGAACTGATATCGGAATACAACAAGGTTGCAGGATACAAAATTAACAAACAGAAATCTGTGGCTTTCCTACGCACTAAAAAAGAACTAATAGAAAGAGAAATCAAGAAAACAATTCCATTCGCAATAGCATCAAAACTAATAAAATACCTAGGAATAAACCTAACCAAGGAAGTGAAAGACCTATACCCTGAAAACTATAAGACACTCTTAGAAGAAATTAAAGAGGACACTAACAATGGAAACTCATCCCATGCTCTTGGCTAGGAAGAATTAACATCCTCAAAATGGCCATCCTGCCCAAAGCAATATACAGATTTGATGCAATCCCTATCAAATTACCAACAGCATTCTTCAACGAACTGGAACAAATAGTTCAAAAATTGATATGAAACCACCAAAGACCCCAAGTAGCCAAAGCAACCCTGAGAAGGAAGAATAAAGTCAGGGGGGACCTTGCTCCCCAACTTCAAGCTCTACTACAAAGCCACAGTAATCAAGACAATTTGGTACTGGCACAAGAACAGAGCCACAGACAAATGGAACAGAATAGAGACTCCAGACATTAACCCAAACATATATGGTCAATTAATATACAATAAAGGAGCCATGGACATACAATGGGGAAATGACAATCTCTCCAACAGATGGTGCTGGCAAAACTGGACAGCTACATGTAAGAGAATGAAACTGGATCACTGTCTAATCCCATACACAAAAGTAAATTCAAAATGGATCAAAGACCTGAATGTAAGTCATGAAACCATAAAACTCTTAGAAAAAACATAGGCAAAAATCTCTTGGACATAAACATGAGTGACTTCTTCATGAACATATCTCCCCGGGTAAGGAAAACAAAAGCAAAAATGAACAAGTGGGACTTTATCAAGCTGAAAAGCTTCTGTACAGCAAAGGACACCATGAATAGAAAAAAAAGGTACCCTATAGTATGGGAGAATATATTCATAAATGACAGGTCCGATAAAGGGTTGACATCTAAAATATGTAAAGATCTCATGCACTTCAACAAACAGAAAGCAAATAATCCAATTAAAAAATAGGCAGAGTAGTTGAACAGACGGTTCTCCAAAGAAGAAATTCAGATGGCCAACAGACTCATGAAAAGATGCTCCACATCGCTAGTCATCAGAGAAATGCAAATTAAAACCACAATGAGATATCACCTCACACCAGTATGGATTGCCACCATCCAAAAGACAAACAACAAATGTTGCTGATGTTGTAGAGAAAGGGGAATCCTCCTACACTGCTGGTGGGAATGTAAAGTTGTTCAACCATTGTGTTAAGCAGTATGGAGATTCCTCAAAAAGCTCAAAATAGAGATACCATTTGACCCAGGAATTCCACTTCTAGGAATTTACCCTAAGAATGCAGCAGCCCAGTTTGAAAAAGACAGATGCACCCCTATGTTTATTGCAAGACTATTTACAATAGCCAAGAAATGGAAGCATACTAAGTGTCCATCAGTAGATGAATGGATAAAGTAGATGTGGTACATATACACAATGGAATATTATTCAGGCATAAGAAGAAAACAAATCCTACCATTTGTAACAATATGGATGGAGGTAGAGTGTATTATGCTCATTGAAATAAGCCAGGCAGAGAAAGACAAGTATCAAATGATTTCACTCATATGTGGAATATAAGAACAAAGGAAAAACTGAAGGAATAAAACAGCAGCCGATTCACAGATCCCAAGAATGAACTAACATTTACCAAAGGGAAAGGGACTAGGGAGTATGGGTGGGAAGGGAGGGATAAGGGTGGGGAAAAAGAAGGGGGCATTATGATTAGCATGTATAATGTGGGGGAGGGGCATGGGGAGTCTGTGCAACACAGAGAAGACAAGTAGTGATTCTACAGCATCTTACTATGCTGATAGACAGTGACTGTAATGAGGTTTGTGGGGGGGACTTGGTGAAGGGGGGAGTCTAGTAAACATAATGTGCTTCATGCAATTTTAGATTAATGATAACAAAATGAAATAAAATTAAAATTGTTATTGTCATTGATTATATTTTGCCATCTCAGAATATTAATATTGTCTTTAAGTTTTTCAAATTCTGTAAGGTAAATTCTATAAGGAATTTAATATTCAAACTCTATAAGGTAGATACAATATTTTGAAAGTTTCAGTTATTTGTATTCCTTGAATTGCAAGTGATGTAAACTGTCAATATAATTTCGTAGATAAATTTAATTGTCCTTATTGTTCTGTGAATACATTTTGTGACTTTTCAAATTTCCCTATGTAGGTTTGATTCTGTCTTATGCATAATGTCCCACTGCTTTAGATTTCTTTCCAGAGACGTTTGAATTAACTCACTTAAAATAATTAAATGGATAAGAATGTGTATGGCATTTTACTCAGTACTAAAAAAGGAGGAAATTCCATCATTTGTGACAACCTGGATGAACTTACAGGATGTCATACTAAATGTAGTAAACCAGATACATAAAAACAAATACTGTATAATCTGATTTACATGTGGAATGTAAAATAGCCAAATTACAGAAGCAGAGTATGCAATGGTGATTTCCAGGGACAGTGGGGAAGGGACGTGGGGATAATATTGGTCAAAGGGTACAAATTTTCAGTTATTCTAGATAAATAAGTTCTGAAGATCTAACATAAAGCATGATGATTAATGATACTGAATAGCCTACTTGACATTTGCTAAGAGGATAGAACTTAAGTATTCTCACCACCAGAAAAGGAAGGAGAAAAAGAAAGAAAGAAAGAAAGAAAAGAGAAAGCAAAATAAAGAAAAAGGAAGGAAGGAAGGAAGGAAGGAAGAAGGAACGAACGAACGAAGAAGGAAGAGAGAAAGTTGTAATTATGTGAGGTACGAGGTAAAGGACATATTAATTAGCTCGATTGTGGTGATCATTTAACAATGTATGTTTATGTGAAAACATCAAGTTGTACACTGTAACTCTACACAATTTTTAATTTCCAATTATACTTTAATAAAAATGAAAAATAATTTAAATAACCAAAAAGTGTTTATGTGTCTATCTGTACCTAAGCTTTGTCTATGGTGTTTTGAAAATATTCATGTATTTCTTAAAAAACAGAAAGGACAAATATGAAGGAAAAATGTAAAAGAGATCAAATTATGAGTGACCTGAATAAATGAGGATGCATTACATGTCCTTAGAAATAACTCACTGCTGCAAAACTGTAAACTCCTTTTGACTAATTTTATAATGCAAAATAATCAAAATTAAAAAATCAATTTTTTAAGTTGGGAGGAAGTATTTAACAAGATGATTCTAAAGTTTATCTGAGTGAGGTGAGAGAAAAATAAATACACATAAAATTCAGGGAAAAGGAGAGTACTAGAAAATAAAGCGTGATAAAAGACTATAGTAATTGAAGCCTCATAGTACTGAGAAATAGATGAGTCAATAAAAGTAATTGAAGTATGTAAAATAACAACAAATACATGAGATACTTATTATAGGAAAGAGGTGATATTGATACTAGTAAAGTTTTAGCATTTAATAAATTAAGGTAAGAGTTATTAGTTATGTAGAAAAATAAAAATAGTGATAATAATGTCTTATCACTATTTTTATCATAATGTTATATTATACTGACATACTACAATTTAGACATAACTGTCTTTAAATTTGGTTTGACAGGGTATTCCTAAGCCTTCCACAAAAACTAGAAAGATATATTTGTCTACATAATAATTAAATAACTCTCCTGTTAAAAACAACAAAAAAGTGAACACCAAATGATGTGCTTTAAAAAATGCATCACATCTGCCAAATAAAGGCTAATTAAATTTAAAAAGATAACTAGTAGTTGGAAATTAGCATAGTAAAAAAAGAATAAGCATCTCTACAAAAAAAAAGAACACAAACATGTGAACTTATTATATCATACAAAATACATATGAACACCCAATAAATATATGAAATCTATTTCTTAATTAAGAAGTACAAATTAAAACATGAAGGGACACCAGCATCCATTTATCGTATTGTTGAATAATAAGAAGTTAATCAGTATGTAGTATAGATAAAATGTATAGAAAGAAGTACTGTTCATGCTTTGGAAGGTACCATAGGTTGGTTTGAGGAGCCCTGTTGTCTAGGGAGAGGACATCCAGTGCTTGGCTTGGAGTTAGGGCATATGTGAGGTGAGGAGGGTGTCCACACCACGGAGAGAGGCTTGGCATGAGTATTATGGGTTGCTGTCCCACCCAGGGTTCTAGAGTCCATCCAGGAGAAGAGTGAATGGGTTATTTCTTCAAACCTTGCATCCTTGGGGGAAGCAAGCTCCAGCCTCTGTTTAAAACCTTTACTCGATTCTGGGGTCACATATGAATATATCCCAAAAATAGTAGTCCATCATATTGTGGAGCCCATTAGAAGACAAAACAGGAAACAAGATATGAGCTTCAACTTCTCAAAAGTATTTATTTTTATAAGTGGATTTTTTAAGTTATCTTTTTGGCTGAACCAGGAAAGAAGGGAAAGCACTTCTCTCTATTTTATGGACCTGAAAAACCACAGTTTTCTTGAAGACACAAACAGGCCCCTGATTCCAAGGTCTTTGCGGTCTTCCTCCTCTTAGGTCAGTTTATATATTTTGGGAAGCGGTTGAGTATTGACACAGTACCCCTCAAAATTTTCTTTCCACCTTTTGGTAATCCCTTAGTTAATACTTGTCCCAGTTATTTTTTGCTCTCCTTAGAATGTGCAGTTCAAATAGCTCCTTTCCTTAGCTTTGGCCCTTAGTGAATTGTTTCATTTTTCTCAAATACATATTAACAAGAAAAGCCTTAATCAACATCCCATTCTTTACTGATCTATTTGGAATTTGTTAGATAAGTAACATGAAATGAGGAAGTTACTCTGGCAAGAAGGATTATCATCTTATTTTCAATCTATAGTACACTATATTTTTTCTACTTCAATTTACAGTAATGATGTATTTCATTTATAATTTCAGAGAGATAGAGGGATAGGTAAAGGGAAAATAAAGTCTGATTGTATACCAAGATTTTTGGTTTCTTGAAGTGATCTCTACCTTTGGCATTAGTCTGCCTCATTTTGAGATTATTCGTTACTAATGTTCCTGGAGTATAAGAAGTATTAGCAATGACAATATTTTCCATAGAAACTTAAGGGGAGAGAAAAACAGCACTTGAGTGAAACAGATTACACTTTAAAATTGGAGACCTCTGAGACTGAGAACTGTAGAATTTGCTGGTCTCAAATAGGCCCGATCACCAACTTGCCTATACTTGAGAGTGAACACTTGCCTTCCTGACCTTTCCACACTCCTTAGTCCCTGCCTTGTTTGCTCTTACATTTGCTCTCAGCCTGCCACTTGATTACTGTCACATGTTTTCTAATCAGACATTAGTTTGATGAGCCCCTGCCATTTCACAGTGGACCCTGCCAGGAGACTGAATAAACCAAATATCAGGGGAGTGCTTTTAACTCTTGACTAAAACAGCTCAGCCTATAAACATTCTGTTCCCATTAGGAGGAAATATTTTCTTCGTCAATTATATTTCCCAGTGATTGGCTGCAATGATTTAAGAACAAAATATAGTCATGTGAAAATGGCAAAATAATTTTCTCCTCCTGTTTCCATTTTGACTCTGACAAGAGTACCTATGACATATAAATCATACAGCTCTACTACATGTACACCATTTAAAACTTGCAAGGAATTAGAGATTATCTAGAGAGTGATAAAGTCTGTAGCAAAATTGGAAGCATTTATTGTTTTGCTTGTGGACAATGAAAGAGGAACACAAAATCTGTATGAGTATATAGGAAATAAGCACATATTTTAAATATCAGTAAGTACTACTAAGAAGATTACTAGAAAATAAACTTTTCTTGAATATTAAGGCTCTTTATATCTGTCAAATATTTGTAATGCACACAGTAACACATTTGGGGTACATAGATTTAGAGACATGAAGAAGAAGCTAAGTGTTGATAAAAACTTTTTTGGTTAAATTGAAGATATATGACATATTGTGTTATTGTTTAGAGTTCATTCTTCAGTGCATATAAAACAAAAAAATTATGTATATTTAGTTTTTAAAATTGTTTCCATCTGAAATTACATACAGAAAGTCCTTGTGTTGAAGGGTTCTAATGTTTACAAATTCTATTTGCCATTGCTAGTTAATTAAAATTAGTCCCCCCAAAAATATGGTTCAAATTTGTTGCCTAGGTATATGAATTGTGATCAACTGCATAAAGTACAAACTTCACCCTTGGTTTTTCAGTGCATATAGGTAACCTATTCATTATGACCAGTAACAATCATCTTTTTCACAGCTTGATGGTTATCAGTCACTACCCATCTTTTGTTCAGTCCATGACAGAAAGCACATAGTTTCATTGCCCATTTGTCTCTTAGTGATAAGCCCAACTAACGTTTTATTAAAATTGACTAAAAGAAGGAATTGACTAACAAAATAAAAGTTCAGCAAAGAAAAAGAAAAGCCAACACTGGAAATGAAATTCAAATATCAAGTAAATGAGTTATAGAAGAAAGAGCTGACCATGGGAATGCTGACACTGCCACTGTACCAGAGACTCAAGATACACAGTGAGTGAATTTTAGTAAAACTGAACTCATCAGCAAAACTGAGGAAAGCAAAAAGGTTGAAGGTATTTCAGAGGAAAGTCAAAATTTCACATTAAAGAAAGTCTCAGTAGAAGATCAAGATGGTGGAGTAGGGGGAATATGAGCGCACATGCTCTCATGGACATACCAAGGCTACAGCTACATATAGAGCAATTCTCTCTGAGACTGACCTTCAGATTAATGAACAGCTCTTTCCTTGCTAAGTATATAAAGGAAAAGTCATATCAAGAAAGGTAGGTGTGACACAGATGCAACCTCACTGAGACCCACACCTCTGGCACAATGATCCACAACTAGAAGGGTTATCATGGTAAGCAGGGAGGTTCTCCCTGAGGAGTGAGGCCTTCAGTCCCTACATCAGGTATCCCTGCCCTGGGAAATATTAAAAGGACTTCTTTAAGCAGAAATGAAAAAGATATAATTAGAAGTAAGAAAATCATGAAAGAAAACTTCTCAGTGGTTAAAGCAAATATAAAATAGTGAGTCTGATCTCACTGGTTGTAGATCAAACACTTGTAAAGCTAGTATGAAAGTTAAAAGACAAAAGTAGTAAAAGCAAATATATCTAAAATAATTAGTTAAGGAATACACAAAATAAAAAATGTTAAATATGGTATCAAAATCAGAAAATGGAGTGGGGGTAAAAATTTAGTGCTTCAACCTTAAAAGATCATCAACCTAAAATATACTTCAGTTTCCATGGGTATTATATAGTAACATAATGGTAACCACAAACCAAAAACTTATAATAAATGTACTAAAAATAAAGAGAAAGGAATCCAAACATACTAAAGCAAGTCATCAGATCACAAGGGAAAAAGCAAGAGAAGGACAGAGGAGAACTATAGACAACCAGAAAATAATTAACAAATGGAAATAAGCACATACTCATGAAATATTGCTTTAAATGTAGTTGAACAAAATGTTCTAATCAAAAGACATAGGATGACTGAATGGGATAAAAAAAAAAGATATATCTATATGCCGCCTACATGAGACTCACTTTAGACTTAAAGACACATAGACTGAACGTGAATGGATGGAAAAAAATTAGCCCATGCAAATGGAAATAAAAGGAAGGTGAAGAAGCAGTATTTACATGAAACAAAATAGACTTTAAAACGAAGACTATGTCAGGAGACAAAAGACATTACATAATAAAAAAGGAATCAATTCAACAAAAAGACTTAACAATTGTAATATCTATGTACCCAGCATAGGAAGACCTAAATATATAAAGCAAATATTATCAGACATAAAAAGAGAAACTGACAGTAATACAAAATAGTAGGGCACTTTAATGTCCTAATAACATCAATAAATATGTCATAATACAGAAATCAATAAGGAAACAGTGGCCTTAAATGACACATTAAACCAGATGGACTTAGTAGATATACACAGAATATGCCATCCAAAATAGCAGATATACATTATTACCAAGAGCATATGAAACATTTTCCAAAATACATTATATGATAGGACATAAAGAGTCTTAATAAATTTGAGAAGGTTGACATTGTATCAAGAATCTTTCTAACTACAGTGGTATGGAACTAGAAATTGATTACATGAAAAAAAAACCCTGAAAAAACACAAACACACAGAGGCTATACCACATGTTGCTAAACAACCAATGAATCAATAAGAAAATCAGAAAGGGGGGGTTGAACTATCTTGAGACAAATATAAGTGAAAACACAACATTTCAAAATCTACAGGACATAGACAAAGCAGTTCTAAGAGGGAAGTTAACAGCATAGAAGCCCACCTCAAGAAACAAAATAAATCTCAAATAAACAGACTAAATTTACACCTAAAAAAGAACAAAGTTAAAAGCTAGTAGAAGAGAAAATAAAAATAAAGAGCAGAGCACAAATAAATGACAATGAAACAAAAAAAAAGGAAATATCAATGAAACCAAGAGCTTGTTCTTTCGAAAGATAAACAAAATTGATACCTTTAGGCTGATTCATCAAGAAAAAAAAAAGAAAAGAGCTAAATAAATAAAATCAGAAAATGAAAAACTTACAATGGATACTATGGAAATAAAAGGATTACCCGGACAACCTAGAAGAAATGAATAACTTTTTTAGAAACACACAAAATTTGTGCATCAAAGAACATTATCAAGAAAGTGAAAAGACAACATGCAAAATGGGAGAAAAAATACACAGATCATATATCCAATAGGGTCTAATATCCAAAATATATAAAGAAATTTTACAACTCAACAACAAAAAGCAACCTAATTTAAAAACAGGCAACTGACTCACAGATAATTCTCCAAAGAGGATATACATATCAGCCAAAAAGCACATGAAAAGGTTTTCAATATCACTGGTCACTAGAGAAATGGGAATCAAACTCACAAGATACCACACCACACTTATGAGAATGGCTCTAATGAAAACCAAAAAAGAAAGTAACAAGTATAGGCAAGGACATGAAGAAATGGAACCCTCATATATCAGTAGTGGGAATGTAAAATGGTGCTGCTTCTTGAGAAAACAGTTTTTCAGTTCTTCAAAAAAATATATGGAATTACTTTATGATCCAGCAATTCCACTCCTTGATATATACCCAAAATAACTGAAAAGTTACTCAAACAAATATGTGTACAGAAATGTTCACAACAGCACTAATCACAATAGCCAAAATGTGGAAATACCTGAAATGCTCATCAGTGGGTGAGTTGATAAACATTTTGGAATATTATTCAGTCATAAAAACGAATGGATGAGTCTCAAAAACAATATGCTAAGTAAAAGAAGCCAGACACACAAAGTTACATATTATGATTTAATTTATAGGAAATACCCAGAATAGGTAAATCCATAAAAACATTTTGGTGGTTGATGGGCTGGGGTTCAGGAGGTGGGAGAGAATAGGCAGTAACTGCTTATTGGTTACAGGGTTTTATTTTGGAGTGATGAAAATGTTTTGGATCAAGATAGAGATAGAGGTTGTACAACATTGTGGATGTACTGCATGCCACTCAGCTTTCACTTTAATATGGTTAATTTTATGTTACATGAAAAACTACAGAATTAGTTTCTCAGTGTACCATTATAAGTGAAATAGTACCTCTACTAAAGCAACATATGTATCTATAAAAAGCAAGAAGATAGATTCATTTTTGTTTAGTACACTGTGTGAATAATTTATTAAGAGTTAATTTAGAAAAGCAAGCTTATAAAGTCAAATGACTACAGAAACTAAGTGAGAATTTTTTTTTACCTTTTAAATAAATTAATTTCCATTGACCATAAATGTACTCTAATATCACTCAGAGGTGAGTAAATGCTATCTAAGAGGAAAAATATTACTTTGAATTAAATTTTGTACTTAAAATATCCAATATTTTGCATCTTTGGCAAATATTGTATCATTGATGATCATTAGGTATAAAGGCTATTAGGTGCCTAGATACAATTATAGACGATAGCTACAGAAAGTTACAATTGGGTGGAATTGTCCTATATTAACCAAGCTGCATTTCAGTTTCTATCACCCATGAGATTCTTAATTGGAGAAATGGGGAAATAAGGGGAAGCATTTAGTCTTGTTGTATTTAGAGGAACACCAGCTCCCTTCAT
This sequence comes from Manis javanica, assembly GCF_040802235.1. Taxonomy (NCBI): domain Eukaryota; kingdom Metazoa; phylum Chordata; class Mammalia; order Pholidota; family Manidae; genus Manis; species Manis javanica. The sequence continues at coordinate 106,261,638 of NC_133158.1, forward strand.
TATAATGAAATGCTAGTCCTAGAGCTATTTCCACCAGGGAAATGGCTTCATACTCATTTATAATGGCAGCAGGGAACCTAAGTGTGGCCATTGAAACACATGCCACTATTTCAGTGAGAAATAGAATGCAACAATAAGATGTGCCATCCTGACAAAACAACTGCTCCCTACTGAATTTTTAAAGAAAACATAGATTTAACTTCCTTGGAGAAGGATATTATTTTCCTCAAAGTAGCATTCTAACCTAAAATAGTGCCTAAATACATGGAAGCCAAAATTCTAAATTTGAGACATGATGTTTCATTGAGTTAAACTGGAAAATTTATGTTACGCATGTTGTTATATACTACTTCTAGTTAGAGTTTGAACAAATGAAATTTCATGTAACAATTGAAATCTGATAGCACATTTATTTTCATATTTTGAGGACCTAAGAACATATTCACTAAATTTTAAAAAATGTTTAAAATCACTTTTAAATTTTCCTAATTCATGCTGTTAAGTCCCTTCTGGTTTCAGAATATTATATAGTGGTTTTTAATATGTACATAAGTACATTTTAATTGTACATATGGATTTTCTCATGGGTTATACAAATAAATGGCTGTCTCCTTGCTGTGCATGTACTTAATTTTTTCTTTCCCATAGTAGCTGTATTTTTCTCGTGACAAATACATCCTATGAAACATAAAAGGTTAAATTTAATTAGAAGCTCTAAAAATAGAGGAAATACAATATTCAAAGTGTTTGAGGATGTTTTAAATAATTGTTGATTGAAGTGGTAGAAAAAACATGTTCTGATTTGAACTTTATATTTTGATATCTATTTGTCTATATACCCATCCATCAAAAATAAAGACAATAATGTATGTAAGTATGTTAGATAACAAAGGCAAATTGTCAGGCACAGATTTTAAATGACAGTTTCAAACACTGAGAAAAAAATACCCATTGAAAAGTCTGTGAAAATTTTCTTTTGACAAATATTTTAGAGAAATTTCTAAATTGTACATATTCCAAGAAAGAAGAGAAAGAGACACAGAAAGAGAGGGACAGAGAATGAGAGTCAAGGAAAAAGTATAAACAGTCTTATTCTTCAGGTTATTAAAAGTGTCCCTTAAGAGATATAACACAGTACAATTATATTGATTTACTTTGACATACTGTATTAAACAGTGAAATAGAAAAGGAAACCAATTTATAGATTAAAGAGATGTTTTTGTTAGAAACTTATAACATATTTGATATAATAGATCTTAATAGAATATATTATATTATATCTATTGACACTGATTAAAACAGAAGAGAGAGGCCCAAGTCTAGTTATAAATGGATGTACTGGGATGTCCTGTGCAGCCAGGGCTCCAGGTAGGTGATGGGGGCATGGGGAACTGGGCATCTGCACCAAGGGCAGAACAGGCCTGGCTGAGTTGGGAAGGTCCAAACTCCTAGTTCAACAGGAATTTGGAGAACTGTCTTTCCCAGGATGTGATCCACACATGCATTGCTGTGAGGACCCAAAGACCTGCATCCCTATTGTGTGTGGGGAGAAGTCTTCCTGCCTGGACGAAAGATGATCTGTAGACTGGAACTGTAATCTCCTCCTAAGGGCTACAATTCCCTTGCTTTTGTGCTATATAGTTACTTCAGTGAGTAGATTGATGACAACTCCCAAGGAGAAATACCCCTGTCATATTTAGAGTGGAGGACACCTGAACTTACACTGTCTCTACATTTCATCATGGAAACTAGGAAAAATAACTAAGAATGGCAATGAAGGAAATTCAGTCTGTAATAAAGAGATATTAAATCTACAGGCACAAAACCTTAAAGACTTTGGCCCATTGCAGTTAGGAAATCAAAGATGCACAGATGAAGGGCACATACAACAAGTCTTAGAAATCATTCAGTATGAAATGAAAGTAACGGCACTTTGCTTCACTGAGACACTGAGGAAAAAGGGCTTAACTACTGTACAGCTATATATTAACAAGTTGGACTCACAAGGCAAATATACATTATTTAGATGCTTATTGAATACAATAATAGTGTTAGGTAGAAAAATAAACATGAGCAGCCAGGGAAGGGGAAGATAAGTTTCAAGGAAGAAACCAACCAGTTAGGGGGTCCCACTTGAAGACAATAAAAGCTTTTCAGGGAGAGAACTCCCTTGCCTTTTGGGATGAGGCCAAACTAGTCCTAACCAGATCACAACTCAGCAGCCATCGAACAAAACTAAGAACCATCCAAACCACCCCTTATTATAATCTCATTAAAATAAAATAATGGTTTTGCTTCTCCCCTCAACTCCTACTCCACTGCTGGGATTTTCTATGCGCAATTTGGGAAAAGACATTTGCACCAAGAGGTCTAGGTGTATAGCTAGAGCTGTCCATCAGTGACATCACCCTATCAATCAAAGAGGCCCCTATTGCTGGCAAATGATAAGTAGACACTCAGCCTAAAAGTTTAGGGTCCTTGTCTACTTTGACTCTGGCCATTCTTCTCTTGGAGTGTATTCAAATAAAACTTTCACTACGATTTGCTATTGTTTCTTTGCCTTTCAGTTCTTTTTTTCAGCAAGAATCAAGGAAAACAAACTCTACCTGTAACATATTTGATGTGGTGACTTGGATTGGTAGTCTTGCCATTAAGGTGTGCTAAATAAAAAATACCTGGGGCTTTAGCTCTCTTTGGGTGTCTCCAGTGAATTATTTCCTTGTTGAAAACAAGAACTGAGGAATTCCACAATCTCCCACCCTGTAACAATAGTAATTATTCAGGTATGTAGTCCTTTATTATTGAAAATATCAGTCAAATTGAATGACTTAAAGAGAACACAGAATAAGAAATGGTTTACAGGACTACAGTCACTTCCCTTCTCAACTTGATACTCTTTCTTCCACGGGGTACTGAAACAGATCTACTGCAAAACTCAGATTCATTAAATGGAGGTATTTGATTATCAAAAATAATGAAAATGAAAATCAAGCTGGATTATGGGCAGAATTTGGGAAATTTTGAGAATATTTTCTTGAAGTCACTCCATACAGGGCTTAATATGTTTAAAAAAAACATTTTTTTTGTTATGTTAGGAACAAAATTCATCCAAGCAAATTTGAAGATGTAATTAGCTTTGTTAAGTGATTCATCAATTGGGCAGAATCCCCTCTAGCAAGCAGAGAGATGTTCTAAAGGGTTATAGAAAGGGAGAAGTTTTTAAAGATAGAAAAATGTAGTAATAAACAAAAATTACTATTTTGGGTGAAGTCACCTTCTCTGGGGACAAAAGGGTATCATTAGGTAGATTCTTTTGGGGGAAGGACCAGGGATGGATGCTGGAAAATTCCTGACTGCCTATATTTCTGGGACAGGTTGAAACTGCAATTAAGTTAATATTAAGCCACAGTTTGATGACTGCCTAGTAGAAGTGACACCATGTTGAGGGTTGTCTTTCTTTTCAACATATATCAAAAGCACATTGTGAAGCAGAAATAAAATCTTATGCCTTATTTATTGTGGATAAAATTGTAATATTTCCAGAATCTCTTGCCTGGCTTTAGTGATTCTGCATATCAATAGGTGTTTCCAAGGGGTGGAGAGAGGGGGTCCATCTCCATATTAGTAGGTGATTATACAGGGGAGAGTGAGCAAAAGGCTCTGTGATTGGAAACTGCAAGTCACATGCACTAAAGGTTCAAAGAAAGTTAAAAGAGATTTATGTGCCATCTTGAGTTAAGGAATGCAATAGGGGTATGGGGCCTCAAATGGGAGAAGGGCAATGCACAGGGCAACAAGAAGAGCAGATGTTGGATAATAAGATGTTTTGCCCTACCATACAGATGGGCCATTGAGATAAAAGTTATCTCTGATAATAACCCTTATTTTGGGAAATAATCCAATTTAGACTTTTCTAGGTAGCTAAGAGAGGGGTAAAGAGATGCTCAAGTTTCTCTTGAGCCCACAGGGTCTTGATTGCCTATAGTTCAAAACAGTCTACATCATAAAACAGCACATTTTGGAGTGTCCTATTAGTCCTACAGATGCAATCCTAACTCTAACTATGAACAAGACAATCATGCTGGGTTCATCTATAGATTTTCTATAAACGGAAAAGGCCAACTTGCTTGTTACAATATTTTGTGAGACCAGAATATTTCATGCTCACATATGCTACTTTGGTATAAGGATTATTTTGAACTGGTTATTTTAAGAAACATCAGACACAGGGGAAGCTCAAAAGATAGAGCTGTTTCCCTTTTTTAAGGGAAATTTACATTTACAAAGGAAATCTCATTTGTAAGTGTATCTCCCTCTGTACCAGGAAGAGAAGGATGACTCTTAATCCTAAGAGTGTTTTCTCAATAGAAAAAGCAATGACTGAAATCTACATAACAAATCGTACTCTTGTTTACCATACTTTGTCTGCTCACCTTTCATAACTTGCCTCCCTTAATCTGAAGCTCCAAACCCCCTTTTCCTTCAGCAGAATGTTATATAAGCTAAAGTCTAAATATCCTTTTGAGTTTCTCATCCCTGAGTTTCCTTACATGAGAGATATATGTTAATAAATGTCTTTTTCTCTCTTGTTAATCTCTTTTTCTACAGAGACCCAAACAAGAGCCTAGAGGGGGAAAAGGAAAAAGAATTTTCCTCCTCTATAATTGTTGCAGGAGATACCTGGGTGGCCCAAGTCCTTGGGCCTCCACTGCAGGGTCAGGTTCTTAACTGTACACAGGATAAATATCAAACACCATACAGGTACAGAGTTAGGTGGATTTATTGTGGAGTAAATAGAAGTTTTCAACCAGAATTTCTTGCTCAGCCTTGAGTCATATGTATATAAGGATTGTTTGCATGTCACAGGGATATTTACCACGGAAAGCCTCTGTTGATTGGGGTAAGGAGTGCTGAGTAACAGCCATTGTTTCCTTCCCTCCATTCCTGGTACATAATTGGTCAGGCACCTGCCTGTCACCAGGGACCCACCCACAGAGTTTCTCCTAGAGGAAAAGGCTAGGGTGAAATTAAGCTGGGGCTGTGGCCAGTGGGACAGCAGGAGCTAGTTGGCTAGTGGGACCAGAGAGGGAGACAGAGTCATGAGAAATAAAATACCCTTTCCCCAAACTCTCACTCTTGTCTTCCTTCAGTCTCATCAGATCCAGAAGGAACTTGCCCTGGGTAGGGAACCACCTTCCTCCCAAGTCACATTTACTAAGTAGAAGGTAGAGACTATACAGAAAATTGAAGCAGACTACTCCATAGGCAGATTAGCCCCTCCCTGGTGGTCTGTTCACACTTTGGTTGGAAGTACAGTAAGTATGTAAGGCAGGGGGTGGAATAGTCATGATTTCTTTGGGAGATTCTCAAAAGAAGAGGTGATTTTCCTTATTAGGTCTCTTCCAGCAGTTGCCATGGCAAACATAAGCTGTCATGGCACTGAAGGTCATGATTTTTACTGGGTAAATTAGATTTTAATGAAGTTAGGGGTCTATTCCTAGTCAAGTTGGACACCATCTTGGTTTGGCCTAGTTCCAGTTGGTTTCTCCCACAACTTTTTTATCAATCTCAGGCCCCTCTGCCCATTGTTACCTTGTCAGACTAGTTAAGCTAGCTCAGACTTTCTGTCTGCTTCACCCTGTCAATCCCTTCCCTACCTCAAAATATCTAATCACTTTGAGAAAGATCTGTTTTCTTTCACATGCTCAGAGATGCTTTTTTTTCAAACTTATATTTTTATTTATATATGTGTTTTTTTTAAATAGCAATAACTGACCAAATTTAGTAGAACAATTGTGCACGTTATTCACCTTGGCCAAGCTGGAAAAATCACCTCATATGAATAGCTCCCTGAGCCTCAGCAAATTGATTTCATTCTGAAATGGTCAAGGCCTCAGTAAATATGAAGGTTATTACCAGAGATAAATTTTATCTGAGTAACCCATCTGTACAGCAGGGCAATCATCTGATTACGAAACATTTGTTCTTCTTACTGCCCTGGGAATTGTCCTCCTCTCCTTTGAAACTCCAGACGCCTACCCCAATTCTTAGCTCAAGGGAGCATATATACCTATTTTACCTGTTTTTGAACATCTCATGTATGTGGGGTTCCCATAAATGTGAAATTAAATTTGATTTTCTCTTGTTAATCTGTCTCACAGGCTGTTGATTTTAGATCAGTAAGAAGAACCTTGAAGGATAGAAGAATTTTTTTTCTCCTCAAAACAATATAAAAATTTTCTTTATAAAATAAGAAAACTATTTTCTAACTAAATTTTATTCTGTATATAGGGGATTCTGCCTGATTCATGATTTGCTTGATAAAGCCAATTAATCTCTAAATTTACTTGGATAAATTTTGTTTTTTAATAGATCTATGCAAAATAAGGTAACCTTTCTTTATGAAAAGTAATCATACCAAAAATTCACATTTTCAAGTTCAGTAACAGTGTTTCTATTGGAAAACACAAACTATAATTGTTATATATATGCATATTGTCAAAAGACAAAAATGATACAGTTTAATAACAAGTTTGCTCATTCAAGGGAAAATGATCCATGGATTGAGAATATACAGTGCCTAATAAGCAGTGGGGCACTCTTCCCAAAAGATGTTGGGCAAGATTAAGTTTTAAATCTTAGAAGAGGCAAGGTAAGGGGTCCTATTAGGTGGATTACCTCATTTTCCTTTGGAGGGTGGAGAGGGCCCAGGTAACAGATTACTTTATTAGTGCTGCCAGAAAATTCCTGACTAACTGATTAAGAAAACATTTCTGGGGAATCTGAAGCTGCAATTAGGTTAAATAGTAAGCCCCAGCTGGGTTACTTGGCCCAGCATAAGTGGCTCCATTTTGGGTCTACAGTTTTCTTTTTAAGACTGTTTTTGTAAGGGATCCCTCATGCACTGCACTGAAATTAATTCAAACAACTAACCATTCTTTTTTCTCATGTTAGGGAAATTTTATGTATGATATTTCCCTTCCACAAATTTCGCAGCATGCCCATATGTATGTTTGAATGTCTTCATTCAAGGGAGCTTACTTTTAGTATACGGTTCTGTGAAGTGCAATTGCAGTGCATGGTAATATTGATGGGTATTATTTATAATGTTAGTTTTATATGAATCTGTTTGCTTTACTTGAAAACTAAAGAGACATTCTTTGTAAATAATAGGAAGAGTAATATTTCACTTTAAAATTATGTATTTTCATTGACTCTTACGCTCTTTATGTTTAGAGATCCTATGAGAAACAATATAAACTTCTTAAAACATGTTCAGTTTTTAAGCCTTTCTAAAAATGAAAAAAAGCTGCCTGTAGTTACCTAACACATTTCTTTTACATATTAGTGCTACACTAAAATTTAATGATATAATTCTCTGTAATTATGTGTAAATTTAAGCACACTGTGTGGGTTTTTCTACAGGAGTATATTAAAATGCTGACATTGACTACAACCTATGCTTTGTGTATTTGAATTTTTAGTGTAACAGCATTTGCATTTGAGCAATGAAAATAATCAACTTAATTTCCCCTCCTAGAGAGCATGGAAGTGGCTTTGATTAGCCTATTGAAAACTGGTGTTGTTTCCCTTGAGTTGGATGCAGGGGGTAGAATTGCCAACATGATGCAACTCAGTAGGGATTCAGGGCGTCAAGGCAGTGCTAAGGCTGACTATATTAAAGATATAGGAGAAGGTCATTGACTAGGAACAAACAAGTTGTTTTTGCTGGAACTGTCTTTCATGGAAATAATTTATCCATGCTATTGTATTATAATCATTAATACATACATTTTTTTCCCTCACTTGTTTGTATATTTGCAAATGACCATCCAAAAGATTAAAATAAAAAATTTTCAGTGCTCAAACAGGATTTTGTTTATTCTCACCATCCAGTCTAGAAAATCTCATAATTCATGGGGCATTGTGTAGAATACTTAAGAAGGTCTTAGCTAGGTAATAGGGACTAACAAATCTTAGAAAGAAGACTTCACTGAATCTGCCTAAAACCATCAAAATAAAAGAAAAAAAGAATACCAGAAAGAATCAATTTATCCTAAGTAAATTAAGAGAATCCCCTCTCACACCCCAAATGCTCAGAAATTCTTAAGATATATAAAAATAACCAGTACCCAACAAGGCAAAAATTCATAATGTCTTGCATCTGAAGATTACCACCAAGTAGACAAAGAATCAGGAAACAAAAATACTCAGTCAAGGAAAATATACCCATAATGGACACATATGTTATAATTTGTAAATACATTAAAAATATTTTATAACTATAGTCTATTTGTTGAAAATGTGTATAAATAGATATATACACATATGCATTGTGTTTAAATATATGAACATACAGATAAAGAATTAATGACAGCTATGCTAGTATACATGGTTTATTTCATAAACATGAATTTCCTATCTCTGTTCACTGACTGGGTCTGGACACACCAGGAATGAACATACCCAAATCTCATAACTTTGTTTCTAAATACCATCCTACAATAAAAGCAACCAGAACTCTGATTTTAGAGATTGGGCAGGGAATATATAATACAAGACTCAATCACCTTATAATACTAAAAATAATGAAAGTACTTTCAAAATGAAATGAAAAGGAGCGGATCAGGGATACAGAGATATGACTGAAAGAGTTCCCAAATGGCCCGACTTAGAACAATTTGTAAAACACATTAATAAAAGTATTTTATAATAACTGAAAGCATTGATAAATATACATGATTTCATACTAGTATGAATAAATGATTAAATAAAAAATTGGGAAGAAGAAACAGATTTTTACAGGAAAAATCTGCAGTTTGCTAGCACTGTCATTGTAAAGTATCACAGGCTGTATTGTTTAAACATTAAATGCATTTTATCACAAATTTGGAGACTAGAAGTCTGAGATTGAGGTGTATTTGTTGCTTCCCAAACTCCATAATCCTAGCACAATCATAAGAAAACAACACATAAACTGAAATTTGGGGGCAGTTTATAAAACACAGGATTAGTACTCTTTAAGTCTAAGTCATGAAAATTAAGGGAAGAGTGAGTCTGCAACAAACAAGAACACTGAAAAGACATGGAGATCAAATGCAGTATAATATCATGAATGAGATCATGAAACAAAAAAAAATACATGAATGGAAAAACTGGTAGAATAGGAATAGTTTCTATAGTTTAGTTAATACTATCAGGCCAATGCTATGTCAGTTTTAACAAATGGATCATAACTAATGTTAAATTAGTTAAAAGTTGAGTAACAGACATAGGAGAACACTGAATACTATCTTTGCAATTTCCAGTAAATCTAAAATTATTAAAAAATTAACAATTCATTAAAAGATACTGTAATGTGATATCTCTCATAAACAGCAGAATGGCTTAAAATAAAAATATGACTGATATTGATAAGTGTTAGCAAACACATGGAGTAACTGGAACTCTTTGCCACTATTGGTGGTAGTACAAACTGGTACAACTAGAATATAACTATAAAAAATTCCTACTTAAGTTCAATGTATGCATACTCTGTGCCTTAGCAATTTCAAAATGAGCTAAGGATCCAAGGGAAATGTACACTTATCTATATCAAAAGACATGTAAAAATGCTGATAGCTTTTAGAAATGGCAGCTCAAACTGGAAACAACAAAAATTGTTCATCAGCTAGTGGAAGTAAACATCAAAATAGTATGAAACAAAGCAAACAAAAATTAGGATTAGTTATCTTTGAGAGAAAGAAAGGGAGTAATAATTTGACAGGGACACTGAAGAATCCTTTGGAATGTATGAAATGTGTTATTTTGACATGGTTATTCTTTATGTATATATGTGCTTATTTTGTCATATATCTGTATGAGTTTTATACTTTTTTGTGTTATACATAAATATAAAACCTTTATTTCAAAAGAAATGTATGACTAAGAATAGTGCTTCATTTTCTTTTCTCATTTTTTCAAAAATCAAGTATACTTAAAAAGCTTGAAAATATAAAATATTTCTATAATTTTTAATTAAAAAATATTGGTATATTATTTTTATACTCAACACCTTTATTTTTTCCTAGGGAATTGCTATTATTACATTTGTTGGTTTTTTAAACAGGGAATAAAATTCCTTGACAGCACAAATTTAAGGTAATAAACATACCTCTGAAACTACAGGACCATATTTAGTGTAAGATTGAGTCAGCCTAGAGAAGTGAGTTATATGTACACAATTGTGATTTTATTTGAGGTAGTTTCCATTAAAGTTCCTTCTCAGTAACACAGTCTTCTCACCTATGGACTTCACCTTTACTTTGATCCAAATAAAACATAATTTATCTAATACTGTTCAGCATTTCCATTTAGTAGATAATTTTCAACTCTTAGAAAACTTGTTAACAAAACAGTTTAACATCAAGAAACTGACAACCCATCTGTGGGGACAAGCACTGTCTACTTCTTTTGTCCCAGAAAAACCATGTGTTCACCTGGCTGCCTCTTTCCGGCAGTATGCTACATATACAGTATGCTAAGTATACAGTATGTTGATAGCCTGGGGCTGGCCAAATCCAGGCCTCTTATCTAGAGAAATATCTTTATTGGGAAGCAAACCCCTTTGATCAAGGTTTTGTTCCTTGGCGCTCTGGTAAAACAAGAATGACCCGCCTAGCATAGCATAGTAGTCTTTATCCTCTCTTCCCGGTACACATGTAGCCTTTGTCTCCTCACTCCGTATAAGCAGTTCCCTCTCTGTCTAGCACAGCAGTGCACCACCTCATACAGCTGTTTGCTCCTAGACTCTGTACATAAGTCCCAGTAAACCCTCATGTCTCATAAGCATCCCTGGGTCTTTTCCTCAGTTTCTTGAGCACTTTCCCATTGCAACTCACCCAGCAAGGTGTATAACCAGATTTGTGATCACCTACCATCTAACCAATCATTCCAACACCCCTCCCCTCAAAAAATTTCATTCCAGCACATATGTTGAAATCTGTAGGTTCATTAATAGTAAAATAGATCAAGCACAATATATATACAGACCCATTCATATGTATGCTGCTTCACATTGTCAGAGTGGTAAAAATTATTCACATTTACAAATGTAGGACTTTGAGGTGAGAATTTAAAGGCATTGGCTTTAAAGCTCATGATCTAAATGCAATGTAACCTAGCTATTAAGTACACGGGCTCAGATCTATATGAGGAGAAACTCATTTTTCCAAATTAATACAACATTTTAAGGTTGCAACTTCTCTAACTGCAAATAGAGACAATATGATCAAATACTTGGTAGTGTTAATGTAATAAGTAATTGTAATAATGATTTTATAACATTTGGAATAGGGTTCAACACAGATTAATATTTCAGTAAATCATGTTTTGTCTCTGGATTATGTCAAAATGGCCAAGTGTCCTTTTAAGAAGTACATTGTTAATAGTTATTTAAGCTGAAGTTTGTTTACAAAATAAGATATTGCATTAGTAAACAAAGGCTTGTGAAATCATTGTTATGAAGAAAGAAGGTATAAGTAATAGATAAAATAAGCAGTACTGAAGAATATGATTACACTATATTATTTTTATTGGTGCATGTATGAGAGAGCTCAAAAAGTGAACAGAATATTCATTTTCATGAACTTTGGGACAAATTTAATTGAGTAATAACTTTAAGACTTCCAGGTGCCTAAACAAAGAAGTGTTAACAATGACAGTGAAAACCATGGATCCCAGCATTAGAACCTGTCATTTTTATGCCACGTTATGACAAAGTTTTTGTTGAATAAAATATTTTAGTATTTTTAATATTTGAAGTGCAATTTTAAACTTATCATGATACAGATACCAATGTATTTCTGCACAGATGACATTTTTTTAAATAATCTGAAATTGGATATTAGTTTATTATATCAAAACTAATTTCTTCTTTCAGTGGACTATTTTTACTAACCCCTCTATGATGGCAATTTCAGGCCAATGAGATCTGGCTAAACCTCAATCCAAAACAAGTAAGATTATCATTATGTGTATATAGTGAAAGCACATTAAAGATAAACACATTCCTCAACTTTTGTGGTGATGTGCATGTGTATATAAATGTTTGTGTGTACACACACACACATAGATATATGCATATGTCAGATATACATTAGATATTTCTGATATAATACATATATGTACATATACATATTTTTTATATATTTCTGAACATTTCACACCTCCTTGAAATATAGAAGAGTAGATGGGCTTCCATTACTGTGTTAAATCTTAATCATTTCAGTGATGATAACTCTCTGGGAAGAAAATCATTATTCCTTGGTAAACATTCCTTGGTAAATATGAACAAAATAAAATACTTAAGTAAAAGAAAGTTAGGTGATAATTCTAAATATTACTCATTTAATCATGGTAGAAAATAACAAATAAATAAGCCTCCTGAAACATCTTTTATCAAATTTCTTTGAAGGCCACTAAAAATAGGAACAATTCTGCTCTAAGATCACAAAATAACATGCAACATTGAAAACAGAACACTAAAAAAAGCATACAAAGTAATTTTGGTGAGATGAATTAAAAAGGCAGCTAAGCATAAATAAAATGCTAAACCTTAATAAGTAGTTGAAATTTTCATTTTTAATCAGCTTTCCATATAGTTAACATTTTTTTAAGCAAAAAGGTATATTAATAATGTGTTTCTTAGAACTGAGAAACAGGAAGCTTTAAATACAGTGTAGTTTTTAGAACTAATTATAAGTAGAGGACATTATGTCTAATACTTACTCAAAAAGAATAGGCTTTGAAAAGAAAGTGGTTGTAAATGTAGTGCTAATCACATTGTACATAATATTCGAGAGAGTAAATTTTTGAATTGCTTTGTTTATAGGCCTAACCGTCTGCAATGGTAGTAAAAGAAGGGAGAGCACCTCAAGCAAGATTCAGGTCAGTTAAATTGCATGGGAGGTTAAACAGAACACTAGGTAAACTAACTTTGGTCTTTTCCTAATACAGAGTTCCTGACTATTGGGCTTTCTTTTTAAGCAGCAACCCAAGCAAGTAGATTTGAAAAGAAAATGAAGTCATGATTTAGTACAGGTAATAATTTGAGTGGTCAATAGGAGAAACAAGTTAGTAGTCACTAACAGCAGTCTAGAGCCCACAGGCTCAATGTTAGGATGTCAGTAATTCAGTATTCTTTAGCACAGGCAATGCGGCTTTATGTGTCAATTTGATCTACAACCTAGACATGCATGATTTGTCTTATTCAGGAATTTGCACTCCAATTGTGTTCAGCTAGCAATTAATTTAAAATTCACTTTCTTGGAGGTGGCTACAGGAGTGCCTCATCTTTCTTTTTATGATCAACTCCATTGCCTTGCTAATTTATAAAATGAAATTTAGAAATGGGTTTTCATTAGTTAAATTGGTTGTGATAAAGGCATGTGGACTGACTGAGACATTTTAGGTATGGTTAGTGCCCTTACCTGAAAAGGATTAAAAATCCAGGAAGGCTTCAGTGCTTAGCCTTCAGTGTGGTACCTCTGGTTGGTCCTTAAAGGGTTCAATCTCGAAAGATAGTAAACCAGACTTTGTGTCTACAATCAACATGGGTGCGTGTGTGTGACTTTCTGACTTACAACATTTTCCTTTTTTCCTTACATTTTCCATCACTGGATATAATCAACATGGTAACATTAACTTCCATTGATATGACTCAATGTTCTTATTTTTGTTTGTATTCCTTTTTCCTGAATATATTAAAGGACAGGGAGTTAGGTATTCACTAAGCACATAGAAGAGATTGAAGGACAGTTTTATGCCCACTTGTTAATAAATATGTATAAACATGGCAGATTTGAGGTTATTTTAACCTAGTAGCAATAGCAACCTTCAGTATCTTCTAAATATTGGTTGCTGCCAAGACCTAGCAAAAATATAATACTTGTGGAGAAAAAAAATGGCTTACTTGCATTTACAACAGTTAGCTGAATTATTTTCCCTTTCATAGGATATGGGGTGCATGTGTGTGTGACTTTCTGACTTAGAATATTTTCCTGCTTTCCTTACATTTTCCATCACTGGATATTGGATGTCCTTTATTTAATTAAATTGGCAACACCATAAAGTAAGAATCGTTCTTTTGGTTGAAATAATGAAGCTCTTCTGCAGTGTGCCTATTCCTTCTTCATCTGCCATTCTTCTAACTCCGAGATTAGAGTCTCCACAATGCCCTATGGGCCTCTACTGTTTCTCTTGTGCTACAAATTAAATATATTGATGATTTCCTCTCCTGCAATATGCATAGTTTCCTTTCAAGTAAAACTTTCCACTCAACAACCTCTTTTCATATGTTTTTCTATCTCAGGTTTTTATGAAAAGAAGTCCACTGGTATTTTTTCTATAATGGTACAAAAGGAAATTATGAACCTGTTATTTAATTCTTCATCATGAACTCTACAAAATATCAATGGAAAAAGTCTTCCTTCTACTGGACCACTACAATTTTTAAGTGGGTGCTTAGGTGTTGGAAGTACCCACGACAAAATAACTATTTTGTGTATTCCTCAAGATGCAGAGACTCCTTTGCTACATCCTAAATGATTGCCTATTGTGTTCCTTTCAAATTGTCCTAAAATCTCTCATTACAGACTATTATTACAATTTCTCTAAAAATGTAGGAGCCAGATCTTAGTCACACATTTCCTCAAAAATTTAATCAGGATATGACTGCATCTTTTCTCACCTCCACCTTGAGCTCTGTAATTATGAGTACCTTTTGTTCAGATACCCATAACTGTACACTTTAAAGGGTGATAATCAGTAACTTTGTCAACTTCTTTCTAGCTGGTGCCCCAAATCTAGGGACACAGTACTCCCCCAAGCAGGACCAAGAAAAATTATACTGGGTCAGTTAAAGAAAGCACTACAAACACATTAATGAGCAAATGTTCTTTTTAACTTATATTTATGTATGCTGTTATTTCAGAACATTCTTTTTTTAACTTATTCTTATGATAGGTATGCTGACACCTCTTATTTGATTTTTTTTTCTAACTTGCCCATGTAGCTTTTGATTGAACAATTGTGATGTTATTTTGTCTGGTGCATGCAAATTATTTAATTCTATTAGTGAAGGATGATATTTATCATTGTCCCATTATAAGTCATTGGGTATTAATATCTGATGTTTGCTACCCTTTGAATATATTAATATTTACTTTTTAAATTTTTTATTTATTCTTTTATCTTAATTTTGTGTCATTTGTGTGCTTTATTCCTTATAACTATGCAACTTATTGCTTTAAGTACTAATCTGAGATCTGTTTCCTTTATTCATCTCAATGTTATTGGTATTTATTGGAATAACATAAACTTGGTCTCTTACCAACCTTTAATTTTATGTTTTTAAAGTTAGAGTCTCTTGTTAAATTTCCTTTCTTGTCTGTATCACCTTTTTGCCACTGTACAAGATTAAATGGGTAAATCAACTTGGTCAAATCAAGGTGTCTCAGATTCTTTAGATGAGATTTTTTTGTTGTTGTTCAGTGGTACAGACATTTGAATGCAGTCATTCAAATTGCAGTTCTTAAGGGGACACTTTCACATTTTTTCCAATCTGAAGATGTGTAGACCTGAGCAGAACTATTAGATTTATAGTTTCATCCTTATGGGAACAGCTAACCTTAGAAAATTAAATGTCCATTCAAAGAGAAACTCAAATGAATATGAAAAAAGGAACTCTTACAGTGATTTAGTCTTTATTCAGACTCTATCTGTATTCCATCACTCCCCCTCTTCCTCCTTCTTTTTTTCCTTTCAGTAGTTCTCAACTTTGGCTGCACATGGGAATCATCAGGGCCCCCCTCCCAGACATTCTGACTAAAAGCCACGTGCTGTGGCTTACACACAAGAATCTTTAACATATCCACAGGTAATTCTACATACAACCATGGTTGAGAGACACTCTTGACCCACACAGTAAATCAATGTTTGTCCCCTTTCTTCCACGCCATACAAAACATGGAGTTTAATAGGTTTTAATGTTCTCTTCCCATATTTTATTTACTATGCTTGTTGAAATCACCTGAAGTATCAGATTCAGACTTTTTTACAATGTTTTTACTTTCCTAGTTCTCATTTTTAAATAACTGAGTTAATCCAACTAGAATTACTAAAATTACTAAAACCAACCATTGTATAATTGCTTTTTTAAACTTTTTAAAAAATATTTTTGTGGTTAACAACTGTTTCTTCCTTTATGTAGTCCATCTATTATTGAATTAATGTGCTGTTTTTTATTCTTGCCATTCTAAATTCTTGATTTTTTTATTTCAGAACATTTTCCTTGGATTATACTGTGGTCGTCTGCTTATTTTGGCTTTTCAATATCCCTTTCTTCTCCTGGCTAGTAATAAGCAGGAATTATCTTTCGGGGACTATTCTTCTCATATTACCTGCATTCTTCCTTATCTTTCAATCCTCTCCATCCTACAGGGTAGGCAGATGAATTAGACTGTTTCATTGAGACTTTCCACCTGAAATTTGTATTTCAAGCAGAGTTGATCCAAGGGTCATAAAACATTTGAAGATAATTTGAATTAAAGGCAAGAACCTGAGAGAAAATGTGAATAGACTGTTTTAATTCTTATTTTGTACAATCCTGTTTATTTACATGTTACTCCTATCCTGCCAAGCAGTTTTTTTTTGTTAATTAGCCAGAGTCAGATTTTGTTTTTAGAATTCAAAATGCAAAATGAACACGGGAATTGGGACTAGGAATTTTTAGATAAACCTTCAGAAATACCTGGAGCATTTAGAAATTTTTTTATAATTGTGAAATTGTCTGAAATATAGTAAAACTCATATTCATATTATAAATAGAAAATGTATAATCCCATGCAATCAAGAAACTAATAATACATCTATGCAATGATCTATTAAAATTGCATACTTAGAAATTTAATTCATAAAACCAAAAAATGGAAATGACTGAAAGCACATCAACTGATAAATGAATAAACAAATGGATATCCAAATACTACTCAGCAACAGAAAGGAATAAACTATCAACATATGCAATAACACAGTTGAATTCCAAATACATTATTCTAAGTAAAAGAATCCAAACCCTAAAGACTACATATTATATGATCCCATCTATGTGAAATTTAGAAAAGTCAAAAACAAAGTGATAGAAAGCAGATCAGGAGTTGCCGAGTCCAGGGGCTGGGAAAGCAAGGATGCACCTCAGCAAAGCAGCATAAGAAATCATCTTGGGGTAATGGAAATGTTCTATACCATGATTGTGTTGTTCTACAGTTATATATTTTTAAAGAACAGTCAAATTGTACACTTAAAATTGGGATTTTATTGTAAGTATATGCCCTTAAAGTTGACATAAAACATTTAAAAAATTTTTATGAAAAATAAAATAAATGTGTACTTAAGTTATAGCATACAGTCTTCTAGAACTCATTGCTACATGAGGGCACAACTCTAGGAAAATAGCTACTGCAGCAGGAAAACATATGGGTTTTGATACTTATGAGAGCATGGTAAATGAATGTTTCTGAAGATACTTGATAAGTTGAAAGAGTGTCAAGCTCAAATAATTAAGATATTTAACTTAAGGCATTGCATTTGACTAAGCACGTCTCTATGACTGAGCTAAATTAGTTTCACTGCATTTAGTGGTAAAGTGGAGACAATACTAATAATTTTTAAAAATGGAAATTAACTATGTGTGTTGATGAAATTCATCAACTGAATTTAGAATCGAACACACTGTAAGTGAAAATATTCTTGGATGTGAAAGAATGACAGCCAGACGATCAATCTGACCATCAACTTCCATATCGCGGAGATTGTGGAGTGCATGGATCTCTGATACAAGGAGTTAATCAACTATTGTTCATGTTCAGATTAGGCCCACAGCCTGTTTTTGTGCAGCCTGTGAGATAAGAATTGTACATTTTTAGACTTGTACAAAAGAAAACAGAAGAATATGCATGAGGAACTACATGTGGCCTCCAAAGTGTAAAATATTTGAACTTTTATAGAAACAGTTTGCCTACCTATGACCTAATGGCTTTGGAAACTTCCGGTGGGTTTTCCTTGCCAGAGTAGGAGAGCAAATTCCCCTCATTCTAAGACATCTAAGTGCCAACCCTGTAGCCAGACTCTGAACTAAAAATTACTTGTGAGTAGAAGACAGAAACAGAGTAGGAAAGATAAGATAGATTTTCAGAAAGAATTGGTAGAGCTTATTGATTTATATTGTCAAAATTATTGGGAAAAATTTTTGGAATGTATAAAATATAGTATATGGCTGCATTTGGTGTCCCAATTGGTGCAGGGAGTGGAAATACTAAGAATGCACTTTGACAATATCTTTAAATGGTAATTTAAGCCAGGAAAGCATATTGAAGATGTTGTCAATGAAATGGACTCTCTGATCTCAGGAGGAATGGGAGAGAATTTGCAGAACCAAGGTGGTAGAATTTCCATAGCTCTTAACTTTGACAAGAAAGAGTCTTAAATTTTGCTGTAATCTATATTGACTAGGCTTTCATTATTATCCGGGAAGGAAGTAGCAGGGATGTGAGCCTACATAGTGTCATTGCCGGTCGGAGAAAAAGATTCAAGATTTGCTATAGACCCTGTCAAATCACTAAAGCCACAGCACCAGAAGACTGATGTGTAAGTTGTTAGTTTTAGGTAAATTAGTTGAGTCAATATAGATCAAAACATTTAATTTACATAGATTTCACTGAACTACATCTTCAAAGGCATGTACATTTCTTCCAATATGTGTCTCTAAGAGCTGAGGTTCAGTACATTTTATTTACTTATAACCCAAGGCCATTTGCTCATGATATATTTTAATCTATTGTACAAATACCTCCTAAACTCTTTCAGAGACATTTAGTCAGTGGGAAATATAGAATGCTCACTTGATCTTTGATTATTCTTTCTTTCATTTGCATATGCCATTACAAAACATTGTCACTAACATGGAAGTAGAATGAAACAGTAGTCCTATGTCTAATATTTGAATGTCCTAGGGAAAGAATAAAAATGGAGGTCCAAATATATGCATATTATTTTAAAATGTAGATAAAGCTAACAAGCTATCAAATATTATAGTTCAATCCTCCCCAATCATGACAAACATATCTTCAGAATGACAAAAACAGTCAGACTCAAACTTAGGATAGTTGAACTTCTTAGAATTCTAGTCCTAACGAGTACCAGGTGACATGGAAAAAAGTCTGTCACATCAACACTTCTCATAGTTTACCTTTCTCTTTCTCCTTCTCCAATGACCTTGTTGGGGCATTTATAGACATTTTGGTTGCTTTATATGAAATCTGTCTACAAGCCCTTTGGACTCCTGATCTGTACAATGATGTTGCCATCTCATGTGGAAGGAAGGACATAGGAAAGAGGTTTGCACAGACAATGAAAATAGTCATTATTTCATTTGGGCAGTGAATTCAAGAATTGTGGATATTAAAAGCATAGTTTAGAATTGGATAGGCTCAGGGAAGTCTTGTCCCATTATATTAATACCTCTGACTTCTCTATCTAAGGGCCTTATAAAATTTGAGAATGAGTGGAAGGCTCCTCTTGCTAGGATCTAATGATAGTCTAGGGTCAGGAACTGGTGTAGAAGTTGAGAGTATAGATTCATTTCGATCATAGCCAGATTCTCTGCTCTGTTGTACTATACTACTGATTCACATTCATCTGGCCACAGGAACCGAAATAAATGGCAATGTCCTCCTTAATTACTTTCATGTAATTTTGCTTATATATATTTTTACTGAACTAGCACATTATGAGTTAAAACCACTTACACAGTGACTTCCCAACCTATAGGCTTTCATAGCTTTTACAAGCTTATTGAGTACCTAAAATTTATTCCCATTTCCCCCACTAATAAAAGATATTTCCTTTTCAAACTATACATTAAAATATCTGAGTTACTGGAGAAATTGTCACTCATTAACAATAATTAATTAATGGGCTCCCCTGCCCTGTTTAATCCTAACAGCCTAGAATTTTAATTCTCAGTGGAATTACACATGAAGAAAACTTGATCAGAACTGACTCACACTTTCAGTACCCTCAAGGAGCTGCCTATTTACATACTCTTCACTGAATCCCAACAGCTTCCTTTTATATTTACTTCTCCAGTTATGGTTGGATAGCTCTTCCTTCAATTGTATTCTTCCAAAAATAAATTGTCATTATCATCATCATCATGGCTTACATTAATCAGAATTCAAGGCAGCTGCTTGTGTAGTATTTCTTTGTAAATTCGTCTGGCTAGAGAAGTCTGGTTTCATTTATTTTCACCACAAAATTTATTTAATTGTTTATTTTACTTATAACTGTGATGCTGAAGAAGAGTTTAACAAAATTCAACACCTGATAGTAACTCTCAGCAAACTAAGGATAGAAGAGAAACACCTCAGCTTGATAATGGACATCTGCAAAAAACTTGCGTCCATACAATAATAATTATGAAAGACTGAACACTTAATATTATTTTAATTAACAATTATGTGAGAGGTCCTAATTAAATAGATTGGAAAAGTAAAAGTAATGTCTAAATTTATCAAGGAATACATTCTAAAACTTAAATTTACATCAATTAATGTCATTGATGCAATAAAAAAAATTTCTTACATTAGTTTCTGCCATAAGGGTAAACATCAATTTTTAAATGTTCTTCATCTTCAGGTGTTGAGACTAGTCCTTTTTCTACTTTTTTTGCTACATATATCCTATGCCTAAATCTGATGCCCAAATTCTTTGTTTTTAAATCTACAACTATTGTTTTACCAACAGTTCATTCTTTTAAAAAATATCAATGGTACCTCTGAACAAATCATGAAAATATGATCTGCTCTTATGTTCAATTCTTTCATCTCATCTGTGCCACGTTAGTACAGTAATGGACAAAGAGAAAGTATTGTTCTTGTAAGTAACTTTAAGCCTTTCCAAATTATGACAAAGATAAATTATTCACAGATTCACATAGGCTTATGCCAAACAATTTTAACATTCTTAGGCAACACAGTATCTTGCATTTTTTGTGGCAGTCTGCCAAATAAATGTTCAAATTAAACCCGTGACCCTCACAGGAATATTTCAGGCAGGGATTACTTGCAGAAGATGCAACAATTTCTCAGATTAAAGAAGGGACAGTGATTTCAAATTCACTTTTACTGCTATGATGAGGTTCTTGTTTTTGTTTTTCTTCTCCCGTTTAGTCAGAGGCAATAAAATGATAAAACTGCCCTCAATTTCCAAGTGGAAAATACTACTCCTCTGCAATGAGAAAACAAAAAACAAACAAATCGCAAGTTTCATATCCTATTGATATTAGTTTTTTTGGTTTTTTATTTGTTTAGTTTGATTGGAATGTTTCAAAAACTATTGGCATTCCAAAGTTAGGTAGGTCTATAACTGAAAGAAAATTCAAATGGACCCTCATTTTAACAGTATTTTAGTTTTATATTTTAACCAAATTCCATTATTGTAAAAGTCTTAAGCTAATAGTTGCTCCTTTATGTCAAAATGACCCACTAGCATCAGAAAAGACAACCAGCGGACTCTTTTTTGTTCACTTTGTTTTATCTGCACAATCCTATGCCATTTTCACTCTAGAGGACGAGAAAAGTGTGAAGTCTCAGCACTTTAAAGTATTTCTATGACTACAATTTCTGTTTCAATCTATCAGTTCTATTCCCTTGGAATACAAGATGAATAAGGGCCTTTCGATCTATGTTAATTACATTTTACACAGAAACACTGAAAACTCGGTTCTTTATTGCCTTATCATTTTCTAAGCCTGTCTGTGAGTCCTGTGTGGGCGAGGAGAAAAAAAGGTCACAGTAAAGTTTTTGAACTGTGTTTAATCAACACACTCCCTGACAGGAGCATGAAAAGTCATAGACTGCCACTGCCCATTCAGCCCAGGAGAGTTTTTTGAGATTGTAGGAAGACATGGAAAGAGATTGTTTTCTCCCACCAAATAAGAGGGTACATTGATTGTTCTCTCTTGGCTTTCAGGGAAAGCAAGCGAAAAAAGCAGAACGCAAAAGCAAACAAAAATTTAAGAGCGAATTTAAAACCTTTAATACCAAATGACAGTGAAACAAGTAAATGCTATAGCTGTTAGCTTCTATTGTTTTGGCTAAATGGTAGGTATTCAGGTTTGAGAAGAGAGTCAGCTTAATCAGGGGCGGGAAGAAGCAAATGGGCCTTGGCAGTTCTGTGATAATGTCCTCAGACTGAACAAGTGGCCTATTTTCAGAGGTGACTAATAGCACATCTCTCACTGCGGATGAATTGTTATTGATGACAATAGTAAGGAAAGCCAAACGTGAAACAAGAGGCTTTGCTTTAAAATCACTTTGATTCAAAATAGATAGTATAATTTCAATTCTGATTTTATATAAATCCTTGTTTGGACAGCCTTTAGTACTTAACAGAGTACTTTTTAAAAACTTAAATCAATGTAGTATAGTTGATATATAATCTCTTTCTATATTGATAGGGATAGATTCCTGTATATAGCTGTGCACATACATTTAAACACATATGAACACTGAAGACACATGCTCATCACCAAATTATTGAAGGATTACATAAAGAACAAGAGTCACATCTGTGCTGAATGTATGATACAATATGCCACATACTAGTTGACTTTCATTTCTTTGATACATTATCTTTTTTTGTAAGATATAGAATATTACGATTTCTTGGGGATAAGTTTCTTTGAATCACCACTAATGTAGAAGAAAACATCAAGATCAGCATTCCAAGTGGCACTGTAGCTAACCTTTAAAAGACTAGTAACAAGTTTACTAATATATTTTCTCCTGAATACAAATAAATATAAATGTTAAAAAGATTTACCATTAAGCGGATAGTATTGTAAGAACATCTGCGTCAGTGGCACATATCATACCCCTTTCTATATCTACCAGGAACATCATGACAGCATTCACACAATCGGTAAAAGGATGATGGAGTGGTTTAATTGCTGCCTCACTGAAGCATGAATGCAGCCTAAATGACAGAACTGAAGCTGTTAACGCCCATACCCTTACTTCATTTACTTTCTGTAGCTTTATTTCACTTACTTTCTATATGTTGTGTGGTCACTGAAGTGTTTCTCACTGGCACACCTCAGTGTTTCTTGTCCACCTGCTGTATCTTCACAACTATCTCAGGAGGCATCAAGTGCAACTCTCATTTTGCTCAGAGGTATTCTAATTAGAGTCTATTGTCTAAGATTCTGTTATAAAAAGCAATTGAAAATGTTCTATCCCTCCTGCTCTAAAGAGTGAGTGGAAACAATAATGAAAATGCATTTGTCAGTTGCCTTTAAGTTGTACTCTATATTCTAACAATGCTTATATATAAGACTTTCATTAACTTCAGTAAATTTCTAGCTTAATTCTTTGCTACCATTTTTTAATATTCAGATATAACAAGAGAGAAATAAATGGAGAAGATAAATGTACTTTCCTGCCTTAATCATGGCCATTGCCAAATATATCAGTCAGTTTGCTTTTTCTTCAGGATATCAGCTCAATTTTACTTATTTATTTTATTCCCTTTCCAAGGGATGAAGCAATGTCTTGTTTTATGGGAGTAATATTTTAAGATATTATAACAAGGTTATGTGGTTGGCTTTGTCAAGGGGCATTGACTGAACACCAGAAGTCGTGCATTATAATTATAGATGTCAATACAATTTGGACTAGACAGTCCACTAATATTTCTAGGTATTCACTTATATGAATTAGGAGAAAGAAAGTATGAATGACTGTTAGAAACTCATTAATTCTGACCTTTCTGTGATTTCAGTCATGGTTTACTCCTTGGCCCATTGAAATTACACAGGTAGAGACATATCAAAAATAAAACATATTTCTTTTTATCAATAAAGACATGACAAAGATACTCTAACACACATAGTTTGTTTTTCTATGCCACTGATTTTGTGTTCATTACTGTCCTTGAGGCCTAATAAGCTTAAACAATAGTGCTAGCATTCTAGATATTTTGAGTGGTATATACTGTGACAACAACAAGAAAGTCCTTCTTACTCCACAGTACTTCTTCCAAACCCTAAAATGGTGAGTAAAATTAAATCTTTATATGATCATTTTTTCTGTTGTAAAGGTTCTGGGGGTAATATGTTTCATATATGATAAAAATATAAATATTTATGTACAAGGTTACCTTGGGTAAGAGTAGACAAAGCTCATTTGCATTATCCTTTACTTTTAAAGCCAAACAAGTTCATTTTAACACATCCTCAGCTTGTATCCTCTGATACTAACGTTCTCCTTTGCCTCTCAGCCATCTCATTACTTCAATACCTTTGTACGCTTGCAACTTAACTTAGAAAAGACACAAATATTTGAAGTAATTTTGAACTATTTAATTGAATCAAAAGGACATGGTTTCTGTGGCACAATTAAGCTGGTTTGACTCTAAGAAGTGACTTTAAGTAACTTAAATTACTAAGCCTCTCATTTTCCATTACTCAAATGGATTATTTCCTGTTTCAAAATGTTATTGCAATAAAAAAATGATATACTATGTGAGGTAGATACAATAAAAGATATCTAAAAATTCACCTGAATTTCATAAAATAGTTTTGTAAAGTACACACACTAGTATAATAATTTAGTGTGCCATCTTTTGGAATGTATTTGTTTATTATAGATCAATACATTGATCTAATGGAATGAAGCACCAATGGTCACCAACTTCAGTCCAAAATTTCTCCTATCTCTTGATTATTCTTCCCCTTTTGTTAATTCCTACTGCCATTGACTGTTACCCAGTTATCACTGTTTCATAACATGGCTATTTTAATAGACCTTTAATGTGTATCTCCATTCTTCCCTAGTCTATTTTCTCTTGTACTTCACAGTATTCCATTAAATTGTGGATCCTGTCATACCTATCTCAGTGTGCACTTTGTGACATAGTTGTTACTGACTGAAGTATAAAGAGAGTCTCTTTGCAGAGTCCGAAATGTTCTGAAAAGTCCGAAATGTTCTGAAAAGTCATCTTAATCCTATTTTCTGTTACTCTTACGACTCATGTTTCCTAAAATCCAGTTGCATCAAATTTCTCATATTTTCTCAAACATGATTCTGTTATAAGTTTTGGATTTTTATCTTGCATATTCTTTCTTACTTTTCTAAAAAAATACAACCCATCCTTACGGTCTTAACAGACTTAGCTCAAATATTACTTTCCCAGTTTCCCAGGAAGGATTTGTGATGTTTTCCTTTATTGTTGGTGGCAATTTTTTTAATAACACAATATAATTAGTTGGCATTGTGTCTTTTCCCCCAACAGGGGTTATAACTGTTCCCTCTGTAATTGTAGTGTGAGAATGAGTAGAGAGACATAAAAAGAGAGAGAGAGAGGGAGAGAATGAACTTCGTGTTTGTTGATAAGATAAATTACATTATAGGCATCAGTTTATAGGTTAGAATAATTTTAACTGGAATAATAAGATTTCATATTATCCCCCAAATTTATTTATTGAACACAATAAGACATGTAAACTAAACATCCAATTTTGCTGATTATAATATATTCCTCAGTAATATAAATAGTCCTAATTAATTTTTTAGAATATTTACTTGATCTCAATATTTACCAACTCATGTTAAAAGAACTAGTCATGTTTATCAATTCAATGAAGGGATGAATATTTTAAATCATAATAAACTGGAACTATCCTATAATTCTCCCTTTCCTGCTCTTCCCTCCTATGCTCTCCATTTCATTTGCCTTCCATTCATATTGCAATTTCCCATGACAGGGAGAGAAAAAAATTCACCTATGGATGGGATACTTGAGCAGATAGAAGCCCTAAGGGATAGGAAGACCCTAAGGATAAGGTCACCTCCTTCATATTTCTGTCTATTCTGGCCTGATCAAAACATATTAATTAGATGCAGTCAAATAATTGCAGAGTACTAAGATTATAGATGGATATATGCAAGTCTTCATGTAGAAAAATGCAAATATCTGTTGATCAGGAAATGAAGATGTATATAAATCAAAGCCATGCCACTTTAATGGAAAAACTTATCATTCTCAGCCACATATGCAATAAGAACATCATCATTATTAGTAAGAATCAGAAATGAGATGGAAAGAGGTAAGCATGAGCATATGTGTATAGGTGATTTGATTTTAATTGCAAGTCATGTACAGGCCCCTTTTAAGTATGATGCAAGTTACCTTTTCCTTTCCTGTGACATTTGTGTTAATTGACTCGAGGGTGAATGGTAGCAATTCTAGAGGATTCTCAGGTCTCTCTGTAAGGTTGACATTTAATTCAACTGATGACCAAGTGTGACTACAAAGTAAGACGACTGCATTTCATGTCTGGATTGTGGAATTAGTTTCACTACATAAACATACAGTTTATATAACGGCACTAAGATCTGTTTTATCTTTCAATCTACTAATTTTTTTTCTTAGTATACAATACTTATTAATGATTTAAAAAAATAGCATTGGTTGCAAAAGCCACTCAAACCTTAAATTTTTTACTATGATTTCTCTGATTTTTACCAATATTACTATCTCTATCTAGAAACCAAATCTCTCTTTTTGCAGCAGGATCACCTTTAAAAGAATAATTTCTTGATTGTTATTTGTCTTTTTCCTGCAAACTTCATAACATAAATTCTAGTTCTACCTTGCTACTTTATCCTCATGCCTCAATTGCTGTGCAGTAGATGAGGAAGGACATCCACCCAAGGGTTAGGTGAAAGAAAATTTAAAAAATAGGAAATAGTATTTCCCATTTTGATGTTAAACAGCTATGTTATATCCAAAGGGTTAAAGAAAAATATGGAAACTGAATTATCAATACAACAGTGTTGGGTCAGTAAGTCCTTTCTCAACCCACTTTCGTGGTTCCGTGGCATGATTATCCTGGTTACAAGCCTCAGTGTTCACTAACCAACACCAGACTTCCTGCTTGGCAAATGGTCAGAGAAGCCTCTACCATTTCAATATTCTACCTGTTAAAATTCTAGTCTTAGCTAGTTTCATAAAATATAAACTTAATTCAATATGAGCCAACATGTGTTAAAAATTGTCTGTGAAATTAAGTCATAGAGGATTTCTGAAAGAAATCATACTATTGTCCAGTTAGATAATTTTTTTTCTACTTAGCCCAGACCATGAAAGAAATGTATTAGACTGAAATTTTAGACCTTCATAAAACTGACATTTAACTCTCTATATCAGCTGGCTTTGCATATTAGAAAAAGAAATAATTTTGCCTGTTCATGAAAGAATATCAAATAGATATATTTAAAGATCAATCTTATAATATACTCTCTCGTTATAGTAATTCAGCCTGTCCTTTGTAGAACATAGGTTTAATGTAGTTTTCCTTTGTATAATGTCTTTTACCTTCATGAAAGTTTGAAAAATTGAAGAAAAAATTATGTCACTGATAATTAATTAAACCAACGCTGCACGAATTTCCTTTTTTTCAAACTAATCTTTTGATTATTTTAAAAGTATCTTTATAGATTACTAAAGCTCTTTCCCCACCAACTTAGCCAAATATTACCACCAGTTAATGTCCATTTAGCACTCCTTAAGCAAACTGTTTTCTGGAGACAAAATGCTGGGAAAGAACACAGCTTCTTTTACTTCTGTTCCTAATTCTAAGCTTATTTGAGCCAGGGCTACTAATATCATTCAGCAACCACCTGTAAGTGAGAAAATTAACTCTTAAAATACAGGTACTTGTTTATTTTCACAGGAAAGATACATACTCAAATGGAGTCACCGGAGAGAGAGATACTCAGATGGAAAGTGGAATTTGAACCCAAAAGTAAAACTAGCCAAAGGAGATCCTAACACACACACACACACAAAGCTAATTATTGTTCTTTGGACTCAGGGAAAACCACATTGCTCCCACAGTCACTGAGATAGGGTTTTTTGACATCCAAAATGTAAGGAATTGGGCTTTTG
The DNA here is from genome assembly GCF_040802235.1 of Manis javanica. Lineage (NCBI taxonomy): Eukaryota > Metazoa > Chordata > Mammalia > Pholidota > Manidae > Manis > Manis javanica. Next base: position 106,289,685 of record NC_133158.1, read on the forward strand.
GCTGAATCTTACCCACTTTGAGCCTGGAAGAATGGGATGGAGCACAAAAAAATAGTGTTCCTCCCTCCTAGAAGGGGGACGATCACTCTCTTTCAATTGCAGGCATACAGGACAAAACATGTTTGCTTTTCATCACTTTGCAGTCCAAGCTATAAGGAATATTTCAAACAACAAACAAGAGCTTCAATTGTCAGATGAAGAAAAATAATTCTTAATCTGAAGGGTTCCAATAGCCTTTCAGAAGAGAATCATAAAATAAAAGAACTAGAGAAGAAATACATGCACAGGAAAAAAAATGATTAAAAGACCGTAGATCTGAACGGTACATGAAATCAAAATTTGGTTTTGTTCCTAAAAACATGACTTTGAAATACAGAATTATATCAATTAGAGTTGATTTCTGATCGTGAACATGAGGAGCTATGAAGTTGCATTCCATCCTGACAACAAATAAAAAGCTAAAGAAAATGAAAAAATCAACAATTGTTCTTGGATCTGTAAGAGAGGGGAGAACACAGAGCAAACCATGGCCCTCAGGATGGGAGAGACAGACAGGCTAACACAGGAGTCACGACTTACCAGAGCAGAGAGGCAGGAGCAGAAAACTTGTGGAAACCAGTGGTTGAGTTGATAAACCTTAACTGGAATTGGTGAATTGCTGGAAGCTCATATGGGCAGTTCTGAGAGTCAGAAATTTCAGGGGAACCCAGTCATTGCTGTCCCTACCCACAAATACTGCGAGATTTGCCTCTAGAAGCTTGACCAGGTTCCTACAGTATACACCAGAGAAAAACCCCCATCTGTTTCCAGCAAGAGAAAGGAAAAAAGGAACCATTTGAAATACCCAAGAGCACACGGTTTTTCTTAACAAGGCTTGCCCTCAGGGGAAACCAGTTAACCAGATCCTAACCTGCTGAGGTTTTATCAGAACCTAACTGACCTAGAGGAAGGGAAATACCAGCTGCAGCACACTCTAGCCGTACTGTGTCACCTGAGCAGGAGAAAAAAAAAAACTGAGGAACTCTTGTAAAGTTTATGGACAGAGACACAGGCTCACTAAAGACCTGGACCTAACCTTAGAATTATTGAACACTTCCCCTCACCACCGCATTACTAAGGCCTATTTGCAGCGGTTCCTCTACCCAATATATCATGCCAGGTTATCAAGAAAAAATTACAAGGCATACCAGGGGCAAAAAAACAAAATAAAATAAATACACCACAGTTTGAAGCAATAGAGCAAGCATCAAGCAGAGATGGGACATTTATCACTAAGTTATCAAGGATGAGAAATGGCATTACATAATGATAAAGGGGTCACTTCTCCAAGATGACAAGCAGTTCTTAGAACGTATGCACCTAACATCAGAGTAGCAAATTCTGTGAGGCAAAAACTGATAGAACTGTAAGGAGAAGTGAAGGAATCCACTCATGGTTGTATACTTCAACAACCCTCAGAAATGAACATATCAAACAGGCAGAAAATTAGTAAAGAGATAGCTGAACTCAACACCACCATCAGTCAGCTAGATGTGACTGACATCTATAGACTGTATTACCCAACAGCAGCAGAATTCTCATTCATCTCAAGCTCATATGGAACACTTATGAAGACTGGCCATATTCTGGGCCATAAAACATCCTAATAAGTTTAAAATAATAGACATCATACGATGTTTGCTCTTAGATCTCACTGGACTTCAACTAGAAATCAATAAAAGAAAACTAGAAAAGCCCAAAATACACAAACATTAAATGATATACTTCTAAATACATATAGTAGAAAAAATAAATCTCAAGAGCAATTTAAAAATATTTTGAACTGAATGAAAATGAAAACTCTACTTAATCAAAATTGTAAGCTGCAGCGAAAGCAGTTCTAAGAAGGAAATTTATAGCATAGAAGGCACACATAAGAGAGGAAAAAAAATCTAAAATCAATATTCTAAGTTTCCATTTTAGAAAATAGGAACTAGAAGAGTGAATTAAATCCTAAGTAAGCAGAATAAAAAAAAAGTAGTAAGAATTAGAGCTGAAATCAATAAAATTAAAAACGGGGAATCAATCAATGGAGAAAATCAATGAAACCAAAAGCTGCTTCAGTGAAAAGATGAATAAAAAAATCAGCAAAACTCGAATCAGGCTAACAGGGAACATACAATAAAGGACACAAATTAATATCAGAATTGAAAGTGGAGGCATCACTGAAGATCTCCTAGAAATTAAAATGATAGTAAAAAAATATTATGAACATTCCATTCCCACAAGCTTGATAACCCAGATTAAATGGACTAATTCCTTAAAAGACAACAATCTGCAAAACTCACACAAGAAGAAATAAACAATCTGATGTTTATAACTATTAAAGAAATTGAATCAATAATAACCTTCCAAAATAGAAAGCACCAAGTCCACAGGGTTTACTGATAAATTCTACAAAATTTAAGGAAGGAATTATACCAACACTTTACAAGCTTCTTTTGAAGATAGAAGCAGAAAGAAAACTTCCTAACCCATTCTGCAAACTCAGCATTACCTTAATACCAAAATCAAAGACATTATAAAGAAAACTATAGATTAATATCTCTTATGAACATACATGTAAAACTACTCACAAAATATTAGTGTACTGGACCCATCAATGTATAAAACAAATGATGTACCATAACTAAGTGGGATTTATCCCAGGTATATGAGGCTTGTTCAAAATTGAAAAAATTAATTAATGTAATCCATCATTTCAACAGGCTGAAGAAGAATAATCACATCAATAGATTCAGAAAAAGCATTTGGCAAAATCCAATACCCATTGATGATTTAAAAAAACACTCTCAGTAAACTTGGAGGAAAACTCTCAACTTGGTAAAGACTATGAACAGATAATATATAGCTAGCATCATAGTTAATGTGAGAAAATGTCCAACTAAGACCAGATACAAAGTAAATTTGTAACCTCTCTCTATTCCTTTTCTAGTACAGATTTCTAGCAAGTGCTATAATACATGGAAAAAAGGGGGAGAAGTATATAGATGAGAAAAAAGATAAAAAACTGTCTTTGTTCACAGATGACATGATACTTCATGTAGAAAATCCAAGCAAATAAAAAAAAAAATTTGGAACTAAAAAACAGCTATAACAATTTTGCAGGAAACAGATTAACATACAAAAGTCAATCATTTTCTAAATTAACAGTGGTGAACAAGTGGAATTTTAAATAAAAAACACATTATTTAAATTAGCATTCCAAAAATGTTATACTTAGGTACAAATCTAATGAAACATGTACAAGATCTATGTTAGGAAAACTATAAAACTTTGTTGAATGAAATCAGAGGACTAAACAAATGGAGAAATATTACATGTTTATGGCTGTAATGGCTCAATTTCGTTCAAGATGTCAGTTCTTCCCAACTTGATCTCTAGATTCAATGCAATCTCATTCAAAATCCCAGCAAGTTATTTTATGGATATAGTCCAAGTGATCCTAAAGTTCATATGAAGAAGCAAATAGAAGTTAGAGCAGCAAACACAATATTGAAGGAGAAAAATAAAGTTGGAGGACTGCTACTACCTGACTGCAAAACTTACTATAAAGCTCCGGTGAACAAGACAGTGTGGTTTAGTGAAAAAATAGAGAACTAGATCCACGGAACAAAATGGAGATGCCGAAATAGACCTAGAAAAAGATAGCCAAACAGGTTTGACAAACAAAGACAGAACAATACAGCAACGTTAGTCTTGTAAAAAAACTGGCATTCACATACAAATACATGAATCTAGACAGTCTATACATACTTTTCAAAAATTACCTCGAATGTTGTCACAAACCTAAATGTTAAGCTAAAACTAGAAAACTCCTAGAAGATAACTTAGGAAAAATCTAGATGACACTGGAAATTGCAATGATATTTGAGATACAAAACCAAAGGAACAATTCATGAAAAAATAATTAGCAAGCTGGCATTCATTAAAATTAGAAATTTCCCTGTGAAATACAATTTCAAGAGAATGAGAAGATATGGCACAGACTGGTAAAAAGTATCGACAGCACATCTAATAAAAACTTTTTTCTAAAATATACAAAGAACTATTAAAACTCAGCAATAAGAAAGCAACCACCCCATTAAAAATGGGACAAAGACCTTCATAGACACTTCACCAAAGGAGATACACAGATGGCAAATAATCATATGAGAAGATGAACCAAACCTTATGTCATCAACAAAAAGCAAATTAAAATAAGATACCACTTACATACCTACTAGAATGACCAATGTCCAGACCACTGGCATCAGACACTAGTGTTGAAATATTTTTCAAAAGAATGGAACAAACCTATTTGTGTGCTATTAAAAGAGCAGGATCAGGAAATATGACTAATGAAAGAAACAGAAATGGTGTAAATTCTTGGAAATCATCAAAAAGAAATTGAAATAAATATATATCCAGTAAAGCTTTCAAAATCATAAAATTGTTTAATTTAGAAAACAATCTGAACTACGTGGTAAACATATAATGATAAAAAAGAAATAAAATTAGATGTAACATTTATCGTATTTAATGTTAAATAAACTAACCTATTAAAAGGCAGAAGTCATAAGATTAGCTTAAAATGGAGAATCAGGTTATATTTTTACAATTAATAAATTTAAAACAAAGTATCTAAGCAAGTCTGAAAAGTAAAAAAAGACGCAGATAATCAGAAAGTATAAAACAAAGAAGAGTGTAAACATTAAAAGAATAAATTGGATGGAAGATTAAAGAAATTAAATGTAAAGAACTATACTATTAGAAGAGACAATGACATAACTATGCAAAAAAATATTACATCAAATACATTAAATTGAACATTTACATAGGCAGGGAAACGTTAGCATATTTAATCATAGTAGGAAATATCAGCGTATCTTCTCCAGAATAAGATAGATCTAACAGGCAGACATAAATAAATCAAAATAGATGGAAAAAAGCAATTAACAACTTAATATATCTTCATATCAACAACTTTACATTTCATAAGAAGATAACTTACACTTTGTCATATGTCCATGGAACACTTACAAAATCAAACATGTATTTGTTCACAAGTAAAGGCTAAATAATTACCATGAAGAAGAGAAGCTAAAGAATATACTGTTTCATTATAGCAATAAAAGAAACAGGAAATATCAATATGGTCAAAAACCCAAAGGTACATGGAAAAATACAATCCTAGAAATAAAAAAACACACACCTTGATTTTATTAAATTGGAAATTACCAATTCTTGAAAATTCAAGAGGAAGAGAATTTATGCTAGTACTTACTGGGGACTAAAAAAGTTATATTTCCATAAAAATTCAATATATCCCAGTATTATAGCATTTGTGATAACCCTACATTATAGCATTCTTAAGTTAATAAAAACAATGAGGATTTTTTAAAAGTATTTGCTTCAAGAATTTAGAAGAATATCAATAAAAAAGGACATATGTTATCATATTAGAAATCAGGTGACTAAATCCCAAAAGAAAAGTGAACATATATCCAAACCTACTGCTTTGAAATTATTATAGAATAGATTTTCCTGGTCAAGGAAAATAAAAAGTAAAATAAGGAAATATCAAAGGAATCATAATCACAGATACAAAAAGTGTCAACTGAATAATAAAATATAACACTTGCAACTTTTAAGGGAGGCAATATTCAAGTACTTTGAAAAAATATAAACCTAGAGAAAAAAAAATAGAAAACTTGAATAGATTAATTACCATAGTAATAACTGGAAATATGTTTAGAAAGGTATTACTAAAAAATAACTAAAATTATCTTATCTTAATGTAACATATAATCAATGATCTTTACACTTAAGAACATAGAAATATTTTCAATATCATTTTGTTAGTCCATGAAAGTTTAATAAGAAAAGCAAATAAAAATAGTCTATAAAAGTAAAGTACAGGTCAATTTTAAAATATAGACAAATTTCACATATATATGTATATGCGCACATACCTATAGAAAAAACTTTCACTTGGTATACAGAAAGGCATTAAAAGAATAATTCTTTATGAAAAAGCTAAGAAAATAAATTAATATGGTATTAGGAACAGAAATGGAAAGATAAATAAGCATAGAGAATCTAGAACTGGACTGAGTATATAACAGATGGAAACATAGAGTTGGTAATGCCATTCAACTGTAAAAGGATAGATTATTTAATTCACTTCATATTTATCTAGAATAAAGCAAATAAGTCATGCTAAAAAAGAAAAATTGGAGTAACATTTGATCAATTGGAGAGATTTTTCAATAAGATTATTGAATAGGAAAAGTAAGATGAAAAACAATATGGTCATCTATATTAAAATACTTTTCAAATAGCTTAGTTATGTATATAAAAATATAGAATAAAAATATAACAAATATCCAGGAGATTGCATCTCATAGGTTTATGGGGGTTAGGGAAAAGCTCATAAATAGAAATCTATGAAGTTAAAAAACAATAAATAATAAAACTATTTTGTATGAAAAAAAATATACCAAATCAATAGATAAATATTAATTCTGGCAAACATATATGCAACAAAGTTTCAATTTATTTGATATGTACATATTTTTAATTCAAAAGAAAAGCACATGAAACAAAAATGGTCAAAGAAAATGAATAGAAAATGGGCAAAAAATGTGAAAAAAATGTTCAAATATTTGGTTGTCAGGAAAATGGATAGTAAAGTAAGTGACTAACTCAGTTTACATTTAAGCAAACATGGCTGTTTTGACAACATTACAAAAATTATATGATTCATTTCTGGCAGGGATAAGAGCAACTATGCTTTCTTATATTGCTGGTACAGAATATGAATTGATAGAGTTTAATGAAGACAATTTGGTAATATATATTAACATTAGTAAGTACACTGTTTGACCCTTTGAATCTTTACTACATAGATATGATGTACAAATATGCCCAAAAACACTTCCTAAAGCATTTTCCTAGTGGGAAAGAAAAAGAGACAGTATAAATTCCTATTAGTAGGAGAATGTTAGAATAAGAGTGTTGTTATCACACCACATGCTAAAAAAGAAAAATTGGAGTAACATTTGATCAATTGGAGAGATTTTCAATAAGATATTATTGAATAGGAAAAGTAAGATGAAGAAAAATATTAATAGTATCCTGTTTTATATGACAGTGATACATACATATTATATGGAAATTATAGATATGTGCTTATGTATGTGTATGTACACACATAAAATTGTATAAAAGGGCATATGCCACTTGTTAGCACGGGTGATTGTGGAGAGCAGTGATAATGGAGGGAGGAAAATGTTAATAGCAAGAAATGTCACATGTGTTATATAATTCCAATTATTTATATAATAAGATCTATGAAAAAAATGGTCAACAGATATTAACATGTTTATATTTGTGTTGAGATTTGAGGTGACCTTTACTTTCTTCAATACATACCACGTATTGGTTAAAATTTGAAAAACGAGCACTAGTGTTACAGATATTTAACAATTGTCTTTTATTTTATATATATATATATATATAAAATATAAAATACACATATAATACATAATATATAGATGCATATGGAATATATATTGGATCATAGATACTTGTATTTCAATATGAGGAGACTATTAACTTTTGTGATACATATCTAAATAACAATCATTACTGAACCCCCTTTTTAGGTGATAATTTCAGGATATCTTTATTTTAAAATTCCACTTAAAAATCATAAATTGGTAAATATTTGGGAGAAATGTCCTAGGCGGTTATTTAATTGCTTACAAAGAAGTAATTACTATCAAGATGTGAGACACAGAGAGGTGGCTGGAGTCCTGTTTCCCATTCTTTTCCTTTTCCCCAATACATTTTCCTCAGGAAAAGAACACCTAAATTAACAGTAACTCCATTTGTGCAGTTCATGAACAGATCTACCATTTTCAAATAATTATGTCATTCAGTGCTTCTGGAAAAATACTTATCCATTGGTGGAACAACTTGCACTCTGAGCCATCATAACCCCAAGTATCCCTGCATCTTATCAGTACATTTTTCAATAATCCAGCAAATTAGGTCATCATTTCTTTTAATTAAGTAATTTAATTACCTTAGGGGAATAAGAAAGAAGGAGTGTATGTTGTAGTGTATAGAAAAAAAATGCTTGAGGATCATTGCTTGTGGCCTTAGAAAACAACTTTACCTCTCTTAATCTTTTTTATTTCTACAGGTATATTATTAATATCTAATTCACTCTAGTTCTTTAAGGACTTGAAAACTTATTTATGCAAACTGTTGATACAGAGCACAGGAAGCATGTTAAATCAAATAAAACATAACTGTTACCAAAATGTTAAAATCAATGCCCTCAGGAAGGGTTAAAGGCTTCCTTTAGACAATCAGAATCAAAGAGACCTATAAGCTCTTCCTTGATAGTTTTTATAGTAAGGACTATAAAGGGTTGTGTCCAGACCAACAGGCTCTGTACCAGGTGGCGCAGGCAATGTAGTTTAGGATTAAGGTGGTTATAGTACAAAGGACACAGAGAGAGAGAGGCATGTCTTACTCCATTCCAGCTGCTATAACAATTTGCCACACACTGGGTGGTTTATAAACAATGGAAATTTATTTCTCATAATTCTGGATGCTGGAAAACTTGCTTCTGAGACAGCTGTCTTTTCATTGTAACTTCACATGGATGAAAGGGTAAGGGGGCTCCCTTGGACTTATTTTATAAGGGCATTAATCCTATTCATGAATGCTGCATTGTCATAACCTAATCACCTCTAAGACCCCCATCTCCTAAAACCATCACCTTGGGGTTAGGTTTCCAATTTTAGGGGGACACAAACAAGGAAGGCGATTTCTAAAAATTTGCCAGCAGTCCACTTGGGAACAAAACAAAACTACTTCATGGTCAAAGTGTATTTAAATAATCACTAGTCAAATACATTTTAAAATTCATGTGTATTGAGGTCCTATTTCATAGTATATATTTTTATCTCATACTCTGCACTTTTTTCTAAATTCATGTCATTTCAGTTTCCAATAATAAAGATGAGTGTCACTGATACGGGAGAAGACACCTAAAAACAAGACATCAAATCTGACTCACTCCAGGCAGAGAAAGACAAGTACCAAATGATTTCCCTCATTTGTGGAGTATAACAATGAAGCAAAACTGAAGGAACAAAACAGCAACAGACTCACAGACTCCAAGAAGGGACTAGCAGTTACCAAAGGAGAGGTGTAGGGGAGGGTGGGTGGGGAGGGAGGGAGAAGGGGATTGAGGGGTATTATGATTGGCACACATGGTGTGTGGGGGATCATGGGAAAGACATTGTAGCACAGAGAAGGCAAATATTGACCCTGTAGCATCTTACTACAGTGATGGACAATGACTCCAGTGGGGTAGAGGGGGGACATAATAATATGGGTGAAGGTAGTAACCATACTGTTTTTTCATGTGAAACCTTCATAAGAGTGTATATCAATAATACTGTAATAAAAAAAATTCTGACTTTCACAACATCTTATTGTTTTCTGTCTATATTCACTGGTTCATACTTCCTGTAGGAATAAGTTACTCAAAATATTTTCCATTGAACTTTGAGTGCCATCTAAAGTTTTTACCATGGCAGAAACACAATGTATGAATTCAGATAGCATTTTGATGTCATAAACGTTTGGTATGGTTTGTCACCAAGACTTAGAGACATAATTAAGAAGCAACCACAAAATCTCTGACAAAGAAGCAATAACTATTCACTTTATATTTAAGCATCTTCCCGATAATTCCTAGAAAGTAGAACTGATTAAATTCATCATTGCTACTTAGAAAGCTGAATTCCCATATATATAGAATCTACTTTAAGTAACTGACATTGGAAAAACATAGTCATATTTTTTCACCAAAGTATAGTGTATTTCCTCTTGAGAATTTTAAATGTGAAAGGTATACTATGCTATTAGTGAAGACATGTAAGCTAAAATGTAGTAATATATAGAAAATTAGAATATCTCCTGTGCTATAATTCATGTCACTCTAATACAGAATTTTATAAATGACAAAGCTTTAATAAAAATGAGTTAACACTATTTTACCATAAATATGAATATTTGAATATGTAAATTACATAGCAAATGTAAATATGAAGTAGATTAAGTAACTGAATGCATTTAGGTCCTCATTATTGAATTCTAATGTAAAATGTGTACATTAGTTTAACCATTTATTTTCCAATAATGTTTTGTCCCTGAATACATTCATATCATACTTATTTTATAAATGTATGTATTTCCTTTTAGTAGCAGCAAATTATAATTTAAAAGATAATCAATAAAAAAGCACTATTCAGTTGCATTTATAAGGTAAATATGTAATTAAACTTAATTTTTCTCTAATTTTTTTTCTACTCTTATTTGGACAAAATTTGCATTAGCAAATAAAGACATGAATAGACTGTTTATATTTATCAGTTTCTCAGTTTTGCTGTCTTCTACTGGATTATACTTATTAAGGCTTTAATTTAGTATTTTTCTCAGAATCATTCTTCTATAGTTCCAGAAAATATCTGTGTAGAGGCTATCTTGTTTATTAGTGGAATTAGGCCACTGACTTTTGCCTAAGGAAGCTTTTTATAACCCCACAATCTGGATAATAATTTCTTTATTTATTATTTTAATTAATGCATTACATTTTTCTGAATGGTCAGCTACAGAATTAAAATCTGTATAATAGTAACTATGGCTTAAGAAGTCTTTCCAAGATTTCCCTGATGGAACATACTGATGGTTCTATGGAAGCAACAAAACTAGTAATTGCTGACAGCTTAGATGTTAATTTTCATTTTTTAAAGAACTTTGAAGGTGAAAGACACAAATAATTCAAATCTCCTTGATTCAATTTCCTGATTTGCTCATGGCTTTTTAGGAAATGAAACTTTGTAGCACTGCAAATTATAATAGCGTATATATTTTCCTTAAACTCTCATACCTTTGATTTTTCCATGTTGAAAAATATGTATTATTTTAGTGAATAAAAATAATTGCTTTAATTAGAAGCTACTTTGGAACTGTAATTCTGACAGCTATTTTATATTTACATTTTTACTACTAATAGAACTATGCAATTAGGTAGGTTTCATATTAATTGTGCATATTTAATCACCTTTTAGCTAAATCAGATGAGGAGATGGTACCTCTGCAATGCATTCTGGAATATAAACCAGATTTTGAATCTAGAATTTGATTCAATATATGGCTTTAAGGAAAACATGTTCTTAAAAAAAACCTGTATAACACTTGGTAGAATTTCTAGCACATAGAGCTAGGAATGCTCATTATAATTCCATTTATTAATAATAGCTTGAGAAAGAAGGGGAACTAAAGTGTTGAAATTATTGCGTACATGAAGGAGATACCAGGACTCTTGTACTGTTCATGAAAATGGTACAAAGTAGTTCTGCAGCTATTTAACAAAAAAAATTTAAAAATGGTACCAACCTGGGCAGGTATACTTCTGTGAGTCTCAGGCACTACCTAAAGGGCATATTGAGGAGAATTACGCTTATTAAATATTAAAGTTTTGGGACATGTTTTAAAAAATAAGATTTGATCAGTTAGTCTGTTTAAAAAAACTTCTCTGCTTCTGTATGGTTGGGCGAGGTTGGTATAGCAGTGTCTTAATAAGCATGCAGAGGTCTAACAAAAATTCCCTGCATCTTAATCTGTCATTTCAGCACCACACATAAAACAATAATAAGATATGCAGCAATAAATTGAGAAACACATTTCTCTTCATGTCCTTAATCAATAACATATATTATTTATAACTGGTTTTGAAGAGAGAAGAGGGAACTGGCATTTATTTGTCACTTATTACATACAAGACTGCAGCAGATCCGTAAATGAGGCATTTCATTATAATTTTGAGGATCCTATTGTTATCCTAATGTTGGGATGAGGGAACTGAGAATCAAAATGGTTTAGGAAATTTTTCCAAGTCTGACAGAGAGGGATTCCAAACCAAATCTAGATAATACTGGAGCAATTCACTTTCCAATATGATTTAAACACTGAGCAATAAAGAGTCCCAGTTAATACAGCAACTGATTTCCTGAACGTATATTCATGGTGCTGTAGAGAAATACACCAAAACTGCTCTGAAATGGCCCTCAAACAGGTTCTCCACTCACATGGTATGTACATGTATGTTGTACCAGAATGTAAGTGAGCAGTGGGACTAGCATGTATATTGTATATATTTCTAGGGCATATGAGTAGTAGCTGTAACCCAGTTTAGAAATGTATATGCTATAAGTGCACATTTTCATAAATCAAATATAATATGTAAAGTAAGAGACTAATACTATATTTATATGTGCACAATACTTTGTGCACTCACACAGAATTTTCTCAAAGGTTTTTCACTTTTTCAAAGAATATCTATTATCACTAAAGTGCAATGAAAAACATAATTAACTGTCCTCATGCTAAACACTCCAGGTACTTAAATATTTAACAGCTTAGAATTAATGCCCCTAATGTATTATAGTCAGCACATAAATATTTAATCCCACTCCTATAAAGTTTCAGAGTTAGCATATATTGTAGTAGTCTTCAGTGGTACTAGCACATAAAGAAGTGATGCCTACTCAGTTCCTTTAGCCAGTGCTTTGAGCCTCTAAAACTCTTACCAGACTACTTTATGGGGGAAATCTACCTAGTTACCTTCTCCCTTTAAAAGTTTCCTGTTCCACTGCTAATGAACATGACAATGATTTTCCATTTGTTTTTGTTCTAGACAACAAAGTGAACAATGAAACACCAGAAAGGGCAGGAATAATTGCTAAAATGCTTTATTAGTCCTTGAACCACCTATCAACTGTATGTACATCTAGACTCCATGCATAAGCTATAGAGATAGATATGAAGTCACAATAAGAAATGAGGTTGTCTTCCACTGAACACTGTTCAGCTAAAGCAGGAGTTCAAATATCAGCAGACATTGTGTCTTGGCACCAGCCTTAGAGATGTCACTGTCTCTTTACCTCACTGCAGCATTTTGGCACTTCAAAAATAGGATACTCAATTTTCATCTTTGGGTGAAAGTGTCTTAATGTAAATTTGCAAGAAACCATTTGAAAGTTCTTTGAACTCTCAGGGTAGAATTAAATATTAGAATTTGGACAATGCCCCAATATCTTTTATGATGACAGTTATTAAATGTCTAAAACGACACAAGTTGCTTATTTGAGTATAAAGTCATTGAACAACAGAGAAATAGTATTAGGGCATATTTTCTTGCTCTTTTCTCTGGCTCTTTTGAAATAGAGCATTAAAAGCTTGTGCTGATGATATGGGTTTTTGTTGTGACACTATCAGCCATCTACATGTTGCATTTGAAAAAAAGTGTAAAATCAAACACTGTTAGTGAAAGCAACCATCTAAGAGTAATTTATGCCCCTGAGAAGATAATGTGTCAGCAAAATTGTTAGGTTTAGGATTAAAAGATTGGTTCAATTAAATAACGTTTCTAAGAGGGGAATTGACTTCACTATTTCAGGCAGGAAGGAAAACAGATTCAAAAGAGTTGAGAATAAAAATTGCAAAGACAAAAAGAGGAAAATCATGAGAAAAAAATTAGAAAACTAAAACCAAATTGTTTCCTCAAGGATGAAATATAATATGATGATCACACATAACATATCTTCAATAAAATATGAAATAGCAATGGAGGATTTACATTAGAATTGTCACACAGCACTTAAGTTAACACATTGTTAGTACCTGGTTTGATTTTGTATAATGTCAAAAATATAGGTCTAAAATTCTAGTTTATTGGCCTTCTTTTAATGAGATGTTCCCAAGTTTATGCCCCTCTATGCTCACAGGAAAAGTACAGGTAATCTATTTCTATTTTTATTTTGTGTTTTTTTAATGAAGAAATTTCAGAACTATTCAGAGGAACAATACAAAAATAATATAATAATAATAGCCATCAATGTGTTGGGTGTTGTGACACATTGTTTAACCATGCCAGTATAAATGCAGACATAAGAAAGGAAACAGTGATATCAATTCTTAAAATTTAGGTGAACAAAATAGACACCTGTGGATAAATTATGTAAATGTAGACAAAGTGAGCATTTGACCTAATTTTTCTAAGTTATTTTTATTTGGTCAATCTAGTCTTGAGATTTCTACTTTCCCATTCTGCAATTAAGAGTCTCAAGGTTTTCTAGGATGCAAAACTCACTGGTGCTATGTCATCTAAACACTCATTTCACTCATGAGCTTACAGCTTATCGCTCATTTCCTCAACGGTTATCCAGTGTGAAGTTTGATGGGCTTGCTCATTTCAGTTCCACATTTGTAACAAAGAAAGCTTGCTAGAGGCTGGGGACTAGCATACTAAATCTTGATCTTCCCTAAGGCACTTTTATTTTTCTTCTGAAGGTTCTTGCATTCAAGGAAAATAATGTTGCTTTGGAATTGGAAGTGATCTTCAATATTCTCCTCAATGACTCATGAGCAAATCTCGCTTCACCAATAACAATACCCTGCCATTTGCATTCCCAAATAATGTCATAATAAACTTTCTAGTGAATTTGAGGTATTATGAAAGATATTAGAGGCTTTGACTACAAAGAACATTTTCTATGCTAATAATAATAAAAATGATAATGTAAAGGACAATATTATATATGAAAACATCTTGGAGGGCTTGGAGGTATAACCAATTAAAGAAGAAAAGTAGGGGGTGGAGCCAACATCACGGTGTGAGTAGGACAGTGGGAATCTCCTTCCAAAAACATATATATTTTTGAAAATACAACAAAAACAACTAATCATAAAAGAGAGACCAGAAGACACAGGACAAGAGCCAGACTACATCCACACATGCGAGAGCCCAGAGCTTGGTGAAAGGGGTAAGATACAAGCCCCGGCTCGGTGGGGCCCGAGCACCCTCACCCCAGCTCCCAGCAGGAGGACAGGAGTCGGGGAGGGGTAGGAGAGGGAGCCCCGGACTGCTGAACACCCAGGCCCAACCATCCACAGCAGAGCACAGACACAGTGCATGTGTGGAGGGCTGGAAACTAGGGAAACAGGGCAGCAAGACCTCTGAGCGGGATCTGAAGCTGATGCCTCTGTGACAAAGAAAAGCCAGTGCTTTTTGAAAGTCTTAAAGGGACAGGGATGTAACAACTGGATGGAAACAACAGAGGTTACAGTCCAGCAGCTGGAAATTACAGGGAAAACCGGGTGCACTAACCCCCTGGGCAATAGATCTGAGACCCCTCACGGAGGTAAACAGCCAAACAACCCCCCGTCCATTACCCGTGCGGGGCATGGTGAAAGCAGAGAAGCAGCCTAAGGCTGGCCACGCTCTCAGCAAGGGAGCTTCTTCCATAATGGCCAGGCAAGAAACAAAGACCCAGTCTACATGCAATTACCCAACACAAGCCACTAGGGGTCACAGTTGTCCCAGTAAAGAAAGGCCACTAGCAAGTGGAAAGTTTGGCCCTCACAGCTGACAGTCAATAGTACCTATCAAAAAGAAACAGCAAAAATATATGATCCTGACAAGACTAACCCAGACAGCTACAGAATCTGCTACATCTTCCCCTGAGAAGGAACCTGGGGAGATAGATTTAACCAGTCTTCCTGAAAAAGAATTCAAAACAAAATTATAACCATCCTGATGGAATTGCAGAGAAATATGCAAGAGCTAAGGAAGGAGAACACAGAAATAAAACAAGCTCTAGAAGAACATCAAAACAGAATGGACGACATACAAGAGACCATTAATGGACTAGAAAACAGAGAACAGGAATGCAGAGAAGCTGATGCAGAGAGAGATAAAAGGATCTCCAGGAATGAAAGAATTCTAAGAGAGCTGAGAGACCAATCAAAATGGAACAGTATCCGCATTATAGGGGTACCAGAAGATGAAGAGAGAGAAAAAGGGATAGAAAGAGTCTTAGAAGAAATAATTGCTAAAAACTTCCCCAAACTAGGGGAGGAAATGGCCTCTAAGACCACAGAGGTACACAGAATTCCCATGACAAGGGATCCAAGGAGGGCAACACCAAGACACACAATAATTACAATGACAAAGATCAAAAACAAGGGCAGACTATTAAAGGCAACCAGAGAGAAAAAAAAAAGGTCACCTACAAAGGAAAACTCATCAGGCTATCATCAGACTTCTCAACAGAAACCCCACAGGTCAGAAGAGAATGGCATGATATACTTAATGCAATGAAACAGAAGGGCCTCGAACCAAGACTACTGTATCCAGCATGAATATCATTTAAATATGAAAGAGGGATTAAACAATTCCCAGACAAGCAAAAGTTGAGGGAATTTGCCTCCCACAAACCACCTACACAGGGCACCTTACAGGGACTGCTCTAGATGGGAGCACTCCTAAAAAGAGCACAGAACAAAACAACCAACATATGGAGAAGGGAGGAGGGGAATAAGAAGGGAGAGAAATAAAGAATCATCAGACCGCATTTATAATAGCTCAACAAGCAAGTTAAGTTAGACAGTAAGATAGTAAAGAAGCTCACCCTGAACCTTTGGTAAACACAAACTTAAAGCCTGCAATGGCAATAAGTTCATACCTTTCAATAATCACCCTAAATGTAAATGGACTGAATGCACCAATCAAAAGACACAGAGTAATACAATGGATAAAAAGCAAGACCCATCCATATGCTGCTTACAAGAGACAGACTTTAAACCCAAAGACATGCACAGACTTAAAGTCAAGGGATGGAAAAAGATATTTCATGCAAACAACAGAGAGAAGAAAGCAGGTGCTGCAATTCCGGTATCGGACAAAACAGACTTCAAAATAAAGAAAGTAACAAAAGATAAAGAAGGACATTACATAATGATAAAGGACTCAGTCCAACAAGAGGATATAACCATTATAAATATATATGCACCCAATACAGGAGCACCAGCATATGTGAAGCAAATACTAACAGAACTAAAGAGGGAAATAGACTGCAATGCATTCATTTTAGGAGACTTCAACACACCACTCACCACAAAGGACAGATCCACCAGACAGAAAATAAGTAAGGACACAGAGGCACTGAACAACACACTAGAACAGATGGACCTAATAGACATCTACAGAAGTCTACATCCAAAAGCAACAGGACACACATTCTTCTCAAGTGCACATGAAACATTTTCCAGAAGAGACCACATACTAGGCCAAAAAAGAGCCTCATTGAATTCCAAAAGATTGAAATCCTACCAACCAACTTTTCAGACCACAAAGGTATAAAACTAGAAATAAATTGTACAAAGAAAGCAAAAAGGCTCACAAACACATGGAGGATTAACAACATGCTCCTAATTAATCAATGGATCAATGACCAAATCAAAATGGAGATACAGCAATATATGGAAACAAATGACAACAACAACACAAAGCCCCAACTACTGTGGGATACAGCAAAAGCAGTCTTAGGAGGAAAGTATATAGCAATCCAGGCATATTTAAAGAAGGAAGAAAAATCCCAAATGAATGGTCTAATGTCACAGTTATTGAAGTTGGAAAAAGGAGAACAAATGAGGCCTAAGGTCAGCAGAAAGAGGGACAAAATAAAGATCAGAGAAGAAATAAATAAAATTGAGAAGAATAAAATAATAGCAAAAATCAATGAAAGGAAGAGCTGGTTCTTCGGGAAAATAAACAAAATAGAAAGGGTCTAGCCAGACTTATTAAGAGGAAAAGAGAGTCAACACACATCAACAGAGTAAGAAACGAGAAAGGAAAATCACGACGCACCCCACAGAAATACAAAGAATTATTAGAGAGTACTATGAAAACTTATATGCTAACAAGCTGGGAAACCTAGGAGAAATGGACAACTTCCTAGAAAAATACAACCATCCAAGACTGACCAGGAAAGAAAGAGAAAATCTAAACAGACCAATTACCAGCAATGAAATTGAAGCCATAATCAAAAACTACCAAACAACAAACCCCCGGGCCAGATGGATTCACCTCGGAATTTTATCAGACATACAGGGAAGTCATAATATCCATTCTCCCTAAAGATTTCCAAAAAATAGAAGAGGAGGGAATACTCCCAAATTCATTCTATGAAGCAGCCAGCATCAACCTAATACCAAAACCAGGCAAAGACCCCACCAAAAAAGAAAATTACAGACCTATATCCCTGATGAACATAGAATGAAAAATACTCAACAAAATATTAGCAAAGCAAATTCAAAAATACATCAAAAGGGTCATACACCAGGAAGAAGTGAGATTCATACAAGGGATCCAAGGATGGTACGACATTCGAAAGTCCATTAACATCATCCACCACAACAACAAAAAGAAAGACAAAAACCACATAATCATCTCCATAGATGCTGAAAAAGCACTTCACAAAATTCAGCATCCATTCAAGATAAAATCTGTCAGCAAAATAGAAATAGAGGGCAAGTACCCCAACATATTAAAGGCCATTTATGATAAAACCACAGCCAACCTTATACTGAACAGTGAGAGCTGAAAGCTTTTCCTCTGAGATCAGGAACAAGACAGGGATGCCCACTCTCCCCACTGTTATTTCACATAGTACTGGAGGTCCTAGCCATGGCAATCAGACAAAACAAAGAAATACAAGTAATCCAGATTGGTAAAGAAGAAGTTAAACTGTCACTATTTGCAGATTACATGATATTGTACATAAAAAACCCTAAAGACTCCACCCCAAAACTACCAGAACTGATATCGGAATACAGCAAAGTTGCAGGATACAAAATTAACACACAGAAATCTGTGGCTTTCCTATACACTAACAATGAACCAACAGAAAGAGAAGTCAGGAAAACAACTCCATTCACAATTGCATCAAAAAGAATAAAATACCTAGGAATAAACCTAACCAAAGAGGTGAAAGACTTATACTCTGAAAACTACAAGTCACTCTTGAGAGAAATTAAAGGGGACACTAACAAATGGAAACTCATCCCATGCTCGTGGGTAGGAAGAATTAATATCATCAAAAGAGCCATCCTGCCCAAAGCAATATACAGATTTGATGCAATCCCTATCAAACTACCAGCAACATTCTTCAATGAACTGAAACAAATAATTCAAAAATTCATATGGAAACACCAAAGACCATGAATAGTCAAAGCAATCCTGAGAAAAAAGAATAAAGTAGGGCGTATCTCACTCCCCAACTCCAAGCTCTACTACAAAGCCATAGTAATCAAGACAATTTGGTACTGGCACAAGAACAGAGCCACAGACCAGTGGAACAGACTAGAGACTCCAGACATTAACCCAGACATACATGGTCAATTAATATTTGATAAAGAAGCCATGGACATACAATGGCGAAAAGACAGTCTCTTCAGCAGATGGTGCTGGCAAAACTGGACAGCTACACGTAGGAGAATGAAACTGGACCATTGTCTAACCCCATATATAAAAGTAAACTCAAAATGGATCAAAGTCCTGAATGTAAGTCATGAAACCATTAAACTCTTGGAAAAAAATATAGGCAAAATCCTCTTTGACATAAACATGAGTGACCTCTTCTTGAATATATCTCCCCAGGCAAGGAAAACAACAGCAAAAATGAACAAGTGGGACTATATTAAGCTGAAAAGCTTCTGTACAGCAAAAAACACCATCAATAGCACAAAAAGGAACCCTACAGGATGGGAGAATATATTTGTAAAAGACAGATCAAATAAAAGCTTGATGTCCAAAATGTATAAAGAGCTCACACACCTCAACAAACAAAAAACAAATAACCCAATTTAAAAATGGGCAGAGGAACTGAACAGACATTTCTCCAAAAAATAAATATAGATGGCCAACAGACACATAAAATGATGCTCCACATCACTAATTATCATAGAAATGCAAATTAAAACTACAATGAGGTATCACCTCACACCAGTAAGGATGGCTACCATCCAAAAGACAAACAACAACAAATGTTTGTGAGGCTGTGGAGAAAGGGGAACCCTCCTATACTGCTGGTGGGAATGTAAATTAGTTCAACCATTGTGGAAAGAAGTATGGAGTTTCATTAAAATGATCAAAACAGACTTACTATTTGACCCAGGAATTCCATTCCTGGAAATTTACCCTAAGAACACAGCAATCAAGTTTGAGAAAGACAGATGCACTCCTATGTTTATCTCAGCACTATTTACAATAGCCAAAAATTGGAAGCACCCAAAATGTCCATTGGTAGATGAATGGATAAAGAAGATGTGGTACATATACACAATGGAATACTACTCAGCCATAAGAAGAGGCCAAATCCTACCATTTGCAGCAACATGGATGGAGCTGGAGAGTATTATGCTCAGTGAAATAAGCTAAGCGGTGAAAGAGAAATACCAAATTATTTCACTCATCTGTGGAGTATAAGAACAAAGGAAAAACTGAAGGAACAAAACAGCAGCAGAATCACAGAACCCAAGAATGGACTAACAGGTACCAAAGGGAAAGGGACTGGGGAGGATGTGTGGGTAGGGAGGGATATGGGGGGTGAAGAAGAAGGAGGGTATTAAGCTTAGCATGCGTGGGGGTGGGTGGGAGAAAGGGGAGGGCTGTACAACACAGAGAAGACAAGTAGTGATCTACAACATTTCTCTATGCTGATGGACAGTGACTGTAAAGGGGTTTATAGGGGGGACCTGGTATAGGGGAGAGCCTAGTAAACATAATATTCTTCATGTAAGTGTAGATTAATGATAACAAAAAAAAGAAAGAAAGAATGGAAACAGGGATTACTCCCTGATAGGATAAAACTAACTCTAAATCAACGATTAATGCATGCTTTAAATATCCTTAATTTTGATCACTTAAAGGGTGGCAGATGATCGGCTATTGAGGTACATTTTTTCTGATAATATTCCTTTCTCTTAAAAAAAAAAAGAAAAAGCAGTTCCTGTGTGGTGACCTCCAATGAGTTCTACACAATGGTATGAAGAGCATATCAAAGTGTGGGCAAAGAGTCTGTTTGTGTTTATGCAGAGGATAAAAGCCTACCTAATTTGGCTACCCAGAAAATGAACTAAGATACGATATGAGGAAGAACTTCCAACATCAGCACTCTCTGGAAGAGTCATACCAGAAGATGATCATCAAAAAACCTCAACAAAGATCCAGGCATTGCTGGACTTGTAGCTGCATCCATCCCACCAGTTCCTGGACTTGCCATTGGAATGAAGATGGAGATATCTAAGCTGACCTGTGCTTTCAATAAAACAACAAATTTGACTGGATCTATATTGTTGGAACTGAACCAAGAATTAGGAGAAGTGCAAGTTGTAGTGCTCCAAAATCTTACAACTGCAGACTATTTACTGTTAAAAGAACATATGGGATGTGAACAGTCCCCAGGAATGGGCTGTTTTAATTTGTCTGATTTCTCTCAGACTGTTCAAGTTCAGCTGGGCAATATCCACGATATCATAGATAGGTTTTCACAAATGCCTAAGGTGCCTAACTGGTTTTCTTGGTTTCACTGGAGATGGCTTGTAATTATAGGTATACTTTGGTTATGTAACTGTACTCCTATTATGTTAATGTGTGTGCACAATTTAATTAGTAGTTTAAAACCTATACATGCTTATGTTACTCTACAAGAAGATATGTCAAAGAAATAATCAATCTTCCCATGTTTTTTTCCGCCTGCTTCTTCTACAGCTTTTCTTCTTCCTTCCGAATTACAACCCTTAAATAGAATTCGTGCCTCATATTGAATTTACTGAGTATCATAATTCCTCCAAATGGTAAAGATACCTCAAGACAAATGCTGGGCATAGAAGCCACAGGGCATAAATCTGCAAAGAAGTAGAAAGCTAAACTTTTCAAACAATATGGCTTCTCACTTATCAACTTTACAATTCCCTGTATGGCCCCCAAGATGACTGGTTAGCCAGAGACGGGTAAGATTCCTCAAGGGAGGAACAACCTAAGACAGGCACAGTCACAGGGGTGCCATCAGGTGAGAAATTGGGGATCAACAGAGGTGAGGCTTAGAACCTCACCCCCCCTGTTCTGAGAGAAATCTTCTGCATCTGTGGATGTTTTATTGCCCTTGTCTAGCTTGGATTAACACATAGTCTACAGGCACACACCTGATCATCTACATTTGCTCTCTTACAACACTAAACTATGTTTTCTACCTTTATCTTGCATCTACCTACCACTTCAGCATTTTATTAAAAGTAATAATAATAAATGGAGAAATGTGGGATCCACATATAAATCAAGTATAAAAATCATATGAATATTCATATTTGACCTGATTGTTTATAGTTCATAATGCGTGATGAAAACTGTAAGTTTCTGTGATGACTGCCCTTGTACTCTTCACCATATAAGAACTTATTCACTATGTAAGAATTTGTTCACCATGTAAGAACTTGTTCATTATGCTTCAGAAGATTGGAGACTGATGAGAATTAGGCTTGGAGTGGATTAATGATTGTGCATTGAGCTTTGACTCCCTTATACAGAATTTTATTGTTGTTAACAACCATTTGATCAGTAAATATGAGAGATGCCATCTCAAAAAAAAAAAAGGAGAAAAGTATACTCAATGTCATATTTCAAGACTTATGTTCCTGTAGATGTACTATGAAACTCATGTGACAGATAGAAACATTTGTGAGAATGAAATTGAGGGATTGAGGGGAAACAAATGAGCTGATTTGCTTTCATGGCAGTTGTGCAAAACAGGAGCTATTGTAGTCCTCAAATAAGGCATTGTCATGATTCTATTTAATTAGTATTTGCCATGTTTCAGCATTGCCTGAAGTTGCATATATATTGGACAACTCTTAATTAGGTAGTTTTGTAATCAGTAACTTTATCTACTTTTCTCCAAATATATTTCAATTGCAGATTTTTTCATTTTCTTCTGAATTAGAACTCAATTTATATGCTAGTATACTTATGTTAGAGTCTATTATGCATTTATTTTCACAAGGCTTCTAAAGTCACAAAATTAAACTCAGAATAAAGTAGAAGGAACTGTACATTAAGACACCCTTTCCCCCCAAACAACAAATTGGTTGTAAGGAACAAAGAAAAGGCATTCTAAATTACTTTGAATGGGATTTCTGCCATTTTACAATCTTCCTAATAGAAAAACAAGTATGCTTTTAAAAGTTGTGGCAAATTAAAGAACAGGACCCTAGATTGTTTTCCCACTTAAAGAAGACAAGAATTTCCAGTTAGTAATGACATTAGATATTTTAACTAATTATTGACTTTCCAATATACATTACAACTGTGAGCCCAAGAAGTCCAACTTATGTTACTAAAATCGTCCTTTTTCTCCACTACCATTGCAATAGATTAATGTATATGTAAAGATGATATGGACATCTACAGATAAGTAGTGAGAGATATAGCTATAGAGATTAAACCAATTTCCTCTTCATTTCATTTTTACAAACAAAATGACAATTCGTGGTATTTCTACATGAGTCATCAAAATTTCATTGCCTCACCTACTCCCACACCATGTTTCACGAATTCTAATGTGCATTTTCAAGTCAGAAATACTTGTATGACAGAAAGTTCACTATGAGGCTGCTTTACTTGAAAATTGTATGGTTCCATTTACGTATTAGAATCATTGAATGAATAAATGATTTTTTCAATTATGTCAGAGACATTTACCTCATCAGCTTAATCATCACTATGTTAAGCACATAATAAATTATTTCAATCATAGGAGTGTTAAAGATATACACTGTGAAGCAGCAAGCCTAGATTTCAATCCTGACTCCAAAATTGACCATTTGTATAACTCTGACAAGTCATATAACTACTCTGAGCCTTATCAGTTCTATCACCTATAAAATAAGAATAACAATAAGAGTCTTCATGGATTTTTGTGAGGATTAATTGAGTTTATATTTTAATTAAAAAAACAGTGCCTAATGCAATGAAAACTGTATGTGTGCTTATTATTAAAATCAGTAACTGAAAAATATATACTCTCAGAGTGTCTAAATTGGAATTTGGCAAACTTTTGTCTATAAAGGGCCAGTCAATACATATTTAGGTTTTGTGGGACACCAACATTTCTATCATATTTGTTTGTTTTATTTTTATGTCCCTTTAAAATATAAAATCATTCTTTGTTCACAAACATAAAAATGCAGACCAAGTTTGAGCCATGGGCTGTGGTTTGCCAAACTCTGATCTAGATGAAACGAGCCCCTGTGGGCTATTTAGTCAGAAGGAAAATGAACAGAGCTCTAGGGAAGAGAGTGAAGCATCCTGTTTTTCTTTCATGTATTCTGAATCATTTTTACTGACAAGGATGGAACGAATTCACGTGCCAGATCGTTCCTGCGCACTGAGCTCCAGGTGCTGCATTGGTTGGTGTTAGTAAAAACCCCAGGAATAGAAGTCAGCTGAGAGTACGGCTTATCTAATTGGACACTGGGGTGGTCCACATCATCCCTAATTCAGATTCATTCCCCAACCCTGCTTTAGGTTGAGAATACAGTGGGGATCACCACCCCTCCATCCTTTTAGTCATTGAGGGTGACTCCAGAATATGAAGTGGATTATGAATTTTTATTTTCCTGGTGCTACTTCCTCATATCAGGGACAAACATGAAGATTGTGTTTGTTGCCTAATGTATCTATACCAGTTAAGCATTTGAGAACTGGAAAACGAACAGCAGTTAGGAAATCAGAAATATTGGACAAATTGTAAGAGAATCCTGGGCTAGGATTCCATTTGTGTCTTTCATCTATAAGGCCCCCACTCTGACCAAGTGTTCATAATTGCTTTCATGTTCCTAAGACCTTATACCAATCATCGCTAAGTACCCTAGGTATTCAGTTTTTCCCAGTCAGTTGCTAAAGTAAATGGTTGCAAATCTCTTTGGAAAAGGACTGAGGGAATATTTATATAATGGTGGTATACTGGTATTATGGGGTCCTTTTACCTTTTACTAGGGACTCTGTTTCACTTTCAACATATGGACTAAGGATCCTAAAATTGGCTCAGATGTAGATATGGGTAAGGACTTGTAATTTTCTATTGTCATAACTCACATCAGTCTGTTTCTCATCAACTCTTGCAAAAATTATGAAGCTGACCCATTGAAGAAGGTTTGCTTGCCCTGAGGTCCTAAAGTCATTCTATAGTTCTCACTAAAAGCCTTATTATTTTACCTAAAAATTTAGACCTACAGTTTTTCTGCTATCATGAGTGAATGTGTGTCTGTGTGCACCCTTCTGTAAAGGTAGGTGGAAGTGTTACACATTTTTTTTCACTCATGGATATTGAAGTGACCCACCAACATTTTTCCAGGTTTAGCTTCATCATTTTCACAAATCATGTAACTCTATATACATAGATCTATTTTTGAACTCTCCATTCTGTTTAATTGACCAGTGTGTCTATCCTTGTGCCAATACCATACTATATCAAATATAAGAATTGTTTAACATATACAAACATTTGGTAAGACAAGTTCTCCATCTTCATCAGGATTACATGGGCTATTACCACTAATTTTTAAACTGCTTCTGTTTTCACAAATGGAAGGATTTATATTATTTTGATGTGATACTTTAAATATAAACAAATAATAGAATCCAGTGATGAATTTCTTCTGAAACTCGTACTATATTTTCTAACAAATAGACAGGTAACTAATAGATCACAAACTCAGATTATGTTTAAAAATGTAGTTTAACATTTTAAGTACCTTCTAAACACTGGGCATTTGTTTCATATTTTGATATTGTAGATTTCTTTATTTCTACAAAAAAAGTAGCAGGTTTTTGAAAATAAAAATTTTAAAAAGAATCCCTCTTAACATCAATTAATATGAGGTAAGTGATGTGAATTCTTGCAGTGAAGGGAATGTCAACCTGAATGAAAATTTTAGAAGTTTTCATTGTTAGTAGAGGTAAACTGTCTACATAAATAGCACATTTTAAGCACAATCAAGTCAACATATTTCTAAAGCAAAATAAAAATCTGAGTCCTTTAAAAGAAAAAACAATTGCTCTTTCAAAAAGTCTGTTCTACACTTCTCACATGTAAAACCTGTTTTACCGTGTATGTAGTTTGACGTAATAGTATATTTTACCCTATTCAAGGTTGCCTCTTTTCCCAGTCTGTCAGAGAGGCTTTTGATGTACACAACATATTAGTAGATGCAGTGTTGAAAAAATTGGGGAGAGGGGGTCTATTTCCATTTTTTTTTTTAGAATTTATATCATTTTAGTACATGGGTAAAATTTTATGACCTGTCAAGAACTCTCACAACTTTCAGTACATTCTGTAATCTAAATAACTTTCTTAGGCAGACAAACCAATGGCCACCCCAAGATGTCCATGCCCTAATTCCCGGAGCCTGTGAATACATTATTTCTCACTGAGAAAGGCATTTTGCCATGTGATAAATGAGATTCACCTTGTGATGAAGAGTTTATCCTGAATTATCCAATTTAGCCCAATCTAATCACCTGAGAATTTAAGAGCAGAGAGAGCTGCAGTCAGAGAGAGAAAATGGAAGAGAAGGAAGGATAAATAAAGATGGAGGAAGGGGCCACAAGCTCAGCAATGACTCTTCAAAAAGCAAGGGTGTGTGTGGATAAAATGAGAGTTCCTGTGGGCAGGGTTCTCACCTGGCTGTGGTTGACTAGCTCACTGCACACCTATGGGAACTCATGACTGCTGACTCTATAAAAAGAGCTCCTCCCAGTGTTCTGGGTGTGACAGTGGCAGGGCTGCAAGGCTGCAGGAGAGCAGAGCAGAGGCTGGAGTAGCAGTGCCAAGGACAGAGGCCCAGAGGAAGGCTGTGTGGTCAGAGGTGCCCAGAGGCAGAGACTGGCTTGCTGCATGCAGACTCACTCTGAGTGAACAGGCTTTTAGTGACTGACCTGCCACAGTGAGAATAGAGTTGGGTATAACCCTTTCACCCCAATAACGTTTTGCTGTCGATTTCTTTGGTCACAGTGAATCTTGCCCAGGGCTGAAACCCATTGACAAGACAATTGGCGAAAGTCAACAGGATTCACTGTTGACCAAAGAAAAAGATAGGCTGCCCTTATGGGAGGGGTGCTTCAGCAGGCTGCCCCTGTGAATGGGGAAACAGTGGATCATCGCTCAATGGGTATGTGGTCTGAGGTGGCTTGCCTCTTAGAGCACTGGGCCCCACCCCAGGACTGGAGGCAAGTGGAGGTGACACCTGAGTCTGTAGGGGTGGCCCTTGGTATAGCAAGCAGATCCTTTGAAAAGCCTAGTGCCTGGGAGGCAGTGGGGACTGTGGATTGGCTGTTTCTCACAGTATTAAAAAGTCTACAGAGGAAACCCAAGAAATGGCGGCATGGGAACATGAGCTGCAAACTTCTGTGGATTCCCTGAGGAAGGAGATGGCCTTGATGCGGGAGGAGGCAGCACGACAGTGCCAGCAGCAAGGTGCCATTGGAGATGAGATGGCAGCACTGCCAGATGTCCTGAAGGAGGAAGAGGCCATCAAGGAAAAAGACAAACTCCTGAGGGAAGCACAGGCAGAGGTGCTATGAGAACATCAGCTGTGAAACATTGAGCTAAAGGTAAGAGGCCTTCTGAAGACTCAGCTGGCATTGTTGCTAGGCACTGTAGCAGAAGAGGCACTTGGGGGAGTGGAGAGAAAGGTGCCATCAGTCTCAGAAATGGAGGAGCTGGGGAAGGATGAATGGGTGGTACTGGAGGCACTGGTGCCTCCTGTATTGAAAGCACACCAGTGGTTGTAAAGAAAATAAAGACCCAGCAGCTGAAAGTTCCCCAAGGAGAGGAGGAGCCCCCTCCCCAGGTCGGGGAGCACTCTATGGTCTGCCCCTATACTCAGGATGAGCAGGTGGCTGTGGGACTTAGGGGTGGATGGAATTGTTCTGTCTGGATCAGAGATGGGAAAGCTGTTTTCCCTGACAGTGCAGCCCACCTTGAGGCAGTGATTACAAAATGCAAGGTGACACCTACAGTAACTGAAGCAATGGGAACCTGGAAAGAAATAAGACCTGTTACTCACAGGAGGAATTTGATGGGCCTCATGAGGGTTCTGAGGACCTAGATGTGGGTTGATTTAATATGGGCAGGAGCAGATGGAAGGAAATTAGATGGGAAGCCAAATAGGATCTTTCTGGAGCTATGGCAACAGCTGAAACCAGAGCAACAGTTCCAGCCATTAAGACCAAAGAGGCAGAGGTCTGAGACAGAGCCACGGGTCTGGCCTGTGTGTTTGCAAGAGTTTTTACTGGAGAGGCTGGAGAACAATGTTCGAGCTTCCTTGCACAGGGACCATTGCTGAGGGCTAAAGGCACATGGATTGAGAGGAGAGAATCCTGGAGGGGTGGAGTGTGGATAAAATGAGAGTTCCAGTGGCCAGGATTCTCACCTGGCCATGGTTGACTAGCTCACTGCACACCTGTGGGCACTACATGGCTGTTGACTCTATAAAAGAGCTCCGCTTAGTGCTCTGGGCGCGACACACTGGCAGGGCTGCAAGGCTGCAGGAAGGCAGAGCAGAGGCTGGAGTGGTGGCAGCACCAAGGACAGAGGCGTGGAGGATGGCTATTGCAGGACAGCTGTGCAAAGGGGCACAGAGGCAGAGACTAGGTTGCTGCCTGTAGACTCGCTCTGAATGAATGGGATTTTAGTGACTGACCTGCCACTGTGAGAATGAAGTTGGGTATAACACTTTCACCCCAAGAACATTTTGCTGTCTATTTCTTTGGTCACAGTGAATCATAGCGAACTTGCCCAGGGCTGAAACCTATTGACAAGACAGTGTGGACTCTCCTCCGTTAGAGACCCTAGGAGGGAATTCAACCCTGTGACACGTTAACATTAGTTCAGTCAGACCTGTGACAGATTTTTGACCTATTAAACAGCAAGGTAATACATCTTTGTTTTATGCCACTGAGTTTGTGGTAATTTTCCACAACAGCAATAGGAAACTAATGTATTTTCCCTCTTAACCCTGAGACAATCCCTCATCATATTTACTTATTGACCATTCAACTCCTTCTCAAGTGTAAGACAGCAGAACTGTGTCAGTGATCTTTCTAATCCCAGAGTACTGCGTACAGGAGGCTATAAATAAACATTTGTTAAATACATAAACACATGTTCAGGCTAGACCAACAAGTGGTCCCACTTTTGTGGCTGATGACTCAGTGAAGTATTTGTGTTTCTCTCTTCCAAGAAGAATGGAGCAGCTCCCTGAAAGCTTCAGAAGGAACAAGAAAGAAAAACATTGCAGATGTATTGAATGACTGACCACATTCTGTCTGTAGTAAGAATAAGATTGCTCTAGCATTATTCTGTTAATTTCTGTTTATTTCAAAAGAGTATGCATGATTTTGGGCAATTGCAGTAGTTAAGATGCAAGAACACTGTAGATGAAGGAAAGAAAATTAGAAAAGATTTTAGGAAAACAAAGCACCAATGTCTCAAGCGCATCAGTAAAGGAAACATTTTTTTAAAATGCATTAACTTGTGGCACTAAACTTCGGCATTTATCTCGATTCAAGTTTGATACTCTTTGTTTCAAAGGTACCTCAGTTATCTTGTATATGGTACAATAATTACAAAACATATCACTCTATATAGCACAGAGAAGACAAGTAGTGTTTCTATAGCATCTTACTATGTGCTTACTATGCTGATGGTCAGTGACTGTATGAGGTATGTGGTGGGGACTTGATAATGGGGAGAATGTAGTAACCACAACGTTGTTCATGTAAATGTATATTAATGATACCAAAATAAAAATAAATAAATAAAATAGTCCAAAAAAAAGAAAATATCACACTAGAGTAAACGTTTTGCTTTCTCACACTCACCTGTGTGTGTGTGTGTGTGTGTGTGTGTGGTATGTGGAGAGAGAAGAAAGAGAGAAAGGGAGTTCTATCATCATGAACTTTGGGTATTATCAACACAAAGAAATTTTTAAATTAATACAAATTAGAAGAAATTAGAAGAAATTAATAAGTGCTATATAATTTTATCCATATTATATAGAAATATGTACATACATGATTCCATTTATTAAAGTTTTTTCAAAAGGTGATATGTACATAGATAATCACCACTATTTTCATATACCATTAATTTAATTTTTAAAAAATAAACATTGCTAACCACAGGGAATGAAATAGAAATGCTACTATTTATATAATTAAGGAAATCTTTAATCAATATTTTACTTAAAAATGAAAGTCATTCATTTAGATATTTTGACTAACATGCTTATAAAACCTACCATATGTTCTTATCTTCTATGAAGATCTCTAAAATGCAAAGGTCTCTTAAGATATGGTCCTATTTTAAGAGTTTGAAATAGTTCTGGAAATAAGACTAAGATATATAATAATGTTAGAGAGCAAAGCATTTTGGTGTCAAATAGAATGCCAGCATAATCCTGCACAGTGAAAACATAGCAAGAATTGAGGGAGAGATAGGTCACAGGAGATAAGAATAAATTAATTTTCTAGTAATTTGAAATGTGCATTTGAATGTAAGTACCTTATCTATTAAGAGTTTGCCTGCCCTTTTTCTCCTGAGAAGTATATTGGAAAATGTACTGTCTTAAATACAGATTTATTTTAATTTCCTATCCTTTATAATGTTGGTGGGAGGGAAATTTTTTAAAAATTACTTTATGTATCTGAACATTTTGAATGGCCTAAAAACATTGGAAATCCCACTGTTTACTCGTTATTTTCTTCCTAAATTATTCAAAGTTCTATCTTTTATCTTTTACTTCGGGATTTTAATTCCTTGATGAAGGAAATAGCAAAATGAATGCAATTAAGTGTTTAATTATGTCTTTATTTGAGTAATTCTAACTATGATTGGAATACTTATTACTATTCAGATCAGATATGGAAGGAAGCTAATTCATCTCTCTCCTTAATTCAAGTGTAAACTGATGACTAACTGGACCTCAAAGCAGACCTATCAGGTCTTGTAAGGCTATAAAAGGGAAAATAAAGTTCCTAGCTGGTTTATTATGTAAAATAAGACCATTTTCATATAATTTGTCTGTGACTAAAGAGTCGCTACATAACTCTTAATTGATTTTTTATTTATTTCATATACCTAATGTAGTGGAGTTATTATTTGTATTTATTTTAAAGTTATATTGGTTGTCAAATTACAGTCTTAAAATGCTATCCTTCCAACTTTAAATTTTAAATATTTGGCTATTTAAGAAAATAAGAAGGATATAGTATTTCCAACTACATAACTCGACTAGTTTTTTGCTCCCTTGCCCTACGTTTCTGATTCGTCCATACTGATAATCCTAGTAGACCAACAATAAACATCTTATATGAAAGTATGTTTTATTATGACCACACATCATATAAATCACTGTTTTCTCCTTTTGCCTATGGCATAAGTTGAAATATACATCCTTCCAGAAAAGCAATGCCTTTAAATATAATGTTTGGCAATGCAGTGGTTTCTCTGTTTACATTAATAATGTGAGTAAAAACAACATCTTGTCAAATGCCATTGGTTGTAAACTCAGTGCCATGTCCTGTTACCCTTCAATAAATAATAAACTTTTTCAAATGAAACCTAGTGTTTGAATGATCATACCTTTAAAAAGATCTCGAAATTCTAGAGTGGGCAAAAAAAGAAAAAAAAATAGTCATTTAACATCATTATGTCTTTTTTTTATCTGTATACCATGAAGGATATTCATGAAACTTACAAAGAGGTTTGAGGCTTATTTTATCTCACTACAGTACTTAAAATCAGTGTATTTAGTGTTTCCTTGGAAGTATACACATTCTCATACATTTTTTTTTTGCTATCTGAATGCACCTTAATGTTTTACAATACAGAGAAAACATATTAGGAAACATTGATCTGAGGTTCCTTTTATTTCTTTACTTCTAAAATCACGTTTTTCTTTTTTTTTTTTAGATAATTAGTTTTTATTGAAGGGTAGTTGACACACAGTATTACATTAGTTTCAGGTGTACAACACAGTGATTCAACATTTATATACATGATAATTCTAGGTACCAGCTATCACCATACCAAGCTGTTACAATATTTTGACTACATTTCTTATGCTATACATTACATCCCGGTTACTTATTTATTTTACAATTGGAAGTGTGTACTTTTTTTTTTTTTTTTTGTGAGGGCATCTCTCCTATTTACTGATCAAAAGAATAAAATTCTGTATAGGAGAGTCAATGCTCAATGCCTAATTTTCATCAGTCCCCAATCTTCTGAAGCATAACAAACAAGTTCTTACATGGAGAACAAATTCTTACATAGTGAATAAGTTACATGGTGAACAGTACAAGGGCAGTCATCACAGAAACTTTTGGTTTTGATCATGCATTATGAACTATAAACAGTCAGTCCAAATATGAATATTCGTTTGATTTTTATACTTGATTTATATGTGGATACCATATTTCTCTCTTTATTATTATTATTTTTAATAAAATTTTGAAGTGGTAGGTAGATGCAAGATAAAGGTAGAAAACATAGTTTAGTGTTGTAAGAGAGCAAATGTAGATGATCAGGTGTGTGCCTGTAGACTGTGTTAATCCAAGCTAGACAAGGGCAATAAAACATCCACAGATGCAGAAGATTTCTCTCAGAACAGGAGGGGAGAGGTTCTAAGTCTCACCTCTGTTGATCCCCAACTGCTCACCTGATGGCCCCCCTGCAACTGTGCCTGTCTTAGGTTGTTCCTCCCTTGAGGAATCTTACCCGTCTCTGGCTAACCAGTCATCTTCCGGGGCCATACAGGGAAATGTAAAGTTGGTAAATGAGAGAGAAGCCTTATTGTTTGAAAAGGTTAGTTTTTTACTTCTTTGCATATTTATGCCCTGTGGCTTCTACGCCCAGCATTTGTCTTGAGGTATCTTTACCACTTGGAAGAATTATGATACATGGTAAATTCGATATGATGCACGAATTCTATTTAAGGGTTGTAATTAGGAAGGAAGAAGAAAAGCTGTAGAAGAAGCAGGCGGAAAAAAACATGGGAGGATTGATTATTTCTTTGACATATCTTCTTGTAGAGTAACATAAGCATGTATAGGTTTTAAACTACTAATTAAATTGTGCACACACATTAACATAATAGGAGTACAGTTACATAACCAAAGTATACCTATAATTACAAGCCATCTCCAGTGAAACCAAGAAAACCAGTTAGGCACCTTAGGCATTTGTGAAAACCTATCTATGATATCGTGGATATTGCCCAGCTGAACTTGAACAGTCTGAGAGAAATCAGACAAATTAAAACAGCCCATTCCTGGGGACTGTTCACATCCCATATGTTCTTTTAACAGTAAATAGTCCATAGTTGCAAGATTTTGGAGCGCTACAATTTGCACTTCTCCTAATTCTCGGTTGAGTTCCAACAGTATAGATCCAGTCAAATTTGTTGTTTTACTGTATGCACAGGCCAGCTTAGATTATCTCCTTCTTCATTCCCATGGAAGTCCAGGAACTGGTGGGATGAGTACATCTACACCTGTAGCAGCGTGTGGATCTTTGTTGGGGTTTTTTGATGATCATC
The DNA here is from genome assembly GCF_040802235.1 of Manis javanica. Lineage (NCBI taxonomy): Eukaryota > Metazoa > Chordata > Mammalia > Pholidota > Manidae > Manis > Manis javanica. The sequence continues at coordinate 106,323,294 of NC_133158.1, forward strand.
TTCTGGCATGAGTCTCCCAGAGAGCGCTGATGTTGGAAGTTCTTTTTCATATCGAATCTTAGTTCATTTTCGGGGTAGCCAACTTAGGCTTTGATCCTCTGTATAACCAGGTCTCCCCTATAAACTCCTTTACAGTCACTGTCCATCAGCATAGCAAAATGTTGTAGAATCACTACTTGTCTTCTCTGTGTTGTACAGCCCTCCCCTTTCTCCCACCCACCTCCACACATGCTAAGCTTAATACCCCCTTCTTCTTCACCCCCCTTATCCCTCCCTACACACCCATCCTCCCCAGTCCCTTTCCCTTTGGTACCTGTTAGTCCATTCTTGAGTTCTGTGATTCTGCTGCTGTTTTGTTCCTTCAGTTTTTCCTTTGTTCTTATACTCCACAGATAAGTAAAAATCATCTGGTATTTCTCTTTCTCCATTTGGCTTATTTCGCTGAGCATAATACCATCCAGCTCCATCCATGTTGCTGCAAATGGTAGGATTTGCCCTTTTCTTATGGCTGAGTAGTATTCCATTGTGTATATGTGCCACATCTTCTTTATCCATTCATCTACCGATGGACATTTAGGTTGCTTCCAATTCTTCGCTATTGTAAATAGTGCTGCGATAAACATAGGGGTGCATCTGTCTTTCTCAAACTTGACTGCTGCATTCTTAGGGTTAATTCCCAGGAGTGGAATTACTGGGACAAATGGTAAGTCTGTTTTGAGCACTTTGATGTACCTCCATACTTCTTTCCACAATGGTTGAACTAATTTGCATTCCGACCAGCAGTGTAGGAGGGTTCCCCTTTCTCCACAGCCTCACAAACATTTGTTGTTGTTTGTCTTTTGGATGGCAGCTATCCTTACCGGTGTGAGGTGATACCTCATTGTAGTTTTAATTTGCATTTCTCTGATAATTAGTGATGTGGAGCATCTTTTCATGTGTCTGTTGCCCATCTGTATTTCTTTTTTAGAGAACTGTCTGTTCAGTTCCTCTGCCCATTTTTTAATTGGGTTATTTGTTTTTTGTTTGTTGAGGCATGTGAGCTCTTTATATATTCTGGACATCAAGACTTTATCGGATATGTCATTTTCAAATATATTCTCCCATCCTGTAGGGTTCCTTTTTGTGCTATTAATGGTGTTTTTGGCTGTACAGAAGCTTTTCAGCTTAATATAGTCCCACTTGTTCATTTTTGCTGTTGTTTCCCTTGCCTGGGGAGATATATTTAAGAAGAGGTCACTCATGTTTATGTCAAAGAGGATTTTGCCTATGTTTTTTTCCAACAGTTTAATGGTTTCATGACTTACATTCAGGTCTTTGATCCATTTTGAGTTTACTTTTGTATATGGGGTTAGACAATGGTCCAGTTTCATTCTCCTACATGTAGCTGTCCAGTTTTGCCAGCACCATCTTTTGAAGAGACTGTCATTTCGCTATTGTATGTCCATGGCTCCTTTATCAAATATGAATTGACCATATATGTCTGGGTTAATGTCTGGAGTCTCTAGTCTGTTCCACTGGTCTGTGGCTCTGTTCTTGTGCCAGTACCAAATTGTCTTGATTACTATGGCTTAATAGTAGAGTTTGAAGTTGGGGAGTGAGATCCGCCCTACTTTATTCTTCTTTCTCAAGATTGCTTTGGCTATTCGGGGTCTTTGGTGTTTCCATATGAATTTTTGAATTATTTGTTCCAGTTCATTGAAGAATGTTGCTAGTTTCATAGGGATTGCATCAAATCTGTATATTGCTTTGGGCAGGATGGCTATTTTGATGATATTATTTCTTCCTACCCACAAGCATGGGATGAGTTTCCATTTGTTAGTGTCCCCTTTAATTTCTCTCAAGAGTGACTTGTAGTTTTCAGAGTATAAGTCTTTCACTTCTTTGGTTAGGTTTATTCCTAGGTATTTTATTCTTTTTGATGCAATTGTGAATGGAGTTGATTTCCTGATTTCTCTTTCTGTTGGTTCATTGTTAGTGTATAGGAAAGCCACAGATTTCTGTGTGTTAATTTTGTATCCTGCAATTTTGCTGTATTCCGATATCAGTTCTAGTAGTTTTGGGGTGGAGTCTTTAGGGTTTTTTATGTACAATATCATGTAATCTGCAAATAGTGACAGTTTAACTTCTTCTTTACCAATCTGGATTACTTGTATTTCTTTGTTTTGTCTGATTGCCATGGCTAGGACCTCCAATACTATGTGAAATAACAGTGGGGAAAGTGGACATCCCTGTCGTGTTTCCGATCTCAGAGGAAAAGCTTTCAGCTTCTCACTGTTCAGTATAATGTTGGCTATGATTTTATCATAAATGGCCTTTATTACGTTGAGGTACTTGCCCTCTAGTCCCATTTTGCTGAGAGTTTTATCATGAATGGATGTTGAATTTTGTCAAGTGCTTTTTCAGCATCTATGGAGATGATTATGTGGTTTTTGTCTTTCTTTTTGTTGATGTGGTGAATGATGTTGATGGACTTTCGAATGTTGTACCATCTTTGCATCGCTGAGATGAATCTCACTTCATCCTGGTGTACAACCCTTCTGATGTATTTTTGAATTTGCTTTGCTAATATTTTGTTGAGTATTTTTCATTCTATGTTCATCAGAGATATTGCTCTGTAATTTTCTTTTTTGGTGGGGTCTTTGCCTGGTTTTGGTATTAGGGTGATGCTGGCTTCATGGAATGAGTTTGGGAGTATTCCCTCCTCTTCTATTTTTTGGAAAACTTTAGGGAGAATGGGTATTATGTCTTCCCTGTATGTCTGATAAAATTCCTAAGTGAATCCATCTGGCCCGGGGTTTTTGTTCTTTGGTAGTTTTTGATTACCGCTTAGGTTTCATTACTGGTAATTGGTCTGTTTAGATTTTCTGTTTCTTTCTGATTCAGTCTTGGAAGGTTCAGTTTTTCTAGGAAGTTGTCCATTTCTCCTAGGTTTCCCAGCTTGTTAGCATATAGGTTTTCATAGTACTCACTAATAATTCTTTGTATTTCTGTGGGGTCTGTCGTGATTTTTCCTTTCTCGTTTCTGATTCTGTTGATGTGTGTTGACACTCTTTTCCTCTTAATAAGTCTGGCTAGAGGCTTATCTATTTTGTTTATTTTCTCAAAGAACCAGCTCTTGGTTTCATTGGTTTTTGCTATTGTTTGATTCTTCTCAATTTTATTTATTTCTTCTCTGATCTTTATTTTGTCCCTCCTTCTGCTGACCTTAGGCCTCATTTGTTCTTCTTTTTCCAACTTCGATAACTGTGACATTAGACCATTTATTTGGGATTGTTCTTCCTTTTTTCAATATGCCTGGATTGCTGTATACTTTCCTTTTATGACTGCTTTTGCTGTGTCCCACAGTAGTTGGGGCTTAATGTTATTGTTGTCGTTTGTTTCCGTATATTGCTGGATCTCCATTTTGATTTGGTCATTGATCCATTGATTATTTAGGAGCGTTTTGTTAAGCCTCCATTTGTTTGTGCACCTTTTTGCTTTCTTTGTACAGTTTTTTTTCTAGTTTTATACCTTTGTGGTCTGAAAAGTTGGTTGGTAGGATTTCAATCTTTTGGAATTCAATGAGGCTCTTTTTTGGCCTAGTATGTGGTCTATTCTGGAAAATTTTCCATGTGCACTTGAGAAGAATGTGTGTCCTCTTGCTTTTGGATGTAGACTTCTGTAGATGTCTATTAGGTCCATCTGTTCTAGTGTGTTGTTCAGTGCCTCTGTGTCCTTACTTATTTTCTGTCTGGTGGATCTGTCCTTTGGAGTGAGTGGTGTGTTGTAGTCTCCTAGAATGATTGCATTGCATTCTATTTCCTCCTCGAGTTCTGTTAGTATTTGTTTCAGGTATGTTGGTGCTCCTGTATTGGGTGCATATATATTTATAATGGTTATATCCTCTTGTTGGACTGAGCCCTTTATCATTATGTAATGTCCTTCTTTATCTTTTGTTACTTTCTTTATTTTGAAGTCTGTTTTGTCTGATACCGGAATTGCAGCACCTGCTTTCTTCTCTCTGTTGTTTGCATGAAATATCTTTTTCCATCCCTTGACTTTAAGTCTGTGAATGTCTCTGGGTTTAAAGTCTGTCTCTTGTAAGCAGCATATGGATGGGTCTTGCTTTTTATCCATTGTATTACTCTGTGTCTTTTGATTGGTGCATTCAGTCCATTTGCATTTAGGGTGATTATTGAAAGGTATGAACTTTTTTCCATTGCAGTCTTTAAGTTTGTGGTTACCAAATTTTCAGGGTGAGCTTCTTTACTATCTTACTGTCTAACTTAACTCGCTTGTTGAGCTTTTATAAATACGGTCTGATGATTCTTTACTTCTCTCCCTTCTTATTCCTCCTCCTCCCTTCTCCATATGTTGGTTGTTTTGTTCTGTGCTCTTTTTAGGAGTGCTCCCATCTAGAGCAGTCCCTGTAAGGTGCCCTGTGTAGGTGGTTTGTGGGAGGCAAATTCCCTCAACTTTTGCTTGTCTGAGAATTGTTTAATCCGTCCTTCATATTTAAATGATATTTGTGCTGGATACAGTAGTCTTGGTTTGAGGCCCTTCTGTTTCATTGCATTAAGTATATCATGCCATTCTCTTCTGGCCTGTAGGGTTTCTGTTGAGAAGTCTAATGATAGCCTGATGGGTTTTCCTTTGTAGGTAACCTTTTTTTTTTCTCTCTGGCTGCCTTTAATAGTTTGTCCTTGTCTTTGATCTTTGCCATTTTAATTATTATGTGTCTTGGTGTTGCCCCCCTTGGATCCCTTGTCATGGGAGTTCTGTGTACCTCTGTGGTCTGAGAGGCCATTTCTTCCCCTAGTTTGGGGAAGTTTTCAGCAATCATTTCTTCAAAGACACTTTCTATCCCTTTTTCTCTCTTCTTCTTCTTCTTGTATTCCTATAATGCATATATTGTTCCTTTTTGATTGGTCTCTCAGCTCTCTTAGAATTCTTTCATTCCTGGAGATCCTTTTATCTCTCTCTGCATCAGCTTCTCTGTGTTCTAGTCCATTAATGGTGTCTTGCATCTCGTCCATTCTGTTTTGAAGTCCTTCCAGAGCTTGTTTTATTTCTGTATTCTCCTTCCTTAGTTCTTGCATATTTCTCTGCAAGTCCATCAGCATGGTTATGACTTTTGTTTTGAAATCTTTTTCAGGAAGACTGGTTAAATCTATCTCCTCAGGTTCCTTCTCAGGGGAAGATGTTGCATATGCCGAAGCTGTCTGGGTTAGTCTTGTCTGGATCATATTTTTTTGCCTTTTCATGTTGACAGGTGCTATTGACAGCTGCGAGGGCCAAACTTTTCACTTGCTACTGGCCTTTCTTTACTGGGACAACTGTGACCCCTAGTGGCTTGTGTTGGGTAATTGCGTGTAGACTGGTTCTTTGTGTCTTGCCCGGCTGATATAGAGGAATTTCCCTTTTTTTGGGCGGGGTTTGACTTAGGCTGTTTATCTGTTTTAGCAGCACCTGGAGGGGTAATGGACAGGGGGCTGTTTGGCTGTTTACCTCCATGAGGGGTCTCAGAGCTGTTGCCCAGGGGGTTAGTGCGCCCAGTTTTCCCTGTAATTTCCAGCCACTTGGCTGTGACCTGTGTTGTATCCGTCCAGCTGTTATGTCCCTGTCCCTTTAAGACTGTCAAAAAGCACTCACTTTTCTTTGTCACAGGGGCATCAGCTTCAGAACCCGCTCAGAGGTCTTGCTGCCCTATTTTCCTAGTTTCCAGCCCTCCACGCATGCACTGTGTCTGCGCTCTGGTGCGGGTGGCTGGGGCTGGGGTTTAGCAGTCCTGGGCTCCCTCTCCCTCCCGCTGGGAGCTGGCGGGAGGTGTGCTCGGGTCCTGCCGGGCCAGGGCTTGTTCCTTACCCCTTTCACCAGGTGCTGGGCTCTCACACATGTGGATGTAGTCTGGCTGTTGTCCTGTGTCTTCTGGTCTCTCTTTTAGGATTAGTTGTATTTGTTGTATTTTCAAATATATATATATGTTTTTGGGAGGAGATTCCCACTGTCCTACTCACGCCGCCATTTTGGCTCTGCCCACCCATGTTTTTCTTTTTAAAGTAAAATAGTGACAAATACAAAGCAGTGAGAAGATAATGAAATGCTGAAATAAATTGCAAATAAAAATAATTCAGGAAACACAGGCATATAAACAAATATAGCTGCCTTTTCCTAAGAAGGGTGCTAACCATATATTGCTGTTAAACTAAATTTTAAAATTTTAGCATTTCTTCCTATCATCTTTTATATGGAAGTTATAATTGTGTCTATGGTTAATTTTTTTCCATATGTGATCAATAAAAGTAGGTAACTAAACAAGCTGGTTCGTCTTTAACAATGGTATTATTTTAGCCATGTATTGAGAAAAAAGATAAAATAAATTTCAGTTATAAGTGAATATATTCTACCTTATAAAATACTAAGTAATATGATTATTTCTGTACTTCAAAAGCCTGTGGTGAGTGTATGTGCTTTGTCTTCAGTGGAAAGGAAAGAGTTTGGCTGTTTCTGAAATGGCACTGGTGCAATCACACCATAGCCTTCTCAATATAAAAACAATTATGAGTTTAAAATTGTACCGTAACCCTAATAATTTCTATCCATAAGCACAAATATGAAAGGAAACAAACTAGATACCACACTATTTCTTCCTATTCATTCCATAACCGAGATGCTTGCAGTTCAAAACCTGTTTACTTGCACTGAGTGAAGCTTGTTTTTGACAGCTCATTTTTTGAATAAATGACTCTTTTATGGGAATTGTTAGAAAATTAGAATCTTCATGAGTTCCCCAATGAAGCTACCAAAATACACAATTCCTTTTTCTTATTAGTGCTAGATAAAAATATGATATGCAGAAAATCTAGTGCTAGTCTTGTCCAGACATATAGCAGCAGCATCGACTAGATGAGTATGAGACAAACTAACACAGAGGCAAGCCGAGTTAACTTTAGAGACCAATGATGACAAAGAGGCCTAGTTACATTGTCACAGCCTTGATCTAGTCACCTGAGTAGGGCAAAACGAAAGGGGGTGGCAAAATTTTTTATTTCATTACAAAAGTAAATTTATACAAGATTTATGTTATTTATGCTCTAATTTGAGTTGGGTTTATGTCACTTGTAATCCAGCAATTGAATATAGATTCTGATACATGATAGAGAATTTTTCATGCAACAAACCTTGAAATACAGAGTCAGCTATGTTAAAGTGGAATGAAGATCATGGACTAGACACTGCCTGCCTCCATCCTCAGAAGGGATATTAAAACTCATATATGGAACCAAAACAATTTTATATTTTGTTCAACAGCTATACCTTGAGATTCAGACTCAGTCAACTAAGACTTTAAGGGATATGATAGGAAACTACGGAAGTTTGTATGTTTTGACATTTTTTGTAGCTTTCTGTAAGATGAAAAGGACAAAGTCTGATTGTACAGACCAACCTTGGTTGATGCAGACAATTACAACAGACCATGATAAGTGCTTTGGTAAACAAGTCTATATACGCCTGGTGGGACGTGTGCTTTTCTACCATGCCACAGCTGTCCCTGTCTCAGTCTCTCCTCCCTTCAAAATGATAGGGGAAGACCCTAATCCAGTCATAATTTAAAGCCTAGAAAATTAAGATTCAAAGATCTCCACTTCAGTGAATAAAAAATACATCATTAATTTTTTCTTCACCTCACAGGAAGAATACAGTTAAACGACTAAATAGAAATAATCATTAACAGTTAAGCTGAATGTCTTCACTAAAAAGTAAAATAGTATTGGACTGAGTTCAACCAGAATCCAGGAAATGCCTTTGGTATAGACTATTTATAACTTAACACTTTTGCAAGAATTTCTCAGTGACATCTTCTCACTGACTGTTGACAGAATTAAAGTATTAATGGACATAAGAGCTTAGGTCCTTCTGTGAGAAGGTGATGGATAGTCTTATTTCTCTTTGTTCCATTGTTCAGTATATCTCTTTGAGTAAATGCTGAAGACTATAATAAATTCTCATCATATTTCTAGAATCTCTCCTTTATATTGAAGGTTGTTTGGATATGAGTTGCCAGCACTTTCCAATAAAACCCCACTGTCAGTGTCAATTAAAGTAAAATTTGTCAAATAGCTTGTCTAGGGGTCAGATTAATGTTAATTATGCCTAGAAATAGATGCCTACTTTGACGTGTAGTTAAAAAAAAAAAAGCACTGCATCAGAAGGAATGCATTCATTGTATTCCTGTTTTATTTTCTCTAAAAGCTTTCAATTTAGCAAAAAAATACTTTGTTTACTTTAAATGTTAAATGTTTTCCTTTTCTTTTAGTATCATTAATGTACAATTACATGAGCAACATTATGGTTACTAGACTCCCCCCATTATCAAGTCCCCACCATATACCCCATTACAGTCTGTCCATCAGCATAGTAAAGTGCTATAGAATCACTACTTGTCTTCTATGTGTTGCACTGCCCTCCTCATGCCCCCCACACACACCATGTGTGCTAATCATAACGCCCCTTTTTCCTCCTTATCCATCTCTACCCACTCATCCTCCCCAAACCCTCTCCCTTTGGTAACTTTTAGTCCATTCTTGGGTTCTGTGAGTCTGCTGCAGCTTTTTTCCTTCAGTTTTTGCTTTGTTCTTATACTCCACAAATGAGTGAAATCATTTAATACTTGTCTTTGCCTGGTTTATTTCACTGAGCATGACATCCTATAGCTCCATCCAAGTTGTTGCAAATGGTAGGATTTGTTTTCTTCTTATGGCTAAATAATATTCCATTATGTATATGTACCCCATCTTTATCCATTTATCTACTAATGGACACTTAGTTTGCTTCCATTTCTTGGCTATTGTAAATAGTGCCGCAATAAACATAGGGGTGCGTATGTCTTTTGCAAAGTGGGATCCTGCATTCTTAGGGTAAATTCCTAGGAGTGGAATTCCTGAGTCAAATGGTATTTCTATTTTGAGTTTTTTGATGAACCTCCATACTGCTTTCCACAATGGTTGAACTAACTTACATTCTCACCAGCAGTGTAGGAGGGTTTCCCTTTATCCACATCCTCTCCAACATTTGTTGTTGTTTGTCTGTTGGATGGTGGCCATCCTTTCTTGTGTGAGATGATATCTCATTGTGATTTTAATTTGCATTTCTCTGATGATTAGTGATGTAGAACATCATTTTATTTGCCTGTTGGCCATGTGAATTTCTTCTCTGGAGAAGTGTCTGTTCAGCTACTCTGCCCATTTATTTTTGGTATCATTAATTCACAATTACATAAGGAACATTATGTTTACTAGGTTCCCCCCTTCACTAGGTCCTCTGCCCATTTTTTAATTGGCTTATTTGCTTTTTGTTTGTTGAGGTACATGAGCTCCTTATATATTTTAAATGTCAACCCATTATCAGATATGTCATTTATGAATATATTCTCCTATACTGTATGATGCCTTTTTGTTCTCTTGATGGTGTCCTTTGCTGTACAGAAGTTTCAGCTTGATTTTGTCCCACTTGTTCATTTTTGCTTATGTTTCCCTTGCCTGGGTATATATGTTCATGAAGAAGTTGCTCATGTTTATGTCCAAGAGATTTTTGCCTATGTTTTTTTCTAAGTTTTATGGTTTCATGACTTACATTTAGATCTTTGATCCATTTTGAGTTTACTTTTGTGTATGGAGTTACACAGTGATCCAGGTTCATTCTCTTACATGTAGCTCCCAGTTTTGCCAACACCAGCTGTTGAAGAGGCTGTCATTACCCCATTGTATATCCCTGGCTCCTTTATCATATATTAATTGACCATATGTGTTTGGATTAATGTCTGGACTCTCTATTCTGTTCCACTGGTATGTGGGTCTGTTCTTGTGCCAATACCAAAGTGTCTTAATTACTGTGCCTTTGTAGTAGAGCTTGAAGTTATAAGGCAAGATCCCCCCAGCTTTATTCTTCCTTCTCAGGATTGCTTTGGCTATACGGGGTCTTTTGTGGTTCCATATGAATTTTAAAACTATTTGTTCCAGTTAACTGAATAATGCTGTTGGTACTTTGATAGGGTTTGCATTGAATCTTCAGATTGCTTTAGGCAGGATGGCCATTTTGACTATATTAATTCTTCCTAGCCAAGAATATAGGATGAATTTCTATTTATTGGTGTCCTTTTTAATTTCTCTTAATAGTGCCTTGTAGTTTTCAGAGTATAGGTCTTCACTTCCTTGGTTAGCTTTATTCATAGGTATTTTATTCTTTTTGATGCAATTGCGAATGTAATTGTTTTCCTGATTTCTCTCTCTGTTAGTTCATCTTTAGTGTATACACATTAATGCCACAGATTTCTGTGTATTAATTTTGTATCCTGAAACTTTGCTGAATTCAGATATTAGTTCCAGTAGTTTTTGGAGTAGATTCTTTAGGGTTTTTTTATGTACAATATCATGTCACCTCCAAATAGTGACAGGCTGACATCTTCCTTGTCAATCTGGATGCCTTTTATTTCTTTGTTTTGTCTGATTGCTGTGGGTAGGACCTTCAGTACTATGTTGATTGAAAGTGGGGAGAGTCGGCATCCATCTTGTTACTGATCTTAGGTGAAAAGCTTTCAGCTTCTTGCTGTTAAGTATGATGTTCTGTTGGTTTGTCATATATGGCCTTTATTATGTTGAGGTACTTGCCCTCTATGCCCATTTTATTGAGAGTTTTTATCATGAATGGATGTTGAATTTTGTCAAATGCTTTTTCAGCATCTATGGAGATGATCATGTGCTTTTTGTCCTTTTTGTTGATGTGTTAGATGATGTTAATGGATTTTCTAATGTTGTACAATCTTTGTATCCCTGAGATGAATCTCACTTGATCATGGTGTATGATCCTCTTGATATATTTTTGAGTTTGGTTTGCTAATATTTTGGTGAGTGTTTTTGCATCTATGTTCACCAGGGATATTGGTCTGTAATTTTCTTTTCCTGTGGTGTCTTTATCTGGTTTTGGTATTTGAGTGATATTAGCTTCATAGAATGAGTTTGGAAGTATTCCTGCCTCTTCTATTTTTTGGAAAACTATAAGGAGAATAGGTATTATGTCTTCTCTAAATGTCTGATAAAATTCAGCAGTGAATCCATCTGGTCCAGGGGTTTTGCTCTTGGGTAGTTTTTTGATTACCAATTCAATTTTGATGCTGGTAATTGGTCTGTTTAGATTTTCTGTTTCTTCCTTGTCATTCTTGGAAGGTTTATTTTTGTAGAAAGTTATCCATTTCTTGGTTTCATTGATTTTTTTTATTATTTTATTATTCTCAATTTTATTTATTTCTTCTCTGATCTTTATTATGTCCCACCTTCTGCTGACTTTGGGCCTCATTTGTTCTTTTTCCAGTTTCAATAATTGTTCCTTTAGACTATTCATTTGGGATTGTTCTTCCTTCTTTAAATATGCCTGGATTGCTATATACTTTTCTCTTAGAACCGCCTTCACTGCATCCCACAGAAGTTGGGGCTTCATGCTCTTCTTGTCATTTATCTCCATATATTGATTGATCTATGTTTTTATTTGGTCATTTATCCATTGATTATTTAGGAGCATGTTGTTAAGCCTCCATGTGTTTGTGAGCCTTTTTGTTTTCTTTGAACAATTTATTTCTAGTTTTATACCTATGTGGTCTGATAAGTAGGTTGGTAGAATTTCAATCTCTTTGAATGTACTGAGGCACTTTTTGTGGCCTAGTTTGTGGTCTATTCTGGAAAATGTTCCATGTGCACTTGAGAAGAATGTGTATCCTGCTGCTTTTGGGTGTAGGGGTCTGTAGATGTCTGTTAGGTCCATTTCTTCTAGTATGTTTTTCAGTGCCTCTGTGTCCTTACTTATTTTCTGTCTGGTTGATCTATCCTTTGGAGTGAGGTGTGCATTGAAGTCTCCTAAAATGAATGCATTGCATTCTATTTCCTGTATAATTCTGTTAGTATTTGTTTCACATATGTAAGTGATCCTGTGTTGGGTGCATAGATATTTATAATGGTTATATCCTGTTGTTGGAATGATCTTTTTATCATTATGTAATGTCCTTTATCTCTTGTTACTTTCTTTGTTTTGAAGTCTATTTTGTCTGATACAAGTAGTGCAACACCTGCTTTTTTCTTCCTATTGTTTGCATGAAATATCATTTTCCATCCCTTCACTTTAAGTCTGTGTCTGTGAGCCTTTTTGTTTTCTTTGTAGAATTTATTCAAATAAATAAATTTATTCAGTTTATTTGTACAAAGAGACTTTGGGTTTGAGGTGAATCTCTTGTAAGCAGCATATAGGTGGGTGTTACTTTTGTATTCATTCTATTACTCTGTGTCTTTTGATTGGTGCATTCAGTCCATTTACATTTAGGGTGATTATTGATAAATATGTATGTATTGCCATTGCAGGCTTTGTATTCATGGTTACCAAAGTTTCAACAGTAGCTTCTTTACTATCTAACCACCTAACTTTAACCTACTTATTACACTATTATAAGCAGTCTTATTATTCTTTATTTCTATCCCTTCTTATTCTTCCTCCTCCACTCTTTATATGTTAGCTGTTTTATTCTGTACTCTTTTGTGTTCCCTTGACTGCTTTTGTGGATAGCTGATTTTATTTTTTGTCTTTAGTTAGTATTTGGTTGATCTGCTTTCTTTGCTGTGATTTTGTTTTCTCTGGTGACATATATTTAGCCATAGGAGTAATTCCATCCAGAGCAGTCCCTTTAAAATGCACTGTAGAGATAGTTTGTGGGAGGCAAATTCCCTCAACTTTTACTTATCTGGCAATTGCTTAATCTTTTCTTCAAATTTAAATGATAATCTTGCTGGAGCCAGTATTCTTGGTTCAAGGCCCTTCTGTTTCATTGCATTAAATATATCATGCCATTGTCTTCTGGCCTGTAAGTTTCTGTTGAGAAGTCTGATGATAGCCTGATGGGTTTGCCTTTACAGGTGATCTTTTTTTTCTCTCTAGCTGCCTTAATACCCTGTCCTTGTCTTTGATCTTTGTCACTTTAATTATTATTTGTCTTGGTGTTGTCCTCCTTGGGTCCTTTGTGTTGGGATATCTGTGGGCTTCCATGGTCTGAGAGACTATTTCCTGCCCCAGATTGGGGAAGTTCCCATCATTTATTTCTTCAAAGACACTTTCTATCCCTTTTTCTCTCTCTTCTTCTTCTGGTACCCCTATAATTCCAATATTGTTGCGTTTGGATTGGTCACACAGTTCTCTTAATATTCTTTCATTCCTAGAGATCCTTTTGTCTTTCTTTGCCTCAGCTTCTCTGTATTCCTGTTCCCTGATTTCTATTCCATTAACAGTCTCTTGCACCTCATCCAGTCTGCTCTTAAGTTCTTCTAGAGATTGTTTCATTTCTGTTATCTCCCTCTAGATTTCATCCCTTAGCTCTTGCATATTTCTCTGCAGCTCCATCAGCATGGTTATGACTTTCATTTTGAATTCTTTTTCCGGAAGATTGGTTATATCTATCTTGTCAGGGCCTCTCTCTGGCATTGTTTGAGTGATTTTTTACTGGACCAGGTTTTTCTGCCTTTTCATGGTGTTAGAAGTGGTGACTGGCAAATGGCACATGTGTCAGCTGGGAGAGAAAGTCCCTTCCTGCTTGTTAGTCCCCTTGCCCTTCTCTGCTACCTGTGATGTTTACCCACACACAGGAAGCAGTCTCTGGGTTAATTCCATTAGTTGGCATTGGTGGGGTGGCCCTCAAGATTGCTTAGTGCATTTCTGGGGTTCACAGGTGTGCCAGGTGTGTTCTCCTGTGAGAATGACACCCCTTCGTGCCTTCCAGACTTTGCCCCAGATTCCTCTGCCTGTGTCAGGTGGTTGCACACTGAGGGCAACCTCAGGGTCTAACTCAGTTAGCTGTGTGCTGGGAGAAGACCCTGTGTGGTTTCTGTGGTGGGGCTGCTCCCCAGCAGGTCTGCAGCAATGGCGGGTCAGCCAGTTTGCTTGCAGTGCTAGTGGCAGGGAATGAATGGCAAGTTACTTATCACCATGAGGGGCTTCAGAGCTGCATTGCCACCCAGGGGGTAAGGGCACCTGAAGATCCTTAGGATTCCCAGCCTGCTGGGCTGAGTGTGCCTGGATGATTTTGTCCACCTGTTTGATCCTTGTCCCTTTAAGACTTTTAAAGTGCCAACTTTTCTTTTGTCCCAGGGGAGCTGGATATGGGGACCTGCTCACAGTCTCCATGTCAGATTTTACTTTTCCATTTCTCTGATATCCAGTACACCATGCAATGTGTGTCTGTGCTCCTGGTGCAGATTAGTAGGGCTGGTTATTTAGCAGTCCTGTGCTTCCACTCCCTCCCCACTCTGATTCTTTTCCTACTGCCAGTGAGCTGGAGTTGGGGGACTGCTCAGGTTCTGCCAGGTCATGGCTTTGTATTTTGCCCTTTTCATGAGATGCTGAGTTCTCACAGATGTAGATGTACTGGCTGTTGTACTGTATCTTCTTGTCTCTCTTTTATGAATTGTTGTATTTGCTGTATTTTCAAAATATATATGATTTTGGGAGGAGATTTCTGCTGCCCTATTCATGCCACCATCTTCTACTCTCTCCTTTTAAATGTTCTTTTAAGTACCACTGCAATAAATGGTAAATGAGATCTCATCCTGTTTAAAAAACAACTGTGTACTGTGTGAGTGAATGAGTACTACATCCACTGAGTGAGGCTAGTTTTTGCTAGTCCACTTTTTGGATAAATGAATCTTTTATGGGACTTGTTAGAAAAACAGAATCTTCATGAGTTCCCCACTGAACCTAACAAAAAATAGAATTCTTTTTTCTCATTAGATCTTTTTCTCATTCCATTTTATCACTACCTTAATATAGACACATAGAGATGATAGAGAGATTGAAGTATAGAGATAAAGGATGTAAACAGAATTGAGAGCATTTAAACTCTTTAATTCTGGAAGTGTTTTTTCTGTTAATTTTTTTTTATGTCAGCAAGCCCAAAATATTAAAAGTTTATTGCAGTAGCTACCTCTGGTATCACAATAGGACTTGAACCTTCACTTCACCACCAAATAGCTCTGTAACCTAGGACAAATTTTGGAATTTCTGTAAAACTCACTTTCTTGATTTAAGTAATGGAAATATGGTTTCATGTGAGTAATACTGAAATAAATTATTCAAAGCTGTTGGAAGAACACTGATTACCTAATAAATATCCATAAATGTTTGTTGGTTGTGTTGTTACCATTGTAATTCTTTTCATTTTTATTACTGACTATCTTATATATTCCAAGGACGCAGTTAGTGATTTTTCAGTTTTAGCAAAGGGACATTTACAAATGTACAGTTTATTAAGTCCTATCAATTCATGTTGCCCTGTAAAATTAAGGCTTAATGCCTACCTGAAACTTTAGTACTCAATGACACATCTTCCTTTACATATGTAGGCATTAGAGAATAGTATTTAAGATGAGAGACTCTGGAGTTTTGTAGAAGTTGATGGTTATTCTATCCTTGATGGTGATACCTCAGGTATGCATGCATCTTTTCCAAATTAAAAGCCTCCTCAGTATAGTCATGATTATTGGAAATGTATTTTTATGGTTTAAAACTCTACAGAATCAGTCTGGGGGGTGAAGCCAAGATGGCGGCATGATTAGGACAGTGGGAATCTCCTTCCAAAAACATATATATTTTTGAAAATACAACAAATACAACTAATCCTAAAGGAGAGAACAGAAGACACAAGACAACAGCCAGACTACATCCACACATACGAGAACCCAGTGCCTGGTGAAAGGGGTAAGATACAAGCTGCAGCCCAGCGGGACCCGTGGCCCCTCACCCCAGCTCCCAGCGGGAGGAGAAGAGTCAGAGCGGGGATGGAGAGGGAGCCCAGGACTGCTAAAGACCCAGCCCCAGCCATCCACACCAGAGCGCAGACACAGTGTATGTGTGGGGTGCTGGATACTAGGGAAACAGGACAGTAAGACCTGTGAGTGGGTCCCAAAGCTGGAACACCTGTGACAAAAAAAGCACGTGCTTTTTGAAAGTCTTAAATGGACATGGACCCCACAGATGGATGGAAGCATCCCAGGTCACAGTCCAGCGGCTGGAAATTCCAGGGAACTCTGGGTACACTAACCCCCTGGGAAACAGCTTTGGGACTCCTCACAGAGGTAAACAGCCAAACAGCCCACTGTCCATTACCCCTCCGGGGTGCGGCGAAAGCAGAGAAGCAGCCTAAGGCTGGCTACACCCTCAGCAAGGGACCTTCCTCCATACAGGCAGGGCAAGATACAAAGATCCAGTCTAAACACAATTGTCCAACACAAGCCACTAGGGGTCGCAGTTGTACCAGTAAAGAAAGGTGAGGAACCAAGTGGAAAGAGGCTTGACTCTCCCAGCAGATACATGTGTCAATTGCACTCCACTGCACCTATCAACAAGAAAATCAAAAAAATTTTGTCCAGACAAGACTAACCCAGACAGCTTCAACATCTTCTATATCTTCCCCTGAGAAGGAACCTGGGGAGATAGATTTAATCAGTATTCCTGAAAAAGAATTCAAAACAAAAGTCATAACCATGCTGATGGACTTGCAGAGAAACATGCAAGAACTAAGGAGGGAGAATACAGAAATAAAACAAGCTTTGGAAGGACTTCAAAACAGAATGGACGAGATGCAAGAGACCATTAATGGACTAGAAAACAGAGAACAGGAATGCAGAGAAGCTGATGCAGAGACAGATTAAAGGATCTCCAGAAATGAAAGAATTCTAACAGAGCTGAGTGACCAATCAAAAAGGAACAATATACGCATTATAGGAATACCAGAAGAAGAAGAAGAGAGAAAAAGGGATAGAAAGTGTCTTTGAAGAAATGATTGCTGAAAACTTGCCCAAACTAGGAGAAGAAATGGCCTCTCAGACCACAGAGGTACACAGAACTCCCATGACAAGGGATCCAAGGGGGGCAACACCAAGACACATAATAACTAAAATGGCAAAGACCAAAGACAATGACAAAGTATTAAAGGCAGCCAGAGAGAAAAAAAAGGTCACTTACAAAGGAAAACCAATCAGGCTATCATCAGACTTCTCAACAGAAACCCTACAGCCCAGAAGAGAATTTCATGATATACATAATGCAATGAAACAGAAGGGCCTTAAACCAAGAATACTGTATCCAGCACGATTATCATTTAAATATGAAGGAGGGATTAAACAGTTCCCAGAAAAGCAAAAGTTGAGGGAATTTGCCTCCCACAAACAACCTCTACAGGGTATCTTACAGGGACAGCTCTAGATGGGAGCACTTCTAAAAACAGCACAGAACATAACACCCAACATATGAAGAAGGGAGGAGGAGGAATAAGAAGGGAGAGAAGAAAAGAATCTCCAGTCAGTGTATATAACAGCTCAATAAGCGAGCTAAGTTAGACACTAAGAAACTAAAGAAGCGAACCTTGAACCTTTGGTAACCACAAACTTAAAGCCTGAAATGGCAACAAGTACATACCTTTCAATAATCACCCTAAATGTAAATGGACTGAATGCACCAATCAAAAGACACAGAGTAACAGAATGGATAAAAAAGCAAGACCCATCCATATGCTGCTTACAAGAGATGCACCACAAACGCAAAGACATGCACAGACTTAGAGTCAAGGGCTGGAAAAAGATATTTCATGCAAACAACAGAGGGAAAAAAGCAGGTGTTGCAATACTAGTATCAGACAAAATAGACTTCAAAATAAAGAAAGCAACAAGAGATAAAGAAGGACACTACATAATGATAAAGGGCTCAATCCAACAAGAGGATATAACCATTATAAATATATATGCACCCAATACAGGAGCACCAACATATCTGAAACAAATACTAACAGAATTAAAAGAGGAAATAGAATGCAATGCATTCATTCCAGGAGATTTCAACACTCACTCCAAAGGACAGATCCACCAGACAGAAAATAAGTAAGGACACAGAGGTACTGAACAATACACTAGAAGAGATGGACCTAATAGACATCTACAGAACTCTACATCCAAAAGAAACAGGATACACATTCTTCCCAAGTGCACATGGAACATTCTCCAGAATAGACCACATAGTAGGCCACAAAAAGAGCCTCAGTAAATTCCAAAAGATTGAAATCCTACCAACCAACTTTTCAGACCACAAAGGTATAAAACTAGAAATAAATTATACAAAGAAAGCAAAAAGGCTTACCAACATATGGAGGCTTAACAACATGCTCCTAAATAATCAATGGATCAATGACCAAATCAAAATGGAGATCCAGCAATATATGGAAACAAATGACAACAACAACACAAAGCCCCAACTACTGTGGGATACAGCAAAAGCAGTCTTAAGAGGAAAGTATATAGCAATCGAGGCATATTTAAAGAAGGAAGAACAATCCCAAATGAATGGTCTAATGTCACAGTTATCAAAATTGGAAAAAGTAGAAAAAATGAGGCCTAAGGTCAGCAGAAGGAGGGACATAATAAAGATCAGAGAATAAATAAATAAAATTGAGAAGAATAAAACAATAGCAAAAACCAATGAAACCAAGAGCTGGTTCTTCGAGAAAATAAACAAAATAGATAAGCCTCTAGCCAGACTTATTAAGAGGAAAAGAGTGTCAACACAAATCAACAGAATCAGAAACTAGAAAGGAAAAATCACGACGGACCCCACAGAAATACAAAAAATTATTAGTGAGTACTATGAAAACCTATATGCTAACAAGCTGGGAAACCTAGGAGAAATAGACAACTTCCTAGAAAAATTGAACCTTCCGAGACTGAATCAGAAAGAAACAGAAAATCTAAACAGACCAATTACCAGCAATGAAATTGAAGCAGTAATCAATCACTACCAAAGAACAAAACCCCCGGGCCAGATGGATTCACCTTGGAATTTTATCAGACATACAGGAAAGACATAATACTCATTCTCCCTAAAGTTTTCCGAAAAATAGAAGAGGAGGGAATACTCCCAAACTCATTCTATGAAGCCAGCATCACTCTAATACCAAAACCAGGCAAAGACCCCACCAAAAAAAATTACAGACCTATATCCCTGATGAACGTAGATGGAAAAATACTCAACAAAATATTACCAAACCGAATTCAAAAATACACCGAAAGGATCATACACCATGACCAAGTGGGATTCATCCCAGGGATGCAAGGATGGTACAAGATCATCCACCACATCAACAAAAAGAAATACAAAAACCACATGTTCATCTCCATAGATGCTGAAAAAGCATTCGATAAAATTCAACATCTATTCAAGATAAAAACTCTCAACAAAATGGGTATAGAGGGCAAGTACCTCAACATAATAAAGGCCGTATATGACAAACCCACAGCCAACATCATACTGAACAGCAAGAAGCAGAAAGCTTTTCTTCTGCAATCGGGGACAAGACAGGGATGCCCATTATCCCCACTGTTATTGAACATAGTACTGGAGGTCCTAGCCACAGCAATTAGACAAAACAGAGAAATACAAGGAATCCAGATTGTTAAATAAGAAGTTAAACTGTCACTATTTGCAGATGACATGATATTGTACATAAAAAACCCTAAAGACTCCACTACGAAACTACTAGAGCTAATATCGGAATTCAGCAAAGTTGCAGGATACAAAATTAACACACAGAAATCTGTGGCTTTACTATACACTAATAATAAACTAACAGAAAGAGAAATCAGTAAGATAATTCCATTCACAATTGCATCAAAAAGAATAAAATACCTAGGAATAAACCTAACCAAGGAAGTGAAAGACCTATACCATGGAAACTATAAGACACTCTTAAAAGAAATTAAAGAGGTCACTAACAAATGGAAACTCATCCCATGCTCCTGGCTAGGAAGAATTAATATCATTAAAATGGCCATCCTGCCCAAAGCAATATACAGATTTGATGCTATCCCTATCAAACTACCAACAGCATTCTTCAATGAACTGGAACAAATAGTTCAAAAATTCATATGGAAACACCAAAGATCCCGAATAGCTAAAGCAATCCTGAGAAGGAAGAATAAAGTGGGGGTGATCTCACTTCCCAACTTGCAGCTCTACTACAAAGCCACAGTAATCAAGGCAATTTGGTACTGGCACAAGAACAGAGCCACAGACCAATGGAACTGAATAGAGACTCCAAACATTAACCCAAACATATATGGTCAACTAATATTCGATAAAGGGGCCGTGGACATACAATGGGGAAATGACAGTCTCTTCAACAGATGGTGCTGGCAAAACTGGACAGCTACATGTAAGAGAATGAAACTGGATCCCTGTCTAACCCCATATACAAAAGTAAATTCGAAGTGGATCAAAGACTAGAATGTAAGTCATGAAACCATGAAACTCTTAGAAAAAAACATAGGCAAAAATCTCTTAGACATAAACATGAGTGATCTCTTCTTGAACATATCTCCCAGGCAAGGGAAACAAACACCAAAATGAACAATTTGGACTATGTCAAGCTGAAAAGCTTCTGTACATCAAAGGACACCATCAATAGAACAAAAAGGTATCCTACAGTGTGGGAGAATATATTCGTAAATGACAGATCCAATAAAGGGTTGTCATCCAAAATATATAAAGAGCTCACACACCTCAACAAACAAAAAGAAAATAATCCAATTAAACAATGGGCAGAGGAACTGAATAGACAGTTCTCTAAGGAAGAAATTCAGATGGCCAACAGACACATGAAAAGATGCTCCCCATCGCTTGTCATCAGAGAAATGCAAATTAAAACCACAATGAGATATCATCTCACACCAGTAAGGATGGCTACCATCCAAAAGACAAACAACAACAAATCTTGGCGAGATTGTGGAGAAAGGGAAACCATCCTACACTGCTGGTGGGAATGTAAATTAGTTCAACCATTGTGGAAAGCAGTATGGAGGTTCCTCAAAATGCTCAAAATAGAAATACCATTTGACCCAGGAATTCCACTTCTAGGAATTTACCCCAAGAATCCAGCACTCCAGTTTGAAAAAGCAGATGCACCCCTATGTGTATCACTGCACTATTTACAGTAGCCAAGATATGGAAGCAACCTAAGTGTCCATCAGTAGATGAATGGATAAAGAAGATGTGGTAGATATACACAATGGAGTATTATTCAGCCATAAGAAGAAAACAAATCCTACCATTCGCAACAACGTGGATGGAGCTAGAGGGTATTATGCTCAGTGAAATAAGCCAGGCAGAGAAAGACAAGTACCAGATGATTTCACTCATATGTGGAGTATAAGAACCAAAGAAAACTGAAGGAACAAACAGCAGCAGAAGCACAGAATCCAAGAATGGACTAATAGTTACCAAAGGGAAAGGGACTGGAGAGGACGGGTGGGAAGGGAGGGATAAGGGTGGGAAAAAAGAAAGGGGGCATTACGATTAGCACGTATAGTGTGGGGGGGCACGGGGAGGGCTGTGCAACACAGAGAAGACAAGTAGTGATTTTACAGCATCTTACTATGTTGATGTACAGTGACTGTGAACGGGGATGTATGGGGGACTTTGTGAAGGGGGGAGCCTAGTAAACATAATGTCCTTCATGTAATTGTATATTAATGATACCAAAATAAAATTTAAAAAAATAAATAGATAGATAAAAACTCTTCAGAATCTGTGAATTTCCAAATTCATTGATATTTTTAAGCAAAATTTAAACATTTTGCTGATAAAATAACTTGAAAATTTGGAAATAATAAATGTTTTCCAAACAAGCACTAATCCCTCCACTAGAGATAACCCTCACTAAAATTATAACTACTTTCTTTCCATTCCTTCTGTGGACCCATGTGGTTTAAATGCAAGGAAGTGTGGCACAAGACGTATAGGAAAATTAATATTTGTATCTTTCAAATATTAGAAAGAATTTCCAACTAAAAAATATTGCATTCACTTATTTAAAATTTCTGTCATTCCTATTGGTCAATGACACAGTTCCAAAAACCCTCTTCTACCACCATCTACATATTTCAGTTTCTTATTTCTTTCTCCCTTTTCTCTTTTCCCTTCTCAGAAATTTCTACCTTCTTTGGGCACTCTGGACATTTTATTTTTCCATTCACCTCTATGCTAAAGAGGTTACATAATATCTCTCTTACAGAATTTTCTCTCATAGCTTTTTATTTGGTCAAAAATTGATGAAATTTAATTTAAACCATTTAAAATAATTTTTGGTAAGTATAATTTTGCTCTTAAAAATGGGGCCACTTTATTCAGAATGCTAGATAGATTAGATGCAGACATAGATATATTTTAAAGAATTTCAGCAAATCTCTCACAGTTTAACATTTCTCAGTAGGACAGCTCTTTTTTTTAATATTCTAATTTTTAAATATACACATATATACTAAATATATGTTTATAGGTACATACATATATCTTGCTGAAAACTTAGTTTTTAGTCAATGTTTATGGTAAAAAGGTCATACATTGAGCCATACATTTTCATCAAAATGATATACAAGAAAAATCTCTTGTTACATTCTAAAATAATTGAAAGAATATTAGAATCATGCATTCATTTTAAGAATTAGGCTGTCTACAAAGGTGATGTGCATCTGGGGTATTACTCGTGCTAAGAAAAGTTATATTATTGAACATTATGCAAGTATGGGTGAGTTATGCTTTAAGCATTTTATATCCTAATATGCTATTAAAAATAGATAGTAAATGGTACACAGTAAATGTCTAAATCTATTTCTCTGTTCATCTATCTGTCCATCTTTCAGAGTGGAGGGGGATGAGTGAATGATTAATGTATTATCATTTCCATTCATAAATTTGTGAAATAGCTTCCTCACAATATGTCCACTTTTTGAAAACATTGCTCTAAGTAAGCAGGAGGTGTCTGTGTATGTGTGAGTGCCTAAACTGTTTGAGTCTATTGATTGCTTCATGTAACGTCCACTCCTAGTCACGTTCTTCTCACTTACCTGGGTGAGAAAATTTACTTTTCAGGCTTCCTTGCAACTTGTTAGGACTAAACAAATATTTGTTAGTGATACCGATGAAAGAATGGATGAAAGGATTGTGAGGGTGTGGATTAATGAATGGCCAGATGGATATTGAAACTGCCTTTGTTTTTATTTGACAGTCAGCAAAATAGCTTATTAATAGAATCTTGGTTTGTTGAGTGGAAACATTAAATCTAAAATAAGTCTAGACTGAATTCTCCCTTGTACTTGACTTACATTTTTATTGCAATGCAATATTCAAGTTTGATCTATGAAAACATTCTTTGTTTAATAATCATACATTTAGTAATCTGTAGGCTCTGCCCTAGGTATGTTAGTAGCTATACTTAAAGCATCCTTGGCTTACATAGATGCTAAATGCAATACCCCATTTCCAATAGAATGCTGTCTATTTTTTGAAAATTACTGCAATACTACTGGGTATCATTTCAATGTATGTTCATATCATGCATTAGTAGTAATGATGAATGGTAACCATATGTATAAATTACTTTTCTCTCTTATTCTTTTTACATGCTCATTTGGTATTATATCCTAGGACACACACAGACAATAAGATTCACATTTACCCTGCTCCCTAGAGCAATTTCCAGTACATGGCCACAAATACACACACACACACACACATGTGAGTACACACACAGACTGGAAATATTAGAACAGGGGGTTCTTAATTTTTCCAATAATATTATTATGACAGGAAGAAATCCACATAATTCTTTTTATATTGGCTTTTCAGTTTAGACTAAGTAAGAGCTGATACTTTGGATAATTTTTAATTGTGCAAGCAATTCCACTGTAGTTTTATGTAAATACATATTGAAACATCTAAATACAAGTTATTAAATGTACCACATTACCTTATTGATATAGAACTAAATCACATTTTATTTGTATCAATTTCTTTAGCCAGGGATAAAGACAACATTTTCCTCTACTTTTATTCAAGAATTGCTCTGGATACTCTGGAAATTAAGGGTATATATAGTTAAAAGAACTTAATTAAAAAGAGAGGAAGTAGTTTGTCAATTGAGAGAGGTATTACAAAAGTTCAAAATGTAGTTTGAGGAAGTTACTAAATGAGTTTGCAAGGTATCCCATAGAAAGATGTGTAGATATATATTCTTTTGCCAGGGTACAATTGTGTTGTATTCATGGTGGTAATATAATTCCCATGTGCATCACAGGTCTTAGCAAAGAAATTACTCTTAATACTTAATAGATGATAGTTGTATTTTAGCCAGTAGGAATTAATAATATTTTTTCCTTGTTGTAAGGGCTTTAACAGTAGGAATCTAAATTAATCCAAATAATTTTTGTACTCTGGAAAACTGTCCACAAGACCTAGCAGTTAGCCTTTTTCTCACAATTAAAAATTATGTCTCTCCAATACATCTGACTGCAAATATTTGAATTTCAATTATTTAGTCAATCCTTGTCAGGGGATTTTGTATTTTTTGGTTACATGGATGGAGGATTTTCACAAAGCAATGCAATAATAAATTATGTAACTCTAACAACTTAACACATTAATTTCTATACATTATTTCTTTCATATTCATAATGACTCCAATATATGAGAATTACTGTTAATGTTGTTTAAAATGTGCTGTGTTAATTGTATATGCCCTCTTATGTCCATTCTGGGCAAGTGAATATTATTTTTATTGTAGTCTATTCAGTCCGTATCTTTCTATATAAAATTTCTTAGAATATTCTACTTGATACTTCTGAAAAGTACAAAGATAATTTTTTGGTGATAAAAAAAGTACTGAAAAGATGGAATATGCATATCCTTATACTTATACAATGACATGACATTTTATTATACCTTACCTATTTACGCCATAAGCGTAAATACCTAGCATGGGAATTACTATACTGTTATGTTGGTGCTGGCTCATGTCAGCATGCAAGAGCTTCTTCTCCGATTTTTGCAAAATTTAATAAGCAGATTACTAGCTTGAAATTCACCATGGTGAGACTGTAATACATATATACAGAAATATGCAAATGCTACAAATCAGGATGCTATTTTTCTTTTCTCAGAGAATAAGTTTGTAAACATTTACCACCATGCCATCAGGTTATTGTCTCAATTCTAGCCCTTTCTACTTTAGGAACTGGTCAAGAATAGGCTCTCCTTAGTTCTGGTTGTTTCTATTCTTCTTGTAATATACCTGTTCAAATGTTCCTCCTGTGAGTCCCATTTTTTATCATTTTATAAAAATTTATATAGTCTGTGCTATATAATTTGCAGACTATTCTCAATCACTGCTCAAGTTAATTAGAAATATATATATTTAATAATTCATTTATAAAATTTTGAGTAATATCAAACTGGTCTAAAAAAATAGACTAGATGCATTGATTGCACTGATTTTAATTAGATGCATTGATTATCTTATTTTCTTAAATTTTTGCTCTCTCCCCTCCCCTCCCTTCTCTTCTCTTTTCTTGGAAAAATCTAGAAGTTCTTAACTTTATTATACCCAAACCTTTATTTTTGCTTCAACTATATTACTTGGTATGCCTATATGAAATCAATAGCTGTAATAAACTTCCCAAAACCAGAAAATGCCTGCCTAGGCAGAGACAGTTAACACATTCACATATCTATAAAAATTTAGCCTCATGGAAAATATAACATAGTCTAAATGTAAATGTAAAGAAAAAGCACATAGTGTGTGGCTGACAGGACTAAGGAGGAATAGGGATTGACTGCTAAGGGTTATAAGGTTTTTTCTTGAAGCAATAAAAATGTTCTGAAATTAGATTGTGTTAATGGTTGCACAACTTTTAAAATACTGAAACCCATTAAGTGGTACACTTAAGTAGGTTAAGTTTATTGTATATGAATGATAATGTAATAAAGTTGTTTTAAAAAAGTACACAGCACAAAGGAAAATTCCACAAATAAAGAACTTCCTAGAAGCCTAAATTACCAGCTTACTTTCCAAACCTCTTAATGTCCCATACCCATGAAATTCTTGTTAGTAATCCCACAGTAGACAGATTTTCTATTCAGAAACAGGTGGCACTTCTCAGTCACAATCCTTATGCTTGGTGATGGAGTAGAGACAGGAGGGCAGATACCACAAAGGGAGATGGTGCTAAGCTACATATGCCCAATTTGTCAGAAATTCCCTAGCTGAATTGAACATTTCATCTTCCTAAGGAAGGAATAAATGATGGATGGAAAGAAAATAAAAACTTCATGTAAAGGGAGGGCCTTTTCCACTGAAGGAATCACTAGACATAGTGAATATTTATTTCTCTTAATCTTCATTATTTCTTGCCTTGATTGCAGCATTCATTTAGTATTGAACTGACTGAGATATTATTATAAAAGGTATGCTCTATTTTGCTCTTTTGGAAAAATAGTTACTAATTTTGACAACCATTATATATTTATACTACACATATCCAAACAAACATATCAGTAACAATCTGTCCATTAAATGTTTGTGATATATCCTTTAAATCCAGTTTTTCCTCATGGTTCAATTTTCTTCCTCTATAATGAATGGTCTTAGTTGTATAACCTATTCCTATACATTTACTTAAGATCTTTCTATAGATGGCTCCTACTTTAGCTCCAGCATTTATTATGAACCTATGAATTTATGTCTCAAACTGCCTCCCAAATATTAGTGTAATTATACATCTACACTATAATTCAACCTGTTAAAACTAAGTGCATTACCTTTTTCTCTAAATAAACTTGTCCTCCCATTTTTTCATGTCCTTTTCCTTCATTTTCCAATGAAACATCAACTTGGCTCATCATGCCACTATTTTCCAGGGTGTTAAAGCCAAAACCCTTGATATCATTATCTAGTCATTTCTCCTCTTCTTATTTCCCCAATCACAATGATAATCTTATTCTGTCTCTGAAATGTCACACTGAATTCCAAGCTCCTTACTTCTATTGTAAACATTGCAAATTATATACCTATCCTCAGTGTTCCTCACCTGGATAATTGCAATAATATCCTGTTTTCTCTATAGCCCTGAAAATTAGCCTTGCAAGTTCATTCTTAATACTGATGGAAAATGCAATTAGACCACTTGCATATTTAAAATCCCTGTTGCTTACGGAATGCAGCCTGTAATTCTAACACAAGTCATTCCACTATTGGCTAAATGGCTATCATTTATATGTGAAACATATTTCTCAATAGCTTACAAATACATGTATTTTTACTTTTCATATTTGTACAATCTAAACCATCTGGAAATACTTATTTAAAATGAATATTGCTTTCCTCATATGCTCTACATTGTATGTTCATGACTCCCCAAAATACCTATGTTGAAACTTATTCCCTAATGTGATGGTATTTGGAAGTGGAGCCTTGGGAAATGATGACATCAAGAAAGTGGGATTACTGCCCTTATAAAAAAGACCCCTCATGTCTTTTCTACCACATTAGAACATAGCAAGAAGACAGTTATCCATGAATCAAGAAGCAGGCCCTCACTAGACACTAAATCTGCAGGTGCCTTAGATGTCCCAGCCGCCAGAACTATGAGAAATAAATATCTGTGGTTAATAAGTCACCCAGTCTATGGTGTTCTAACAGTTTGAACAGACTAAGACAACATATCATACTTTCTTATATTTAGGAAAATCTTTAAGTTTTCATATGGCACATTATAAAGGTTAAATCAGAATTTCTAAAATTAGTTTTACTTCATAATTCAATAAATTCAATAAATTAACTTCACAAAATTCAGCATTGTGGATTTTACTCAATTAAAAACTACTCTTTCTCTTTTCAGGTTTAAAATGGACCTGGGTCATATTGATTCTGAGCATGTGTGCTCAAATATAAATTATCTTACACATACAGGCTACAGATTTACAAGAATGCTACAAGATTGCTATAACTGGTCAGGAACTCTGGGAGTTTTAATCCTGGTTCTGTCACAAACCTGCTCCATGACCTTGCCAAGTTAATCTATGTCTGTGTATTTTTACAGAAAAGATCTCTCTTGTACCCAAGCATTTTGATGAACATGTCATCACAGTAGAGTGTAATATACAAGGAAAATCACAGATCTACAGAATATGTGGTCTAAAAAAGAACATGAGGGAGTATCCTGTTTATACTTTGAACCTCAGATGGTACCACACATAAACCACTAGTCAAATCATGTCAGAATCAATACTGAGTGTGGATAGAATCTCAGGAAAGAGGCATGTATTTTTAAATTTTTATAAAATTTCAGAAAAAAAATGATTTCCTGTACATTTTGGTCATTAATTATAAAATTTAGTAGCAATGGTCAATTTTATACATGATATAGTTTTAATTTTTATGCTTGTATTTTTAAATACTATTTTACATGCATCCAATAAATCATTTGTTATATCTTCAAAGAAAGATTGTTAAATCCACAGTTCTTCAATTTTCTCTACAAAAGTCTGATTTCACATCTTATCTTTCTTGTCATCTTCCCCCAATAATATCAGGATTTTGCATCCATTTACACTAGAAGAGGTCCTTAACCATTAACATGGTTTCTATCTGACCACAAGAAACACACTGAGTCCAACAAAACTTAGATTTTACTCTCAGGCACGTAAATATTGAAGAAAGTAAGTTTTAGGGCAATCTTATTTAACTCAGCCTCTTATAGCCACATTCAGTATGCAGTATTCCTAAAAGGGTGTCTCTAATTAACCTATGTGTTCTTTCACCATCTTCACACTTGTATTTTCTTTATAATTCTGCATCATGTAGCCTTATGCTAAATATTTTAAATACCCATTTGACTTAAAGAAATATCATAATCTAGCAAAATTAGTTAATTTTGAGAAAAGTGGTAAGCCAACATAGGGAAAAAACTTGTTCAGGGCAAAAAACTCAATCTCTGCTCAACTTCTTTGGTATTTGAAAATCAAACATTGCAGTTTGGATTTATAAGAGAATGATAGTGTTTGTAATAGTTCTGGTTAAAAGAGGACTGCACCTACTTGTGAAGTGTGTGTACATTTTGAGTATGAGAATTTAAAGACATATCCTAAATTTCCATGATTCAACTCTGAAGAAGGCAGATTAATGAAATTCTTGGTATTGTGTCATATGAGTATTCACAGTACTACTTATTGATTCACTTACTCACCCCCACACACTCGTTTTACATCAACTCTACTGAGATATAATACACATAAGTAAAATGTATCTCTTTTAAGTGGTCAGTTTGTTTTGACAAATATATTCACTCCAATAACATTTCAGAATATTTTCATAGACTCAAAAATCCCCTCCTGTACCATTTATAGTCAATATCATACCCATCCTTTGTTTGCAACCACTGATCTGTTTTCTGTCAGTCTAGATTAGTTTTATTTCTGTTAGCATTTGTTTAGCTTGTTGAATCTGTGAGTTTATAATTTTCACCTAATAAGGAATTTTAGCTGTCAATTGTGTCAGTAATCATTAGTTTCATCATCAGCATCATTTCACAAATGAGGAAGTTAAGACACCAAATGTTTAAGTGGCTTGGCTTCGACTCTGGTTAGATTCAAAGTCAATCTCAACAGCGAATTCTTCTAACTCCTTGACCAGGAATTTCTCATCTTTTTTACCGTCAACATACCACAAATAATAATAAGCAAAATATGATAAAAATATCAAAGATATCATCTCTCTATATACAATTCCTAATATTTAGGCAATAGAATAAAGTGTTCTCTTTCTGCTTTAAATGTTTAGGGAAATTCCTTCATATACACTGAGACTCAAATATGATCCAGAAACACTTTGATCCAGAAACAAATATGATCCAGATTCACAAAATATAGCTAAGACTCAAATATGATCCAGAAACACTTTAATTCTACCAATTTGGACTGTATTTGGAAACATTTTCATAAGTAACATAAAATTTTTCTTTAGCGATGCTGTGAAAACAGCCACTAATATTTTTCATGAAAAAGTCACAGATTTTAAATTAGGCAGAAGATAACTGCCTTCTGTTTACATGTTTTAAGAATATATCAAATAACTGCTTCTTTGCCAAATTCTACTCTTTTTTAAGTAAATAATAAAATATCTTCACCACTTAGCTCTCAGGATAACACCCAAAGAGAAAACAATTTTGTGCAAATTGAGCTTAATTTGAAAATGTATCTCTTAAATCAAAATGCATCCTGACAATTAAATATTTTAAATATAGTAAAATTTAAAATAATACATAGAAAAAGGACATTCTGAATGTAACAATGTGCAAAAGAATATTTTAAATCATACTTATACCGCTATATTCAAGTACTGAATAATATTGAAACAATAGAGCAAATGATTTTAAGCTTGTATATTGCAATATTTTATGAAGAAGCGTGATGTAGTCTCTCTTCACTGACTCACTTTTTCTGACATGACAAATATGATCCTCTTACTTTTCCTCCATCTGGGCACCAGAACTGTGTTTGGAGTAAAACTATATTAACTTTATTTTAAAAGTACTACTGAACCCTCATGTGAACCATGACATGTATTGAGTTTGGGCATATAGAAAGGAGTAAATCTCATATAACTTACGGTAATATATTTTGGGACAGAAACACACAGAAAACAGGGATAAAAACAAATAATAAAATGACATTTTTTTAATGGAGGAATAGAATACAGATCTGAAAAATGAGTATGTTAGCTAGGTGAAGAGTAGTGGCAATCACATTCCAGTTAGTGGTTTTCTCCAAACCTACATCTCCAGAAATACTACCTACTCGGTCAAGGGCACCATGCTTCCCCCAGATAAATGGGCATCCAGGTGGAAATGACAATCACAAGCAAACATACTCACCTCAGACTTAGAGAAGATTCATGGGCAAAATATATAAATTTGGGAATTAAACCCCAATTTGTATAGTAGGGGCCACATGATGCTGTTTAAAACATGAGGTTTCAGCAATTGAAGCAAAGAATCACCTGGTCCTGATTCCTAAGTAACTTTGCCCTTTAGAGAACAGTTTGAGTCAGAATGGCCAATAAAAGTCTCTGAGAAGGACTGGCAGAGGCAAGGGAGGAAGGCCTGTAGTAGTGGTGTGCGGGGAAAACAAAAATAAGAATAAAAATGTATTTTTAAAAGTAGGAGTGATCAACTCTGTAGAACTCTGGGAGGTTAAGTGAATGAGAAAAACACAAATTAGACTTAGAAGCTTGGAACCCTAGAAAATATTAATGAAGAACAGCTTTGTCTAGGTGATACACATCAAATCACGCCTGGAATAGACTGAGAGGTGGAAGCAAGGGACCCCACTCTTGGAGAAAGCTTACATGTTCGGGGGAGTTATCCTACAGCAGAAGCTGGATATACGGCCAGGACAGTTTTAGTTTGCTTTTAGGGGAGAGAGATCATCATTTGTCTCTAAGCTGATACACTTGTCCCATAGAAAGGAGTGTTGAAATGTGCAAGAGCCAGAGGGAATAATTAATGTAAGTCATTTCTGAATGACAGTACAAGTACAGTAAAGAGCACAAGTGGAGGTTTTGATCTTTTATAAGAGGAGGAAACAAGTAGTGGAGAATTAAGGCAGATTGTAGATTTGGTGGTGGGATAGGTAGTGATTATTGCTTGATGAATGGTATTTACTCCGTAAAAAGTGAAAAGAAGACAAAATAAATTTGGCAGTATTTGTAAAGAAAGTATGAAATAACTACAGAAAGTAGTTTTTTTTTAATTTTTTTCCCTTCAAAACCTAAACCCTAGGACTTTTACATTTCAGGTACCAACAGCAGTCCATAGTTCTTTTGCCTTGAATGTGTTGTATGAAGAGGAGGAAATGAAAGAGAATGTTGAGGATAACTTTAGATATGTACTCTCCTTGATGAAGCCAAATAATGCAAGATCACTGAACTCCAACCTAGTAGCTTCTGTCTAATTTTATATTTTATTCACTTCCTTCATAATTCTTCTGGAGAAAAAGGGTGCTTGAGTGTACATGTGTGCAAAACACACAATGTAGGACCACTGCATATAAGCAAGAGAATTTCCAGGACTAGTGATTTTATGCAGAGTAGGGCAGCCAGTTATTTCCCTGCAATAGGAACAATAATAAATTAATATTAATGTTATGCTGAATATCATACTGTTGGAATTATTATTCTTAAAATGATCTTTAGGTGCCACAATTTTTCTACCCACATTTTGTGCTTTTTAAATCTACATGGTCACTTTTTAAAAATAGAACAGCATGTTTTGTACTTTGTAATATCCCATTGATATTGAGTGTTGTTTCATCAACTGTTCACTATTGGCCTTTCTCATGGATAATTCTGGCCTAAAAATGCTGAACAGGTGGTGTGGAGGTAAGAAGCCATGTGGGTGTTAATGTGGCATCTCTTTCTGTGGAACAAGAGGAGGCATTTTCAGAATGTCAGGCTGCCAATCTACTTAGTTGGCACCTGTTGTCTAAACTGGAACACCATTTTGAGAGCAGGCTTCTTGCCATCGTAGCAGATGGTTATGAGTACTGGCAGCCAAGTGATCATGTATGTACATCAGTTGTGGGTGTTGAAAGCAAGCTGCTCATTTAAGAAGGTCAAACAGCAGCCTGTTCAGAGATTTAACAAATAATATGAAGAGGGATAGCTATTTCTCATATTTTGCTAATTATCTTCTTTCTTATGCTCTCATACAATTACTTAGATAACTCAGGCTGAGAATTTTATATTGTAATTAATAGAACTCAGTGGCATAGAGGATGCCCTTAATCTGGAATAAGTAAAACAGCTAATTTTAATAGCCAAAAAACCAAAAAGGCTTAAATGTCATATAAAGTGAGTGGGCATTGTGGGTGAATTACATGTAATATATTCTTTTTAAATAGACTAGTTCATCTGGTAAATTTATTCTCAAACAGCTCTCATGATTCCACTAAACTGGCCTGGCTTGTTATTTATTAGTTTTAGAAAATCAGTGTATTATAGACCTTGTGAAAGGTTGATAGGGCATTGTTCCTACCAGTTTTTATTTTCCCTAAATAAGCTAAATTCAAATACCACTAATCTACAATGGAGTATATTCTTCATCAAATTTTTAATGAATTATGACTAATGTCACAGACATACTAAAAGAGTAGGCCCTCAAATCACTTACATTCAAGTTTGTTTAACCAACAATATTTTTACAAAAGAGTAAATTTATTCTCTACCCTAAATGACCCCACACTTTTATCAATTTTCTTCTTTGTTTTTGAATTCTCATCAGTTTTCAGGGTTACTGGATATAGTAGATTCTCAATAAATTTCATAATTGCAAAATGATGGAAAATTGGCAGTATAGTGAGTATATGATAGAAAATAATACTGTCATGCTAAATAAGAGATTATTTGGTGATTAGCTAAATAAGTTAAAATATTTTGTGGTAAATTGTTACAAGAATAACTGACATTTACTTGATATTCCCTATGATTGAGCATAGAATGTGCATTTTTGTATTTAAAACTCACAACAAGCCTATGAGTTAACCACTATTTTATTGCACTATACATACCAACATGGTAAGGCTCAGAGATGTTAAACTAATTGTGAAGTATCTCTCATTTTTTTAAGAATACAGAGAGGGTTTAATGTTAGAGTTATCTGATTTCAAAGACAATATTCTTAACAACTACAAAAACCTAGACAAATGATGAAAGACTTTAAAGCTGGGTAATGTACTTTAGTAAACAATTGGGTGAAAATAAGCATTGAAATGTATACACTTACATTATAATCATAGCTCTGTCATTATAGAAATTATGTAATTTAAAAAATACTTCCACATGTAAAATAAGAATTACTAAATAACTTATTCATTCCACTGTGAAAGTCCGTAATTCTAAAAGAGCATGTGAGGCCCATTTAGAAATCTATGAGTTAGGTGCTAATATACTTTAGATTTCTGTCATTTTGAGATTTCAAATTAAAAGTTACACTGGATACTATATTGTTATACATTCCACTTTATTATTTCATTTGACAATAAGGTTTTCTTTTGAATAATTTGTTTTGGGTACAGTAGAAATAAAGGATTTTATGTTCTAGAGAGCAGGAGAAAATGACAGTGAATGTCTCCTAAAAGAAAATGGGAAGGGTAAATCATATGGAGATGGAAGTATTGTGTTTTTATCAAATGGACATCTGCCTTATTGTTGTGGAAGGGAAGAGAGGAAAGCTGAAATTGTGAATTTGAGTGTCCGAATATGAGGGAGTTAATATAACTTTTATTTGTTCTTTTCCATATAAAGTAAGTACCTTAGTTTACAGTGGACCAGCATGTGACCACAGGAAGAGTGATAAAAATGTAATAGATAAAAATCATTTAAAGAAGATGATCATTTTTAATCAAGAATATGAAGGCATCATGATATATTAGAAGGGTATTTTGCAGATCATATATGAATATATGAGATGAATGAAGATAATATCCATGAAAGAGGATGATTACACCATGAAGAACTATACAAAAAAGTATACCAAGATGGCACAATTATCCAAGAAGAGTGATTTTGCAAAAGAATGGAGAATAGTTTGGGAGTAAGGAAGAAACTGATCCTATATCACAACATGAAGTATATGGAACATGAAAGAATAAAGAGCTTCTATTTGTGTAGATTGAAAAGGAAGCAGTATGCTTAGTTAAGAAATAGAGTTAGAAAGAACTTTCAGACAAGAAAAGTTCAGAGTATAGCTTTAAATATTGACATTGAAACACATAATGCAGTTTCCATAACAACAGTATTAGTGGAGTGGGAGTATGGAAAAGAAATTCCATCAAGGAAAAGGAAATTTATAGTAGTACTAGAGAGATAAGAGTAAACTGTAAGACTGATGTGCCAAGAAACTTCCACTTTGAACACTGATGAAGACAACAGTGATAAGCAGTATGGCAGATTTAGTTTCGACATTTTCTTGCACAAGGAAGAAACTTGTGCAACAGAAGCCTGGAATGGCCAGTTCAGAACTTATAGTATAGAACAGGGCATTACTTTTCCTGAGTTAGTAGGGCCCAGACTGTCAACAAGACTCAAATATCTTGCAGGTATGAGAAGACAATGGATCCCCTGGCCATTACTCGGCTCACTTGTTGGGGCAGCCTCATGCAAGGTTAGATATACCAATTCACCTGGTTCACCATTTGACAAGGTCCTGCCTTAATTACTTGAGATGTTGGTAGGAGTGATGAGAAAAATTTCATTCTGTAAAATAGTAGCAATAATAATACCCTCCGAGAGTCAGAGAGAATTGCAAAAAAGTATAGCAAAATTCTAAGGCTGAGAGAAGATTTGTACACCATATGCTTCAACTACTGGAAAGGCACTGCAAATTTGTTTCTAACAGCCAAAATGAAAATGGAGACATGATCAGTTAAAGGATTTATGGCATGAAGAAGAAAAACATAAACTTTAAGCATAAAATAAACAAAAATAATTTTTAAATAAAATTTTCTAATATGGAGAACTGAGAAAAGTTCTTTTTTTTTCTTAAAAAGTGAATGCTCTTCAAAAGCAGCTAATTGAAAAAAATGAAAATTTTCCTTTAATTTATCCCTACAATGACAGGAAAAAATGTTTTGAAGTCAAAAATATTATATATAATATGCCTCTTTTTTATCATATATCAATTTATTTATCAGTATAAATAGAATTACAATTAACACATACTTTATGGGATCATTATAAGAATTAAATAAGATCTTTTTAGCTAGCTTAGCATTAGTCCTGACGCATAAAGATTAGCCATTTTTATTATTATCAGAGATATTTTTCCTTCTCATTAAACATTCTTCAAAGAATTCATGACTGCAAAATATTCCATCACATGATTACAGGTTAATTGCAGATGCTAATACCAAATGCTAATTTATTTACCTAATTCAGAACTAACATGGTTCTTCATTCTTATCTTCCAGAATTACCCTATAATTTTTTCTTAAATTTTTAATCTTTTTAACTTTATTGAGTGTTACTTGACAAATATAACTGTATATTTAGAAGTTACAACATGATAAATTGATATATATATGTATTTTATAATGACTACCAAGATCAAGAAAATTAACACCTCTATCATCTAATATGTCTTATGCTGATAGCTGCAAAATTATTAAAACATTTTTTAATAAAATCAGCTTAACTATTGATAGAGTTGATATATCTACATTTCTACTTATCATGCTTAATTCAATACAAAATTTAGACTTTCAGATCAATGAATGGATATATTCTTTAGTAAATCCTTCATAAGTGTTTTAATTACATCAGACATTGGATAAAATGGTATTAGGAACTTTTGGAAATCCAAGGTTATTTTACATGGCAAGATTTTATTGAACGGCAAACAAAATCTTTACACTGCAAGAAATTGGGGTGTGGTTATTTTGTAATGCTTATTAATGGCAGATAATGTGCTTTAGTAATCAGCAAGGAACAATGAAGAGTTAAGTCCTTTTAGAGAGAATTAAAACCCTAACAAAAGACGTCATATAATTATCAAGACAAAATGGAAGTACCCTAAGTGTAAGGTCTTACCTTGTCCTAGTGTGGTTTTAAAACATCAATTAAATCCTCAGTGTAGTCTCATTTAAACAATATGGTTATACTGAAATCTTCAAGATGAAGGTTGCAAATTGGACCCTCACATAACTATTGGATTGGATTGTTGAACACCATAGATTACTGGAAAACAACTGGGAAAAGAACACTTTTGTTTTTTTAGAATATTAATGGTAATCCTTAGTTTCAGACAATAATTAAAGGGCATGACCCATCCGTTGAGGCTATTCTGTCACAGTGTGGGAAATAACACTGAATAATTGGAATAAAGACAACTCTCAATTGTTCTAATTTTAATAGGGTATCTGACTTTGGTATTTCTCAAATTGCAATTATGAATTTTTTTCAATTTGAAATGAAAGTTATAATGTAAAACTTAAGCTTTATTTTTTTGTATTGCTAGGGAAACTTTTTTCTGACTTTTAAAGAGGCAGCATTATATATGATGATCTGGAGAATGGATATTCTGATAAAGAGACAGTCTATAAGACTATTACAGTCATTCAAATAATAAGATGAAGTGGCTTGAATAGGTGTAACAGGATTGACATAAAGAACAATGGGTGATCAACACAAATAAATAAAATGTATCCAGATTGGCAAGGAAGAAGTCAAACTGTCCCAGTTTGCAGATGACAAGATATTATACATAAAAACCCTGAAGAATGCACTCCAAAACTACTAGATCTAATATCTGAATTCAGCAAAGTTGTGGGATACAAAATTAATACACAGAAATTAGTTGCATTCCTATACACTAATGGTGAACTAGCAGAAAAAGAAATCAGGAAAACAATTAATTCACAACTGCATCAAAAAGAATAAAATACCTAGGAATAAACCTAACCAAGTAACCAAAAGAACTATTCTCAGAAAACTACAAGACATATGAAAGAAATTAAAGAAGAAACCAATAAATGGAAACACATCCTGTGTTCATGGATAGGAAAAATTAATATTGTCAAAATGGCCATCTTGCCTAAAGCAATCTACAGATTCAGTGCAATCCCAACCAAATACCAGCAGCATTTTTCAATGAACTAGAGCAAATAGTTCTAAAATTCACATGGAATGACAAAAGACCCTGAATAGCCAAAGCAATCCTGAGAAGGAAGAATAAAGCAGGGTGGATTATGCTCCCTGACTTCAAGCTCTACTACAGAGCCACAGTAATCAAGACAATTTGGTACTGGCATAAGATCAGACCCATAGACCAATTGAACAGACTAGAGAGCTCAGATATAAACTCAACCATATATGGTCAATTAATATATGATAAAGGAGCCATGGATATACAATGGGGAAATAACAGCCGCTTCAACAGCTGGTGTTGGCAAAACTGGACAGCTACATGTAAGAGAATGAAACTGGATCATTGTCTAACCCCATACACAAATGTAAACTCAAAATGGATCAAAGACCTGTATGTAAGTCATGAAACCATAAAACTCTTAGAAAAAAACATAGGCAAAAATCTCTTGGACACAAATATGAGGAACTTCTTCATGAATGTATCTCCATGGGCAAGGGAAATAAAAGCAAAAATGAACAAGTGGGGCAATATCAAACTAAAAAGCTTCTGTACAGCAAAGGACACCATCAGTAGAACAAAAAGACATCCTACTCTATGGGAGAATATACTCATGAAAGACATATCCGATAAGGGGTTAACATCCAAGTTATATGAAGAGCTCACATACCACAACAAACAAAAAGCAAATAAGCCAATTAAAAAATGGGCAGAGGAGATGAACAGACACTTCTATGAAGAAGAAATTCAGATGGCCAACAGGCACATGAAAAGATGCTCCACATCGCTAATCATCAGAGAAATGAAAATTAAAACCACAATGATATATCATCTCACATCAGAAAAGATGGCCAACATCCAAAAGACAAACAACAACAAATGTTGGTGAGGATATGGATAAAGGTAAACCCTCCTACACTGCTTGTGAGAATGTAAATTAGTTCAACCATTGTGGAAAGCAGTATGGAGGTTCCTCAAAAAACTCAAAATGGAAATACCATTTGATCCTAGGAATGTACCCTAAGAATGAAGGAGCCTTTAGTTTGAAAAAGACATTTGCACCCCTATGTTTATTGCAGCACTATTTACAGTAGCAAAGAAATGGAAGCAACCTAAGTGTCCGTCAGTAGATGAATGGATAAAGAAGATGTGGTAGATATACACAATGGAATTTTATTCAGCCATAAGAAGAAAACAAATCCTACCATTTGCAACAACATGGATGGAGCTAGAGGGCATTATGCTGAGTGAAATAAGCCAGGTGGAGAAAGACAAGTATCAAATGATTTCACTCATCTGTGGAGTATAAGAACAAAGCAAAAACTGAAGGAACAAAACAGCAACAGACTCACAGAACCCAATAATGGACTAATAGTTACCAAAGGGAAAGGGACTGGGGAAGATGGGTGGGAAGGGAGGGATAAGGGGAAAAAGGGGCATTATGATTAGCACACATAATGTAGGGGGGGGCACCTGGGGAAGGCAGTATAACACAGAGAAGACAAGTAATGATTCTACAGCATCTTACTACACTGATGGGCAGTGACTTTTATGGGGTATGTGGTGGGGACTTGATAATAGGGGTTGTCTAGTAACCATAATGTTCATGTAATTGTACATTAACAAAACCAAAACAATAAATAAATAAATAAATAAACAAATAAATAAATAATAACAGACAAAAGAACAGTGTGTAAAGCTGTGATATATATCAAAGAAAAACAGAACAGGCATTTGTTACCTATGGATATTGGGAAACTGGTATAGAAAAACTACAATTTGCTAGATTATAGCCCTAAATTTTAATATACTTATACACCTTTACTGTTATTAGCAATGACATTAATCCTTTGCATTTGAGTGTGTATACAGGAGATAAGCTTGAAGTCACTGTTTAACTGGATTTGAAACACTGTTTCATTGAGTTTGCCATGCCCTAGGGGTGTATTTCAAATAAACAGCAGTACATACCAGTATTATTTATTTTTGAAAAAAATGTTTCCTTAGACAGTAAATGGGTATATCTGCAGCAGTTAGACTCTCCTCTCCTGGGATGCTCACACCATCAGTTCCTGGCAGCTTGCCATTTGTAACTGTTTTTCCACTCTATTTAGATTCACACAGTGCTTTTGCAGGTTCCTAAGAGATTCCTGCCCACACTTAATGAGAATGGATTTTGCACAACTACTCCTCTTGGAGTTGCTTATTTCCTGAGAAATACTAGGTCAGCAATCTGAGCAGCAATATTTACTAGATGAATGC
This sequence comes from Manis javanica, assembly GCF_040802235.1. NCBI lineage: Eukaryota > Metazoa > Chordata > Mammalia > Pholidota > Manidae > Manis > Manis javanica. The sequence continues at coordinate 106,363,133 of NC_133158.1, forward strand.
ATACTATTTTTATGGATTTACAAGGTTAGCCTCCCAAATATTATGATAATTAAGAGACAATGGATACATAGTATGCCACCAAATCAATGATACTATTTTTATGGAAAGAAACTCTCAACATAAATATAAGAGCTCATTAATCAGTGAATACTAATGTTGTCATACAGAGTTGTTGAGCAATAATACTTTTAGCAAAGTCTGCAGAAAAAATAAGTGACATGACTATTTTGGTAACTGCTTAATTAGGTTTAAACATTAAATGACTTTTGTCATAGCTAAACTTCATCATTTTATGTTTTTCTGCTTCAGTTCTAAAATTTTAATATAATGCTTCAAAAACCAATGTTAATATTTGACTTAAAGTGTGTTCTTGTACTGTTTTCTGTTCATATGGTCCAAGTGAGAGTTTCATGGTGGTGTGGCTTTCCTAACAGTGATAAAAAGCACACATTATTCACTAAATAGCATTTTGTCCTTTGCAGATAGGTTCCATTTCTCTATTTATGTTGATCTATTTTTCCAGTTGATTAACTACTTCAACAACATTCAATGATGGGAAGAGACTATTTATTTTGAATGAATAGAATAACATTTCACTACTTTTGACTTTTTCTTATCAGAATAAATCTTTATCTATCTCTACTTGTTATGAGGAATCAGAAGTCCCACTTCAGTGGAAAAGAATAGAGTGTGGATGTACCAAGGTAAACAAAGTGGTAACATTTATAATAGTTAACAAAACAGACAGTTTACAGGATTAAGCAGTAGAGTTTTGTCTTTGCAATAGATAATCAAGTCCACAGGATGTACAGGAAAATCAGTCTCACTTGATTTTAAATACTCATATGATCAGCACTGTCAATGAAAGAGCTAAATTTCAAATTATAGTAATATTTCAAATATTGATGGTATCACAAACGGGTAAGTGTATGGAACATTTAAGATTAGAAGCCTTACATGATGAGGTCAATTTTATAATTACCCACATTTTCAATATTAAGAAAATGAGTCACAAAATATTAAGTGACTTGCTCATCCTCACATATCAGTAAGTGTTCTCATTTCTGAGTAAATGCATTTTACAAATCTTCTGAATATCTCAAGCAATAATAAAACAGTATAAAATGGTATGACTGCTTGTGGAGCCTCTAATTCAACCTCTAAAAAAAACAGAATTCTCATACATATTAATTGCAACATAATCCTCTCAAAATTGTTCTCATGCTTTTTTAGAAGAGTGGATTTTGTAGTAAGGATTAGGTCATTTAGTAAACAACTTTTATTTTGGAGATGGAAAAATTTATGCTAAGGAAATAAAACCCATTCATAAGATACATACTTAGTACATATCTATGATTGAAACACTTGTCATAATTAATACTGATTTTTTTATTTGTGTGGCTATTTATGTACTCAAATTCTTAACTTATGCAGGGCTATCTCCAGTGCTTGCAAATAAGAATCCTGAATGAAAGGTTTAAACAAAGGAAAAACAAAACAAAATAAAACTTTTTACCTCACATTTACCTGAAGCTATTATCCTACTTTTATCTCATTTATAATAAAACAACTCAAATATGTAAACTATGTTACCTTGCCACTTTCTTGAATTACAGCCTAATTTAACCAAATTTAGCATCATCTTTTCAAATTCCTACCACACTTTCCCCGTAGACACTTACAAGGCATTCAAAGCAGAGTTTGGGATACCATTAAATCCATCCCTGCCCACTGCTCTCTCTCCAATTTTCCTCTTAGCAAGTGATGTCACAAATTGCTCAGGTGATCAGGCATAATTCTCAAATGTCATTCCTAAGTCATTGTTTTTCTTTACAACCGACATCCAACTCATCACTAAGTCTGGTAATTCCTCCAAAAAAACTCAAGAATCTTTCCATATTTTGTCAGCTGCAAAGCTATCATCCTACTCCAAGCAATCATTTCCTCTAATCTATATTATTACAACGGTCTGGTGACTGATGTCCCAGTTGCATTCTTTCCTTCCTCTTGGCAGCAGAGTGGTATTGTTACATTCAATTTGGAATTATCGACTTATACAGAATATTTATACAGTTATGGAATGAGACCCAGAACTCATAAGAAATAATATAATATAAGGGAAGAGGGAGAGGGATTAACTTTAAGGCATTCCAACATTTAGAGGAGAAGAAGAGAACGAGAAGGCAGAAAAGAGTCAAGAGATAAATAACTGCTAATGTAACGGGGCAGCTAGGATATTACAGTCTCCAATAAGCAAAAACAAAAGTTCTAAAATCAGAGAGCTATTGTCTTTGTAAAATCGTATTGCAAATTCCAGAAACATAACTGATATAAATGAATTTGAAAAAAATATAAAGTTTGTTGGTAACTTGATAAAGTTTGCAGCAATGAAATAGCAAGGACAGAGTGTGATTAAAGTGCATCTTGTTTGACATGCGTGGTGGGGAAGTGCTGACAATGAATACAAGCAAACCTTTGAGTTTTTTCTGTGAAGACATCACAGAACTGCAGTGGCAGCTGAAGAGAGAATAGGAGTTTGGGAGGGTTCTTGCTTGTCTTTTACTAAAGCTGCTATTCCAATATATTTGTACACTGATCAAAATCATCAGTAGGGAGGAAGAAATTTGTGGTGTAGGAAAGAGAAGTAAGCTGGTTCTTTTATTAGCTGTGAAGTGAAAAGGTCCAGTACATAGGTACAGAGAAAAGCCTTGGCTATGAATGGGGATTGGTCATCTCCTATAGCAAAAATATTTGTGTAAAGATCATGCATTGTTTGAAAAACAGAAGGCATAGTGCCATTGGGTGAAACAGGATCCCAATTAGAGTAAAGAAGGGAATTCAAAGTGGACAGAAGAGGTTGAGTATTGAGTACATAGAAGATTTTTCTGAAGACAGGCTATAAATTGCCATGGATGCAATGAAATATATCTGACACGAAGCCAGGAGGCTGTCAGGAAGGAGTGGGAAATAATACCTGGAGCTAGCTGTCTGCCTGTGTGCCCAACAGACATTTGGCAAAAGAAAAGCAGGTAAGTTGAAATTCTGAGTATAACATTAGGTAGCCATCTTCATAAATTTCTGTCTCTGGATTAAAATTTTAAAAGTCAAAAAAAAACAATAAAAATTGGATGCCATAAAGAACAAGTGAATAGAGGACCCCTAAAAATAAAAATTTATAAAATGTATTTTTTTTAATTTTTAAAGAGATCATACTTATCATTATTTGCAAACTAATGAAATATGTATTTACATAGCCATTTCAAGCCAAGAAAATATTTTAAAGTATAATTATATTTAACATAATTATATTTTTACATATAATATATTTTAACATATATGACAAAGTACAAAAGCTATTACAAATGAATACAAAATCACAAGAGAATTCAATAAAACAGTACAAAAGCAGTGAGGGCATTATGAAGATAACCAGCATAAAAGTAACTGGGAGAGCAGAGCTTGCTAAAACCAGAGATATACAGGATTTACCCCAGCCCTAGTGAATCTATATCTTTAGAAGTAGAGGTAAGCTATCTACATATTCAATGACCTGCAGATAATTTTATACCTAACATACTTGAATAACTATGGAATTAAAAAATCAATAACTACCAAATAGAAAAAAATATTTGCATATACATTTAAGAAAATACTATATGTCACAATTAAAATGAAGAAATAGTTAACATAACAGCAGTAAAATTATGTTAGCCATTAAACTGCAAATGTTAAATATATGATAGCATTTAGTATGGTTAAGAGTGTTGTAAAAAGTCAGGCACTCTTAAAGAGTAGTGGAGTCTTAACTGATATAAACTTTCTAGGATCCATTTTGAAATATACAAAAACATGAAATTTTCATTCATATTGAAGCAAAACATCATTCCTGGGTGTTTATTATAATGAAAAGGCCAATATTACAACAAATTTAAGTACAGATAAGTCATTTCACTTTTTGTTTCAACAACAAAAGTTAAAACTGTGCCTGAGAATAGAAAATTATTTCAACATATTATGATATATTCATTAGACTGAACATTTCATTGCTTTAACATTTTGTTTAGAAAAATACCCAATGATGTAAATTAATTATACAAAAGTGAATAGTACCAATTATATATGTATGTATATATAATCATATATATATATAATTCTATGTACTCCGAGTAATATATGTATATATGTATATATAATTGTATATAATTGTATGTGTATACATATATGCACGTGTGTGTGTGTTATGGGCAAAAATATTTGCTAGTTAGAAAATATAGCCTGCAGGATCATCAGAAATTTTTTTTTTTATAAACACAGTAGCTCTTGTATATTTATAAGATTCATTGTGGAACTAGCTTAACAAATGCTGAAGAATGAAGCATTAATTGAGCTCATTTTTTAAACTAACTTAGCTCATGATGACCAGAAACATAGTTATCATGTTAATGTAAATGATGTGAGTCTAGTTATATGGTTAGAATACCCTAGAGGATGATCAACCCAATTGGTAGATAGGATTGTGAAGCATTGTATTTATGGCTATTTTATCTTTTAATCACTAAAATACAATGCTTTAGCATAATTTTAGAAAACAGAAAGAAAAATTTACAACACTTAGAAATCTTTCAGTGGGATCTAAGATGGCTTCTAAGAAACTCTGACTGTAACATTTTGAGTATAATTTCTATAAGAGCAAACAAAATTTATATTTATCTTATTTCAAATTAACATGCATTTCTTTAGTTTATGCTAGGTAAATTAGCTAATTTTTTATTTTATTTTGTGATTATAGGATTATTTTAAAAACTATTTTCTAAAAACAAAATTATTCCTAAAGTTTTCCAATGATATATCAGAATATATTTATATATAACACACTCAAATTGACCTTTGGAAAAGTGACAACAGTTTAAGGGATAATTTACACACAGTTTCTTCTAACCACGGAACTGAGACACTAACCAGAAAGTTATTATTCAGATAAATTTGAAACATTGCATTCTTCTTTAACCCTTCCTTCCCTCTCTTCAGCCTTTTGTTACAATTACTAGGAATAATAGTGCTAAATACTTTACATATATTAGCCTATCCAATCCTCATAAACTGCAAAGTAGATAAAGCTATTATCAGAGATTTAGAAGGCAAGATGATTTGCTGAAGATCAGTCAGACTTATCATTGTTTGAGCAGCTGCAATTTGAACCAAAGTAGTTTGATACCAGAGTCACTATGCCTATCCACTATAAACTGTACATGCTTTGAAAAATTAAAGACAACAAATAGTAAATCTATATCACTGAGTCTGCAAAGAAAGTTTCTATGTACTCAGGGTAAAACTAGGCAAGCATAAGAATCACTGTAATATTTTTGTGAGTGAGGGAACCTATATGTAAAACACAAAAGTATTAAAATCTTTGATGATAATATAGGAGAAAAAATAGATAACATAGATAAAAGGATAACTTTTAGATACAACACCAAAGGCATGATCTATGAAAGATAGAATAGATAAGCTGAGCTTCATTAAAATTAAAAAATTCTACTTTAAGGAAACAATGTCAAGAGAATGAGAAGACAAGCCACAGACTTAAAGAAAATATATGCAAAGGACACATTTAATAAAGGACAGTTATCCAATATATACAAAGAACACTTAAAACTCAATAATAATAAAAAAAAAATCCTGATTAAAAAAATGGACCAAAACCTTTACAGACCATTTACTGAATAAGATATACAGATGGCAAAAGAGCAGAGGAAAAGAGCTCCACATCATATTTCAGCAAGAGAATGCATGTCAATAAGACATATCACTACAAACCATTAAAATGACCAGAATACTGATATCACCAAACACAAGGATGTTTGGTGATATCAGTATTCTAAATAACAGGAACTCTTATTATTGCTGTGGAAATGCAAAATGACATGGCTACTTTCTAAGACAATTTGACAGTTCCTTATGAAAATAAATATGCTTTTGCCAGAGAATCAGCAATTATTTTATTGGCTTTTACCCAAAATGGTTGAAAACTTGTGTCTATAGAAAAACTTATATACAGATTTATAGAAGTTTTATTCACAGTTGCCATAACTTTGAATGAGTCAGTGTAGGTTCTGCAGTTGTAACAATGTACCACTGTCGTGGGAGATATTATTAATGGGGGAGGTTGTGCATGTGTCAGCGCAGAGGGTATATGGAAAATCTTTCTATCTTCAGTTTAGTTTTGCTGTGGACCTAAAAGTGCTCTAAAAAAATAAAGTTAAAAACTGAGGCATACATAAAAAATAGCCCAAACATTCTAAAACTCAATAATTAATTAAAGATTACAAGTCTGTTCTTATAATTTTAAAAGCATTATCAACATTTTAAATAGTAGTAAATATTATTTGTGTAAACTGGGATGATTTAGATTTTATGGAATGCCACTGAGGTTTTCGGAGTACTTTTGTCTCTCTGAAGTTAGGATAGCCTAACGGTAAGCAAATGTACAAATCTAACTGGGAGAAAGTTAATTTATCGTATTTTATATGCCTAATTCTAACAATATAAAAGTTAAAACTACCTTAACTGAATTGTAAATTTTCATGAAATCAACAGGATTTCTTAGGTTTCACCTATATGTTAAATACAAGTTGAAAATGAAAACAAAACTTCCCCCTGTTGAAAATAAAGAGACTTGCCTCATTCCCTTTTCCTTGATCATTTACTTCAGAAAACCATTAATTGTAAATGATTTCTCTGCTTCTTTGAAATGTCTGTAAATCTTTTTAAAAGCCAAATAACCTCATTGCCAATTTATGGTTCAGAAAAATCTTTCTCAAGGATCTGGCAACCATGTCTCTGAAGTGTAATCATCAGAGAAGACAGAACCCTGTCACCTAGTTCTTGTGAGGGATTAGGAACCTGATTTCTACAGGTGCCTTCCTTCAACTTGAAAACTACTTCCAGTTATAAACATATGAGAAGTCTTATTTTTCTTTTGAATAATGACTGTTGGCTAGAACTGTGATCACCGCAAATACCAAATGAGTTTAGAATGAACTTAGGGCCACAATGGTGCCATCTGGTCATCTACTTGAAAGCTAGTTGCTTTTCTTGACAGTGTGTAGTGGGTTGGATCTGCCAGGCTATCTGAAGGATAAAATTTTTCTCTGACTTTGCATTCTCTTAGTGTCTGATGTCCTAGTTTAATGACTATCTAATAATAAAACTGTTTTATTTCTCTTTTACCTTTGTGGGGAGGCTTTCTTGTTTAGGATGAGATTTTGTTGTTAGCTATATTTTCTGCAAAACTTCTAATTGTTTATTAATTTTAGCTATTTACATTAATATATAATAATAGTGAGTTAGTTTTTTTATTATTATTATTTCCTGGATTTGCTTTTTGTGGAAAACTCCAAAGCTCCAACATTTTCAAAATGTAGGTTGTAAATCTTGAAGTTACAGAATTTATATGTGCATTATCTTAAGTAAGGATTTTTACAATTTTTTTTTACTACATTTGTTCATGGAAACATAAGATGATATCCTGGAAGAAAAAAGAACAAGTATTTTTAATGGTAGAAGTGTGATAATTCAAAGGATCTAAACAAAATAAATGTAATATAGCTGGACTACCCAGATCCTTTTTAACACTTTTTATTTTTCTGATATTTTATTATTCTAATAAGAATTAATAATTTAATAATTATTTTTATTATTCCTATATTTCATATTTTTGTTAACTATTCTAGTATTTTCCCCTGGATTTCCTTTTATGTTTTGTACCATTGTTAATCATCAGTGTGTACAGTTAATCAAGGCAACAGATGTGATGCCTTCCTAAAAGGCAAAGTGAAATCACTTCAGACAGACTTTCCATTGTCATTTTTCATTATGTTCAAGATAATATTACAGAGGTTTAAAATTAATATTCACTGACAAAGGGCAAGGAATCATAGTAGCATTAACAAATAAAATTATTTGAAACAGATTCAAGATGGCAGCATGAGAAATGAGACAGAGAACTCCTCCCAAAACCACATATAGTATGAAAATATAGTTAACACAACCAATCCTGGAACAGCAACAGGAGGGAAGGCTACCCCAGAGTGCATACAGACCTCATGAACAGAGCCGACCTCATGAAGCAGGGTAACATATCAAAGCATTGATTTGGTGGGACCCAAGTCTTTCTGCCACCCCAGCTCACTGGAAGGAGGAAGAGAAATGAAGCGGGGAGAGGATAGAAGCCTAAGAGTGCTGAACACTCAGCCCTGGAAGTCTGCTTTGGACCACAAACCTACATTGTGTGGTACTCTGGTGGTTGGTGGGGTTGGGGATCTGGGACAGACAGAGTGCTTGAGAAACAGATTCTGGCTGTTTGTGGAGAACAGGGATCCACATCTGGCCACTCTAGGAAAAAAGAAAGGCAGACGGTCTGAGAGGCTTCCTAGCAGAGAGAGGGATGCTGAAGGGGTGGGGTTTTCATAGAGCTTGTGGTGTGGGGAAAGGGATATGTGTACAAGGTTGTCTGGGTGTGCTCCACCCAGCAGGTTAAGAACTTTGAGGAGCTTCAGGTGCTCCATTCCCCTGGCTGGCTACTAAGGTCTGAGGCCCCCCACTGTGACCCACAGCCTGCTGAGCCTTCCTCCTAGCCTGCTGGCACCTGCTCGCAAACCAGCAGGCACTTCACGGCATCAGGCCCACCAGAGGGAGGCCCCATTGACAAAGGCTACAGATGCAAAGCACCGAGGCTTACATGTGTGTACTTGGCCCACTGGCTCTGATACTGGAGACAAACACTGCAGACAGGAAGCAGGAAACAGCTCTTTCTTGCCCCCAGGCACCAGCACCTGTCCCCTAGGACCCTCAACATCACTCCAGGGGCTGAGCAGCTCCAGAGACTAGAGCTTCTGAGCACTAGAGGGTGCCACATAGAAATATAAAGAGTCAAAGGAACATGGTTCAGACCCAAATCTCACAAACCCCAGAAAAAGGGCCAAATGAAACTGAACTCACCAATCTACCTGAAAGAGAGTTCAAAATAAAAATAATAAACATGCTCATGAAGGTACAGAAAAATATTTGAGAACTCAGGAACAAATTCAAGAGAGAGATTCAATCATTAAGAAATTCGATATCTGAAATGAAACAAAATAGAGGGATTTAAAAGCAGAAAGGATGTAGTAGAAGAGAGAGTAAATAGAATAGAAATTAGAGAAGAGGAATACAAAGCTGAGGCACAGAGAGAAAAAAAAATCTCTAGGAATGAAAAAATATTGAGAGAACAGTGTGACCAATTAAAACAGAACAATATTCACATCATGGGCATACCAGAAGAAGAAGAGAGAGAAAAAGGGATAGAAAGCATTATTCATGAGGTAATTGCTGAAAACTTCCCCAATCTGGGGAAAGAGATAGTCTCTTAAGCCATAGAGGTTCACAGATCTCCCAACACAAGGGACCCAAGGAAGACAACACCAAGACATATAATAATTAAAATGGCAAAGATCAAGGGAAAAAACAGACATTTAAAAGCAGTTAGAGAGAGAAAATGATCACATACAAAGGGAAACCCATCAGGCTATCATCAGACTTCACAACAGAAATGTTATAGGCCAGAAGGGAGTGTTATGATGTATTTAATGCAAGGAAACAAAAGGGCCTCAAACCAAAAATACTTTACCTGGCAAGGTTAACATTTAAATTTAAGATGGGATTAAACAATTTTCAGATAATCAAAAGCTGAGAGAATTCACCTCCCACAAACCACCTCTACAGTGCATTTGGTGGGACTGCTATAGATGGAAGTATTCCTAAGGCTAAATAGATGTCACCCAATGGATAGACAAAGAGTACAGAACCTTTATATGATACCTAACATATAAAGAATGGGGGAGAAGAAAAAGGAAGAAGAAATAAAAAAGAACCCTTAGGTTTTGTTTGTAGTAGCATTCCCTTAGACAGTAAGGGAATTACCCTTCAACATTTGGTAACCGCAAATCTAAATCTGGCAATGGCAATAAGTACATACCTACTGATAATCACCCTAAATGTAAATGGGCAGAATGTACCAATCAAAAACATAGAGTCACTGAATGGATAAAATATAAGACCCGTCTATATACTGCCTACAAGAGAATCACTTCAAACCCAAAGACATACACAGACTGAAAATAAAGGGATGGAAAAAGATATTTCATGCAACTAATAGGGAGAAAAAAAGCAGAGTTGCAGTACTTGTATCAGACAAAGTAGACTTCAAAACAAAGGAAGTCACAAGAGACAAAGAAGTATATTACATAATGATAAAGGGGTCAGTCCAGCAAGAGGCTATAACTATTATAAATATCTATGCACCCAACACAGGATCACCTACATATGTGAAATGAACACTAACAGAATTAAAGGGGGAAACAGAATGCAATACATTTATTTGAGGAGACTTCAATACACCACTCACTCCAAAGGACAGATCAAATAGACAGAAAATAAGGGACAAAGGCACTGAACAACATATTAGAACACATGGACCTAATGGACATCTACAGAAGACTCCATCCAAAAGCAACAGGATACACATTCTTCTCAAGTGCACGTGGAACATTTTCTAGAATATATCATATAGTAGGCTACAAAAAGAACCTCAGTAAATTCAAAAAGATTGAAATTGTCCCAAATTCTCAGATCACAAAGGCATGAGAAAACATACAAATTACACAAAGAAAATGAAAAAGCCCACAAACAAATAGAGGCTTAAGAACATGCTCCTAAATAATCAATGGATCAATGACCAAATATAACAGAGATCAAGCACTATATGGAAACAAATCACAACAGTAATTCAACACTGAAAAATCTGTGGGATGCAGCAAAAGGTGTGCTAAGAGGGAAGTATATTGTAATACAGGCCTACCTCAGGAAAGAAGAACAACCCCAAATGAACAGAATAAATCAAAATCACTGAAACTAGAAAACAAAGAAGAAATAAGGCCCAAAGTAAGTAAAAGTATGGACATAATAAAGATTAAAGCAGAAATAAATAAAATTGAGAAGAATTAAACACTAGAAATTATCAACGAAAACAGGAGCTGGTTCTTTGAGAAAATAAACAAAATAGATAAACACCTAGCCAGACTTATCAAGAAAAAGAGAGTCTACTCACATAAACAGAATCAGAAATGAGAAAGGAAAAATCACTATGGAGACCACAAAAATACAAAGAATTATGACAGAATACTATGAAAAATTATATGCCAACAAACTGGATAGCCTAGAATAAATGGACAACTTTCTAGGAAAACACAACCTTTCAAGGCAGACCCAGGAAGTAACAGAAAATATGAATAGATCAATCACCAGCAAAGAAATTGAACTGGTAATGAAAAACTACCTACGAGCAAAACGCCTGTACCAGATGGTTGCACTGCTGAATTTTATGAAACATTTAGTGAAAACCTAATAACCATCCTCCTTAAAGTTTTCCAAAAAGTAGAAGAGGAGGGTATGATCCCTTATTCATTCTATGAGGCCAGCATCACTCTAATACCAAAACCAGGAAAAGACATCACGAAAAAAAAAAATTACAGACCAATATCTTTGATGAACATAGATGCAAAAATATTCAACAAAATATCAGTAAACAGAATTCAAAAATACATCAAAAAGATCATCCATTATGATCAACTGAGATTCATCCCAGGGACACAAGGTTAGTACAATATTAAAAAATCCATCAACATCATCCACCACATCAACAAAAAGAAGCACAAAAACCACATGATCATCTCCATAGATGCTGAAAAAGCATTCGACAAAATTCAATATCCATTCATGACAAAAACTCTCAACAAAATGGGTATAGAGGGCAAGGACCTCAACATAATAAAGGCCATATATGACAAACCTACAGTCAACATTATACTTAACAGCAAGAAGCTGAAAACTTTAACTTTAAGATTGGAAACAAGGCAAGGATGCAAACTCTCCCCACTTTTAATCAACATAGTTCTGGAGGTCCTAGCAATGGGAATCAAACACAAAGAAATAAAAGGCATCCAGGTTGACAAGCAAGAAGTCAAACTGTCCCTGTTTGCAGATAACATGAGATTGTACATAAAAATCCCTAAAGAATCCACTCCAAAACTGCTATATCTAATATATGAATTCAGCAAAGTTGTGGGATACAAAATTAATACACAGAAATCTGCTGCATTCCTATATACTAATGATGAACCAGCAAAAAGAGAAATCATCAAAAATACATCAAAAAGAATAAAATACCTAATAATAAACCTAACCAAGGAATTAAAAGCCCTATACTCAGAAAACTACAAAACACTCATGAGAGAAATTAAAGAAGATACCAGTAAATGGGAACACCTCCTGTGGTCATGGATAGGAAGAATTAATATTGCCAAAATGGCCATACTGCCTAAAGTACTCTACAGATTCAACACAATACCTATCAAAATACCAAGAGCATACTTCAGTGAATTAGAGCAACTACTTCTAAAATTCACATGTAACAACAAAAGACCCAAAACAGCCAAATCAATCCTGAGAAGGAAGAATAAAGCAGGGGGAATTATGCTCTCTGACTTCAAGCTCTACTAAAAACCACAGTAATCAAGAAAATTTGGTACTGGCACAAGAACAGACTAATAGACCAATGGAACAGACTAGAGAGCCCAAATATGAATACAAGCATATATGGTCAATTAATAAATGATAAAGGAACTGTGGATATACAATGGAGAAATGAGAGCCTCTTCAACAGCTGGTGTTGGCAAAACTGGACAGCTACATGCAAGAGAATGAAATTGGATCATTCTCTAACTCCATACAAAAAAGTTAATTTGAAAAGAATCATAACCCTGAATGTAAGTCATGAAACCATAAAACTCTTAGAAAAAAACAAGGGCAAAAATATCTTGGACATAAACATGGGCAACTTCTTCATGAACATATCTCCATGGGCAAGGGAAACAAAAGCAAAAATGAACAATTGGGACTATATCAAACTAAAAGCTTCTGTACAGTAAAGGACACCATCAGGAGAACAAAAAGACTTCCTATTGTATGGGAGAATATATTCATAAATGACATATCCAATAAGGGGTTGATATCCAAATTATATGAAGGGCTTACACAACTCAACAAACAAAAAGTAAATAAGCCAATTAAAAAATGGGCAGAGCAGCTCAAAATAAATTTCTCCAAAGAATTTCAGATGGTCAACAGGCACATGAAAAGATGCTCCACATCGTTAATCATCAGAGAAATGCAAGTTAAAACCACAATGAGATATCATCTTACACCAGTTAGGATGGCCAACATCCAAAAGGCAAGCAACAACAAATGTTGGTGAGGATGTCAAGAAAGGGGAACCCTCCTATACCTCCTGGTAGGAATGTAAATTAGTTCAACCACTGTGGAAAGTAGTATGGAGGTTCATCCAAAAACTCAAAATAGAAATACCATTTGACCCAGGAATTCCACTTCTAGGAATTTACCTTCAGAATACAGGAGCCCAGTTTGAAAGAGACATATGCACCCATATGTTTATTGTAGCACTATTTACAGTAGCCAAGAAATGGAAGCAACCTAAGTGTCCATCAGTAGATGAATGGATAAAGAAGATGTAGTACAGATGCACAATGGAAAATTATTCAGCCATAAGAAGAAAACAAATCCTACCATTTGCAACAACATGGATGGAGCTAGAGGGCATTATGCTGAGTGAAATAAGCTAGGCAGAGAAAGACAAGTGTCAAATGATTTCACTCACATGTGGAGCATAAGAACAAAGCAAAAACTGAAGGAACAAAACAGCGGCAGACTCACAGAACCCAATAATTAAGAACAGTTACCAAAGCGAAAGGGACTGGGGAGGATGGGTGGGTAAGGAGGGATAAGGGGGGAAAAAAGGGTTCTTACTATTAGCACACCCATAATGTAGGAAGAGAGGACACAGGGAAGGCAGTACAACACAGAGAAGACAAGTAGTGATTCTATAGCATCTTAGAACGCTGATGGACAGTGACTATAATGGGGTATGTGGTGAGGACTTGATAATCGGGGGAGTCTAGTAACCCTAATTTTGCTCATGTAATTATACATTAATGATGCCCAAATAAAAAAAAATAAAATAAATAAAAATTATATAAAACAGAAAAAAAGAAGATTGAAGTCACAGAACTTTGGATATTAAATGTGAAGGCTAAAAACATTTTCTTATGATAGTAGTCTTAAGATTTGTAATTGTGTTATTAGAACTGCATGGACTAAAGGAAATACTCCTCATTTGCATAGTTCATGCTTCTGACTCACACACAACACTTGATAAAATATGTGCAAATAATCAGTAATATTTCCCATGTGTAAGTAAAATATGAGTAAAAAGCACACTTTTCCTTTATTTAATAACTAGTATGCTAATATTACCACAATTAACTCCTCTCTTTGCTCTATAGTAAATAATTGGGTATTGTAGGGTAAACATATTCAGTCTCAGCCCTCTGCCTTCAAATCACTCACCTTATCATTAAATGTGTTAATCAAAGAAGTTGTTTAGATTCTAGGATAGAGTTTTTAATGGGTCTTTCTCCTCACAAACTCTCAAAGACATTTTGTATATTGCTGAGATAGTTAAATATGGCTATATATCAATGTTTTAAAGCAGATTTCTTCACTAAATATATTTATCACCTAAGACATACCTTCTATTGACGTCTATATTTTCTTGGTCTCTAACATTCACAAACAAATCAATGTTACTTGTTATTTGATAAAACTAAACATGACAGGGTGCTTTGAATCTGGTGAACTTTTACAATATGGTAAGTAAAGTAATCTTGCAACAAATAAGTTCTGACAAAATAATGAACTGATCAAATAGATGGTAAGCCTAATAAATAGCAGTGATTAAATCAATTAAATTTACCAGGGGAGTCATCAATAATGACATCCAGTAAAAGTAGGAAATATTAGAATACACATTCTTCTTTTCAGAAACAAACTACTGAATGAGACAGTTTGGGATTGATTAAACTCATTCTATTATTTATGACATAAATTTTGCTGATTGAAACAGAACCCCAAAATAAGAGTAGCTTAAACATGATATTTTTGTTCTTTCTCACTTAGTTATCTAGATACACAGATGCACACTCATGAATATCATACTTCACAAAGTCGTCCACGGGCCTGCCCTCCTACAATGGTGATGTTCTGTCATCCCTACCATGTTTCCTTCATCTACCTGTCTGTTGTAGGAAAGATGAGAAAGAGAAGGTAAAAAATTCTTTAAGTAAATATCAACAAGTGAACCATGGTACTATGCCTTCTGAACCACTAGCCAGGTCCACATGGCTACACCTAGCATCTAATGCAAGAGATAGTATGCAAAAGGATCTTATTTTTCTATGGCCACTGCCTCCTAACTCCAAATTTAAATAAAACCATAACAAGGAAAGGAAAACCAAAGACAGGAGAGCACAAGCAAAAGCAAAAACAAAACAAAACAACCCACTCAAAAAAAAAAAAAAAAGAAAGAAATACCTCAATATAAAAGGAAAAGGAAAAAAGACTGAAATTGAGGGAAAACTAGCAATTGCTGGGACAGTCACCAAAACAAGAGAAAATACTAAACCAAATTGTTTATAATTCGTATGAAAATTAGTTTAGCACTGTAGAGTAGCTTACATTATTTAGGCACTGATACAGTCTTTTCTTTCAATAAAAAATATTGAAATTAATCCTAATGTGCTCTGTTATTTTAGAAATTGCAAATACTCTGAAATACCCTATAATAATAAATGTAACAAATGGCTGGGAGGATCAGAAGATATTAGAAGGAGAAAGGTTTAGAAAAAATAAATTTGAAAAATCCAGCTAAACAGTTGCTCAAGACGACACCATGACATGATTCTCAAAGTGATGACAATTTTCTCTAAACTGGTAAGTGAGAAACCTAAAAATTAAGTGTAACTGATCCTCATCACATAAAACACTTTAAAATATGGAATGACATGTTTTAATATGTGTCTTATAAAATTATCAAAATAAAATCTACAGTAAAATTTTATATAAGGCATTTATTATTTAATCAGCTTTGTTAGGCAGAAAGACAGATATGAGCAGGATGAAAAGAAGGTGGTGCCCACCAAGAACTCAGGGAGTCAATCAGAGAGCCGGAGACGACTCAAATGATTATTTAAAGGAAGCCACAGGACAGAGAGGAAAGTGAAGGGCACAGACACTTCCCAGATGACAAAAGTTCCCCAGATAAAAAATGTCAGAGCAGCAATCGTCCAATCAGATCAAGCTCCCAAGGCCTAAGAATGTCAATCAAGGACTTTTCTAACCTGCCAAAAACCCCATAAAAAGAAGCCTCATAGTAAGCAGCCTGCCTTTGTCTACCTTGACTCTCGCTCACATCCCCATTGCAGTGTAATCAATTTAACTCGCCTTTCTCTACCCTGACTCTATCCTGCTCCTCCTCTGGAGTGTATGCGAATAAAACTTTTATTCTGCTTCACTACTGTGTGTCGGCCTTTCAGTTCTTTGCTGTGGCGTGGACAAGGACTGAGGAGAATGAACTAAATGCCCAACAACTTTATGATAAAGTTATAATTTCATTCATTTCTTGAAGAAGTATGATAAACATGCACACAAGCATAGTTTGATTCTTTATAAGCATAATATTATGTAAAAGAAAATACATTATGACATTTTATGAAAGATTTTAAACAAAATGCCCAAGAGAATGAATCCCTTCATGAAACTTAAATTTTATTCCATTAAAATGTTATTATAAGGTAATTGTATTATCTTATACAGCAAATTACATTTATAAAAACAGTAAACATTACAAAAACTTCTCAATAAAGTATTATTATTGTTATATAAGTTTACAAAATTTTGTTATAGCAAAAGTATTATTATAACAAAAAAATTGTCTCTAATATTAAACCAGAAGTGAACAGCAGCTTAAGTGTCATGGTATTCCAATTAACTAATACTACACTTGATGTTCATTATAAGAGGAGTATCTCCTGATATACTTCAAATACCTCAAGGTATGAAATCTGCAACACTCATTCAGAAGATACATTTGGAAAGTAGTGGTATGACTGAGGGAAATCTTTAAAAGGAACATTTTACTTTTAAAATTTTGCTGACTAGGAAAATAAGAATCCCAGAATGAGATTTTTTAATAAAGCCAGTAAAACTTTGCCAGGCAAGATATAAATGACTGCAATGTAATGATACTTCCATTTAATGGCTACATATAATTCTTGTATTTTATTGAGTCAATAAACCTTTAAAATGTTTAAAACTATACTTACTTGCTTTTAGTATTTATTATGCAATGTAGTGAAAACAGTATTTTATGAACTGGACCATCATCATTAAAATCCAGTCTCTAGAGTTCATTTCATGGGCTTACCATGTAGGTGAAGATAAGCTATAATGATGTCTTGGGCAATTTCTGGAGTTAATCCTCTCTGGAGAGCTGCAGGATAAACTGACTTCATACAGAAATATTCTCTATATTGCACTGCATGTTAACACTACTGATGTTTCATCACCTACAGAAATCACATCATATAGAATAAAACATCAATATTTTGTACCCCTACTAAGTTGTCTATGTAACGTAAACAGTTTCCAGATGTACACTGGTCACTCTGGACAGAAATCTAGATGGAAACTCATACCAAATTAACACACTGTTAAGTATATATGTCATTTATGTATTCAAAATATTTTAAGAATCTACTGAAAGCCACATTTCTAAGTGCTGTGAACAGACTAAAAAACAAAAGAATATTCCTGATTTTCATAGATATTGCATGCTTGAGAGGGAACCAAGAGATTAACAATAAATATGCAATATGTCAGATGTATAAGCTTAAGAAGAAAAATCAAGATATTTAAAAATGTAGGAGAAAAGTAGAGGTATTATTTGTGAAAATGTCTGATAAAAATTAGGAAGCAGGCATGTAGATATCTGGTTTACAACAAAAATGTAGTATTCTCATACGTAAGGGTCTGCAGATCTCCTGGAGTTCAGCTGATATAGTCTAGGCTTGACTGGGCACATCTGATTCAATCTGAGTGCTGGACAGTTTTCCCTTCTGTCTATAAAATGGGTCTACTTCCTCATTGGACCAGCAGCTAAGGCATATTCCTCTCAGGTCAAATGAGAGATGGGAAGCTGGACAACAGAAGCATACATAAAGCCTCTCTTCATGTAAAATGTGCTCAGATTCCACTTGTCAAAGCAAGTCACATAGCCAACTAAAAATATGGGAGAAAAATCTATTTAATCCACACTGGGAGAGAATTGCAAAGCTACATGCCAAAGAGTATGGGTTCACTCTCCCATACATAGAGAGGAAAATTAGAACCACTCATTCAATCTGTACTTGAGAAAGGACAAGGTCTTTTAGCCATGGCAGAGTTTTTATTTCATTCTGAATGATATATGAAGTTATGCCAGGATTTTGAACAAAGAGGGACATTATTAGACTTATGTATTGAAAAAAATAACTCTGGTTAACTTTCAAAGAATAGACTGTCAATAACTTTCAAAGAAGGAAGGGGAGAAATTGAGAACCTTATAACAATCCAACTGAGAAGTAGCCAGATTTTGGATCAGGGGGGTAATGATACAGTTAGCAAATGATGAGATTCAGGATATATTTAGAAGGTAAAAATAATAGAACTTCAATTATACATTCAACAAATGTTTATTGAGTGCCACCTATATGCCACTATCCTAAGCGCAGAAATAGATTAATCAATAAAAACTATGATAATTATTAATAATATAGAGTATTCCAGTGAAAAGGACAGATAATATAAATAAGAAAAGGGATGGTATGTTAGAGTGATATGTGCTAAGAAAATAAAACAGGAAAAGATGTGAAATTTTTATTTTGGGGGGAGTTGTTACAGATGAAGTTATATAGGTAGGGGAGTTAGAAGAAACTTCACTCAGAAGCTGACTTGAATAAAGACCTGAAATAGAGTGTAGAATTCAAGCACACGGATACGTGGATAAAAAGTATCCAGGCAAGTGTGAAATTCCTCAGTATAAGTGAAGATCCCAGGCAAATAAATACCTTCGAAACAGAAATCAGTCAAAGAGAGAAATGAAGTTTATTTCTTACAAGCAGTCATCCCTTCTGTTCCCCCATGTCTCTTGCGACCAGGCTGCAGAAGAGCCCTCCCACCCAATCTCTCCAGTCCAGATAAACCCTCGCTCGCCCTTGTAACTATGTATTCGTATGGAGATGGACTATTCCTCTCCACCCCCTGCAAACACCTGTTGTATGAAGATTCACTAAAGCCAGGAAAGAGATTCTGGAAATAGTGCAATTTTACCCACGCTCAGTCAGAAGCATACCTACTGCCGTGTGACAGGGGAGAAAACAAAAAAGGCCCCAGTATGACTAGCGCATAGTGAACAAATGGAATAGTCTGAAAGAGAACGAGAGATACCGTAAAACAACTCTTGGATGACTGTTTGGATCATGATAAGTATTACACTAGGGTTCTCCATAGAATACTAAGGAAGATTTATCATCAGGAATTGGCTTACATGATTATGGAGGCTGAGAAGACCCACAGTCTGATTTCTGTAAACTGGAAACCAGAAAGTGTCAGTGGTGTGAATTCTAATCTGAGCTTGAAGGCCTGAGAGCCAGGAGCACCCACGGCCTGAACGGTAGGCAGAGGGCAGCAGAAGCCCGTTGTCCCAGCTTGGTGATCAGAAACAGCGCCTCCTCCCTTCCTTTGTTCTATTCAGGTGCTGAAGAGACTGGATAATGTGCGCTGAAGAGACTGAATAATGTCTACACATACCGGGGATGAGGGAGCAATCTGTTTTACTCAGTCTACTGATTCATATGCTAATCTCATCCAGAAACACCCTCACAGATACACCCAGATTAGAACAATGTTTAGCTAAATATCTGGGCATCCTGTGGACCAGTTAAGTTGACATTTAAAATTAACCATCACAAGCACATTAGCTTTTTCTTTGTGTGAAATAAGAAGTCATAGGGTTTTCTTTTTAGAGGGTCCATTTGGGTGCTATTTGGGAATAAAAGGATAAAATAAAAGGGGATGGGATTGGTAGCAGTTTGAACCAACTACCAAAAGTCAACCAATTTAGAAAATATAAATACAAAATATAGCCCAGAGTTAAGAGGTTTGGACCAAAATGGTGGCAGTAGGAATGGTGATATATGATTATATAGATATCTCCCTGCTATCTGAAAATACAGCATTACTATGAAAACTTTCATAAGCCTAAGGGATATGAAACAAAGAAAGAATTACACTTAATTTATATGCAAAATGGTTTTAGCCTTATCCAGTCCCAAAAACCTCTCAGGATCTTCTGATGTCTGAGGACACATCTTTCTAATGGATGCACAAAATTAATAAAGATAAAGCACAGATGCTCACTGACAGAGATCAAAGCAATGGGGGCTTGGTGCTGAGATGCCGAAGATCCTAAAAGAGAGCTAGACTTCTGAGTTTGGGGAAGTCTAGGCTAGAGATCTAATTTGGGAATTGTCGGTAATAGGTAAAGATCAAGCCTATCATGCTGTATGAGATCATCTAAGAAATGGATAGAGATACAAAAGTAATGAAGTCTAAATATTCAGTTCTGGAGTAACCCTAAATTTAAATATTGGGAAGACTAAAAGAAGATTTAAGGGAGGGCATTAGAATTGATAACATCTTTTAATATAAGAACTTAGAAAAATTTAGTTTAACATTTTGGACATTAGAATTCACCTTAGAAAAGTGAGAAGTAAACAGTTTAATATTGTTTTACACAATGTATGATACATATATGTTATTCTGTTATTAAAAGTGCCACAGAGACCATTTCTGTTTTAAGAAATAATTTTACTTTGTGTGTTGCTTATTTACACATGATATTTGTAAGCTATTTAGCATTATTCTTCTTAACATCCAGAATTATTTAACTTGAAATGTATACCCCATTTTCAAATGGGAGTAAATGTGAACTATTATTTGGCTAACATAACCATTTAAAATTTTATAAGTTTGTTCAGTCTTGATACTTTTTAAAATCTCTACCACTTCTATTAGTATTAATGCATATAAATTAACATGAGTTAATTAATTACTACAACATCCTTCATACTGATGCAAGCTATCTTTTTCCCAGTGCCCATTTTTTATTACAATGACTCTAGACTTCTATACTTGAAGACAGTCCAAGTTTTATAGAGAAAATAGGTATTTGATGTGATCCATTATCTTTAATGTTCTTCACCACCTCGCTCTTATCTGCATTTTTATTTTACATTTTCCTTTTTGAGTAAACATTAACTAGTATACAGCATTTTCTTTATAAATGGTATTCCTGTTATTTGTTTCTATGTAACAGAGTAATCCAAAATTTATCATCCAAAAACAATCATTTTAACACAGCTTCTGGATGCCAGGGATTGAAAAAAAATCAAAGTGGGGATTGTTTGTCTCTGTTCATGAGACCAAGGACCTCAATCTGGATTCCTTGAAAATCGTCAGTAACTCATCAGCTGGGGCAGGAATTATCTGTATGTATATTAATTCATATGCCTGTCCTCTGACCCTCACAGTTGACTGGGATCTCAATTGAGGCTGTTGGACAAAATACTAATATATGGTTTTTCATATGACAACGTTTTTGCAGCACGAGAGCACAAAACTTCTTACATGTTAATTTGAGCTCTAAGTGCAAGTGTCCCAAGAAAACCAGTTGGAAGCTATCTTGCCTTTTATGACCTAGTCTTAGAAGTAATGCAAGGCTCATTTCTGCCATCAATGCAACCCTTTCCAGATTCAGTGGTAGATATTATAGGCCTTATCGTTTTATGAAAACAATATGGAAGTCCAATAATAAGAGCATGTGGATAGGAGAGGTTGTAGTATCCATCCTTGAAAAATACAATCTGCTACAATTTACCCTCAACCATGAAATTTCACATCTTTTCCAAATGAATGAAATATTCATCCCTATCTTCGTTGTGGCCGTTAGAGCATTAGCTCAAATTTGAGAATTTAAGTAAAGTTCCAGATATGGCTGAAGCTCTTCAGGTGATGTATATTGGGTAGAAATCTTTATTTACCATTTCTCTCAATCTGTAGGCCTGTGAATTGAAAAGGAAAGGTATTTTTCTGCTCTTCCACTCATCATATAATGCAGGATAGGCATAGGCAACCACTGTAGCCATTCCAGTTTAAAATGGGAATATCAGGAGGATACAGAGCCACTAGTCCACAGTAATCCTGAAATCAGTTTGGGCATATTTGTCATTTAGATTTGGGTTTAGTTGCAGTGTCTTGGAATTGCTCCCTATGGTCTGTAAATATACCTTCTAGGCTTCTATTTCCACCATCTGAGTTATCCCTCCTTTCCGACAAGGAGCAGCACGTGTGGGCGGTTCTTTTCAGCATTCTTGCTTGTAGAAGTTGCAGGGTCAAAAATTCAACAAGATAATCCCTTATCAATTTGGTCTCCCCCAACCATACTGCTGTGAGACAAAGTCCATGAACTTCTTAGATACCCCTTTGTTTAACACAGAAGCCTGGTGATACACCCCCTTATGATCCTTAGAGGGATTTGCATCTATCTGAAAGGTTCTATGAGACATTATCTTTTAAGGTTTAATAAAGGATCTTGTAGTTCTACCATGGATTTGACCTTTGCCTGGAAGCTATTTCTTAATTTGAGAATTATTTACTATCTAGAAAGTTGGCAACAAAATGCAGTTTTAATTTAGAATTCTACAAACACTGATTTTACAATATTTAACAGTTAATCCTTGAGTGCATACCTCTTCTCTTTCATTTTATTTAAAGGCACAGGGAAAACGCCAAGTGGCATCTTCAAAAATTTGCCCAGAGGTCTCCTGAGCAAGATGGTTAAATTTATTAGGTATGTTTTCTGTTTTGTACATTAACTGAGACAACAGTGTGGCCAAATTTCCTGGCGCTATATGACAAGTGCCCCCTTTCCTCCAGTTCCCAATGTCACTTCCTTTAATTTCCTTTAAGTTTCTACCAATTGACTTCTTCATGCCATTTAGGCTTCATTAATACTATTATAAAAACCTTTATGCTTTCATAAACAGGACTTATGGCTTAAAAATAATTTCACATGTATTAGGTTTTGGTTATATTAAATACTATTAGCAGTTCCATATGCAGCTCCATTTATTTACAAGTGCATACCAAATTACCCCAAAATTTTCATCTTAAAACAATCATTTTATTATAGATATTATTTCTGTGGTCAGCAATTAAGGAAAAAAAAACTCAAAAAATTTCCATCTCCTCAAATATATCAGAAGCTACACCTGAGAGGCTTCAATTTCTGGGCAAAGGAATCATCTGAAAGCATGATCATTACATGTCTGGTGCTTGATGCTGGCAGTAATTAGAGATTCCTACTGTCTCACTACATCTTATATCCTATATTCTCCCATAATGTGGAAGATTGGGGCCTCTTTCATTAACACTATGGCTCCGAAGGTCTCTAGTGTCCTTTATATGAACCAGTCTCAGACGTCATATCATGTGATACCTGCCATAATTAAAAGCCCACCACAGGAATTCAAAGAAAGGAATATAAACCTTCATTTTTTTACTGAATAAGTGTCAAGGGCACATTCTACAAAGAGCAGGTGGGATGGGAGACATTCTTTGGTCATCTATGCAACAAAGAATCTACCACACCTGCCCAGCTCAAATCCTCAGTCTTCTCACAGATTAAATCCTTTAATCAAAAGGTCACAGAAAATACTATGTATTGAATACGTGTGGCAGTGAGAATATTTTCTTTGTTTTGCAGCATAAAACTTGCTATTATCTGTAATTGGTAAGAAGTTACTAAGGTACAAAGCACATTCTGCATCATATTACATAGAAGGTCAAACACCAGGTGCATTTTCAGCATTAATTTATGGATCAATTATGTATTTGATATTATTGATCAAAGTAAAATTGCTTTTATATTGCTAGACATAGTGGTTATTTGATGTGCCAAGCTGACAGTCCTGGTGTCCAGACATTGAATCAAGAATTATTTAGTATATCTGGGAGGGTGTTTTCAAATGAGATCAACATTTGAATTGGTGAACTTAGTATACTATACTGCCTTTCCTCATGTGAGGGGGACTCATCCAGTGACTTGAAGATCAGAATAGAACAAAAAGGCCTTCTAAGAGGGGAATTTTTTGGCTTGAGCTGGAACATCTGTCCTCTCCTGCCCTTCGACTGTAACTTACACTGTAGGCACTCCTGGTTTTCAGGTGCTCCCACTCAGGCTAGAACTTAGACCATTGGTTTCCTGCATCTACAGCAGGCTGAGTGCAGGTCTTGGGCCATCTCAGCTGACATGGTCATGTGAATGTATACCTAATAATAAATCCTATTCTGTAGATATAGATAGATACAGATTAAGTATAAATATAGATACAGATAAAGATATATTTGTATTAAATACAGATATATAGATAAATCATGTTTAGATGGGATAGAAATATATTTAAATCTCCTGTTGGTTTGGTTCTTTTTTTTTTAGGTAACCCTGACTAGTACAGTGGAATTCTATAATTCTGGAAGGAAAAATGGAAGTCCTTAAAAAATGAATTATTCTGTATTTTTTGAAGTCATGAAGAAAAATAGATGTCATATTTTTAATTGTTTTCAAAAGGAAATAAAATCCAGCCTTACACATATTGAATAATATTTCTGTTACTATGGAACTGTTTTTATAAAAGCTATAATAGATTAAAATTGATTTTACTTAGTACTGAAAAAAAACTGGCATTCATTTTTCAGTTTTTGACCTTGGAGATAATACACAAAATAATCAAATGGGAAATGTTATGAATATATATGATTTCACATTTTTTGTTATTTTGTAAGGGAAGACTACTTCTTGCACTATCTTACTACCATTTGAATTACTATAGAGGTAATTAATAAAACCTGAAGTTCTCAGGTAAATGCAATCACCAAATGAGATTTTACAAAAATAGATAAGATTGCAACACACAGATGAAGAACCAAATTTCAGAAATGGTGAGATGCTTTCATAAATTAATATAATATATAAAAATTGTAGAGCTGAGAATAAATTAAATAATATTTTTACTTAGAATTAATTACACAATGTTAATTATGTGTCAATCAGACTCTGCTAAGCTCTTTACAAAGCTAAAGTCATTTAGTTCTTATCATCACCTGATATTACAAGTGTTAGTATTATCTCCATTTTACAGATGAGGAACTGACATGTTAAGAGTTCATTAAATTGTCCAAAATAGAAAGATATTAAGTAGCATTTTATTGTAAGTGCCCAGAATAAATTGTGTTATTATTTGTTGGATGACAATGGCAACAAATTGCTGGAGTAACATTTATTTCTAACAATGGAAAGAGTGTATTTTCAAAAGCTGAACATGTAACCAATTGTCTATAACATTTTAGTAGATCCCATTTCTCACTATGGATGACAAAGCATGAGTGCTGTTCCTGTTCCAGCTCTGAACAGATGCCTTGCCACCTCTCCTATCTCAGGCACCTCACTCTTCTGTCATCTCCATGGTGCCAATATGTTATTTAGCCCCAAAATTAAATACAAATTGAATGATTGAATGAATGAATGAGGCAGCCTGCAGAATGAAAAAACTATCTTTCAAAAAAATCTGTAAAGATCATCCATCATGATCCAGCGATGCAAGGATGGTACAACATTCAAAAATCTATCAACATCATCTACCACATCAACAAAAAGAAGGACAAAAACCACATGATCACCTCCATACATGCTGAAAAAGCATTCAACAAAATTCAACATCCATTCATGACAAAAACTCCCAACAAAATGGGTATATAGGGCAAGTACCTCAACATAATAAAGACCTCATATGACAAACCCACAGCCAACATCATACTCAACAGCGAGAAGCTGAAAGCTTTTCCTCTAAGTTCTGAAACAAGAGAAGGATGCCCACTCTTCCCACTTTTATTCAACATAGTTCTGTCCCAGTTTGCAGATGACATGATATTGTACATAAAAAGCCCTAAAGAATCCACTACAAAACTATTAGATCTAATATCTGAATACAGCCAAGTTGCAGGATACAAAATTAATGCACAGAAATCTGTTGCATTCCTATACATTAATGATGAATTAGCAGAAAAAGAAATCAGGAAAACAATTCCATTCACAATTGCATTAAAAAGAATAAAATACCTAGGAATAAACCTAACCAAGGAACCAAAAGACCTTTATTACAAGACACTCATGAGAGAAATTAAAGAAAAAACCAATAAATGGAAACACATCCTGTGCTCATGGATAGGAAGAATTAATATTGTCAAGTGGCCATCTTGCCTAAAGCAATCTACAGATTCAATGCAATCCCTATCAAAATACCAACAGCATTCTTCAATGAACTAGAGAAAATAGTTCTAAAATTCATATGGAACCAAAAAAGACCCCAAATAGCCAAAGCATTTATGAGAAGGAAGAATAAAGTGGGGAGAATTATTCTCACTAACGTCAAGCTCTACTACAAAGCCACAGTAATCAAGACAATTTGGTACTGGCACAAGAACAGACCCATAGACCAATGGAACAGACTAGAGAGCCCAGATATAAACCCAACCATATATGGTCAATTAATATGCGATAAAGGAGCCATGGATATACAGTGGGGAAATGACAGCCTCTTCAACAACTGGTGTTGGCAAGACTGGACAGCTACATGCAAGAGAATGAAACTGGATTATTGTCTAACCCCATACACAAAAGTAAACTCAAAATGGATCAAAGACCTCAATGTAAGTCATGAAACCATAAAACTCTTAGAAGAAAACATAGGCAAAAATCTCTTGGACATAAACATATCTCCGTGGGCAAGGGCAACAAAAGCAAAAATGAACAAGTGGGACTATATCAAACTATAAAGCTTCTTTACAGCAAAGGATACCATCAGTAGAACAAAAAGACATCCTATAGTATGGGAGAATATATTCATAAATAACATATCTGATAAGGGGTTGGCATCCAAATTATATAAAGAGGTAACACACATCACCAAATAAAAAGCATATAAGCCAATTAAAAAATGGGCAGAGGATATAAACAGACACTTCTCCAAAGAAGAAATTCAGATAGCCAACAGGCACATGAAAAGGTGCTCCACATTGCTAATCATCAGAGAAATGAAAATTAAAACCACAATGAGATATCACCACACCAGTTAGGATGACAACGATCCAAAAGATGAACAATAACAAATATTGGTGAGGATGTGGAGAAAAGGGAACCCTCCTACACTGCTGGTGGGAATATAAATTAGTTCAACCAGTGTTGAAAAGTAGTAGGGAGGTTGCTCAAAAAACTCAAAATAGAAATACCATTTGAACCAGGAATTCCACTTATAGGAATTTACCCTAAGAATGCAGCACCCCCATGTTTATCGCAAGACTACTTACAATAGCCAAGAAATGGAAGCATCCTAAGTGTCCATCAGTAAATGAATGGATAAAGAAGATGTGGTGCATATACCCAATGGAATATTATTCAGCAATAAGAAGACAACAAATCCTACCATTTGCAACAACATGGATGGATCTAGAGGGTATTAAGCTCAGTGAAAAAAGCTAGGCAGAGAAAGACAAGTATCAAATTATTTCACTCATCTGTGGAGTATAAGTATAAAGACAAAACTGAAGGAAAAAAACAGCAGAAGAAGACTCACAGAACCCAAGAATGGATTAACAGTTACCAAAGGGAAAAGCCTGAGGAGGATGGGTGGGAATGGAGGTATAAGGGGGAAAAAGGGGCATTATGATCAGCACATATGATGTTGGGGGGGCGGGTTATGGGGAAGGCAGTATAACACAGAGAAGACAAGTAGTGATTCTATGGTATCTTACTACAATGATGGACAGTGACTGTAATGGGGTATGTGGTGGGGACTTGATAACAGGCAGACTCTAGTAACCATAATGTTGCTCATGTGATTGTACATTAATGATTCCAAAATAAAAAAAAATTATCAATGGAAGTAAAATCATTTCTTTAAGAGTGGTGTTAAACATACTCTAAATTATTTTACATTTTTAAGTTTGAAAAAATTAGTCTCAACTGCCAGAAGTTCCAGATCACTATCTTTTCTAGATTGTATTACTTAAAGTGAAACACATACAAGTGCTTGTATATTTACAATTGAACAGGTTTGTAATTTTGGAGAATATCTATAGTTTGACAATGCATACATCATATAAATTGCATTCTAATTTATCAGAGTTTAAATTGTTATATACAGTAAATCAAAAAATTATTCAGATGAATAAAAAGCCATAAAAGCCAGTGTTTGCATAGCTATGTGCTCTGTTGACTCACGTATCCTATCACCTCTTGCACACAGCACTCTGAACACTCATTTCATCGGCCCAATTCCTCTCCTGGTATTTGCATTTTAGATTGATCAAAACTCTTTTACATTCGTCCCCAAACTTCATATGCCATTTTCAATTGATATTTAATTACGTAATTTAACTAAATACCATATCATCAAATGAAATGTAAATGTGAATGTCATTTTCCCTATGGAAACTAAGTTGAATACTTAAGAAAGATAAGAGAATGCAGGCACATTAAGATAAAAAGTTTTAAAAGAGGCATTGGCAATAAAAGTATAATTGCAAATAATTTGTAAGCTTTTAAAGGAATCCAGCCTTCTGAATTTTATGCCATTATCAAAGATTTTCAGTACTTTAAAGAAACCAAACCTGTGAATTTATCAAAGATGTATTATTGGTAAGGATGGAAGGAAAAATATGACTCTGAGCCCCAACCAATTGAAACCATATTTTTAAAAAGAGTTTGCTTTAGATAATTAAATAAAATCTCTGTACTAGAGAAGATATTAATAACTTGTCAAAATAACTTTGTTTCTAGTACCCAGTATACAACATGTTATATCCAAGTCTGAACATCAAGTATTATTTAGCAAAATGTATAATATGCAAATTTTAGATTAAAATATAATATGCAAAATGAAATTTTTGAGATGTTATTCTTGTATATGATTCCTTTCTTTAACTTTTCTAATTACTTTAGCTAAGAAGTCTTATGTTCTTTGTTATTAATTTTATATAACTGGAACTTTCTGAGTAATGTGAATTTGATTAAGATGCAGACCATACTTCACTAACTCAAGGATAAAGGTGATATTTAAAAAAACATATATATGTGCATGGCGCTAAGATGACTGACCTCTGATGGAAGAGTCCTAAATATATACATGTTTATTGAGGTGGAAAT